>NC_081409.1:895660708-896890708 GCF_030272615.1 Cryptomeria japonica | reverse complement strand
AAAGAGGAAGGTAAGATAGAATGGGAAAGGGAACTCTTATTCGAAAAGGAAGGTTTACAACTGGGTTCAAATCTTCTAATTTCAATTTTCGCACAACTTAGAAAAGTCAATTTTTAGGATGTCTAAAAGGTCACATGGGAGTAGAAACTTGCCTTAAATTACCCCTAACCCTTAGGTATACCTTATGGGCTTTAGGAAACCCTATTAAACTACCCCTAGGTGTCCATTTAACCCTTTTTAAACCCCTCTGAAGTTTATTTTCGGGTCAAACCTATGTTGACCATCCCAAAGATTCTTTACCCAAGGCATTTATGACATCACGTTACATTAATTGAAAAAGCTATAGTTAAACACTTTCCCACCAAGAGACAAATTTAAAAATTCAAACTTAAATCCACATGTGTCAAGTGACACAAAGAAAACACTTCTACAAATTAATACATGAAATCGTCTCTTGTGGATTTTACATAAATCAATTAAATAACACTTAACACACATGCATCATTTACTGTTATGAATAAAATACAACACAAACGGGGTGTTGTCTCTCCAAATAGACAAACCCTAGCTTACGAACATACATAGGTCTAGGTTTGGTTCTCCGTAATATTTCCATGGTCACATGGATAACTTCCTACGCATCTCAATTTACACATTAGTAACTTTCAAATAACCACATATAATATAAATCACAGGAATAATAATACACATCATCACTTGCATACAATTTACATCTGAACAATTTAATACATCTTTTATCCAAGCAATTTCACATAAGCAATTCATCCTAATTCTCATAATGTTGATCCATACTAAACATACATCATAATTCTATTATCATAGTAAAGTCCTGCAAATTCAATAACGACATTTATCACCGCAAATTCATCCCATTCAAAAATCATGTAGTGTTCTATATCATAAAGCATCCAAATAAATCATCAACATATAGCAACGTTATCCAAATCATGAAAACATATAAGTTCTAAATCCACAATGCATAAAAATAAAGCATCCATAATAGCTTCAATATAAAAACCACTGAAATGTCAGACTGAGTGGAGGTGGGGCCTCACACCCTCCCCCTCTAGGCATGAACTTCCTCTTGGAGTTCATCAAAGAGGTGGGGATACTCTGATCTCATACGTGTTGCGTCCTCCCATGAAGTCGTAACCTCATCATAACAATCCCACTGGACCCTAACCTAGTCCAGCTCTTAACCTCAAAGGCCCAGCGTCCGGCGTGCCAAAATGCGAATGGGCTCCAAAGCTAGCTGCCCGTCCGACTCCACCTGCAAGGCATCCCAATCTAAAATATGAGACTCATCATAGATATATTTCCTCAAAACTGATACATGAAACACATCGTGGATGCGTGACAGGCTAGGTGGCAATGCTAAATGGTAGGCAACTGGGCCTATCCTCTCAAGAATCTCAAAAGGTCCTACAAAGCGAAGTGTGAGCTTAGAACCCTTTCCGTAATGGATTGGACTCTTATGCAGTTGCACTCTCAAGAAGACTCTGTCTCCAACGAAGTAGCTACAATCTATCCTCTTTGCATCAACATATTTCTTCTATCTATCCTGAGCCTCTCTAAGACGCTGCCTAATCAAATTCACCTACTGTTCCATATCCCGAACTATCTCAGGACCAATAGCAACTCTGTCCTCTATGCGATCCCAACTCAAAGGTGTCCTGCAAGGCATGCTGTATAATACCTGATAGGGTGGCGTCCCCAAAGAAGTGTGATGCCCATTGTTATAGGCAAACTCCACTAAGGGAAGATACTCTTCCCACCTGGTCTGATGATCCATGATGTACATGCGAAGCATATCCTCTATTACCTGATTAACCCTCTCTATCTGACCATCTGTTTTCGGGTGATAGGCTGTACTGAAATTGAGCTTAGTGCCCATAGCTGCCTGTAATGACTTCCAAAAGGAAGAAGTGAAAAGGGAGTCCCTGTCAGAAATAATCTTGCGGGGCATGCCATGAAGTCTAACAATGTCTCGCAAGAACACCTGTGCTACTGCTGGTGCTGTGAATGTAGTCCGGACTGGTGAAAAGTGGTCCACTTTGGTCAACTTGTCAACTGTCACCAAGATAGCATCATGGCGACGAGAAGACATAGGAAGACCAATGATGAAATCCATAGATATAGTATCCCACTTCCACTCTGGTATAGCATGAGACTGGAGCAACCCACTTGGATGGCGGTGCTCCGCCTTTACTCTCTGACACTCGAGGCATCGAGCTACTATCTCAGCAATGAGCTGCCACATTCCTGGCCAATGATATAACTGCCTCAAGTCAGCATGCAAATTTTTAACTCTGGGATGCGCTGCATAAAGAGCTCTATGAGCCTCCGTGACAATGAACTCTCGCAATCCCCCGGAGGAAGGTACATAAATGCACCCTCTGTGGCATAATAGTCCATCGGACTCCAAAGAATAATCCACATATTTCCCCTCTAGAGTAACCTGAGATTGTATTACCTGACCAACCTCTGCATACCATCCATCCTCTGGAAAGTGCTGTAGTATACGGTCTCTCAAATCTATGCCCATAGATATGGTGTAAACCTCGTGACGTCTCCTACTCAAAGCATCTACAAATACGCTTTCCTTTCCTTTGATGTAGTGAACGTCAAAATCATATTTGCACAAGAACTCCATCCATCTCCTTTGACGTGCATTAAGGTTCGGTTGAGTGAAAATGTACTAAAGACTCTGATGATCTGAATGCAGCTCGAAGTGATGACCTAAAAGGAAGTGTCTCCACCTCACAAGTGCATGCACTACTGCTGTGAGCTCAAGGTCATGAGTAGGATAATTAAGTTCATGAGTCTTAAGTTTCCTAGACTCGAAAGCTATAGCCCTACCATCCTGCATAAGAACTGCCCCTAAACCCTCTAGTGAAGCATCTGTACAAACCATGAAGTCAGCTATGGGATCTGGTACAACAAGGATAGGAGCGCTAGTAAGTGCCTTCTTGAGTTCCTGAAAGGCCTTCTCGCACTTCTCTGTCCACTCAAATTTCTTCCCTTTACGTTGAAGAGAAGTAATAGGATGTGTGACTCTAGAGAATCCCTCAACAAAACATCGGTAATATCCTGCTAAGCCCATGAAACTCCTGACCTCTGTCACACTGGTTGGCGCTAGCCAATCCATAATAGCCCTAATCTTTGATGGGTCAACTGAGATCCCATCGCCGGAAATAACGTGCCCAAGGTACTTGACCTCTGATCGAAAGAAAGCACACTTTGACAAATTGCCAAACAACTGGTTATCTCGCAAACACTGCAATACCTGTTTCAGGTGCTCCTCATGCTCCTTCTCATTCCAAGAATATATCAGTATATCATCGAGGAACACAATTACAAAATGATCCAGAAATGTACAGAATACCCCATTCATGAGGCTCATAAAAATAGCTGGGGCATTCATAAGACCGAATGGAACTACGGTGAACTCATAGTGACCATATCTAGTGTGAAATGTGGTCTTGTGGATATCACGCTCCACTATTCTCAGCTGATGGTATCCCGACTTCAGATCAATTTTGGAAAAGACTTTGCCACCCTGAAGTTGGTCGAATAAATCATCAATTCTGGGCAAAGGATATCGGTTCTTGATGGTTACTTTATTTAACTGCCGATAATCCATACATAATCGGAGAGATCCGTCCTTCTTAACGAAGATGACTGGTGCACCCCAAGGGGATACACTAGGTTGAATATGACCCTTCTCAAGGAGTTCCTCAAGCTGTATTTTGAGTTCATTAAGCTCGTTTGTGGTCATCCTATAAGGTGCTCTAGAAACCGGCTCAGCTCCTGGTACCAGGTCTATATGAAAGTCAATCTCTCTACAGGGCGACATTCCAGGTAACTCTGAAGGAAACACATCTGAATATCCCTTAAGGATAGGATGGTCATCAAGAGATGTTCCATTTTCTTCCTCTTCTCCTCTGTCACTAATAGTGATAGCAAAAAGCTGACATCCCTTTCACATGCTCCGCTTAAGCTGCATTGCAGAGATCATACGAAGAGACACGGGTCTCTGAATCCCGGTGATAACTATGGGCGAACCATCATCACCCTCACACTCAATCTTTTTCAGACGACAATCCATCTTGGCTCTGTGGGCATAAAGCCAATCCATGTCAAGTACAATACCATAAGATCCAAGTGGTGTCACTCTAAGGTCTACTAAAGTGGTGGTCTTGCCAATCTGTAGCTGACATGCCCTAACCTCTAATTCCACTGACACTCTAGCCCCTGAAGCTAATTCCACTTCCCAACTGACACCTTGTCTAGTTGCCACTAGCCCACAATGCTCCACAACCAATGAAGATATAAAGGAGTCAGTAGCTCTTGAATCAAACAAAATAGATACATTGTTACCTTTGATCATACCTGCAGACTCGATGACCGTGGCCTGATGCTCAGCCTGGCGGTTGTCAACCGCTGCGAATACTCTATGGGACCTGCCCATATCACCAACTGTCGGCTCTGAAGCGGTCATCCGCTGATTCCCTACCATCTGACCCTGAGGGCAATCCCTCACCATATGCCCCATGGCTCCACATGTAAAGCAAGCACCCCGTGCCTGAAACTGGGTGCCCTGAGGCCTAGAGAAAGCCTATCCTCCTATCTTACTGGATCGACTGTACCCACCCCTAGAGGACTATTGAGTCCTCGACGGAGGTGTGTACGGCACCTGCGCTCTCTGATCTCGTCTCTATCCCTGAGTTTGCCACTGCTTGGGATTGGTGCCCTGTTGATACTGTGGAGGCTTCTGCCTGTAGTTCTGTGGTGTCTGTTGCGGAGGAGGAGGTTTGGAGAACCCCTGTGAGTTTCGGTTGTTTCCCTTCCAATGTGGTTTCTGGAATTCATAAGTCTGAGGTGTGGGGTTTCGGTTCTGAAACTGATCCCTATTGTCCTGTGGTCTGACCTGAATTTCCTCGGCTATCAGTGCCTTCTCCATGGCAACCCGAAGGCTCCCTGGAGCGGACATCCTCACTACCCCGGCTATTCTGGCATTTAACCCTCTGATGAAGCGGTTTACGAGAAGTTTCTCGTCCTTTAGGTAATCTACATAAGGCAACAACTCAAAGAATTTGCTCTCATATTGGGTTACTGATAAGCCCTTTTGTTGGAGGTCATGAAACTCGTCTATACGACGTTGTCTGAAATGTTCTGATAGGTACCTCTCCCGGAACCTTTCTGTGAAAATCTCCCAAGTGAGAGTATCAGGAACTAATCCGCATTTGTACTATTCCTGTTTCCACCAAGTGGAGGTCGTTCCTCTCAGCAGATGGACTGCGACACGTGCTTTTAGGTTGCTCTCATAAGAGCACAACGGAAAGCACCTCTCAAGACTCAAAAGCCATGCCTCAGCCTCTACCTCGTCAGTAGAACCTCCAAAAGATGGTGGCTGAAGGTGCATGACCTCCCTGATAAGATCCCCTGGATCCCGATGAGCTCTCTCAAAATAAATTGGTTCCACCACTGGAGGTGGTCCTGGTATGTGCACAGACTCTGGCTCATTTCCACCCTGACTCTCTACAGGAATAGGAGTTGGGCTCCTGCTTCGTTCTCTATCAACTGATCTATGACTCCCAGAGTCCAGATTTCTAACCTGAGGGTTCTCTGCTGGAATCCTTTCCTGAACTATGCCAATTTGGTTCTGGATTGCTTCTAAGAGGTTTCGGTTTGGTTAATCTGGTTGTTCGGGAGGTGCTTCTGGGTTCTCTTCTAGAACCGATTCCTCCCTAGCTATCTCTTCACGTGCTATGCGCACACGCCTAGGACCCCTTCCGCGCTTGCGAGCTTATCGCATCGTCGGAGGCATCCTAAGAGGAAAATAAAGTAAAATAAATAGCTAATTTCTTTTAGAATAATATTAATTCAATTAAATTTAAATGTCTTATAAAATCAATTTAACAAAAATAATTTAAATAATCTAAAGCGAAACGTAAGTGGAGTAAGGTTCCTAGTGTGGAAACCTTGCTCTGATACCAAAATGTCATGCCCAAAAATTAGGGCAAGAACGGGATAATTTTTTTTTTAAAACATAACTTTTAAAAGCATTAAATCGACAAATATAAAATGCTACAACATGTTTCATCTTAACTACATTTGGAGTTAACTAGTTCGAGTAATCAAAATTATTAAAATGAAAGCGGAGCTCAAATGAATAGATTTCAATTTATAATTATTTCCACCCATTTAGATTCACAATTAAATATTAATTGCATTAAAATTTATTTCCTAATATGTCAATTAAATAAATATTAGCCTTGTCAATATTTTCAAATAAAAGAATAAATATTAATCCCATTTATTATTTATTTCCTAACATCTCCAAAAGAATAAATACTAGTCCCCATTAATATTTATTTCTTATCCTTTATATATATATATATATATATATATATATATATATATATATATATATATATATATATATATATATATATATATATATATGAATATATATATATATATATATATATATATATATATATATATATATATATATTTTAAATCTCCATGCAACCCTAAACCTTCTTAATTTGCTCTTCCTTTTTAATTTTACCCAAATTCATTTTATGCATATAAATATATGCCCTTTATTATTATTTTTTATTAACTACATTTTTCTTTCTACTTATCTACCCTAGCCCTAACCGGGCTAGGGTTCCATTATATTTTATTTGTTTTGCAGGGCGAGCTTGGGCGGCGGCCTTGGTGGTTTCGGTCGGGTTAACCGAAAGGGGGAGGCGGCGGCGTTTTTGATAGTGGGTGGGCGAAGGGTGGAGTTTGCTCCCCACAGGGACGGCAGCGCTGTCGCTGTGGGTCGCAGCTCACAGTGGAGGCCGAGGCCTTCCACTATGGGTTGCGGCCCACAGTGGCGGCTGCGGTCGCCACTGGGGAGCCCGCGCCCACAAAGCGGAGGGGCTGCCCTGTGGGGTAAACCTCAGGGGCCGAGCCCCAACAAAATTTTAAGTTATATTTTTTTTTATTTAAAACAAAATTTAATTTATTTTTTTTCTTTTTTCTTTTCTTTTAATTTATTTATTTTTTATTTAAAAATATAATTATATATATATAGCATTTTTTTTATACATGCAAGCATAAATACATTATTTTTCGTGATCATTTATAATAGTGCATTTTATGTAAATATATATATAAAATGATATACATGCAATCTGCATGTCAATAAAATTATATATTTATATATATATATATATATATATATATATATATATATATATATATATATATATATTATATGACAGTAATTTTAAAATAAATAAGTCCTAGTATTTTGATTTAGATGTAAAAAAAATAAATGGATTAATAATTTCCTAATTCATTTACAACAAGGGTATACTTTTCTAAGCAATAATTATACAGGTGTTTCATTTCTACCTTCAGCTATATACATGACTAGATTTAATAGTTTTACCAGCAACTAAATAATCTAGATTTTATTTAATAAAGACTATATTAGATTTGTGATTATCATTTTTGAAATAAATAAATTTACAGACTTTGCAAAAATCTACAACAACTAATAAAAAGACAGATTTGGATTATCGTATGCATAAAGTAACTGACTGATTTTAGTTAATTTCACACAGTAACGGTAACAAGTTAAATTTACATTGACTAGGTAAACTATCTATCTTAGTTACTAATTTCCGAAATAAACGAAAAGACCATTTCCAAAACTATAATGTACTAAAATGCATTTATAGAAAACAAAATTTAAATGAACATGCATGCAACTCTAATCTATTTATTTCCTTTTTTTATTTTATTCAGAATGCATAAGAAATAAATAACTTTCTTGCTTTGAAATTTGCTATAAACACATCAGATTTAATTCCTTCACATTTGATAATCATTGATAAGTCAAAGTTATTTCTAAGGACCTCTTCCATCAAAACTCACCTTAGTCAGCTTTGGGAAAATTCTAAATTTAGGAATACTCATTTCTTTTCTGCAATGAATAGCATACTAAAAAAAAATACAACTTTTACAAGAATCGTATTTCAAAAACAATTTTGTCACTATACAATGGGTCTCTCATTTCCAATAAATGAGGACTTTTTTTTTTTCAAATAATAATTACATTTACAAATAATTTCCTGCAACAAATAACTCCTGCAACCTTCCACTTGTCCTACTTTTTTCTTCCGACAGTCCTACATTTTAAATCAAAACTATGACCATGGAGTGCTCACCTCCCAACCTAGGCTAACTGGTAGCCACCCCCAAGCTCGGAGAACCAAGCCCTAGACGGGAAACAAACATGCAAACACCAAGGACAGAATGCACACAAATACAAACACACTCCCATCCCGACTACACTGCACCACACCTTGGTGATGACCTTTTTAAGGGTGGTAGTGGACCAATTACCCTGAGGAGAATTGCAAGTATGAAAAAGAACATGTAGCCACCTCATGGAAAACCAAATACATCAAGTATAGCAACCCCTTGAATCCTTATGCCCCCCAAGGCATTCATGCCTTATTTCCCTCCTTATGACCCCAATTGCACAAACAAGCCATGCAGCAAGGGTCACACAAACCCTTGCGATCGCTCTCATAATGAGAGTCTCTCACTCGAAGGTTGTCACTGCTACCACCCACAAGATCCTCCTCTCTCCCAAGAGTAAGAGGTCTTGATGACTCCCAAAAACATATACAATACATAACACAAAATACCAAATGAAATTCCCAAAAGAACATGCAAGGAAGCAAATCTTTTACACCAACATTACTTTCAAACACATGCAAAAAGAAGCCATTTTAAGAAAAATGCAACCAACCTTAATCTGCCCAAAGGTAGGTTAGTTTTGTTGAGGATGAGCAGCCCAATTCCACGATTCTTCTCCTTCTACCCTAGCCAAAATTCTCTATTCAAAATCTAGTCTATTCTTTTCAAAATTTCTCTTGTCTCCAAAAATGGAGAGTGGGTGATTACCCACAAATTTTCTAATTCTTGCTTAAGAATCCCATTGTGAGAGTTTTCACAAGTTTCTAAAAAACTAAAGAGGAAGGTAAGATAGAATGGGAAAGGGAACTCTTATTCGAAAAGGAAGGTTTACAACTGAGTTCAAATCTTCTAATTTCAATTTTCGCACAACTTAGAAAAGTCAATTTTTAGGATGTCTAAAAGGTCACATGGGAGTAGAAACTTGCCTTAAATTACCCCTAACCCTTAGGTATACCTTATGGGCTTTAGGAAACCCTATTAAACTACCCCTAGGTGTCCATTTAACCCTTTTTAAACCCCTCTAAAGTTTATTTTCGGGTCAAACCTATGTTGACCATCCCAAAGATTCTTTACCCAAGGCATTTATGACATCACGTTACATTAATTGAAAAAGCTATAGTTAAACACTTTCCCACCAAGAGACAAATTTAAAAATTCAAACTTAAATCCACACGTGTCAAGTGACACAAAGAAAACACTTTTACAAATTAGTACATGAAATCGTCTCTTGTGGATTTTACATAAATCAATTAAATAACACTTAACACACATGTATCATTTACTGTTACGAATAAAATACAACACAAACGGGGTGTTGTCTCTCCAAATAGACAAACCCTGGCTTACGAACATACATAGGTCTAGGTTTGGTTCTTCGTAATATTTCCATGGTCACATGGATAACTTCCTATGCATCTCAATTTACACATTAGTAACTTTCAAATAACCAAGTATAATATAAATCACAGGAATAATAATACACATCATCACTTGCATACAATTTACATCTGAACAATTTAATACATCTTTTATCCAAGCAATTTCACATAAGCATTTCATCCTAATTCTCATAATGTCGATCCATACTAAACATACATCATAATTCTATTATCATAGTAAAGTCCTGCAAATTCAATAACGACATTTATCACCGCAAATTCATCCCATTCAAAAATCATGTAGTGCTCTATATCATAAAGCATCCAAATAAATCATCAACATATAGCAACGTTATCCAAATCATGAAAACATATAAGTTCTAAATCCATAATGCATAAAAATAAAGCATCCATAATAGTCTCAATATAAAAACCACTGAAATGTCAGACTGAGTCGAGGTGGGGCCTCACACCTCAGTTCAAAGGAAGCGTTAACTGTTCATGGAAGACCTAAGGAGAAAGGCAAGAAGAATGAGAAGCGCGATAAGTCCAAATCGAGAGGGAGATCAAAATCTCCTTGAAAGTCCAAATTCATTTGCAGGAATTGCAGTAAATCAGGTCATATCTGTAAGGACTGCAAAGAATAAAAGAAGTTTGATTATGATTTTGAGTCTGAGAAGGAAGGTTGTGATGCATTTATTGCAGCTTTGACGACTCATGCAGGTAATGATTCCTGTTAATTGACTCAGGTGCATCTTTTCATATGACTTCCAATAGAGATTGGTTTTCTGAATATGAAGAATTTAATGGAGGTAAGGTGTACTTGGGTGATGATTCACATTTAGACATTGTTGGTCAAGGTAAAGTTAGGATTAAGTTTTTTGATGGTAGAATAAAAAGGATTAATGGTGTGCTGCATATCCCTGGATTAAAATGAAATCTATTATCTATGAGCAAATTGATAGATGTGGGTGTCTAGGTATTTTTTTCTGAAGCAGGATGTAAGATGATTAAGGGTGTTATGGTAATTGCTAGAGGTGACAGGTTCAATACTTTGTGTAAGCTAGACGAATACATTGTTGAGTGTAATAGCACTTCTTTAAAAAGTAAATATGTGGATACTTCATCGGAAGATTTGAGGGTTTAACCTTCAGTAGATGGAAATTGTTTTTGGGTCCCTAAGGGTGCTCTTTCTTTTGAAGCAAAGTTACCTACAGAGAAGACTATATTATGGCACCAAAGGCTTGGCCACATTGGAGAAAAAGGTCTAAGGACCTTGAAAAATAAAAATATTGTTGAAGGTTTGAATGATTATAATCATGACTTTGATTTCTGTGAACATTGAATTTATGAAAAATAAAACTACATTCAATTTTACTCGAGTTCTCATAAATCTTGTGGTGTTTTGGATCTTATTCATTCTTATGTGTTTGGTCTTGTAGATGTTCCTTTGATTGAAAAATCCACATATTGTTAGGATAACTAGTGAACAACTGAGAGGGGGTGGTGAATCAGTTGTTAACTGATTATAACTTTTAATCCACAATACAACCTTAAACAAATCAAGTACTGGTAAAACATATATAGATGTCGGTAGGAACAGATACCGGTAAACAATACAACTTAACAATTAACCAGATAATCAATGAAAAGCAACCATACCACATAACACCATGATTTGTACATGGAAAACCCAGAAAGGGAAAAACCATGGTGGGAAGCCTACCCACAGTCAAATGATACTTCTATAGAAAGTATGTGTTACAAGAGGGGCCTGCACTTGTAGGAAGGCACGCTGCCTAGAGTGTACTGCTCATTACAAAAGAGTCTCATTGACTACAGAGAGGCTACATTAATCCAGTAGAGTGAACTACTGGAAATAGCATCTACCATGCCTGATTATAGTCCTGGTTAAGCTCAGTGTCGGAGGACTAAATCCTCTTTTGAATCCACTTCGATCACCAATGATCGATCAACTCCTCTGCCTGAATGATATTACAATATTCGCACATTGCATTCCTTGATCATGACCTTTTCAATAACCATGATACTTTACAAAGAGTTTCTATCTCTTATTTATACAAACCCTAAGGCCTAAACCGATTAGGTCGGCCACCTAAAGATATTACAATAAGATCATTATATAATTCCGTTTACAATGATATGACATGTCGGCTTAAGACCAAAACAATAATAACAAATCCATAAATCATCTCAAATCATCCTAGTAACGTGTAGAGTACACGTTAGCATGATACCGATCCATAACCTAGATATAATTCAATTAACTCCTAAATTACAATAGAAATGATATAAAATCAATTGAACATAAAAATAAATAACATAAAACTCCCTCAATTGATCTAAAAATGCTTCCATTGCTCTTCTCCAATTTGTGTGGTAGGTGGCTCTCAGGTGTTGCACTGGGATACCTACATATGATTGACACAAATATTTTGAAGACTATGATTCTCTGATTGATTTGAGAAATTGATCTTATTTATATAGGTCTCCAAGAGAGGGGGGGGGATTTTGAACTCAAATCCTGATTGGGAGTGAACTGATTTAGATTGATCAGTTAACAGAGTTGTTTGATTTGTTCTCATTAGATTGACTTGTTAACTAAATAGATTGAGTAGTCAACTAGATGGATTGGATAGTGAACTGAATAGACTAGCCAGTTGACTAGATTTATTGAATGATTTGATTGATTAGTTAGAAAAGGTGATTTGGAGTGAAAAGGGGAGATTGAAGAGTTAACTGAGTTAACTGATTTTATGAGCCAGTCATGATTTTCAACATGTGTTGTAGGAGATTAAATTTGAAATTTTATTTCATGTAATTTGGATTTGAATTTTGATTTTCAAATTTTGAAATGCACTTGAGATTTATTGAAATGGGATGAAATTCAAATTTGGGGAAATGTGAATTTGGGAAATTGGAATTAGATGAAATTAAGTTGAAATTCAAATTTGGGGAATTGGAAGAATAGGTTATTTAATAAAATAATTTGAATGAAATTATTTATTCAGTAGAAATAAGATTAATTATATAATAAAGATTATTTAATTAAGAAAATTAATCATAATTAATTAAATAATTAATATTTAATTATTAGTTAAAGAAAAGGTTAAATGATGAATTGATTAGGAAATATAAATAAAATAATTGGTAATGTGGATGATGATTTGAATTAATAAGAATAATTAATTAGCTTAATTAAATAATTAAATAATTATTCAATTAATTAGGACGAATAATTAGTGTGCGATTAATGAGACACTTTTAGGTGTCTACATTTGCCCCTCTTTGAGACAATGTCGAAATGACATTGTTTCAAAGAAAACGAAAAAAAATTCTGCCCCAGTATGCCCCAACAATATTAGGGTATAATGCCCCCTCGAGAGAGTGTTTGTGCATTGAAGGCATGAATGATCTCTCAAAAGAAAAATAATGTTATATGAAAGATGGAAGAATGGTTAACTTGATGATGTAAATGAGTTTGATTGGATAGAAGAAATGGTTAGAATTCTTTGTAGATTAATTGAATGATAAGATTGATAGGATTGATGGGATTGATAGGATTGATCTGATAAAGATAAAGTCTGGTTTCAGGAAGGACACATCCTGTATAAGACAAAAATGATCAAAACATTTGGTTACAGGAAGGATACATCTTGTATAAGATGAAGATAGATGATCGTGTCTAATTTCAAGAAGGATAAATCTTGTATAAGACAAATGATAGATGATCAAAACGTCTGGTTTCGGGAAGGATACATCCTGTATAAGATGAAGATAGATGATCGTGTATGGTTTCAGGAAAGATAAATACTGTATAAGACAAATGATAGATGATCAAAACGTCTAGTTTCAGGAAGGATACATCCTGTATAAGACAAATGATAGATGATTGTGTCTAGTTTTAGGAAGGACTAATCCTCTATAAGCCAAATGATAGGTGACCGTGTCTGGTTTCAGGAAGGACTAATCCTATATAAGACAAATGATAGATCAAAATTGGATGAATAATTAAATATGATGAAGGTGAGGAATAATTGACTTATAGATAGAATAGTTGATATGAGGAAATGATTTGAGATGAAATCAGAAAGATGTGTAGAAATTGAAATGAACTCATTGAGAGTAGAATATGTTAGATGAGAAAATGATCTTTGAGATAGAATCAACATGATGAGATGAGAAAATGAAATGATATGATTGATGATGATACACGAGTAAATCTTGATGGAATGAACTAATATGATTGATGATGATAGTGAATGATGGTGATGAATACTCTTCTTTGCCTTTATTCGTAGTGCAATACATTATCATCATCGAGCCTTATTATGTAACAATGAAGCTTAGTGCATCAGGGTATAAGGAACCAAGATGTATAGATATCTTATTGCAAGAAAAATATATGTAGAAGACAAGGAGTGAACCCTCCATTCTGGGAATAGCACCAGGGGTCAAGGTATGTGTGGTAGTCAGAAGCATAGATATCCCTGACTTTTATTTTTGCATAGGATACTTGCTGAATGAACGTACCAATCATAGACACCCACTGGAACTATTGCCCCAGAACTTCATTGGTTCACACCACAAACAACAAACAAATAAAAAGATCATGCCCATCACGGCTCCTCTAGTCACTTGTGGACCTCCTTGAGTAGCATAGTAACATGATCTAACATAAATCGATAAAAGATAAATCAATGAAAGATAAGACAAACTTGACCATACAAGCCAACAACCATATCGATCTTCTTGACAAGGATAAGTGTTGCTAGGATGATTGTTTTATAGGATGCCCATTGTAGGAAAGATGTATCCGTTAGGACATGATATTTGATAAGTGCCTGTTTTAGGAATGATGTATCCGTAAAGGCATGTTGTTTGATAAGGATGTTGACAACTGATATGCATTGATCGATTAGGTTGTAGACTAGCTTGGTAGTTTGTCTGTTGATGCAAGATTTGTTAAGCTCAATGTTTTGATTTATTTTTTGTTTTGTGTCTATTGAAATGCTTGTCATTTGCAAAGGATAACTTATTTTGCATTTTGATTGATGTATTGTTTTTGGATTTTTAATTGTTTTTCTAATGTTTTTGGATTTTGGTATTTTCCAATGTTTTTGTTTGATTATGATTTTTTTGATGTTTTGTTTGAGTTTAATATTTTGGGTATTTTTTCAAGATCGTATTTGAATGTTTTTGGTTGAGTTTGTCGTTTTTCGATGTCTTTGAAATTTATGTTTTTCAATTTTTTTGATATTTTCTATTTTTTGGATTTGATGAAACATGACCTGCCATCAATTTATAAAGATAAGACTAACTAGGACAAAATCTAGCAGTCATACAGATCTATGTCATTGTTTTGATCATTTGATGATTGATATGAGTGTTTAGTTTGAGAGAGTGAATACCACGTGTAAGACCAATCTGTCTAGTTTCGGTGGTACCTTTCCCTGTATAAGACATGTTGATGTTTGATAGAGTTTGATCAATAGATTGATTATCAAGACATGTGATTAGTTTGATTGCAGACTTTGAGAGTTTGTTTGTTGTTGATTTAATTTGATAGATGGTTATGCTTTCTTTCTTTGATTTTTAGTTTTTGATTTTTTGATTTTTATTTTTTAAAGCTTTTTGATTGTTAGGATTTTTTTAGGATTTTTTTTATTTTTTAGGATTTTTTCAAGATTTTATTTAATTTTTAGGATTTTTTTTCAGGATTTTATTTGATATTTTAGGATTTTTCAGGATTCTATTTGATTTTTAGGATTTTTTTTCAGGACTTTATCTGATTTTTTAGGATTTTTTTAGGACTTTATTTGATTTTTTAGGATTTTTTCAGCTATGCCCCTAGTATGCAAACCTATTTTGACATGATGATTTGTAGAATGGACATGGAGAGAATGAATTTTTGACATGAGCTATGCTAATGCAAGATGCAAGATGAAGATGTTGTCCCTGTTTGAACAAGGATGATTGTGTGTGTCTTGCATTTTGAAATGCACTAATTGAATTAAAGGTATGAAATGTTTCAGAGATAGGAGTCCAATCCGTTCTCAGAAAACCTTAGACCATTCAACCTAACATACTATGTAACCAAGATTTATGAATGGAAGCATGAAAAAACTTCTGCATCAATTCTTGAAACTTTGATCTTCTTTTGCCCATGTGTGTGCATCTGAGTTTATTCCTGCCATTATAACCATCACAAACCCTTGGAATCATATGTGGCTAGCTATGTGAGTTATTATGACTTCAAAAGCAACCTAGATAGAGCCTCACTGCTAGGAAGTGTTTAGGGCTCTAACGAGGTTATACACCGTAATCTCTCAAATATTGCTCCATTGCCAACAGGCATCCATAGCCTCGATGGAGTTATTCACATGTTCCCATAGTCAAAACATTTGTTGCATTGTATGCATGATATTTCAGTTATATATATTTTCTCTTTTTGCTGTGATATTTTGATATGGATATTGGCATAGCACTTTTTTTTTCTTTTTCTTTTTTGCCTTGACTTGTAAGTAATGAAACCTAGGTGGGTATGATAATTACAGCAGCGCTGAAGTAGAATTTTGGATTTTTCACTAGCCACATGACCAACTAGGTATCTATAATGACTTAGAGCTTTTGATTAATGTGTGAGATATAGCAATTGATAGATATTTGGGTAACAAGACTCGATAGTGAAATGTCTACACAACCATGAATAAAGCTTAATCACAAGGTGACGTTGAAGATAAATGACTAAAGACCTCCTACGAACTTCATGAACAAGTATCTAGGAAATGAGACAACCTTCGCTCCTTTCAGTAAAAATAGGTAAATGACTTAGACAATCGCCTCGTTTTATTGATGCAACTATATGAGAAAGTAATAATGATATGCAATTATATGTTGTGCAATGGTGATATGCAAGCAACTATAATGGACTCTTAAATAGAGATATGTGATGCAATGTAGTAAAGAAATATGCAAATGCAGTACTAAAAATTTAAATGAATCCATCCCTTAAATATAATATCTTTTTAGGCGCATGTTGTTCATAGGGTCAATATGAATTTTATATAAATAGTTCATTGGTCCTTGTTTGAAGAATGGATAAACCTGTCTTTTTCAATAGGATATTCAACTAAGTGTATTTCATGTACAATTTTTGCTATGGCCTCGTTATTTTCAAACTAATCTAGTTGTGGTAGATCTTCTTGCCCCCAGTCTTTCAAGTGTGGGTGTATAAGGCAAATAGATTCTAGTTCTGAAGTTGTGACGTGAGCGGGTGTTATTTTTGTTTTTATTGATGCACTTGAAGAGGATGATGAAACCAACCAGGTGTTGATCTCATTAGATGATTTTATGCTTGTGCTTGTGCTTGAAGAAGATGATGGAACAATTTGGGTGTTGATTTCATTAGCTGGTGCCATGCTTGTTTCTGTCACCACATTGACATGTGAAAATGGTGCGCATACAACCATTGATAAATTGTTCTCTACAGTATGATTTGGATTGGTGATTTCATTGATAAGGGGTTCATGAACAACTTGTGTAGAGGGATTGGGATCATGAGGGGAACTAGGAGAAATTAATTTAAGAGGGAATCTTGTGAGGAACATGGAGGATTATGACGTGGAGATGAAGGGATGGAGGGATCTTGTTCAGGATCTGGAGAAATAATGGGATCTTTCTTAGGAGATGAAAGTGAAGGAATACTTTGATCTTGACTTTGAAAGGGATTATTAGGAAGGATGGAAGGGATGTCTTGATCTTGCTTAGGAGGTGGATGTTGGATAGGACTTGAAAGAACACTTTATTCTTGAGATAAAAGGGGATCATTATGAGGGGAATAGAAGAGAATGAAGGGATCATCATAAGATTCTTGGTTTGTGGGATCTTGATAAAAAATTGGATAGGATGGTTTTGTTCTTGATCTTGATTTGTTTCATTATTGATTTCTTCTAATTTTGGATTATCCTCTTGACATGGGGAAGGAGTTTGGATATGCATGAGAGACTTTTGGAAGGTTCACCACTTTGGTCTGATTAGAAATGATTTTGAATGAGACTCTCTGAAGTGGGTTTTCTTGGAAATGGAATATATGGTGGCATTGGATCTTGAATTTCTGAAGAATGGAAAGGACTAGCATCATGACTTGTATTAGATTGGATTTGTATTATGGATAGCCCTTAGGAGATTGTGTTATTGGATAGAGATGGTGTGGATTGCCCTTGTGTGACTTCAGGGAATGATGAAATGGTGGATAGATATGGTTGATTTGGATTTTGGTTGAACAGGGTTTAATTTTGGTAGAAAGGGGTTTTAATATTGGTTTGATATGATTGATATGTTTGATATCTTGGGTTGAAATAAAAAGAAGGTTGTCATGACTATAATGTTGGTTTAAGTAAAGTAGGAATGATTTTGTTGGAGAATGAAGGTTGGCACGTTTGAATGGTCTCACAAGAGAAGGAATGTTGACATGATAGTGATTCCTTTGTGGTTATCACTTCCCTCATCATTTTTTCTAACCAATCCCTATGGTTGTTAGGACTAGTCATGTTTCTCATTTTTTGTTGCAAAGTCTTGATTTGTTGAGATAAAATTTATATGGATGATGATGGAATAGGAATGGAAGGGATGAATTCTTCACCTTCCCTATGAAATGCATAATGCCAGTCCATGATGTTTTCTTGATTGGTTTGGACCTAAGATCACAACATGTAAGATGTTTTCTCCATTTATTGAATGTTTCACTATTTGATTTTGATGTTGATGTTGATACTTGATCTTGTTGTTGTTGGCATTATGTGAACCGACATGAAGACATAATGATATTGTATGTTGTCATTGATGTCAATATGAGACATGGTGTGAACCGGCACATGTGATAGGTGAAAAGAGAGAGGAACCGACATATGTATGAACCGGTTTATATGCCAAGCGGCGTATTTGTTCAAGATGAACCGACATGCAGTTACGGGAAAGGGTACATGGAAGCATTGTGTTACTACCGGTTGGTAGGTAGTTTACACTTCAGAATTTCCGGTTGGAGCACCTCAAGCCTGTGTGACTCATTCGGTGATCTTCGTGTGATGAGTTAGCAGTATAATGGAAAATAGATCGTGTTGCCACGTAAGCTCTGTGTGCGTGAAGGATCTAGCATGAAGAAGACTATTCCTATCTACCTCAGGAATGTGTGAAGTCTGTCAAACGGTGATAACGCGTGATGGGTTATCAGCCGCCATGAAGTCGGTGGAAAATGGACGATGGAGAATGTCTTGAGATCGATTCAAGACTGTTGCATTTAATGCAGTATGACTCAATGGTCAGGATTGAACCGCTTGAATTGCTTAGCCTAACAGGTTTAGGGTTTAGGGTTTTTGCTATCGACCTGTCTGTTTCCTATAAGGTCGATGTTGTGTTTCTTTCTAGGGTTGTTGGCAATAGTTGTGAATGTGTATCCAAGGAAAGTGATACATGATTCTTGCCAGACCAAAGGAGAGAAGAGATACCTGCAAAGTGAATGTGCAGAAGGAGAAGAGGAGCCTAAACGGATCTGCATTAGCATTGAGTGTTGTTAACAGATCATTGTAATTCCTGTTGATTTCTAACCACTTCAACAGTTGTAAAATCCCCTAACATGATAGCCTTAACTGGCTTGATGCAAAATCCCCTAACAGGGTGGTCTTAACAGGCTTGATTCAAATCCCTTAACCGGGTAACTCAAGGTTAATGAATTCTGAGAAGCTATAGAGCTCTGGAGATCCTTTAGCTATTGAGTTCTTGAAATCCTCTAACAAGGTGACCCTACCGGGTTTAACTCTTAACCGAGCATTATAGCTATCCCTTAATCGGGTGATCCCTAACAGGATCGGTTCCTAGCAAAACCTATTGTAATGTCTTTAACCGAACAAGGCTCCTAACAGAGCGGACTTCAAAAGAGTTCAAAAGCAACTTGTGGGTATTCATTCCCACTATGGTTTTTCCCAGTTGGGTTTCCATGTGAAAAATATGTGTGTCATGTGTGATGCTTTTATCTTGTGATGCTTTGTTATTACCTGTTGAGCATAAGATGGTTCTGTGTTTTATGCCTATCTATAAAGCATACTGAACTAACTGTTGTGATGATCAGAGAATAGTTTACCTGTTCATGCATGAGGGTGAAATGGTAGTGTTGTTTTGAGTTAAATGAAAAGCTAAGTGTTCAACTGGTCAATGCTTGTTTTAGACAATCTTGGCTTTACCGATTGTAGTCTGTGTTGAATAGGTATTCCTGTTTGCCAGTCGTTTGGAGTGTTTGTTGTCAAACCGGTCTTGGACTGTATTTGTGTTTGTACTGATTCACCCCCCCTCCTCTCAGTACCGATTTGGTACTAGTGGTTCATCATTGAGTTATCAATTGGTATCAGAGCCCCTCCAGGTCCTCTGTGTTGTAAGCTTAACCGCTTGAGGAAAAGATCCTAGTCAAATGATGAAAAGGGAAGGTCCAAAGTTTAACAGGGAAAATTTCGGTATATGGTAAGACAGGATGAAGATATTCATCAAAAGCATGGGTGTTCAACACTGGAGTTATGTTGAAAATGTATATGTTGTTCCTATCGGTACTCTCACCGATGACCAA
This sequence comes from Cryptomeria japonica, assembly GCF_030272615.1. NCBI lineage: Eukaryota > Viridiplantae > Streptophyta > Pinopsida > Cupressales > Cupressaceae > Cryptomeria > Cryptomeria japonica. Next base: position 896,870,401 of record NC_081409.1, on the reverse strand, counting down.
AAGAGTGAGATACAAGAAAATGGGCAAGTCATGGAAGCCCTCATCAGTAGTCTATCTGACATTGAGTTTATTGATGTTCAGGACAAGGAAAATCCCAAAGAGGTATGGGATGCTCTTGAAAATATCTATGGTGGTGATGAGCATGTAAAACAGGCTAAGGAAGAAAGCCTAAGAGGGAAGTTTGAAGACATGCGGATGGTTGAAGGAGAGACAATTCAGCAGTGTGGAATAAGAATCAAAACGGTTGTTGGAGAAATCAAAAGTGCAGGTGGCAAAATAGAAGATTCCACTGTGGTAAGTAAAGTCCTGAGATCCCTGTTGCCGGTCTATGCAATAAGGGTCGCTACTATTCGGGAGCTGAGATCAATAGACAAGTCTAAGGTGTCCTTGGATTCCATCATAGCCAAGTTGACAGCCTATGAGCTATTTAGTTTTGATGGCAGTGTTCAAAAGACAGAATCAACATTTAGAGCCTCTGCTATACCATCCAGAAAAGGAAAAGAGGCTAGCACTAGTGGGGAACCTAATCAGAGCAGAGAAATGAATGATGAAGAGTTTCTGATGGAATTTGAAGCTCTTCTTGCCAGGAAATTTCCAAAAGGAACTGGTAAATACAAAGGTAAGCTCCCTTTGAAATGTTTTTCCTGTAACCAGATAGGACATATTGCTATGAACTGTCCTAATAGCGACAACAAGGATAAATCGGAAAGGTTCAAGAAATTCAAAGGAGGAAACCAGAGAAACTATTTTGTGGTAGTTGATGAAGGTGTCACAGATGAGGAATCAGAAGATAAAGAGAATGAAGACATTGTGTTTGTTGCTGTAAAGGAAGATGTGGCAGACAAGAAGGCTCTTGTCTCCCAGTTTGATAATTCAAATGAGTGGATCATTGAAAGTGGCTATTCTCACCATATGACTGGTGACTGAAGCAAGTTTCTATCCTTAGAGGAGTATGATGGTGGTGTGGTTCGCTTGTGGCAATGATGCACCATGCATGGTCAAAGGCAGAGGGTCCATCTCTTTGAATGGAAAGAGTAGTGTTGACAATGTGTATTGGGTTGATGGTCTCAGACACAACCTTCTAAGTGTTGCCCAGCTAAATGACAGTGGCCTCACTCTGCAATTCAAGAATGGAGTTTGCAGAATCAAAGGAGAAGATGGTAAATTGGTGGCCACCGGCATGCAGACCAAAGGTAAATTATTTTAGTTGAATGCAAATGTAAGTACCTGTCTTATGGCTAAGCTTGATGATAGTTGGATATGGCATAGGAGACTCTGTCATATAAACTTTGATAACATTGTAAAGGCTAGTAAGATCAAGGCAGTTAGAGGGTTGCCGGTGCTAAACAAATCGGATAATACCTTGTGTAGAGAGTGTTAATTGGGGAAAATGTCTTCCTCAACTTTTAAAGGTAAATCTTTCACTACTGACAACTTGCTTGATCTTGTACATACTGATTTGTGTGGTCCTATGAAAACTAGAAGTGTGCAGGGTGATAGGTACTTTATGATCCTCACTGATGACTGCTCAAGAATGATGTGGGTCACATTCTTGAAAGACAAGTGTGAAGCTTTTGGGAAATTCAAAGCTTTTAGAGCCTTAGTGGAGAAGGAAAGCGGTAAAAGGATCAAGTGTCTCAGAACTGATCAAGGAGGGGAATTCACTTCTAGTGAATTCAACAAGTATTGTGAAGAATTTGGCATCAAGAGACAGTTGTCTGTCCCTCGGACTCCACAACAGAATGGCCTAGCAGAGAGGAATAATCGGACTGTGGTTGAAGCAGCTAGAACCATGTTGATTCAAGGAAAGGTAGCTCACACCTTTTGGAGAGAAGCGGTGAGCACTGCAGTCTACACTATGAACCGGGTACTCATCAAAAAGGGTAAGGACAAAACTCCTTATGAGTATTGGACCGGTAAGACACCAGTGGTTAGCTACTTTAAGGTATTTGGTAGCAAATGTTACATCAAGAGGAGTGAACATCAGGGCAAATTTGAAGCTAAATGTGATGAGGGAATATTTCTAAGATATTCCACCAAGAGTAAAGCTTTCAAGTGCTACAACAATAGGACTCAGAGAATTATGGAAAGTATCAATGTAAGAGTTGATGAATCCTCTAAGAAAATTGAGGAAACCGGCAGTGAGCAAGTTGTAAATGAACCGGTTGCAACCTTCTAGGAACTGGTTGTTAGCCAACCAAGTACCAGTAACAGTGTCCCTGAACCGGTGAATGCTGATACTGATGAAGATGAGGATGAAGAAGAAAAGCAAGAAGAACCAGTTAAGACCATTCCTCGGTATGTCAAGTTGAATCATGATCCTAAGCAGATCATAGGTGATAAGGATGCAGGAATCCTTACAAGAAGAAAGATCAGAGAAAACTCATGTATGATCTCTAAATTTGAGCCTAAATCATTCAAAGAGGCTCATAAAGATGAAGACTAGATCAAGGCAATGGAAGAGGAACTTGATCAGATAGAGAAAAATGGTACATGGCCCTTGGTACCCAGACCTGAGCATAAAAATGTCATTGGCACCAAATGGGTGTTCAGAAATAAGTTGAATGAGGATGGCACAGTGATTAGGAATAAAGCCAGATTGGTATGCAAAGGATATGCTCAAGAAGAAGGAGAAGACTATGGAGAAACCTTTGCTCCTGTAGCCAGATTGGAAGGAGTTTGTATGCTTCTTGCATATGCAGCTTTTAAGAGGTTCAAAGTATATCAAATGGATGTAAAATCTGCATTCCTAAATGGTGTACTTGAAGAGGAGGTATATATAGAGCAACCAGATGGGTTTTCCCTATCTGAAGACAGTAATATGGTGTGTAGGCTACATAAAGCATTATATGGTCTAAAGCAAGCACCTAGGGAATGGTATGAGCACCTACATTCCCATCTTGTAAAGATTGGATTTGAGAGAACAAGTGAAGATAGCAATATCTACTTGAAGTCTGAAGGAGATCAAATCCTGATCTATGAGGTTTTTGTTGATGACATTATCTTTGGAGGAGATGACAAGATGAGTCATGAGTTTTCTGATGAGATGAAGAAAGAGTTTGAGATGTCACTCATAGGGGAGATTAAGTTCTTCATTGGACTGCAGATCCAACAGATGGAAGATGGAATCTTTATCACTCAGTCCAAATATGTCAAAGAGGTACTGAAGACCTTTGGCATGGAAGATAGCAAACTGGTTGGTACACCGATGGTGACCGGTTACAAATTGACAAAAGAGGATGATTCCGCACTGGTTGATGAGAAGGAATACCGATCAATGATTGGTAAGTTGCATTATGTAGTGCATAGCAGACCGGATATTGCACATGCAGTAGGCATTACTAAAAGGTTCTAGAAGAGTCCAAGAGAATCCCACTTGATTGCAGTCAAGCGGATTCTTAGGTATCTAAAGGGAACAGTTGACTATGGATTGTGGTACCCATACAACAATGATTTCAATCTGAAAGTGTTCACAGATGCTGATTGGGCAGGTAATGTGGATGACCGAAAGAGCACAACCGGTGGTGCATTCTTTCTCGGTGGTAGACTGGTTTCATGGATGAGTAAAAAGCAGAGTTGTATCTCTCAGTCTACAGTGGAAGCGGAGTATGTTGCAGCTTTCATGAACTGCACTCAGACAATTTGGATAAAGCATGTACTGGAAGGCTTCAAGATCCATGTATCTGAACCGGTAAGTATATTCTATGATAACACAAGTGCTATAAATATATCAAAGAGTCTGGTTTTACATTCTAGTACCAAGCATTTTGAGCTTAAGTATCATTTCTTGAGGGAAAAGGTTCAGAATAAGGAGATTGCACTCGAACATGTTTCCAGTAAGGAGCAGTTAGTAGACATATTCACCAAGCCTCTCCTAAAGACAACATTTGTACATTTGAGAGGTGAATTAGGGGTATTGCCCCTTCAGGAGGTGAACTAAAAGTAATTGTTCCACATCAGTCAGGTATTGGAAAGACAAATTTTTGGTTGATTGATGTGTTGAAGGATGCTACTCCTCAGGGGGAGCAGCATGATGGAACAGAGATGCTTGTACCTCCACTTTGGCCTTGTTGTCAAAGGGGGAGAAGGAGTGAAGCGAAAAGATATCTCTAGCAAATGGGAGAAGATGTGAAGCGGAGAAGATATCTTTGTATATTACTGTATATGGTGAAAATGGATAACAATAATAACAATATTGAAAGGCTAAATGAATTCAACCACAAAACCCTAGCCTAACAACAACAAAGATCCACCATAACATATGAAGATTACCTAAGACAATGCAAATCAAATGAAATCACAAAGATTATACCATCACATGTCCAATAGGGTTTGGATCTCCATTCTTCCTATCTCCATTGATCTTGCTTGATATATTTGCTCTCAGATTTTATGTGCACAAGAGCTCAACAAAGAACGGAATGTGGTTGCAAGTAGGATCGTAGTGTAGTCAATTGCATAAAAGATGATTCATTAGAATGCATAGAACGATTAGGGTTGATAATGAAGGAAGCATCCTCTTATATAGAAGACACTATATGAAATGGAGGGATAAGATTGAGAGGTGTAAAAGGAGGTCGGCTATGATTAGAGGGTAGGTAAAAGAAATAATAAAATAATGAAAGGGGTAGGTAGTCTATGAATTAAGAGATGAATGACATGTGTCATAGGTAGAAAAGGTTAATGAATTAATTAAATAAATAAAGATTTATTTAATTAATAGAAGAAGTGGGATCAATTAAATAAATAAGATATTTATTTAATTTAGGAAAAGGATAGTTTAAATAAATAAATGTATTTATTTAAATGAGAAATAAGGCTAGAAGAGGATAAATGAATTAATTAAATAAATAAAGATTTATTTAATTAATAGAAGAATTAAGCTTAGATAATTAAATAAATAAAATATTTATTTAATTAGACTGGACAATTTTGGGTCTCTACAATTACCATCAATGCCAAAGGGAGAGATTGTTGGCATTATGTGAACCGGCATGAAGACATAATGATATTGTATGTTGTCATTGATGTCAATATGAGACATGGTGTGAACCGGCACATGTGATAGGTGAAAAGAGAGAGGAACCAACATATGTATGAACTGGTTTATATTCCAAGCGGCATATTTGTTCAAGATGAACCGACATGCAGTTACGGGAACCGATACATGGAAGCATTGTGTTACTACCGGTTGGTAGGTAGTTTACACTTCAGAATTTCCGGTTGGAGCACCTCAAGCCTATGTGACTCAATCGGTGATCTTCGTGTGATGAGTTAGCAGTATAATGGAAAATAGATCGTGTTGCCACGTAAGCTCTGTGCGCGTGAAGGATCTAGCATGAAGAAGACTATTCCTATCTACCTCGGGAATGTGCGAAGTCTGTCAAACGGTGATAACGCGTGATGGGTTATCAGCCGCCATGAAATTGGTGGAAAATGGACGACGGAGAATGTCTTGAGATCGATTCAATACTATTGCATTTAATGTTGTATGACTCAACGGTCAGGATTGAACCACTTGAATTGCTTAACCTAACAGGTTTAGGGTTTAGGGTTTTTGCTATCGACCTGTTTGTTTCCTATAAGGTCGACGTTGTGTTTCTTTCTAGGGTTGTTGGCAAAAGTTGTGAATGTGTATCTAAGGGAAGTGATACATGATTCTTGCCAGACCAAAGGAGAGAAGAGATACCTGCAAAGTGAATGTGTAGAAGGAGAAGAGGAGCCTAAACAGATCTGCATTAGCATTGAGTGTTGTTAACAGATCATTGTAATTCCTATTGATCTCTAACCACTTCAACAGTTGTAAAATCCCCTAACAGGGTAGCCTTAACTGGCTTGATGCAAAATTCCCTAACAGGGTGGTCTTAATAGGCTTGATTCAAATCCCTTAACCAGGTAACTCGAGGTTAATGAGTTCTGAGAAGCTATAGAGCTCTGGAGATCCTTTAGCTATTGAGTTCTTGAAATCCTCTAACAAGGTGACCCTACCGGGTTTAACCCTTAACCGGGCATTATAGCTATCCCTTAATTGGGTGATCCCTAACAGGATCAGTTCCTAGCAGAACCTATTGTAATGTCTTTAACCGAACAAGGCTCCTAACAGAGCGGACTTCAAAAGAGTTCAAAAGCAACTTGTGGGTATTCATTCCCACCGTGGTTTTTCCTAGTTGGGTTTCCACGTGAAAAATATGTGTGTCATGTGTGATGCTTTTATCTTGTGATGCTTTGTTATTACCTGTTGAGGATATGATGGTTCTATGTTTTATGCCTATCTATAAAGCATACTGAACTAACTATTGTGACGATCAAAGAATAGTTCACCTGTTCATGCATGAGGGTGAAATGGTAGTGTTGTTTTGAGTTAAATGAAAAGCTAAGTGTTCAACCGGTCAATGCTTGTTTTAGACACTCTTGGCTTTACCAGTTGCAGTCTGTGTTGAATAGGTATTCTTGTTTGCCAGTTGTTTGGAGTGTTTGTTGTCAAACTGGTCTTGGACTATATTTGTGTTTGTATTGATTCACCCCCCCCTCTCAGTACCGGTTTGGTACTAGTGGTTCATCATTGAGTTATTAGTTGTAGGTGTTTGATCTTTTTGAAAAATGTTGCCAAGACACAATAGAAAAGCAATGAAATCAACTTGACATGATCAAAGAGAGCACTGTTTAAAGGATTTTTTCAAACACTCGTGGATGTTGAGATCTTTTTAAAAACCTCATTTGTTTTCAATAAAATTTTGGTCATTCGATAGCACATCAAGAAGACTCTCCTAAGGTCAAAAGGTCACGAATATTACCACAACCCACATCTTGATACTTCGTCAACTCAAACAACCATGTCACACCCTAAGGTGCACCCATTTTTTTGCCTTCGTCTGGAAATTAAACCAAATAAGATCACTCCTCGATTGGCTCATTATCCTGGGAGATATATTGTGAGTGTCTTGGGGGTAGATTCTTCCCCACCCTTACATTGTGATAGTATATGTGTTTGGTTACTGACTCAGTTTGGCCTCTAGATCTTAAGGTATTTAATCAGACTTCCGTTCAGGTGGTCATAATCAGCAGCTTGTTACGCTCTGTTAAGGAGGTCTCCCATTCTGAAGAGGTTACGCTCTACAAATTTTCTTGTACCATATAGGAACTAAGGGAGGCATAACGTCGTTATGACATCATGTATCACTTGTTTCTTACAATTTTCATTGCAAACACATCTATTTTATAATGGTTTGGAATACTTGGCATTAGTTGTTACCACTTAGGTCATTCCCTCTCACTTGGCCTTATGGGCTACTTGGGAGGCAGGCCTTCTAAAGGTTTTATCCTAATGCAAAATTGACAAGAAGCATGAAAATGGTGGGTCTGGCTTTTTGGTCACCCAGTTTAGTGGAGAACATATGTCTACCACCTTGAAAACACGGAAAGAAAAGTTCTTTTTAAACCCTAATCGCAAAATGCAAAATTGTCTATACTACTTGGAGATGTTGCTCCAAAAGACATGGTTTTCATTTTATCTGATATTGCAATGGTGAGGAAATAAAAAGAAGAATGTTTTTTCTTTTCTTTTTAACAACACCAAATGAAAGTTTGTCTAAGCTACCCCTGCAAGAAAAACAAAAGGTTGTTAGCACATGGTGGGCTTTCTAGCCTAATTCTTCCTCTCAGTTACAAAGTTGACCTCTCTGTTTGTAGAAACAGAGCTAATTACTTGCAGAAAACAGAGAGAAAATGAAACAAAGATATTCTCACCTTTTCCAGCAAGTGTTAACTACCTTCTAAGCAATTGTGAACTAACATACTAGAAAATGCGAATAAATGTGTAATCAAATGTGAATTACTATCTAAGAAATTGTGAATTACTATCAGAGCAAATGCAAATTACTGACAGAGAAATTGCTCAAATGTCATGCCCAAACTTTTGGGCAAAAACGGAACAATTTTTTTTTTTTTTAAAGCAACATAAAAATACTAAACACTCTAATGTTTAAAATGGGATAAATAAGTTTTATCTTAACTAAGGGTTAACTTTGGGCTAAATAGAATGGTTTACTAAGTTGATTTAATTCAATTTCATCATTATAGCGTAAACATTTAGAGTAGACTAATTATTCCCAAAAAGGGGGTCGTCACAACTTAATTAATTAATTGACCTAAATTAGTTAATTTTCTCTAATTAAAATTTCTCCAATAAATAAATCAAGAGATATTAATTATCTCAACAGTATTAAAATACTCAAGACTAAACAAAAATAATGTTAACCCATATTAAAAATAATTAATTGAACGTACGTGATTACACTTTTAAATATAACTAATAAAGTTAACCAAATCAATTATAATATTTGCCAAATAAATTCATTCTATACTAAAGTCAAATTTTAAGTCCCCTTAGACATTTAAATTTCAACTATTAAATATTCGGCCAACAATGACCTCATAGGCTAAAATTTTACATTATACATTTAATAAATTCCATTAATAAAATCCCCCAAAGGGATTTTAACCCAAACATCCATATTTAATTAAATATGAAAACTAACTATATAAAATTCTCATTAATAAATCTTGTTAATAAAATTGAATTAATTATGAGAATAATATTGCTATATAAAAATTAATCCCCAATTTCAATTATAATCCCTAAAAAGTCTATATTAAGAACCACTTTTACCCTAGTCAATAATAGGGATTAATTAATCCTACACATTGACTATAGATAAATGGGGCAAGGGGGGGGGATTCTTTTTTCAAATTTTAAAAAGAATTCCCCCTCATTTCATTTTATTATTATGTTAATTACAAACCCTATCTAGGGTTGATTTATTCTTTTTTTTACCCCAACCCTATTCTTTTTATTTCTTTATTAACAAGCAACCCTAACTTGAAAAATTAATTTAGATAGAAGAAAAAGACAGAAGAGAGAGGTAAATTTTCGCTTTCAATGAATTCATTACAGGTAAGACGGGCTAAAATTTTGATGTCATCATAAACCTTGAACTTTTTTAGGATCTTGCCCATAGTACGTTGATATTCAATGATGGCTTCTTCTTTCTCAATTTCTTGGATGTTCTTTTCTGCCTTCACAAGTCATTGATATCTTTATTGTTGTCTCTTGTGTTGTTTCCTCCTCGTGGCACCTGAAATTTTGAAAGTTACCTTGCCTGCCACGGGGTTAAAGACATTATATGCACAAAAAACAAATTTTCCAGAATTAGAAGATTTTTTTGGGTTAATCTTGCAAGTGCAAATAAAGCAAAAACGACAATTAAAATTGAAATTCTGGGTGCTCCCTACAATTGCGCATTAGTTAAAGTAATTGTGAATCAAAATGATAGCAATTGCGCATCAGAATAATAGCAATTGTGCATTAATAATGGCAATTGCAAATTACTGTCAATACAAGTGTGTACTCCATTTTTCTTGTTCCGTACGACACCTGCAAATCACAAAAAATAAAAAAAGACACACCAGTAGTTGTAATTTCACGTCAAGTTCACCATTTGTTTTCAAGATTAAATTCATCATAATTGAAAAAATCAGATATGGAAGAGCGAATCACAAACTCTAAATCTAATTCAATTAACTCCTAAATTACAATAGAACTGATATCAAATCAATTGAACATAAAAAAGAAATAACATGAAACTCCCTCAATTGATTTGAAAATGCTTCCATTGCTCTTCTCCAATTTGTGTGGTAGGTGGCTCTCAAGTGTTGCACTGGGGTACCTGCATGTGATTGACATAAATATTTTGAAGACTGTGGTTCTCTGATTCATTTGAGAAATTGATCTTGCTTATATAGATTTTCAAGAAAGATGGGGAGGGATTTTGAACTCAAGTCTTGATTGGGAGTGAATTGATTTAGATTGATCAGTTAACAGAGTTGTTTGATTTGTTCTCATTTGATTGACTTGTTAACTAAATAGATTGAGTAGTCAACTAGATTGATTGGATAGTGAACTAAATAGATTAGCTAGTGGACTGGATTGATTGAAGAGATGACATATTTGATTGATTAGTCAGAAAAGTTGATTTGGAGTGAAAAGGGGAGATTGAAGCGTTAATTGATTTGATGAGCCATTCATGATTTTCAACATGTGTTGTAGGAGATTAAATTTGAAATTCAATTTTATGTAATTTGGATTTGAATTTTGATTTTTGAATGTTGAAATGCACGTGAGATTTATTGAAATGGGATGAAATTCAAATTTGGGAAATTGGAATTAGATGAAATTAAGCTGAAATTTGAATTTGGGGGATTGGAAGAATAAGTTAATTAATTAAATAATTTAAAAGAAATTATTTAACAAGTAGAAATAGGATTAATTAAATAATAAATATTATTTAATTAAGGAAATTAATCATAATTAATTAAATAATTAATATTTAATTAATAGTTGAAGAAAAGGTTAAATGATGAATTGATTAGAAAATATAAACAAAATAACTGGTAATGTGGATGATGATTTGAATTAATAAGAATAATTAATTAGCTTAATTAAATAATTAAAGAATTATTCAATTATTAATGAGACATTTTTAGGTGTCTACGTTTGCCCCTCTTTGAGACAATGTCAGAACGACATTGTTTCAAAGAAAACGAAAAACAATTTTGCCTCAGTATGCCCCAACAACTAAATGTGAACCATTACTCCATCCAATCAATAACACACACTTAAAGAAGTACTAGATTTAATGTTTATTTGAAAGTTAGTTTAGTTGCATTAGTCTTAGCTTACTTTTAGTCTTTAGCATTAGTCAATTTGCTTAGTCCTAAGTGTCCTAAGTAGGATTTTTCATTTGTGAAATAGGCATTTGTGTTGTTTTGTCACACACTTTCACATCCTCAATCTTATGGTCAGTCCATTTCCTCGATATCTAGCCACAAAACCTAACAAGCTATGAAAAGAACTCCCAATTCAATCAATAGAGCTATGAAGACAAGACAAACAAAAGAAACACAAACCAATGCTAATGTCTCCTCATGATTCTCCATTGTCCTTTTTTCTCCTTCAAATTGGATGTTTGTGGATCTCATCTACAAAGAATTTGCAAGTGAAAGCAAGATTGCAAGATGAAATTTGCAACATAAGGATACTAGAAGCGTGGTTGAAAATGATGAAGAAATGAGCTCAATTTATAGGCAAATTGAATGAGGATGTGAAATTGGAATGAAAGATTCAAAGAGGCAAATTCATTCAAAAAGGGAATGATTATGACAAAATATGACATATTTATGTGTCAAAAACTGTGACAAATTGCTATGCAAGGAGTTTGACAACTTGCTATGTCAAAGAATATGACATATTTCTATGCAAGGTTATGACAAATTACCATGTCATTTTATGAAAAATTGAGAAATTCAAGCTTCAAATTATGACACATTTGCCTTAAAAAGAGGAGAAATTAGGGGGGAATAATTAGTGGGAAAAAGAAAGTTTGAAAATTGAAAATTAGGTGGCACTAATTAATAAATTTTATTTATTAATTAGCTCACAAAAAAGGATGAAGAATTAGCTAATTAAATAATTCAATTTAATTGTGACATAGGATAAATAAATAAACTTATTTAACCTAAGGGGATAATGTGTTAATATGATTTAAATGATTAAATCATAAAACCCTAGGAGATGGACTAGAAATGAACTAGGTCTTGACATGATTAAAGAAATAAATACATGATGACAACCACAATCAAAGGGACAATTAACAAGGACTTGATAATGATATGACAAAGATTGATGACAGATTGATCAAAGATGACAAAAGGATCGAATTGAAAGAGGATAACTGACAAAAGATAATCAATAAAGGATCAATGACTAATTAATCCAAAATTGACAAAGATTGATTATTGATTAAGATCGATGACAATCGGTCAAAGATTGATAAAAGGTCGATTTGATGAAGGTTGAATGACAAAAAGATTGACAAAGACCGATGACAAATCGATCAAAATTGACAAAAATATTGACGACAACTAATAATCGAAGATTGATAAAGATCCAAAATGATTGACAAATCTAGGACAAAACCCTAATTTGACACCGATAAGGATTGACAATGTTCAATTGATATGATAAGTTGATCATGACCACTGATTGCAATTCCAAAATGATGTTGACAAGAATTAATTGAAATGAAATAGAATTAGAATCAAAGGGTGAAGAAATGCAGAGGAATGACGTGATATTGACAATTGTTAAAGATCAAATGCGACATAGAGAAAATGTTAGTGAGATGTGAAAACCCAAAAATAAGGTCACACGGACATGTTAAACTATGATGTTGCAAGTGTTGACCAGTTTTAGACGCCTATAGAAACCTTTGTCGAATTTTGACAATGTTGTGAAAATGTTGTAGGTTGTCAACAAAGGTTTCAAAACCTCATTGAAAGTTTGACAACAAAGACTTAGACTATTCTAAGGAGATTAGAGAAAAATGTCAAGTGCTAACAAGTTTAGGAGAACCTTGTTGTCTCCTAACACAAGTTTCAAAACCTCTTTAAAAAAGTTAACAAAACACAACCAATTTTTTATTTTGCAAACTTGGATGATTGACTGAAGTGAAAAATGGAAAGCAACATGGGAGAAACAGACACATAAATACAAAGACCCACATAGATTATCTTATATCGATTATAAATTTGGGTTAAAAAGGATAAAAACTAGAAAGGAATCAAGTGTAATTAACACAATGGTTTTGAGTCTTGACAATGTCATTAAATTTTACCCAAAGTTGTAAAGCTAGCCCATCTAGGGGGTCAACATAAGAGAACTTGACTTTAACAAGATGACAATATCCCCAAAGCGTTTGTTAACACCACCTTGATATATTCATACATAAGGACAACAAAAGACAAATAGATCTCTACACATACATCATGTTAGCTCATTTCTATGTGGCCAAGTTCATTCTTGTCAATTCAATCAAGGTCATGATGCTTTAGATCGAACCCAAAGGACTTACATCTAAATCACAAAATATATAACCCTACCTAGAATTAAAGATATCTTCCAAACTGAAAGCATCAATTCATATACCACTAACAAATGATTCTAATCTAGTATCAACATTATTTCTTCATTATTGTCCTCAAAATCAAGTACCTAAACCCTGTTATCTAATTATTATATTTATGTAATCATTATCAACCAAAATCTAATTTAATCTAAAGTAGTTGTATTTAATTAACACATTTATCTAATCAACCTAAACTACTCATATAAAAAAAACACTTTATTTTTTTAACCGAGAGTAAACACTTCCAATTGAAGCTATGAATGTGAGGTCACTCATTCCCATTGATGGATCACAAAGTGTGACTCGAAATATTGATGCAAAAAACTCTTACACAATCTAATCCACAAACTAGAGTGACTAAAACTATAGATTGTGGAAATCTAATATCATTAACCTCAATAAAAATTTGAACCTTGATGACAAAAATTAAACACCAAGATTTAACTATCACACCCATTATTGACCATATAAAACAATTCATTTGTTTATATTAATATAAATAAAAAAACCCAATGCAAATTTTACACTTCTTCCAAGAATGGGGAGAGAAACCCGTGTTCCAAAGTTTCTAAAATATTTTAAAATAAAAACATTACTCGACAAACTCGATAGAAATATATACCTATAAATTGTATGCCCTACTACTACTAAAGAATATTAAATATCTTAACTTTAAAAGACAAATAAAATTATCCATACTTTGCCCTATGTATTTAAATTTTTTTAAAAATCCAAAAACCAGCCGCCGTTCCATGGGACCGAGCTCTAAACCTTAGTTCAGCAGACAAAAAATGCTATCACGTTAAAAGATTCCGGGCCCGCAAAAGTCAGGAATAAAGCTGCCAGCGACAGGACACAGGCACCGGCACCGGCACCTGGCCGCCCTGGCAGTAAAAAAACAAATTTAAAGAAGTTACTCGAAAGTCGAAACGAGGTTTCACTTTTACTTTTTACTTTTCCAGTATTTCCGAATTCACCGGGCGCTCCAGTACTTTTTATATCTTCCAGTGTACCGACAAACCGGGCCCACCAATAAACCCGATACCGTAGTTAAAGCCGCGCTTTTAACTCCATCCAGTGGTTAATCCAAACCAGGGGGTTTAACGCTTTTCGTGACTTGGAGCGTTTAACGGTTATATTAGACAAGGGGACAGTATTTAATTGAAACACCGGAAATAAATGTTGATCGCTTTTTCTTTTTGGGTGTCAACATTCTGTCATATGACGGCAGATGTTTTTTTTGTAGTGGTCGTAACAGAGGGAGGAGCATCGTTTGCTGTCATTTGCAGGCAATTTGGATCAGTCTGTGTAAGAGGACAGCGAAGCAGTCAGAGTCCATGTCAGATTCTGTCAATAAACTTTTTCTAATATTTTATTCGAATGTCATGAGTCATGTGTGGGATGGATATAAAGCTTTTATGGTGGGGCAAAACAATACAATTGTACGGAGAGAATGATAATGGTGAATTTAGTCCGTCCTTCCATGGCATATTACTGTTTTCTTGTATGCACATGAAATTCCTCCCCCCTTGTGATGGGGAGTAGTGGTTTTTTTAAAATCTTGTGGATTGTTATTGTTATTATTTTAGGTAATTCAAGTTGTGGGTTCAATTTTTTATTTGTCTACGGCGTATTCAAAATTTTGTAGGGGGCTCGTCTTGTAAAGAGCTAAGCTCTAGATCGTTTGGCTAAGTTCTAGATTCCTTTCGTTCAAGAAAAAATAAACAATCACATTCATTCTAAAGCTATTGTTGATTCAAGTCGCAGGTTCAACTTTTGATTTGTCCATAATTGTGGATGAGGGTCCTTTGTACATCGCTTGAGAGGGTATAGGGAGGCTTGCTCTATAAAGAGCTAAGCTCTAGGTCGCTGGGCTAAACTCTTGTTTCCTCTCTGTCAAAAAAATAAAAATCACATACATTCTAAAGGTATGGTCTTATGGAGTTTAGCTTTATGATTTAAAGTTAGAATTGGTGAGGAAAATTAAGAATTTTGATAAATTTAACTTTAGAACTGTCGAGTAAACTATAATTTTTTTAAAGCAAGAGTGAAATTTTCTAGCTTAAAAATTATATCGAAAACAAGCTCAAGAGGGCTCATCTTCTAAAGAGCTAAACTCTACGTCAATAGGCTAAACTCTCGATTTCTCTCAATCAATAAAAGGAAAAACAATCACATACATTCTAAAGCTGTGGTCTTATGGAAACGTTTAGCTTTATGATTTAAAATTAGAATTGGAGAGGAAAATTGAGAATTTTGATAAGTTTAATTTTACAATTGTTGAGTAAAATAGGGAATCTTTTTTAAATGAGTTTCATGAATTTTTTAATAGTTTCTTAAAGTAGGAATGAAGATTTGTTGATGAGAAATTATAGCAATAAATGCTAATAAAAATAAAAAGTCGTGTAAGTTGTCACATAAATATAAAAGTCCTTGAAATTGTGGAAGAATCTTCGATTCTTTTTCCTTGATATCAACTTAAAGTTTATAGCTATCTATCTAGATAGAAATCTTATTTTATACGAGAAAATTCACTTTAATTATATAGTTATATTTTTTAATTCCATGTGATTGCCCTAAGAATATAAATAGGAGCCCAAATCCTATGGAACAAAGTTTTAAAGGACATGTTCATCCTACATCCTTTGTTTTCGATTGAATATGTTGATATCTATAGAGAATTGAATTTTGACAGGTTCTTTAAAATTTAGTCTAAAATGAAGGTTTTAGGTTAATGAAACTATAGTCAAAGAGGACTTCTCACCCTAGTTTTTTTTTAATATTCATTTTATAAATTAAAACTTGTTTTCCATTCTAAAATTTTATTTGTCGCATTTTCAAATGTCATGACTCTTGTGGGATAGATATAAAGCATTTTTGGTGGACAAACTTGTACGAAGAAAACAAAGAATTATAATAGTGAATTTTGTCGTCCCATGGCATTTTACTGTTTTCTTGTTTAGCACCTATGCACATGAAATTCCTTTTCCCTTGTGATGGGGAGTAGTGTTTGTTGGCAAATGCACACTCCAATGAGACATTGTAGGTGATTGAAGGTTTTGTCATTGATGGCAACCTTACAATCCTATGACTCCGGCAAGGCATTCCACCGGCACTAGCAAGATCAGACTCTACACTGGCACTCAGACCACCGACACTGGCAGTGAAAGGAAGCATACCGGCACAAAAGCCGACAGGAATTTTATTGATAATGTATTTTGTTTATTATTGTAAAATCATTGTAAGCCGACTTGGCAAGTTGTAAAATGACTCATATATATAAGAGATCATTATAGAACAATTAGGCATGCATGGAGGAATGCAATTAGGCGAAATAAGGCAGACCTATTATGCGAATTATAGGTTAAGGGTTTATGTAAGAAGCATAGCAGAAACCGGTACTGGATCTGGCATAGTAGATGCTATTTTGAAGCAGTACAAGACACTGGATTTATATAATCCCTTTTGTAAGTCAGTGAGACTTCCTATTTTGTATTTGAGTAGTGAGCTCTAAGCACTTGGCCTTCCTGCATGTGCAGGCCCCTATTGTAGCAGTAATATTCTCTTATTGGCTAGTAAGTGAATATTGTGGGTCACAAATCCCACCGAGGTTTTTCCCACACCAGGTTTCCTCGTTAAAATATTGTGTTATGGTGTGATTTTCATTTGGTTGCTTTTATCTCTATTTATTGCATTACTTTCTGTTTAACGATATGCAGTATTAATATGTTCTACATGTTTTAAGTTAAGAAAATCTAATTACTGGTTAGATACTGATTCATCCACACCCCCCCCCCCCCCCCCCCTCCTCTCAATATATGTGGGAATCCTAACAATGTTTTGGTCTTGTGCCTTGTCTCTAGGTTCAACTCTTGATTTGCTCGTGGTATGGATGAGGGTCTATTATACATTGATTGGGAAGTTATAAGGGGGGCTTGCCCTATAAAGAGCTAAGCTCTAGGTTGTTGAGTTAAACTCTTGATCCCTCTTGGTTAAAAAACAAAAAAACAATTACATACATTCTAAAGATATGCTCTTATGGAGGGGTTTACCTCTATGATTTAAAGTTAGAATTGGTGAACTTATGGAGGGATTTAAATTTATGATTTAAAGTTAGAATTGGTAAGGAAAATTAGGAATTTTGATAAATTTAACGTTAGAATGTTGAGTAGAATATAAAATCTTTTTAAAGTGAGCTTCGTAAAAAAACAAAAAAACAAAAAAACAAATTTAAACTAGAATAAAGATTTCTAGATGAGAAATTATAGCAATTATATCTAATAAAAATAAAAAGTTGTGCAAGTTGTCACATAGACATAAAAGTCCTTGAATTTGTGGAAGAAACTTTGATTCTTCTTCCTCAATGTCAGCTTAAAGTTTTTAGTTATCTATATAGAAATATTGTTTTCTTTTAGAACATTCACTTTAATTCTATAATTACATTTTCAATTGAAATCTTGTTTTCTATGAGAACATTCACTTTAATTCTATAATTAAATTTTCAATTCGATGTGAATGCTCTTAGAATATAAGTAGATGCACAAATCCATTGTGTGGAACACAACCTTAAAGGACACATTTCTCCTATATCCTTGTTTTCCATTGAATATGTTAATATTTATTGAAAAAAATAAAAAATGGAAGGTTTTTTAAAATTTAGACTAAAATGAAGGTTTAGGTTAATGCAACTATTGTCAACAAATAAAAAGAAGACTTCTCACCCTAAATCTTATTTGATGCTCATTTTATAGTTTAAAAGTTGCTTTCTATTGAATATCTTTATATTTGCGATTTCTTTAAAATTTAGTTTAAAATTAAGGTTTTGAATTAAGACAACTAAAAAAAGAGGATTTCTCACCTTATATATTATTTACAGAGGATTGAATTTTAGTTAGTTCTTTCAAATTTAGTCTAAAATGAAGATTTGGGCTAATGTACAACTATTGTCAGCAAATAAAAAAGACAACTTCTCACCCTAAATCGTATTAATGCTCATTTAATAGTTAAAAAATGACTTTTTTCTTAATACATTGTGATATTTGTGCTTTCTTTAAATTTTAGTTTAAAATGAAGCTTTTAAGTTTAGATAATTATTAGTAATAAATAAATAAATGAATTTCTCATCTTAAATCTCATTTAATATTGAAATTATAATTTAAGACTAATTTTCATTCAATATGTTGATGTTTAGAAAAAAAAAATGAATTTTGAAGATTTTTTTAAAATTTAGTACAAATGAAGATTGGGTAAGGCAAACTATTATCAACAAACAAAAAGGGCTTCTCATCTTGAATATTATTTAATGTTTATTTTATAGTTTAAATTTTACTTTCTATTAAATATGTTGGTATTTATAGAAGATTAGCTTTTGAAGAGTTCTTTAAATTGAGTTTAAAATGAATTATTTAGGATTAAGGCAATTGCTATCTATAAATAAATAAAAAGAAGATTTATCACCATAAATCTTATTTAATGTTGATTTTTTAATTTAGAAATTAATTTCCATTGATTATGTTCGTGTTTATAGAGAAATAAATTTTGGTAGGTTCTTTCAAATTTGGTCTAAAATGAAGATTTGAGTTAAGGGAAACTATTCTCAAGAGGGCTTCTCACTCTAAATCTTATTTAATGTTCATGTTTAGTTTAAAAATTTAAATGTTTGTAATAATTAATGTGCATATATTAGTGTATATAAAATGGATCTAATGGTCAATTGTGACTCATTTAAATTTATCTATAAAGAAACTAAAAATATGAACCAATGCTACTAGAAATACATCATTTTTATAAAAATATCACGTTCTAATATTAATATATTTTTATAAACTACAATTTATAAAACTATAAGAAAGATGTCAAGCCTCAACATTAAGAGAAAGTAATATTAATGAAAATTTAGTTGTAAGTTTAATTTGGGTTAGCTTCATTTGAGTTTTAATAGGGATAGGTATGTCATAAACCTCACAATATAAATGTTGATTTTATTATTTATTTATTTATTAGTTTCTCTTTGAAAAGGGTGGACCTTTTTTGTTTTCAAATTATGTGTCATGTAAATTATAATTTGTTATGTGTGTAAGAATTTGTAACAATATTTAATGTCATAGAGATGTGTAAGAGCATCTTGTGACATTGTAAGATGTGTTTGAGATCTTATAATAATTTTATTCACACTTGTAACATGTAATTATGATGCATCATAATATATATTTGATAAAGATAATAGAGTTAAATAGAGTGCCTAAGTTGGCGAGGCACTTATGATAGAGTTATGTTATATTATGATAGTGTAAGCTCAAATCTTCTAAAAATAACTTGTTGACTCAATGTGATCAAACAAGAATGAAAAACAAATAAAAGATTTCCACAAAAAAATTAAAAGATTTATCTCATGCTCAATTGACACCTTTGACTGAGCTTAAGAGTTAAGTATACTCAAAATGAGAGACACAAGACAAACCTCTCAAGGCCTCTTGTTACATAGTAAGATTGTGGTTATGCTTCAATAGATTTGTGATTGAGAAATAGATGATATGTTGATTCTCACACTATAACATAACCTTGTATTCACTAAGTATATTAAAATAGCTCACATGAGGGACTATTTATAGATCGAGGGAGGACTGATCAATAGGTACAATTAATTTTGAAGATCATGAGGTAGATATTGTTTGATATGTTTGAAGCTCTGGGAGATATCCAAGTCGTTGTTGGACATTGTTGTTGCTAGGATATGTTGTTTTCATTGATGTCAACATATTCCTCTGATTTATTGATCTGGTATTTGCAGATTGGTTTATTGGCTTCATGGTTTGGTGTATGGAGTATTTCTAGTGTCCTTCTATATTGGTTTTGGTGATTCGGGAAGCTTAATTGATCATATCATATGATATGGTTTGCAATTTGGTTTTGTTGATCAGTGCTTTGCAGATTTCAATATTTTCTCTAGTATATTCCGGTGTGATCAAATCTTGAGCTGAGATTTTGGGAAATTGCTTGGGATGTTCATGTGTATCTTCATTGCAAATGGTTCGTGATTTGGTGCTCCGAAGGTTATCTTTCTTCGTGACAATTGTTGTTGTTTGAGTGTTCTTGAGTTTCAGATGTTGATTGATGAAGATTTGATAAGTGGTGTTGGTGCAGTTGTTACTGATGATTCTAACATGCTTGCTGGTGTTTCCTAATTGTGTCCTATTTGTTTTGATGATCCGCATTGATCGTTGTGCAAGTTTTTGGTGATTTTGCTGAGCCGGTGATGTTCTTTGTGTTATGCAGTATTCCTGGTGGTGTAGCATGTTGCAGTTGATCTTGACATGATTTTTGGTAGTGTTGCATATTTGGAGATTTGATTTAATCCATGTTATATCATGTATATCATTATATTGGTTTGGTGGTCGATCTTTGTATCATGTGATGTAATTTTGTAGTGAGTTGAGGGTTTGGCTGACCTTGTAGTCAAGGTTGATGAATTGTATAAATAGGTGATATACTCATGTAATTTAGGTGTCAAGGAGTGTCTACATTATCACAAAGTGGTGTATATGAGCATAAGAGAAATTATCCTTCGGTATTGAGATTGAACAGAATCTTGGAGGGTTGCAGAGCAAACATATGTGCTTAACCAGAACTATCATCAGGCATTAGAAGGTGTTATTGTATTTCATTCCTTCCGAATTGTAGTCTAAATCTTGTTGTAATTCAGTGAGACTTCCCTGAGGGTTGTAGCCTTCCGGGTTATTATATTTGAGCAGTGAGCTCTAGGCAATGAGCCTAAATGCAAGTGCATTCCCCACTGTAATATTTTCATATACTACTGTAGAACTTATCATCTTATTTTGGGTAGGTTCCCACTATGTTTTTTCCCTTAATCAAGTTTTCCACGTCAAAATCTTGGTGTTGCGTGTTGTGCCATCTATTTGCCTATCTTTGCTGTTGTTGCAGTTTATCATATTTGTGATTGTGATTAAGTTTTTTAATCTGGTGAAAACTGATTCACCCCCCTCTCAGTTTTCCTTCATTGTTGTTGCCAACAATTGGTATCAAAGCTAGATCCTCCGGAAGAATCTTAACCGCTTGAGGAGCTCCAAGATGGCAACTAGAAGTGGAAGTGTTATCTTTAAGGAGAGTCCGAGATTTGATGGAAGTAACTATGCTATATGGAAGAACCAGATAGAGGTGCACTTGTGATGTCTTGGAGAGGATTACTGGAAGATTACTAAGAATGCCTATTATGTTCCTTCAAATGGACTGGTTACTATTGATGAGATCAAGGATGCTGAAAATAACATTAGAGATAAGGAAGTATTGTTGAGCACCCTGATTGATTCATAAATGACAAATGTAATGGGACTTCAGACTGCACATGAGATCTAGGAGAAGCTTGGAACCTTGTATGAAGGAGATAAACAAGCCAAAGTTGCTAAGTTGCAGATTTTGAAAGGGAAGTATGAGATGCTAAGAATGGGAGAAGATGAGAACATAAATTCCTTTATGGCTAAGGTGAATGAACTTTTCTTGGGTATCATATGTGTCGATGGAACCCTTGAAGAAGATGAAATTGTTGCTAAGGTGTTGAGATC
Source organism: Cryptomeria japonica (assembly GCF_030272615.1). Classification (NCBI taxonomy): domain Eukaryota; kingdom Viridiplantae; phylum Streptophyta; class Pinopsida; order Cupressales; family Cupressaceae; genus Cryptomeria; species Cryptomeria japonica. The sequence continues at coordinate 896,848,800 of NC_081409.1, read as the reverse complement.
ATTGCCTCCTTCTTACAAACATAAGGTAATCGCTATTGATGAGATCCGCAGTGTGACCACTGTGACAAGAGATGTGCTGGTTGGAAAGATTGTTGCATTTAAACTGAGCGAGTTTGGTGAATCACATGGAAAGTTTGAGACGCATTTAGAGCATCTATATCCGGAAAGCAGAAGTATGATCTCGAAGAATGCAGAATATCTAGATATGAAAGAGAAAGAAGAGAGATGGAAGAGCAAGAAAGAGAATTGGAGGAGCTTGAAGCATTTATTGCCCGAAGACTGCACCTAAAAAGATATTACATCTAAAGGGTTGGGTTTTAATTAGAATTTACTTTTTGTAGTTGCATTTCATTTTGAAAGCATTGCATCTCATATAGTTTGCACAACACATCATTGCATCAATAATAGAAGATGATTGTCTGAGTCATTCACCTGTCTGCACTGAAAGGAAAGAAGGTGGTCTCATTTCCTAGATACTTGATCATGAAGTCTTAAGGAGGCCTTTAGTCATTCATTTTCAACGTCGCCTTGTCATTGAGCTTTATACATGGTTGTGTAGAGGTTTCACTATTGAACCTTGTTACCCAAAATCTATCAATTGATATATCTCACTCATTAATCGAAAGCTCTAAGTCATTACAGAGACCTAGTTGATCATGTGGCTAGTGAAAAATCCAAAATTCTACTTCAACGCCATTGTAATTGTCATACCCACATATGTTTCATTACTTACAAGTCAAGGCAAGAAAATAAAGAAAAGAAAAGAAAAATACTATGCCAATATCCATCAAAGGGAAAAATAAACAATGATATATTACTAAAATATCATGCATACAAGTGTGACAATAAAATATTGAGTATGGGAACATGCAAATAACTCCATCAGGGCTATGGACACCTATTGGCAATGGAGCAATATTTGAGAGATTACAGTGCATAACCTCGTCGGAGCCCTAAAAGCTTTCTTGCAGTGAGGCTCTATCCAGGATGCTTTTGAAGTTATAATAACTCATGTAGCTAACCACATAGGATTCCAAGGGTCTTTGATGGTTATAAGAGTCAGAATGAATTCAAATGCACACACATTGGCAAAATAAGGTCAAAGTTTCAAGAATTGAAGGAGAAGTTTTCTGCGCCTCCATTCATAAATCTTGGCTACACAGTGTGTTAGATTGGATGATCTAAAGATTTTTGAGAATGGATTAAACTCCTATCTCTGAAACATTTCACACCTTCAATTTAGTCAGTGCATTTCAGAATGAGGGGCACACACATTCATCCTTGTTTGAATAGGTACTACATCTTCATTTCGCATACTGCATTAATATAATTTCCATTTGAAAAATTCATTGTCTCCACCACATTCTGTAGATCATCATATCATACAGGTTTGTATACTTGGGGGCATAACTGAAAAAATCAAAACCTTCATAAAAAGTACTGAAAAAATCCTAAAAATCGCAAAAAGTCCTGAAAAATCAAAACATTCAGATAAAGTCCTGAAAAAATCAAAACATTCAGATAAAGTCCTGGAAAAATAAAAACATTTAGATAAAGTCCTGGAAAAATCCAAAACATTCAAATAAAGTCTTGTAAAAATCCTAAAAATCGCAAAAAGTCCTGAAAAAATCAAAACATTCAGATAAAGTCCTGAAAAAATCAATCCAAAAACATTCAAATATCGATCCACAAAATACAAAAACATTTAAAAATCAATTAAAAAACTTGCAATAAATTGTCTCGCAAGAATCAAACACCCTAGCAGATATCCAACAAACACTTCACACGAAGTTAAACAAAGGATACAACTATCTTTTCAAAACATCTGCAATTGAGCTGATCAATTGTCTAATCTATCAAATCACTATCAAACTATCAACGTGATCAACATCTTGTCTTAAACAGAATCGGTACACTCGAAACCAAACAAGTCAGTCTTAAACAGGGTCCAAAACTTTTGAAACCAGACATTATCAAAATCACATCAAACATATCAAAGCAAAGACATAGTCAGTCCAACTGCTGAGTTTTGTCTATTTTGGTTGAATATTTTTATCAATTTGGCGAAGATCATTGCTTTTAGCTACTCAAGGATGTCCAAAAATGTGACTAGAGGAGCCGTGATGGGCATGATCCTTTTCTTTGTTTGTTGTTTGTGGTTTGAACCAATGAAGTTTCGGCATAATTGTGTTGTGGGTGTCTGTGATAAGTACATTCGCTCTGTGAATGCCACACATACCTCGACTCCCAACATAATTTACGAAATGGAGGGTTCATTCCTTATTTGCTATGTGTTTGTTTCTTGCAATGATATATCTATACATCTTGGTTCCTGATACCCTGGTGTAATAAGTTCCATTGTTACATAATAAGGCTCAATGATGATAATGTATTGCACTACAAATGTACTTTGATCCCTCTCTATAGTCAGCTTCTCCATCGCCCGCCGATACTGATCTCTATCCTCCATTTGTTGATGTTGCAAGGTAGCGACCATGACTCCTAACCTGAGCCCTCATTCCCTCCTCATCATCATCTCCCACCACACCTCCTATCTCCATAGCCTGGGGCATATCAATATCATGTCTACCATCCCCACCCTCATGCCCATCACTGCTCGATGAACCTAATACTGACTCATCACTCCCACTCTCACTAGAACTGCTCATAGATGTAGTGTCTCCACCGACATCCACATCCTCCTCTCCACTCTCAACCTGTTCTGCAACTGCTACTATCAGATCTGTCTGACCCCTATCCCGATCTCCATCTCTACCTTCTCTATCCCATCCTGCTCGACCTCCATCTCTCCCTTCTCCATCAATCCCTCCTCCATCTCTACCTCGTCCTATCCCTCTCCCCCTAGGACTCCAACTATGCCTAATCTGCGAAGCTCCAATCAGAACTGTAGGATCTGTCAAAGGTATGGGCCTATATTGTATCCACCATACACTATACTGTGTTGTAGTACATAGATCTACAACACCAGCTAACCAACCCCACTGAACATGAGCAAGAGCATCAAACTTTGCAATATCAACATGAGGGTGCACACATGCACCCCAATCATTGATCTCATGAGTAGTACGAGCAAAATAGGCCATGACATCTAGAACACCCTGTATCTCCCCAAACTGTCGGAGTATGGGGCCCAAAAGATGCATATCAATCACTCTGTGACCACCAACATCTCACCCAATACGGTATCTCTATTTTTGTCAAAAGGGAAGATGTTGGGCATCATCAACCCAACGAGGACAAGTAAGATAAGGTCTCCATGAGAAGTACTGTAATGTATCAATCTGATGACGCCAATACAAAATGTTACCTGATGCCCTATGTCTCACTCCAATAGTATATCTATAAGCATATGGCTGCTCTGGCTATAAATCAACATGTATCATAGGCCGAAATATAGCAATGTGCTCCCAAGCCCATATCTAGAGCAAAGTAACACCACATCCAACGGATTTCTTCTACAAATATACAATCCCATTCATCTGATGATATAAAGTGGCAAGAAGACAAGGGCCCCAAGCAAACACTCATCTATGATAACCATATCATGGATCACTCATCCCCATCCAATAGGGAAACCATGGGTACGTCTATTGGGGATCAATAATCCAGCAACAGTGCAACAAAGAACAACAGTGAGATCATCATAATGTAGATCATCCCAATGAATCTCATAACAACCTCGGATATGTAGATCATCCTCAGAACACTCAAACAAAGTGCACAAGGCAGCTATTCCATCACTACGATCAAATGTAACCTGTTCACCAAATATGAGAATGTGTAGAATACGCCACACATCCTCAAGTGTGATGGATGTCTCACCTGTCAGAAGATGAAATGAACAAGTCTCTGAATGCCACCGCTCAATCAAGACAGTAATCATGGCCCTGTTGGTCGTAACCTTAGGTAATTGCACTATATGGTATTATCCAACCTGTCAGAGTAGAGTTGTATCTTTGACATCTAACTCATGACATCGATCAAGACCAGTTGGCCTTGTCTGTCTCGCAACCAAGACTAGATAATTCTCCTGCATTTGAGAAAAAGCAACTGAATTAGATACATCATTCACATCACGAGAAAACACAAAAAAATTCATATCATGTCAAATGCGAACTAAAATTATCAATTGCGGATCAATTAAAGCAAGTGCGAACTAAAATTAGCAATTGCGAACTATTTAATGCAAATGCAAACTAAAATTAGCAAGTGCGAACTAAAATTTGCAAGTGCACATTAAAATTTTCAATTGCGAATTAACATTTTCAATTGCGAATTAATAATTTCATTTGCGAGAAATTTTATCAATTGCAAATTATTATTCACAAATGCGGATAAATCAACAATCAATTGTGAATTATATAAATTTGACTCATCCAGACAACGATGAAAAAATTATTTTTTTTTGGAAAAAACAGACAAAAAAGGGCATAATTTTTGGAAGACTCACCATGTCGCCAGTGTCGGGAGGTCTCTGATATGATCACACTCACTTAGACAAATGGATCCTCGCTATGTGATTCACCATCTTGATCCAAGGACGCTGAAAACACTAAAATCTCAAAGGAACTCCTACAAAGCAAATGAGTACAAATGAACTAAAATCAAAACCAATTTTTAATTTATAGCTCAAAATTAGGGTTTTTGCCACCCTAATGGTCGTGATCCCCTCCAACTTCAACGCATTCGTAGCCATATCAAACGAGATCAAAACCTCACCAAACTTCGCATGAATGATTACTAGCATATTTTTGAAAAAATGGTCTTAATTTCACAATTTTTTGACCACTTTTTTCGAGGGGGCATATTTACACCCTAAGCGTCGTGGGACATATTGAGGCAGATTTTTTTCGTTTTCTTTGAAACAATGTCATTTCGACATTGTGTCAAAGAGGGCAAATGTAGACACTAAAAAATGTCTCATTGATCGCATACTAATTATTCGTCTAATTAATTAAGTAATTCTTTGATTATTTTATTAAACTAATTAGTTCTTCTGATTATCACATTCAACATTGCTAATTATTCAATTTCTATTCTCAAATCAATTTAATCAGTTAACCCTATTTCAAATATAAATTAATTATTTAATTAATTGCGACATTTTCCTTAGTTAAATAATCTTTATTACTTAATTAAGCTCATTTCTAATGTTTAAATAATTTCATTTAAATTATTTAAATTAATTAATTATTCTTCTAATTCCCCAAATTCTAATTCCAATTAATTTCATTTCATTTTCCCCAAATTCGAATTTCATATCATTTCACTTAATTTCATTTCTTCCAAATTAACATTTCACCAAATCTGAATTTCAATTAATTTCATGTGCATTTCAACATTCAAAAGTCCAAATTCAAATCCAAATTGAAAATGAAAATCAAATTCAATTTCAAAATCCTAAAGCACATGTTGAAATCAAACTGATCGATCAAAATAGTTAACTAATCAGTTAACTCCTTTATCTCCCATTTTCACTCAAAATCAACTTTTTATGACTAGTCAATCACTTCAGTCTTCTAATCCATCTAATCAGTTATCTCTCAATCAATTTAGTCAACTGACTAGTCTATTCAGTCTATTGGTTAATCAATTGAGTTCACTCTCCAATCAATTCCATTAACAAATCAATCTATTGAGTTCATTGATCAATCAATTTTACTTGTCTATCAATCAGGACTTGAGTTCAAATTCTCACCTCCTTTGTGTTGAAAATCTATAAATTCAATCCCTTTTCTCATTTTCAAGTGAGATCACAGTCTTCAAAATAGTTGCTAATCTATGCAGGAAATCAGTGCAATACTTGAGAGCCATTCAACAACAACTAAGGAGAAGAACAATGGAAGATACAATTCAATTGAGGAGGTTTTCAATTAGGATAATTGTTTAATTCTTTCATTTATGCATTTCATTTCATTGATTTGTGTTTGGAATTGTTTTAATAGTTAAGGATTTTGTGATCGTCCTTATTCCCTATTTAAGCATTTACGACATTCAAGCATGAGAAACAAGTTGGATATGGTGTAATTAATAAGGACTAGTGCCTAATCCATTAATACTAGATTCAAAACATAAGTTAATTGTTACGATAACAAAAAAAAATCACCATTAGAAAGATCCAATTTATTTTCCTCTAACTTGAAAAGTTTAAATTCTTAAATTATCTTCTATATAAATTCACAACTCATACATTTATTCACGCTCTATCAAGATATACCTCATGTTAAATCAATTAAAACAATACACATGTCTCAATCTAGATCATCATTTTGTTGTTATTATTATTATATAATGAGTATAAATAATATGACATTTATAGATTTGTACATTTTATTCTTGCCCAACTTTTTACAAAGAAATACTTTTTTTTCTCAAAAATATTCTTATCCCATTCATAGCTTTTCTCATTCTTATTCACAAATTTACCCTAAAATCCTCTCCTTTTACATAAATTTAATTGACCATAAAAATATAAATAAATCTATTAGTTATTTTCTAGAATGCATAAATTCACCTTTTTATAAAATTAAAATCTAAAATATTTTATATATGCAAATTCATTTCTTTTGTATACCCCATAATTACATGTTTTACTTTATAGAACTTATGTTGCAAAAATTTACATATAAAAAAGTAAAGGCCTTTAAATTGGGGACCACCTTAAAACCTTAGATATATATTAACATGCTTTCTTTTTCCACTCCTTTTCCAAATTAAATAAGATTTAGGATATAAAAAACTATTGTAAACCTTACTTTTTCTCTACACACTTACATGGGACCCACAATTAACTAATAAAAAAAAAAACTACTAGCGAAATGGAAATCAATGAGCGCTAATTCTTCCATAGTATTTATTTATTACATTATATTGGCATTGCTTTATTAATCATTATGTAGCATGCTCTAGAAATTTCCTTTAATAGATTTTTTTTTAAAGTTTTTTTCGGATTTTTTTTATATTTTATGTAATGGATTAGACAATTTATGTATGTTTAATTTTTTATTTTATTTTCATGTAGTAAATTTGACAATATTAATGCTTTTATTTGTTTTATGTTATTTGTGAGGCTTTTATCTAAAAAAAAGAAAACCATTTTACTTGTGACATATAAAATATTTTCTCTCTCACAATACTTTTTAAAAGAATTATCTAAAATAATTTACTTAATGTACACAAACTACAAATTAAGAATAGTACATATTTATTAGAAGATTTATCCTAACTATTTTTAATCAAACAATTTTCTTTTGGTTTTTCATTAAAATGATCAAGAATGTGTTTCATAAACAAGATGCTAATTTGGATACTACTTAAGTGAAGATTTCTATCAAGGCTGATTAACTAAGCGCAAATGGTTAGGGTTTGGACGCAACGAAGGAAGGTAGGCATCAATAAAGGAAGACGATCAGGGCTTCCTTTCTCAATTGTGGCAACATATTTTTCTTTCTTAGTAGCAATCAGTGGACATTGAACTCTATTTCAAAATATGGTGCCCCCTTCAACAATTCTCTCCAGAGAAATGACAACTATAGTCGAACAAAGAGGCTCATTAGTGAGTGTTCCAAAAGAGGGAAAATGGTTTCAATCCCAAATGTAGTTAAATTCATTGTCCAGGTAAGAAAAAAAAAATTTTAATGGTGGAAACTTGAAAAGATTTAGTGACAATGGATGATGAATCTGTCCCAAAAGGAGGAACAACTGAAAAGTTGATGACAGATAAATAGACCCTTACCCAAAACATTGAAAAGGAAGGAAAAAATCAAGACTCTGCAACTGATTATCAAGGTGAAACCTTTTAATTTCAATTTCCTGATGAAGTTGTAGTGTGTTACATAAAATCAAACCAAAATTGTGATTTTGTTCTTCTTGAGAGGAATTCCTATTAAAATTAGAATTTTACAAATGAGCTAAGATGAATAGAGAAAACAGAGAGTGGGAAATTCGAGAAATAAGGGGTTTGGGTAAGGGTATGTTGTATATTTAAATCTACACAACATGCTCAAGTAGTTTTATAGTATGTCACATGGGTTATGTGTGGCCAAGTTTGTTATCTACAAGCCTCCAGTTTTCACTTTCAACCTAATGGGCCTTCACACTCTCATTATCCTATGTGGTAGAAGATTCCTTTCTTAAATTTGGCATTTTGACCTTATCTTATAAACATTGTGGCTCAACTTGGTCAAGTCATCTAGTGCACACAAGGTTTTGATAAATTCTCCAATTTAAGAGTTCACCTAAGAGTGCATGTGGAAGTTGACTAACAAACCTCTACCAAAGAATATTAAATTATTTGGTCATGGTTTTGAACAATAAGAACCAATAGTTTATTTGAATGAGTTGAATGCTTGCTTTTTGTATTGACAAGAAGGCTATTTGATATGAGATTGTCCTTCTAGGAAAATAGGTCTTTGTAATCTCCTCTTCCTACAATAGTCAACCCTATCACTAAACCATCCCCTCAATCTCCATTAGCTATTAAAAACCCTCATTCTCTTCCTTCTCAAAAAAAAGTTCTTCCATCCTCCAACAAAATTTCCCCTTTTGGGACATGTCTATTGGGCCAACCATATTATAAAGATTTGATTATGATTGATGAATGAAGAACTATCAGGAAGAGAAAGGAACCTTCTTCCTCTTCTATTATCCACTCTACATCTAATGATCCATCTAATCTTCATTCTCAAGGTTTGTTGAAATCCGCTAACACATCCATTTCTCCTTTTCATAATCCTACACAAAGATCAAGGTCTGCGCTAACAATTCCAAATGAAAGGCTAAATAATAAACAAGCAATTTCCTTTGCTAATTATTTTGGAGTCCACCACAAGAGAATGAGAACTTCCTTGTTGGTTCATCATGAATTGCAAGATCTTATATTGGAATTTCAAAGGGTTGTCTAACCCTCATTGAAATTTAAAGTTAAGATGCTTCATTGAAATGGAAGCCAGATGTGTTATTCCTATAAGAAGCTAAAATTAGCAATGAATGTCTAGATGTGACTATTTAATATTTGGGAAGAGGTTTTTTTTTTTTGCATACATCTCATGATGTTGGTGGTAGTGTAGTTATTCTTTCTTTGTCCCCTTAGATCTCCAAACATGACATTGATAAGGGAGATGACCCTCCATATAACCATGTTTGGGATTTGTCTTTTATGAATGGATAGCCTGTTGGTTTTTGTTCTATCTATGCTCCTGAAAATCCAAAAGTGAGATCTATTCTTTGGGATTGGATGTCAAAAGTCTTCCAATGCTGATTGGGTTTTAGGAAGAGATTTTAATATGGTTGAACATCAAGATGATGGTACCTAGTAGAAATATTTTAAGTTGAGCCATGATGAATTTGAAATATTAATTTATTGTTAGAATTTAATTGGAGTTATTGACCCTATGCATAATAAAATCTCTAGCCATTTCAATAATTAGTTTACTTAGCCCAATTGTAGATTGGGAACTAATAGGAAATTCAGTAGATTGGATCGATTTTATATTTCTCATAACATCCATGTGGACAATTCTTCTTCTGGTTGTTGTATGCAAGTTGATTATTCTACTACCCTATCTGACCACTTTTCTTTCATATTCTCTATCTCCTTTTCTCAAAAGTGACTCCTTCTTGAATCTCCCTTTCAAGCTGAATATTTCTCATCTTAAAAAAACTGAGTGTTTTTTTGCTTTAGTAGGGATTTGGAACTCTATCCCTAAACCTCAAGAAAACAAACCATGGATTTTGTGGTGGGGTTTAGCCCTATCTCATGTGTTGAGTTTCTTTGATCTTTTGGTACGAGAATGTATTGGGGACTTAAACAAAAAGAAAAATTGCTTCAAGGAAAGCCGAAACATGCTAGGAAACAACTCAATATTGATTGTTGTGATGAAAATGTTCAAAACTCTATTGTTGTTATTAAAACTCAACTACATAAATTGGATCACTATAAAGGATAGGGAGTCAAAATTAGAGTCAAGTTTCATTGGATTAAGGAAGTTAATTGTAGCATTGTAGATTGTACACCTTTAATTAGGGTGTCCAATTTCACACTATCCTAGAACTTATTTTAGTATTTCAAATTCCTCTATGCATTATAAGACCTTTGTTGATTTAAATTAATATTTTAATTCAATATTATGAGTCCTATTTCACTTTAATATATCAACACTTTATTATCAGGGCCCTTATTTTAAGTGTACCCTTTATCTTATTTCATTTCATGCTTATATGGGTCATATGCCATTTCAGAGTTCAATTTACATTTTTCTACACCTAAATATTATATCTTTATATATAAATTATATTTCTAATATTAGGGATCTTGCATCCCTAAAAATCTAGTCCTATTTAGTTGAGACAATGGTGCTTGGGCATCATTGTTTGACACTTTTTGGCTCAAATTTTGGGAGGATAATATGTCAATATTATCATTTCAAAAATCATATATGATAATTCTATATCAGCCAAAAGGTGATTTTACTTTAAGATCCCTATATAAGTCATTTACCCTAATTCATTTCATCATCTATCATCATCATCTCCTTATTATCATTTAAATTCAAGAGAAACACTTCAAGAGTAGATCTAAGTCTAAGGAACAACAAGCTACATCAAGGCATCTTCAATGATGTTTCAATTATGATTTCATGAGGGATTTTATGATGATTTATTATGTTATTGAATCAACACGTGGAGGAATTTTCCTAAGAGAATTTCATCATCAAGTGAAGATATAATTCATTCAGATAATGATTTCCTTTCAAGCATTTCAATCTATCTTTCAATTTCAATTCAATTATAGGGCTAATTCCAAACCTGGGGTTTGACCTGGGCAAACCCCTATTAACCCAAACACTCTACTTTTGTGTGTGTAGATTCAAATTTAGCTACAAGTCCCCGACATAGATAAAGATAAAAAAGAACTCAAAATTTAGAGACATGCCATACCTCAAAAGCTCATCTAGAAACAATAAGAAAAGGGCCCATTATCCTAGACAAGAATTCCTGGGGTGTCATTGTCCTTCTGGATTAGTTTCAGGTTCAAATTTGATAGGTACTAATCCAATGTCTAAGAGACCTGAATTTGGATCATTGTGCAAAAATTCATCAGTTGGACAAGGCAATTTTGGGCACCATTGTCCATTTAGTTCTAGCTCAGTTTTTAGGCACAAGTTCCCCTCTACATTCTCTTTCCTAATCTAGGTTGGTTCTATGATTATCAGTTTTGCATTTATCTATTTATGTTGTCCATTATTAATTTCTCACCTTCTAGCTCTAATTTTCATTCAATTTACATCCTTTACATTGTACATTTTCAACTCAACCAAAAGGAGTGGAACTCAATATGCATTAATCCTATTCCTAATAGAGTTTAGGTTGAATCTTTTGAGTTCATTCTATAATACCCTAAAAATGGTCATCTAAACCATGGGCCCCTAATCTCAACAACATCACCAAGGTCCTAACCAAAGGCAATTAAATAAATCTTGAGCACATAATTAATTTCTAAAATCATCAAATGTCACATGGCAAAATCAATAACCAATATTAATTAAATATTTATTTAATTAATTAAATCATTCCAAGAAAATCATTGTTAAACAATTATCCTATTTATTTTATTGAATATCCTAGCATATTTAATTAAATAAATCAATTTGCCATTAAATCATCAAAAAAGGAATTAATTGACCAAAAAAGAATTAAAAATTTGAGAAAAGAAATCAATTGGAGATAATCTTGAAAAGAAATTACAAATTGATAAATAATCTCAAAGAAAGCAATTAAAACAATTAAATATTAAAATTGAATGAAATAGAGAATAAATCAGTTTTTCCTTGATTTTATCTTAATTTTAGTTAAATTTCCTTTAAAACCGAGAAAAGCATCCAATCACATCAATTCACCTAGATTGTGCTTCCTCTTGGAAAATCTTGACCACTCCTCATCATTTGATCTCAGCCTTTGGTTTCTTTCTAAATTTTCTATAAATTCAGGCTCTCATCTCCTAATTAAGGATCCTGGAGAATATATTGTTATTGTGTTGTTTTTGCTCTAGGTTCATTAAGAATTTGCATTGAGATATTGCATCCTTAGTTAATCATCTAGCTTAATATTGCTTAAATCACGTTAGATTAATCTTGCATATCTAGCTTAAATCTTGCATCCATTTAGCTCATATACATGCTCATATAGATTTAAAAATCCTTCGTTTAGGTGTTGTCTAGTCACTAGATAGCTTAGCAATCTAAGAGAAATCTAAACTCACATCTACTAGAAGGCAATAGGTCTCTTTGTAATGGTTTATTATTCATTGATTATTGATACAGATACAGGTCCACCTTTCACACACACACATTCTCCTTTTAATGTAATCATTGTGAAATAGGTCTTGTTCCTAGTTTCTATGCATAAACTAGTGAAACCCATTTTCATCCATTACATGAATAAAGGGTACAAATTCTTATTTGATAATATAAATAACAAAAAAAAGAGATAATTGGCACCATAGTGGATGAAAATGGATATCATACAAATCCTACTGAAATTACTAGATTGTTTCATATTTTTTATGAAAAATTATTTAAAGAAGAAGGTAGCTAGTTAGATATTAAATAAATTCTAGAAGGAGGCATCTAAAAATATACCCCTAACAAAATTGATCGGTACAACATATTTTTTGACCTCATTCTCTCTTTGAAAGAAATTGAATGTGCTCTTTTCTCTATCAAATCTAATAAAAACCTCGATTGTGATGGTCTTCCAACTAAATTCTATCAAATTATGTGGAATCATATTAATATTAATTTAATATTATCTATTTATAAGATCTTCAAAATTTCTCTTGTAGTGTCCTAAATTATATTTCCTTACAATTCAGTCCACATTTTGGCCCTCCTCTTAGCATTCATGTCCCAAAGCCAGACTAGGACCTAATTTTTCTCATACCATTCAAATCTAGCCTTATTTTCACTTTACACATCACATGGCCCTTTTGTTCTAGCCCTAAAATGGGGTAGGACCAGGGCATGGCCCCTTGGTCCTCATTGGGACTAGGGTGTGGTGCCTTGGTCCTCTCAAATAGGACCTTAATTTGGCCCCTCTCAATGGTCACAATGAGTTATTGGGATTGTTATCTCCATGTTGGCCTATGCCAAAAAAATAAGGTCTTTTTCAACAAGAAAAAATATAAGGAGGTCCATACCTCTCATTTGATCATACAAAGGATATATAAAAGGATAATAAGAGAATCATAAGGCACCCATTCAAGCATTGAAGCATTCATCATCAAGAATTTCTAGAGATCTTCAAGGATACATAATCTTCATTTATCCATTGTGGAGGAACATTACATCATTCATATGCAAGTATGTGTGTGTGATTAGGGATTTTCCATGTTCATGCCATTTCATACAACATATGTGGATACATTCAAGAAGCAAAGCATCATTATTAGTCATTGCATATCTAAGGTATACCTTTCCATCATGTATTTTATTATTTACAATACTTCATTCAAGGCTAATTCCTAAACTAGGGTTTGACTTAGGAAAACCCCTATTCCCAACCTAATTCCTCTTTTTTTTGTGTGTAAGAAAAAGGTACAGAGCTGCAATCTTCAGAATAAGCATTATTTACAGTGATGAATCCATCCCCCATTGGAGTGGGAAAAGTTTGGAGGACCAAGGCATGGGAAAAATAGTCCAAGCATTTTTAGAAGTTCTTTCTAGGAATAGGTCTGAATCTACTTACATTTCTTATATCCAAGTTTGTGGCTCAATCTGATGACTATAGCTTATTGTTTTCACATGTTTACCTTCATTTCCAACACTTTTACCCTAATTTCAACATTTGAACTTACAAAAGAGGGTTTACCAATTCACATAAACTCTCTCCCACCCCCACCCCCCCCCCCCCCCCCCCCCCAATTTGATCAAAATTCTCAGTCCTAATCCTTGATGGTTTGTGACTAGATCTATTGGATTTGACCCTCTTTTGAATATGATGGTCTTTAAGTCACAAAATTAGTGGTTTCACTACATCCATTGGTGGAAACCCTAATTTTTCACAATTGCATTTTGGTGAACCCGATGCCTTACACCCTTATTTCTAATTTATGTTCTTAGATCTAAGTGTTTATGCAATTTAAATTCAAATTCACATTTACAAGTTTAATTTCCAATTGAATTTCAAAAATTTAGAGGTTAATTTCACAAAAACCCTAATTTTTAATTCTAAAATTGAACTTGTGGGTTGTCTAATTTGGATGAATTGTTTTAGATCTGATTTAGAAATATTTCAAAATTAAAATTATAATTTATAGATCTCATTTTAATCAAATTATAAAATTTTAGAGGTTTCATTTACAAAAACCCTAATTTATTTTGGTTAATTTGATTTGTGGGTTGCTTAATTCATTGCCTTAGTTTTTAGATTTGATTTTAAAATTTGAAAATGACACTTAATAGATCTGATTTATTTTCTATTTCACATATGATTACCTTGCTTTTCACTTACATTTATCAAAATCATGTGTTGGATAATGGCTTCTTTCATTTCACATTGCTTCTTTTCATTCATAGCACTTTGGCATATTATGTTTTTAGACTTTCAAAATTCCTTCCTTTCAACCAATTCGATCTCAAAGATTTCATTTATAGTTCATGTTGTTTAATGATCATGTTTTTGGGAAAATGCATTTCATATTTAGATCACCTCAAAGCTTTTGTAGATCCCAATTCTAGAGTTGCTAATGAAAAACCTAATACTTGTACCTCTCCTAGGGTATATGATGTGAATGAAGAAAGAGCTAATACTCCTATCAATTATCTCTCTAATGAAGAGAAAGCATTGAAGAGAAACATGGCACCATCTTCTTCCTATATACATACCCTAGCGCAAGGTGGGCAAGATCAAAATATTGGTGTTTCCATCTGTCTAGATCCTCCTTATTCTCTTAAAGCCTATCTTAATCATTAGAACATTTGTAGACAAGATGATGCTATTCATGATTGATCTCCCAACATAACATTAAGCAAAGATAAGGCCTTAGATAATAAGGATTTTCCTTCCCAATCTACCAAAGAGTATATGCAAGATGTAAGAAAGGAAAATCCTCCTCCACAAGATATTCCTTCTTCATCTACTAATCCCTTTGTTCCTTATAAATACACTTACACTAAAAATTTCAAAGAAATTTATTACAATTTTCCTTTGCCTTCTCAATTAAAATATTCTTCTAGGAGCTCGGCTTTAATATAATATCAAAAAAAGGTTTTGGAGGACGAGGATTTGGAAAAATTGAACAAGGAATTAGAGTCTGTATAAACCCTCCTATGCAAACTAGCACAAAATGCCTAAGACATGATCACAAATATCTTATGGATGGTCTCTTCAAGATTCAATATTTCAAAGATCATCTTGCAAGACAAGACACCTATCGTTCAGCTAAAAGTGTTTCTTCTTCAAAACCTCATTTTTATTCATATCACCAAAATAATGATCACACTACCATTGATTGTCTCAATTTTTAGAATACAATGAAAGGACTCATTGATAGAGACA
This sequence comes from Cryptomeria japonica, assembly GCF_030272615.1. Classification (NCBI taxonomy): domain Eukaryota; kingdom Viridiplantae; phylum Streptophyta; class Pinopsida; order Cupressales; family Cupressaceae; genus Cryptomeria; species Cryptomeria japonica. The sequence goes on along the minus strand of NC_081409.1, from coordinate 896,833,224 downwards.
AAGTTAAAATCATAGATGACAATCCTTCTTCTTCTAACAATCCTAATCTTACATCACAAGATACAAAGCAAGAGACAAATCCTAATTCTATTCATGATCAAGAAATATTAGCAACTAGAATATTTTAGAAATTAAAGTATGACAGGAATGTTGTTTTTCTTTTTGTAAAATTTATCAAAAAGCATAAAGAAGGTGATGAGAATTGTCTCTTTCATTGTAGTTATTTTCATTCTCTTGGAAAGGGTAAAGCATTTAAAGAATTTTTTTTTAACAATTTGATAAGGCTCAAATAAATCTTTCAACTGATATTTCTCTCTTTCTTGGTGAGAAAGTAGTGTCTTAGCACCCTTCTCACCCTTCATGTTTCTCCTCACCCTATGACACAAGTGGTTAACTTAATTGGGGGCCCTTTGTCATAAGAGGTGATTCTTTTTCAATTTCAAACATCTTGGGGCAACAACATGGTCCATTCTTGCCTCTATACTTCGGGGGCAACAACCTTATCCATCTCTATTTATCTAAAGCATCACTATTCCCTTTAGGGGTTGAATTTTTCATGTGTTGATATAATTTCTTGCATGAAACAATATGTATCTTATGACTAATCCCTCCTTAAGGGAATTAGTGACCTTTCCTTCTTTTTCTCTCTTTATTTTTTGAAGATAACCTCTTCTTTAGAGTTGCATTTTACATATATTAATGTCCTTTCTTGCATCAAATATTCATTCATGTGAATACATTGTGCATTTTCTTATGTGTAATCTCTCCTTAGAGGTTTTTTAATTATTATCATTATCCTTACACTTGGGGGGCAATAATTTCATTCTCTTCCTTTTTTTTTAAGGATCTACTTTTCCTTTGTTGAGCATTGTTTGCTTATGGTTTGATGTCATTCCTTGTGTGAAGTTGTTGTTTACTCAAGGATTATCTCTTATGTGAGATGTGTATTTCCTTAGCTACAACCTATTCTTCACTTGGAAATGTACATATATTATAAACTTACCCCCTCACATTGGGTCAAAAGTGTGTCATTCTTCATTAGGAATCCCTTTCACCTAGCAATAGGGGGAAGGTATGCATTCTTGTTCTCCTTCCCTTCTTTGGTAGAAGATGTTATGTTTGTTCAATAAAATCCTCTTAGAGGTAGATGCATTTTGAGAAATATCTCTTCTTTAAGGATCCTATTTATACTTGTTGCAATATATCCCTTTTTCAACTATCTTATCCTTTCTTGAAGAGTATTTCCCTCTTTAGCTTGGATTTATGACATTGTTGCCTAAAGGACATCTCCTTGGTGTTGCAGGGTGGTACCCTTGTTTTTAGCTTCCTTAAGATATCAACATAGGGCTATGTTGACATCTTAAGGGGGGTGGCACCCATATCGCCCTCTTTGTACCATTGTACCATGTTTTTGCATGTCTTAAATAAGCTGCTCATTCTTGAAACCAGAGAAAACAAACTCTTATATGAGATGCCACATGCTTGGAACTAGATACAACATTTGATATATGTCTTAGACAAGGTACACATTCCTGAAACTAGAAAAAAAAAAATCTTACATGGGATGTCCTCCAAACCAAGCATGTATCTATCTTAAATGGGGTTACACATTCTCAAAACTAGAAAAAACAAACTCTTAAATGAAATGTTCCCGAAACCAAACATTTTCCCCTTGGCATTTTCATTTTCATTATATGTCTTAAACAGGTTGAATCATGCTAGAAACTAAAAGAAACAAACTCTTATATGGAGTTCTATATACTTGAAACTAGACATCACTTGCACACATGCACAAGGATGAGTGGAACGTCTAGCAGATCATGGCTAGACTATTCTTACTCTCCTCCCCAACATGGATCACCTAGAAAAATATATCTAGGGGCAAGTATCCATGTCCTTTCTCATCATTCTTCTCATGGATCACATAGAAAACACATCTAGCGTGCATCCATGCTCTCTCTTTCCTTCTTCTCATAAACTCATAGCTTTGTTATTGATGGTTCATGGATGATGTGTGCTTTATTGTTTTATGTAGTCGCTTGTGTTCTTGAGATGGCATTTTTCAAGAATGATATTATTTGTTGAAAAATGTTGATATCGAGGTCTCTTCGACTAGTTGATTGAGGTCTTGTTTTTATCTTTAGCTTTTGTGTCTTTTTGCCTTTGTTTGTCTTTTTGTTTTTGTCTTGTTTTGGGTGCCCTTGCATACATTTGATTGAGTTAAGATCCCAATATTAGGGTCTTGGTACCTCAAAATTAGTGATGTCTTATACTCCTTGTGATCATGCTCCTCATTTCTCCTCTTCTTCATCTCCCTTTCATCTACTTTACCGTGAGTATTTACATGGGCCCATATTCCCGCTAAAGTGGGGGCTAAATGTAGTGTCCTAAATTGTACTCCCATACAATTTGGTCCACATTTTAGCCCTCCTCTTAGAATTAATTTCCCAAAGCCAGACTAGGACCTAATTCTACTCATACCATTCAAATATAGCCTTATTTTCACTTTACACATCACATGACCCTTTGGTTTTGGCCCTAAAATGGGGTAGGATCAAGGAATGGTGCTTGGGTCCTCATTGGGGCTAGGGCGTGGTGCCTTGGTCCTTTCAAATAGGACCTTAATTTGGCCCCTCTCAACAATCACAATAAGCTATTAGGATTGTGATCTCCATGTTGGCCTATGTCAGAAAATTGAGGTGTTTTTCGATGAGAAAGTATATAAGGAGGTCCATACCTCTCATTTGATCATGAAAGAGTATATATAGGAGGATAATAAGAGAATCATAAGGTGCCCATTCAATAAATCTATCATTCAATCATTGAAGTATTCTTCATCAAGCATTTATATAGATCTTCAAGGTTGCATATTCTTCATTTATCCATTGTGGAGCAACATTACATCATTCATATGCAAGCATGCGTGTGTGATTAGGGATTTTTCATGTTCATGCCATTTCATACAACATATGTGGATATATTCAAGAAGCAAAGCATCATTATCAATCATTGTAGATCTAAGGTATATCTTTCCATCATTTATTTCAGTATTTGCAATACTTCATTCAAGGTTAATTCCTAAATTGGGGTTAGACTTAGGCAAACCCCTATTATCAACCTATTTCCCCTTCTTTCTATGTGCATGAAATAGGTATGGAGCTGTGATCTTCAAAATAAGCATTATTTACAGTGACAAATCCATCTCCCATTGGAGTGCAAAAAGTTTAGAGGACTAGGGCGTGGGCGAAATGGTCCTTACATTTTAGGAGCTCCTTTTGGGAATAGGTTTGAATTTATTTACATTGCTTAGATCCAGTTTTTGGGTTCAATTTAATGACTGTAGTTACTGTTTCCGTATTTTTACGTTCACTTCTAGCACTTTTAGCCTAATTTCAACAATTCAACTTACAAAAGAGGGTTTATCAATTCACATCAACTCCCTCCCAATCCAATCAAAATTCTTCATCCTAATCCTTGATGGTTTGTGACTAGATCTATTGCATTGGACCTTCTTTTGAATGTGATGGTCTTTAAGTCACAAATTTAGTGGTTTCACTACATCCAATGGTGAAACCTTAATTTTTCACCATCATATCTCCTTAGATTCAAATATTAATAAGGGAATAATCAAGCTTAGTCCTATGGGAAAAAATGAGGATGTATTGCTAGTTGGTGGCCAATTACCTTTCTAAACACCTCCTATAAGATCATTTCTAGGTCCTTGTTGATTAGATTTAAACTTGTTTGTTTGAAACATTGTGAGAGTTGAACAAAATATAGTGTCATAAATTGTCACCTGGCTAATTTACACCTCATGTTTGTGTTTCCACTTTAGCGTGTCCTATCCTCATCACCTTTCTAGGTCCATTTGTGCCTATTTTCCAACTTTGAGGCCATGAACAACCTTTTGTGGGTCCTACCATGGGATATCCACCTCATTTTACCTTTTTATGGGCCTTGATTATGGAGGACCAGTGTGTGGAGTTCCCTAGTTTGAACCATGGCACCCCAAAACACCATGGTCCCTCTTAATCTGGTCCCAATTTAAATTGGGGTAGGGACTATATCTCATCGGTAAGATTCAATCTTTGGGACTCCGCATGACTGTTGGAGGTCGACCTAATTGATAATTTACCTAGAATCCCCTATATAAAGACATTTTATTAACCTAATTTCACCTAAGTAATCTAACACTCTAAGCAATCAATTCCTATCATTTAGGCATCTATGAAGCATCCATCCTCAAGGATTTTAAAAGATCTTCAAGGATGCATATTCATCATCGACCATTGTGGAGCAAAATCATGTCAATTTTTCATGCAAGCATGTGTGTGTGATTAAGGTTTTGTCATGTTCATGCCATTTCATATAACTTATGTGATTTCATTCAAAGAGAAAAGAGTCATCATCATCAAGTGCAGATTTGAGGTATATCTATTCAACATTTATTTCAGTATTTGCATTATTTCATTCAAGGTTAATTCCTAAACTGAGGTTTGACTTAGGCAAACCCCTATTCCCAACAATTTCTCCTTTTTTTATGTGTGCAAGAAATAGGTAGACAGTTGCATTCGGTAGGATCAACAGAATTCATAGAGAGGAATAGGTTTACCTTTTGGTGACAATAAATTCAAAGGACCATGGCAAATTGATGTGCCCCAATCCCCAAAAAATAGGTTGAACTTCTCAGAATGAATATGTGACATCTTATTTTGCCTAGATCTAGTTTTTTGTCTCCGTACGATGATTGTAGCTCACTGTTTATGCTTGATCTCTTCAATAATCACCTATTTTACCCTAATTTTAGTATTTTCATAATTCAACTTATGAAGAGGGAGTCAAACCCTAACCTAGGTGGAACCAAATTAAACTTTTAGACTTTTTCCCATTGGGATTAAGCCTAGATATATTAGGTCCATCCCTCTTTTAATGTAATGGTTTTTTAAGTGAAATTAGTGGTTTTGTTACCTTAATTGGTGAAACCCCAATTTCTACCATCACACAAACAAATTTATAAAAAGGAAGATCTATATACTTGACAATTTGATGTTGGTTTGGGAAACTATTGAGTGTGCCCAATAATAAGGCCAAAAGGCCTTGATGGTCAAGCTTGAATTTGATAAAATGTATGATAGAATTTTTGGAGCTTCATTCTTAAAATATTACAATGGATGGAGTTCAAAACAAAAATCCAAAATCATATTTGAATGTTATTCAAAGATTCTAAATCCTACCATATTATCAATAAGACAATGTCTATTTCCTTTGAGCTATAGCACTCTATAAAGAAAGGATGTCCTTTGTCTCCCTTCTTATATGTACTTAGAACTAATTCCTTGGAATATCTTCTTCAAAGATCTAGTCAAATGAAACTTATCAAAGGCATTTCTATTCCCTGAAATAATGTGGTTATGGATTCCCACTTTGTTGATGATAACATGTTGTTCTTGCAAACTTTTGAAGAAGTAAAAAGTACTTTGAAAATATTCAATTTATATTGTTATTGATGTCATGGAAATGGGGACAAGGCAACAACAAAATTCAATGTTAATAAGTTAGTTTCAACCATAAAACCAAAACAAAGAACTAAAAACCATTCCAAACATATCAAAAGAGATTTCAAAAAGCATGAAAGAAGTTTAACAAAAACAAAAGAAAATAGAAGAGCCTCCCTAAGATGCTTCCATGATGTCTTTTGATGCTTCTCCCTTGTTTCTCCCCTCTCCAAGTCCCAAATGAGTGTAGCTCTCAGCTTTTAGCACTAGCCATGGATGCCATATGGAGATTCAAGCTGGTTGGATGTGATAAACAAATGCTATGCAAGTGTAGATAGTGATGCTATAAAAAAAACTCTATGCTAATACCAGTATAGCAACAATACTCTAATGCTTCCTTCTTTGCTTGAGGATAAGGGTTCTATTTATAGAAGAAATGGGGAAATGAAGGGTTAAGATTGAGCAATCTTAACAAGGGTTAGGATTGAAAGATATTCAATCCATGTGAGACTTTCAACCCAATCCCATGTTGACAAGTGTCACCATGAGGAGGATTGAGAGGGGAGATAAGGAGCATTAAATGATTGAGGGGACATGATGGTTACCCTAGGGGGTTGGGTTAGGGTTAGGTTAATGGATATTCCTTTTATCCAAGGGATAAATGAATGTACAAGGGTTAAATGGTTACCTTAGTCAAAGAAATAAATGATTTGAACAGACCCATGAGTCAAAAGGATGGTTAAGTTAGAGGAAAGTCTCTAACCAAAGGTAAAAAGTGAGTTAACCATAAATGGTTATGTAAGAGCCTTTAATGGTTTGGAAGACTTTAGAGGTTAACCATTTGAAGACATAAAGCCTTTAATGGTTATTGAAGACTTTGGAGGTTTTTGAGAAGTGACTTCCTTTTATTTAGGAATGTGACAATGATTAGGATAGGATTAGGCTAATTAGAAGGAGTTAGAAGAATCTAGAAGGGATTTAGGCATGCAAGTGGATTTTGTAGGAGAATGCAAGTGGGAGGAATTTTGAGATTTTCAATTGAAGTAAAATCATTTATTTCAATTAAATGGTGTAATTTGCATTTGAATAGATATTTAAATAAATATTAATTTATTTAAATGTCAATGTGAATTTTGGATTTTATTTAAATAAATCTTAATTTATTTACATGAGAAAAAGGAAGATAAAACATTCAATGCTTGAAGACTTTGAGGTAAACCATTAAAGGCTTAAGAAGACTCTAGAAAGAAGCCATTAAGTTTGAAGACTTTAAGGGAAACCATTAAAGGCTTAAGAAGACTCTCGAAGGAAGACATTGAGTTTGAAGACTTTAAGGGAAACCATTAAAGGCTTGAGAAGACTCTAGAAGGAAGCTATTAAGTTTGAAGACTTTAAGGGAAACCATTAAAGGTTTCAAGTGGGTGAGGATAAATAGGATTTTAAATAAATTATTTATTTATTTAAAATAGTTGTGCAACTTGCATTTGTAGGAAAATGCAAGTGGGTGGAGGATAAAGGTGATTTAAATAAATGTTTTGTGAGAGATGAGATTTTGAGGGATTTAAATAATATTTAAATGTGAGAGAAGATTTAATTAAACAAATATGATTTATTTATTTAATTAATGGTCTGAATTTGGTTAAGTGAATTAAATCAAATAAATTGAATAATTTATTTAATTAATAGGAGAAGAGGGTTAAGATGAATTAATTTAATTAATTATTGATTGATGGTTAAATAATCAAATAAATATTAAATATTCATTTAATTAAGTGGACAGATTTATGTGTCTATAATTATATTTCTATCTTTCAATTAGCTCATAACAAGACTAAAATTATGACGTTTTGACGTGGTCCTATCCCTTAATCAAACAAACATGGGGAGATAACTAGATATCTCAACATTCCCTTTGGAATGAGGGTATCTCTTTTTGAAATGTAGAATTGGTTCTTAAATAGACTAAAAAATAAATTGTGTAAGGGACAATAAATTCTTATCCTTAGTTGGCAAGATTTAGGTTGCTAATAAAACTCCCATTGTTACTCATGTGTACTACTCATCCTATTGGATGTCATCCAAACATGGATATGATAAATTAAAAATAATAATCCAAAAAATTATGGTCAAAGTGGGATGGTAGTGTTGGTTTAATTGTATCTTCTTGGACTCGCTATATTCAACTAATATCTAAAGATGGCCTTGGGCTTATAGACCCTAAAACTTAAGGAATATGTCTTGCTATTGAATGGATCATCAAAGCTACTAGTGGAGATGAACCATGGAAAATTTTAGTCCATCATTGAATTATGAAAACTTTAGTTAAAAAGATGTGGCAAGTTGTTAATTGGTTAGAAGATAAATTACTCATGTTTCTCTTTTTTTCTAAATCAAAACCTCATTCCTTTGCAATCTATATGGCAAGCTTAGCAAAATATTTGTGAACTTTTGAAATGGAATGATTCTTCCTTGCAACATGGATTTATTTTTTCTTCAATTTCAATTTGGTGGAATAAACTCATTACCTATCATAATCAACCACTAGTTATCAATTTTTCAAGACATGTCTTTTATTTGTACAAAAAATGGGTTCAATAATTTAAAGATATTTTGGATTTTAATACAATTAATTGGACCTCATGAGAAAATATCAAAGAGAATTCTGAGTTGAACAATAAATATAAACACCTTTTGATTATTATTCAATCATTAGTCCCTCTTGATCTTTCCATGAAGTTATGTACTCCAAGGAAATATAATTTTTTTAAAGAATTGGTGATGATTATCTTTTAGTAACTTCAATCATCTTCCTTTAAAGAGGGTCTACATTCATATCCTTTCCAACTAGCTGCTTGTATTTCAACTAAACCATAAGTGGAAGTGTAGATTTAGCTCCAAGTTTTGGATCAAAATAAGCATTCAAATGTAGAATTTTACAGTTGATTTTTATACTTAAGTTTTGGCCTGAAAAATACTACATTGCAAGCTCCATGGTGGAGATAGATTAAAATGTATTATGGTTCAATTGGATAACTATCCCTTTTTCTAGTATGCTAAAAGCTTAAAACATATATTTTGGAATTGCTTAAATATTCTAAAAAACAACAGTCTACTATGTTTACAAAAAATTTGCAATATTTTTTAATCGTGATTTGAATTAGAAAGAAGCCCTTTAGGGTTTTGGTATGAATAATAATGAAGTTGTGAATTCTATTAGACAAGTCATATTAAAAAATATATGGAAAAATAGATGTACTACTATATTTTCTAACAATTTTGACCAAGAAATTGACTATTTTTACTCTAACTCACTCCTTCAAGTGGCTTTTCTTTTTTGCAGCTTCTAGTGTTAAATTGTAGGAAGAATAGTAAAGCCATGGCGCAACTCCAACAAATTAAGGAACAAGCTTAGCAATTTCAGCATGATAGCAAGTCTAACCAAAGTAAATTGCCATACCTTACATGTAAGGTACAAATTCTACAACTAAAGAATTGTCATGCTATCAACAATTTCGATGGTTGTTCAAGTCATCAATTTTGTAATAAGATTTTTAATTTTTTATGATGGCTTTGGGGTTCTTTGCTTCTTACCCCAAGATTTACTTAGGTTGTATAGGATTGGTATTGTAACTAGGAAATTAGATGAAAGCATCAAAGCAATATAATTAATCAACCACAAACCTACATTGCAATGAAATCAACTCCTAATACAATCAATAAAGGAAATGAAGACAAGATTCAAAAGAAGCGTAAACCCAAGTGTTGGAATCTCCTTCATAGCTCCTCAATTGGAATTATTTCTCCTTCAAATTATGTGGCTGTCACCTACAAATTTAAGTTATTGAAAGCAAGTTGGATTGCAAAGAGTAATTCGAAAGTGATAGTGTAAGGATACTCGAATTGTGTTAGGAAATGACTAAAAAATAAGCTCAATTTATAGGACAAAAGTCTCCAAAATTGAAAAGGGAAATTAGACAAACAATTAGTATGATTATGACAAATTGAATGACAAATTTGATGACAAGTTTCTATGCCAAAATAATGACAAATTGAGAGCCAATTGTAATCATCAATTATGACAAATTGAGAGGGAAAATAGGCACTTGATTATGATAAATTAGGCCTCGAAAATAGCTTGCAAACTTATGACAAAATTAAGCATGAAAAGAGGAGAAAATTTACAGGAGAAATTAGTGGAAAATGTTAGTGGAGAAAAAGGTGGGAAAATTAATAAATTTCATTTATTAATTTCTCTCACAAAAAGGGACCAATTAACCATTTAAACAATTAATTTAATTGTGACTCAAAAAGATACTTAGGATAAATGAATAAATTCATTTAACTTAAAGGGAAGTGTTAATAAAAGATCAAATGAATTAATCATAAAACCCTAGGAGATGGACTAGAAATGAAATAGGTCATAATTAGGAATGGCACAATTAATGCAATAGATGTATAATGTTGATCGTGATCAAAGGGATAAATGACAAAGACTTGATATTGATATGACATTGATTGACAAAGACTAATGATGAATTGGTCAAAGATGACTAAAGGATTGCATTGATAGAGGATAATTGATAAAGGATCAATGACTGATTGATCCAAAATTGATGAAGATTGATGATTGATTGAGATTGATGACAAATTGATCAAGGATTGATAAAAGGTTGATTTGATGAAGGTTGAATGACAAAAATATAGACAAAGACTAATGACGTATCGATCAAATTGATAAAGGATTGATGATGACTAATAATTGAAGATTGATAAAGATCACAAAATGATTCAAGTTGATTGATGATTGATATTGCTAATGATGAGAGGCTTAGAATTAACCCTAATTGACATAAATTAGGATTACAATAGTGTCCAATTGATATGACAAATTGATCATGACCAATGATTGAGAGTCGAAAATGATATTGATAAGACCTAATTCAAATGCAAGAGAATAGAATCGAAGGGGGAAAGAATGCAGAAGAATGACACAATGTAAACAAATGATAAAGATTGAATGTGCAACATAGAGGAAATGCTAATAAGATGTGAAAACCCTAAAATAAGGTCACACAAACATGTTCGTATATGACATCGCAAGCGTTGACCAATTTTAGATGCCTACAGATATAATACATTTATTTTCTCAATGACCTTCTAATTGTAAGGAAGTTAAGTAGCAGAATAACTTCCTACACTAACCTTGAGAGGAGGGTAATGCAAAAACTTTTACAGATCATTACAACAGTTACAAAAACTTAATAGAAATAGACACAATAACATGCATACCATAACATAGTGATTTACGTGGGGAAAACCCTTTCTTAAGAAAAACCCCACACTCCAAATGTAGCTCAATATATTATTCAACAATCAATAACGGATTACAATATACTTGAAGAGAAATATCTTCATAGGAGTACCACTAATCAGAGACTCGGAGGTAACTCAATCGCCATAAGACTCTTACACACAACCTCTATCTCATGCATCTCATATATAGGAGATAAAATACAAGAAACTGTCAAACGGTATTACAAAACCATGGGCTAAAACCACCCAATAAGGTATAGCTTACCTTATCTCCCTTCTAGATTCCCTATGATGTGTTAAAAAACAGTGCATAAACATGTGTTCCTCCCTTTTACAATTCATTTATGTTTTCGATGTATTTTATATTTCCTATTTCAGGAGTACAAACTTCTGGAGGCCATAACTTGAAAATTGTGTGTCTTATTGATGAATCATTTAAAGCACCGGAAAGCTCACGAAGTACTCTAATGCCTTGTAAGTAGCTACACCATTTACGCCCACTTTTTAGGGCATTTTGAGGCCTCTAAATTCCTCAAAATTAAATTTAAACCTTTCATTGCATGCCTCCAAAACATAAACTTTAATATCTTTAAAACTAGCTATGATCTTGCAATGTAACTTTACTAGAATGCTTATCTAGCAAACCAGAAGCTTCAGGGAGAATTTCACACTATTTCGTGCTCAAATGAAAACTTACTATAAATAGTAACCTCATGTAAATGCAAGGTTGAGACACCATTTTCCCAATATTCTCCCACTTATCGAACACCTTGCAATAGCAAAAGGGAGTATCAACACAATAAAATAATTGCTAGCGCTCATGAGGCCCATAGATTCTGAACACCATCTGAAATTATTTGTGCTCACAACCTTAGTTAAAGAATCTTCAATATTCATCAAAGTTTCTACCTTAACTAGCTTCACCCTGCCATCTTCGACCATATCTCTGACAAAATGATATAAAACATCAATATGTTTGGTTCGAGCATGAAATGTCGGGTTCTTAGCTAGGTAAATCGTACTCTAACTGTCACAATAAACTATTGATGTACCTTGTTTTATTCCAATATTTGAACATAGTCTCTTAAGCCAAATGGCTTCTTTACAAGCATGAGTGGTTGCCATATACTTTGCTTCAGTAGTGGACAAAGCAACCACAACCTGTTACTTACTCATTCAACTAATTGCACCACCAAATAAAGTAAAAACATAAGCACTTGTTGATATTTTGTTATCAATATCACTTGCCCAGTTTGGATCCACATAACCATGTATATCAAGGGAAGTCATGTCTCCAACCAAATTACCATGATAACGCAAAAGAATACTCTGAAGTACCCTTCAAATATGTGAAGACTCTTTTGATTGCATCCCAATGAACTCTACCAGGACTCGACATATATCTGGAAAGAATTACCATTGCTTGGGCAATGTCTAGTTTGGTACAAACTATAATATACATCAAACTTCTGACTGCACTCTGGTAAGGTACTCTACTCATGTCTTCAATCTCCAATGGGGATGTAGGACAATCTAAAGCAGATAATTTCGTTCCAACTACAAAAGGAACACATAATGGTCTACAATCCTACATGTTGAACCTCCACAAAACTGAATTCACGTACTTACTCTGGCCTACCCATAGCTTTCTGTTCACTCTATCTCTTCTAATTTCCATCCCAAGAATGTACTTTGTTGCACCAAGATCTTTCATTTCAAATTTAGCAGCGAGCTGAGACTTTAGTTCTAAAATCATACCTTTCCCTTTATTAATAAATACCATATCATCAACATATAATGCAATGTACATGAAATCATCACCATCAGATTTATGATAAACATAATGATCTGATTTAGAATGCTCAAATCCCAAACTCAACACATATGTATCAAATTTATGGTACCACATCCTAGGACTCTGTTTGAGGCCATAAAAATATTTTTTTAATTTACAGACCAAATTACTTCTACCTTTCACCACATAGTTCTCTGGATGTGTCATATAAATATCCTCCTCCAAATCACCTTGAAGGAAAGAAGTTTTCACATCCATTTTCTCAACCTCTAGCTCATAAGAAGCAACAATAGAAAGCAAAAATATAATGGATGTCATTTTTGCAACAGGAGAAAATATCTCACCATAATCAACACCCTCAACTTGAGAGTAGCCTTTGTTGGGATTTCAATAAGTTTGTTGGTATGAGGATATTGAGAAGGTTGTTGGATATTGATGATATAATTGATAAAGGATGATTACTGTCTTAATAATATTATTTTGTCATTGATGTCAAGCAATTGATTTTCTGATTCAGTATGATGTTGTCATATCTTAAAGAGTATGTTTTGATGAGTATAAAGATGTCAGTAAATGACACAGAAAGAATGTGAAAATGAAGGGGAGTAATAAGTTATTCAATGGGAAACTATTACCGAGTTAGACAGTGATGAGATTATGTTATTTTGATTGTTGTGACACTCTATATATGTGTATTCAAAGACTGAAAAGATTTAATGTAATAGAATGAGTAAAGGTTTGTTACTATTCTATTTTACCGAGCAAGGAGCCAGTCGGTAAATTCCAAGGTTATCGTTGTCGGTTAAAGAAGAAATAAGTCATCGAGTCAGCAAGCAAAGGTACCGAGACTGTAACCGAGTAAAGTTCAGAATTAACCGAGTATCAACCGAGCAGTAATAGAATGCATTGGATGAATAAATACATTATTAAATGAAGGATGCCAATGAGCTGGAGATTTATAGAAGATTCGAATGACGTGCAAGAAGTTTGTTAAGGATCAACGGCAATGAAAATTCAAGAGTTAGATCTACAACACAGATTGAACGGTTATAATTGAGCACAAGTACCAAGGAAGGAATACAAGTTTCAAGGCAAGATAAAACATTTTTCAGCTCGAAGGATTCAATGAATCTAGTCAAGTTTGAAGATCTGATGGCTAAGATTAATCATGGGAAATGTGATTAAGGAGATTAAGCGGTTAGGAATTGCTTATAAATAAGGAAAAGTTGGTGAACAATGTATGCGGGCAAATAGAAGAACATTGATGTTGCTGTAGTGATTACAAAGTATAGAAGATTGAAGATTTGATTGAAGAATAGAGTGAGAAGCCTAGCAAGGAGGAAGATAAGTCTTATGACAAGATGATTATGAGCATATAGAGTCTTCTTTAACATTTCAGATGTGAAGCTGTAGATATATTTTATTACTGTTATTTATTTTTGTAAGTGACAGGAAATCTCTTAACCGAGTGGACCTAACAATCTTATTTGTAAATCCTCTAGCAAGGTAACATTCTAATTGAGTGTTTGAAATCCTTTAACAAGGTCACTTCTAACAAAGTGCAAGATTCTGATAGATCTGAGGGAAATCCCTTTACCGGGTCACATCTAGCAATGTGTTTATGTAATCTTTAATAGGATTGGCTTTTAACTGAGCATACTCTAGAGGAGTATATTTTCTTTGTGGGTCTGAAATCCCACAGTGGTTTTTCCCTATTTGGGTTTCCACGTTAAATCTAGTGTTTAAATGTGTTTTGATGTTTCAAGTTTATCAGTTTATGAGTTTGAATGATTTACAATCATAGTTGCATATCAAGTAAGTTCTACCGAGGTTGAATCTACTTAAGAGGTTGGATTGTGAGTTTATCTGATTCACCCCCCCACCTCTCATTATACTAACAATTGGTATCAGAGCTAGAACTCTGAAAGAAAAGTTTAAAGGAACTTGAGGCAAGATCCGAAGATGTATAAAAGGGATGCACCAAAGTTGAGCAAGTCAAGTTTTTCCACATGGCAGAGAAGGATGAAGTTGCACTTATCAGGAATTGGAGAATATGCAACATATTATCTGGAGAATGTTTACACAGCACCTAGCACCTACCCTATGACAATGGAAGAAATAAAGGCAAAGCAAGAACATATTCAAGCAATGATTGAAATAACATCAGCATTGACCAACTCAGAGTTTAATGATCTAGAAGGTTGTAATGATGCCAAAGATATGTGGGATAAGCTTACATCTGTGTATGGTGGTGATGAACACGTTCAAAGAGAAAAAGTAGACAGTTTAAGAGGACAACTTGAATCCATGAGAATGAATGAAGGTGAAAACATAATCCAATATAGTACAAGGTTAAAGGAAATTGTCAATCAAATCAAAGGAGCGAGAGGAACTATTGAAGAAAAGGATGTAACAAGTAAGTTGCTGAGAAAACTTCTACCTGCTTATGCCATTCGAGTCTCTGTAATTAATGAATTAAGGTCTGCACCAAACATGCCAGTCTCTTTGGATGCTACTATCGGTAAGCTACATGCTTTTGAGTTAAGTAATTTTGATAACAGTGGGTCTTTGATAAACAAAGTTGAATCTGCATTCAGTTCTTTTCATCTTGGTGAATCTAATGATTACAATGATAGAATGTATAAGTATGTTGAAGGAAATCACAGTGGAGCAAGTGAGAGATTTTGCAAAAACATGGAAGAAGTACACAAACTATATGAGGAAATCAGAAAGCAAGAAGAGTTTGAAGCATTATTGGCCAGAAGGTTACCGAGAGGCAAAGGTAAGTATAAAGGAAAGTTACCTTTAAAATGTTTTAACTGTGATAAAATTGGACATATGGCTTCTAACTATCCTAACAAAGAATCTAGTGAAATGAGAGAATACCGAGATGACAGACAAAAAGACAACCAATACAGAGGGCACCGAGACTTCAGAAGGAGAGATAGAAAGACATGCCTAGTAGCTGGTGAGGAATCCAATGATGATAAATCTGATGGGACTGAGACAGAGGAAGTTTTATATGTGGCTATCAAAGATGGATTAGATGAAGACAAGTATGAAGAAAAAGCCTTAATATCACACATAAATAATAATGATTCTTGAATCATAGATAGTGGATGCTCACATCACATGACAGGTGATAAACACAAGTTTGTTAAATTAGAAGATTATGATGGAGGTTATGTAATATTTGGTAATGATGCACCATGTTCTGTGAAAGGTAAAGGTTCTATCACACTTCTTGACAATGCTAAATGTCATGATGTATATTGGGTTGAAGGTCTCAAATACAATTTGTTGAGTGTAGCACAGCTAAACAATATAGGATACCAAATAGAATTTCATAAAGGAATTGTCAAAGTTCATGAGAAACATGGAAAGTTGGCTGCTACCGAGACTCAAACAAGAGGTAATACATTTCATCTTGACTCAACTCAGAACGATTGTCTGTATGCAAAAATAGAAGATACCTGGTTATGGCATAAAAGGTTTTGTCATGTAAATTTTGATAACCTGATCAAAATAAGTAAGAAGCACTGAGTAAGAGGTCTACCGAGCTTGGAAAAACCTGAGAATGCAATATGTCGAGGATGCCAGATGGGTAAGATGACAAAATCAAGCTTTACAAGTAAGTCTTACACTTCTAAAGGAATTTTAGATCTTGTGCACACTGATCTTTGTGGTCCTATGAAAGTTCAAAGTTATTATGGTGATAAATACTTCATATTATTTGTGGATGATTACGTAAGGATGATGTCAATTATGTTTTTAAAAGAGAAATCAGAAGCCTTTCAAATGTTCAAATGGTATAAGGCAAGAGTTGAAAATGAAACAGGAAGACAATTGAAATTTCTAAGATCTAATAGAGGAGGAGAGTTCATTTTAGATGAATTTAACTTATTTTGCAATGATCATGGTATAAAGAGACAAGTGTCTGCATCGAGAAAACCACAACAAAATGGGATAGCTGAAAGAAGAAATAGATCAATTGTAGATTGTGCCAGAACCTTGATGATAGAAAAGAGAGTACCTCAAATATTTTGGAGAGAAGCAATAAGAACTACAGTTTACACCCTGAACCGAGTACAACTGAAGAAAGGAACTATGAAGACACCATATAAAAATTGGTATGACAAGAAACCAAATGTAAGTTATTTTAAAATATTTGGAAGTAGATGTTATGTTCACAAAGATGATAGGAATGGAAAATTTGATCAGAAAAGTGAGGAAGGAACATTTCTTGGTTATTCTTCTAGAAGTAAAGCATTTAAATGTTTGATCAAATCATCTAACAAAATAGTGGAAAGTGCAAATGTGAAAATTGATGAATTTGCATAAAGGAATGATGAAGGAAATTCCAAAGAACCAGAAGATTATGAAGAGTTTGTATATGTACAACCGAGAAGTCCTACCGAGAAAGCCGATGAAGAGAATACTCAGTTACCGAGTGATGAAGAAGATCATACAGAGCCTACCGAGCCTATATTAGCAAAATATGTCAGAAGAAATCATGCATCAAATCAGATTATAGGAGATAAGGATGCTCTAGTGATGACTAGAAACAGATTGAGATAGAACACATGTCTGATATCCGAGTTTGAACCAAGGATAGTAAAAGAGGCATTAAGCAATGAAGATTGGGTGAATGCTATGACAGAAGAGATTGAACAAATCAAGAAAAATGAAACATGGAACTGGTCCCAAGACCAAAAGAGAAAAATGTAATCGGTACTAAGTGGATTTTCATAAATAAGCTAAATGAAAAAAATGAGGTCATTCGGAATAAAGCAAGGCTAGTTTGCAAAGGTTATGCTCAAGAAGAAGGAATAGACTATGGTGAGACTTTTGCACCTATATCAAGACTTGAGGGAGTAAGAACATTGTTGGCTTATGCTGCTTACAAAAATTTCAAGGTATATCAAATGGATGTTAAATCTACATTTTTGAATGGTATACTAGAAGAAGAAGTCTATATTGATCAACTTGAAGGATTTATTGAAGAGAAGAATAAAGATCAGGTATGTAAGTTGAACAAAGCTTTATATGGCCTAAAGCAAGCACCTAGAGCATGGTATGAAAGGTTGCACACTTAATAAAGATTGGATTTATAAGGACTAGTGAAAACAACAACATGTATATGAAGAATGATAAGGAGAATGGAATACTAATTTCAGCCATATTTGTTGATGATATTATTTTTTGTGGAAATGATTCTTTATGCAAGAACTTTGAAAATGAAATGTGAAAGGAATTTGAGATGTCATTAATCGGTGAAATAAAGTATTTTATAGGTTTACAAATACTGCAAATGAAAAATGGGATTTTCATTACTCAATCCAAGTATATAAAGGAAATCTTGAAGAAATTTGGAATGGAGGATTCTAAACCTATAAGTACTCATATGACTACTAATTGTAAACTATCAAAGAATGATGAATTTGCATCTACTGATGAGACACTTTACCAATCTATGATTGGAAAGTTGCAATATGTAGTTCATAGCAGGCCTGATATAGCACATGCAGTAGGTATAGCTACAAGATTTTCTGCAGATCCCAAAGAAACCCATATGACAACAATCAAGAGAATTTTCAGATACTTGAGAGGCATTGAAGATTATGGCTTACTATATAAAAAGAGGAATGATTTTGACTTAAAAGTCTATACTGATGCTGATTGGGCAGGAAATATTGATGACAGGAAAAGCACAAGCAGTGGAGCTTTCTTTTTGGGAGAAAGACTAGTGAGTTGGCTTAGCAAGAAACAAGGATGCATTTCACAGTCAACAGCTGAAGCTGAATATGTCGTTGCAGCATTGAATTGTACCAACATAGCATGGATCAAAGAACTGCTAGAAGGTATGAATGAGACACTTATCAAACCAGTAACATATTTTGTGATACTACAAGTGCTATTAACATTTCAAAGAATCCGGTAATGCACTCTAAGACAAAACATATTTCTATAAAGTGTCATTATCTAAGAGAAGAAGTTCAAGAAAAGAAAGTTGTGCTGGAATATGTTAGCACAAAGGAACAAATAGCAGACATCTTCACCAAGCCATTTCCAAGGGACACTTTTGAGTATCTCAGAAGCAAGTTAGGGGTCCTACCCCTATCTAGTACTCATTGACAGAGTTCGGTGAAAGCATCAATTCTATGACTCTACCGAATAACTATTTATGAGTTGATGCTAATTTATACACTTTAGGAGGTTGCCTAAAGTTGTGCAGGGAATAGTGGCTGAAGACAAGATGCTCTGACCGAGACTGAGATGATACATTTGTATATGTTTTAACAGCAAACAAACTATTTCACAGGGGAAGTAATCATGAATTAGTTTTACTTTTGGCATTGTTGTCAAAGGGGGAGAAGACTAATGTCAGCAAGAGAAGATTACAGGAATTTTACAGCTCAAGGATAACAGGAGAAGAATAACAATAGGTTCAAATCAATTGGAATAAATCAATTAATCAAAAATTGGTATTATTAGAAGTTGGTATTGCCATCAATGCCAAAGGGGGAGATTGTTGGAATTTCAATAAGTTTGTTGGTATGAGGATATTGAAAAGGTTGTTGGAGATTGATGATATAATTGATAAAGGATGATTACTGTCTTAATAATATTATTTTGTCATTGATGTCAAGCAATTGATTTTCTGATTCAGTATGATGTTGCTATATCTTAAAGAGTATGTTTTGATTTGTATAAAGATGTCGGTAAATAACACAGAAAGAATGTGAAAATGAAGGGGAGTAATAAGTTATTCAATGGGCAACTATTACTGAGTTAGACAGTGATGAGATTATGTTATTTTGATTGTTTTGATACTCTATATATGTGTATTCGAAGATTGAAAATATTTAATGTAATAGAATGAGTAAAGGTTTGTTACTATTCTGTTTTACCGAGCAAGGAGCCAGTCGGTAAATTCCAAGGTTATCATTGTCGGTTAAAGAAGAAAGAAGTCACCAAGTCAGCAAGCAAAGCTACCAAGACTGTAACCGAGTAAAGTTCAGAATTAACCGAGTATCAACCGAGCAGTAACAGAATGCATTGGATGAATAAATACATTATTAAATGAAGGATGCCAATGAGCTAGAGATTTATAGAAGATTGGAATGACATGCAAGAAGTTTGTTAAGGATCAATGACAATGAAAATTCAAGAGTTAGATCTACAGCACAGATTGAATGGTTATAACTGAGCACAAGTACCAAGGAAGGAATACAAGTTTCAAGGCAAGATAAAACATTTTTCAATTCGAAGGATTCAATGAACCTAGTCAAGTTTGAAAATCTGATGGCTAAGATTAATCATGGGAAATGTGATTAAGGAGATTAAGCGGTTAGGAATTGCTTATAAATAAGAAAAAGTTGATGAACAATGTATGCAGGCAAATAGAAGAATAGTGACGCTGTTGTAGTGATTACAGAGTACAGAAGATTGAATATATGATTGAAGAACAGAGTGAGAAGCCCAACAAGAAGGAAGATAAGTCTTATGGCAAGATGATTATGAGCACATAGAGTCTGCTTTAACATTTCAGATGTGAAGTTGCAGATATATTTTATTACTGTTATTTATTTTTGTAAGTGACAGGAAATCTCTTAACCGAGTGGACCTAACAGTCTTATTTGTAAATCCTCTAGCAAGGTAACATTCTAATTGAGTGTTTGAAATCCTTTGACAAGGTCACTTCTAACAAAGTGCAAGATTGTGATAGATGTGAGGGAAATCCCTTTACCAGGTCACATCTAGCAATGTGTTTATGTAATCTTTAATAGGATTGGCTTTTAACTGAGCATACTCTAGAAGAAAATATTTTCTTTGTGGGTCTGAAATCCCACAGTGGTTTTTCCCTATTTGGGTTTCCACATTAAATCTGGTGTTTAAATGTGTTTTGATGTTTCAAGTTTATCAGTTTATGAGTTTGAATGATTTACAGTCATAGTTGCATATCAAGTAAGTTCTACCGAGGTTGAATCTGTTTAAGAGGTTGGATTGTGAGTTTATCTGATTCACACCCCCCCTCTCATTATACTAACAACCTTTTGCAACCAAATTTTCTTTATACTTCTCAATGTTTCCATCTAAACCAATCTTTTTCTTGAACACCCATTTACAACCAAAAGACTTTCGTCCTTCAGGAAATGGTACAAGATCGCATGTAATATTCTTTTTCAAAGTTTCCATTTCTTCTTCCATAGCAATCTTCTATGATTATGCATCATTCATACATAATGCCTCTTCTATAGATCTAAGTTAATCTATATTAGCATTCAAAGAAAAAATACATCTCCAATCATCAGGTGAATACCTTTCAGGTGGTTGTCTATGTCTTGTAGACCTTTGAACAAGCTGAGTTGGAGGATCTTCCTCCTCTTTTGAAGATTCAGAGCTAGATGAGCTCTCCTTAACTTCTTGCCTATCAGAAGGTCTCAATTCAACTCTTTTAGGCATAGAAGGGAATTGAATCACATCTTTCTATTTAGTCTGCTCTAGTTGAAATGTAACAAAAGGAGACTTAATTTCTCTAAAAATAATTGTGAGATTTTTCCAAGATCTAGAGACAATGGAAAGCACAAATAAGAGAGAACAAAATGTATGATAGGAATAAATTGTATTCTATCAAGATGAAAATACTGATCAACTAGATCATCAATCGTTACAAATAATGAATATGAGTCTGCTTATATAGGCAAGGCTATATGGATATGTGAGCACACAAACATGACATGTGGCTCAATAAGAAACAAGGGTAGGTAGGAAATAGGTGTGGTAGGTAGGAGAAACAATATAATATTCCACATGAGGTGGATCACCCACCGGAAGTGGAATTATCACTCCACAATAAGTTGATATGATAAAGTAGTAACAAGATCACACCATGAAAGGTGGAAATTCTTCAACACACACTATCCTAATGTGGCACAAACACCTAAGCGTCTCATACCCAAACTACTATGAAATGCATTATCCTAAGTAAACTTAAGTAAGGTGTAATAATATCCATGATGAATAATTATTTACAACAACACCCCCCCTTAAGTGCAACTTAGGGGAATACACTTAAGTCTACAATGCAACTAAGCAATGCAAGATGGGTCCCGACTACGAGGCCATGTTAGGTACCCATGTACAAATGCAAAAGCATGCAAACTAATGCAATGAAATATCTCACAAAGTGGGGAAAGAGAGAAAAAACCCTCCCCCAAAAGAGAGATGAAAACCATATACAAAGAACTGTCATAGAAGTATGCGAGGAACAAAACCCATGTGAGGAAAAATTCCCTCCCATATGAGAGAAGAAGAGACACTAGGTAGCCCACCTCAATGTAGAATTTGCACCAATGATAGAAGATCGAAGATGAATGAAGAAACTGCTCCATGAACGTCGAACCACGTTCCTCCCCTTAGGAAGAAACAAAACCAAAGGTGTATCCATGAAGTCTCCCTAGTCATGAAGGGAAGATGTAGGAAAAATACTCATGATGAATGAAGTCTCTGAAAACTGCTCAAGTGTCCCTATGTCAATGTTGAAGGATACCCCTTCCAAAGGTGGTGAACTGCTTCACATTGCTAAAAAAGACACTCCAAGATCTAGTGGAGAAGAAAGTAGAGAAAGTCCCAAAGACTCACATGTCTCCTCAAAGAATAAAGAGACCTCCTCCAAGTGTTGTACAAAAGTATCCACAATCATGTCAACCTCAAAAGAATGATCATGTAGAGAATGCACAAGAGGGTCAAAGTGTTCCCTCACAACAATCGAAGAAGGATGATCATCTTCATCAAAGAGAAGATGAATGTCATCAATGATGTCTGCCAAATCTGCAATGTAGGACTCCACAAACAAACCTGCAATGTTTGTCAAGTAGGAATCCCATGAAACTGAACCTGGAAGACATGAAATATCCTGTTGCACTGAATCACAAGAAGGCAAAATTGTCGCACTAGCTACATCATCAGGTGCAATAGGTGGTGTGATATCAAGAGGAGGAGATGAAATGCAAGGCTCAAGAACGGGGTCACATGTGAGAATCCCCAAGTTCAAGTACCCAAAGTTCTCCTCAAATACTGAATCATCAACATAGGAAGAATCAACCTCATCAATAGGACCAAAATGTGAAAAAGAGTACAACCGAGATGCATGATCAACCACCCCAGTCGCAATGATAGCTCCACTCTCCAAGTCTCTAATGATAATTGAATCAGGTGTGAACTCCATAGTTTTCCTAGTTGCCTCATGTGTGATTTGATAAATGGAAAGAAGATTGTTTGTCAAATGGGGTACACACAACACATCATTGAAGTAGTTATCCCCAATGGCAATTGATCCTTTCCCAATCACATCCATGTATGTATGATTGCCCATCAAAATTTGTGGCATGTGGCAAGGCTCAAATGTAGAAAACATAGACTGCGAAGATGCCATATGATGAGAAGCCCCTTGAATCTAGAAGCCATCTCCCTGAATTATGACTTGTAGTAGCACAAAGAGTTTGTCCCTTTCCTTTATTTGTCCCAAAAGAGTGATCCTTTCCTTTATCCTTATCCTTGGAAGAAGTCAATGTAGACATTCTAGAAGGTAGGTTGATTTTGTTCTTGTCAAGAAGATTCTTCAACTCATCAATATCCTTCTTGTAACAATGATGTCCATCATGTCCTGACTTCTTGCAATATGCACAAAAAAGATTGTCCTTATATGATTTCCTCTTAGGTGAGAATGTAGAATCACCTTGTTGTGGAGAGGAAGATTGTGCTCCATCTTGTTGTGGTTTTGACTTAGGTTGCTTTTGATTCTTGCCTTTTCCTTGATTGATTTGATTCCCCTTATTAGCCACCAAAGCTTGTGACTTTGAAGATTTGAGAATCCCCATCTTGGTCAAATTAGATTGCTCAAGTATCAACATCTCTGTGAATGAATCAAATGAGGGATAAGTGTATGAGGAACCTTGAGCTAACCTATGGGTATGAAAGCTAGATACAAAGGATGTATACTCTAAAGGAAGCTTGTCCAACAAGTTGTAAACCAATTGAGCATCCTTTTTATCAATTCCACAATCCTTTAGCTTTTCTCTAGCTCAATTACTTTTGTGATATAATCTTAGAGTGTATCAAAATCATTGGGATCCAAAGTTGTGAGTTCACTATCAAGCTTGTAGCCCTTAATCTCATCAACTTGACCATACAATTTCTCAAAAATATCCCAAGCCTCTTTAATTGTTGTACACTTCTCAATGTGAAAAATGAGGTCATCTGATACATACTTTCTAAGAGTTCCAAGTGTCATAGAATTCTTAGTGAGCCATTCAATTTGAGCATTAAGATCAGCCTTAGGATCAGGTGGTGCTGTAATAGTTCCATTTACATAATGAATGAATCATTTTTCCATTAGTTTACTCCAAGGCTTAATCTTCCATGAAGCATAATTATGAGGAGTTAAAAGTGGAAATTTAGGAGAACCCATAGCACCAAAAATGAAAAAACACAAGATAGAGAGGGGTACAATCATACAAGACACCCCCTCCCCCCAAAATGGTGATTTGGCACTTTATACTTAGTGTGTATACAATGGGCCACTTGCAAAACAAGGCAAAGTGGACTTCTGATTTCAATTTACAACTTCTCAAAATGAGATATAAGAGACTTCAACAAATACTGCTAGTGATCTAAACTGAGATCCAAGCGAAATACAAGTACCAAATAGGCCAAAAATGACCAAATGCTAAAAGTAAAATTTCAGCTCAAAATCATTACAAACAAATGGCATATTATGAAAGCATACAAAAAATTATGCACTTTAAAAAAAAATGGCACCTAAAAAGGAGGTCGTATGACCCCAAATGAAGCCTCTGAAGTTGCAAAATCGGAGATTAGACATGTAGAGTCATGAAGATCAACAATTTCTGAAAAATCCATCAATCAAAATAAAAAAATCCTCCACCACTGTGAAGCACAATATTCTAGCCCATTTCAAAAAAAATTGCACCAAAAAAGGAGCAAAAATAAGCAAGATACGGCCTCCTGAAGTCGGATTGCGAAATCAAAAAGCCAAATGAAGAGGGGGTCAAAAAAATTTCAAAATACTGCTAATGTGTCGCTGACATCAGCAAATGACGAGCTTAAATTTGACATCCTTGTGGCTGTAAAAAAAAATCGCCTCCCTGCCCATTCAGCGTCTGTACAGTACGGACTGGGTGACTGTGCAAGTTACGTGGCACTGTATGACAAGACCAGTGGCAGGCTGATTCGGCGGTCTGCTGGCGGGCCTGCATAACGCCCCGTGGCGGTGAGCGGGCGGGGTAGTCGGCGGTAGTCGAGGCTGGAAGGGTTGGGGCCTGGCAGCTGTCGGAAGGGTCGAGGCCGGGAGGGAGGGTCGTCGGTGGGGAGATCACCGGTGAGGTCCGTTGGGAAGCGCATGGTGAGCCAGAGCAGCGGCGCCGGAGGAAGAAGGAAAGTCAGGACACGTACGACAGGCGGGCGGCGAGACAAATGGCGGTAGGCCCAACAAAACTTACAACACATGCAGGTGCAGTACGGGTACGGGGGTCTGCCGACCCCCAAAAACTTTGATTTTTTTTCTTTTTAAATTTTTGAAATCCATACAAATATAGCAAAATTGGCAAAAAAGTTTCTCTCACCAAAATAAGCTGACTTTATACTCAAAATTTATGGAAACGGCCTCCCAGACACAACCGTGATATCCAAATCATTGTACAACGCCTCCAAAAATAGCACCTCCCAAGATCTGAAATTGAAGCCTTCAAAATGACTAATCAAAGACACTCTAATGGCTCTGATACCATGTGAGATTTTGCCAAGATCTAGAGGCAATGGAAAGCACAAATAAGAGAGAACAAAATGTATGATAGGAATAAACTATATTCTATCAAGATGAAAACACTGATCAACTGGATCATCAATCGTTACATACAATGAATATGAGCCTGCTTATATAGGCAAGGCTATATGGATATGTGAGCACACAAACAAGACATGTGGCTCAATAAGAAACAAGGGTAGGTAGGAAATAGGTGTGGTAGGTAGGAGAAACAATATAATATTTCACATGAGGTGGATCACCCACCGAAAGTGGAATTATCACTCCACAATAAGTGGATATGATAAAGTAGTAACAAGATCACACCATGAAAGGTGAAAATTCTCCTACACTATCCCAATGTGGCACAAACACCCAAGTGTCTCATACCCAAACTACTATGAAATGCACTATCCTAAGTAAACTTAAGTAAGGTGTAATAATATCCATGATGAATAATTATTTACACCAACAATAACACTTCTATTATGAATTACCTTTTATGCAATAAGGTCCTAAAGCTTGTATCCTTTCTCACCATAACTGTAACCAATGAAGATACATTTCACAGCCTTGTTCTCCAACTTTGTTCATTTCTCCTTTGGCACATGTGCATATGCCTCACAACTAAAAACTCTAAGGTGTCTCAATGAAGTCTTGTGACCCAACCATGCTTCTATAGGCATTTTATCAACAAGAGATGATGTGGGAGATGTGTTAATTAGGTAGCAAGCAGTGGCAACAACTTCAAACCAAAATTTTTCTTCTAGACCAGTGGTGCAGGAGCACCTAGTTTTGAGTCCAATTTCTTCATTTTGGATTGTTTGTTCATAGGTTGGTTTGGAGTGGTGAATAAGAGTCTCTTAGGTCTTCATATGTTTTTGCAATGCTTTGGTAGGTTGAATGTCCTTAGGACAATGCATTTGCTCAATTTTGGCTTGTAAGCCTAAAATGGCAAAATCTTGCATTTAGATTAAAAATCCCTTGAATAGCCTTTTTTGGCATTGGGACATGTTTATGTAATGGTTTTTAGTCATCCTAGATGGTTTGGAAGAGAAAACAAAGCATGTAAGGCAAAAATGCACTTTTTGGCAAAAGTTGTCAAAGTTGCTCAACAACTTTTTGCAACGTTGAGCAACTTTTTGCATTTTTGAGCAAAGGGTTGGTTAGGAAACTGATGGAGAGTTAGTTAGGCCAAAAATGACATATCATTTCCCTGAGAATTAATGTAATGAGGTTGTTGAATGCCCAGAGTAGATTGGAATACAAATTGGAGACCAATTTTGAAGTTTTACATTGCATTTTTCAAGAATTAGAACAACAATCCGTAAATAATGGATTGATTGCATTTCCGTAATTTTCTTGTTATTTTGTACATGTTCTTGTAGTGCTTAGGAAGCAATTTGATTATTTTATTTGCAGGTTTGAATTGAGTTTTCAATTTTGTAAGCTCTCGACTTGAGTAAGGGTTTGAGAGGCCCAAACATGGTTCCATCTTGAAATCCTTTGAGTTCTTCTTAATAACCCTTGGGACTCAAGCCATGGAACCTTTTTATAGTGTATATATCTTTTATTTTCCTTTGGAGGTCGTTGAAAGGGCCAATGAGCATCATTTCCTAGGCGAGCTCAGTCATAGTGCGGTTAGGAAATGAATGAGATTATGCAATTGTTTGTAGGAATGAGCAAGGTTGGAGTTGAAGAGTGTTTGGAATGAACAAGTAATGTGTGGCAGAGCATATGTATGAGTTTGGAGGTGTGGTAGATCAAGGAAGACACCTAACCCTTGGAAAAAGACCAAAACAAGCTTAAAACCCTCTAAAACAAGTTTTTCTCAGGTTTCGTACCTGTACGGTCAGACTGAGATTCCTCACTTCATAAATTGGAAAGTACTTCCAAAAGGGTATCCAGATCATCAAAGAGTTTGTGTGGGTCTTTGGGAAAATTATGATAAAATGCATAAAAAACCGGTTAGGTAGGGCTAATTGGGGTTCTAGGGCTACTAGGCCTAGAAAATAGGAAAAGGAAGGAGCGATGGGAAAATGAATCAAAACTCAAAACCAGTTGATTACTCTTGTAAAACATCATGAACACTTAATACAACCTCTGCAAGAATTTTTTAGGAGTTTGAGAGTGTAAGGTTGGATTTACCCTTGTGAATCTCAACCATGCTTGAGCAACCAGTGAGTACATCTTGATTGGGAGCACTCTTAGAGAGTTGAGGTGTCTAAATTGATTAGTAGACCAGATGAATAATGAATGAAGCCCACTAAGACAACACTTGACTACCCTTAAACAAGGAATTAACTCTCTTTGAGAATACCTCCCCATCATAGTGGTATCAAAGCAACCAAGATCTAGGAAGTAGCTCACATATGACAGACATTGAATCAGTAGGAGAGAATAGTCTAAGGATGGTGACCAATGCAAAGCTAGAAAAGAAGGTAGAAGACCAAGAAGAAGGAAATAGGTTCCTCAGAGAAAGATTACTACAACTGGAGAGCAAACTAGACGGAGTTGAAGATAAAACTGAGAAAGTGACAATCAAGGTCAATGAGGGGAAGGGAAAAGAAGTTGTAGAAGAGGATAGGACTCCTGAACTAGACCCTATTCTACCTAAATAACCTTTCTTTAAAGAAATTAAAGCCTTAGGAGGAAAATCCCTAGAAGGAGTGCCACTTTTCTGTGGAAAAATGGAGCTCGAGGTAGTCCTGGAATGGATAGAGGGATTGGAGAATCACTTTGAATGTGATGGAATCAGTGAGGCACTAAAGGCGAATGTGGCCAAGTCTAGATTGAGAGGGGAAACATTGACTTGGTGGAAGTTTATTCAAGAAGAGAGGCAAAAAGAGGGCAAGAACCCCATAGCTACTTGGAAGGGAATGTTAGCCAAGGTGAAGACTTGGATGTGAGTAGCTATACTGAGGAATTTCAGAAGTTGTGTCTGAGATCCAAGAGAGCATCAAGGTAGCCAAATACTTGAATGGATTGAGATGGAATATTCAAGAGGAATTAAGCTTGTTATGTCCCAACACTGTGCACAAGTGCTATCAGTTGGCACTAAAAGTGGAGGAAAAGAGCAAGAAGAAACAAGAACAAAGCAACAGAGGCAGAGGTAGTGGAAGAGATGGTAGAGGTTAGAGAGGTAGTTTTGGTGGAAGAAGTGTAGACCAAAGATACCAAGGGGAATCCAAGTTGGTTGACAAAAGTGAGAATTCCAATAGCAAGAGCAGCTATAGAGGAAGGGGATCTAGCAACTCTAGTAGAGGAAGGTCTAGTGGATCAGGAAGAGGGTCCTATTTTGCCACCATGAAGTGCTACAATTGCCATCAACTTGGACACCTGGCCTATAGATGCCCTAAGAAGTCTTCTTCATCCCGAGGAGGTGAGAGGAGAGTAAATTATGCTCAAGAGGATGCAACAAACATGAAAGCATCAAAAGTAAGTTTGGATTCAGAGGTTGGAGAGAACCTCATGATAAGAAGAGTCTTGATCAAAGAACTGGTTAAGGAGGAACCTAGCTAAAGGAGATCCTTGTTCAGAATAAAATGTAAGATAATGTGAAAGGTATGTAGAGTGGTAGTGGATTTAGGATCCACAGACAACATAGTGTCAGAGGAAGCAATGAGTAAGCTCAATTTGCCAAGAATACCACATAGTGATCCATATAGAGTTGCATGGCTCAACAAGGGGCAACATGTTCTTGTAGATTAAAAAACTTGGGTGGAGCTCACCATTGGAGGCTACAAAGACAAAATCTTGTGTGATATCTTGCCCATGGATGCTTGCCACCTACTTCTAGGTAGGCCATGGTAGTTTGACATA
Organism: Cryptomeria japonica; assembly: GCF_030272615.1. NCBI lineage: Eukaryota > Viridiplantae > Streptophyta > Pinopsida > Cupressales > Cupressaceae > Cryptomeria > Cryptomeria japonica. Next base: position 896,803,973 of record NC_081409.1, on the reverse strand, counting down.
AAGGCAATACATCATGGAGAGAAGAATGCTTATACCTTCCAAAAGGATGGAACCACTTACAAAATCCAGTCCATAGGAGACCAAGTAGAGGGTAGATCCAAAGGTCCTAATGTGTTGCTGGTTGGTGAGAAAGAGTTCATCAACACACTCAAGGAGGGAGAAGGAGTGGGGTTTGCCATTGTTGTTAATCCAAAAGTGGACAGCAAGGAGAAGAAGGTGAGCATTCCTAAAGAAGTGCGACATGTCCTAAATCAGTTTGAGGACATCATTAGTGATGGAACACCAGCTACATTTCCTCCTCAACATGCCATAAGCCATCAAATTGACTTTATAGCCAGAGCTTCTTTACCTAATAAGGCAGCTTATAAAATGACCCCAGATTAGAACAAGGAGATAGCCAAGCAAATACAAGAATTCCTAGATAATGGACTAATCAGGAAAAGCATTAGCCCATGTGCAGTACCCATTGTCTTGGCTCAAAAGAAGGGAGGTACTTGGAGACTTTGCACTGACTCTAGAGCCATAAACCAGATTACTATCAGATATAGATTTCCCATCCCAAGAATTGAAGACTTGATGGATTATTTGGGAGGTGTTGAATACTTCACCAAGATAGATCTCAAGAGTGGTTACCACCCAATCAGAATAAAGGAGGGTGATGAATGGAAGACAGACTTCAAGACTACAGTTTGACTCTATGAATGGCTTGTTATGCCATTTGGACTCACAAATGCTCCTAGCACATTCATGAGGCTCATGAATGAAGTACTCAAGGACTAAATTGGTAAATTTTTTGTTGTTTACTTAGATGACATCTTAATTTTTAGCAAGTTTAAGGATGAGAATCTTAAGAATTTGGAGAAATGTGAGTTTATGAAACAAGAATTGGTGTATCTTGGGTTTGTAGTCTCAAGAGGTGATTTGAAGATGGATACCTCTAAGGTGGAAGCCATAATCAGTTGGCCCACACCTAGGACAACAAGTGAAGTGAGAAGTTTCCATGGCTTGGCTCAATTTTATAGAAAGTTCATCAAAGGGTTCAGTGAAATATAAGCACCCATGCTTGAGACAATCAAGGGAGGTATGAGAACCAAGTTTGTATGGACAAAGGAAGCACAAAGAGGTTTCGATCTCTTGAAGACAAAGGTGGCTACTCAACCGATATTATCCTACCAAGCTTTGACAAACTCTTCACAATTGAATGTGATGCAAGCAACATAGCGGTTGGAGCAGTTTTGAGTCAAGACAATAGACCGGTCACTTTCTTCAATGAGAAACTCAATGATGCAAAGAAAAGGTATTCCTCCTATGATTTGGAATTGTATGCACTTGTCCAATATCTTAGGAAATGGAGGAATTATTTGCTACCTAAGAAATTTGTGGTTTACACTGATAATCAAGCTCTTAGCTTTCTTAATTATCAAGAAAAGTTAAACCATAGACATATTAAATGGGTAGAGTATTTACAGTCATATACCTTTACCATCAAACACAAGAAAGGACAATGTAATAAGGCAGTTTATGCATTGAGTAGGAGGTTATTAACAATGCAAGAAGTGCAACTAAAAAGCATTGGAGTGGATAGCTTCAAGAGTTTGTATGAAGAAGAAGAGGATTTTGCTGCTGCCTACAAGGTTTTCCAAGGGTTTGGAAACTATTTTCATAGTGAATATGCAGATTACACCTTGCAAGATGGAATTTTGTTCAAAGGAGGATAGCTATGTGTGCCTAAAGGGTCTATGAGAGAAAACTTGATGCAAGAGAAGCATAATGGATGCTTGAGTAGACATTTTGGTTTGAACAAGACATTGGAACTTGTCCAAAGGCTCTACTTTTGGCCGAAGATGCAAAGAGATATCAGAAGATATGTGGAGCAATGTGTGGTTTGCCTAAGAGGTAAGGGTACATCTTCCAATGTTGGTCTTTATCAGCCTATACCTAATCCCAACCGGCCATGGGAGTGTGTAAGTATGGACTTTGTTGTTGGTTTGCCTAAAACCAAGTCAGGTTTTGATAGCATCTATGTTGTGGTAGATAGGTTTAGTAAGATGGCTCATTTTATTCCATGAAAGGTCACTCATGATGCTAACCACATTGCTCACTTGTTTTTCAAAGAGGTTATTAGGATTTATGGTTTACCTATCAGCATTGTGCCAGATACAGATGCAAAGTTTATTGGTCATTTTTGGAAGACTTTGTGACAAAAATTAGGTACTAATTTGTCTTTCAGTTTAGCCTATCATCCCCAAACAGATGGCCAAACTGAGGTGGTCAATAGAACACTTGGGAATCTACTTAGAGGCCTAACAAAAGATTATGGTCAATCTTGGGATTAGATCATCCATCAAGCTGAGTTTTCCTACAATGATAGTGTGAATAGGTCCACTGGTAAGTCCTTTTAAAGTAGTGTATGGCATTCATCCTAGAGGAGTTTTGGAGCTCAGAGATGTGGGAAAGATGGGACAACAGAGTGGACATGCCTTGGACATGGCCCAATCAATGCAAGAGGTTCATGAGCAGGTTAGGACAACCCTATTGGACACTACTCAAAAGATCAAAGACAAAGTGGATGAGAAAAGGAAAGACATCCAATTTCTTGTTGGTGACATGGTGATGGTATATTTGAACAAGGAAAGACTTCAGAAATGTGTCCTTAGCAAGCTTCAGATGAGGAGGATAGGTCCTTGCAAAGTTTTGGCCAAGTATGGCAACAACGCATACAAGGTAGACTTACCCAGTGATATGGCTTTGTCACCCATTTTCAATGTGGCAGATTTGGTGCAGTACAAGGGCACACTTCCAGCAGAAGATAGAAGAGTTTCAGAGGTCTCTCAAGCACTTTCAGACTTGCCCTTACCAGCTGCACCCATTCCCCAAGCCGAGAAGGTGTTAGATTCTAGAATTTTGAAGAAAAGAAGGCATACCACCTACATGGAGCACTTGGTCAAGTGGCTGCACCTTCCAACATCATAGGCTACTTGGATACCTGAGGTATACTTCTCTAAGCATGGAGTTCCATTTTCTTTGCTACCTCAAGGAGTCACTTGACTTCTTTTCTTTGGGGGAGTATGGTGCAGGAGCACCTAGTTTTGAGTCTAATTTCTTCATTTTGGTGTGTTTGTTCATAGGTTGGTTTGGAGTGGTGAATAAGAGTCTTCTCTTAGGTCTTCATATTTTTTTGTAATGTTTGGTAGGTTTCCTTAGGACCATGCATTTGCTCAATTTTGGCTTGTAAGCCAAAAATGGCAAAATCTTGCATTTAGATGAAAATTGCCTTGAATAGCCTTGTTTGGAATTGGGACATGTTAATGTAATGGTTTTTAGTCAGCCTATATGGTTTGGAGGAGAAAAAAAAGCATGTAAGGCAAAAATGCACTTTTTGGCAAAAGTTGTCAAAGTTGTTTGACAACTTTTTGCAACGTTGAGCAACTTTTTGCATTTTTCAGCAAAGGGTTGGTTAGGAAACCGATGGAGATTTAGTTATGCCAAATATGATATATAAATGCCTTGAGAATAAATTTAATGACATTGTTGAACGCCTAGAGTAGATTGGAATACAAATTGGAGACCAATTTTGAAGTTTTACATTGCATTTTTCAAGAATTAGAGCAATAATATTTACTTAATGGATATTGCATTGCTGTAATTTTATTGTTGTTTTGTAAATGTTCTTGTAGTGCTTAGGAAGCAATTTGATTAGTTTATTTGCAGGTTTGAATTGAGTTTTCAATTTTGTAAGCTCTTGGCCTAAGTAAGGGTTTGAGAGGCCCAAACATGGTTCTAGCTTGAAGTCCTTTGATTTCTTCTCAATAACTCTTGGGACTCAAGCCATGGAACCTTTGTATAGTGTATATATCTTTTATTTTCCTTTGGAGGTTATTGAAAGGCCAATGAGCATCATTTCCTAGGCGAGCTCAGTCATAGCCTGGTTAGGAAATGAATGAGATTATGCCAGTGTTTGCAGGAATGAGCAGGATTGGAGTTGAAGAGTGTTTTAAATGAACAAGCGATGTGTGGTAGAGCATATGTGTGAGTTTGGAGGTGTGGCAGATCAAGGAAGACACCTAACCCTTGGAAAAAGACCAAAACAAGCTTAAAACCCTCTAAAACAAGCTTTTCTCGGGTTCCATACTTGTATGGTCAGAATGAGATTTGTCACTTCATAAATTGGAAATTACTTCCAAAAGGGTATCTAGATCATCAAAGATTTTGTGTGGGTCTTTGGGGAAACTGTGAGAAAATCCACAAAAACCAGTTAGGTAGGGCTAATTGGGGCTCTAGGGGTACTAGGCCTAGAAAATAGGAAAAGGAAGGAGCAATGGGAAAATGGATCAAACCCCCACTCAAAACCAGTTGATTACTCTTTGAAAATATCATGAACACTTACTACAACCTCTGCAAGCATTTGTTAGGAGTTTGAGAGTGTAAGGTTGGATTTACCCTTGTGAATCTCAACTATGCCTGAGCAACCAATGAGTACATCTTGATTGGGAGCACTCTTAAAGAGTTAAGGTGTCTAAATTGATTAGTAGGATAGATGAACAATGAATGAAGCCCACTAAGACAGCACTTGACTGCCCTTAAACAAGGAATTAAATCTCTTTGAGTATACCTCCCCATCAACCAACACCACTAAGCATACTCCTAGCCTTCTCCATTAGTGTCCTATTCATTCTTTTTGCAACTCCATTCTGTTGTGGAGAATATAGAGTTGTCTTCTATCTATTAATACCACAGTCTTTACAAAATCTATGAAAATAATTAGAGCAAAATTCACCACCATTATTAGTCCTCAAACATTTAATTTGTTTTCCAGTCTGCAACTCAGCCATTGCTTTAAATTCTTTAAAACAACTGAAAACTTCAGATTTACTCTTTAGAAAGTATACCCATGTCCTTCTACTAAAATCATTAATAAATGAAACATAATATGTGGATTTTCTAATCGAAGGAACATCTACATGACCAAACACATCAAAATGAATAAGATCCAAAACACCACAAGATTTATGAGAAGTCGACTTAAACTGAATGTAGTTTTGTTTTCCATAAATGCACTGCTCACAGAAATCAAAGTCAAGATTACTTTCCTTCAAACCTTCAACAAGGTATTTATTTTTCAAGGTCCTTAAACCCTTTTCTCCAATGTGGCCAAGTCTCTAGTGCCATAATATAGTCTTCTCTATATAGGTAATTTTTCTTCAGAAGAAAGAGTACCCTTAGGCACCCAGAAGCCATATCCATCCGCTAAAGGTGAAAACCTCAAGTCTTCCAATGAAGTATCTAGAAATTTTGTTTTTATAGAAGTGCTATTACACTCAACAGTGTATGCCTCTAGCTTATACAAAGTGTTGAACCTGACACCACTAGATAATCATCTTACACCTGTATCAGAAAAGACTACCTACACACCCGCATCTATCACTTTTCTCATAGATAATCAATTTTGTTTTAATATAGGGATATGCAACACACATATAATCCTTTTTATTCTTGCATCAGGAAACCTAATCCTAACTTTACCTCGACCAACAATGTCTAAATGTGAATCATCACGCAAGTACACCTTACCTCCATTAAACTCTTCATATTCAGAAAACCAATCTTTATTGGAAGTCAAATGAAAAGATGCACCTGAGTCAATTAACCATGTATCATTACCTGCATGAGTAGCCAAAGCTACAATGAATGCATCACCATCTTCCTTCTTGAAGTCAGAATCAGAATCAAACTTCTTCTTTTTCTAATTCTTTCTTCTTTGCAGTCCTTATGGATGTGACCTGGTTTACCACAATTCCAACATATGGCTTTGGACTTTCCAGGAGATTTTGAGTGCCCTTTGGATTTGGACTTATTGCACTTCCTCATTCTTCTTGCCTTTTTCCTTAGGTCTTCCATAAACAGTTAGGGCTTCCTTCGAACTAATGGGTACCTTCCTTCGCATCTCTTCACCAAGTAGGGCACCCACCACATCTTCAGATTTCAAAACAACAAAAGTACTATCAATAGCCATAACAAGAGAATCCCATGAATCAGGCAAAGAAAAAAGCAAGATTTGACATTTCTCCTCTTCATCCATCTTAACACCAATAGATACCAATTGAGCCACCAACATATTAAATGCTTCTAGGTGATCTGCAATTCGTCCACCCTCTTCCATCTTCAAGGAATATGATTTCTTCCTCAAGAAAATATGATTTAATAAAGATTTGGCTTAATACATCTCACCAAGCTTAGTCCATAACTTCTTTGCAATGTTTTCTTAATGGACATTGATTAGAACAGAGTCTAACAAGAACAATATGATTAGACCCTTAGCTTTTCAGTCCATGACATTGTACTGAGTAGGTGCAGTAGGATCGACAGGTCTTGAGACATTCACATCAACAACATCCCACATATTTCGATCTATTAGCAGATCTTCAATCTTCAGCTTCCACATCTCAAAATTAATTCCATTAAATTTATCCACCTCTATTCTCCTTGACGAACTTGCCATCTGAAAATTCTTGCAACAACATCAAAAAGTGTCTTCTACACAAGCTCCCACTTAAATATAGATTATTTCAAAAAACCCAACAACCCACAACTGAAACCAAAGGTGATCAGGCTCTGATACCACTTGTAAGGAAGTTAAGTAGCATAACAACTTCCTACACTAACCTTGAGAGGAGGGTAATGCAAAATTTTACAAATCGTTACAACAGTTACAAAAACTTAACAAAATAGACACAATAACATGCATATCATAACACTATGATTTATGTAGAGAAAACCCTTTCGGGAGAAAAACCCCACACTCCAAAAGTAGCTCAATATATTATTCAGCAATCAATAATAGATTATAATATACTTGCACATAAAGCTCTTCACATGAGTACCACTAATCAGAGACTCATAGGTAACTCAATTGCCATAAGACTCTTACACACAACCTTTATCTCACGCACCTCATATATAGGAGATACAATACAAGAAACAATCAAATGGTATTACAAAACCATGGGATAAAACCACCCAATAAGGTGTAGTCGACCTTATCTGACCAGGGTTTACTTTAGTGGCAAATATTTCACATCGGCGACCTAGAAAATGACAAATATATTGTATCGATCAGGGGTGGCCATGTTGCCCAGACTTTATAAATACCATCAAATGCACGGCCCAATTGCCCATTGTTTTATGTAATTAATTGTATCTCTATCAAGATTTCACTAATAGAATCTACGTTTTCCACACACTAAATTCAATATTTTTGCCTACACTTTCCGAGGTTGTCTTAATAGATGGCCATAATTCGCCAATAGCCATATAAAGATTTATTGGCCAGGAGGACCAATTCGCCTGGAATTTTGTGGAAGCATGTCTCAATTCACCCCAATTTTTGCCAGCTCTATTATGATTGCCAATTAATTGGACAACCCATAATCACCTCGAAAATTACATAAGACATGTTATAGTTAAGTGTGATTTGTCAAATATTTTTATACCATATAAAATTCCCACTGAAATCGCCAAATAAGGATTGGTATAAATACAATCAAAGATCAAATTTATCTCTACATAGTTTGTTTGGTTCTGAGCTTTTGATTCAGATCACTAGCGAAGTTTCTGACCAGGAACAACCATTGTTGTTGACTGCATTGGCGATTGCTAGTGACCTAAAGGTAAGTGATCATATTTTTGAAGTGTTATAATATTATTTTGAATTCATCTCTATCTGTTTGCATTGTTGAGTTCATTCTATATTTCTCTCAGGAACTTACCCAAAAATTTGAATTTGAAACGACTTTCTTGCACGCCGGAATCTGGATTCATCCCTTCCAAATTGCCCATATCAACTTCATGATACAACTGTCAAAAATAGCAAAGGCCACAATGGTACTAATATTCCTTAATTGACTAAATCCCCTGTCCAACTCCTACGCATACTCGATCATCTTTGCTCGACTTCCACCAATCTTATTCTCCAGACAATCCTCTCATTTCCACATGATATATCCAGTCTGAACCAGAGCATATCCTCTGGGGAAAACAACTATGGATGGTTGATTCTAACCAATCCCCTGCCTTGGAAGTGGAGATGAATCTCCACCCTCCACGACAACTATCTCCCTTAATTTCAATAGCTTCCTAAAAGGGAAAAACCGTGGTTAAAATTGGTTTCTTTTTCTTTCTTTCTTTTATTAAAAACATTCATTTATTAAACCTTTCATTCCCGATAGTGCTCACACGTGTCTCTAAGTCTATTCTAGAGACTTTTTGAAGAAAACTGTGTCCTTCACAACTTGGGCCTGGAATAGAGCTTATGTCGCTGATTAAAATTAATTAAGTATAGACTTAGAGTTAATTAAGTATACAATTTATCATAGCTAATTAATTATTAGACAATGCTCAAACCTGTCTCTATTTCAGCGACTTTTTGAAGAAACCTTTGTCCTTCAGGATTTCGGGCCGAAATAGAGCTTATGTCGTTGCTCTATGATCATCCAATGGTCATTAAGTTGATTAATTAATTTAATATTTAAATCTAAGTAATGAATAAATTTATACTTTGTTTATTTCATTTTATTTGCATGTATTTTTAGTTCTCTATTGGTTAATTGTTGAATTAGTTTGTAGATCTAGGGTTAGTGGTTGGATCTTTAGGGTTTACACATATGTCAATATTTAGCATACATAGATGTATGTACCTATTATGTGATATATATATATATATATACACACACATTTTTATACTAAGATGTTATAGACGATTACGGATGTATTTATGATGCCTATATGTAATAATTTTAATCCATATTCTTGTGAATATGATGCTATGGATTATGACCTAACCTTTATGTTGAAAACACCACAAGATTGAGAGGGGGGTGAATTAGTCTAAACCAAATCCTAAAATTCTTTAATCACAAGTAGTTATCAATTATCATTAACAAATTAAACATCAATGCAAGATGAAACAAAAAAATACCAAACACATGAAAACCATAATTTTTACCAGGAAAACCTAGTGTGGGAAAAACCATGGTGAGAATCACACTCACAATGTAAATATAATAAAATTTAAAATTAATGACTTTCATATTTTACCCCATCATGTACTTCCTTTGATATCAACGGTCTAGATCTCCACGCAACTGCGCATTTAGATCAAGATGCTCTTTCACCTTAACTCTGCAACCCCGCTGTACACATGGTACATGGGCCCTGCTAACATGAGGCTCTTCTTAAGTGGACCAATAAGATTATGCATGCTGGAGGTCAAATGACACATCAGAAAGGTTTGGCCCAATCTATCCTCCTCGTTAATTAAGTATACAATTTATAATAGTTAATTAGACAATGCTCAAACCTATCTCTATTCCGGGGACTTTTTGAAGAAACCTTTGTCCTTCAAAACTTTGGGCCAAAATAGAGCTTATGTCATTGATCTGCAATCATCCAACGGTCATTGAGTTGATTGATTAATTAATTACAGACTTATAGTTAACTAGCACTTGTAGCTCATTGTATGGATAGCCGAAAGAAAATTAAAGATAAAATTTAATGTAGTTTAATATTACAAGTAAATAAATTATTCTAGTATTTAAATCCAAGTAATGAATAAATTTAAAATCAAAAAGTGTCTCATTCACACTTATAGAGGTGGAATTGACGTCGAATCATGCAGATTGATTGTAGAACAAAGCTCATACAACACATTGATGGCAGAGCATGGGGATTAGAATTTGAAGAGGATGCAGACAAGGTGAAGAGGGCCTTGCAAACTTTATTTGCTGCAAAATACCTAGGAGGGATGGATTAAATTTGGGAGTGGGTTTCATCGTTTCTGAAGGGTTGGTGGATCCTGTAGACCCACTACCCTTTGTTCATTGGCAAGAGGATGAGTTGAAGGCGAGATGCAGAGAGCTCACAAGAAGAGGATGGGAGGTGGGTATTAGGGTTTGTTTCAGAGTTATCTTCGGTGGTGGCGGGTATAGACAGATGGATCGGATGGAGGTTATTTGATGACTCCAATCTTTTTGTAATATTTTTTGAAGCTTTAAATCAATAAAATATCATATTACCTACTGGTAGGTCAAAAAAAGTGACAATTTGATAAACCCTAACAGTAAATAGTTGCGCAAGACCAACACCCATTATAATATATTCCGGTTCCCCCAAAATAATGAAAGATTCACCAAAATAAATCATTTGAACATTTTTTTATAAGTGAATAACTAGGTAGGGTCAGCGCCCATTATATTAAGATTTTAAAAAAAAAGATACAACAATATTTGGCTTGTAGCCGAAAATACATTGTCGGTAGCATTTCCAATGATCACCCATAACAACCCATAAATGACAATATAAAATTCAAGCATCAAAATAGAGCGAAGCATCTGCACCATACTTCAGGGCTAGGAGACATTCCCATTCTGCCTTGCCACCTCCATAGCTTCACTTTCCTCCTTGACTTTCTTGTCTTGTAAGATGAGCGGGCAATCCTGTCTGCAGTTAGCATGAGTTTCGCCTGCTGCAATTTCCTCCACACCGCATCTGTCATCCTCAATCCATTCCTCTCCACTCCCCATCTCTAGCGCCCCTACAATCTCAGTCGCATCCTCATCAATTTCATCTTCATCTACCAACCCTTCAGTGGTCAGGTAGTCCCAATGCCAATTGTCCTCCTTGAGTTCCTTGATTTTGGCTACATACATGAGGAAATTGATATTGCATAGTATATCACTCCTTCATGCCTGCAACAACTGCACATCTTGTGTTTGCACAATCAGAAATTTAAAAACCCTTCCAATGTAATATTTTTGTGGGAGGGGAATGAGGAGGTTCTCATCCACATTGTCGATGACCGCATCAATGTCGTGCAAATATGCATGCTCGAACACCATCTGGGTGAGTTTTTTTGCCCACTCTTTGGAAACCTTGACATATAACAGCATGGCAAGAAAAAAGGTCGAAATGTCCGAACTGACCCTATGCCTATGATACACCATCAAAACCTCCAACCCTAGCACTATCTTGACCACATGCATTATATACGGGTGGCCATTCACCAAGACCCCCCCTAACCGTTTATCTATGACTTCACCTACAAATGTTGTCTATGGTTTCGTTTCCCTAAGCATAATTGGCATGTCCATCACTCCCACCTCAGTGTTTCCAACTCAAACATGTAATGTGAAAATATGGTAATACCCTAATGCCCAATTTAAAGGCATTCGATCTGCTTCAGCATAAATGTCTCATTAAATGCACACTTACCATAAGTTGCCTTGTGTGATATATATTAATAGTATATATTTCTTCTTTTTTTCTAATTTTTGATACAAGTACATAAACCCACAAACATAATTTCATTTTCACAAGAGATTTGCAAAGAAAAATAACAAAACCATTGATATTATTATTCATGTGAGATCAAGAAGTATATTCTACAGACTATATCTGTAGTAATTGTCATGACAAATCATAAACTAATTAATATTTTTGGAGTATATACATTCTTCACAGTGGAAGACTCCACATTCTAACTTAGACACTACTACTATACCCTTTTCCAAAGAGACCAAGATTCCCTCCAAAAAATATCTTAATTATAGCCTTGGAATTCCTTTTATAAGAGTAAGGAATGCAACAAGCTCCAGGCTGTATACAACTGCCATGTTCTCATTTGACATATGTTTGTTTTATACACATGGAAATGATATATTCCCAATATGAAACCTAAAATAGAACAGGATAACTTATCAAACCATATGACTAAAACTATCATGAAACTATCATGGACCATGGTGAAGAATAAAATACTGTTGAAATTCAACTGCTTGAGCCACACCACCATCACATTGCTGATAACTTTATGGATGCAAGATTCTAACTATAAAAACTCGAGGAGTAGTTTTACAGATGCAAGATTCTAGCTATAAAAATTAGTGGATGAGCTCCACAAAAACTACTGGATGAGCTCCAGAGAGGGATATTGTAATCAGAACAGGGGTCCGACTTTAGTTATCAATTTTAACTAAATAGGCTCTTTGATAGAGCTGACTCTTCCTTGTCCTCATTGTTCTCCTCCCCGCTCCCTCTCGCTTTTAGGCTTCAGGAGATGAGGAGGCAAATGTAGGCAGCCAGGGAAAGGCCATCTGCAAAGTCCCTTTAGCTACAAAGCAATATATTGTGTTGCTATAAACACAACATTCCTGAAATATTCTCCACCCGATATCATTAAACCTATATCTTATGAACACACAGGAAACATCTACATATGGGCATTCCATTTCTAATACTGTTCTTGAACAAGTGTAGAGGGAAATATTTATAATGCTCCTTGATCAACTCAACTGCTACCAATTTATGAAAAACCTCGAACCTTTAAATTTAGAAGTTCTAAATATTCTTTTTCACCTGTTTGCCTTTTCAAAGAATCAAAACTTTTCATGCCACCTAATGAAAGGATCAAAACTCATTAGTCTACTATAATCATTTAACCATCAATTCAATATTTTCTTCAAGAATAAGATAACATTCGTACCCATGCAACTCTTCATTAAATTGACAAGCATAAAGTCCTCTGTCAGGATGAGTGTTTTCTATGCAAAAAGATCGCTTAGAATCTGAGATGAAGATTTCATACGTGCTAAAAAGTACGTTTCTAATTCCAATGGATATGTAGTACACTTTCTATACGGGTTATTTTCCAAAAAAACTGTGAAAGATGCACAAATGAACTACAAATGAAGACAATGCTAGCAACAATAATAAATATAGTAGTCTATTCATGAACTAATTGAAAAACTATTGAAAGAAAGTGTACATTATTTCACCATGAAACCATCCTACACACTAGACAAGACAAAGCCATGTTTCTAGTTCTAATCTCCCCGAAGATGAGAAAATTACAAAGTCTTTCTTTACGGCCTTGATATTCCTTTTATAATCATAAGGAATGCAACAAGTTACCGACATTTTACAAGAATGTGTAACATGTTGTATTGCAACAATGCAATGTCGTAATACCTCCAGGGCAATATTCATGAAAGCTTTGGTTTAGAGACATAGAAAGCTTCCATGAATGTGAGCTACCTTATGATCCATGCCGCTACCGCACATTTGTGGTTATTGATGCAGAAAATACCAGGATACAAGATTCTCATTGCATTTCCTGGTAGGGGAGAGCTTTGAGTGTTTTGATCAAGCAAGGATGCTTGACTCGAAAACCGCATCTCTTGTGTCTTCACCCAACTTTCTCTCTGCATTCTACCCATTATAAGGGGGACATGGTGGTTGCCAGAGAGATTGTAATTATTTGCAACTGCAGCCGAAGCCTGTAGTTGCACTTGATCCTTTTAATAACCCTCTGGTTATCTTTGGCTATTTTAATAACCCTCTGGCTACAAGGTAAGTCATCAATTTTCTTTACTTCGTGGCATCTGCAAACCTTCAACCATATCTCCTTATGCCAGAATTTAGCTACACCTTCTATGCACTTCATTTTAAAACCTATGCAAGCAAGACAATGACACTTCCTAAAAACATATCTCTAGAAAATGTCTATCTTCTACATTCTGAAATGCAGCATACGAATAATCGCCCTATTTCTTGATTTGTGAAGTGGCGGCAATTGACTGTCCGGTCTATACTTTGGATTATTTCACACACTGTATTAATATGTGCAGGATGTACTTTTCTCTCATTCCACAAGAAAGCTTTCATTCTAATAGTCCTGACACCTGTACATGTCTCATAGACCTCAACATAGATTAATAATGATAGCTTCTCATTGAATATTAAACATGTGATATCCTCTGTATTTTTCTTCCTCTAACACACGTAGTGTTTTGAGTTTTATATGCAAAAGGATAACAAAGAATCCTCGATCAAGATTTCATACGTGCCAAAAAGCGGCTTTCTAAAAGATTTCATACGGATATGCAGAACACTTACAGCTAAGATGTGATGTGTTTGCTATATTAGTTTTTTTCTCCAATTAGTAATGGAAGATTAGCCTTAATTATTATTTTCCCCCAAAAATAATGAATGTTTCACCTTAATTTTTCCACATTTTTCATGCAATATGAACTAAATCGCCAATGTAATTATTATTTTTCGCCAAAAATAGTGAAATATTTGCCTTAATTTTTCAAAAAAAATCACGCAAAAGAAAAAGATTCGCCAATAAAATAATTTTTTTTTTCCCAAAAAGAATGAAAAATTCGCCTTAATTTTCATACAATTCTTACACAACTGAGAAAAAATTGCCAACATAATTTAATATATTTCCCTTATTAAAAAAAATATATTTTCCCCCAAAATATTGAAAGATTCGCCAAGATTTTACACCTTTACCCAGGGGGGATAACTTTAAACACACATCAACATGTGTCCTTCCCTTTTATAGCTCATTTATGTGTCCGATGTATTTTATATTTCCTATTTCAGGAGTACAAACTTCCAAAGGCCATAACTTGAGCATCGTGTGTCCTATTGACGAACCATTTGAAGCGCCGAAAAGCTCGCGAAGTGCCCTATTGCCTCATAAGCAACTATATCGTTTACACCCAATTTTCAAGGCATTTTGAGGCCTCTAAAGTCCTCAAAATTATATTTAAACCTTTCATTGCACCCCTTCAAAATGAAAACTTTATTATCTTTCAAACTAGCTATGATCTTGCGACGTAACTTTACCGGAATGCTTATGTAGCCAACCGGAAGATTCAAGGAGAATTTTGTACCATTTCATTCTCAAATGAAAACTTACTATAAATAGTAACTTCATGTAAATGTAAGGTTGAGACATCGTTTTTCTTAACACTAATTACCTAATTCTATATAATTTTTTTACTTTGATTAGATAAAAAGAAATGTGCATTACCAATTCTCTAACTACCATTATATTTTTTAATATCCTACCTTCCTTTTATTAGTTCCTGCCAAGGATACTATTGCACTCATGTTGTGTTTAACTAGTTTAAATGGTTATTAATCACTGTTCTTGTTAACCAATCAAATTTTAGAATTTTTCTAATTAAAATAATTTTTTCTTTACAAAAATTAACATAAAAAAATTTTAACAAAAAATATTTAAAAAATAATTTATTGATCATATGATTGGCTAAATTTTTTTGATTAAGCCCTGCAGCTTCACGTAGTTCGAAGAAAAGTACATTTTTTATTTTAAAAAAAATATTCATATGAACTCAACAATATAAAACAAATCAAAATTCCACAAGGCACTGCGTCGTAAAATTATACATTAAATTTATTGTTAGCCCTTAGTACAAAGAGAGGCAAGTGGCATTAAAGAAGACGTACGCGCCATTAGTTTATGTTGCTTACACCAAAGGCAGTCGAGGCCCTCAACTAATTTTAAACTCTTTTTGAAATCCACAACTCAAATTCAAAAGACAAACTTAATTAAAAGCTTATATGCATTTTAATACAATTTTAATTTTGGCTTATATGCACGGACGCCATGCCACCCGCAATGAGTTGCTTTACATTGAAAAAACAAAAAAAACTTTATTTATAAACTTAGTTTATAGTTAAATAAAATTTTACTTAATTTTTTATTTTATTTATGTTGAGTTAATAAATTTCTATTTAAAATTTTATTTTTATAGCTTTAAAAAGGAAGAGATTTAAAAGAATAAATAAAAGTTGTTTTTTACATTTTAATTAATGTTTATTGTAAAAAAAGATTTATAATATTTATTTTTATTAAAATTTGTTTCTAATTAAAGTATATTTTAAATAAAATTTAGTTTATAAATTTTATTTAAACAAAAATTTATAGTATTTAATATCTTTTATTTTAATTAAGATTTATAAAGTTTATTTTATAATTTATTTTTATTACAATATTTTTTATTAAAATTTACTTTATAAATTTTATTTTAAATAAAATTTATTTTATTTCAAAAATGAAATAAAATAAAGATAAATGTAAATTATTATTATAAGTTTAATATTAAAATAGACAATAATAAGTTCATAAATAAGGGAAAAAGATATTAGTTAATATTTACATTTTATAATAAGTTTTTATTTATTTGGATTAAATTAATGTGATATTTTTATAATTTTACATATTGAATTTATAAAATTTATATAATTATGATGATGAATTTTATAAATTAGAATTCTAATTGTTCAATAATAAATAATAAATATAATATACATTTGAAATTATTTTTTTAATTTGTAATTGATACTTAAATATTTTAAAGAAAATGATTTGGTGCAAAAAGAATCAGATAAATAATATTTATTTATTTATCTTTTTTATTAATTTTTTTAAGGGGGAGAAATAAATAATCAATATATTTTTTTAGTTTTTTTTATTAAAAATAAATATTATTTTCTACTTCAATGTTGAAATTAAAGGGTGTTTATTTTAGCAAATATATTAAGATTTTCTAGTTTTATCATTTCTTATAAAATTAAGTTTTGTGGACAACATTTATGATGTTAAAGTTTCATTCAAAAGATTATTTTATAAGTAAAATATTTTCACCAATAAATTAACAATTAATGGTTATAAGTCAACTTTTTTATTTTTTACATGTATGCAAAATGATTTTGAGAGTTATATTTAATTTATTTTCGGTGATTATCACATATATGTTTAGATATGTGGACTTAGTATATAATTTTCATTTTAACATTCAAAAATAAACTTTAACCTTCGTTCAAACAATTTTTATATTCTAGCATAGCCTTTGCTAGATTCGAGGCTGGAAGTTGAGCCTTAACTCAATTCTAAGTCACATGTGAGTGATTGATTCACTTTTGCAAAATTCCAATTTACTAATAGATCCATTTTGATTCTCTTCTAACTTAATATAACTCACTAAGTCTTGCATCAAAACTTTCAAATTGTAAGCCTAAGAGATTTAAAAGTTGACATCACCCTAGGATATTTTAATAAAGAAAAGAATCATGCACATCCATCATTTTAAGACAACTTAACTATCACAAACATCACTCAAGGGTTCAAAATCCATATTGTGTATGTCATATTGGCTCTTACATAAACAACTTAGTTCTTGCACTAGGTTACTTTGACACATATTGTCTTCCATTGTGTTGTATAAAGTCTCAAGTCTCAAGGAATTAACATAATCACAATTTCATCATCGTCATATGTATTTGTTATTTGTTCCCTAACCCTCTTCCTCTTCCTATTTATCTCTCCCTCTTCCTATATATTTATTTGTTTCTTTATCCCTTTCTCTATGTACCTTTATCTCCCCCTCTACCTCTTTCTCTCTATTTTTCTATCTCCTTATTTTTATCTCTCCTTCTTTTATATCTATCTATTTCTTTCATTCGTCTTCTTCTCCCTTCATCTTCATTTTTACTTTTATCTACTCCAAACAAACCATACTATTGACAGGAACTTTGACGCATTACGTCACTTGTTAATATACCATTACATATCTTTTTGAGAATCACATTTTTTATATATTAAATTTGTTTAATTCCTATAAATATAACATACCACTTTAAAATCTCTAACTATAAACTTAATATTATTTCACATTTTGTGTTGATTTTACATGCCACTCTAAAATCTCTAACTATACACCCAATATTATTTTGCAGCCTTTCTTATTTCTCTCTATGTGGTTGCAATGATAACAAAGTAAACTTTATCCATAATATATAAAAAAATTATTCACAGGTACATGCATTGAGTTGAATAGTTTAATTGCACCTTATATCTATCATACTTGGTATCAACGATCCTTGTATAGCTGTCATATATGTCTATGCCTACCTTAGCTTGAAACATATTCAACAAATAATATTTTATGAACATATAAATAGCTTTTATATGCCCAAACAGTTGAAATTTGTTGTTAGGTAATTTTTTATTAGTAAGGTTTCTTTTGTTCCTCTTTTCTAGCATGGCAATAGTGGAAAACATTACTTAAATGCACAAAGTTGTTAAAAAATTTCTTATAAATTTCTTAAGGTGACATTTGTTATACTCTTCTTTCATTGCTATAGATATCTTTACTTTTCCATGCAAGCTAAAGATCCAAGTAGGAGACTATTAATAAACTTTTGATAAAAATATTTCAAGTCTAGTTTGGTTTCCAAGGAAAAAATGCCTATGGGACTTTGGAAATATAATTTCAAAAAAGGCTACAACTTTAATCATGAGCTTTTAAGTTTTTCCTTTAACCGTATAAAGTTCCTCCATGAAATATTTTAAAATATCGTTTTTCTTTTCAAATGCATCACCCCATGTATTTTAGAATGGAATGAATGACTTTAATTAAAAACAATTTACAATTTCTTTTGAATTAAAATTTTTACTTTAGTGAGATTGGAGGCTTAATTCGATTGGTAAGAGCTTACAGTGGTAAAGCACGAGGTCATGAGGTCTAGTCTCCCCCCAATCCATGTGGTACCAAAGGACGTGTCACACCAGGATCACTAATCAAATTAAAAAGTTTACACGATGCACCCTAGTTTATAGGGCGTGTTATACTCAGTCTTGCAGTTTAAAATAAATAAATTCACTATCGTCAACATGCTTAGAATAGAAAAAAAACCACTTCATTGTTAAATGATTTATATGTACAATTTTTTTTTGAGAAATAGAATTTTTTTGACATTATTTATATGTTTTTACATATAAAATATCTATCATATAACATTTCTACATTAGTTTATCGTTTATAATAAATGAAATTATTTCACTCAAATCATTAAGTTATGCATATAAATTAAAATAATGTACAAATAATTTTATTTTTTGAAAAATGTTAACTAAAAAAACAATGAAATGAGTTTTAATAAAATCATACTCAATTTTTTCCTTAGAGACTTGAAAGTTTAAATAGAGATAGATGACAATACCAAAACTTGCTCAATTTTCACAATTTATATTTTCAACCTTCAAGTCCAATTTATTTGTAAACAATAGTTGTGGATAGTTTAGAAATTGGGGGTTAAAAAAGTTGATTATTTCTTAAAATTAAAATATAGAAACCTAGACTTCAAAATGTGAATTTATTGTCAACAAAATTGTTAGAAGTGTTCCAACTTTTGCTAGTCGAATCTTTGGGGTTTTAAAAAATTTCTTTATCAAGGTTTATCCTTGTATTGTGTCTAAAAACCCTTGTTGCTTTAGATGGTTCATGGCTTTGTTTTATTGATTTTTTTGTTTTGAGTAACTTGGTGAGTCATGAGAGTCTTGTATGTTGCATGATTTATCTCCCAAGTCTCGTTGATTTACCAACCCTGTCTAATAATGAAGTATCATAGCCCATTTTTCTCATTTTATGTAATTTTTTGGATTGTATTCAACAATTAATAAGAATCCTATTTTTGACTTTTCACATGTCTGAATGATATCACATTACATTTAGACAAGAACAACATATTGTTGAATCGTAAAAGGAAGCAAGGTAAGTAGAATCACTCCCTACACTAATTAAATAAGGAAATTTGTACAAATCCTTAATAGTTACAGTTTTAGATGGAGATGACAAGAAAGATAAAATAAACATCATAGATAAAATCTCACAACATAAGATATATTTGGGGAAAACCATTTTGGGAAAAAACACCCCAAGACTGAGAGGTGTGTGGGGGTGGGGGGGGGGGGGGGGGGGCAAATTAGTCTTTATCAAAACACTTAAAATTTACTCCACAAATAAATGTCAACTTAACCTTAATCTTATCACTAGCAATGCAAGATAACACAATGAATCACCATGCAGAAGAGGACACCAGATTTACGAAGAAAACCCAAATAGGGAAAAAACACAGTGAGAGTCAACTCACAATATATGAAAAAGATTACAATAATGTTTTAGGTCCATTGCTCCTTGAAGGACTTGCAAGAAGAGATGCACTACCCCAAGGCAATATACAAGAGACTTGTAGGCTGAGACTCACTACCTCAGGGTAAGGTACAAAACTTGTGGAGGAAACTCACTATCTCTAAGCAAGGTACATGAACATATGAATGAGATAAATAGGCCTTCAACAACATTGCCTCCAACAATCTCCAAGTATGAAGCTACCCTTGAATCTTTGTCTCAAGTGACCAATTTTAAAATAATCACCACACGCCGCCTCTACCTCAACTTCGCATTAATAAATGCAAATGATATAATCACGTAAGGGTAACACATACATTGATTCACACACTCATCCACATTGATCCACACACTATGTACACCAATCCTCACTGATTTTATCTTCTATATATCATCCTCTTCATCATAAACCCCAATTAGGTTGGCCAGAATAGGGAACAAACATAAGTTCTATCAAGTTGGCCAACAAACATAATTGTGGTGAAAGCGGTCAAATCCAATAAATAGAGAGGATCTAAAAGCATCATATCGCACATTTCTAAGCTACCTCAACCATTTTACATGCTAGCACATATCCTCCAAAAAGTTGACAACAAGGTAACATGTAGATAATCCATGTAGCACATTACTAGTCAGCCCAAAAACATATCTTCTAGATGCATAAACCCAATGTAGATCTCCACACACAAAGGTAGGATCCAAATACACCAGTAGGAATATCCATAGGTGAAGAATCCTTAGGTTTACTCAAGGCTGATATCTTTTCATGTTTGAATTTTTTATAATATAGGAAAATGATATCTTCTTGGGGTTGCAAAGGTTCAAGTTTTTGAGGCCAAAATCAATAAAGGGTAAAATTTCCATGTTTTGATAAGGGCTTGTAAATACTATGATTGATCATAATAATATGTTTGTTATGAGGTAACTTTGAACATTTATGGATGGTAGAAGGGATAGCTTTCATGGAATTGAGCCAAGGGTGTCCCAACTTCACACAAAATTTGTTGGAGGTAGGAATAATGGAAAAGGTAACATCTAAGCACATAATACCAACCTCTACAAATAGGGTGATGGAACCTATAGTGGAACAAGTGAAACCATCATGCACCTTAATCATAATATTAGATTTATTATATGTATATCGATATAATTGTTGTGTATAAGGATGTTCTTTAGTAATAATATTCACCATACATACTAGATCAATGAGCACTCCTTGTGAGAGCTTTTATTTAATTTTTATAGTAATTTATAATGGTCCATTAGGTGCATCAATATTCTCTCTTGATTCAAAGGTGATGTGAGGGCCATGTTTAGGCCTAGGTTACTCAATAAGGTCCACAACATTGTTGTTGACTTCTACTCATGTGTCATTAGGAACTTGTAGTGTTGAAAATTGCATACCCCTTTGTAATTTGACCTGCATCTTTTGTAACCACTTTGGCGTCCATTCTCATAGCACCTGAGTAGGCTCATTTCAGCCCTTGCATCAACCTTTTCCCTCTCAGGATGCTCAAGACACCTTTTGATAGCTATCCTTATGGTTTTGTTTCCTATTAGTTGTGTGTTTCTCTTGTCATTTTTTAGCGTGATTTATATGGACACTAGCGCGTCGTGTGGACGTCTGTGCACCGCGCATTTGTCCCATGAAATCTTAACGTTCAAATGTTGGTTTTGCGCATTTCAACACTTGTCACCTATCTTGGTTGGTGGAAATGGCTCAAAATCTTCTTAAATGGCTCGCGACCCTCTCTTTCCCTCCTCTTCTCTCATTTTTAAATCTATCTTTTCTCTTCTTTCAGGCTCTCTAGATTCTGGACACAATCTCTCTTATTATTTGGGGCTCTCATAGCTTTCTCTTGCTCGCTCTTTCTCTTGCTCGCTCTTTCTCTTGCTACAATAGTCTCTAGTTTGCTACAACACTCTCAAGCTCTCACAATAGTCTTTTGCAACTCTCTTGGCTTTCTCAAGCCTCTTTGGCAATATCTTTCTATCATTCTATTTATCCTATCTTTGAGCATCTTGGGATTCATCACATCCCTTATCCATCAAATCATTTATCATTTATCACTTATCTTATCTTGCATTTTTTATTTATCTATCTATTTATCTACTTGTCTGTGGAGGTGGAAACACCAAAATAGGGATTTGACTGAGGCAAGTCCCCAAGAAACTCCAAACATTTTTCTTTTCTAGCTTGTGTGTAGGTTGCATTAGAGAAGATTTATTTGGTTGGAGGCTTCATATCGTGGACCAGTTGTGAGATTATCTTCTTCCTTTCCTTTGTGGCTTTCATTTCATTTATATAATCATTTTACCTTCTTTTATATACATTTATCATATTTAAATTAATCTAGAATACATATATGTTATATTGTGCCCTTTTGTGCGAACTTTACATTTTGTCCCTACAAGATGCTAGCATGTCGTGATGTTGTCCATAATTTGTGTGTGCATCCTTGTGCATAGAGCTATCAAAGGACGTACGAAGACATACTACATCTTGAGTGGAGAGGTTGTTATCCACCTATTGAAGAGGTTCATTTTTCCCCCTCTACAGAACTATAGTTTTTGAATGTTTAGGCTCAACCGCATTGGTAGAATGAGAAGGCAAAGGATTGGTGAGATTTTCAATTTTTTATTAGAAGGTGACATGAATTTATTTTCTTTATCATTCACACCCTCTATGGTTATAGTGTTAGAATCAATGAGATCTTGAATCACATGTTTTGATTTATAAGACTTCTCAGTATCACGGTCAATTTGACAACAGTATTGGCAAAAGGCTTTAGGATCAAAGGAGGCTAGAAAAAGGCTTAGAGGTATCTATGGCCTTGATAGGAGGAAGCTTCATCACATTAGAATTTTAATTAATCTAAGCATGATACTATGCAATGATTTAGAAAGAGGAGTAAAATTACAATGTGTAAAGATTGATGATAAAGGGGACACACTTGATGTTGTAGCTACCACTTGTGTATCAATATTATTAGAAGAATTAATATTGATCTTGATGAAAATATTGTTTTATTTTTTATACTTTTGAAAATACTGATGAGCTTCTTCATTCTTAACAATAAGGGTCATTGATAAAGAATATTCAAATTGACTCACTTGAAGCTAATAATTATGAAGTGTTGTGCATAATTGTGTTAAACAAGCATAATCGAAAAATAAAATCTTCTCTAATATCCTTTTGCAAATTATTAATGAATATTATTTTAACATGATAGTTAACAAATTTGTCTTCCTAAAGTAATTATAAGGAAAACTCAATTTGCCCAACATGAAAGACAAATAAGAAGCTAACAGTTGGAGAGGTTGCAATTGTTTTGGCAACTTTCCTCTGAATTTCAGAGGTACAACTCCCTCATATGATCTAATTCTAATTTTCTAGGTAAGCTTTTAAAACAAAAAGTAGGAAAGGCAAGCTAACACTCGTTCATCACCATGATAGGAATGTAATTATGAATTTAGAAAGAAAAAGAAACCAAGATAAATGACACAAAGTTCACTCACTCAGTGCTCACAATAGATAATTAGGAAAAATGAGTAGAGTTCCCTTTTGGATGATATGATTACTTCCAGACTCAAAGTTTTGATAATAATCACACTCACAATTTAATATGATAGACAAAAAATATCAAGAATGAGTGCAGATCACAAAGTATATGACAATCAAAAGGAAACTTAATGGAATGCAAAGACTCAAAAATTTCTTTTATTTTCTTAACACATTCAAAGAGTTCAAAGACTCTATATCTGTACATAAAGATTATGCTTCCAAAGAACAACGCATTGCCATCTCTCCATTACAAAGATGGAACAAAAATGCTTCCTTCTAATCGAGTCTCACTCATATGACAAATCATAAGGGGGATCAAAATTCGCCTTCCATTATCTATTAATTACATATTTAAAGACTATCCAATCAACCTTTTTAGTTTTTGTAACTGTTTCTTTTTAAAAGAATGAAATAACCTTTTCACATTCACATGAAATTGCTTCTCTCAAAATGATTTAAAACATCTTAAAATGTTTTATATTATTGTACATAAACTATAGAGAAATTGAGAAAATTTTAATTTCTCTTGTAGCTACACTTGAGTAAATTCACTGCGAGTCAACTGAGCATCCCGGGGCCATAAAATTCTATGAGCAGTTATGATAATAAAAATAAAACATGGGTTTATTAACCATAATTGAATAGCTCACAAAATTGAGGTACTTCCTTTGTAAATTGGCCTTACCAACCATATCTCTTTGTAGAGAAAATATTAAAATAATATATAATATGAGCTTGTATGGCCATAAAACTAAAATTGGGGATATTTGAGACCAAAATATTAGGTGGGTTGTCATTAGATTTAAGTAATTTGCAATTTTTTTTGGATGCATTTTTGGACTTGTGAATCAGTGAAGTCAGGAAATTAGGGGATCAGGGAACTTTGGAACATTGGAACAGTTTGAGGTTGTAAAATAGGCCATTTTAGGAACTTTGGAACTATAGGGAAATCAACCATTTTAGGAACTCTGGAACTTAAAAACTTGAAAAGGACTAACTATGAACTAGAACTTAAAATTTTAAATTTTGCCAAGTTAAAAAATTGACCAACAACAAGCTTTGATTGGGGACGAGGACTGTGAAGGACAAAGCAAGGGACCTATAATCTCAAGCAAGAACAATGCATTAAATATTGGGCTATAGAGTCAAAAGAATAGCAGGAGGAAAGGGTGCTACTTTGCAGATGGTGGAGGGGTGACTAGGAAAAAACCAAAAATGAGGACACCGGAAAGGAAACTATACTAACAAAACACCAAAACCACCTAAGTATATACATGGTCATAAGGCCCTACCTTAAAAAGCGCTCAAGGTTTCTTACATGAAACCATCAACGGGTTGGTAAAAATATGACCCTCTACAAAAAAATGAGTTATGACCATGTGATGTGTATGAAAAAAAAGCTACATCACGACTGCTCGAATGCTACATTTTAAACTAATGGAGTGCAAAAATATGTTGAATACATAATGGTGCCCAAAAATCCATCCTTCATCAAAGACCTCTAAATCATACTTCACTTCCTCAAGACCAACAAAAAAAATTGGCTCATCACTAATTACCACTTTCTTGACTTCCTTTGAACATATAAAGAAAGTATCTAAAATCAAACACTCTTTCTATAGATTGTAGGCTAAACCAACTTTCAACCATGTTACTACTGATTGTGGTTTTTGAAAATTGCATTCTACAAGCATAGGATTGAATTTGATAGAAATGGCTTCTTCTTTTTTTGCACAAATAAAATCATCACTAGGAATGTTAACACAACGAGGAAGAAATTTCACCAACTTCATTAGGTCCAACCATTAAACTGGACATCAATCTTTTCAATTTCATTTCCATACACATATGCTTTATTTGTTGGACCAACATCACAAGTAACAAGAAGTTGAAAATAAAACATGTAAGATTATATAACATCTCTTCTAGAAAAAGAATTTACCTCTTTTTGTAACTTCTCATGTTCTTCATCAATAAATATAAGAGATGAATATTCAGGTTGCATATATACTGTCATGCACAAATTTGATTGTTTCCATTTCTCCTACACTAATTGGATTTCCTAAAATTCCCTTAACTTTCTTGTATGTTGAATTAATTTCATCAATTATTGAATCATCAAAAACAAAAACTTCCATGTCTAAATTATGATTCAAAAACCCCTTTTCAACCTCTTCAAAAACATCTTCTACCTTTTGAACCACTTCATTAATATCAAAGGTAAAAGCTTCAAATTTAGGAGAAAAAGAAAATGTAGATATAGTGCCATTCATACCTTTTTCTATGTTACTAGGGTCACCAGTGGATGCATTTATTTCAACTTTAGTAATGTGACCATTTTCATCTATAACTCCACACTGGAAGTCATCATACAAACCCTTCAGGCACCGATTTGGAATAAAGACAACATTGTGTTTGTTTGAAAATGCTTCTTCTTTAGGAGAAATGAATGATGGTTCGATCGCATTGGTCTACATGCATGTCAAGAAAGGTTTTGATCATTTATCTTAGCGTGTTTATTATTCCATGGTATCAATGAGTCACTAGGCTCAATCCATGTTTGCACAAAATCTTGCTCACCGTGAACAAAAAAATTATAAGAGACTTGGTCTTCACATTCTCGTTCTTCTTTGAGCAATCTTAACTTTTTAAATCCCCCTGCAACTGATGAATTTTACCTTCAAGATCTTTGAGTATATAAAATTTATGATGCATACTTATTAGCAATAGTATAAATTTGTAATCCTCTAATGGATGCAAATTTTTCTTTTTAGCTCTAGTTATGCTTTCTCTAAAACCTCTCCACAATGACTAAAGCTTTTTATCATCTTCAGCCCATATCTCCTCAAATGTTGGTACAAGTCTTCTTCTGGATTTGGACTGATTTCTTTGATTGGTCTAGTGTTGAACCATTTTCTAAGATCTTTAATTAAATAGAGTTGCCAACCTCCATTACAAGTGAGGCAATATTAGATAACTAAAGAAACAAGTGCCCAAACTTTTCTTTCCCCAACAAAGTCACCAAAAATTTGTTAGTTAATAGATTTGTCTTTCCAAAGTAATTATAAGGAAAATTCAATGTGCCCAACATGAAAGACAAATAAGAAGCTAAAAGTTGGAGAGGTGTAACATTATGATAGGTAGTGGAGCATTGGAGTAAAAAGGGTGAACATTATGGTAAGTGGGTAAAGGAGATGGTTGGGAAAGAAATGGAAGGCTAACAAAAGGAGATATGTTGGACTATTGATTAATAGGATTTCCCCCATGCCTAACATGTGTATCATTAACATTTTGTGTAGAGGTAGATACAATGAAAGATGTATACATGTTGACACAATAGGCAAAGATGTAGGAATGAAATACTCATATTGATTTGTAGGATTTGAAAAAATAATGAATTTGACACAAATTTTCATTGGCTTAACATTACTATCCACAATATGAGCAATACTATGCAACACATTCACACCTTTCTCGTCACTTTGAATAATTATCCTCAAACCCTCATTCAAGGATATTGCCTCACTATTCAATTCTTCTTAACCCATCCATTCCTGAAGTTTATCCAAATCATGTTCAAGCTTCCCCAATTGGTCAATAGTCACTTGAGTTAAAGAGTCATCCTTATCATGAAAATCATGAGGGATATGCTTCTCTAGAATGTTAGGTATATGTCTTGTATAGGGATAGAAGATTCATTCAAATTCCCATGGAATAGGTTATTCAACTTAGGCTCAATACTCTTGGTATTTAAACTTTGGAAAGCCATAAGTCTATAACTTCTTCTCACTAGGATATTGGATGTGGAACAAAGGGCAATGAAACTCATACACAAAGAGAGAAAAGCTAATGAAATATAGTTGTACTCACAATGCTTCTCATGCAAGAAAAAGAAGTGATTAAACAATGCACTTTTCCAATAGAATGATCAATTAACCATTTAATTAAGAAAAATGCCCTAGATAAAAATGATAGATTTAAACAATACATGCTTCTAAATATGAAAATAACATGCAATAACAATCAGATCTAAGCATATAGATAATAAATTATGCAATACACAAGTCAAATTCACTAAAATATAACTTGGGCTTTTGTGAATTATACTTCTAGAATTCATGGATGTCTTTATAAGAACTTGATCGTTTTGGATCCAACCATTATGCTTGTTTCATTATAAGCTAAACAAATTTTTACCTTAAGGTTTGATCTCTTAGAATTTGGATAGGAGTTCATAGATTTGATGCTCTAGTACCATGTTGGAGTTGATGGTGAATCCAACATCTTTTTGAAATCACCAACAACCAAAAACACTTATCAATTTAAAAAGAAAAGTCATTGATGTTCTCATACAACCTTGTTAGAGAGATTGATTTAGAAAATCATGATGATATGCCATTATTCATTGAATGAACCTAGATAACATGAATAGATTATGATGATTATGATGAATTATTATAAAATAAAAAAGAGAAAACCCTAGATTCAACCATAGGTGAAGATTAAGTTAGATCATGACAAGTGTCCTCATCCTATGTTAGGAGGTCCAATATGACCTCAAGTGGCTAAGAAAGTGAAACCCTTGAATTCCTTAACATAGATAATAACAAAAAAATTGGTAATATTCTACAAATATAATTGCTTACATGAAATATTGGTAGCACAACCAAATTAGACATAGGATATTCAAAGGCTAAATGAATACTACATTTAGTTGAATTAATAAATTAGTAAGAATCAAAAGTATTATTGTTGAATAAAAGTGAATGGTGGAGAGTTCAAGTGATACAATAAAGAAGGTTTTTCTACAAATTTTAAATCAAGCACATACCTTCTTTATTTTGGGTACTAAAAATTTGAGCCATATTTATTTGAACAAAGAGTTCATAATAATAAAAATGGGGATGAATTCAAGATTATGGTGAGAAGACATGAGCAAGATAATTTTAATATTGTTATTACATATAAACAAAATAATGTGTTAAGGTACTTTTGACGAGTGTTTTGACACACTAAATAGGTAGGTAGAATATGAATGCACATACCACCTCTCCTAAAAAGTAACCAATCTTGAAAGATTGATAACTCCAAGGTCTCTATAGCTGGGCCATGAAAACATTGGGTAACCCAGTGGTTGACTTAGCTATACTTGTATAAGGGGCTTGTTGGTTTTGGATCTTTTGACTTATTTTCAAGTTGAGAAAATAAACTAAAACAAAACTGAACAAGGAGAAAGAAATAATAAAAACAAATATGGTGAACATTTAGCATCTATTTAGTCCAACAATGTCAACTGATTTCAGAGCATGATAACATTCATACATAAACATGCAAATCAATGATTCAACATATCTATCAAGCTAAACTCAGAGGTAGAGACCTTAAACCACATTTGACATCAACATAAGTTACCATATTACATGTGAAAATTAAAGTGACACATACATGATTCTTCTAGATTTAGGAAGTTAAATCGGACAAAACAAACATCAAACATTACACCATATGATGGAAAATAGTTGAAATAAACAAGAAATCACATTAAAATTCATAAATGGCTTTCAAATGAGGCACTAGTTCAATAGATTTGTCACTTTGAACTTCTAATTGATGATTGTATTCAGAATATTTCTAGCTACACTAAGATGAAATGCAAACAAAAACATAGAACAAAATGGCTTACAACCATGTTCTGTAAGTTTTTAAAGACTAACTCCTAAATTTTTTTGAGCTCTAACTTTCTAATCTTTTGGGATCTAACCCTTTACAATGAGCATTTGGCTATGATTTATAGCATTTAAAAAAAAATGATAATTCCCTCCAAAAGTGAAAATCCAACTTTTGAAAATATTCCAATTTAATCCATCATTTTGGTGCATGCAAGCAGTTAGGAAAATAAATATTCCCTTGAAAGCTTCAACATTCTAATTTTGAGTCCATATTTTTAGCTTTGATTATGCAAGCAAGTTTCTCCATTAGCAACTTTCCATTTTTGAGCTTAGTTCACTCCCAACTTTGTTTCCATTTCAAATCTACACATTAGAATAAAAATAAATAAATAAATAATCTCAAACCAATTACGAACGTGCATATTTTCACAAATTCACAATTTTAGGGTAAAATAAAATATGTTTATTGTAAATTAAAAATAATTTAAATATATTTATTTTAAACATTATCATTAATGACTTAAATTATAATGAACTTTATGAATTATTAAATTTTTAAAATAAATTAAAATTTAATAAACATCCCTTTCATTGATTTTCTTGCTCTGCAAGTTCCCTATTACCTTGTTTCAATGTTCCTTTAGGTCTCGATTTCAAACTTCGAGGATTGTGGGATTTTGGGATTCTAAATTTAAGAATTCTGGGGTCCGAGATTCTGTAGTTCGGGATTCCATATTCTAAGATTTTGTAGTCTGTCATTCTAAAATAAGTCCATTTTGTAAAGCGATTTTGGACTTCGGGGTTCAGGGAGTTGGGTACTAAGGATTATTTTGCCAATGGTTTTCTTGGTTGCTCGATGTTTGAAATCTTGAAAGACTACCCCTTTTGAGCCAAGTTCAGAATTCCAATCTGAGATTCCAGATTTAGGGATTTAGGAAACTGGATTGTGGGTTGACTTTTCCTATTTTTAGGATTTTTTAGATTTGTCCTATTTATTTTTGAATTTTTTTAGCTTTTTCCATATTTTTAGATTTTTGGGCTTTTCCTTTTTTATTTTGGATTTTTAAAATTTCTTATTTTTTGGGGATTTTCCAAGACTTTTAAATCTACAACTACCAAAAAAATAGGAAGGGAAAATGGACATTGACAACAACAACATAAGTGACAACAAAAAATATGAAGCGTGACAAAGACCAAAAAGGACGTGACAACAAACAACGCAATGAAGCGACATTTGACGATAGCCAAATGTGCCAACAAACGTGCAAGGCTGGGGATGCAGGACCACAAAGAGTGTTTGGACTTAGGCACAAACGTCCCTATGGTACTCGAAATCCTACTGAAAATGAACTCTACATAACCTGAGGTTTCGTAAGAAACAAAGGAACACTATGGAACCTAAAGTTTCACAAGAAACAAAGAAATAATATGAAAGTTAGAGTTTCACAGGAAACAAAGGAACACTATGAAACCTAGAATTCTATAGGAAATAAGGAAACATGACGAAAACCAAAAAATAAGAGGGAAATAAACACAACCAAAGCAAAAGCCCCCTAGCTCGAGAAGCGATAAGCTGGGGTGTGTTATGCAGGGCATAATAGGTACCTCTTGAGGGATTCACTTAATTAACTCATGGCATATCACATGATTTTTTTGGGTATTAATAAACATCTTTGATTTTATTTCCATCCCTCAAATTAATGTTTTTGATACCTCCTTTTCATACACTAGTATAATTTAAGTAGCTCCCTATTTCAATAAGTATCCATTATAATATAACTTTTTTTGTTTGTATCATATCCCCTTGTTATTTGTTTTCTACCATCAATTGGCATGTCCTAATTTAATTATCCACTTTCCCCTTAACATTGAGCCAATATATTGAACCATATTATGATTATATATATATATATATATATAACTTTAGAGTTGAATCCTTGAAACACCTTTTCCTCTTCATATGGAAATAAAATACAAAATATAACTTTCATAAACAAAAAAATATATATATTTGACAATCTTATGATATATCTCTAACTTTTCACTTTAAACATTTCTTCATTAAATTAAAAAAGTCCATATACTAAATGCTATAATCAAAGACACATAAATCTTATTAAAATTATTAAAAAAAAAATACAATTATATAACATTCATAAACTAAAAATTAAATAATAACATATTTGACAACCTTACGAAAACTCTTTAATTTTTCATTTAATACTATTCTTCATCAAAAAGTCTCTTCTAAATTTAATTAAAAATAATAATAAAGCTCATAGAAAAATATATCAACATTTGAGATAAGATTTCTAAAAAATTCATATAATATTCTACACATTAAAAAATCAATTAAATTGATCCATAATTATACTTTTAATATAAAAATCAATTAACATTAATGAGTCTTTTCTTTGGTCTTTTAGTGAAGTTGAATGGTTCTAAATGAGTTCACTAGTAATTGAAAATTATTAAGTGTTAAGACTTTGACATCATATTAAATTGACACATAGTTATACAATTAATATAAAAATCAATTAATTATTAATGTGTCTTTTCTTTGGTCTTCTAGTGAAGTTGAATGGTTCTAAATAAGTTCAGTGGTGATTAATAATTATTAAGTGATAAGACTCTATCATATTAAATTGATGCATACTTATACATTTAATTTAAATATCAATTAGCAATTAATGAGTCTTTTCGTTGGTCTTCTAGTGACGTTGAATGGTTCTAAATGATTTCACTAGAGATCAAGTATTATTAAGTGTTGAGACCCTAACATCGTAAGAGACAGAGTCACAATCATGTTTTGGGCAACTTTGACAAAGTAGATGCCCCTTAGCCTTTGATTCTCGACATGAGAGATTTCAATGTAAGATTCGTGTTTCTATAATGAATGACTAGCGATTTTATAGATTTGATAAAAAAAACCCATCCAACAAAAATAATAGTTACCATCATACAAATATGAGATTTCAAAATAAAACATAAAGGCATTTAAGAAAATCAAACTTTAAAATCAGACTCAAAATTCATCAAATAAAATGGGTTCTTTTCATAATGTGTTGGTTAAGTGGTGGCAATGTTGTTGTGACCACCAAGAAACCTCCATTTGAGCCATTGTGATCAGAGGCTTGTGCCTTCGCTAATTCAATGTACTTGTAGGATTGAACCTTAAAAAAAAAGAAAAAATGATAGATTCTCCGAAATCAAGTAAAAGATCG
Organism: Cryptomeria japonica; assembly: GCF_030272615.1. Classification (NCBI taxonomy): domain Eukaryota; kingdom Viridiplantae; phylum Streptophyta; class Pinopsida; order Cupressales; family Cupressaceae; genus Cryptomeria; species Cryptomeria japonica. The sequence goes on along the minus strand of NC_081409.1, from coordinate 896,771,674 downwards.
CCCAAAATTAAAGTAGTGCAATAATTTAACCAAAACAAAATTACAAAAAAATAAAATTAAAAAAAATTAATCTAATAAAGTAACCCTAGGCATCACAATTGGCCAAAGGATGTGAGACAAAGTTTGTTATCAATATTAGTCTATTCCTCCATGACCCTTCCTTGTTACCACAGAAAACCAGTGTTAGGTAAGGGTTGGACTAATTCCTAATGAAAGCTACATAATAAACGTATCCATTCTTATAATATATGATGTCATCATCAAATATTAAAAAAAACTATTTACACCAGTAATTAGCTACCCAGTTTGTTCATAATATTAATAAACAAACAAAAAAACTATAATGACAATTTCTATGTTGGTGCAACTGTTTTATCTGTACATTGACTTGCAAAACTAAACAAATTCATATCAACTCCAAATAACAGGTAAACCGATAGGGAGTAGGTCTCATAATGCATCTAATCAATGATTTCATATAGCCTGTAAGAACCCTTTCACATGTTTTGATCAATTAACTTTTGATCTGATAATATTTTTAATCTAACAAAAGTTTTTATAGAGTTTCCAAGATTTGATCAGCTAACACTTCTTCTTATTTTTTTCCTGCCATTTGACAGACTCTGAAACCATGCCAATCATTGTTGATATGCTTCTCTGCATTGTAAACTTTCTGTCTTTTGCAGTGACTCATGCCTGTTCTATACTTCTGCTGGTAATAATCAAGACGTTTGTAAGTATTCCTGGAGAAGCATTGAGAACTTTGTGCTCATATTTCATGACAGCAATCCTTTCAGTTTTGGAGTACTTGGTGGAGTTTATTACAGGGATTTTGGTTCTGGGTGTCAGTTTTATTGGCAGTTTGATTCAGAGCACAATAGAGGCTTTTGTGAGCTCCTTGCTCAGTATTTTGTCTGAGTTTATCTCTGAGTCAAGAGGTGCTCTTCACACTGTTGAAGATTTTGTCACAGATTTGGTTCAAGAAATTGTTAATCTTGTGGGTGCATCAATGGTCAATGTGTGGAATAATTTCATTGATGCACTTTCTTACTTTGTAAACAATCTGTAATATTTGATATGAGTCATGGGTTTTGTTAAGGCTTTGGGTTAGATGGTCCGTTTGTTATATACTGTTCACCTTGTTTATCTTGATATATGCTTAGATTTGATTACGTTAATTTTTTTCTTTCTTCCTCAATACAAATGAAATGAGATTCTACTATCATGATGTGGCTTTTTTTTGTAGATCAATGCCTTCCATGATCATGATCTTTAATGAAACCTAGATACTAAGAATTATGGAATATTATCTGAAACATTGATGGAAAAAACATTTATAAAAAATAAGATTTTGTCATCATGAGGCACTTTTTTGCAGATCAATGGTCTCCATGATCATGATCTTTCATTAGAATGAGATACCAAGAACAATAAAATATGATCTGAAATGTTGATGAAAAAACATGTTTACATAATCAAATCCAAAAATAATATCTTTGTGTCTTCTTCGGACATGTAGTATCGCGGTTTAAACACTTCGCTGGTGAAGTGGCCACCAAGGTTCAAATCCCTACTGGGCCATTGTCACCAGTTCATAGCTCCGGGTCAAAAGCGTTCACGTGGGCGATTGTCACCAGTTCATAGCTCGTTCATAGCTCCGGGTCAAAAGCGTTCACGTGGGCCATTGTCACCGGTTCATAGCTCGTTCATAGCTCCGGGTCAAAAGCGTTCACGTGGACCATTGTCACCGGTTCATAGCTCCGGGTCAAAAGCATTCACGTGGGCCATTGTCACCGGTTCATAGCTCGTTCATAGCTCCGGGTCAAAAGTGTTCACGTGGGCCATTGTCACCGGTTCATAGCTCGTTCATAGCTCCGGGTCAAAAGCGTTCACGTGGGCCATTGTCACCGGTTCATAGCTCGTTCATAGCTCCGGGTCAAAAGCGTTCACGTGGGCCATTGTCACCGGTTCATAGCTCGTTCATAGCTCCGGGTCAAAAGCGTTCACGTGGGCCATTGTCACTGGTTCATAGCTTGTTCATAGCTTCGCGTCAAAAGTGTTCACGTGGGCCATTGTCACTGGTTCATAGCTCGTTCATAGCTCTGGGTCAAAAGCGTTCACGTGGGCCATTGTCACCGGTTCATAGCTCGTTCATAGCTCCGGTTCAAAAGCGTTCACGTGGGCCATTGTCACCGGTTCATAGCTCGTTCATAGCTCCAGGTCAAAAGTGTTCACGTGGGCCATTGTCACTGGTTCATAGCTCCGAGTCAAAAGCATTCACGTAGACCATTGACATAATTTTAAAAATAAAAATAATATCTTTGCAAATTATTCAAATTTTATGTACCAATAGTTTCCTTTTCTATTGTGAGATTTAATAAAAGAATGTTTTTTAAATAAGGAAATGGAATATCACACCTTGTTTCTTAACAGAGGGAGCATTTGGCTCCACATGGTATTAAGAATATTTTATAAACTGTAGGATCTTCAATTATTTAAGCACCCATTTGATAAATATAACAAATATTTGCTTGCATACATGATTTTTTATTGATTAAAACAATCTGTGGTATATTTATTTGTTTTAAGTTATTAGTAATCGCCAGAAGAAGAAGAAGAATATGTATAAGTAACAACAAGCACTTAAATTAGTTCAAATTTATTGAATCTTTATTGCTGTGAATATGGACACAGTACTAATCCATTATGAATAAAATAAAATAATTAGAAAGGTCCAACTTAGTATATTGGATAAAATAAAATAAATAGAAAGCTCCAACTTAGCATTAATCCATTATGAATGGAAAGATTAGAAAGCTCCAAGTTATATAGGGGATTCCAAGAATTTTGAACAGTTTTCACACCAATAATGCAAATTTCATTGGATTCGCACTTAGAGAGGTTAGTTCAAAGAATTTTAGGTCTTTAAAGAGTTAAAACATTCTTTTTCTTTCGTAGATTTAGTTAAATTTATTGTCATTATTTATTTGAAAATATGATTAGTTAAATGATTTATTTATGATAGTAAAATATTTTTATATAATATATAGAAATTATTATAAAATAAAACAGTTAAAATAAAAGAAAGATGAATTCTAATTTTAATTGAGAGAAATGTTAAAAATATATATATTATATAAAATAGCAGTCAAAATAAATAGTTGAAAATGGAGCTTATCTAGAATATGAAAAATACTGACTCATTTGTAAGAAAGCTTGATAATAATTTACCATCCATTCCAAGATTCTAGGGAAAATTATAAGGACTCATCAAAGTATCAAATGTAAGTATATATGTTTTTATTTAAAGTGAAATGGCAATCATAGGCTTAATTTGATGAGATTTTAAAATAAAAATCTTGTATTTTTCTATATATAAATTTTCTTTGTCAATCATCAATGTAATAACTTGGTTTTCTATAAACAAATTTGTATATTTGATAAAGATTTTTTATACATTGATTCAAAATATTCATGCATCAGTTTTATGAATGACTTCCTTTTCTTACATCACAACCTTATCTAATTGAATAGAAATTGAGTATTACGTAACCACCAAAATTGGTCAATGAATGATTGTATCTAGAAACATAAACCATAAACTAACATCTAATTTTCTCTTATGAACCTTAACCATTTAAGGCCAAAGTCTCATTGAAAATATTGTTGGGAATACTACATCATTCTAGTAGGTTTGTTAGTTTGTTATAGGACAATTATTTGTTGAGGAGTATTTATTTTTGTATAACGAGTTGTTAAACAATTCGTTCATATAGAGGAATGAATATTGCGGGTATAACAATTATCCTATAATATAGGAGATGAAATTCCTATAAACTTGTAATATCATTTTCAATAAAGTAAGAGAGAAATATAGCATTATTTGTGTGCTAAATCTACTCTTAAATTCTCTCATGGTATGATAGCCAAAGAGGTGGGTAAGGATGAGGAGTGAAATGTTGATCTATTCCCATGTCTTAAAATCCACTCCATTCTCTTAGTGAGATTTGATATCATGTGGTTGATTAAATGTGTGATGATTTTTTCCATCCATTAGAGGAGAATCCCATTCTCCTTTGAAGATCTAAGATACTTAAATAGATGGTGAGAAACATTTGATGGGGAAGACAATATTGTGGGGTTCACAAAGCCTTTCGCGACAATTGTTTTGGGAAGAGTTGAATTTTGGTAAATTTTGTTTCGCCACTATGCACTTAGTAATACTATAAATTATCAAAATAATTATGGATGGCTAGGAGAGATAGATGTATAAAGTTGATTGAGAAATGTCAAATGATGCATTCTAGAATTGGTACTACTTCTCTTTGCTTACGCTATTAGATCTAAAGTAATGGATGTTAGGATAATGTGTAAATATAGTGCAAAGAAACAAGAAAAACTTGGTGTAAAGTGTATTACTAAGGAAATTCTAAGTTGGAGTCATATTGTGGATCACAACTCCTAAAAAGTTTTAACTATCATATACTAATGATAATGATGGCCAATCTCTCCCAATTCACACCATGATAATATATTAAATTCTTTTTACAGTATATCAAGTATGGGCATAGATAGTATTGTTCTTTCTAAGTTTGAAAGGGAAGACAATGAACTAATATACTCCAAGAAAGATAGTTCATATTTTTTCCCTTTTCCTATTACAATTTTTTTTTTAAAGAAATAAGAATGTTGGTCAAGGGGCTTCAAAATAAGAAGCAATTTTACCTAAAGACGAAAATGAGAAATAGCTATCTTAGCTCACAAAAAAATGGTGAAAATTTGTTTCATGTTTAGAAGATGTTATACATTGATTTAAAAATGGTGATGCAATTGCAACAGGGAATTTAAAATTGTAGTGTCGTAAATTATAACCCCTTATGATTTCACACCCCTCTTTGAACCCTTTGATTTAGTGTGCCTTCTCCAATGTCATTTTAAGCTTATTTAGGCTTTTGTCCTATTTTTAAATTTTAAATAACTTTATCCCACACTTAATGTTGTCAATACAACTATAAATTTGAGATTCAATATTAGGGCCCTATTATCTCACTTCGTTAACAATTGAGGTTGTTAGGGTTTAGGCAAATTTGAAGCAAATACAAATTAATAGTTATATGCGGATACAAACCAAAAAGATGAAGAAAAATGCATAACACAAAGATTTAACGTGGTTCACCCAAGATGGGCTACATCCACCAAACACAGTCGTCCAATCTTTTCTTATCATCCAATAAATCAGTACAACACACTTACAATACCTTATACATTCCATCCGCTTATAACATGTAATTTATGGCAGCATACAAAGTCGACTAACAAAGGATAACCCTAACCCTAAAGGAATATTCCCGTGATCTTCTTCCCGTACATGTTCTCGTACTCTCCTATTCTCATATTCTCGTATGTACGATAAATCGCTTGGCAATCTCCGCTCGCTAGGAGCCTTCGGCTTCCAAATACTCCATCCCTTTGGTTTAACTCATCCGCCCAACAAGTGTACAGTACTTGCATGATCAGTCGCCACATACCAACAGGGGCCTATTATGTCAAGTCACTATCAATCAACCATAATGATTGACACTTTTTGGCTAAAATTTTGGGAGAGTAATGTGTTGACCGTAACATTACTATTAAATCCAACCTCAATATTGAGCTATGACCACTGGAAGTCGGCCAAAATGCAAAAATACCTTGAGAATCCTATATAAGACATCATTCCTAATTCATTTGAACATCCACAATTTTCATTTACAAGAGAAAATATTCTTCTATTAAGAGCATATTTGAGTATAAGGAGCATCAAGCTACATCAAGCTACATTAAGCTATTTTCAAGTATGTTTTCATTATGTACGTTGTTATGATTTTGTTACAAGTGCGGTTTTCATTGCACCAAAAGATCAACCTGTTAATGCTTGATACAACCACTAGACTTACAGAATCCATAGGAGGTAGTTAAGCTACATCACAAACTTGAGCGTTGCACTACACAACACAAGGAGACCAAGGGCGCACACCTTGCAACAATCCTCCCCAACGCAAGCGAGGGGTTTGAGCTTGTGACCAAGCTCTGATACCACTTGTTACAAGTGCGGTTGTCGTTGCACCAAAATATCAACCTGTTAATCCTCGATCACAACCACTAGACTTATAGAATCCATAGGAGGCAGTTAAGCCATGTCACAAACCCGAGCGTTGTGTTGCACAACACAAGGAGACCAAGGGTGCACACCTTGCAATAGATTTATCATGTTATTGCATCAACACTTGAAACAATTATCTAAAGAGAATTACATCATTGATCTCAAAGGTATATAATCATTTCATTTTATATTTAGCCTATACCCTGCAAGGGTAGGCACTATTTCTAATCAACATTGTTGTAGTGAAGGGTAACACCTCCTTGGAGATTGACTTAGGCAATATTTTATATAACTCAACACAATCTTACTCTCATTTTGTGCATTTATAGAATCAAAATTAGGTTCCAAGCTCAGTTTGAAGGTATAGGTGCATAGTGTAGATTAAGGCAGTGGTTCCAAAAAAAATTCAACAAAGAACAACTCTCCCAATTTTTTTCTCACCAATAAGGAAATTTTGGTGCAAGAAGAGACTAGTAACACTTCTATCAATAATCTAGAAACTTTGGTGCAAGAAGAGGGTTAGTGCAAGAAGTTGTGTCCACTTTTTGGACAAAAAGTGGAAGTGTTTTCCCAGATTTTTCAAATTTTGCCACATTTGAGCTGAAAAATTGAAGCACTTAGAGATTGAATCTTGAAAAACGTCAATAATACAAAATATAGCACTCGGAGTCTAGTTTCCAAATTTGTAATTTATTTTAATACCTAGATAATATAAATTGACTTTCAGAAGGGATTTCATAAAACTACTTTTTAAAAATGCTTGTTTCAGGACCATACCATGCACGAGTACAAGCCACACTTTTTGACACAAATAAAAGTTTCTTTTTAAACACTCTTGGGAAATTATTTTTAACACAATAAAGATTGATTAGCATATTTTTTTGTATTTCTTTTTTTTTTTTTTTTTTAATTAATTTTTTATTGGCCCTAATTGTCATCTTAAAAACTTTTCGTGTACGGCCCACATAATTTGACCTAAATTTATCATTTTTTGATTTTTTTTTAAATTGAAAAGAATTTTGTGTAGATTGATGATACATAATTTTTTTTTCAAAAAACAAAAAACAAAAAAGTTATTAAATAAACAAGATAAACTGATATTTCAAGTTAATGGACCAAATTTAGTATAAATTAATTACAAAATAAAAAATAAAAATAAAATCTTTTAAAAAATTATATATTTGGAATCTACATAGTGTAATCTAAAATGGATATTAATTTTGTTGAAAAATTCTATGATAATAGACATCAAACATATGTCAGAAGTTAGTATTTCACCATGTCATTGATACAACCTTGTACTTACAGGTCCAAGGCTAAGGGTTGGGCATTTCATGCCTTTCCCGAACCAAAACCCGATGCACATGACAGGCTCCATTTTTAAAATTTAAGAAACAGGGCCTCGTTTTAATAAACAGGTCCTCATTTTGTAAACGAGGCCTTGTTATTTTTTTGACTTAAATAACGGGGGCCGTTAACAACGAGGCCCCATTTTTTATTTTTGCCTCAGGTCCCCGAAGCATAACGATCGCCTGTTTATTAAATAATGGGCTCCCATTCCTAGCGACACGCTTTCGAATGCATGCACTTGTGGGACTCAACTTTGTGCACTTACCCAAGAGATTAGTAACACTTCTATCAATAATTTATGTCTTTGAGATGAAGAAATGAAGAATATTGACCCTTTTCCTAAAACATGCCTTCCTCATGAGGACAATATGGTGCAAGAGGATGATGTCATTGATGTACTTTTTCTAGTGATACATTACCTTCTATTCACTTTAATGACCTCCCTTCTAGATATGAAGCATTGATGAATTACATGTCTGTCCCTCTCCCAAAAGTTGTCCTAATCATGAGAATATTTTGGTGCAAGAGGATAATATCACTAGCAATTTTTTTATTGGCACCTACAAATCTAGCACATTTACACTTCTTGAAGTTCAGTGTATTGGTTAGTGTTTGTGCCCTACTTCAGTGTATTGGTTAGTGTATTGGTAAGTTATTTTCTCTAACGTTGCTACTATTGATTGATTCTTATTAACATGATAAAATGCTACATTTTATAGATATTATAACCCTTTTGAGGCACCCAAATTTACTCTTTTATTTCCCTCAATTTGTCTTTTGAAATTCCTTTGTTTATGATTGAAATTCTTCATTGAATGCTTCCAAATATGAAACACAAGATTGTTGAGCCATATCATGTGAGTTGATATTTTAAACTCATTTGAAAAATAAATAAAAACAAGAACCAAGTTGCGCTCTTTGGAAAATTGAAGATTCTTTAATTATTTTGTCAAAAACTCATTACATTTTCCCTCCATTGAGGTACCTAAATTGGAAGAATAATACAAGAAAGAAATGACAAATGTTACTTTATTTATAAAAAATTCCATAGCATTGAAAATTGAGTAAATTAATTCATTTTCAATTTATAATATATCGATTAATCCCTTCAACCTTTGAAACCTTGAAATTATGCACTATAAATCTATAAACACCTTGTTTGTCTTTGATTTTTGAAAGGGAAGCCAAGTATTGATGAAACAAATATTGTATCTTTCGACACTCCAAACTATTTTCTTTAATCTCCAACCTACACCAAAAATGAAAATCTTGAACAAAAAGGAAAAATATATTTTTGGTGATGCAAGATTGTCTGTGATCCGAAATGCTCCTACATCAAACACATTGAGTAATAAGTTTGTGAGAATAGGCTTAAAAAATGGAGTTGGATAGTAGAACTATCCTTTCAAATACTAAAAAACTTGCAAAAAACCCCATCATTATGTTAGGATCATAAAAATACTTCTTCCTTTGCCTCTTCCAATGTCTAGTTGAAATATTCGCCATCCTTCTCAACCATATCTTCTCTTCACTCCTTTTCCTCAACACAAAATCTACTCCAACACATTCTAACCTTTTCTACCAATTGAAATTCTCAATCTTATCTTATTTCATTAGATCCAACTCAGTATATTCAAGCCACCTCCACCAATATGTATTTGCACTATTCCTTGTAATTTGACATATATATGTTTTTCTACATATAGATCAACACTAACAAAATGTATTTCTACATTCACTTTATTTTCCATCTCTACATTTACTACATCGTGTTTCTCAACATACAAATCGTCTTTCATAAATTCAAGAAAGTGTGATTTTACCTCTTCCTTTGTTATTATTTCAACATTCTCTTTCTAATTATCTACTATAAAATTTTCATCTTCATACAATCCATTCTCTTCTTCAACATAAAAATTAAAAAATATTGTGCATTACCTCTTTCTCTGACACTATTACAACATGTTCTTCACTCTTAGTTGCACTTTCAAATACATTCATGTCCTCCAAAGGACTCTTAACTTGTGTTGCACTCTCCTCTTTCTTATCCTCAACCTCTATGACTTGACGATTTCTCTCTTCCTTCATGTCACCATTAAGGCATATTATTGCAATCTTTCCTCTTTCCTCTTCACCTAAATACACAAATTCATTTATATAAATGCATCTTTGTTAGAAAAATAGTGGGACTGTCTCAAATCCATATTTTCTCTTCTCTTCTCTTTTCCATTGCTAATTTGATCTCCTTGGTCCTCTTACCATACCCCTCATTTCATTCATTCTAGCCATGTATATTCTTTCTCTCTTAGCAAGGACTAAAATTCCTAAGGGATTTCCCACAACCTACCCCAAACTCTTCATGGTTTTCATCTTCACATACAATTTCCAACTTGCAACAATAATCACATTCACATTTATCCTCTACCAAATGAAGATTTTTGGAAGACACATCTTTCACTTCCTCTACCCACTCTCTATTAGTGGAGGAACTATGTTCACCATCTACCAATTTCAATCCTTGTTGGAGGAAAAGCAACATTCTCTCATACAAGTTTCATCCCACCCAAGGTTATGGTATAGATTGCTTCACATTCGGAAATCTATCTCCACCCTCAAGAACAACAGCTCTAATACCATTTGATGTAGTCATGATTGGGAGGTCTTATTGAATTGCCCAATCTTCTGGCCTTTACATATCATCCCACCCACATAACACATTTGAAACAAATCTTTATTACAAAATTATTTAGGAGCAATTACATATATGGAGGATTATAGCAAGAAACAAAATTCAAAAAAATTACAATGTTTGTATGCACTTCATGCCTTCACTCCTCATTTGAAGTCGGTTTGATATTTTTCTTCACCCTATAGTTCTCATGGCTATCTTAAACATCACCAATACACTTGCGAATTACTTTTCCTCTTCTTCTATCTTTCCTCTCTTCACAAGTTGATTTCTTGCACTCTTAAGTAATCTTTTGAAGCAACATGCAAGTTCTTTTCTCCAACCTTGTTGCTATTGATAGCTACTTCTTAACATGATAACAAACTAAATTTTATAGATATTTCAACCCTTATGAGGCACTCAACTATTCTCTTTTATTTCCCTCATATTGACTTTTGAAATTCCTTTGTTCATGCTTGAAATTCTTCATGAAATGCTTCCAAATTATGAAACCCAAGATTGATGTACCATATCCAATGACTTTCTATTTTAAATGCATTTGACAAATTAACAAAAACAAGAACCAAGTTGTGCTCTTTAAATTTTTTAAGTCTTTAATTATTTGGGCACTAGAAAGAAAGGAAATGATATATCTTTAGATGTGATGCTCACCATCACACAACAGATAAGGGATCGCACCTGCTTCACTTCTATTGTTTAGTTTTTTAATAGCATTTGATATCAGGTGTTGCCAGTGGATTCTAGATACATGGAGTTGGAGTGTTGAACAAATGGAGCAAGATTTTCTTTATCCTTTTTCCTACGAAGACTTTGTTTCTAAGCTGCACAGTGGGTTATCCGTGAAGAGGAGAGAATAGATACACAAATACTTCACACAAATGTGCATCTCAAACTATGGATTTTCCATTGAAATGAAGTGCAAATTGAACCAATTTTTTAGGCACAAAGCTGTTTAAGCAATACATTAGGGCAAGTGGATTGGGACTGCAAGCTTAGAGGAAGGACTCTTGTTGGCTGGGCGATTCTAATATTTCCAGGTGATATTGTATCCAATTGGAGCCATATGGTCAACTTCTATGTATATCAAAATATTACCAAAAAGATCCCAAGACTAGTGAGTTGGAACATTTATCATTTAAATTTAACCATTCCAAAGCTTTAGCTATGTGGGAACAAGTCTGGAATAGTATCACAATTCTCACATGAGAGTATATGAGTGAGAGGAATATGCATGGTGAAGAATCAACAATGGGATTATTCTTAATGAATGCCAAAATGATTCACTCTGTATGGAGAATCTTGCATTACTATTTCTAGATACACCACCTGTTCTGTCGAGACAGTTTGCATCAGCTCTCTAAATGCCCTGACCCAACAATGGAAGAATGGCATTTGCAGAATGTTTTCTATACAAGGAATGTGGGCACTAGAGTTATCCACATATTGTATTTTCGCTAGAGAGGAGAGAAAGACCAAAGTACAAGCTGTGTTAGGTTTAGGTGCAGTTTCTTATGTTTTTTTGATAGGGCATTGACTTTGAGTGTAAAGAGAAACGAAGCAAGGTGAAACAGTAAATTCTTAAAGAGAAACAAAGCAAGGGTGCAACAGTAAATTCTTATTTGTTTTTTTTGTTTCCACATAATAGGCTGTGTAATAAGTGTTTGATTGCATTTAGGGTTTATGTTTTTATTAATAGCAACATTTAAAATGTCCTAACAGAAGATTCCCAAGCCATCTTTTTCAGAGTTGTGAAGGATGGTGTCATACAATCAATATAATTTAGGGGCTGAATCAAAGGCTGAATTTTACGTGTTGGAATACTTTAATGGACATTTGTGAAGCACAAAGAATTGGTGTACAATTCTTAAGTGTGGTTTTATCCTAAATGCTTGGCAAAATATTAAGCATGGCAAGGCTTAAACTAGGATATTTTGTAGGACAAAATTTCATTTGCCAAGCATTATAGATCGGTGTTAGATGCTCAAGATGTTTAAAATGGTGGAAAATATGTAATATAGGAAGTTGGTTGCTTGTTTGATGTTGGAGGGCATTTCATTGTAAAAAGGGCATGATAAAGTCTTTATTGAACAAGAGGAACTTTATATTAGTGATATGGTAATCAATATACACACTTCACTCAAGTGGATTTATCTGGAAGAGGAACAATGATCTTGTCAAAATAGTCTAGGCATCCAAGGTGACAAATAGTTTGTTGGAAAAGAAGTGATTAATGTTAGTTTTTCATCAATTGTAGTTCTAGTTGTCCTCATGTTTTATGCCTTGGGTATGAAATCAAATTTTGAAATGATGCAAATGATAGACAATGCATTGAGTGAATTAGATGAACTACAAAATGATGCTAGTTTGCAAGTATGAAGAATAATATGTGTGCTAATGGGCATTTTTAGTTACTAGTGGGTTCAATTTCTACCCAAATAGCTATTTCCAAATTCTAGTGTCATAAATTGTATTCTCATACAATTTCATGCTTATTTGGGTCTCACCTTATTGTGTTTTGTTTTTTCCCTTGATTATGCTTGATTAAAGGCCCAATCTAAGGTCTCTACTACTTCTTGACCTTGTTCTGATCTAGAAGGACTAGAGCAGGGTGCTAGGCACCATAGTCTAGGCAAAGTGTTCCGAATTTGAACCCTTTAATGGTCAAAAAAAGTTGAGTAGGAAAAAATGCCTGATTTCGGCCTTCTTTGTAATTTTCAACACATTTTGTGAGGTTGAGTATAAAATCAAGTCTTATCTCCTAATTTGAAACATCTCTCCACAAGTTTTTAATTCAATTCAAGTGAGCAAGCAATCAAGCATCTTCAAGGAAATGAAGAAGAGGTCAAGTATTTAGATTTTCAAGCATTCAAGATGGCATTCATGATCAAGTTTATATGAAGGAATGCATGATATTCCACATTGAAACATCAACATCTCTTGAAGACTTCAAGGAAAGGGGATTCATAAAAGGAAGTTATAACATTTCAATTCAGAATTTTATTCTAGAACTAGCCTTTGCCTTATAAAGGTAAACTCTCTTTTGTATTAATTATTCATTATAGGTTTAATTCCAAACCCTAGGTTTGACCTAGGAAAACCCCTATAAACCTAACACCATTTTCCTCTCATGTGTGTCTAATTTTCAGGTTTAGTGGATAAGGATTATAGAATTAGAAAGAGTAGACTGTGATGAAGAATCCACACTTTGACTAAGAGAAAAACCATGGACATTTCAAACAATTTTGAAGTGTAACACTTTTTCAATGAAATTTTAGGCCAATTTTCTGAGTGACATCATAATCTTCATGTAGTTGTTTCTGATATCTGCATTAGCCACCTTTAGGACTAGGGTACCTAGCCACATATTCCAACACTCTCAGGCTCAAATTACAAACATGAGTTCCTTTTTTATTTTCATTTCTAGATCTATACTTAGAGTCTACATATTAATTCTATAGCTCACTGTTTATGTTGATTACTCTCAATTTTGTATCATTATCCCTAGTTCATGCACTCCATGATTCTATCTTATCCAATTTCATCTACACTTAGCAAGGAAGCAACCAATCCATTGTGCCCATCTCTCCCAAGGGTTTGTAGTTGGGTCTATTGGTTGTTTCCTGAATGTATGTTTATATGTATGCACTTGATTCCAAGGTTGCATGTTTAGACTAGTGAACCCCATTTCCACACACTACATGTTGGTGAAACTTGACTTTTTATCGCATACTTTTTGATTTGGATGTTCAAATAAAACTTTAATTGTATATCATTTTCAGATTTAGAGACATTAATTGTTGAAATCTATCCTTTCTATAGTTCATTTTACTTAATTAATTGGTTAATTAAACATTCTATTGGTATATTTCTTTGTTTAATGACTTATTTTGCTATAATTTTTTGCATTATAAATTGTGTAGTCACACAAATCTGTTCAGCTTAATTAAATAAATATTCACTATTTATTTGATTAAAAATCCACTAGCCATCAGTTAATTAAATTAATATTTAATTAATTCATCTCCAAACATTCTTCTATTAATTAAATAAATTATTCAATTTATTTTAATTAATTCATTAAATCAAATTCAAATCAATTAAATAAATAAAATCTATTTATTTAATTAAAATCCCCTTTTCCTCTTTTAAATAAATTAAATAAAACATTTATTTAAATCATTATCCCCACCCCACTTGCATTTTCCTACAAATGCAACTTGCACACATTTATTGAAATAAATGAATTTTTATTTTAATAAAATCCTATTTTCCCTCACCCACCAAATCCACTTGCAAAATCTAATCCCCTTCTAGATTCTTCTAAACCCTTCCTAATTAGCCTAATCCATCCCCTAATTATTGTCACATTTCTAAGCAAAATGGAGTCACTTCTCAAAGACTCCAAAGTCTTTGAAAAGCATTTAATGCTTTGTGTGTTCAACAAATTAACCCCCAAAGTCTTCAAAAACCACTAATGGCTCTTACATGACCATTTATGGCTCTTACATAACCATTTATGGTTATTTCAAACTTGTCTCCCCAAACATTTATTGTTTTGACCATATTCATCCATTTCACATTTGCACAAGAATTTATCCATTGGATAAAAGCTTTATTCTTTGAATAAAGAGTTTATTCATTCAACTAACCTTGACTTTAACTTCCAAAGTCATGTCAAGCATTTAAAGTTTATTCCCTCTCCTCTCAACCTATCTCACATTGACACTTGTCATCCTGGGATTGGGTTGAAAGCCATTACATGGATTTGAAATCATTCAATCCTAACCCTTGTTGAGATTACTCAATCTCAACCATCCATTGCTCCATTTTTCCTATAAATAGAGCCCATTTCTTCATAATCCAGATCCTGAATACTTGTATGCATTTAAGATATAGGCATTTTAAGAGAGCATTTTAGCATAATTAACTCATATATTGGCATTTTGGATAAAATCAATCATTTTAGTATCAATAGTTTAGTATTAGCTTTTCATTTCAGATCTGGAGCACAATACTACAATCTCAATCCTCCATAAGCATCCATAGTGCAAAAAGCTGCTGAGAGCTACACTATTTTGGAACTTGGAGAGGAGAGGAACAAGGGAGAAAGAGCTAAGTGCATGTTAGGAGGTATTTGGAGATGCCTCATCATATTTGCTTCTTTAGTTAAATATGCTTTCATGTTTTCAGTGTCTCTCTTGGTATGCCTATTTAGATTAGTCTTTGATTAAATAACACTAACGGTTTCTTGTGTGTTTTGTGTTGTTTGTCTCTTAGACTAACCTTGTCCATTTTGCAGGGCATCAAATTGTATAAGAATCATTGCGAGCTAAAAAATATTTCATTAGTTTTTCCTTTTCTATGTATGAGTTTTACAACCTATTGTCTTGAATCCAATATCTCAATGAGAAGAAGTTATAGAAGTATGGCTTCCCAAAGTTTGAACACAAAGGGTATTGATCTTGAGTTGACTAACTTATTCCTTAGGAGCTTGGATGAATCCTCTTCTTTCAATTCAAAATCTAACATGCCTAATTGTTGAGAATATTTTCATTTATGCTTCTCATGATGAGGATGGCTCTTCAACTCAATTGACTATTGAGAAATAGGGGAAGATTGACAAACAATTGGAAGATCTTCAATAGCTTGTAAATTATGAGCACTAAGATGGAGAGGCAATCCCCTTGAATGAAGATTTAAGGAGGCTGATTCAAAATGGTGAAAATGGTGTAGAAGTGTTGCATGATATAGCTCATATTATGGATGACAATATTATGACATTGAAAAGTTAAAAGTTGTGTCGAAGTGTTGTCCACATTCAAATCCTCTAAACCAAGTTGAGATATCTATGCCTATTCCTACATCTTTACTTAATGTGCCCACAAATGCATCTTCCATCATGACTACATGTACACAAAATTTTAATGTTACACATGTTAGTACTAGGGGGGTCCTATCAATCAATATTCCTACACATCACCTTCAACCAATCTTCCATTTGTTTCACAATCATCACCTTTGCGTACCTTGTTAGGATTCCCAAAGATACTGAGAGGGGGGGTGAATCAGTATCTGACCGGTAAAATAATTTTCTTAACGTGCCTATCATACAACACCTTCAAATCCTCCATCTTGATCCAATTCATCCACTGAAGCCACCATAAACCATTTGATTAAAAATGTTTCATCTTTACAATACCAATTGGCTATCATAACTCAATCCAAATCCGTTATTCCTACATATTATGTTACTAGCCTACTTTCAATTGACATCCTTCATGCTCCTCTTCCACAAAATATTAAGGTTCCTTATTTGGAGAAATATAATGAACATGGTGACCCCCAAAATCATGCAAAAACATTTTCAAATTTGTGTAATGATTTCTAATATGACCATAGACTACTTGTAAAACTATTCACCCATACCTTAAGACATAAATCTTTGCAATGTTTTTTCTCCTTGCTTCTTTATTCGATTAATACTTTTCAAAAATTAGTTGATTCATTTGTGCAACATTTTAAAGTTAATATTGGTCCACAAATTACTTTGACTAATTTGGTGCATTACGAACAAGGTGTTATGGAGAAAATGACTGATTTCATTGGTAGATATAAACATTCGCATTCAAGAATTTCTTATCCTATGCTTGATGATGATGTTTAAAGGATTTTTATTAATAATTTACAAAAAGACATTAGAGATAAGGGATTTTTTTATTATGCATCTTTCACACAATTGTGCTCATCACTTCATAATTATCATTCTTTAGTGAGTCAATATGAACCTTCTTCATCGTTGAATCCAATTGATAGGAGTGAAGATTCCCATTAAAACTTTACATCTTTAAAAACAAAACTAGAACTTCATCAAGACCAATAACAATAATTATTCCAATCATATTGATTCTAAAGTAGTAGTTGTGCAACCCTCGTTGTAGATCTCATTTCTTCAAAATTCAAACATCGTGTTGGCACACATTCACTCCTCTTTTTGAATCATTACATAACGTCATGTTTAAGTTGAATAATTGTAATGTGATGAAGCTTCCTCCCATCCATCCCATAGATACTTCCAAGCCTTTCCCACCTTTTTTTATTTGAAATTGTTTTTACTATTCCATTGTCAAGCTGAACGTGGATTCCGTGGGCTAGCAAGGTATGTTATGCTAGGTGATCCACGAAAGAGATAGAGAAAGGAAGAGTCAAAATAGTCTAGCAAGTTGTTTTATGCTAGTTCCTCTCATCCTGCAAAACGAGAAGGAAGAGTCATGTAGTATAGAAAGTTGTGTTATTCTAGTCAGCTCATCCCGCAAAAGGAAAAGGAAGAGTCGAATAGTCTTGCAAATTGTGTTATGCTAGTCAACTCATCTGCAAAAAAGGTTCCAAGCAAAGGTTTCTTATCACAAGGGGACTAATTTGTGTAAATTGAAAGAAAATGTTTTTCCAAGTGAATCTTTCTTATCACAAGGCAAGCAACTACAAAGGTGTTACTGGGACACCACAATATGAATAACCAAACAAAGTATTGCATGTAAGGAAATCTTGCAAAACAAATTGAATAAGGATAACCAAGCAAAGAATTGTATGCAAGGAAATCTGCCACATGAATTGAAAAAGGATAACTAAGAAAAGTATTGTATGCAAGGAAATCTGCCACATGCATTGAAAAAAGGATAACCAAGCAAAACATTGTATGCAAGGAAGTCTGCAACATAAATTTAAAAAGGATAACTAAGAAAATTATTATATGCAAGGAAATTTGCAACATAAATTGAAAAAGGATAACCAAGCAAAGAATTGTATATAAGGAAATATGCAACATGAATTCAAAAGGATAACCAAGAAAATCATTGTACGCAAGAAAATTTGCAACATGAATTGAACACAAGCAACAAGGAGGTTGCATGTATGCCCCCCACCCCGCTTTAGATGTCAACATAGCCTATGTTTATGTCTAAAGAAGGTATAAATGAGAGACAAGGATACATACCTTCAACACCAAGGAGATATCCTTTAAGAAACAATGTACATTAGTTCCAGGATAAAGAGGCATAACTCTTGTAAATCAAGGAAGAAATAGTTGTTAAAGAATATCTTGCAACAAGTGTAGAGGGATCCTTTTGAGGGGTACATAGTGAAAGGAGGAAGAGATCTTTGCCTTAAGATTTCTACCCCCCAAAATAGATATCTTTAAGAAATATAACATCTTTTGAAAGGGAGAGGAAACTAAGCATGCACACTTTTCCCATTGCTAAAAAAAGTGGGTTCTTAGTGACGAATTAAACACTATCATTAAGGAGGGATTAATCATTAATGGTGAACCACTTCAAGTAAGGAATAGATCCTAACTAAGGGACACACATGTCTACACATGGAGAACAATTCTATGAAAGAAAGGACATCAAGTTATGAAAGATGCAACTCAATATTGAAGGAAAAGGAATTCCCTGAAAAAGAGAGAGAGAGAGAGAGAATTGAAACATTATTATTGTTCCCCAAGCATGGAAACAAGAATAAGAAAGATTAGGAAAGATCAAGACGCATACTTATAAAATAATGAAAAGATCCTCATTAGGAATACTTTTTATAATAAGAGGAAGAATATCCTCAACAAGTATATGCATCTCCACAATCTAGAAGAGGTCATTATAAAAGGCACAACCCTACAAAGGGAAAGAATGAATGAATGATTGAACAAACACACTATTCTCGCCCCCCAATGTAGATACAAGAACAAGGCTATTATGTTGCTACCCGAGTATGATTGCAAATGAAATTGTATCACCATGAATGAAAAAAGAGCCCCCAATAGGTAAGCTACTAAGATCACATAGTGTGAAGAAAAATAATAGGCAAAGGGATTGCTAATGCACTATTTTCAAGTTTATATCAAGAAAAAGCATTAGATTTGGTGCAATATGAATACAAGCTCTTTCACATAAATCTTGGACATGATGGAGTCCTTGAATTTTCCTACCTTTTTGTCATTAGCATTTGGTCTTGTTAATTCTTTATTAACCCTAAAACCCTAAACCTTAGGTCTTTACAAAATGACTAAGACAAAACCTTGTGTGCAAGTCTTAAGCTTTATGTTCTATTCGGTCAGTGACTTGTTTAACTGATAACCTATTTTGAGTTGTTGAGTAAAGGGTCTTTATGTCATTTGTTGTTATTGACCCCAACCCCTAGGAACTTATCTTCGTACTTATCTCTTATTTGCCTTGAGCCTATCGTGCTTAATTATCTCTAATCTTGATTAGAGTCAGATCGAACGGTTGGTGTTTTTACGTGGCCTCTTCAACATCAATTAGTCAAAGACCTCCACCTTCATGAGAGCCGCCTGATTAGATTTGGGGCCTGCAAAGCATTTTACCTTTTGGCCAACATTGAATCAATCTAATGGATTACAATGTTGCATCATTCTAGGAGCACATCACATACTTGCTTCTTGTTCTCAACTTTGGTTTACACCCATTGAATAAATCCATCAAAGTTTCTAATTGAGGCAAACATGATCCTTTAGTTCATCAAAATCCCTAAAGCGATTTCTAAACACCCTCTATTTGTAATCAATTTGGAGCCCATACGCAAGAGAAAACAAGTTTCAAACAACACAAGTTAGTGAGATTATATCCATAAGTTACAAGTTTAGGTATGTGCATAGGTCTTTGGTTCGCACTCCCATCAAACACCTCCACACTCAAGAAAGTTAGGCAAGACAATGCACTAGTGGATTTTGAAAATAGTCAACCTCTTGATTTGTTTAGTTGTTATTCAGCTTTCCAGGCTCTACCTGTGTGACTCTACTTTAGCTTTATGCGTGCTGTGACTCTACTTTAGCTTTATGCGTGCTGCCCATATGACTCTGAAGGTGACCTTGTGTCCCCCTATATTTTCTTGTGGATATCTCTATTATATTTTTGAATCGATATATACAACAATATACATAAAAAATAAAAATATAACACTTATACACTAATATATTCATCACTAAATACTTTTATATTAATTTTTCATATTTATGATAACTTTATTTCAATACAACTATATCATTCTAGAATGATTTTTTAAGTAATTAACTTACATATTTATACAACTAGTTTATTTTCCCTTACAAACTGCCGGTCTGCAATTTTCACCATTAAAGTTAGAAACAAGGTCTCTTGCAAGGAAACAAACCAAACGAAAAATCTTGCTCATTTAAAACCAAAACCTCAGAAAAATCTCTGCACCAAAGTTACAAACATCAATGCAAATTTACACAAATACAATAAGCATATCTGTAATCACATATACCAACATATGGGTTTCCATGGGAGGAAGTTCAATGTCATTATCAACAACGCAACTACTTTACTTTCTTCCAAATTAGCAAAACTCATACGCCATCAGACAAATTATTATGTTTCATGTGCTGAAACCTTATCAGCAGATAATAATAATGGATAAAGACAAGAATTAGAATCCATGAAGTTTCTCAGAGATTCTTATAGCCTCACCAGATTCTTAAAGAATTGTGGCAGTGCTGGATCCGTAGAGGAAGGTAAGAATGCCCATGCCCACATAATCAAAGTAGGATTTCAGCAGCACTTCTTCTTGCAAAACAATATACTTCATATGTACATAAAATGCCGGAAGATGGAGTTTGCCCGCCAAATGTTTGACAAAATGTCTCAACGAGATGTAGTCACCTGGACTTCGTTAATCACAGGATATACTCACAATGGACATCATGAAGAAGCTTTGCAGCATTTTGAGCAAATGCAGAGCGAAGGCGTATTACCTAATAAGTTTACTTTCGCTAGCGTTTTAAAAGCTTGTGCGGGGTTAACGGACTTGGAACGGGGCAAAGAGATTCAGGATCAGATTAGGAAGATGGAAATTGAGGTTGATGTTGCTGTGGAGAATGCGCTTATTGATTTGCATGCAAAATGTGGTAACATTGAAGATGCGCGGCAAATATATGACAAAATGTTTAATCCAGATAAGTTTTCTTGGAATGCCATGATTGCAGGGTATTTTGGGAATGGGCGTCTCGAAGAGGCTAAGAAGCTTTTTTATGAGATTCCAGAAAAAGATGTCGTGTCATGGAATGCAATGATTGCGGGATATGCACAGAATGGGATGAATGAAAAGGCGTTGCAATTTGTATTTCCCATGCGGAGTGCAGGTATTAGGATGGATCAATACAGTTTATGCATAACAATTGGAGTCTGTTCTGCAATGGGAGATTTGGGAAAGGGAAAGCAAGTTCATGGTCATGTTTTCAGAACTGGGTTTGATTTGAACGGTGTTGTTGGTAATGCTCTTGTTAACATGTATTCCAAATGCAGGAGTGTAGATGCTGCACGCCTTGTGTTTGACAGAATGACAAACTTTAGATTTGGATTGCCAACCAGGATGGCTGTTGGATTTTTTCGTGGTGAAGCATCAAAAACTCACTCGGGTGAATCCATTGCGAATACTGTCTCATGGAACGCTATGATCTCTGGATATGCACAGGATGATCAGGGTGAGGAGGCTGTGAAGCTCTTTCGGAGAATGCTTAGAGAAGGGGTTAAGGTAGACTTATTCCCTTATGCGAGCACGTTAAAGGCTTGTGCAAGCATTGCAATTCTGGAACAGGGGAAGCAAGTGCATCCACACATTATAAAAAGTGGAAATGAGATGGCTGCCTTTGTAGGGAGTTCTCTTGTTGACATGTATGCAAAATGTGGAAGTATAGATGATGCTCGTAAAGCATTTGATAAACAGTCCAAAAATGATGTTGTATTGTGGACTACTATCATTACAGGGTATGCACAGCATGGATTAGGGCATCAGGCTATCGAATTGTTTCAACAAATGCTGCAGGCAGGTATCAAGCCAAATGCCATAAGCTTTTTAGGAATTCTCTTTGCTTGTAGCCACTGTGGTCTCATCGATGAAGGGCATCACTATTTTGATTCAATGAGCCAAGAAAATGGCCTCATTCCAGAAATAGAGCACTATGTTTGCATGGTTGATCTTCTTGGTCGTTCTGGGCGCCTGGATGAGGCAGAGGAATTTATCAAAAAAATGCCAGTGAAACCAAATGGAGCTATTTGGGGTGCTTTGCTTGGTGCTTGTAGAATGCATGGAAATATAGAAATGGGAAGACGGGCAGCAGAATGTCTTCTTGACTTCAGATCACAGGATACAGGGTTGTATATTCTACTGTCAAACCTATATTCCACTGCAGGAAGATGGGCTGATGCAGCCAAAGTTAGGAAAATGATGGAATATAGAAACTTAAAGAAAAAACCTGGGTACAGCTGGATTGAGGTCAGAGATAAGGTTCATTTGTTTACTGTTGGAGATAGATCACATCCACAAACAGAAGAGATTTACACTTTCTTGGAGAAATTGTCCATGGAAATGAAACAAGTAGGATATGTTCCTGACAAAAACTTTGTGCTGCACGATGTAGAGGAAGAGCAGAAGGAGTTTCTTCTTGGCCACCATAGTGAAAAGCTAGCAATTGGTTTTGGACTCATCAGCACACCTTCAGGATCAACATTACGAATTACAAAAAACCTGCGCGTATGTGGTGATTGCCACATTGCTATAAAATTCATCTCTAAGCTAGTTTGCCGAGAAATAGTTCTCAGGGATAACCGTCGTTTTCATCATTTTAAGGATGGAAAATGTTCCTGTGGAGATTATTGGTGATGCTGGGCGTCGAGTAACAGTTGTAAGATTTCAATTGGCTAAGAGAGGAAGGAGTGACATGACATTGATTTTTGTGATTGTGTCAACTGCCAACTGGTAAAGGATGTTATATTGGAAATGTACAATGAAGAGTTTAATGTCCTCAGTAGAGAGAGTATGGTCTGTTCTGTGAAGAGTAATGGACAAATGACTTTTATGGATGCGGATCATAATCAACAGCTTAGAAAGCTTACATCAAAAGCTTTCTGAACAGATGGAAACAGATATAGAATTTGTCTTAACATTCAATCATCCGTCTTTGTAAGGTTGAGGGTAAATCCCAAAGTTTACTAATCAGGCTGTGGAGTCATCTTATATCTTTGTACACATCTCTTCCCCGATATGATTTGTTTGATTTCTTGAGAGAAATTTTCGAAAGGTGTGGATGCTTGTTATTATGATTCTAATATATCAGCTAATGCTTGACTTTTGGTGAATACATCATTTATGTCAAGGTGTCTTTATTCCAGAAAATGCATGTAATATAAAACATCTTTCTTTACTATAAACTGATAGCAGAATTGAATATTCATTGAAGATTGATGAATATGATTAAGGCCCAATTTTTCTCAAGACTCTTGTGGTGGCGTTTTGGTGGCTATTTTGTTATCTTGGTTTAGACTATTAGATGCTTTTTATTGTGTTAGTCTATACTTCAAAAACACTTGCAACAGGATATCGAATTAATTACTGTGATCCATGATTAAAAAAAAGAAATTTGCAAAGGTTGATATGATTAGCATTATACTTGATTAGATGGCTAGATCATAGAACTTAAGTGTTAAGCTTACAGAATTTATATGCGCCAAATTTTTTGTTTAGTTTTACCTGAATGATATGTGATGACAATGTGCTTCAGCTATTTTACCCTCGATGTTTTGATGGGGTATTGAGTATGCAAATCATAGATGCAATCAAGCAGGGAAATAAGAAGTTGTGCTTTAGTGCCAGAACCACACGATTTTCTTATCTCTTTATGAGAAAGAAAACCTGGGTATGTTCAACATCCCCAATCACTTGCACCTCCAAACCTAACCTGGGTATTAGCTGGGCCATGTTTTAACCCGGTTACTGTACTCAGTACTGAGAGCAGTATGATTATTTTTGTGTGAAAATCTGTGCTTGAGCATTGTAAGTGTAATTGTTCTCACTGTTCTTTCCTTATCTTCCTTTTTTCTGAAAACTCTGGAAAGATATCACAAGCCATACACTTGGTAAATTTTAGAGACTAATTGATGCCCTTGTGATATTTTTTGGTGCCCATTCTGTTATCTCGGTTTAAGTCATTACAAGCTTTTATTGTGTCAGTCTATATATACTTTAAAAACACTTGCAACATGATATCGAATTAATTACTCTGATCCATGGTTAAAACAATGAAATTTGCAAGGTTGATATGATTAGCATAATACTTGATTAGATAGCTAGATCATAGTTAAGTGTTAAGCTTACAGAATCTCTGTGCGCCAAATTGTTTGTTTGATTTTACCATGTTTGTATGTAAGTAAATGATATGTTTTTATTTAAATTTTTTTAATAAAGAATGAAAATATAATCATCGGAATGCTGTTTTGATTACAATAAATCTGTTTAATTCATTTTTCCTTAAATATTGTTAAGAATAATATTAATCTGCTAGAACAACACATAAGCTGGTGAAAGCCTCCCAAACTCTCTCCTCTTCTCCCATCACAAGCACTCCTTTCTCCACTTCTCCTTCAAAATCCTCACATATGCGTACCCATTTACCTGAAAGGTTATTGTGGAACCAAGAACGTCGGGTGAAGAAAGCTGTCCACATCCATTTACCCTCCTCTATTGGACAATCGGACTCGCCAATATAACTTTCTGGGTAATGCAAGTGCAACCGCAATACAGTTTCTGGAGATTCACAATTCCCAACAAAACATAGAAGAATGCAGCCAGCAATAGAGGGCCATTTGAGGGATGCGCCAGAGTTTGTTTTCTGGTTAGCAAAGGAGTCAACGATAGAGAGATTGGGAAAGGAGTTTACAAATGTGGCTGCATCAGGGACCACCCGCGTGCATACTATCATATGTTCTTTAGGACATTTCTGCAAGTCCTTTGCACATCAACACATTAGGGAATGCACAATCAATGAAAATAATTAGAATTCTATAAACTATTATTACCTTCATGCTTTGAATGCAATCTTCAACACCTGATCTACTGAGTGATGTGAGATGCACTCTCTTAAAATCTTTCCATGTGCTCCAAACCTTCTATACCTGCATCCTCCCACATCGTCTCTGCTCTTAGGATCTCTAATGCTCTGCAACGTTCCTAACCTTGTATTTTCTTAACTACATAGCAGCCTTCAAGTTCAAATGCACATAGAGAATCTAATTGTGCGAAATTGTGAAGACCTTGTATTTTCTTAACTACATAGCAGCCTTCAAGTTCAAATGCACATAGAGAATCTAATTGTGCGAAATTGTGAAGCACAGCCAACTTGGGGCACCCTCTCAAAGCTATTTTATAGAGTGTATTTGGTAGGATTTCTATATCCATTAGATGGCTATTATACAAAAGTGAGAGCTCCTCGAGAGAAGAGTCTTCAGAGATGGAGATCTTGGACACTTCGGTTGACTTCAGATATATCTCCTTCAGATGAGTAAACCCTGCCTTGAGGTCCAACTCGTCGATTGGGCAATCATCTATCATCAACGTTCGAAGATTAATTAGTTACCCAACTGATTTTGGTAAGGATTTCACTCCTAACAACCTAAACTTAAAGTCCTTAAGAGATTAAGGCGCCCCATTGACTCGGGTAAACATTCCAGCTTCCGACAGTTACAAATATGAAGAAAAGTCAAGGAAGACAAATCTCCAATAGATTTCGACAGGTTTGTCAACAATATACTTGTAATCGATATGCTTTGCAACTTACTCAGTTGACCAATGTTCATTGGTAGCTCCCTTAACCTCTCTGTATGACAACATAGCTCTGTCAAGGAGGCCTGATTTGTAATGTGACGAGGCAACTCTTCCAATTGCGAGAAACCAAAGATATTCAAAGATTCTAGCCTTCCCATGTTTTCTAGAATGTCTGAATCTATGGTGAGTTCGCAATAGCACCGGAAAAAGAGGTCTTGCAGGAGTGTGAGCTCCTTAAAAGATGCTGCAACCTCTTCATTTTATTGCAATTGGACAACTCAAGATGCCTCAGGTTTCTCAAATCACCAAAACTGCTAGGTAGTGATGATAGCTCCGAAACATCCAACTTTAGGTACTCCAGTGATTGAAGAAGACAAAATTCTTTCGGCAGACTCCTCACCTTGTTCTTATTGTTCACAACTATCTTTTTGAAAGAAAGCCTAAGTGCGAAATAACGCTTCCAAATGCTAAATCTAACAGGTGAGATGATGCAGAAATTTCTTACAAACTTTTAAACAATTGCAAATTAGATAAACACATATAAAATCAAATTACATAAATAAAACCACAACACCAGATATATGTGGGAAAACCCTTTCGAGAAAAAACCCATATTCCAAAAGCCAGACTCAATTGTATTATCAACAACAAAATAGTTACAATACAATGCATAGAGCCAATACTCTTCAGGGATATTTAAAACAGAGATTTCGAGAATAATTCCAGCAGCATAACAACGTCTTCAACCTATCGTTCTCATAAAAAACAACTAAGGCATCAACATATTAATAGAGCTCAACACAGAGGCATGTGCTCATGATTTCCAAAACCATCTTCAAAGCACAAGAGGTAAGTTGTGTCACAAGAAACATCTTCCTAATCCAATGACATGTTGCACATGGGTAATTGCACAAAGATGGGGGACCAAAAAGGGGTCTTAAGATGCCACTATTTAATTTTTTCTGAAATCAACAAGGTCTGAACTTCGACGACAATTTGAAGATAGGTACACTCAAAATTTGAAGATGCAACAAGAACAAAAGTTGAAGTGCTCTAAATCTACTTTCTAAACTAGTAATTTGTTTTGAAAACATAGGAGATTGAGGGTTTTAACTTTTAAAAAGGGGCACTACATTTAATGGTCCTGTTTTTTCAGAAAAAAAAATAACATAGCACAAAATATGGTGCCCCTAAAACGTCAACTTTTTTTTAGAATTTTGCAAATTGCTTCGATGAGAAAGTAGCTAACACATTGAATTTTATGCTAGTTTTTTTGGCTAATTTGAATATTTGACGAATTTCCGAAGTGGACACGTTCTAAAAAGCATAAATTTGAGCATGCTCCCCCAAAAATTTGTGAAATAAAAAATCAGATTTTTTTTTTTTTTTTTAAAAATTGTGTAGAATGGAGTCTAGTTTCTAAAAATGTAATTTGTTTCAAAACTTAATAAACGAGTAAAAATCTATGGCCAAAATATGACATGTTGG
This sequence comes from Cryptomeria japonica, assembly GCF_030272615.1. Taxonomy (NCBI): domain Eukaryota; kingdom Viridiplantae; phylum Streptophyta; class Pinopsida; order Cupressales; family Cupressaceae; genus Cryptomeria; species Cryptomeria japonica. The sequence goes on along the minus strand of NC_081409.1, from coordinate 896,744,378 downwards.
TTTTTGACAAAAATCAGACACACTAACAAAAGAAATTATGGATGAAGACCTTAACATTATCAAAATTTGAAAATAATTATATGGCTGGATAGCTAAGACAGAGCTTGATGATTCTGTGGTGTTTTTTTTATTGCATTGAAACAAGTGCAAACTTGACCGAGAGCATGAACAAAAAAGTTTAAAAAATTTCAATATTTGTGAGAAAACACATCTCAAGCTTGAGAAGGGTGTACAAGCCTTTGGGTTGGATGCCCAAGGCAAATCCAATCTTTTGTCTTGGTGTTTCCCAAGGCAACACATTTGGCACATGCCAAATGGAAAAAAATTGAAAATACATTTGGCGCACACCAAATGTATTTCTTAGCATTTTTTTCATCTTAGAAGGCACCAAGTGCTCTCTCTCCAATATATACATAAAATATAACATTTAAGTATAAGTATACTTAAATGTTATATTTTATGTATATATTGTCAGGATGTTTGAGAGTGGTTCTAGATCTCTAGAAGATATAATGTATATTCTAGTTTTTAGAGTATTCATATAAATTTCAGACAGTCAAATTTCAGTAATCAACATGCTCATATCAGCATTATCTCCCTGGTCTCTTCCTTGCATTCGCCCTCTCTCTCTTAGGTCTCTCCCTCTCTACTTCCTTCCCTCTTAGGTAACTCTCCCTCTCTTTCCCATCTCCCTCGCCCACTGTCTCTCTTTGGTCTATCCCTCTCTTTCTGTCTTTCACTTGGGGTCTCTCTTTCTCTCCCTCTCTCAAGTATCTCTATCTCTCACTCTCTCCCCCTCTCTTAAGTGTCTCTCTCTCCCATTATCTCCCTCTCCCTCCCCCTCCCTTGCTCTTACTCTCTCAAGTCTCTCTTTATTTTCCTTTATCTCTCTTTCTCTCCCTCTCGCTCCCTTTCTCTTTCTCTCAAGTCTCTTTCCCTCTCTCTCAATTCTCTCTCCCTATCACTATTCTTCCTCCCCCCTCCTATATCTCCCTATCTCTATTCTTCCTCCCACTCCTTTTCTCTTTTTCTCACTCTATCTATCTCCCTATCTCTATTCTTCCTCCCTCCCCTCCTATATCTCCCTATCTCTATTCTTCCTCCCTCTCCTCCTATATCTCCCTCTCTATCTCTATTCTTCATTTCTCTCTCCCTCCCTCCCTTTCTTCTTCTCTCTCTCTCTCTCTCTCTATCTCTCTCTCTCTCTCTCTCTCCCTCTTTCCCTCTCTCCCTTTCTCTTTCCCTCTTTCCTTCGCAAGTCTCTCCCTCCCACTCCCTTTATCTTTTTCTCACTCTCTCTATCTCCCTATCTCCATTCTTCCTCGCTCATCCCCCATCTCGTTCTTCTCTCTCTCTCTCTCTCTCTCTCTCTCTCCCTCTCTCTCTCTCTCTCTCTCTCTCTCTCCTCTCTCTCTCTCTCTTTCTCAGGTCTCTCTCTCTCTCTCTCTCTCTCTCTCTCTCTCTCTCTCTCTCTCTCTCTCTCTCTCTCTCTCTCTCTCTCTTTCTCAGCTCTCTCTCTCTCTCTCTCTCTCTCTCTCTCTCTCTCTCTCTCTCTCTCCCTCTCTCTCTCCCTTTCTCTTTCCCTCTTTCCTTCTCAAGTCTCTCCCTTCCACTCCCTTTCTCTTTTTCTCACTCTCTCTATCTCCCTATCTCTATTCTTCCTTCCTCCCCTCTTATATCTCCCTATCTCTATTATTCCTCTCTCTCTCTCTCTCTCTCTCTCTCTCTCTCTCTCTCTCCCACCTATATCTCTCTATCTCTATTTTTCCTCCCTCTCCTCCTATATCTCACTCTCTATCTCTATTCTTCCCCCCCCCCTCTCTCTCTCTCTCTCTCTCTCTCTCTCTCTCTCTCTCTCTCTCTCTCTCTAATGCACACACACCTTAATATTTTTGGTGAATGTTAAAAAGTTGATAGAGCCAATTTGGCGTGCGCCAAATTTGGCACATGTCAAATGGATTGCACGTGAAAAACAGTAAACTAAGATATTGGACCCATGATTCTGGCCCACATTACCTAGTTCTGTCTGTGCTTTTTGTCTGATCACAACAAGGAAACACTTTTTTCATGGTGTTGACTTATTATAGAAGAATATTCAACATATTCCATCACAATTTCACCACCTTTTTGCTGGTTGGACATCATAGACGACAAACATTTGAAGTTTTTAGAGGGATTTTTGTTATTTGAGATTTTTTTTTTTTTTTTAAAAACTAAAATGTTTATTATGATTTTTTTTGTTGCTATTTCATAATATACAATTTAACTACATCAATAAGAGAAAAATCTAAGCAGTGCATATGTGAATAAGACCACCTTATCACATCTTTCCACTTAGATCATAACTTCAACAATTTTAGCATTCATAACTTAATTTCATATGTTGCTATTGGTTTATGCAATTGTTTTATACAATCTTTGTGTAGGTATATTTAGAAATCACCACCATGCCGAGGAAAAGAGAACAAAAGCCAACATGGGAAAAGCGTGAAGCTAAGAATGCAAAGACAAGAGAAAATATAAGGCAAATTCGTCAATCAAGGAAATTGAACGCCATAGAAGAAGACATGCCAATTGAAGAGGAACATAAGAGAGATATGGTATTGGCAAAACAAAGAGAACGAATGCAAAACCTTTGTGCAAAGAGAAAATCGATGTCCGAGGTTGATAGCACACCATCTCTCACATCTCTCTTAGGACCCAATTAGAAAATCGATGTCTGAGGTTTGATAGCAACATGATATTTATGTTTTATAAAAAAATGTGAATCTTAATTTTCTCTCTTCAATGGCAATTTTAAAGATTAGATTTAAGAAAATAACAAGGCAATAGTTGAGGATCTCGCATCTATATAAGCATGCTTCCCATTTGTTATAGAAATATACAAGTATTCATCTTATAAGGTTTATGAGTGCTCACAAGTGGTAATTGATGGAGGGTTTAAACCACCTCTTTACCATTATGAATAAGGGTGGCTTAAGTGATGTAATCATTATTGTCACGTGAATTAAAAAATTTAGTGTTCTTTAAAATTTTGTATGTATGTTCTATTTTATTATTATTGTGGTTCTAGACAATCTTTAAGTTGTTTATTTACATGTCTATATGTCTTCATAGTTGAATTCAATATTGGATCTTAGTAATCTTGTGTAAACTTTGAATAAAATCTCCTTTAAAAATGTTATTAAATTAAAACCACAACCATCAAATAAAATGATATTCTTAATTTTATTTTTTTTAATTGTACTTTTCTATAATTTTCTATAAATAATAAAAATCCACTTTTAATAATTTCTGAATAAAAAAATTAATTATAAAATATTATTATATTATATTATTTAAATATAATTTATATATATAATGAAAGAGAACCATAAGTTACTAAAGAATGTTGTTTTCGTTCCAATGAATCTATTTAATTCACATGTCTATCAATATTATTGACAATATTCTTAATTTGCTAGGACAACACATAAACCGGTGAAAGCCTCCCAAACGCTCTCCTCTTCTCCCATCACAACTACTCCTTTCTCCACTTCTCCTACACCACGACCATCTTCACATATGTGCACCCGTGGTTGTGTCTCACCTGAAATGCCCTTATGGAACCATGAATGTTTCGTTAACAGAGCTGTCCATACCCATTTACCCTCCTCCAACACCATCACATCAGAGTGCCCCATAATTGTTTTATCCGCATTTTCAGTACTGTATGCCGGCCGTAACGAGGTTATTTGAGATTAACAATTCACAACAAAACATAGAAGAATACAGCGAGCAGCGGAGGGCCATTTGAGAAATGGGTCGGACTTCAGTTTTTGGTTAGCGAAGGAGTCAACCACAGAGAGATTGGGAAAGGAGTTTACAAACGAGTTTACAATTGTGGCCGCATCAGGGACTGCTCGCGTGCACACTATTATTTCTTCCTTTGGCCATTTCTGCAAGTCCTTCGCACATCAACACGTTAGCAATAATGCACAATTAGTTGAAAATAAATAGAATCTTATATGTCTATAAACTATTATTACCTGCATGCTATGAATGAAACCTTCGAAACTTGATCTGTTGATTGCTTGGAGTTCCACTTTTCTCAATCTTTCCATTGCTCTGCAATGTTCCAAACCTGGTATTTTCTTTACTCTGTAGCAGCCTTTGATGATGAAACTTTCGAGAGAACCTAATTGTGCAAAACTAGGAAGCACATCCAAATTGGGGCACCTCATCAAACTTATGTGCTGGAGTGTATTTGGTAGGACTTCTATTTCCTTTAGATGTCCATTATCCCAAAATCTGAGCCACTCGAGAGGAGAGTCTTCAGAGATGGAGATCTTGGACACTTCAGTTGACTTAAGGTATATCTCCTTCAAACATGTAAACAACCCTGCCCCAAGATCCAATTCACCGGTTGGGCAACGCATTATCTCCAACTTTTGAAGATTAATTAGTTGCCCTAATGACTTTGGTAAGGATTTCACTCCTACAAAATCCATTCTTAAATTCCTTAAGAGATCAAGGCGCCCCAGAGACTCAGGTAGACATTCCAGCTTGTGACAATAAGAAATATGAAGATAAGTCAAGGAAGACAAATCTCCAATAGACGTCGGCAGGCTTGTCATCAATTCACTTCTTATATCCATTCTTCGCAACTTGCTCAGTTGACCGATGTTCACTGGTATCTCCTTTAACTTCTTTGAATAACAACATAGCTCTGTCAAGGAGGGTTGATTTGTAATGTGACGAGGCAACTCTTCCAATTGATTGCTACCATCGATAATGAAATACACTAGCCTTGTCATGTTTTCCAGAATGTCTGACTCTAAGGTGAGTTCATAACAGCACTGTAAGAAGAGGTGTTGTAGGAGTGTGAGCTCTTTAAACGAGACTGGCAACCTCCTCAATTTCTGGCAATTGAAAAAAGCAAGATGCCTTAGGTTTTTTAGATCACCAAAACTGCTGGGTAATGATGATAGCTCTGAACCATCCAACTCCAGGTGCTCCAGCGATTGAAGAAGACAAAATTCTTCCGGCAGCTTCCTTATCTTATTCCTACTAATGATTATCTTTTTCAAATGTTCAAGACATCCTATTGACTTTGGAAGTACTTGAAAGTTTGGGCAGTCTCTGATAAACAGCTCTCTTAACTGCACAGGAGCCTGCGAAAAATTCACAATGAAATCGACTGAATCTGCACAATAATAAAAATATGGAAGTAGCTTATTCAATCAAGATACTTACATTGCTGTCAGTTTCCCATAGTTTTTCTAAGTGATGTTCCCCATTCCAAGTTTCGCTGAGTTCTAAAACCCTCAAATTTTTAAGTGAACTCAATGACTGAAGATTTCTCTGCTCAATGTCCTGCCAGCGAAGCCATACCAGCTCTCGTGATAGTTCACCGATTACTTGATTATGATGATTTCGTCTAACGTGCAAAAATTTTAATCCAAGCGAAGAGGGTTCCAGGCTATAATTTACTCCACTTGCCTTAACTATAAGCTTTCCATCCTCAGAACATCGAAGAAACCCCTCATTCTCGCTTGGGGTTTCAACCGCTGTGGCTATTATTCCTCGAATTGCAATTCTCTTTTAAATACAAACAAAAATGAAGTCAAATAGCTATGGAAACAAGAATCAAACAAATACAATTAGACAAAGAAAAGCACTAATCTTACCTGTACTTCATTACCAACATTAATAATTTGTTGGGGAGACCACAGGCGGTAGGGTGACTGATGATTTGCGATTTCTCTTCCCAAATCGTGTAAGTGGTCATGCATTCTTATACGGTCATCATTGAGTTCAACAAGACACTTATTTAAGAGTTGTTCCCAACTATGCTGACCATTCCATCCCAATCCGTCCCAAGCTGTAATAGCTGAACTTACTTCCTCTCCAATAAAGAAACAGGCAACATCTAAGAATATCTGCTTCTCGTTATCTAGCGCATCATAACTGATTTTTAATCTCTCTTTGATATCTTTGGGTAAAATTCTAGAGACCTTGTGCAATTGAATTTCCCAATAATCTTTCTTGGAGATACCATATAGTTGTGCTCCAAAAACTTTTAGAGACAATGGTAATCCATGGCAAACATCTAGGAAATTTTCAACTAGATCTTCAAGTTCTTGGTGCGGAGAGGGCTGCAAGAAAGCATGCCAACAAAAGAGCTGCTTGGCATGAGGTCGATCCAATTCTTTCATTCTATAGATGGATGAAATGTCCCAACAACGAAAGACTTCTAATTCTCTTGAAGTGACTACAATCAAGCTACCCAATCCAAGACTATCCTTCTTAGGCACTAGAGCATTCAATTGATCTACACTATCCACATCATCTAGAATGATAAGCACCCGAATATCGCAAACGGCTAGCAAGAATCCCCTTCCCTTCTTCTACATTGTCAATTGATTCTCCTGAGATACCAAGATCCTCTAGAAGCTTTTTCTGTTTCTTATGCAATTTACTTTTAGAAGCAGCATCCCTAACATCTAATAAAAAACTAGACTTGCCCACAGTTCTATATTTATCATTATATAACTGTTTGGCAAGAGTGGTCTTGCCAGAACCACCCATGCCCCATATTCCTACAATTTGGACATTGTTATGGCTCTCTGTGGATTGAAGAGTTGTCCTTTCAAAGTCTATGACAGTTTCATCTAGACCAATTGGATGGTTGGCAACCACAAACGACACTTTTTTTATTACTTTCAAAACAGAACGAACAATGTTCTTCATCAGGATCCCCTCATCACTAAGCATATACAACAGCAGCAAAACAAAATAGACCAAACATCACTTAAGATGACATGTGTAACGAAAAATAAGAAACAAATAAACATGCAACCAATCAGGAAGGAATTGATAAGAAGAGGATAAGTGCTAGAGAGAAGAGTGCTTGGTACTCACACAACATTATGAACAAAACCGACATTATATGAAACACTGTTGAGCACATTCTTCCACTCCTCAAGCTTTTCCTTGGTGTATCTACCCTTTTTCATATGCCGGGAAAACGCCTCAGCAAAAACTCCTTTTGCATATCTGACATCATCAGGCTGAACATGATAGAAAACAGGAACGATTTGAGTGCCCGTTTTTAGCATGTATGAAAGCTCTGCCAAACACCATGAGGATTGTGCATAATTCTCAGAAAATATAGCTATATGCAGCGAAGCAGTGTGCATTGCCTCTTCTATTTCTCTGGGCAAAAAATCCCAAATTCAAGCTCTTCATTATCAAGAAAAACCCTCAATCCCATGCCCGTGAGGGGCTTATAGAGAGTGGCTGCGAGTGTTTGTTTGACATCTGGGCCACGATGATTAATAAACACATCGTAGGGCAGTTTTCTGTGTGGCATTGGAGTGGATCTACCAGAAATAGATGTAGATGGTATAACCTGGTCAAAAGCATGTGGTTCAGATGGAGATGGTGCGATCTCTTGAAAAGAATTAGAATGGTTTCGAGTAGAACAGAGAGAGAGAAAGGGAGAACAGCAATCAAAACAGGGTTCCCAGTGAGGGTGTAGTAGAAGTGGAGGAAGATACAACAATTTCATCAAATGGATTTGTATGTTCATTCTGCTCATTAATATGACTAGAAGTAGAGGTAGATGCCATGGAAATGGATTTAAGCTTTTACAGAAAGATAAACTAGAATGGAAGAGGGTTGTGATTGTTGAGCAGGTGAAGGGCCTGGTATTTGTAAGAGGAGAGCTGTGCAAGTTGCAACCACCAATTTGAGTGGCAGTCATAGTCAGGATGTAATTTAGGAAAACAAGGGGCAGAGCAGGGCAGGTGCAGTGCAAAAGACAATCATGTTGTGACAAATGTTGAGTGGTCAGGCATGTGAAACATCCAATCCGATGTTGAGTTGAAACATCCAATGGTAGCTTATATCATGACTCAGGTATCTTATGAAAATAATGATTTGTTTTGGTGTACAATTTAACATCATAGAACAATGGTTTTGTATAAAATTTCATGACATCCACATGGCAGATAAGCCCCGCATGAGATGGCTGTGTCTATTCTGGTTTCAAAACGGACCTTTCGTACAGTGTGTTAGCGACAGGTTAGTCAATCGTAGCCATTAATTGCAAAATTGACGGTGTAAAACGCGTGACTAACACGCGTGTTAGTCAATCCGTACTATCGTTTTGGAGCCAGAATAAACGCGTCCGCATGAGATCCGCTTCCACAAGATGAAAATTGGAGTTGTTGGATTCAATTATTTTACAATTTCTGCATATTATTATATATACTTCATATCCATTCAATATTTATAACATGTGAAGTGACAAATTGTTTTCATAAATTCATAGTTGGTCACAAGATACATTCAGGGTGTCTAGATGAATTCAATGGCATCATAAATTTGAAACAATATTCTAATATCACTCCAGCTTAATGTTCATTCAATATTAAATCAATTTTTTAAAAAGCAGGATTCTTATTTAAATTATTCAAATTACATTATGGTTTGTTAAACATGTATTATTAAAGAATTTTAAATTATAGTTTTTATATAATTGTATTCATGATAATTATTCTATATTTCTTTCTAATACTTTCTAATAAAATTGTTAAGTTTCAATTTGACATTGTTTAATCTATTTTTGTCATGTTGAATAGATATAAAATCTTCCATAAGAAAAATTAAAAAATTAAAAACTGCATTAAATGTATTACATGTATTATTTAAAATTATTTCTTTTTGTTATTGTTTAAATTATATTAATAAATGGGATGGTATCATCCCTTACATCATATTTTTAGAAATCTGAATATTTTTTCTTTTCTTTTTGTATTGTAGAAAACTTGAACTAAGCACCATCTAGATGTCTACAACATGGACTTTCCAATTAAACCAAATTCTCTTTAGCAAAAAATTGAATCTTGGTGTGTCCAACCAATTAAACAACACTCCAATTGACCTAATTACTTATTATAGAGGAATACTCAAGGATGATGTATCATGACATATCATAATAGATTTCATAACAAGATTGAAGATGTGATAAATAAATAGTCAAACTTAAATGATAAAAATGAAATGGAGTTTAGTAAAAATTGAACTCATCAAATCATTATAATACTCATTTTTATTTTTCTTCTAAATGCACTCATTAATAAATCATCATGTTTATATGCTTGTATGAAGAAATTAATCTAATTTTTCTCATGTAAGCACACGTCTCTATATTCAATTCTTGCAACAATTATTGGTACATTAATGAGTATGAACTAATGTATCAACAATTGATTATTCATTAAAAATTGTCTCTAGTCATTGCTGAACTCTCTATGAAGCTATGCACCCCAAAGGATTGTAATTTTTTAAAAGATTAGCGATGGTTGTCTTGTAGCCATTTCAAAAACATTCCATTGAAGGTGGTGTATACTCATATTTTGCCTAGTTGGTCTCCCACTCCTCAACCAAATTGCAAATGGAAATGTAGATTTAATTCTAAGTTCTGGAATAAGTTGAGTGCCCAAGTTTGGAAATCTACAACTGATTTCAATACTCAAGTGTTGGTGTGGAAGATAATGCATTGCAAACTACATGTTGGGGATAGGTTGAAATGTGTTATTGTTCAACTAGCTAATTGCTCATTTTGCCAAGGTACTGAAAGTATGGAATTGTTTATGTGCTAAAAAATAGTGGTTTGTTTTGTTCAAGAAATTTTCTTCAACTTTTTATCATGATCTAAATTGGAAAGAAGCCATATTGGGTTTTGGAATGCATAACAACTTCATTACTAATTCTATTAGACAAATATTTCTTAAGCATATTTGATATAATAGATGTAATGTTGTGTTTTTTAGCAATTATCACAAGGAAATTGATAGTATAAGGCTTTACTCTAACATACGCCTTCAGGCCGCTTTTCTTTTTTCCTAGTCCCATAAGCTTTGCAAGAAGAATACTAAGATTATTGATGTGTCTTTGTTACTAGTAGCACTATTTTAAGTAGATATGTATATTTTCATTGCTATTATAACAACGCTATTGTACTCTTGTAATCCAATTTGTTACTGAAGTATTTTATTCTTTCTTTTCTGACAACATACGTGTTGCCTTCTCTATGTAATTTTTTGCTTAGTTTCAATAAAAAAAAGTTGTAGATAACTAAAATTGTCCAAACCTTACCAAACTTCACCTTTTACCTAAGTAAATCGTGACAATTGGAGTCTGTTTTGCACTGGGAGATTTAGGAAAGGTAAAGCAAGTGCATGGTCATGTTTTCATATCTGGGTTTGATTTAAATGGTGTTGTTGGTAATGCTCTTGTTAACATGTATTCCAAATGCAGGAGGGTAGATGTTGCACACCATGTGTTTGACAGAATGACAAACTTCATATTTGGATTGCCAACTGGGATGGCTGTTGGATTTGTTCAGGTGAATCCATAGCTAATATTGTCTCATGGAATGCTATGATCTCTGGATATGCACAGAATGATCAGGGCGAGGAGGCTGTGAATCTCTTTCGAAGAATGCTTAGAGAAGGGGTTAAGGTAGACTTATTCCCCTATGCGAGCACCTTAAAGGCTTGTGCAAGCATTGCAATTCTGGAACAGGAGAAGCAAGTGCATCCACACATTGCCAAAGTGGAAATGAGATGGCTGCCTAAGTTGGGAGTTATCTTGTTGACATGTATGCAAAATGTGGAAGTATAGATGATGCTTGTAAACCATTTGACAAACAATCCAAAAATGATGTTGTATTGTGGACTACTATCATTACACGGTATGCACAACATGGATTAGGGTATCAGGCTATCGAATTGTTTGAGCAAATGCTCCACGCAGGTATCAAGACAAATGCCATAAGCTTTGTAGGAATTCTCTTTTCTTGTAGCCAGTGTGGTCTCATCGATGAAGGGCATCACTATTTTGATTCAGTGAGCCAAGAACATGGCCTCATTCCAGAAATAGAGCACTATGTTTGCATGGTTGATCTTCTTGGTCGTTCTGGGCACCTGGATGAGGCAGAGGAATTTATCAAAAAAATGCCAGTGAAACCAAATGGAGCTATTTGGGGTGCTTTTCTTGGTGCTTGCAGAATCCATGGAAATATAGAAATGGGAAGACGGGCAGCAGAATGTCTTCTTGACTTAAGATCACAAGATACAGGGTCGTATATTCTGATGTCAAACATATATTCCACTGCAGGAAGCGATGAGCCTAAATAATGGCTCTATTTTGATAGATTTTTGTTATAATACTCCTGCCTAGGTCTTATGATTAGATGACATTTGGATCAGAATTCTCTCCTAAGTTGATACCTTTTAAGTGTTTCTGAAGCTGATTTGACTTATACTTAAGGTTGTCATATAATGGTTTTTAAATGATTTATCTATGCAAATATCTAAAATCAATCTTAAGTATGGTTTAAATTATATCCTGTTAGCATTAGTATATACACATATTTGTTGTGCGCATTAATATCATGATGCATGGTCGCCAAAGGAGAATGAAAGACTAAGTGGCGGTTTAAAGAAGTGCCAGGTATATAGCCGCAATACAAACCCAATCAAAAGAAACCAGTAATAAGGGAGATCAAAGCCACTTGACCGGTTCTTCAACAGAATGATTTATGAAACATTTATAACTGTTCTTAGTGGAGCTTAGATCTAGGAAGCATGTCATGCTATATTTTCTCAGTCGCAGGATAGATGTTGTTCAGTTTTTCTACGTTGTCTTCTTCTTCTTTTTTGTTTAATGAATCTTGTTCGCCTATTTCGTAGAAATGTGGTCGATCAGTTAGGAATCTGTTATAAGCTTCCTTATAAATAAAGGGGTCTCTCTCTCTTTTCAGGGTAGAAGGGAACGACCATTATATTTGTAATACTCAGACTTCCGGTATTTTATGTATTTTCACAGTCAAAATGGAATAAAGAGATCTATGTGATTTTAAAAGATAAACAATTGTAATTTGAAAGTTCTGGATATGCTCACTCAAGGGGGCCCACTTGGTGAGTAATCCTTTGTGTTTTTCAATTAGATTTCATTCTTCAGTAGTAGTTGTTTCTGCAATTGTCTGTTCCTGCAGCCACTGGAAACAGTTCTTGTGTCTGTTCCTGCAGCCACAGCAGCGGAGTAGTTCCTATCCGCTTGCCAAAACATTATCATTTAGTAGTAATTGTTTGAGTGATTTCCAGTTGTGAATTTGGATTAAGTATTAGTTCATTAAGATTTTGCATGTTTACTTTAAAGAATTTCCTTTCCTGCAGTAATATAGAATGGTTGTGATATGAACTTGGTGCACATACCGTGCTGGCCCATTTTAAGTTTACGTCCCTGGTCGATAAGTAAATGAGCCTTTGCTACAAGAAAACTAGCTATTCAAAGATACCCAATCTCTGAATTGTGTTTTATTACCTAGTTGTCATTCCAGTTGTGAGGACCAACATTTTTGGTGTCCTTGCCAGGGATGGTGCCAAACTAAGAACCTGTTGTAACCATTAGTTTTAAGTTTTTAGCTAGCTTTTTGAATTTCTTCATTAATCTGCATGCATAGGAGGAGAAGAGATGCATTAGGAAGATTTATTCTCTCGCATCCCACTCAAGATATAAGAAGTAAACCCTTTCGCAGAAACTTATGTGCGAAATAGAGGTGTTTTTAATCTATCAGAAGGAGACCTAGACTTCCTAAACAAACCCCCTGAGAAAAACATTTTACCTTTAGTCCTTTATCAGAGACCAATGGCAACAAATCCTCCACCTCCGCCTGTAAACCCAACCTTTGAGTTTCCCATTCCTGACCAACATGATAATTCAAATTTGAAGAATATACCGGCTTCTTCTCTTCCAAAATTTCATGGTTCAGTAACAGAAGATCCGAATACCTTTTGTTTGAATTTGACATCCTTTGTAGAAGTTATGATTATACCACTAACGCCCATAAACTCAAGTTATTCCTTGCTACTTTGAAAGAAGTTGCCCTAAGATGGTTTATGAGTCTAGGAAGATATGCAATCACTACCTGGGAGGAGATGAAGACAAACTTCTTAGATAAGTATAAAGACTATTGCAGGGGAATGGATCGACATGGTGATGATATCTTCAAGATGACACAAAAAGAAGATGAAAGCCTGGAAGATTATTTGGAGAGGTTTATGTTTAGTGTCAGAAAATACAAACATAGTACTCTGAGTGAAGACTTCATGAAGTTGATCTTTCTAAGGGAAATCAATGAAGATTGTGTTGACTCCTTAGACCTTATGGGAGGAGGAGATATTACTCAAGTTCAATGGGATGAAATCAGACAAATCTGTCAAAAGTATTCCAAAGCTGCAACCAAGAGGGGAAGACACTATAGGCCTGGCTCTTCGATTGCAAAGTCATCCACAACAGTTTCAAGAATGGAAATAAATCATTTGATAAAGGACTTTAAGAAGGATATAATCAATAATATGGCTACTCAATTGGATACACTTCAGGCAAGAAAGAAGCATGAGGAGGCAGAGGCTATGCTTGCTGAATTTTGTCCTCACTATCGACAAAAGAAGAAGGACTGTAAATGTAAATTGCTAGCTAAAGTTGATAGCCACCAGACTTCCCTAGATTTCAAACCTATCTATGGAGATGATGAACAACTCTTTTATGTTGCACAATGAAGGCAGTGGCCTCCAAGACAAGGTATGATACAAGATCCATTGTCATTTTCAAATCCTTATATGAACTTCAATGTACAGAACAATCAGTGGCAACCTCCATACTTGGAAATTATACTCCTCAGTCTTGGAATCTCTCAAAACCTTTGGCCTAATTATCAGATTCCTTCCTCTCAATGGCAGCAGCCACAAGGGAATCGGTCACCTCCCCAAGATAACTGGCAACAGTCACCATAATGGAGGGGAGGACAGCAATGGGTGAACCAATCATCAAGTTTCCTGCAGCCACAACAACAGTCCCAACATCAAGCTTTAATGCCACCAACTCCTAATGCTACTCCACCCAAGCCAACCCAACTGCCAACACAGCCTGTGCCAAATCCAAATAATAAACCTCAGCAACAACATCAAGTGTTTTCAATTGATCCTAATAACTATCCTACATATTCTCTCAATATAAGTGATATTCACTTACAGTCAGGAACAACACTACCTACTCCATCTCCTCTAGTCATAACAAAATTACCATCTGAGGAGATTGTTCAAGACACTACACCTAATCAGCCTGGAAACCCTGAGCAGGTTCATTAGTCTGAGACTTCAAACACACATGTAAGAACTCCCTCGTTTCCTCAAAGATTGCAGGTAGAGATATCTAGGCAGCAGGATGATATAGCTTTTGATCTTATTGATCAGTTAAAACATGTGTAAATATTTCACTGTTTCAATCTATTAAGGATATTCCCATATATGGAAAAGCTATTAAGGAAGAATGTTTGAAGAAACTCGGGAGAAAGAAAAAGGACCCAAAAACAGTGCATGTAGTAGGACAACTGGCTGATATTATGCTAGGAAAAATTGTTGTCCCTAAATATTTTGACCCAGGTAGCCCCATTGTGAAGGTAGTTATTAATGGAACTCAAATTAAAAATGCCTTGATAGACTTAGGAGCAGCCATAAATGTGATGACTAAAGATGTCATGCAACAATTCAACATTACTAGTCTTAGATCAACCCCAACGGTCCTGCAGCTTGCTGATAGCTCTATTGTCCGACCTGAAGGGATGGTTGAAGATATTGTTGTCACATTAGACTCTTGGGAATACCCGACTTATTTTATAATACTCTCTCCTAAGGCAATATTGGGGGGATATCCAATTATTTTGGGAAGACCTTGGCTTGCTACAGCTGATGCATACATAAGTTGCAGATCAGGGGACATGACCATTTTAGATCATATTACTAATAAAACTCTTGCACTCTATTCTCCAACACAACCACAACTTGATCACAAACAAGTAGTATGGCCAGATATAGGAGAAGAAGCAGAGGAAATTAATTTTGTTCAACAACTGATGATGTTAATAAGGGAACCATTCATAGCACTTCAAGAGGATGATACAGTACTCTCTAACATCATAAAAAATCATTATGGAGCAGCTCAACAGTCCACAGGTATACCATCAAGTCCTTTGCATACTCTTCTTCCATCTGCAAGCTCTTTAGATTCTCATGCAACCACAGACATATTTCATGCATTACTACCACAAGAGATTCAAACCTCTTGTCTGCCTGAAATATCTAATGTTGAGTCAGTCGATCAAATAGAGGTTGCCACAGGAAGAAATGTGAATGTCAATAGTCAATTAGTAGCATATCAAAGGTTGTCATTAATAAAATTACTCAAAGTTCAACAACAACCCTTCGCATGGGATTACCATGACATTAAGGGATTAAATCCTACATTGTGTACCCATAGGATTTATATCAAAGAAGATTGTAAACCAATTAGACAGCCTCAGCGAAGGATTAATCCTACCCTAAGGGAAATAGTTAAAGAGGAACTACAAAAGTTGCTTAATGCAGGATTCATTTACCCTATTTCAGATAGTCAATGGGTTTCCCTCTTGGTTATAGTTCCAAAGAAGGGAGGGAAATGGAGAGTTTGTGTGGACTATAGGGAGCTCAACACTGCTACCAAAAAGGATCACTTTTTCACTTCCATTCATAGATCAAGTGTTAGATTCTCTAGCAGGTAATACTTTTCATTCTTGGATGGGTTTAGTGGTTATAATCAGATAAAAATAGCTCTGGAAGATCAAGAAAAGACTACCTTTACCTGCCCCTGGGGCACATATGCCTATTCAGTTCTCCCTTTTGGTTTATGTAATGCTCCTACAACCTTTCAAAGGGTTGTCCTCAGTATATTTTCAGATATAGCCCATGAGTGCATGGAAATTTACATTGATGATTTTACTATTTATGGGGCCACCTTTAAGGAAGCATTACAAAATCTGGCCAAAGTGTTGCAGCGGTGTAAAGATCACAATTTATCCCTAAACAGTGAAAAATCTTTTATGATGATGCAAGAAGGTATAGTGTTGGGGCATCGTATTTCTCGATCAGGTATTCAAGTAGATCCAGCCAAAATCTCTTCGTGTCCTTGCAAAACAAAAGGATGTAAGAATGTTTTTAGGCCATGCAGGGTACTACAAGAGATTTATCAAGGACTGTAGTAAAATAGTCGGACCTCTGTATTATCTATTAACAAAAGATGTTGAGTTTGAGTGGACAGTTACACATGAAGAGGCATTTTATAAATTAAAAGGAGCCTTAACAAAGGCCCCTGTGCTTAAAGGACCTAATTGGTCAATTCCTTTTCACATTCATACAGATGCATCCGATTTTGCAATAGGAGCAGTTTTGG
This sequence comes from Cryptomeria japonica, assembly GCF_030272615.1. Classification (NCBI taxonomy): domain Eukaryota; kingdom Viridiplantae; phylum Streptophyta; class Pinopsida; order Cupressales; family Cupressaceae; genus Cryptomeria; species Cryptomeria japonica. The sequence continues at coordinate 896,728,058 of NC_081409.1, read as the reverse complement.
GGCAGAAGCAAGGAGTTTTGGAAAATGCAATTTATTATATCAGTAAAAATTTGCAAGGACCAAAGCTAAATTATACTGTCACTGAAAAGGAAATGTTAGTTGTCACCTATGCCCTAAATAAGTTTAGGTTGTTGGCATTTTGTATAAAGATTGCATTAATGATATGTTGTCATTGATGTCAATTGAGCCGGTGAATGGTATTTATGATATTGCTGATATTGTTGTTATTGCTATTGTCTTGTAACCAGTAGGATGAACTTTGTGAAAGATGTTGTAAACCGGTATGTAAGTTTGTAATTTGAACTGGTAAACCGGTGTATAAGGTTAAACCATTTCTATGTTATGTAACCGGTAAACCCTATCAGCTGTTTTTGTTAAACCCTAACTGATCAAGTTTGTTGGTTTAAGATTTGATGTTGAGCGGTAATGATGGTGACACGTGTGGTCATTGTATGAAGATAAATTCAAGTTATTTTGGTGTGTTTTAATGTCTAGGGAAGGAGAAAAGTGGATTGCATCTAATGCAAAGCGCGTGATGAGTTACAAGTCCGATGAATCGGTGATCAAGGAGCGGTTGAGGTTTTCTTGATTAATGTGAAGATATTGTTATGAAATCTAACAGTCATGCTTGTACCGACGTGTTTGTAATCTCGATGATGAGAATTAGGTTTTTGTTGTGTTACTGACCTAATTGATTTGTATTTAAGGTCGATGAAGTTGTTTTATTTTGTGTTGGCAAAAGTTGGCAGAAATTAGTTATGTGTGTGGTTGCCTAACCGGAGAATGAATCAGCAGTTTGAGTAAAGGCAGATTGAAGCTTAAAAAGGATCTGATCAAGCAGATGTAGTGTTATTCAGACAGATCAAGAAAAACCTGTTGTTTTCTAACAATCACAGCAGAAATGAAATCCCCTAACCGGGTAAGCTCTAACAAGCTTGGTTACTTCTTAAATCCTCTAACAAGGTGGTCCATTAACTTGGATTCTCAAACCCTCTACCAAAGTTACTCCTAACAGGGTATTTTACTTTTCATCAAGGCATTTTGCAAATCCCTTAACCAGGTGATTCCTAACAGGAACAGTTCTTAACAGGACTTATTGTAAAAGCTTTAACGGGCTTGGCTCCTAATAGGGTGAACTTCAAAAGAGTTCAGATAGCTATCTTGTGAGTCTCATTTTACCATGGTTTTTACCTATTTGGGTTTTCCACGTATAAATATTTGTGTCATATGGTGAATGCTTTTGTGATTATGATCTTATTTGTTGATTTGATTAACTACTTGACTATTCTGATAAGGCATGATAACTGGAAGCATTGAGAGATTGAATATGTTGACAAATGATTAAGCATTTTGATGTTTACAAGATTGAAGTTATTTATTGTTAAGTTGCTATAACAAACAACCGGTAATCTTATCAGTATTGATCTTGACAGAATTGTTTTATTGATAAGTTTACTTTGTGAGTTTGAATTTGAGTTAGGGAGTTTGTATCAGTTTTTCAATTTACTGATTCACCCCCCCTCTCAGCAATCTACCAGATACTTATTCTTTCATCATACCATCATTGGTATCAGAGCATCTTAGGTCCTCTTAGATCTCTAAGCCTAATATCTTGAGGAAAAGATCATGTAGATCATGATGAAGGAAGGTTTGAAGTTCAATAGAGAGAACTATAGAATTTGGAGCGACAAAATGAAGATTTACATCAAGAGTCTTGGTAGTCAGTATTGGGATCATGTAGAAACTAAGTATATTGTACCTATTGGAACTCTGACTGATGATCAGAAGAAAGAACAACAAGAAAATCACCAAGCATTGGAGGCTATTATAAGTTCCCTATCTGATGTTGAATATGTAGATGTTCATGGTCTTGAAATTGCATATGATGGAAAAAACTTGAAGAGATTTATAGCAGTGATGAACATGTTAAGATTGCTAAAGAGGAGAGTTTAAGAGGAAAGTTTGATGACATGAGAATGTCTAAAGGTGAGAATATCCAGCAATATGGTCAAAGGATAAAAGAGATAGTCGGTGAAATAAAGAGTGCAGGAGGGAAAGTGGAAGATGCCACAGTGATCAGTAAAGTACTGAGAACCCTGCTATCGCTCTATGCTATTCGAGTTGCAGCTATGAAATCCATTGACAAAACAAAGGTAACTCTTGACTCTATCATTGGCAAACTTAGTGCTTTTGAATTAAATGGCTATGATGGTAGTGTATAGAAATCAGAATCTGCATTCCGAGCTTTTATCTCTAACCCATCTGTGAGAAGAAGTAGAGATACCGACCATAGCTATGAATCCAGATCCAACAGAGATGATGATGATGATGATGAAGAAAGTTTAGTGGAGCTTGAAGCATTGTTGGCAAAACGACTGCCTAGAGGCACTGTCAAACACTGTTTGGCCCTCTCTAAGTGGAAGTCAGGGTTTGACCCTAGTGCTGATCTCCTCATACTTGCTCCTGTTTGGATCAGACTCCCTAGCCTCCCTTTGGAATTCTAGGACGATACCATTTTCAAATGGATTGGCAAATCATTTGGCTAGTTCGTTGCTGCTGACAATGTGACGATGCAGAAAACTAGACTTGTTTATGCTCGCCTCTGTGTGAATGTGGTTGTTAACAACCCCCTTCCGAACTTCATCGCTCTAAAATCTAAATGGGTTAATTGGACACAAGCTATTGTCTCTGAGAACACCTCCCTTTATTGCCAAAGATGTGGAAAACATAGCCATGTGATAGCTAATTGTCTGGCCCCTTTGCCTCTGGAGGACAAACAGAAGGAGAAATTGTCCTCCCCGGGAATTGTCATTGAGGACTCGATTCAAAATGTTCCCCCCCCTAGCCCCCCGACTACTAACAAGGTTGAGGACCCGGTTAAGGACTCGATGGAAAGGAACGATTCTCAAGTTCTTGCTGAGGATGGCTACCCCTTCTTAGAGGGTATTCTCAATATAATGAAGACCCCTGACCCCAAGGCGAGCCCCCCTTCCTCAGGGAACTGCTTGGGACCAGACCTAGAAGAGGGAGAGATCTCCTGGAGGAAGAACAGGAAGGACTGAAAGTTGAGGAGTGCTTCAGGGAGAAGAAGGGGTACAAGGAGGTTACCCCCAATGTGCTTAAAATGTTGAATCCCAATACTATGGGGGACGATGGAAGGGGTATATGGTGTGTCAGGGCTGCCCCCACGCCCCCCAAAGTGAACGGCTTGGATCCAAGTTCTTCTTCTATGGATACTTGTGGGGAATCTACTGGGGAGATCATTGTAACCTTTTTCTCCTAGGGTAGTCGATATGCTTTGTCTTTGCCAGTGGATAATGTGACAGAGGAATGGCAAGAACCAAAAAGAAAGACTAGAGGAAATAGGAAGGCAGACCTTGGTAATAACTCTAAACCAGGAAGACTCTCTAAGAGGACCCTCGAAACTAAGGTAATGGCCAGAGAAATTGCCAAGGGCCAGCAACTTACTCTAGAGACATCTCAGAAAGGCAAGAAATGAAGTTCCTTTCTTGGAACTTAAGGGGCTTAAACAGACCTCAGAAGCAGTATGCTCTTAAGCAATGCATTGTAACCAATAAGGTTGATATTATTTTAATTCAGGAAGTGAAAATGACCTATCAAAAATTTGCTTCTCTTGTGGACAGTTTATGGCCTGATGTTGCCTTCTATTATAGTGAGGCAGAAGGCGCTTCGGGTGGTGTGGAGACTCTTTGGAATAAAAGTAAGTTGGATGGGAATGCAATTGCCTTTTCTCACAGTTTTCTTGCTATAAGGTTCACTTTGAATAACTTCTCCTGGTACTTTTTCAACATATATGCTCCCAATACTAGAAATGGTCGAGCCCTAGTCTAGGAGGAAATCTCTATCTTCATGGCTGACAATAAGGAGGCATCATTCATGTTAGCCGGTGACTTTAACACCCCTCTTTATCCCTCGGAGAAGTTGGGTGGTCTAACTAATTACAGTGATAGCATGCTTGACTTTGCTAACTTCATTAGGAAAAATGACCTGTTAGATCTAGATCTTCAAGGGAATCCCTTCACCTGGTCTAACCACAGAAAAGGCTCTAATCTTATTCAGGTCAGGCTAGATAGATTCCTGGTCTCAGCTAAGTGGGACCTCGGCAACAATACCTCTCTCTCGAACCTCCCTCACACAATTTCTGACCATTCCCTGATCCTCCTTTCTTGGGTTGATAGGCCGATCTCGGGAACCATACCCTTTAGGTATGAGATTATGTGGCACTATCACCCGGAGATTAAACAGTCCATCCAAAATTGGTGGAACTCCCCTGTTCAAGGTTCTTCTATGACTAGAATCTCCAAAAAGCTGGAAATAATTAAAAGGGAGGTCAGAGCTTGGAATAAATCTTCTTTTGGAGATATCTTTAACAGAAAGAAGGAGGTTGAAACTAAAATGGACCGACTTCAGAGAATCATTGCTGAGGGGGTCACCTCTATGGATATCCACAAAGACGAGAAATGTTGGAGACAAAAATGGAAAGACATCATGGGCCTTGAAGAGATCTTTTGGAAGCAAAGATCCAGGATTCAGTGGTTAATTGAGGCGAATAGGAACACATCCTTTCACAAGTCTTCTTCGAAGCATAAGAGGGAAACACTATCCGTTCCTTATTCAATGACAGAAATGAAGAATTGGTGGGGACTAATGAGATTGGGCAATGAGCTTCTCTTTTCTTCACTAATGCTTACACTAATGACAGGGCGAGAGAACCTACAGAATTAAGTGATAAACTTCTCAATCTTATTCCTCATGTCCTGAATGATGCTAACAATGAGTTGCTGATGTGTCAAGTTACCGAAGAGGAAGTTAAAGTGGTGGTTTTTGCTATGGCTGCCTATAAGGCCCCAGGCCCCGATGGCTTCCCCCCGGCCTTCTTTCAGGAGTTTTGGGAGATTGTGAAGTATGATTTGATTAAAGCCACCAGGGACTTCATTCGAACAAGGAACCTTCTGAAGAAATTGAATAATACTTTCATTGTGTTAGTTCCCAAAGTTCCAGATCCTAAGCTTATAATTGATTTCTATCCTATCAACCTGTGCAATACGGTTTACAAGATCTTTTCTAAAGTTGTTGTTAACAGAATCAAACCTTTGCTGGATAGATGTATTAGCCCCTCGCAGTGGGGTTTTGTTTCGGGCAGGCAATTCCTCGATGCGGTCATAACTACTCATGAAGTCATTCACTCCATGGAGAAGAGTCGCAACCCAGGTATGGCTTTTAAGCTTGACATCTCTAAGGCTTATGATAAATTTAACTAGAATTTCCCGTATGTTGTCCTATCCAAGTTGGGATTTCGGGAAAGATTCCTCAATGTTACCAAGGTGGCGGTGGAAAGTGTTCACTACTCGGTGATTGTCAATGGCACTCCTTGGGGATTATTCAAGGCAGGGTGACCCTCTATCACCTTACTTATTTATTATGGTAGCTGAAGTTCTGAGCCAGAACTTCTCCCACTTGATTAGGAACAAAAGAATCTCGGGTGTGAAAGCGGCTTCTACCCTTCCCCCGGTGGTTATGCAACAATTTGTTGATGACACTTTCCTGTTTTGCCTGTCGTATGTTATTGAAGCTAAAGAATGGAAACACTTGTTGGAGGATTATGCCAAGGCCTCAAGACAACTTATTAACTATAACAAGAGTAAAATTTATTTTTTCAACACAGATAGTAATCTCCAAAATAAACTAATCCACATTCTTGGATGTTGTGTTGCTAATCTCCCTGATTCCTACCTGGGTCTTCCCCTCATGGTTAAGGAGGTCACCCCCCAGTTCTGGGAGTCTATACTGGAAAGAATGCAGAAGAAACTGGTTGGTTGGTCAGGCAAAACTCTGAGCAGTGCCGGCAAACTTCAGCTTCTATCGGCTTCTCTTCAAGGTGTCCCTGTCTATTTCCTATCCTTATTTAAGATCTCCATTCATGCTATGGCAGAGAAACTTGAAAAAATACAAAGAAGTTTTTTGTGGATGAGTATGGAGGAGAAAGCTAGAATCAGTCTTGTCAACTGGGAGGTGGTGTTCAAACCCAAGTTCATGGGAGGCCTAGGGGTCAGAAAAATTTAGGACCTAAATAAGGCCTTGCTGACTAAAATTGGATGGAATCTTGTGATGGGTAGTGTTGACTGGTGTAAGATTATGAGGCAAAGTACTTCAACCACACCCCCTTTTCTTCCCTTGTTTCCTCTCATGACCTCCCTTCAGGCTCTAAAATATGGAACAACATCTTCAAAAGTTGGAAACTGCTTAAGGGAGGCCTAAATGGCAGTTAGGCAATGGTGGGAAGATTAGATTCTGGGAGGATAATTGGATTGGGGATAGACCCCTGGCCTTTACTCGCTTCAGCTACCTCATGGGGAGTCTCAAGGAATCGCTTGGTCCTCTTGTGATGAATTACATATCCCCCCCTTCGCTGCTGGTTGAGACTTGCTGATGGTCTGGGGGATAACACTCATTTGGGTCATTTGGCGAGGGACCTTCAGTCTATTATTGAGGATGTCAAGATTCCCCTATCCCCCCATGCTGACAAGTTTGTTTGGGCTTTCAATCCCTCTGAGTCCTTTAGTGTCAAGTTGGCCTACAATCTTCTCATCACTCCTACTAATGATTGCTACAGCTGGAGGAAAGTATGGAATTCGCAGCTTATCCCAAAAATAATTTTTTTCTAGTGGACGTCTCTCCATGGGAAAATCCAACCATTGATAACCTTAAGAGGAGAGGATTTATGATGGCCAATTGGTGTGTGTTGTGTAATAGCGCTGAGGAAAGTATCAATCATCTCTTTATTCATTGCCCCTTCGCCTCCATGGTCAGGTACAAAGTCTTACAGAAATTCAACATCGTCTGGACCTTCTTAGAAGACTTGCAGTAGTTTATCATCAACTGGAAGTGCTCATCTTCTCACCCCCCGATCAGGCAATTTTGGAAACTCATCCCTCCTCATATCTGCTGGAACATCTGGAAGGAAAATAATAACCGGATCTTCCGTGATACCAAGAACTCTGTGGACATTGTGGTCGGCATAATGGAAAAGCTTCTGAGGGAGAATGCTTTGGTCTGCAAATGGAAAAAGCCGCAATCTGCCCCTTTGGAGATGGATTGCAGTTGGGTTAGGATATGGAATTTGCCTGACAACTTCCTCCAATATGACAATTCTAAAAGGTTGGAGAAATTCAACACTAGATGGTCGGCCCCTCCTCCCTCATGGTTTAAACTCAACTTTGATGGTGTCACTCGTAGTGGGGTTGCGACAGGAGGTGGAGTTATAAGGGACAACTTGGGCAATTTAGTTTTGGCCTATGCTGGAAATTTTGGTTCTGCCTCGAGTAACATGGCTAAAGCCTTAGCGCTCTTTTGGGGTCTTAAATTGGCTCTCACTATTGATGCTAAAAGATTGGTCATTGAGGGGGATTCTAAGCTAATCATTGAGGCGACTAAAGGTGTTTCTGGGATCAACCGGATGATTTGCAACATTCTCAAGGACATATGGTCTATGATTGTTTGGCTGGAAGAATTTCACATTCAACATATTTATAGAGAGGGCAATTCGGTGGCGGACTCCCTCGCTGCGGCAAGCCTTGAGATGAAAGGCATGAGGTGCTGGAGACACTTGGCTTCGCTTTCTGTTAAACAGAAATCCCTCGTAGGGAGAGATCAAAATTACCTTTCCAACCAATGAATTGCTATGGTTTATGCTACGAGTGGATATACTGGTCTATCTGGGGGATCATGATGAAGGTGAGAAATTCAAATTTGAAGTGGGCGGGTTTTGCCAAGGTGGCCAACGGTGGTCCCCATGCTCTTCACCGCTTTGACCTGGCGATGACGTGTTTGGCCACCTACACTTGTAACACCGACGGTTTGCAGTTGCATCTTTTAATCATTATTACGATAGACCATAGCAAGTACAATAATTATTGCTTTAACTAGAGTTCAAGATTTTTCCAAAATGAAGTTGTTAGCAAGTTGGCAGAGGAGATAAGAGGTGTCCTTTCGCATGCTTTTTGGAGCTAGCGAGTACTTGCCTTGGGAAGCACCATAAATGATAATTATTGTCGTTTTTATTACACTTCATCTAAAATTTTGTCGGCCATTCTTGCTCTTCATGCTGGTTTCTCTCTCTGCAAGTCCATATTCAGTTCGACGCTACTTACCAACATCACTCTGGAGGAAACTGATATGGGCGGGGATTTAGTCCGAGTTGAGACGGACATTATTGATGAGAGCATTCACAACAACCCTTGTGTGTGGATGTATGTCAAAGAAGGGAGCATTGTTCCGTTCATGGAAGCCATGACTGGGTTTGATGAAAGTCTTTCTATGCAGTTTGTTAATAGTTGGAACGACAAGAGAGTCGTCATGGGCGATCTCTTTTGAAATTAATGAGGATGTCATTGCCCAGGCTATAGTTCTGTCTATCGAAGGAAGGAAATGGAAAAAGGCTAGTAGGGTCACTAACGAAACCAACATGAACAGATTCTTCAAAAAGGGTGAGGAGCCTGTTAAGCTACGGGGGGGCTTCAACAAAGATTGTCTTCCTTATCCGTGGGACTAGGTGTGTAAAACTGTCATGAAGTATTTTACTCTTGAAGGGAGATATGGGGCTTTCTATTACTACCACTTCCCGTTGCTTAATCATTTCTGTAACCATGATATTATTTCATTTCCCTTCTTTTTACTACATGCTTTGGAGTCCATTGTTAAGGATGTTAGGCAATGTATGAGTTAGGACAACAATTTCACTATCTTTCACTAGGGTTTAATGTTTCATCTCTACAATTTCCACCGGGCCCTCTGTTCGCCCAAGCCTATCTCTGTTCAGCCTACCCCCTCCTACCCGAGCCCCTCTGTTGAGCCTGCTAGTACTAAAAAGGGAAATAAGAAGACCTCAGAAAAGCCCATTACCCTGTCAATCCCCTGGCCACACCCCCCTCATTTCCCCTCCTAAAATTGGGGAAAAAAACAAATGTAACCATTCTGCTGCCAAAGTTGCCTCCAAAAAACCCAAAAATGATCCCAAGGTCCTTTTAGTTGAGTCTAATGCAAAAGATGGTCTAACCCCTCGTAGGTTCAATAGATTTGCTAGTAAACCCCATATGAAACAACTTGTTGTGAGAAAAAACTATGCCAAAGATGATATGGAAAACCCAAAGAAGGAGGACAGTGATAAGGCCGAGAATGACATGGAGGACGTAGAGGTTTCCGAGTCTTCTAAGCTTGACACTAATGTTCCTGACTCTAAGACCTTGCAAGAAGAAAGTAAAAACACCTCCCCTTTATCTGCTACTCTGCCCCCATGATAAGGGTAAACATATCTATGAGGAGGATGGGAGGAAGTCTAAGGGCTTTCAGATTGCTATTAATGGAGGTGAAAAGGAGGAGGTTGTTCAATGTGCGGGATGTAAAGCTATTTCTGAGGAACTGAACAGTGTGAAAAAGAAGTTGGACTCTCTGGATATGCAGGTCAACAGAATTGTGAAATTTGCCCTGAAGGTCATGTATTCCTCAGCCACTACTCTATGTCTACTGCATCAGGACAAAGAGAACCAGGGAGGCTTGGGAGGCGACACCACAAAGGATCTGTTTGAGTTCCTTGCTGATGATTGGACCGGTCTCCTACTTTCCCAGCACATGGTGGCTGGAAAAAATGAATAATGGGTGTTTTTGATAGTTAAGATAAGTATTGGCTGAGACTCTGTCGTTTGGCTACTGGCTGTGTGTTGTTAATGCTCTCTTTGAGGCTTGTTGTGTAATCCGGGTCAGCCCCCTTGTTTTGGCTGCTTTATTATCAAAAACATTTATTTCAATACTACAATATCATTCTAAAATGATTGTTTAAGTAGTTTAAGTAATTAACTTTTATATAAATAATTTATTTTCCCTTACAAATTGCAGGTCTGCAATTTTCACCATTAAAGGTAGAAGCAAGGTCTCTTGCAAGTAAATGAAAAAATCTCTTGCTCATATTAAACTAAAAACTGAAGAAGTTACAAACATCAATGCAAATTTACTCAATTACAATAAGCATATCTGTAATCACATATACCCGTTAGCTATCAATTGGGAGGAAGTTCAATATCAATATCAACAACTACTACTTTACCTTCTTCCAAGTTAGCTATACCCACACGCCATCAAACAACTCACTATGTTTCATGTGTTGCAACCTTACCAGCTGATAATAATAATGGTTGAAGACAAGAATTAGAATCCATTAAGTTTCTCAGAGATTCCTATAGCCTTACCAGACTTTTAAAGAATCGTGGCAGTGCTGGATCCCCAGAAGAAGGTAACCATACCCACACCCATATAATCAAAGTTGGGTTTCAGCAGCACTTTTTCTTGCAGAATAATGTCAGGAATATGGAGTTTGCACGCCAAATGTTTGACAAAATGTCTCAACGAGATGTTAGCACCTGGACTTCGTTAATCACAGGATATGCTCACAATCGACATTATGAAGAAGCTCTGCAGCTAATTGAACAAATGCATAGCGAAGGCGTATTACCCAGTAAGTTTACTTTCGCTAGCGTTTTAAAAGCATGTGCGGAGTTGACGGATTTGGAATGCGGTAAAGAGATTCAGGATCAGATTAGGAAGATGGAGATTGAGATTGATGTTGCTGTGGAGAAAGCACTTATTGATTTGCATGCAAAATTTGCTAACACTAAAGACGTGCGACAAATATATGACAAAATGTTTCATCGAGATTAGTTTCCTTGGAATGCCATGACTGCAGGGTATTTTGGGAACGGCAATCTCGAATAGGCTCAGAAGCTTTTTTATGAGATTCCAAAAAAATGTGTCATGGAATGCCATGACTGCAGGGTAGTCACCAGAATAGGATGAATGAACAGGCGCTGAAATTTGTATTTCCGATACGGAGTGCAGGTATTAGGATGGATTAGAGTACAGTTTATGCATAACAATTGGAGTCTGTTCTGCAGGGGGAGATTTAGGAAAGGGAAAGCAAGTTCATGGTCATGTTTTCAGAACTGGGTTTGATTTGAATGGTGTTGTTGGTAATGCTCTTTTTAACATTTATTCCAAATGCAGGAATGTAGTTGCTGCACGCCATGTGTTTGACAGAATGACAAACCACAGATTTGGATTGCCAAACGGGATGGCTTTTGGATTTGTTCCTAGTGAAGCATAAAAAATTTATTCAGGTGAATCCATAGCTAATACTATGTCATGGACTGCTATGATCTCTGGATATGCACAGGATGATCAGGGTGAGAAGGTTGTGAAGCTCTTTCGGAGAATGCTTAGAGAAGGGGTTAAGGTAGACTTATTCTCTTATGCGAGCACCTCAAATGCTTGTGCAAGCATTGGAATTCTGGAACAAAGGAAGCAAGTGCATCCACACATTATCAAAAGTGGAAATGAGATGGCTGCCTTTGTTGGGAGTTCTCTTGTTGACATGTATGCAAAATGTGGATCTTCTTGGTCGTTCTGGGTGCCTGGATAAGGCAGAGGAATTTATCAAAAAATTACAGTTGAAACCAAATGGAGCTAGTTGGAGTGCTTTGCTCGGTGCTTGCAGGATGCATGGAAATATAGAAATGGGAAAACGGGCAGCAGAATGTCTTCTTGACTTGAGATCACAAGATACAAGGTTGTATATTGAGTCGTCACTATATTCTGCTATCAAACATATATTCCACTGCAGGGAGATATTCTGATGCAGCCAAAGTTAGGAAAATAATGGAATTTAGAAACTTAAAGAAAAAACCTGGGTGCAGCTGGATTGAGGTCAGAGAAAAGGTTCATTCGTTTACTATTGGAGATAGATCACATCCTCAAAGAGAAGAGATTTACACAGTCTTCGAGAAATTGTACGCAGAAATGAATCAAGTAGGATGTTTCCCTGACAAAAACTTTGTGTTGCACGATGTGGAGGAAAAGCAGAAGTAGTTTCTTCTCAGCCACTATAGTGAAAAGCTAGTAATTGGTTTTGGACTCATCAGCACACCTTCAGGATCAACCTTACGAATTGCCAAAAATCTCTCTTTCATTTCTAAGCTAGTTTGCCGAGAAATAGTTCTCAGGGATAACCATCGTTTTTCATCATTTTAAGGATGGGAAATGTTCCTGTGGAGATCATTGCTGATACTAGGCATGGAGCAACAGTTAAAAGCTTTATATTGGCTATTGGGCTTAAAAGGAAGGAGTGGCATGAAGGAGTGACATGATATTGATTTTTATGATTGTATTTAACTGCTAAAGGATTTTCTATTGGAAATGTACAATGAAGAGTTTAATGTCCAAAGTAGATAGAGTAATGGACAGTAAAAATAAGGTGATAAATAAACAAATCCTGAAACATATTACCACTTGAAAAATTGAAAATAATAATAATAAACATATTTAATTCATGTCTATTAACATCAATTTGTTAGAGACAATAACATTAATTTGTTAGAAGAACACATAAGTGGGTGAAAGCCTCCGCAACTCTCTCCTCTTCTCCCATCACAAGTACTCCTTTGTCCACTCCTCCGATCTCTTCGCTTCTGTCTGACCATAAGTTTACCCATGATTGTGTGTGACCTGAAATGCTATTATGGATTCTGGAATGTTCGGTGAAGAGAGCTGTCCATACCCATTTGCCCTTCTCCAACTCCATCGGATCATACTCCCACATAGGTGTTTTAAGCTCCCTATTTTCTGTACTATATGCCAACTGCAATACAGTTTCTGGGGATTCACAAGCCAGAACAAAACATAGAAGGATGCAGCAAGCAATGGACGGGCATTTGAGGGATGGGTTGGAGTTTATTTTCTGGTTAGCAAAGGAGTCAACGACAGAGAGATTAGGAAAGGAATTTACAAAGGAGTCTACAATTGTGGCCGCATCAGGGACCGCCCGCATGCATACTATCATTTCTTCTTTTGGCCATTTCTGCAAGTCCTATGCACATCAATATATTAGCGAATGCACAATCAATTGAAAATAAATAGATTTCTATTATTACCTGCATGCTTTGAATGCAACCTTCAACACCTGATCTGCTGATTGCTTGGAGTTCCACTTTTCTCAATCTTTCCATGCTCTCCAAACTTCCTATACCTGCCTCCTCCCACCTCGTATGTGCTTTCAGTGTCTCTAATGCTTTACAATGTTCCAAACCTTGTATTTTCTTAACTCCATAGCAGCCTTCAAGTACAAATTCACGGAGAAAACCTAATTGTGCAAAACTGGGAATCACATCTAACTTGGGGCACCCTCTCAGAACTATGCTCTCGAGTGTATTTGGTAGGACTTGTATATCCTTTAGATGCCTATTATCACCAAGTGAGAGCCACTCGAGAGGTGAGTCTTCAGAGATGGAGATCTTGGACACTTCAGTTGACTCTAGATATATCCCCTTCAAACAAGTAAACAACCCTGCCCCAAGATCCAATTCCCTGATTGGACAATGTCTTATATGCAGTGCTTGAAGATTAATTAGCTGCCCAACTGATTTTGGTAAGTGTTTCACTCCTAAACCATCTATCCTTAAATTCCTTAAGAGATTAAGGCCCCCCAGCGACTCAGGTAAATATTCCAGTTTGCGACAATTATAAATTTCGAGAGAAGTCAAGGAAGACATGTCTCCAATAGATGTCGGCAGGCCTGTCAACGATATACTTGCGATCCATATGTTTTGCAACTTACTCAGTTGACCGATGTTCACTGGTAGCTCTCTTAACCTGTTTAGGGATAAAGTGAGCTCTGTCAAGGAGGCCTGATTTGTAATGTGATGAGGCAACTCTTCTAATTGGTCGCAACCTTGGATCTTCAAATACTCTAGTCTTGTCATGTTTTCTAGAATGTCCGACTCTAAGGTGAGATTAAAACAGCAATCTAATGAGAGGTATTGTAGGAGTGTGAGCTCCTTAAAGGAGACTGGCAACCTCCTCAATTTCCTGCAATTGGACAAATTAATATGCCTCAGGTTTTTCAAGTCACCGAAACTGCTAGGTAGTGATGATAGCCCTGAACAAAATTCTAACTCCAGGTATTCCAGTGATTGAAGAAGACAAAATTCTTTTGGCAGACTCCTCACATTCTTGTTATACTTCATGACTATCTTTTTCAAATGTCCGAGACATCCTATTGACTTTGGAAATCCTTGGAATTCTGAGCATCCAGTAACAACCAGCTCTCTTAACTGCACAGGAGCCTGCGAAAAATTCTCATTGAGAACGACTGAATCTGAACAATAATAAAAAATAGAAGTAAGGCTTCAAAATGTAGCTTGTTAAAATAAGATACTTACATTGCTGTCAGTCTCCCATAGTTCTTCTAAGTGATGTTCCCCTTGCCTTTTTTCATAGAGTTCTAAAACCCTCAAATTTTTTAATGAACTTAATGACTGAAGATTTCTCTGGTCAATGTCATGCCAGCGAAACCATGCCAGCTCTCTTGATAAATCACCAATTACTTGATTATAATAATTTCCTCTAACATGAAAAATTTTTAGTCCAAGCGAAGAGGGTTCCAGGCTATAATTTACTCCACCTGCCTTAACCAGAAGCTTTCCATCATGGGAACATCGAGGAAACTCCTCATTCTCGCTTGTGGATTCAGCTGTTGTGGTCATTATTCCTCGAATTGCAATTCCCTTTTAAATACAAACAAAAATGAAATCAAATATTGATGGAAACATTAAACTCCATGGAAACAATAATCAAAGAAACACAATTAGACAAAGAATAATATTAATCTTACCTGTACTTGATTACCAACATTAATAATTTGTTGGGGAGACCAGAGACGATAGGGTGACTGATGATTTGCAATTTCTCTTCCCAAATCGCGCAAGTGGTCATGCATTCTTATGCAGTCATCATCGGTTGCATCATCATTGAGCTCAACAAGACACTTACTTAAAAGTCGTTCCCAACTATGCTGACCATTCCATCCTGATCCATCCCAAGCTGCAATGGCTGAAGTTCTTTTCTCTCCAATAAAGAAACAAGCAATATCTAAGAATATCTGCTTCTCCTCATCATCTAGGGCATCATAACTAACTTTCAATCTCTCTTTGATATCTTTGGGTAAAATTCTAGAGATCTTTTGCAATTGACTTTCCCAATGATCTTTGTTGGAGATACCATATAGTTGTGCTCCGAAAACTTTTAGAGACAATGGTAATCCATGACAAACATTTAAGAATTTTTCAACCAAATCTTCAAATGCTTGGTGTGGAAAGGGCTGCAAGAAAGCATGCCAACAAAAGAGCTGCCTGGCATGAGGTCGATCCAATGCTTTCATTTTATAAATGGACGAGATGCCCCAACATCGAAGGACTTCAAATTCTCTTGAAGTGACTACAATCAAACTACCCCACCCAAGACTCTCCTTCTTGGGCACTAGAGCATCCAATTGATCTACACTATCCACATCATCCAGTATGATGAGCAACCGAATAGATCGCAAACGGCTGGCAAGAATGCTCTTTCCTTCTTCTACATTGTCAATTGATACTCCTTGGAGACCGAAGTCCTCTAGAAGCTTTTTCTGTTTCTTATGCAATTTACTTTTAGAAGCAGCATCTCTAACATCTACTAAAAAACTAGACTTGTCCATAATTCTATATTTATTATTATATATCTCTTTGGCAAGAGTGGTCTTGCCAGAACCACCCATGCCCCATATTCCTACAATTTGGACGTTGTTATGAGTCTCTGTGGATTGAAGTGTCGTCCTTTCAAAGTTCCTTAGAATTTCATCTAAACCAATTGGATGGTTGGCAACTACAAACGGCACATTTTTTACTACTTTCAAAACACAGCCAACAATTTTCCTCAACAGAGCTCCCTCATCACTAAACATATGCAACAACAGCAAAAAAAATAAAACTAACATCACTTGACATGTGTAACCAAAAAAAAGAAATAATAAACATAAAAATTGCAGAAGATAATTGATGAGAAAAGGGTAAGTGGTAGACAGAGTATTTAGTACTCACTCATCATTATGAATGATGCCACCGACATTATATGAAACATTGTTGAGTGCATTCTTCCATTCCTGAAGCTTTTCCAAGGTGTATCTACCCTTTTTTGTATGCCGGAAAAATGCCTCAGCATAAACTCCTTTTGCATATCTGACATCATCAGGCTGAACATGATAGAAAACAGGAACAATTTGGGTGCCTGTTTTGAGCATAAATGAAAGCTCTGCCAAACACCATGAGGATTGTGCATAATTCTTGGAAAATATAGCTATATGTAGCAAAGCACTGCTCATTGCCTCTTCTATTTCTATAGGCAAAAAATCCCCTAATTCGAGCTCTTCATTATCAAGAAAAACCCTCAATCCCATGCCAGTGAGGGTCTTGTAGAGAGTGGCTGCGAGTGTGTGTTTGACATCTGGGCCACGATGATTGATAAAAACATCGTAGGGCAGCTTTCTGTGTTGCATTAGAGTGGATCTAGCAGAAGTAGATGTAGATGGTACAACTTGGTCAAAAGCATTTGAATCAGATGGAGATGGTGCGATCTCTTGAAAAGCATTAGAATGGCGTCGAGTTGAACAGAGAGAAAGAAAGAAAGAACAACAATTAAAACAGGATGAAAACAGGCTTCCCACTGAGGGCGTAGTAGAAGTGGACGAAGATGCAACAATTTGTTCATTTTGAGGTTCGTGCTCAGTGATAAGAGTAGAAGTAGAGGTAGATGCCATGGAATGGATTTAAGCTTTGACAAAAAGATAATCTGGACTGGAATGAAAGAGGGGTGGTTGTTGGTGAGGAGGTGAAGGGCTAAAGCATTTTTAAGAGGAGAGCCTGTACTTTACATAGGAAATAGCGTGGAAGAAACGCAGAATAGTGCCGCCATAATCAGGTTTGAAACACCTAAATTTGACCAGTTTGAGTGGCAGTCATAATCAGGTTGTAATTTATGAAGACAATGGGGAGACCAGCGCAAAAGACAATCCTGTTCAGACAATGCTGAGTTGTCAGGCACGTGAAACGTCCTGCCCGATGTTGAGTTTTAGTATATTTTCACTTTATTTTTTAACTACTTTTTATTAAAATCTTTACAAAAGAATCTCTCTAAATTTATTTATTTTAAATTAAATATTAAAAAAATCCAAAAGGAAAAATATCTCTTTAAATTTTTTTGTTACAAGGATTAAGTAAGCTAATTAAGTAAATATAATCAATAAATATAAATTAATTTAGAGAAAATTATTGGTTGGTTTTAGGAATTAAATGTAAGAGGTAAGTGAATTAATTTCAAGAGTAATGATGAATATATATTGATCTTATATAAAATCTATTTGTATTATAATATAAAATTTCAGTGTTTTTAGTTTGGTGAACATGATAAAGTATGAACAATTTGTTTGATGAAAAAAAAATATGAACAATCTTAAAATTCTAAACAATTCAATAGTATTCTTTGGAACTAATATCTCATGGATCTAATTTGAGGCATGGATATGAACAATGACTCTTAGGAGTGAATTGAAAAAATAATAATAGAAATCTTTTCAACGATGGTGTAATTCGTATGTACCTTTATTGTAAGTTTTGTATTAAGAGGTAATTTGAGATTAGGAGGCGATAACTCTTGTTGGTTTTTTGCTCTTATTTTCCTCCTTACATATGCTTTACTTATGTTGTACCAAATGATAACCATTTGTATTGTTAGCCACTTACAACACTAAAATATTTCTCATGAAAAAATTAGATGCTCCTTGAAAAGAAAAGTAAAGTTTTATGAATATTTCATTTTTTAATTTTTTTTCAAAAAATGCAAAGAGATTACAATTAAAACACGGTCAATAGATTGTCAAGGAGAAAATAACAATTATTTCAATTACCGCCATGAGTATTAGATGCTCCTTGATGAACAAGTGATCTAAAGGACAAGGATGTGAAAGAATAAAATACCCCTTTAGGAGTTCTATAGCCATTTATGTCTTTTAGTATGAGTGGCTTTGTTGGCAACAATGCATAAAACTAAGGGGGGGAGAGGGGGAGGGAGAGGGGGAGGGGGCGAGGCGTGGGGGAGAATCAGTTTTCTCATAAACTCATCTCAACTCAAACACAGATTCAGATGTGATACTTAATAGTGAAAGCGTGAATCAACACCACATCAATAACACACATAACAACAAAAAATTTGGATGCACCAACAACATGGAAGGAGAGGAGCGACGAGCAGGAAATTCAAATTTCAAACATGGGGATGGCGGAATTCATGGGGATGGTGGTCTTTCTACAGTTGGAGCTAGTAATCATGCAGGTCCCCAGACTTCTCAAGGTACTGAGGGGGACAAGACGACAGTCAAATCGGTGGAAGATAAAGATTCCAAAACTGGGGACCCACATGATAGAGGTAAAGAAAAGAAATGGTCGGCTCTTTTTGGAACCAAGCCTTTGGTGCAATCTGGACTTCCGGAAGTTAAAAATCATTTTGATCCGGCTATAGGGGTTTTTGCTATATCTGTACCGGATAAGCTGGTTGATTTCATTGTGTCTGGCTTAGCTATGACCTTGGTTGGACGGTTTGCTGGTTTTAGACCTAACATCGATGTCGTGAGGAACTTTATAAGGAGAAAATGGGTTCTCAAAGGTCAAGTGGATGTGGCAGCTTTGCCTAGGGGTTTTTCCTCCTTTGCTTTAAATAATGAAGAAGATATGAATAAAGCACTCTGTGAAGGGTCGTGGATGTTTGGCAAGCCAACCTTGGCTTTACAGAAATGGGCTCCTAACCTTCCTTTGGATGATTCCTTTTTTGTGTCGACACCTGTGTGGACGCGTCTTCCTGGCCTTCCATTGGAGTTCTGGAATGAGGAGGTCTTTAAAGGGATTGTGAGATCATTTGGTGAACTTCTATCGATCGACCCGATGACTGCAGCTAAATCTAGGTTGGTTTTTGCTCCTATTTGTGTTAATGTTAATCAAATGACGGATATGCCTCAATATATTGAGATTTTGTCCAAATTGGGGAAATGGACCCAAGTGATTGAATATGAATCTCTCCCGTTTGTGTGTTTTCATTGTAAAAACTCGGGTCATTGGGCGAAATATGTCCATCCAAGAAGGGTAAGAATGGTAAAAATGATAGCAACTCGAAGCAGAAATGGCAAATGAAAGGAAAGAATGATGATCCACCCTCAGAGGTTGTCCCTGAGAAGGTAGTGACCGAGATGGAAAACGAGGAAAAGAAGGGTTTGAATAATAACAATGAAAAATTTATTTGTGCCTGTCTTAATAGTAAAAAAGAAAGTAATAAGGAGGAAGAGTATGGGACCGGAGAAAAGGTTCAAAAATCTGAATCAGAGGATTTGAAGGTTGGTCCTATCATCCAGGGTAAAGTTGATGAGTTTTCCTATGATGATGCTTCAGCTTCATCTAATAATAAAGAAAATGAGGAAGACTTTAATGAAGCGCAGGACTGTAATATTTTGGATACTGTGATGTTGTTGTTATTAACCAATGGAAGTCCTAAGCACACTAGAAATATGATCTTGAGTTCCCAATGCAAAACTCCTCCTAAAAGCATGGAGACGGTGGCATGGAGACGATGGCTCTTAAGGGAAATCTTAGGATTTTCGGTATTAAAGAAGGCAAGTCAAATAATGGAGGACCCAATGGAGGTATTTCAACTAGAAGCAAGAATAAGAAGGTGGCAGATGTTGGAAGTCATAGCGAAAAATAGGGGAGACCCTCTCTACAAAATCAGAGGGAACAGGAAAGTTGGAAGAACCGTGCTGATGGAACATAGAGCTCCATTGATTCAGCCTTATCCCCGGTTAAAGTATGAAGATAATTTCATGGAATATTAGAGGGTTGAACACCCTCCACAAGTAGGATGTGTTACATAATATTGTAAGAGATCATAAACTGGATGTAGTCCTTATTCAGGAAACTAAGATGTGTAAGGATAAAGTGGAAAGGATTAGAATTTTCAAAAGTAATGGGGTAACTGGAACAAGTTCGGAGGGTGCCTCTGGAGGTACAACTATATTTTGGAATCAGAATACTATTAAAGGTAAGGAAATTGCTTCAGGGGTTAATAGGACCTCAGTTTTGCTTGAGCACATTAAGGATAACTTTGTTTGGGTTATGACTAATATCTATGCGGCTAATTCTAAAGCTAGAAGAACTAAATTTTGGAGGAACCTGGCTGAAGATAGACAAAGTTTTTTTGATAAAAGTTGGATGATTATGGGAGATTTCAATACCCCTTTAAAAGAGGATGAAAAGATGGGAGGCCTTCCTTTGCAGCTGGAGGGAAGACAAGATCTCATGGAATTTATTAATGATCAAGCTTTGATGGATGTGGATCTCCAAGGGATTAATTACACTTGGACCAATAGAAGATCTGGCTCTAATCTCATTCAAGTTAGGTTGGATAGATCCTTGATTTCTCCCGATTGGCTTTCTAAGTATAATTGTTCTTTGGCGTCTATCATTAAGATTGGTTCTGATCATTATCCTATCTCTTCCACTGCCAATTCAAATTCTGCAAAGCAATTTTTTCCTTTTAGAATTGAAAAAGCTTGGTTGTCCCACCCTTCATTGGAAATCTATGTTGCTGAATGGTGGAATTTGGAGGTTGAGGGTACTGTCTTATTTAGAGTGGCCAAAAAGCTTAATATTATCAAAGCCAAAGTTAAAATCTGGAACAAAGAGACTTTTGGAGATATCTTTAAAATGAAAGCTCGTATTAAGACAGATATTAAAGAGGTTCCAGATAAAATTCAAGTGGAAGGGATTTCTGAGGATTTGAGGAATGTTGAAAATGGGTTGCTTTCCAAATACCATGAAAGTATCTCTAATGAAGAAAATTTTTGGAGACAAAGATCAAGAGCGTTGTATTTGAAGGAAGGTGATAAAAACACCCAGTTTTTTCACTTGACTTCTCTTAAGCATGGGATAGCCAACAGGATTTCCAGTTTATCCTACAATAGGGGGATTTTGTTGGATGAAAATAAAATAAGAAAGGAAGCTATGGATTTATTTAGTAATCTTTTGGGAGGTGTGGACGTTCTGGATATCAGAAATCAAGACCTTCTAGCTCAAGCTATCCCTCCCATTTTAAATGAGGATGACAACAAAAATCTTTCTCGGATCCCTTCGAATTAGGAGATCAAAAAGGCTGTGTTTTCCTTTCTTGGAGACAAGGCTCCTGGTCTAGATGGATTCCCTATGTTCTTCCAAAAAAATTGGCATATTGTGGAGATTGATATTTGTAATGGAGTTAAAGAATTCTTTGGTTCTACGCGGCTTCTAAAAGAACTCAATGCTACCTTTATCATTATTATTCCTAATATCTTTGGAGCTAATTCTCTCAATAAGTTTAGACCTATCAGTCTTTGTAATTCTGTTTACAAGATAATATCTAAGGTTCTCACTTCTATAATGCTGGATATCCTCCCCCGCATTATTTCGGCTCAGCAGAATGGTTTTGTCCCTGGCAGACAGATTATGGATTCCATCATTTATTTGCATGAGAATATTCATTCTTTAACTGTTGCTAAAAAATAAGGCTTTTTTCTTAAGTTGGACATGTCCAAGGCCTATGACAGAGTGAATTGGCAATTCCTTTTCAGAATTATGAAAGCTTTTGGGTTTGGGGAAAAGGTGATTCAACTTTGTTCTCAGCTGACTAACACTTCCACTTCTGCAGTTATTATTAATGGATCCCCTTCCAGTTTCTTCAAAAGTTCTAGAGGCCTAAGACAGGGGGATCCTATCTCTCCTATTTTGTTTACTATTCTAGCTGAAGGTTTGGGTAGATTTATTATGAGAAGTGTGGAAGAAGGGAAACTCAAAGACCTTAAACCTTCCTCTTCCAACTTAACCTGTACTCATGAACAGTGTGTTGATGATTCTATTACTATGGGAGAAGCTACCATAAGAGAAGCGAGAAACATGAAGAGTGTTATAGATTCCTATGAAGTTGCTTCTGGTCAAAGAATAAATTGGGATAAGAGTTTTTGTTCTTCATCAATACCCCTATGGATAGACAAAGAAGGATCGAAAGAATCCTTGGATGTAAAATTATTGAGTTCCCCTCTACTTATTTGGGTTTCCCTCTGTGCCTAAAGCATTTGGAGAATTTCTAGATGAAGCTAGTTGATAGATTCAATTCCAAATTGGCTGGATGGAAAGGAGCCCTCCTTAGCCAAGCGGGTAAGGTGACGTTGCTTAAGGCTAACCTTCAAAATTTGCCTATCTATGCCCTTAGTCTGTTTAAAATCCCCAGAAAGTTTGCTGAGGCCATTGAAAGAACTCAAAAAAAATTCTTATGGTCAGGAGTGGAAGATAAAAATAGAATCCCCCTTATTGCCTGGAATAATATTTGCATTCCTAAGGCTTTTGGGGGTTTGGGAATAAGGAATATTATAACTATGAATAATGCCTTGTTAGCTAAACAAATTTGGAGAATGAAAGAGGAGGAAAGGGAATGGAATTCAATTTGGAAAAAGAAATACCTTCACATGCAACCATCTGAGGAAGAATTTATGGATAATTCTTTTCTTGTGGAAGGTTCTGCAATTTGGAATGCAGTTCAAACAGCTAAAGCTTGGGTTGCAGCTGGAAGAAAATGGAAATTGGGGAATGGGAGAATTATTCAATTCTGGGAGGATGGATGGCTAATGGATAAACCGTTGGAGGAAATCCCCACTCTTAAGGAATGGAAAGACTGGTTTAAAAGTAGGTATGGAGACTTTGTTAGAGACTACTAGAGAAATGGGAAGTGGATTGAGTTCAGCCAGCTTTGTTCGGGATTAAATTTTTTGGAAATCTTTCTTTCTTCCAAAATCTTTATGGAGCATTATGAGGATTGTTTGATTTGGAAGGAAACTTCTGATGGGAAATATTTTGTGTCTTCAGCGGTGTCTATCCATTACAAATTTCTGGAAGAGATCCCTTTGTGGGCGAAAGTGTGGATAAAGAAGTTGATGCCCAAAATTAATATCTTCTTTTGGATTTTTATCCAAAAATAAGGTGCTAACTCTTGATAATCTCCATAAGCGTGGATTTTTTTCCTAAAAAGTGTTCTTTTTGTTGCAGGGAGGAGGAGTTTGCTTGCCATATCCTCTACTAGTGCAATTTCAGTCTAGAAATTTGGAATATTATTTTTAGTAAGTGGAAGTTGAGCTAGGTTTTCTCGAACTCTCTGGAAGAGTTCTGGCAGCAATGGTATTTCCCTAGTTCCAATTCTAAGAATGTTGAGCTTTGGAAACTTACTCTCCCTATTGTCACATGGAACATCAGGAAGGAGCGTAACAACAAGATTTTTAGGGAAAAAAGTGTGAACCCTGAAGTGGTGGTGGATAAAATTTATAGAGGGATCCATGAATGCTTATATGGAATTGATAATGGTTTAGCTAATAAAGAAGACTTTAATGAAAGATGGAACCTCTCCAACAGTAGAAACAGTAAGGATAAAGGTAGGGATGGTCTTTTCTAGTGCTTTCCTTCCCAGGGATGGATCAAGGCCAAATTTGATGGGGCCTCTAAGGGAAATCCTGGGAATGTTGGTTATGGGGGCTTTGTCAGGAATTTTGTTGGAAGTTGCCTTGTGGCTGTTGTTGGCCCTTTGGGTAACCAAACTAGTCATTATGTTGAAGCCTCGTCTGCCTTGAATACATTGATTATAGCTAAAAATCTCAATCATGATAATCTATGGTTGGAGGGAGACTCTCTTAACATTATTAAATGCCTCAAGGGAGAAGTTGAGCCTTCGTGGACTATAGAAAATATTGTTTTTAAAGCCAGAGAAATTATTTATAGTTTTAAATCAATTATTATTGAGCATGCTTTCAGGGAAAAAAATGTCGTAGCAGACGACCTTGCTAACCTTGGCGTTATTTCCGAAGTTCAATGCATATGGAATGGGGAAGATAATATTGATTTTAATATTAAAGAACTCATTAGAAAGGATAGATTTATGGGGAAAGAAGGATCACACGTTAATCATGGAAGTATTAATGATTAATCATCAAATTTTTAGAAAGGTAATGATAGCTCATCAGAAGGGTAGATTCCTAAACAAGAATATTAAAATTTCTCACGCTTTATGGGTGTGCATTTTCAAAAAGCCGAGTGTCATTTGGAAGAAAGCTCTGAAGTTGCAAAAGTAGAGAAATTGTAAAATGAATTCTAAAATGGGGGGTGATCTTAGAAGAGAGGAACATGATAATATTTACAGATGGCAAGAGATGCCTAAGGTATGGACAAAGCTAGAGAAGGGTTTCATGATGCATTTCATGGAAAAATTGGTAGACTATGATAAAAGCAGAGTTAACCTGACAGTTACCAGAGTTACTGAAAATTGGAAAAATGGCTCCTTCAAAATTCATGGTGTTAGATTCAAGCTGGACGCGGACCTCATTTCTACAGTCACAGGTATGCCCTATTCTGGTCTTAATTTTTTTAGGGACCTGAAAGTGTCTAATAATGCAGTGAAGCTCTTTCCGCATAAAGAGAAGGAGAGAGCGAAATTAGGAAAAGCTTCGAGGGGTATTATGATGCATCTAATATCAAAAAAATCTGGGGTTGTGTGCTTAATGCAATTATGGAGTATATTACTGTGGAGGATCATTTCACTAGGGTCCACACCTACCATTTTGTGCTTCTAAATCACTTTAGACATGAGAAGATGATTTCTCTGTCCTATTACCTTTTTAGGTCTCTATCGCGGTCTTTGAACAAGCATAGTAAGAACCCCTCTTCTCCTGTGCTTCATTATGGCCTTATTTTGCTCATTTATGAGCATTTTAAGATTTTGGCTATTTAGGAAAACAAAAGGTTGTCGGTGTCTCAGGGGAAAGGAAAGAGGAAAATTGAGGAATGTGGGCCCAGTAAGGATGAGTTGATACCGAGTAAAAAGGTTAAAAAAGTGACTGTGGAGAAAATTCAAGAGGACATGGATAAACAAAAGGATACAGAGGTTGATTTTGAGGACATGGGAAAAGAAGGAAGTGAGATGGAGACCGATGACTCTGACGGAGAGGAGAGCTAGAAAGAAGAGGAAGTGGGGGAAGAGGAAGGAGGAGCAGAGGATGTTTCTGATCAGAACAACCCTACCCACATCGTGAGTATTGGTAATGTGAACAACTAGCCTATGGAGGAGCAGGACAATTAGATTAATAAGGAGGAAAGGGAAATGGAAACTAAGCAAAACAAGGATAAGGAGGAAACGAGTAGGGAATAGGATAAAGCTGGAGATAGGATTATTCTGGATAAACTCAAGAACCAGTCTGAGGCTCGTATGGGTTTTGATAGGTGGGTATATGAAAGAATCAATAAACTAGAAAAAATTGTTAAGCAGCAAGAACAACAGGAAAAGAAAGATGAAAGTAACCAGAAGCAATGGAAAAAGGTTATAGAGGAAAAAGTGGAGAAGTTGGAAGCTCAGATTAGTAAGTTGGAGGAAGGAAAGACGATCATGAAGACCTTCTTGATTATGATTCTGGATATCCTTAACTCTGTGACCAGGAATATGGAGGAAATTGCCAAGTACCTTGATGGCTCCAGCACTTACAAACCTGTTGTGGACTTAGATGTTGATGAGGATTCTATTGAGGTAGGGAACGTGGAAAGAGCTCCTGGTGGTGCAGCCAAAAGGACTAGGGCAAGTATGAAAAAAGTTGCATTGGCCTCTTCCAAGGAAATTCCAATGCTCAGGGATAATATCAAAGATATGCAAGGGATTAGCGGAAAATTGGCTAATGCCCTTAAAAACATTAAGTAATTTGTCTTTTTTTTCTGTTTTAGTTGGATGTTACTGGTTTTGTTGGGCTTTTATGCTAGCTTGTGCCCATAACTATGCTGGTACTTTTGTAGAATGTATTTTCTTGTTTCTTAATGCTCTTATCTTTTAAGGATCTCTTGTAAAGGGTTTCAGGGTCCCTTCAAAACCTGTTTTTCCTGTAATAAAAAATAACAAGATTTTTTACATAAAAAACCCAATTAAGGGAAAAACCATAGTGGGAACCTACCCATAATATGATGATATCATTAGAAATAAATGAAATATTACAATAGGGAATGCACATGCATTCAGACACGCTGCCTATAGCTCACTTCTCAAAACAAGAAGGGCTACAACCCTTGGGAAGGCTCACTGCTTTACAGGAAGACTCATTGTCTTACATTTGCATTTGGATTACATCTGGAAGATCATGAATTGATAATGGAATCTCCTCATGCCTAAGTACAGTTCCAGTTAAGCACACAATTTGATCTACTCTGCCACAGTTCTTCACACTTCCAAAAGATCAAAACATTTGTTCACACATTTATCTGACCACACACAGTCAGATACACTCGTAGATACATCTCTCACATGATTATTACATTCATTTATACATGACATCAACCTATCTTTCAAGGTCGGCTCAACACATATCATAAATTACAAAGATACAACAATACACACTACAATATTCCATGTAGACTAAAACAATGTTGGCTAAGACATAGTATGGACCTAAACCAACACCTCAAACACGAAACACCTCCAAGAATTATGCCTCGATCATCTGCAACATGCTATAATCATCATGTCGGCCAAGAACATGAAGAACACCACTGGATCAAGAAAATCATCCATAACACGTTCACTGTTCAATATGGACCACCAACACACATAACACATAATCTAGAAACATCCACAAGCAATGTGAATCCCACTACAATAACTGCACCAACTCAGATTACTAGAATCATCATCATCTCTCTACTAGAGTTCAAGAACATCAACAAAACTGACTATCAAATTGAAAGATTCACTTGCGGACCTCCAAATCATGAACCACTCAAACTAAGGACACACATTAACATCCCAAACATATCCCACACATCTGCAGATAAAGATATTACAATTCCAAATCTTTGCAGATCAAAATATCGAATACTATCATCACTGAACAACTGAAAAGCCAAATACAATACCAGATCTCATAACTCAATCAAATCATCATGTGGACCACTAAAACTTTAGCTAAATCAACTAGAGCTACTTATCTCAAAACCCTTTAATCCGCAATAGCTCATCTACAATACACTGGCCAAACCAATTCACTTAATCTGACTGCAACACTGAAACACACAAGAGGAATATGTTGGCATCAACGACAACGCATTTTCCCAATCATCTAATAATCTTTCCAAACATCCAACAATATCCCCCTTTGGCTTTGATGGCAACATATGATGTGAAAAATAATTGATGACAAAGAAATGAATTTTTTCCCCCAAAATCACAAGGAACTGCTCCCCCTTTGATCAAAACAACTTTCGCACAAACCTCAGATTCTCTCCCCCAAATTGCTTCAGGGTTTTTCACATGCTTCTCTCCCCCTTTGACATCAATGGCAAGGCACATATGAAAATCATAATTCTCTCCCCCTTAACTTACCATTCTGAACATCTAAATCATAACACTAACTACTCCCCTTGAGTAGCAGTCACCACTCATCAATCCGAATCACAAAATATCTTTGTGAAGTCCACCGGATTGATGCAAATTCATGCATTTATAGTTATTGTCAAGAGGGAAAATCACCCTTAATTTCTCTCTGAGATACTCAAAAGTATCCTTAGGCAAAGGCTTTGTAAAGCTATCTGCAATTTGTTCCTTTGTGGATACATATTCCAATCTAATCTCCTTCTCATTAACCTTCTCTCTCAAAAAGTGAAATTTGATAGATATATGCTTAGTCTTAGAATGCAACACCAGATTCTTAGAAATGTTAATAGTGTAGACACCTAAAAATGTATCTTTACTCATACAATAATTATTCGTCTAATTAATTAAGTAATTCTTTAATTATTTAATTAAGTTAATTATTCTTCTAAACTAACTCAATCATCACCCTTCAACATTTTTAATTATTCAATTTCCATTTCTTAATCAACTAATCACTTAAACCTCGTTCAAAAATTAATTAAATATTAACTATTTAATTAATTACGATTAATTGCCTTAATTAAATAATCTTTATTATTTAATTAATTCTATTTCTAATGTTTAAATAATTTTATTTAAATTAATTAACTTATTTTTCCAAATCCCCAAATTTGAATTTCAAATAATTCCATCTAAGTTTATTTCTCTCAAATTCACAATTCCCCAAATGTGGATTTTAATTAATTTCATCTAATTCCAAATCATCAAATTCACATTTCACCAAATCTGAATTTCAATGAATTTCAGTAAATTTCATGTGTATTTCAGAATTTCAAAGTCCAAATTCAAATCCAAATTGAAAATGAAATTCAAATTCAACTTCAAAATCCTATAGCACATGTTGAAATCATAACTGATTGATCAAATCAGTTAACTCTTCAATCACCCCTTTTCACTCCAAATCACTTTTTCTGACTAAGGAATCAAATCAATCATCTCTTCAATCAACTTAGTCAACTGGCTAATCTATTCAGACCACTATCCAATCAATCTAGCTGACTTGTCAATCAATCCTATTAACAGACCAATCTATTGAGTTAACAAATCAATCAAGATGAGCTCACTAATCAATCAATCTCAGTTGACTATCAATCGGGACTTGAGTTCAAAATCCCTCCCCATCTCTCTTGAAAATCTATATAAAAACATCATTTTCTCAAATCAAACTAGATCACACTTTTCAAAGCAATTGCCAATCTATGCAATAATTTCAGTACAATACCTGAGAGCTACCCACACAATTTTGAAGAAAAACAATGGAAACACAAATCAGAAATAGGGAGTTTTACTTAGTTTAAATCTTTCATTTCTTTCAATTTGATATTCTATTGCATTATGTTTGATTATGTTTAATTAGTTAAAGATTTGTGATCGTCTTTACCCTCTAATCGGATTTAATTTTATGATTTTCAAGCATGAAATAAATAGCACTTGAATTATGTTGGCATTTTTTATGTTTATGTTGTGATTGTCATTGATGGACACACACTTGTATTGAGATCCCCTTTATATGTATGAGCTCATGCTCAACCGGTATTTGTTGCAACCGGTATATTGCATACTAGTCTCTAGACTAGTGATTTTGCAGAATGTGTTTCCCAGTCTGAAGCGGCATGTCGACCCCAAGCGGTTCGCAGATCACAAGCGGTATGAGGGAGCAAAGCGGCACAACACATTCTTACCAGTCTTCATTTGTGACAAACCGACAACCGGTATTTTGTATGAACCAGTAATACTCTGTGATGAGTTACCAACCGACATTTTGTGATGAGTTACCAATCCACCAATTGTTTGACGGTGCCAACACATTGACGGTGATTCTTGTGTCGTGTTACTGAGTATGTCTAGATTCATTGAACCTAGGAAATTGTAATGTAATCCTATTGGACCGACATGAAATCAGATTCCTTTAAAAGGACATCATGTCTAGGGTTTTTAAGTTGTTGCTAAAAAGGGTTAATGTTGAGCTAGGGTTTGAGGTAGAAGTTAAGAACGATCTTATCGGAGAAGATCAAAGTTGTAACTATGAGAGAGAGAGAGAGAGAAGATTGAAGTAATGCTGGAATGCATTAGCTGTGAGCAATACTGGATCTAACCAAGCAGTTTGTGCTATTAGATAGATCAAACACTTGTTGATTACTCACATCTTTGACAAGTCTATAGCCTTTAACTGGGTAGGCCTCAAAGCCTTTGTAAAATCCTCTAACAAGGTGGTTCACACGTGAATCTAAAATCCTCTAACAAGGTAGTCTTTAATCGGACTTATCTCCTAATAGAGATTGAGATTCCTAACTGGATCTATTCTGGTGAAGAACATTGTAAGACCTTAACTGGTCTAGTTTCTATTCTGCAGATAGTGACTTGTGAATTCCATCTCACCGTGGTTTTTCCCAGTTGGGTTTCCACGTCAAATATCCTATGTTAAGGTTGTATTGCTTTTGTGGGTGAATGTTTTATTTGCATTTTGGTTTGCATGTGTGGTAACCAGTTTGACTATCAGACTGCTTTACCGGTTTACCTTTAGACTGTGTAAGTGTTTTAGTGCAGTAATTTTTGGCATACTAATTCACCCCCCCCTCTTAGTATTCATCAATTGGTATCAGAGCCTACCTTTCTATAAGTTTAACCACTTGGAAAGAGATATGGGGGAATACACCTTGAGGGAACTTACTCAATGGCTCACTAAGTCTGAGCAAGCCTATGATGATCTTATGGTCAAATACAAGGCATCTCAATCAAAAAGAAGAGAACATGCAGAGAGGCTGATGAAACTATCTGAAAGTAGTTCTGAAGATGAAGCTAACATGGAAGCCATGATTGCTGAAGTGAATAAGTTGAATGATTCAAACTCCAATCTGAGAAAGGAGTTGGAAGGACTGACTACGGTTTAGTCAAGAGCTTGAGAACCAGAGAAAAGCGGAAGATCTGGTAAAGGACAGAGATCATGAGATCTCCAAGTTGAAACATGAGATTAGTGCACTAACTGCTCACCTTCATGAGAGCAGAATGGAAAAAGAAGACATGTAAGGAGAACTGAACATTGCCATCTCTGAAAATGCAAGTCTTATGGAGACAAACACTGCTATTTCTAAAAAACTCTTTGAGTCAAAGGAAATACTTGCTAAGTTTGGCAAAAGTACAATCAAACTAGAGAAAAAGCTTGAGTCATCTAGACCGGCAAAGAATACCAATGGTCTTGGTTTTTTTGGACATGAGGAAGGAGAATCCTCAGGAACAAATTGTAAAGCGAAAAAATCGAACCCTAGTCGTTCTCCCCTCCCCAACTCCAAGGAGAGAGAAGGGAGAGTCACTAGGGTTGATGGTTTTCACTTGGGAGAGACTTTACATTCAAAAGAGGGGTTGAAACCCACAAGATCCAATCCCACACAATGCAAGATTGGATTCTAAATGAGTTTCAAGGGTTAAGACATCAAGGATACCCTCTTTTGTAAAGAATGTAGATAGGATGATTGAACTAAGAATGCATGTAAAGTAGGAAAGATTCGCTTATAAACAGAGATAGGGATACAGGATGAAGCTGCGGACCTGGAATTAGCAGTAAAATGTCAAGACGGTGCTGTTCTGCAAATTTGAGCGAAAGTTGACGGGATGATGGCGCCCGGCGTGCACACGATCCTTCAAAAAATCCGCGAAACGAAGGTGGATCTGTTCATCTCTGCACAAGGATTCCAGATCTTCAATTATAGCCGCGTACCTGCAACCTACACACAGAAAAGAGAGGACGATTGGGGGGTTAGGGATGAGGGGTTTGCCTTTAGGTCAAACCCCGGTTTTGGAATTAACCAAGAAATGAGAATGCTGTAAATGTAAATGTTTGTAATGTAAACAAGTACTGATACCTTGTTGTAAGAATGTTTTGTATTCTTACATGCGAAGGTGTAATGTATGTTGTATGTAATGTGTTGTAAGTGATCTCCTCTTCAATGGTTGAATCCTTGTCTTGAATGCAACACTTAGCCTTGAATGGAGACTTAGAATGCTCAATTGCTTGAAGGAATGCTTGAATGCTTGAATGTTTGAATATCGCTATCGCGCTCTTGCTCACATATGTCCTCTTCCTTCCCTCTCTTTCTAGGAGAGGAAAAGTAGTTTATATACTTGTCAATTAGGGCTAATAGACTGATTTTCCCGACCTTAGGCCGACCAGGAAACATTATTTTCCAATTGCAAACTTAAAGACCCGATGCCCAAAAGAGACCGGGCCCAAAATAGGGCCAAGGACCAGGGCACTGGGCGCCATGGTCCTGGGGGACCAGGGCGCTGGGCGCCCTAGTCCTGAAGGACCAGGGTGCTGGGCGCCATGGTCCCACCTCCAGGGACAGCGGGGTGCAAGGAGGATCAGGCCAGGGTGCTGAAAAATGCAGTTTTTGATGTCACAAGCAGGTTTCGGGGTCTCCATTCAGGTTTAACGTTGCATCGCCATCGTGAAGACCCAAATGCAGTCGAAATTGCAAGTGTCGCAATTTTGGGATGCTACACAAATGCTGAAGCATCAAAGAAGCAACTGGCACTCAAAAGAAAAGTAAGCAAAAATTCAAACCTGTTTGCTTTAACTGTCTTAAAGAAGGACACACCCAATGTATGTAGGAGCAAAGCCTACAATAATTTTCCTTATTTTATCAACAATGTACCTAGATCCAATAAGTTCAATGGTCATTGTTATGCATGCAACAAGTTTGGGCATAGAGCATTTGAATGCAGGTCTGTAATGGATAACACTGGAAGATATCCTCAGAGGACCCAAGGAACTGGTCCTGAACCTTTTATGAACCGAAACTACAACCGGTTTAATGTCTTCAATCATCAGTCAAGAAGCTGTGGTCATCAAGCGGTAACCAGATGGAGAAAAATTTGTATGATCTATCATGGTCATGGTCACACTGCTGCAACATGCAGAAGGAAGAATGGAAACATGTACAATGGACCTTGGAGAGCACCTGGACTTGTTTGCTATCACTGCAACAAACCGGGTCACATTGCAAGATTCTGCAGAAGCAGAAAAAGTATATCTGATGATATACCGGTCACTCAGAAAGGAGTAATAGATGTTGAAAAAGTTCAAGGAGACATGAAGAAAACATGGAAGAAGAAACCAATATTGTCGGAAGAGGAACCAATTTCTTCACCTAGTGTGGAAATATCGGAACCGACAAACTAAGCCTCAAAGGCTTAGGGGGAGCAAACGGCGAAATGCTTTCAAACCCCCGGTTGACACTAGTAAAAGACCTTAACCGGTATGTTATACCTGTCGCTTGGCAGAAGACCAAAAACGGTAAAAAGGCAAATTAGGGTTTACGCCCTAATAGAGGAGCATTAATGACGGTAGGTGAGAGACATGTATAAATGCATTTTTCAAATCATTTCTCACTATCGGTTTTCGAGCGAAGAAAAGTTTTCAAGTGCAGAGCAAAGAAAAGGCAATTTGAGCTTAGATTTCAAGAAATTGGATAACCTTGAAAAAGATTCAAATCTAATTTGCAAGCGGTAGTGGAGAACACAAAGTGGTGATTTGGCATCTGACGGAGAGTGAAGTGAAGCAGAATCAGGAAGCCCTAAATTCGCGTTTGAAAGGTATTTTTCGTATTCTTGAAATACTCTTCAATGGCTTCCACATCTCATACCAGTTCAAGTACATCCATTGAGTCAGAAAGTTTCATTCAGAGGAAGTCCAAGTATAATGCTTTGTCACAAGTTCCAACTGGAGTCATAGTCGAAGGAATTTTTGATTATATTGATTGCAAAATAGAAGACCGAGGGTCTTTAGCCATTCATACTCAGTTAGGTCTATTTTGCGGAAATGACAAAAGGATCAAATCAGAATTTAGTGTCATAGAGAAGAAGAAATTCCACAACGCAGTATATTTCCTGGAAGACTTCATAGAGGATCACATCAAGATCATCTTGAGCAGAGTCCATGGTGATAAGATGTACCTGGAGAGGACGCATGATATCACGCCTCAGGCAATTCATGCAGTCACTGGTTTCTGCAACATAGGGGAAGTGCCAGCCCTGAGAAAAGTGAGCAAAACGGAAATGACCAAGCTCACCAGTTCAACAAGTGATTCACAGGGCATGCCAGTCAATCCTATCAAGGATGATCTGGTGAAATACGCATGCATGGTGATTGGATACAGAACATTCTCAGCCAGCAGGATTAATTTTGTATCTGCTGCAGCGGTAAATGTCGCTTACCGAATGATAAAAGAGGATGCATCTTTTGATTTATGCACCGACATGCAGAGGCAACTCTTGCTAAATCTTAAGGCAATCAAGTAGGACAACTCACTGAGGTTTAAGTTTGGACAACTACTGGTAGGGTTGTTCTTTTATTTCCAAGGCTACTTTCTGGGTGTAGGAGATGTCCAGTGGTCACCTGACCAATCGGTAACCAAGCAGATAAAGGAAAGCGTGCAAGCCATTGGAACCGGCTACCCTGAGGTACTGATCAAATACTTTGATGAGTTCAGAAGAAAGGTGAGTCAGAGGGTAAGAATCTCAGGTGACATAGTGAAGAAATATGAAGATGACATCTGTTTCACTATTCAGGTGGACAAATGTCTAATGGAGGCTGTTGAGCCTAGAATGGAGGAAGTGGAGCCTATGGGCTATGAGGTCATGTTTGACATGCTGGAAGGGTATGCTTCAACCCTTATTGCCTCGCCTCTTGATCCAAAGGCTAAGAGAACCAAAACCTACTTGGAGAGGATTGCACTGGTTGAAGAACAATTGGTGAAGAAGGGAAAAGAACTGACAGCTAAGAAAGCTAAGGCAGTGCCTGCAACATTGGCACTGGCTACCACTGCGACTCCAAGAGTGACCAAGCGGTCACCGGCAAAGAAGAAATCGGAGGTAACACCGGCAAAAGTCTTCAAAAGAAAGAGGAAGACTAAGGCAAATGAACCAGACTCTGAAGAAACCGAGTCTGATGAGTAGCCAAAGAAGGCTAGACAAACCAAGAAGATGAAGAAGAATGAACCAGCAGCATCTGCACCGGTAAATATAGATATCTGCTCTTACAATCCTTTGACACATTGTCAAAGAACAGTAAAGAATATTAGGAGAAAGTTACTTCATGATTTAATAGATTATTATGATGAATTCAATAGTGAGGAAAAAGATGAAGTACTACAGGAAATCATTCTTTATTTATGTAAAAATGACCGGTCACCATCAGAGATTAAATCTTAGACACCGGATTCATTATTTAAGGCATTGGATAACAAATGGTGCATTGCCATTGAAAAGGAATGGGAGATTAGGGAGAAAGTTTTTGCACAGTACTTCCCCGAACTCTCAAATTTAGAATTGTTGGATGCCCTGGATCAAAATAAAGGTCTCTTCTTCACAAGGAGAAGAAGACTCTGGTTGTTGGAGGGGAGAGTTGATGATGTAGAAAAAGATACACATCAGCACATGGCCCATGCTATCAGCTCTCACAAAGCACGAATGGCCAACCTCCAAGCGGAAAAGGAACCGGTTACTTCCAAACCGGATGAGGTCTTTGATGAGGAAGGAAACCTAGTGGAAGAACCAATCAACACCATCGATGTCAATGCCCTGGATGTAGATGATGTCACTCAGGACATACCTTTTAAGGGTACTGAACAGGGGCAACAGGCTGATCAGGGTGGTGAACAAGCTGTGGACACACAACAAGTGGCAAAAGACCAGGAAGAGAAAAAGAAGAAGGATGAAGATGAGAAACAGAAGAAAGAGGAAGAGAAGAGAAAAGAGGAAGAGGAGAAATGGAAAGATGAAGAAAAGAAGAAGCAAGAGGATGAAAGGAAAAAGAAAGAAGAAGAGGATAAGGAAGAAAAGAGAAAGAAGGAAGAAGAGGAGAAGAAAAAGAAGGAAGAGGAAGAAAAGAAGAAGAAGGAAGCGAAGGAGAAGAAGAAGAAGGAAGAGGAAGAAAAGAAGAAGGAAGTGGAAGAGAAGAAGAAGAAGGAAGAGGAAGAATAAAAGAAGAAGGAAGCGAAAGAGAAGAAGAAGGAGGAGGAGGAAGAATAGAAGAAGAAGGAAACAGAAGAGAAGAAGAAGAAGAAGGAAGAGGAAGCACAAAAGAAGAAGGAAGAAGAAGCAAAGAAGAAAGTAGAAGCAGAGCAGAAGCAGAAAGAAGAAGAAGACAATAAGAAGATGGAAGAGGAAGAGAAGAAAAAGAGAGAGAAAGAAAAGGAAGAGAAGGAGAAGAAAAAGAAGGAAGAAGCAGACAAGACCATTGAAGCAATGAAGACCACACAGATGGAAAGTCCTAAGGCAACCGGTAGCCAAGCCAAACTGGCTGCTATCTCAAGCCCCATTGATCTCCAATCTGCAAGTGAGTCTGAGCTTATGCAGAGCATCAAGGTTGCCCAAGAGCGCCTTGAAGGAATTCGAAGGAAAAGAGAACAAGATATTATTCAGGCGGTTGTAGACACACTTACCGGTTTAATCCCCGGTACTAATCTTCCTGACACTGATTCATCACTAGCACAACTCAAACTTCTATGTACTGTAGTGGATGATCAGGTACAGAGTCTAGAAGAAGCAACAGAGGCCAATGTAAAGAAAGAGCACCAAAAGGCTCTTAATGTTGCTCTAGTGAAGAAGTTGAATGAGCTTAGGACTGAACTGCTAAAGGATCAAAAGGACATAAGGAATGCCTTGGATGAGGGAAACTTGCTACTCAGCAAAATTTGTCAACCTCATCTGTTCTGTGATGATGTGCTAGCCAAGAAGCAACAGCTTCAAATGGACTTACAGTCCTACTTGGGCACATTCAAGACTCCTTATGACTCCTTTGTAGCATATGGGAAAATCGTTCACTGGTTCCAGATCCAATCAGCCAAGCTGGAGCAAGAGATCAACACACGGTCTAGTGATTTGCAGGAGCTTCAATTGGTATTACTCCCACGACTGCAAATTCTTCAGAAGTGTTATCTAAACCTGGAGGCCCTGACAGTCACACAGGAACTGAGCACAATAGATGCCATGGAGGAATAGGTATCACAGATGCAGACAGAGAAGGAAATGGCCACCTCCTTACTTGAGTCCTGGTCCCTCTCCATGAAACAATTTTTGCAGGACTATAAAGCAGTTTTTGACAAGTATTATTCATTATTGTCATAAACTCTTTTATATATGGAAATAGGTTTTTCAGCTGTACTTTGTCATTGTTGGCAAAGGGGGAGAAGTATATCTGGTTTTGTTTTTACAATTTTGAAATTTTGATATATTAGGGGAGAAGTATATCAGGGGTAGAAGTATCTGTTTTGAAATTTTGATATATGCTATGATATGTGTTATATGCTCTGATGATTATGCTCTGAATGCAAAATTGCTATACACTCTGTTGATTAAGGGATAGTGTATATGCTTAGGGGGAGCAATTTTGTTAATGGCAAGTTTTTTGTTGTAAAACACTTAGATGTCAAAATTTTATTTTCCTAAGTGTTGCCATCAATACCAAAGGGGGAGATTGTTGGCATTTTTTATGTTTATGTTGTGATTGTCATTGATGGACACACACTTGTATTGAGATCCCCTTTATATGTATGAGCTCATGCTCAACCGGTATTTGTTGCAACCGGTATATTGCATATTAGTCTCTAGACTAGTGATTTTGTAGAATGTGTTTCCCGGTCTGAAGCGGCATGTCGACCCCAAGCGGTTCACAGATCACAAGCGGTGCGAGGGAGCAAAGCGGCACAACACATTCTTACCAGTCTTCATTTGTGACAAACCGACAACCGGTATTTTGTATGAACTGGTAATACTCTGTGATGAGTTACCAACCGACATTTTGTGATGAGTTACCAATCCACCAATTGTTTGATGGTGCCGACACATTGATGGTGATTCTTGTGTCGTGTTATTGAGTATGTCTAGATTCATTGAACCTAGGAACTTGTAATGTAATCCTATTAGACCGACATGAAATCAGATTCCTTTAAAAGGACATCATGTCTAGGGTTTTTAAACTGTTGCTAAAAAGGGTTAATGTTGAGCTAGGGTTTGAGGTAGAAGTTAAGAATGATCTTATCGGACAAGATCAAGTTGTAACTGTGAGAGAGAGAGAAGACTAAAGTAATGCTGGAATGCATTAGCTGTGAGCAATACTGGATCTAACCAAGTAGTTTGTGCTATTAGATAGATCAAACACTTGTTGATTACTCACATCTTTGACAAGTTTGTAGCCCTTAACCGGGTAGGCCTCAAAGCCTTTGTAAAATCCTCTAACAAGGTGGTTCACACATGTGAATCTAAAATCCTCTAACAAGGTAGTCTTTAATCGGACTTATCTCCTAATAGAGATTGAGATTCCTAACAGGATCTGTTTTGGTGAAGAACATTGTAAGACCTTAACCGGTTGGGTTTCTATTCTGCATATAGTGACTTGTGTGAGTTCCATCTCACCATGGTTTTTCCCAGTTGGGTTTCCACGTCAAATATCCTATGTTATGGTTGTATTGCTTTTGTGGGTGAATGTTTTATTCGCATTTTGGTTTGCATGTGTGGTAACCGGTTTGACTGTCAGCCTGCTTTACTAGTTTATCTTTAGACTGTGTAAGTGCTTTAGTACAGTAATTTTTGGCATACTAATTCACCCCCCCTCTTAGTATTCATCAAATTATCACAATATATAGCAATAGACTCATCAAATATAACTCTAATATCCTTCAACATCTGCTTCATCCATATTACTTGAGTACAATTGCTAGTAGCAGCAACGTATTTTTCCTCTGCAGTAGATAAAGAAATGGAATTCTTTTTTTTACTTATCCATGGAACCAATCTCTTACCCAAGAAAATTGCACCACCACCAGTACTTTTTTGGTCATCAACATCACCTACTCAATCAACATCTATGAATGCACTCAAAGTGAAATCATCATCTTTAGGGTACCACAAACCTAAATCAATAGTTCCCTTCAAATATCTGAATATCATTTTCACAAATACAACTTGAGATTCCTTAGGATCAGCTTAAAATCAAGCAACAAGACACACAACATTTATAATATCAAGTCTAGTCTGAGTCAAATATAGTAATCTACCAATCATTGATCTATATCTAGTCTGATTTGCTTTCAGAGAGTCATCATCCTTTGTCAACTTTCATCCGATCACCATAGGTGTACCAATTGGCTTTGTATCATCTAAACCAAACTTTTTCAACAACTCTTTTACATACTTGGACTAAGATATGAAAATATGTTTATCTAACTGAGTAATTTGCAATCCTAGAAAGAATTTCATTTCACCAATCATCAGCATCTCAAACTTATTTTGCATCTCTTTAGAAATTTTTTTACACAAATTATCATTTCCTCCAAAAATAATGTCATCAACAAAAACTTCAACAATCAAAATGTTATCCTAGTCAATATTGAAATGAAAATTACTATGAACATTACCTTTATTGAATCCAAGCTTCAATAAATACTTGTCCAATCTAGCATACCAAGCTCTAGGTGTTTGCTTCAATCCATACAATGCTTTCTTCAACCGTCAAACCATATCTTCTTGATCTGTCAACTGAAATCCATTTGGATGCTCTATATAGACTTCCTCTTCCAACTCATCATTAAAAAGGCCGACTTAACATCAATATAATAAACTTTGGAATCTTTATAAGAAACATAAGCAAGAAATATTTTAACAGCTTCAATCCCTACTATTGAAGCAAAAGTCTTCTCATTACAAAAAGGTCTTGTTTTGTTCCTAACAACTTTGAAACCTTGTTCATTTAACTTGTTCCAGAAGACCCATTTAGTTTCAATTACATTTTTATCCTTAGGTCTAGGAACAAGAATCCATGCATTATTCTTCTCAATCTGATTCAGTGCTTCCTCCATTGCTTTAACCCAATTTTCATCTTTACATGCTTCATCAACATCTTTAGGTTCAATCTTAGAAATGAAACAAATTTCTTTAGCAATCCTTCTTCTAGTTATTACAACTTTTTTCTTATCACCTATAATCTGGTTTTCTGAATTATTCAACCTTACATACTTGGGAGTCTTAATATTTTCTTGATTTTCATACTCTTGAGTTCTTCCTTCTACATTAGCACTCGTCCCTTCTCCTCCATTCATTTGCTTCTTCAGAATAATTTGAACTAGATTATGGATCTACACTTGCTTTACATTATCTGATCTATCATTCTGATTTTTAGAGTCATATCCACAAGATCTAATCTATCTCACATTGCCTTCATCAACTTTCACATTAGCACTTTCAACTATTTTCCTCAATCTCTTGTTATAACACCAGTATGTCTTACTCTTAGTAGAATAACTGAGCAATATACCTTCATCACATCTATTGGAATCAATGAACACTAAGAGAAGGGGGATGAATCATTTTTTTGCAAATTAAAACTTTCTTTAACTGATTCTTAAACCACTAGATGCAAATAAATAAAAATAAAGTGCAGAAACTCAACACACACAAGCATAAAACCATAACGCCAGAATTTTTATGTGGAAACCTGGAAAGAGAAAAAACATAGTGGAACTGAGACCCACAATATTATAATACTGTGATCAGGAGTATGATAATATTACAGAGGGGAATGCACATGCATTCAAGCACACTACCTAAAGCTCACTGCTCAATTATAAAAGAGAGTGCTACAACCCCCGAAGGACTCACTATCCTACAAATGATTACAAATGATAATTGATTGACTGAACTGATGAATAGCATCTACAAATGCCAAAATGCAGCTACAGTTAAGCACAAAAGTCTTCTTCCACTGTTCTAATACACTTCTCTATTCTGTTCTACTCTATCATATATCAGAGCACAAATCTAAGGATAGCACACGTGAAACTACGCATAGACACTCACACAATCTTACCCAAAAATGATTATACAGGTCAATCTTATATATCTGTAAAAATTGATTAGGTCTCCAACAAGTCGGCTCAATCTGATTACAAGATACTCATGAAGACCAAAACAAATTGATAATATGCTTCAAATAGGTCAACACAACAACCTCAAACACAACACCAATCAACAAAATCATCCTGAAGATTTCGCATAATATGCTACACAACAATAACCCAAATAAATATGTTCTTCCTAAAATACCAGATACTGGATCACTAAACTTGCACAAGAATCAACATCAAAAGCTAGGATTTCAGAAAATAAATTCCTACCAAATAATCAACTAACTCTTCCATCACAAACAAAAATGTGTGCCAAAAATTGAGATTTTCGCAATGTACATACACTGTCGAACATTGTGTTCCACCTTCCAGACTTAAGCAAAACTTTTGGTAAAGAGAATTGGCTTATACCGTATGGCTTATCTGATTCGAGTTGCCATCAATTACAACCCCTAAATAATCCTCAAGCAAAAATTTCTTCTGGAACAATGTCTCTTCCCAACAATCTCCCCCTTTGGCATTGATCACAACGCTTAGTGAAAAATGACCAAGTGTCAAACCAAAAATGTCAAATATTGCAAAATCTCAAAAACTTTGAATCTAGCAAGCTCCCCCTAAGAAAATACATCATTTTTCACTCTTCTCTCTCCCTCTTTGAAAACAATGCAAAAGATAGGTATCTTCTCAAAATTGTATGTACAAGTATACACAACAACTTACAAAAATTTGAAGATATTTGCAAAAATGGTCCTTAATGACTGCAAGTGATGGTGCAGGAGTACCAACCTATGAGGGAATGAGCTAAAGACAAGATGATTTTCTATTGGTCTAAGATGATTGTAATAATACCCCATCGGTCCTTTTTGTAATTCAATGTCCTAGGAGTGTGACAAGTTTGTCCATGTATGGGTCAAATTGTCACCTAGGGTCTTGTAGAGAAAATTGAGTTAATAAGGGTCACAATGGTCTAAATTGGGGGATCAAGTGACCAAAGGTTTATTTGAGTCATTTTTGATATTTTAGAATCAAATGTAATCATTTTGGGGGACTATGATATTCAGGAGTCTAAGTTAGTTGAATAATGCAAAAATTGTCCTATTGTCAATTTGTTGTCATGACAATTTTGCACTTTTGTAAGTTGTGATTCTCCAACGGTCAATTCAGTTTGAAAAATGGTTGGAGGAGGTTGTCTTCATTTGGTGAGACACCTTTGAGGACCCCAAGCACCGAATGATGTAATTTGGTTCTTTTGGTTGATTTGAAGTTGATTTGGAAGGAAATTGAAGCATAAAAACTGTTGGAAATTTTGGAAACTGTCTAATCTCCATTGATTGCATATTGAAGGTGGATTGGCAAGAATGATAATCACATAGATCCTGAAAATAGATTTTTTTACCTTTGTTTTGTATTCGGTGTGAAGTATTGAAGTTATCGCTACCCCATTCTACAAGCAAATCTCTACTGGGTAGCCTAAAACCCTCAAACCACTAGGGTTTGACTGTAATAATGGTTTTTGGCCTATCAATCCTTAACTGAACACTATATTGTTATAGGAGATGATAGGCCATTGTATCATATGTCATTTTTAAAACCCATTAAGAGGACACAACAGGGCGAGGATGATGGAGAACTAAACCTAGGTCTGCCATCTCTATGTGACAGACTGGTTTGATGAGTGCAATGCGTAAGAATTGAGCGATAGAGCATTGGAATGGGGTTTGAATGTTGTAGAAGAGTAAATTGGAGGTTGACATAACATTTCATGGTCAGTGATGGTCACCAATTAGGAGAACCAAACCAGTTTGTGGAAGATGTTTTGTCAAATAGGCCTAATAGCCCTATTAGGTTTGTCAGTGCAGTATAAGTTGGGATATCTACAAGTTGGTCTGGTACCAAAAATTGAGATATTGTTGAGAACTCCTAAAAGGGTGTCTAAAAATATAATTTTTTTGCATAGATCCTCAGGGTGTCAAAAGTTATCACCTGATTCCCTCAAATGGAGGCCTAATTGCAACCGGTTCTGTTTGTGGGCAAGTGAGTCAAAATTGGTGTTCTGGTGGGTCTAAACCATGAAATCCTATTTCATTTTTGTTAAGGTATTGTGATAGCACCCCTCCAAGGGTTGTTGTATTTAATTGGTCAAGTGGGCCTTTCAAACCCCTAAGCCTAGTAGTAGCCCACTCATGTATGCAAGGGTGTGTGCAGTCACACAAGACTGGAGAGTGTTAGTTGTTTGTAAGTAGACATATTGGAGTCTTTGAGACTCCCAAGGTATTGTTTAGTATCATTCAACCATTGCTTGACTCAGTGTTTTGTAAGGACCCTTTAGCAGTAGGGTTTTGGTTGAGTTTGTGAGCCTTAGAGGTTGGCTGGTTCAAGGTTATCCTTCCATTCTATTTCCACTCCTCATCATATTGGTATCAGAGCAATATTTTGAAGATCACTTAGGTGGTGTGGTCTTAGTGTATGTCAAAGGAAGAGATTAAAATAGGGGTTGACAAAATGCCTCCTAAGAGTATGTCACAAGATGTGGTGAAGAAGTTGATTGAAGAGATGCTTGAGTCTAATCTTGAAGAATTGAAAAAGGGTAAGGATAAGGAAGATGGAAGTGACATTGATGAAGAAGGGGATAAAGAAGATGGGGAAGCCCCTAAGAGATCAGAGGAGATACCTACAGATTAGAGGGCATTTGTAGATGCCTCAAGGTCAGTCAATAGGGACACCATTGGTGGGTTTCCTATATATAGTGGAAGTATGGAAGCAGAAGAGGTGATAGACTGGATTAAGGCATTGACCAATCATTTTGATTATAGAGAAATCCTTGAAGATAAGAGAGTCAAGTTGGCAATGATGGACTTGAAAATCACTGAGAGGGGGGGGGGGGTGAATCAGTGACACCAAATAAAACACTACTTCAAACACTAACCGATAGATGAACTTAACCAAGCATTTGAACAAAATACATGGTATCCAAAATGATATAACATCATCCACAAAAAGTAAAGCATCCACCATAACACAAGTGTTTATACGTGGAAAACCCAAATAGGTAAAAACCCCGGTGAGATAGAACTCACAAGTTAACTATTTGCATTAATAGATAACTAACCGGTTAAGGTCTACAAAGTGCTCTGCTAGGAGGGAATCTTGTTAGAGATCCCAAAGCTTTATTAGAATCTTATACCCTGTTAAGAGTACTACCCTGTTAGGAGTAACCTCGTTGGAGGATTTGAGAATCCAAACTAATGGATCACCTTGTTAGAGGATTTGTGAAGCTTGTTAGAGCTTACTCGGTTAGGGGATTTGATTCTGTTGTAATGATTAGAAAACAACAAGAATGGTTTGATCTGTTCTAAGTAGCACAATACTTGCTTGATCAGATCCTTCTAAGTACATTCAACACTTCTCTTCATCTTAACACTTATCGCTCTTCAACAAAATCTTTCACTCTTGATGCATATCAGTATTCGCATAACATCATAACCATACTCATTCTCTATATCTTTCAAATGATTCACTAAGATGTCTTAAAATAGACATTCAAATCTTATGTCGGCCTAAGGAAATCAAAACACAATTTCCTAGGTGCAGTGTATCTAGACAAGTGATCAAAACTCATCACAAAAATGACAGCCAAGAAGTTGGTGCTGGTAACTCATCACAAAATCAAATACCAGTTAGAACAGTCAATGCCGGTTGTAAAAAAACATGTGAACCATTGTCTTGGAATCTTCCGCTTGATCTCCATCTTTATCTTCATCTTCATTTTGATGTCGACTTAGTGTAGCCATAGGTTGTCTCTTATACACATAATGGTTGACACAAAGTATCGGTTAGAGATAAACCTTAAACATACCGATTGACAGTGTAAACCAATTGAAGTTACACCAGTAGTGAATGTAATCGTATGTGAGTGTGAGAGTGTTTCATCAATGACAATAAGTGATGAATACATTACAATCATCACCAAGCCAACAGGAAAAGGCAAGGTTGAAGGGGTTTTCTCTTACATGGTGGAAATATGTACAAGGGGAGAGAGTTAAGGAGGGAAAGAGTATGATAACCTCCTGGGAAAGGATGAAAGCTAAAGTCAAGGCACAATTCATGCCCATTGACTATGAAGTGCAGATGTATAAAAAGTTGTAGAACTTTAGATAGAGAGACCTTGATGTGAATGCAT
The DNA here is from genome assembly GCF_030272615.1 of Cryptomeria japonica. NCBI lineage: Eukaryota > Viridiplantae > Streptophyta > Pinopsida > Cupressales > Cupressaceae > Cryptomeria > Cryptomeria japonica. Next base: position 896,683,526 of record NC_081409.1, on the reverse strand, counting down.
ACATGGAGGAGTTTCATAAATTCAGTCTCAGATCAAAGAGACAAGAAGAGGAGTCATAGAAAGTGTCCAGGTACTTGAATGGCCTAAGAATGAATATCCAAGATGAGATCAACACCTTGGCACCGGAGACAGTGAACAAGTGTTTTCAATTGGCCCTAAGGGCATAAGAGAAACTAAAGAGAAGAAGTGAGCAGGGTAACAAAGGTAAAGGAGGGAGAAGTTTCAGAGGTAGAGGTAGTTTTGGAGGAAGAAGTCCTAACCAAAGGTCTAGTGGTGAGTCTAGCCAAGGAGAGGAAGTTGGGGACTCAAGTAGCAGAGGAGTCTGTCGTGGGAGAAGACCTAAGAGGTGGGACAAATGGATCAAGGAGAGGATCCAAGTTCTCCAATATGAGGTTCTATAACTACAATCAGATGGGGCACCCGACCTACAAGTTTCCAAAGAAGGCCTCAAATTCTCATGGTGGTGAGAGGAGAACCACTTTGACTGAAGAAGATGCAAGGAGTGTGACATCTCCTGAAGTGAATTTGACATTAGAGATGGGAGAGAACCTGGTGATCAAGAGGACACTGCTCAAGGAACCAGTGAAGACTGAGCCACCAACCCAAAGAAAGACTTTGTTTAGAGTCAACTGCAAGATTAAAGGTAAGGTTTGTAAAGTTGTCATAGATTCAAGGTCTACTGATAACATTATATCTTTGGAAGTAGTAAACAAGTTGAACTTGGAGAGGATACCCCATAGTTGTCCATATAGGGTTAGTTGGTTGAACAAGGGGCAACACATACTCATCAATGAAAAAGCATGGGTAGAGTTCAGTATTGGGGGGTATAAGGATAAAATTTTGTGTGACATCCTTCCAATGGATGCTTGCCATCTTTTTCTTGGCAGTTTGACAGAAAGGCTCATCATGATGGAGAAAAGAATGCTTACTCTTTCCAAAAGGATGGTGTGACTTTTAGGATACAGTCAGTGGTAGAAGGGGACCCACAACATGTAGGATCTAGTGTGATGATGGTGGGGGAAAAAGAGTTCCTAGATACACTAAAGGAGGAAGGTGGAGTAGGTTTTGCTTTGATTGTGAAGCCCAAGGAAGAAAGGAAGAAGGGTGTGAGTGAGGTATGACCTAAGGAGGTCAGGGAGCTTCTTGAGAGGTATAAAGGAGTGGTTGCAGAAGACATACATGATTCCTTGCCACCCATTAGAGATATTAGTCATTAGATTGACCTCATACTAGGAGAGGTACTCCTTAACAAGGTAGCATATAAAATGACCCCACAACAGAATGAAGAGATAGCAAGGCAAATTCAAGAGCTCCTAGATAAAGGGTTGGTGAGGAAGAGCCTTAACCCATGTGGAGTACCTACTATTTTAGCCCCAAAGAAGGATAGGAAATGGAGGCTTTGTATTGATTCTAGGGCTATCAATAGGATAATCATCATGTAAAGGTGTCGTATTCCTAGGATAGAGGATCTAATGGATTATTTGGGGGGAGATACCTATTTCTCCAAGATTGACCTCAAGAGTGGGTACCATCAGATAAGGATAAGAGAGGGGGATGAGTGGGGGACTGCAATTAAAACTAATGAAGGGTTGTATGAATGGCTTGTGATGCCTTTTGGTCTTTCAAATGCCCCTGGTACCTTTATGAGACTAATGAATGAAGTGTTGCAGGATTTTATAGGGAAGTTTGTGGTAGTCTACCTTGATGACATATTGGTATTCAGTAAGAGCAAGGAGGAGCACTTGAAACATTTGGAGGTAGTCTTGAAGCGGCTACAGGAGCAGAAGTTGATGATAAATTTAGAAAAGTGTGACTTCATGAAGAAAGAGTTGGTCTACTTAGGCTTTGTCATCTCTAAGAGTGACTTAAAGATGGATTCTTCCAAGGTAGAGGCTATTTTCAACTGGCCTACACCTAAGACAACAAGAGAGGTAAGAAGTTTTTATGGTTTGGCAACTTTTTATAGAAAATTCATTAGGAATTACAGTGATATTTGTGCACCTATGTTAGAAACCATCAAGGGTGGTGGTAAGGTGAAGTTTGTGTGGACCAAAGAAGTAGATAAGAGTTTTGAGTGTTTAAAACATAAAGTTGTCAAGTACCCAGTCCTATTATTGCTTGATTTTAGTAAGGTCTTCACCATTGAATGTGATGCAAGCAAGTTGGCTATAGGAGCAGTATTGAGCCAAGAGGGGAGATCGGTGGCCTTTTTTAGTGAAAAACTAAATGAAGCAAAGAGGAAGTATTCCTCATATGATTTAGAGTTGTATGCCTTGGTACAATCTCTAAAAAAGTGGAGGCATTACTTGCTTCCTAAGGAATTGTTGTATATACTGACAATCGTTCTCTTAGTTTTTTGAATGGACATGAGAAGCACAATCATAGGCATATGAAATGGGTTGAAAGTCTTCAAGCATTCACCTTCATCATCAAGCACAAGAAAGGGGTAGCCGATAAGGTTGCAAATTCTCTAAGTAGGAGGGTGTTAACAATACAAGAAGTATAGTTGCAGAGTATGGGTGTTGAGGTACTCAAAGGATTATATGAAGAGGACCAAGATTTGAAGGAAATATATAAGGTATGCTATGAGTTTGCAAATGATTTTCATGGAGAATTTTCTGACTACACCTTGTAGGATGGTCTTTTGTTCAAGGGGTGTCAATTATGTATCCCTAGGTGTTCAATGAGGGATAATGTAGTGAAGGAGAAACATAGTGGTGGTTTAGGAGGTCATTTTGGGCTCAATAAGAGTTTGGACCTAGTTAGGAGATTTTACTTTTGGCCAAAGATGCAGCCTGGTATCAGAAAGTTTGTGGAGATTTGTATTGTGTGTTAGAGAGCAAAGGGGGTCTCAACCAATACAGGGTTGTACCAACCTTTTCCTATACCAAGTAGACCTTGGGAAAGTTTGAGTATGGATTTTGTGATGGGATTACCCAAGACAAAGCTAGGTCATCACAGTGTGTTTATTGTGGTAGACAGGTTCAACAAGATGGCTCACTTTATTCCTTGTAAAACCACCAATGATGCTAGCTATATTACAGGATTGTTCTTCAGATAAATAATTAGAATTCATGGGTTGCCTTTGAGTATTGTGTTTGATAGGGACAACAAATTTGTTGGCATTTTTAGAGAACCTTGTGGAAGAGATTGGGTACAAATTTGTCCTTTAGTTCAACCTATCACCCTCAGACTGATGGCCAAACTAAGGTTGTGAATAGGTCCTTGGGAAATCTTCTTAGATGTTTGACAAAAGAGCATGGAAGTAGTTGGGATGTGGTGATACCTTAGGTAGAGTATGCCTATAATGATTCAACAAATATAAGTAAAGGTCTGAGTCCTTTTGAGATTATGTATGGTAGTCATCCTAGAGGAGTTTTTGAATTGAGAGATGTTTAGGGGTTGGACAAAAGGAGTGGACATGTTGATGAATTCGTAGAGGCTATCAAAGAGGTGCATCAACAAGTCAGAGATACCTTACAATAGAACAGTCAAAAGATTAAAGCAAGAGTGGATCAGAGGAGAGATGTATAGTACCAAGTGGATGACATGGTCATGGTTCATCTTAGCAAGGACAGGTTGCCCAAGGGAAGCCATAGCAAGTTAATGATGAGAAGGATTGGACCTTGTAAAATTTTGGATAAATATGGTCTTAATGCTTACAAAATTAAACTCCATAATGATATTGCTATTTCACCTATATTTAATGTTTCTGATCTAACAATGTATAGGAGTCCTACTGTAGGAGAAAGTGCAGATGAATCTATTCAGGACAGTGAGGAATGGATAAAACACTTACCATCTAAGGAGTCGTCTAAGATGGAGTGCATTTTGGATAGCAGGGAGGCCAAGAAGACAAGGCACAAGACTTATTTTGAGAACTTGGTTAAATGGAAAGGCCTTCCTGACTCAGAAGCTACATGGATGTTGGAGGAAGATATCAAAAAGTATGGTGGTGATTTGCAGAAGGTTGTCTCTAAGAGGACTTGAGACAAATTTCACCAGGGGAGTATGGTTCATGAGCACCAACCTATGAAGGAATGAGCCAAAGACAAGATGATTTTCTATTGGTCTAAGATGATTGTAATAAGAATCTATGGGTCCTTTTTGTAATTCAATGTCCTAGGAGTGTGACAAGTTTGTCCATATATGGGTCAAATTGTCACCTAGGGTCTTGTAGAGAAAATTGAGTCAATAAGGGTCACAATGGTCTAAATTGAGGAATCAAGTGGCCAAAGGTTTATTTGAGTCATTTTTGATGTTTTAGAATCAAATGTAATCAGTTTGGGGGACTATGATAGTCAGGAGTCTAAGTTGGTTGAATAATGCAAAAATTGTCATATTGTCAATTTGTTGTCATGACAATTTTGCACTTTTGTAAGTTGTGATTCTCCAGCAGTCAATTCAGTTTGAAAAATAGTTGGAGGAGGTTGTGTTCATTTAGGGAGACACCTTTAAGGACCCCAAACACTGAATGATGTAAGTTGGTTCTCTTGGCTGATTTGAAGTTGATTTGGAAGGAAATTGAAGCATAAAAACTATTGGAAACTCTGGAAACCATCTAATCTCTGTTGATTGCATACTGAAGGTGGATTGGCAAGAATGATCATCACATAGATCTTGAAACTAGATTTTTTTACCTTTGTTTTGCATTTGGTGTGAAGTATTGAAGTTATCGCTGCCCCATTCTACAAGCAAATCTCTACCGGGTAGCCTAAAACCCTCAAACCACTAGGGTTTGACTGTAATAATGGGTTTTAGCCTATCAATCCTTAATCGAACACTCTGCCATTATAGGAGATGATAGGCCACTATATCATATATCATTTTCAAAAGCCATTAAGAGGACACAACAGAGTGAGGAGGATGGAGAACTAACCCTAGGTTTGGCATCTCTATGTGACAGACCGACTTGACGAGTGTAGTGCATGAGAATTGAGCGATAGAGCATTGGAAAGGGGTTTGAATGTGGTAGAAGAGTACTTTGGAGGTTGACATAACTATTTCAAAGAAGATAAGATGAACTGATACAAAGTTGCCCCAAGATGGGAATGATATGCCCCCTCAAGAGATTGTCTGTGATCTTTTCAGAAAATGGAATAACAATATCGAAAGACTAAATGGATTCAACCACAAAAGCCTAGCCTAACATCAACAAAGATCCACCATAACATATGAATATTACCTAAGACAATGCAAATCAAATAAGATCACAAATATTATACCATCACATGTCCAATAGGGTTTGGATCTCCATTCTTCCTATCTCCATTGATCTTGCTTGATATATTTGCTCTCAGATTTTATGTTTGCACAAGAGCTCAACAAAGAATGAAAATGTGGTTGTAAGTAGGCTTGATCACATGTGAAAATTCAAAGCGTAGTTGGATTGAATGATTAGAAGATAATTAGAGAAGCATCCTCTTATATAGAAGATACTATAATAAATCGAGGGATAAGATTGAGAGGTGTAAAAGATAAATGGTTGGCTAGGATTAGAGGGTAGGTAGAGGAAATAAGATAATAATGAGAGGGTAGGTAGTGTAGGAATTAAGAGATGAATGACATGTGTCATGGGTAGAAAAGGTACAAAGATTTATTTAATTAATAGAAGAAGTGGGATCAATTAAATAAATAAAAGTATTTATTTAATTTAAGAAAAAAAGATAATTTAAATAAATAAAAGTATTTATTTAAATGAGAAATAAGGCTAGAAGAGGATAAATGAATTAATTAAATAAATAAAGATAAATTCAATTAATAGAAGAATTAGGCTTAAAATAATTAAGTAAATAAAATATTTATTTAATTAGACTCTACAATAACATTTCATGGTTAGTGATGGTCACCAATTAGGAGAACCAAACCAGTTTGTGGAAGGTGTTTTGTGTAATAGGCATAATAGTCATATTAGGTCTGTTAGTGTAGTATAGGTTGGGATATCTGCAAATTGGTCTGGTACCGAAAACTGAGATATTGTTGAGAAATCCCAAAAGGGTGTCTGAAAATATAATTTGTTTGCCTAGATCCCCATGGTGTCAAAATTTATCACCTGATTCCCTCAAATGGAGGCCTAATTGTATCCGGTTCTGTTTGTGGGCAAGTGAGTCAAAATTGGTGTTTCGGTGGGTCTAAACCATGAAATCCTATTTCATTTGTGTTAAGGTGTTGTGAGAACACCCCTCCAAGGGTTATTGTATTGAATTGGTCAAGTGGGCCTTTCAAACCCCTAAGCCTAGTAGTAGCCCACTCATGTATGCAAGGGTGTGTGTAGTCACACAAGAATGGAGTGTTAGTTGTTTTTAAGTAGACATATTGGAGTCTTTGAGACTCCCAAGGTATTTTTTAGTGTCATTGAACCATTGCTTGACTCGGTGTTGTGTAAGGACCCTTTGGTAGTAGGGTTTTGGTTGAGTTTGTGAGCCATAGAGGTTGGTTGGTTCAAGGTTATCCTTCCAGTCTATTTCCACTCCTCATCAAGTGATCATCCCAACCTTTCTTCAGGGTCTCCAAAATGTTTATCAAAGCACTAAAAAGGTATGCATGATTTCTTCTTCTCAAATATTTGAAGGAACAATCTTATTTAGTGCATTCAAGGCATCTTGCTAACTGATCAAAAGAGTATCCAACAAGGGAGTGATCAATTTCCTCATCTCTCCCACTTTAAAAAATATTCTCTCTTTTTTTTATTCAAGATCTTGATTCTATCAAGGTCATCACCTGAGCTTCATAACTACTGGGATGCATAGGACTAAGATATTCCAGCTAGTTGTCCTTCACATTCTTTCATCTTCTTGTCTAGCTCTATAATGAACTTCAACAATAGATAACATGATTCAATGCCTCTTGAATTCCCTTCATATAAATTATCAGACTAATCGTATCACCTTCAACCATTCTCAAAATTGTCCTTAGCCTCATTGCAATAAAATGATTTAAAATATTTATATCTACCACTTTCTTAAGAGATTCAAAATGAGAATCTATTGCCTTAAGCATACTTCTTAGATTACCTGAGGGTGAACCATGAGTGTCTTGCTTGAATGTTGAAATTTTTTTCTCAAGAACACCTGTAGCCAAAGATATAAGTTTGTTATCCTCAAAGTGAGACTTTAACAAGTCTACACTGGTTTTTGCTTGAGCTAAGGCTACAAACTTCAGTGCTTCCATAGTAGATAATGAATTCAAATTGATTGGCCCTTGAATGAGAGCAATTTCACTTATAATCTGCATGCCCTTTTCAGATTCCACAGTGTCTCTTTCCATCGAAACCTGCTCAAACTTACCTCCATCCTTCTCCTTCACTCCCATCTCTGCATCCTCTACCTTCTCATCACCAACCTCCTCCACGTTGTTATCTGAATCAACGTTCATAACTAGAGGATTCTGAACTGCTTCACCAGAGTCTGCAATCTTCTAACTATCATCAATATCATCTACAATAATAGGTTCAGTTGCCTATACATCCGACTTGACAATTTTTGGCATCTCAAGGTCTTCTAGAATAGGCTTATGAACACTTTCCTGATATTTTTCAGGAGCCTCATCATACTCATACTTCTTTATTATTTTTCTCAAAATTTCTCTAGTCTCCTTATGTACATTGTCATGTTTTCCAATCATTATTTTATTTACACGGGTTTTACTTCTGAATCTTTCTTTATTCTCTTTAAGAATTTTATCAACTTCTATCTTAGCAATCACTAGACAGAGTTTCCCTAACTCATACTCCCTAATTATCTCCTCTTCTAATCTAGTAGCTTCTTTTGTTATATCCAAAATATCATATAGACTCTTAGGGACTTCAGAAGCAATCTCAATAAGTGCTCTGCTATACTTATTCAAATATACAAGAGTAGTGTCTTCTAGAGACCTCTTCCCTTTTTCATCCAAACGATCATAAAATTGGGAAAGAATTTTAAGGTTACCTTGTTCTATTATTGTCTCCTTAACTTTCTTAAGAGTTATGTTAGATGGATCAACTTCAACTCTTGGATTCTTGCTAGACTGAATTCCACCAGAGGATTGAAACTTCACAACCCTAGAAGAAGTAGCACTCATCTTTACTTCTTGCACTACTTCATCTGATTCAGTCTATTCATCTGTAGTGGATGCTATATAAAATTTTTCAAGTTTTCCTTTCTTCCTATTCTCAACTCCATCAGATGGTTTGGATTGAGGCAGTGGAGGGACAAGCTTTTGAGCACCAGAGGAAGGTGTTGGCTTCCTTGTCTGCTTTGGCTTCAGGGAAGGAGATTCTGGTTTGGTCTTCTTTGGTTTCACCATGTCCTCTTCCTTCAAGATTTTTTTCTCTCAGAATCTTCAGACTACCTCCTTTATGATTCCCATGTCTTCTGCCCACTACTCTACTTCCTTCCTTACTCTCCTTTGCATTCCAGGTTTGGTGAAATGAGAGTGCAAGCTTAAGCTTTTCTCCTTATATGTTCCAAACTTTTCCTCTGAAGTGTCTACTAGCTTTCTCAAAAGATGTTGAGAATATGCATGAATAATATCACCACTCACCTCATACCCTATGGGCATGATCCAAATTTTCCTAAGTTCGACAACCTCCATCAAGCATATGGAGTTTTCATACTTCTCCGCATTTTCCTTAGGGATCCTTTCCCCCCCTCTACATCATGCTTTAAAAAGTTTTAAAGTAACCCCATAGAGTATCTCTTTGATCTTTTGCATCACCCAATCCACTTAGAGTCTCCTTTATCTTCATCGCCACTGGTCTATCATATGCCCATTGAAATTTTCCTACACCGGGAACCTCATTCATGAAATAGAAATACAAATAAATAATTAGGGTACCAAACTTGAATACATGCTTCTTATCTTGCTTTATCTTCTTCATATTATTCAAAAGCTCATTCCGGAGAACCTCACATAGATCATATAGCTTATCTTCCTTAAGAATTTGAAAAGCAACATAAATGGCTATATCGAACATTGATTTTTCTATGTTGGAATTATAAACTTTGTAACCTATCACCATGGATGCAAATCTAACATCATAATCAATAATGTTATTGATTGTCATTGACCTTCCATCATGTTGGGAATTAGTTGCCTTCGAGACAGTCGTGTTCTTCACATTCTATTGGCATTTTGACACTTAGTTGTCATTGATGTCAACCGGTGAAGATGGAGTACGGTAGATGGTTGCTTGGTTAAAGATGAAGAGGCAGAATGTGAAGATGTGAAACTAGTACAGGATGCTTATCGGTCAATAGGTGAAGAACTTGACCGGTGAAGGACACTCTACTGATAAAGGGTTTTACCGGTATGTGTTTTTGTCGAACCAACTGTATATTGGAAGGCCGTGTCTTGTTTGGTGCGATGTCGTGTGAAGCTGAGGTGGCAAGTAGAGTGTAGTTGGCGAAGCTTCATTCGTAGGGTTGATGAAACTAATATTCACCATTAATGAAGGAACCACAAATCAAGGGATTGTATCAGACTGATTGCGGCTCGAGGAAGAAGGACTAAAAGAGCAAGATCAGGGGAGTAGGTGGCGCCTGGATTGAAGACAGAAGATCAAATTGAAAGAACACCTCGAGAAGGAAATAACAAAGGCATTAATAGCAATTCGACAAATGCAAATTAAAAAAAGGATCGTGTTTCCCGTATCTGATAAAGCATGAAAATGATGAAGATGAATAGATGGACTTCAAGGTGATCAGATCTTGCGAATTTGATTAGATTTGATTTGCCTCGAAGATGGTGAAGAAACCCTAACTGCCTAGATTTTGAATCGACTTTTTGGCAGGAACTCATCTTATAAGAAAAAGGAACTATGGACAGAAATAATGATGCTGTTGTGGTGAAGATAGTAAACAGGAGAGAAGTTAGAAGAAGGAAACTGAAGGAGAGGTTTCAATTAAGTTACAGTGCGAGGTAGTAGACAGATCAATAAGAGGCTTCTACTAGTAGTTTCTCAGTAGAGCGGTTGTGCTTAATCGGTAAGGTGTGGAAGTGCAGGTCCTAGAGTGACACAATGTATAGAGAGACTGTGAGTTAATTGATTCAAGTGTTGCAAAATACATTTGCAGTAGGGAGCCTTAAATTGCATTCAATTGGTATTTCAATATACATAACCAAGTTGGTGCTTGGTGTAGGGGTTGACGCTCCCTGGGTTGGTGCCTTAAAATGTGCAGGGGTTGGTGCCCAACATCTTTGTAAATCTATGTTTTACCTATGAGGCTGGATTGGAGCAGTAGTATTCAATAACTTTTCTCACCTAGATTTTTCTCACTTAGAGTTTTCCTCATAAATCTTGTGTTTTGAGTTGGTTATGTGTGCATGGTCTCTTTGGCTTTCTCTCTTATATTTCTTGTCTTATTATTTATGAGATTAAGTATATAATTGATATTCTTCAGATAGTTAGAAAAAAGAAATCGATCTAGGAATCACTAATTCAACCCCCCCCCCTCAGTGGTACTATGTGCTCAACAATTGGTATTAGAGCCAAGTTCCAGGTTATCTCTAAACCTTGGGTAGATTCTGGACTTTGAGCACAATGGCAAGAAGTGAGTTTGCTTCCTCAAAAGCCCCCATATTTGATGGATCTAACTATACCTTTTGGAGCAGAAGAATGGAGACATATATTTCATCTCTTGGCTTTGATGTATGGATGTCAGTCAAAAATGGGTATATCATTCCTAATACTCCTCCCACTGATCCGGATGGAAAGAAGGAGTATGAAAATAATGCAAGCGCCAAACATGCCATTTTGAGTGGACTGTCCGATAATGAATTTGTCAAAGTTATGCATTGTGCTTCAGCAAAGGAAACATGGGACAAGTTGCAGAGGTTGTTTGAGGGAGATGCAAAGGTCAGGGAGGCCAAACTACAAACTCTAAGAAGCCAACTTGAAAGCATCAAAATGAAAGATGATGAAAAGATTGCAGAATACCTTCACATATTTGATGAAACTGTGAATGTTATCAGAGGACTTGGTGAAGAGATTGCAGATGAAATTCTTGTCAAAAAGATACTTAGATCTCTCACTCCCAAATATGATACTAAAGTGTCAGCCATAGAAGAAGCCAAGGACCTGGAGACTTTTACTATGGATGAAATGTTTGGCTCCTTGACAACCTATGAGATGAGAACAACCGGTGAGACTTCCTCAAGAATAGAAGCTGCTTTCAATACCACCAAAAAGGGGAAGGAAGTTGTTACTCATAAAGATTCCAGCGAAGATTCTGATGTTGAAGTAGAAAACTTTGTCAGGAAGCTCAAAAGAGGATCAGGCCGGTATAAAGAAAAGCTACCCCTAAAATGTTTCAATTACGGGAAGGTAGGACACTTCGCTACAAGCTGTCCTCACAAAGATATCGGTGGAGATGAGTCAAGAGAATTCAGAAGATCTATCGGCAAAGACAGAGAAAGGAATGACCATCGGTAGGGAAGAAGAGACTACCGGAACCAAAATAGTTTATATACCATTGAAGATGACACAACAGATGACAAGGATGCATCTGAAGATGATGACCATGAGGACCATAGAAAAGTAAATCTTTTCATGTCATTTGACAAACCTGCTATTGAAGATGAGGAAGAAGAGGATATTGAGGCTGAAGTGGACTTGGAGAGTGAACTTATCAGTGCACTTGAAGAACTAATTAAAACAAGAAGTCAAGAGAGTGAAGCTTGTTGCAGTAGATGAGCAAGATCTCTTGAAGAAGTCTCTGGAAGAATCCGACCAAATCATATCTGACTTGAAGCTATAGCTGGAAGAAACTAAGAGAATCGGTGAAGCTACAACCCTTGACTTGACAAAGAAAGAAAAGGAATATCAAGAGCCGGAGGCAGAAATAATAAAGCTCAAAAAGGAGCTTGAAGAAAACAAGGAAGAAATAAAAATAAGAAGCAAGTTTGAAGGTAGCACTGAAGCCTTGGATAAGATGTTAAGCAAACAAAAGAAACCCAAAGACACAGGTGGTTTAGGCTTTGAAGTTGGTCAAGGGTCAAACCACAAAGATAAATCTGACAAAGAGATAATGTTCATTTCCTCAAATAAAGGAGGAGAAAAGAAGACATTCACTATAGGCAAGGAAAATGGAAAAAAGACATATGTTGATGCTATTGGAAATCGACACCTAAACCGGTATGCAAAAATGAACCAGAAATCATATTTCATGCAAAAATTTGCAGATCCAAGGAGGAATGCCAAGATTGACTGAGAAGGATTCATCAGATTTAACAATAGGAACAGAAGACCCCCAATGAGGCAGTTCCATTCAGGACCAAGACAACACGACCGATATGTATCAAATTTTCATGGTTATTGTTATCGGTACAATAAATTTGGGCATAGAATAGCTCATTGTAGTCTAAACAACAAACCCTCTATGAATTTTGAAAGTAGAAATTCATTTAATGCACTCCGTGATATGAATATTGTTTGCTACTAGTGCAATGGATATGGACATAAGAGTGTTGATTGTAGGGAGAACCAACCAACATCCTACAATAGCTTTAAGGGCGCTTCCTTTATTAAAAACATAAAATGCTATAACTGTCAAGAATTTGGACACATAGCTAAATTATGCAGAAACAAAAAGAGCAAGCAAGTGAAGGAAAATCCTGATCAAAGATTGGTACTTGAACCTGAGCAAAATACAGGAGTTGACAATAAGAAAGAAATCAAACTGGTCTGGGTTGAAAAAGAAAAGGAAAAGGCAGAATCAAGTCTCTTGGTGTAGACTGCCTTGCATGCTGAGAGGAAAAATCTATGGGTAGTAGATAGTGGTTGCTCAAACCATATGACTGGTGACAAAAGAAAATTCATCAATCTTGAAGATTGGAATGGTGGATCAGTAAGGTTTGGAGACAATTCCTCCATCAAAATAAAGAGAAAAGGAACACTAAGCATTGATGGAAAATTGAAGGCACATGAAGTATATTATGTGGAAGGCCTCAAAAATAATCTGCTGAGTGTGAGTCAGATGTGCGACAAAGGTTACAAATTCATTTTTGACTCCGCTGGCTGTCAGATAAAGAAAGACAACACCAGTAAGGTGGTGGCAAAGGGAAAGAGAATTGATGGAAATGTTTATAATCTGAAGAAATCCTATGAGTCCCAATGTATGTTAGGACAAGTAGATGAAAGTTGGCTGTGGCACAAAAGATTAGGCCACATAAATTTTGATAACTTGGTTACAGTGAACAAAAAGGGTTGTGTGAGAAATATTCCACCCATCATCAAGCCAGTTAACACATTTTGTGATGAATGTGTAAAAGGAAAGCAAACAAGAGTAAGTTTCAGGATAAAGGAGCACAACACCTCAAAACCACTTGAAATTATGCATATAGATCTATGTGGTCCAACTAGAGCAAGAGCCCTTGCCGGTGAAAGATATTTCATGCTTTTCATTGATGACTACTCAAGAATGACACGGGTCACCTTTTTACAAGATAAATCACAAGCATTCGAAAGATTCAAGATCTTTCAGAAGATGGTGGAAAAGGAAAGTGGGTACAAAGTAAAATGTCTAAGATCACATAGGGGTGGAGAGTTCACATCAGATGAATTTAAAGACTATTGTGAAAAACATGGAATTAGAAGACAATACTCTGCTCCTAGAACACAACAAAAAAATGGTGTAGTAGAAAGGAAGAACAAAATAGTCAAGGAGATGGACAAAACTATGTTGAATGAGGCCAGTCTACCAGATGCTTATTGGAAAGAAGCTATTCATACTGCTGCATACACCTTCAACCGGGTTCAGTTAAGAACAAACAACAAGATGACACCTTATGAATTATGGTATGACCGGAAGCCATCAGTCAAATATTTCAAAGTTTTTGGAAGCAAATGCTTCATTAAGAGAGATATGGATGGTTTGGGAAGCTTTGACTCTAGAAGTGATGAAGGGATCTTCCTTGGTTACTCATCAAACAACAAGACATACAAGTTCTACAATAAAAGACTAAGAAGAATTGTTGAAAGTGTGCATGTAAGAATTGATGATAACATACACAAAGGATGTCAACCACACACTAACCGATATGATGTTCAGTCTGATACTGAACTGGAGGCAGCACCTCAGAAGGTTCCCAATTAGTATGTATAGTTGAATCATCCGAAAGAGAAAATATTGGGAAATAAGAGTGATGGTGTGCAGACTAGAAGAAGACTTTCCCGAAATGATGAACAGGTCAACCTATGCCTCATAACTGAAGTTGAACCCAAACTTTCATTGAGGCTAGCAAGAGACAAGAATCGATGGATGCCATGGAAGAGGAAATGCACCAGATTGAGAAGAACAAGACTTGGGATTTAGTCCCCAGACCAGAAGACAAGAACATTATTAGCACAAAGTGGGTCTACCGAAATAAAATGAATGAAGAAGGCAAGGTTGTGAGGCACAAAGCTAGACTAGTGTGAAAAGGATACTCTCACATAGAGGGGATCAACTTTGAAGAAACATTTGCACTGGTGGCTAGATTAGAAGAAATTAGGATGTTTCTAGCTCACTCTGCCTACAAGGGCTACAAAGTGTACCAAATAGATGTAAAATCTGCTTTTCTAAATGGAAATTTAGAAGAAGAAGTATAAATGGAGCAACCAGAAGGATTTCTGCTGAATGATGATGAGACTTTTGTATGTTAGTTAAAGAAAGCTCTGTATGGTCTTAAGGAGGCCCCCAGAGCATGATACTCAAGATTAGATTTATATCTAAAGGAGAAGGGATTCAAAAAGGGAAGTGTTGACAATAATTTGTACATAAAGAAAGATGGGAATCACATGATTATTGTGGTTGTGTATGTAGATGGCATAATTTTTGGTGGCAATAAGGATACTCTCTGCAAAGAGTTTGTTGATCAGATGCAGTCAGAATTTGAGAAGTCAATGTTTGGTGAATTGACCTACAAATTCTACAGAAAGATAAAGGAATCTTTATCTCACAGGTCAAGTATGCAAAGGAGATGTTGAAGAAATTCCAACTGGAAGATTGCAAACTAGTAAGTACTCCCATGGTGACTGACAACAAATTAAGTAAATATGATGAATCACCAGTAGTGGATCAGACTTTGTACAGATCCATGATAGGTAGTCTACTATATCTAATTGCTTCAAGATCAGATATAGTTTAGCCACTATGCATGGTGGCCAGATTTCAGGCTACACCAAAGCAGTCTCACATGAATGTTGTTACCAAATTTTTTAGGTATCTACAACGAACACTCAGTTATGGTTTGTGGTATCCTAAACAGGGAAATTTCATTTTGGAAGCATACACTGATGTCGACTGGGCAGGCTACATAGATGATAGAAAGAGCACAAGCGATGGTGCATTCTTTCTGGGCGACCAGTTGGTCTCATGGCATAGCAAGAAGCAGGACTCAGTCTCTCTATCTACGACTAAAGATGAATACATTGCTACTACTTCATGCTGCTCTCAATTGCTTTGGGTGAAGCAGACTCTCAAAGATATCCAAGTGGACATCACTGATCCCATTCTCATCCGGTGTGACAATTCGAGTGCAATCAACATAGCAAAGAATCTGGTCATGCATTCCAGAATAAAACACATTGCAATCAAATACCACTTCCTTAGAGAGAAGGTTGAAGGAAAATAAGTAAGAATGGACTATGTTCCTACTGGTGATCAAGTAGCAAAATTTTTCACCAAACCACTACCGGCAAGCACATTTGAATACCTCCGACACACGTTGCGAGTTGTATCATCCACATAGAAGGTTTGTGTGGCTCAGGGGGATCCTTGTGTGGATCACAGGTGGAGTGTGCACGTACCCTTTATCATTATGTCAAAGGGGGAGATTGTTGGCATTTTGACACTTAGTTGTAATTGATGTCAACCAGTGAAGATGGAGTATGGTAGATGGTTGCTTGGTTAAATATGAAGAGGTAGAATGTGAAGATGTGCAACCGGTACTAGATGCTTACCGGTCAACAGGTGAAGAACTTGCCTGGTGAAGGACACTCTACTGACAAAGTGTTTTACCGTTATGTGTTTTTGTCGAAGAAACTGTACATTGGAAGGCCGTGTCTTGTTTGGTGTGATGTCGTGTGAAGCTGAGGTGGCAAGTAGGGTGTAGTTGGTGAAGCTTCATTCATAGGATTGATGAAACTGATATTCGCCATTAATGAAGGAACCGTGAATCAAGGGATTGTATCGGATTGATTGGGGCTCGAGGAAGAAGGACTGAAAGAGAAAGATCAGGGGAGTAGGTGGCACCTAGATTGAAGATAAAAGATCAGATTGAAAGAACACCTTGAGAAGGAAACAACAAAGGCATTGATAGCAATTCAACAAATGCAAATAAAAAATGAAGGATTGCGTTTCCTGTGTTTGATCAAGAATGAAAAATGACGGAGATGAACATATGGACTTCAAGGTGATCAGATCTTGCAAATTTGATTGGATTTGATTTGCCTCAAAGATGGTGAAGAAACCCTAACTGCTGGATTTTGAATCGACTTTTTGGTGGGAACTCATCTTATAAGAAAAAGGAACTATGGACATAAATAATGATGTTGCTGTGGTGAAGATAGTGAATAGGAGAGAAGTTAGAAGAAGGAAACTAAAGGAGAGGTTTCGATCAAGTTACAGTGCGAGGTAGCAGACAGACCGATAAGAGGCTTCGACTAGTAGTTTCTCAGTAGAGTGGTTGTGCTTAATCGGTAAGGTGTGGAAGTCCAGGCAACATCCTAGAGTGACACAGTGTAAAGAGAGACCGTGAATTAATTGATTCAAGTGTTGCAAAATACATTTGCAACAGGGAGCCTTAAATTGCATTCAATTGGTATTTCAATATACATAACCAAGTTGGTACTTGGTACAGGGGTTGATGCTCCTTGGGTTGGTGCCCTAAAAAGTGTAGGGGTTGGTGCTCCTTGGGTTGGTGCCCAAAATCTTTGTAAATCTATTTTTAACCTGTGAGGCTAGATTGGAGCAGTAGTCTTCGACAACTTTTCTCATCGAGGTTTTTCTCACTTAGAGTTTTCCTTGTAAATCTTGTGTTGTGAGTTGGTTGTGTGTGCATGGTCTCTTTGGCTTTCTCTCTTATATTGCTTGTCTGACTGTTTATGAGATTAAATGTATAATTGATATTCTTCAGATAGTTAGAAAAAGAAATCGATCTAGGAATCACTGATTCACCCCCCCTCTCAGTGGTACTTTGTGCTCAACACATTCCTTAGGCCCGGTACATCGTTGGTTGCATTCAATCATGTTACAAATTTGATTGCTTGCTTCATGATCTTATGCAGCCTATCAAGCCATATGAACTCGCCATGAACTCTGCTTAGAATGAATCTAACCCCTTTAGGTTTGTTAAAGATCGGAAAATTCACAAATTGGATGAAACCCTTGTCCTGGAGTGATTTGAATTTGGCTTTAAGGTTACCTATGACATCTACCATGTGCTCTATGTAAAGCTTCATCATTTCATCATTTCCAAGCTCTTCAAAATTGCAATAAATATAAGCCTAATGTCCTTAATATGCAAAACACCATACATAATGGACAAAAATGCCCCTTATGGATCATCTTCCATCGCTTTGGGTATTTATTGAATTTAGGTCTTTCCCTATCAACTATGTCAACAACCAATGGAGTTACCACGCCAGATGATGCCATTGCCAAATTTTAGGTTATGAACAGAGAAAGTTATTAGACTCTGAAAAATACCTTTTGATATTCAACTAGATACAAGAAATCTTTGTCAAATCTCTTCAAAGCTTTGGGTTCACTTCATAATCTCACTGCCAAGCTCTCCTGCTCTTTTTCTTTAAATGCAATGTGAGGAATGAAAGTTAAATTGCCTTTTTATCCACCACATACCTAACTTTTAGGTATAATAAATTCTCAACCCTAACTTTACCGGATGCTCTGTATCTCATGAATATTCTTCTGGAGTCACAAATCACCATGAAGTATTTCAGAGATCCTTTAGGATTGACTGCATAATCATTCACAACCATCTGAAACCTCCCACATCAAGTTACAGATCTTAGACAAGGGGTTTTTAGGATATGTATAAAAAGATTCCCCCTAAGGCTGAGTACCTTAGTTACCGGATGAGGTTCCAGCATCGGAATCAGGTGCAGACTCATTCACTTTATCTAAATCATTCTTCTTAACCCATTTCTTCTTGTACTGCTCTCTGATTTCTTCGATATTCACTTTCCCCTTATAATCTGACTTGTTTTTGTCTACTAAAATATTCTAATTCATATTCTTGCTTCTGCAGAATTTAGCAATATGACCATATTTGTTGCAAGCATAGCAAACAATGTTTTTTCTATGATTAGGCCTAGAATTACTTTGATTTTGATTTCCTCTTGATCTGCATTAATTAGAAATATGTCCAAATATTCCACAAGCATAACATCTTATGTTTCTCCTATTTACCATACTTTTGCATTCAACTGACTTATGACCATATTTATTGCAACTGAAACATTGTCTGAAGACTGATAAATTATTCTGGTTTGTCTTGTTTTTGTATTGAATTGCAATATGACCAAATTTATTGCAAACAAAGCATTTACTATTGAATTTATAAGAATTAGGTTGCCTTACCATAGATCTCTTGTTCTTGTGAGGTTTAGCATTGCTTTGACCAGATCTGGAGCTTTCTTCTTTCTTAAATCCAAGTCCTCCCATATCACCTTTACTCTTCTGACTTTGTAGCTATGTGTGGGGAATAAGGGTGACAGAAACATAAAAGTCTAATTCAAAAGGCCCACACACCAATGAGACTCTTGGTGCAAGTTATAGGAACTATCTGAAATAGCTCAACTTACCTAGGGGTGTCACATTGTTCTCTATCTCATAGGATCCCTGAAGTCAATGCCTTTGCTCTCAGATCACTGAGCAAAGTGACTTAGGAATGATAACTACAAGAACGAGTGATGTTTGATTATTATGCATGAATGCATTCCTAGATATGTATGCTATTGAAACTATGATGATTAATCTAGCATAAAGATGATGATAATATTAGATAATTATCCTATAAATGATATACTAGTCTAACATGGATATTCTATGATATTAGAATGTTGCTAAATTCTTATTAAGATGATTTATAAAAGATAGGCTAAAATGCTCAGTAAAATGACTATAAGTTTGATGCAAGAAGCTTCTATATCACTAGCAAAATGACTATAAGTTTGATACACAAAGACTTCTATATCCAAATGAGAGAATGAGAGCTCTATTTATAGGAAAAATAATGAAATGGATGGTCAAGATTGGATAATCTTAACAAAGGCCACGATTGAAAGTTAATCAATCCATGTTTACAATTATCACCAATGAAATGGTGACAATTGTCAACAAGATGTTGCTTGAGAGGAGATGAAAGAAGTATTAAATGCTTGAGAAGACATGAAGGTTACCTTAGGAGGTAAGGGTTAAGGTTAGACTAGGGTTATCCAATGGATAAAGCTTTTACCCAAAGGATAAACTCTTGTGCAAGGGTTAAAGAGATAACCAAGGTTAAAGCCATGAATGCTTGTTGAGACCCTTGGGTTAGATGCGGGTTGAGTTAGACAGAAAGTCTCTAATCATGCAAGAAGGTTGAGTTAACCATTAATGGTTATGTAAGAGCCTTAAATGGTTTGGAAGACTTTGAGGGTTAACTTGTTGAGGATATAAAGCCTTTAATAGTTTTCAAAGACTTTGAAAACTTTGAGAAGTGACTTCTCTTTGCTTAGGATGTTGGAATTGCACACTCCGATGAGAATTGAAGGTGATTGAAGGTGTTCTCATTGATGGCAACCTTGCTTGCAACCTTATGGCATTCATCTGGTAAACCACCGGCAAACACAACCACCAACATGCACAATCATCGGCAGGCACAAGCACTTGCAGGCACAAGCACCAACATCGACAGACACTTCACCGACAATGACAATAATGTATACCAACACCCCAGCCGACAGGAACATACTTTTGTATTTTTTATTTAATTGTAATATCTTTTGTAAAGATGACATGGCATGTTGTAATAGACTCATATATGTATGAGATCTTGTAAATCATTTTGATATACATGGATAGAGGATAGAAGATGAATATGGTAGAAGTGATGAGCAAATATTAAGGTAGATTTTGTATAAGGGTTTATGGTTATAGTATGAGCTTAAACTGGTACCGAACCTGGCATAGCAGATGTTGTATTATAGCAGTACATTATATTGGATTCTCATAATCCATTTTGTAAGTCAGTGAGACTTCCATTTTTGTATTTGAGCAGTGAGCTCTAGGTAGTTGGCCTTCCCGCATGTGCAGGCACCTCATTGTAAGTAATATCCATTCATTGGCCAGTGAGTGAATATTGTGGGTCACAAATCCCACCGAGGTTTTTCCCACATCAGGTTTCCTCGTTAAAATATTGTGTTATGGTGTTCTTTCTATGTTGTCTTTATTTTTCATATTTATTGCATTAATACTTGTTTATCAGTACATTGTTTTGGAATGCAAAATACTTAATAAGGTCAGAAATTCTATTAACCGGTTAGATACTGATTCACCCCCCCTCTCAGTATCTTAGGGACTATCATTAATCCTAACAATTGGTATCAGAGCCTGGTCCTCTATTTTCAAAAGCCTAACAACTTGAGGAAGATTCTGACACCGGTACAGGTGGAAAACTTGAGAAAGCAATTAGAAGGAGCTCTTGCAGACTTTGATACAAAAAAGTTGAAGAATATCAAACTTGAAGATGATCTAAAGACTGTACAGGAATTCATTCAAGGACTTCAGGAAAATCTCACTATTGTTAGAAATAAAAGAAAAGAACTTCATGAGAAGATGCATAGTGATGATGATGAAAAGGAAACTCTTAATGATCTTGTGAATAAATTGAGGCAAGAAAACAATACTATGAGGAATGAAATGCAAGATATGACTATGAGGTTTTGTAAAGACATTGAGGATAGAAAGAAGAATGAAGATGACTTGAATAGGAGACTCAATGATTCTGGAAATGAAAATCTAAGACCTAGTCATGAAAATGATATGTTGAAGACATATCTGATTCACATGCAACATGATAAAATTGAACTTATGAGACTTAAAGGAATTTTGGAAAATGAGTTGGCTATTGCAAATCAACATAAAAAGAAATTCAAGAAAAGTTCTGAAGAGCTTGATAATATGCTGAAAAGTCAGAAACCTAATGGAGATACTAATGGACTTGGATTTGAAGTTGGTGAAAGTTCTGGTACTGCAAACAATTATGATCACAGTAAACCAGTAAGACAACCTAATGCTTACAAATTTAATGGGAAATGCTTTAACTATAACAAGTATGGTCATAGAGAAAATCAGTGTAGATCTAGAAACAATCAGAACATTAATACACCCACCGGTCAATGTTCCAAATGCAACAAAATCGGTCATAATTCAGAAAACTGCAGAATGAATGTAAGATGTTATGTTTGTGGAGGATTTGGGCACTTATCTAATCAATGCAGAACACAAACTGGCATAAGATATGGAAAGACTATTCAGAAGAACAATGTGACTTGTTATACTTCTAACAAAATTGGACATATTGCAAAATTTTGTAGAAGTAAGACTTCATCGACAAATAATAAAGGACCTAGTTTGAAAGGCAAAGAAAAGCTAGATGAGGTAAATCAAGAATTTTCAAAACAGTGGATTAGAAAGAGAGATCAAAATGTTGATGAGACTATTCCTTCACCGGTAGAACAGAGTATTACTCCACCAACAGGAGATTCTTCATCCAACTGAAAAATAACCTTTTGGGGGTATTGCAACAAGTTGAAAATCATGCAAGTTTACCCTTAGTTGATGGTGAGAAGATGGACTTCTTCTTTACCAACATATGTGTTAAGTTTCACTTAACCGATGAGCATTTAATGTGGTTGTTGAAGGAAAAGACATTATAAATCTTTGATTTTCCCTCTTTTTCAATTCACCGAGCATTCAAACTTTCAGAGAGCGCAAAAATATGAGCGAAGGCATCCTTATTGAAGAAGTGAAGCAAGTTCTTTCAAGCACTCAAACCTATCAGGTAGATTAAGGTATTTATCAATGGCTTCCTCCTCTGCTCTAGAATTTATTGTAGACCCTACTGTTGTGGAAGTAGTAAAATGCCCTAGGTGATTTTTTAAGATCATTCCCGAGATAGTGAAACAAGATGATTCCCTAGGTGCTTTTTCAAAAATTCCTAAAGGAGTTGCATATGTTGAAGACCCTAGAATCTATATTCATTGCAATATTGAGGAATTAGGTTAAGAGGAAATATTGAAAATGTATAAAAGTGTTATCTGTGATGAAAGTGGAAATGTGAAACCCGAACATAAGGTAATTGAAACTTTAGGTTTTGTGGAAATCATTCACATCCCAGAATTTTCTAAGGAGGTAGTAAGGATTGTCCTTTGCAGAGTTCATGGAGAATTATTTTGGCTAGAGTTTGTTTGCAAAATCACCAAAGAAGCAGTTAGGGCAGTGATTGGTTTACCCTCCACCGGTTGAAGGCCAAACAAAACTAAAAAGGTTCCTAATAATACAGTGATGGCATTAACAGGAGTAACCTATGATAGCAGATCCCTGAGAGTAAATGATGTTAAAGATGTGAATGTTAGATTCATAAGCATGATTTTAGGCTATAAAACCACACATGCAAATTGACTGAACTCAATTTCTAGTCTTTGTATTAAAAGTGCTTATGATATGGTCAACAGTGATGCAAAAATAGATGTATGTGAATGGTTAAAGGACGAGTTAATAGATAATTTGAAAAAGATAAAAGGAGACAAAAAAGGTACTTTTTGTTTTGGCAATCTTCTTGTATGTCTGATGTTATATCTCACAAAAGAGGTTCCCGATATTGGTAAGAAAGACTTTGGTTATGATATACTGGTAGGCAAACAACTGTCAGAAATCTTCACCGGTATGGGTATAGACAAGGATAACAATATAACATAGTACTTTAAAACCTTCAAAGAAACAATGAAAACAAGAGAGAGATTACCACAAAGCATTGTAGACAAATATGAAAAAGAAATATGTTTTGTAATTAAAAGGGATGAAATCTAGATGGAGGGGGTTCTTCCTAGAATTGTATGGGTGACAGAAATGGGATATGAGGAAGGTGTAAACATCTTTGAAACATATGCTAAAGCCCTATTAGAAGCCCATAGAGAACCAGAAGAAAAGGTTTTTGGAAATGCTGAGACAATAGAAAGTGGTGTGCAGACAATGGAACCGAGGAAGAAAAGAGAAAAATACATAAGAAGTGCAACCAAGCAAGTAAAGGAAATAAAAGAAAACATTATGAACATAACTGGTATTAAGGAAAGTGACTTAGAAGGATTACAACTGGAAGCTCATCTCTCACCGGTTGGTACATCATCAGAGAGTGAAATTACTGTAGAATTCAAGAGAGTTGATAGGAAGAGAAAACCCTCACTGGTACCCTCTCCTACACCCAAGAAGACAAGGAAGAGGCCACAGGAAGTGAGGCCACTGGCTAAGAAGCTGACACCCAAGAAAAAGAAAAAACAGGTCATACCACCATTAGATAACCTACTGAATGAGATAACTGATGACGGTAATTTATCTAATGTGAGCAAACTGTATGATACATTCACTAATGAAGAGAAAGAAAGTATTGAGAATAGAATTATTTTACATCTTGAAATATATAAGAAAGTATTAATTGAAGTTGTAGATGATTTACCTAGTGAATTATATAGGCGGTTAGATGCTAAGAGGTTAGCAATTATGGAGCTAGATAAGAAAATTAAAATTGAGAAATTGCTAGTTGTACATCCGGTCAAATCTGTGGAAGAAATTGATGAATTAATTAGTGAAGCAAATAGAACAGTTTTTGCAAGTGGACACTGGCATGTGAGCCTAATGGCTGGCAGGGTAAATGAAATTGTAGAAGAAACAACAAACAAATGGGACATTTTCTTTGTTGAGAAAGAAAAACAGGAAGAGTTGAAAAGACCAAAAACTTTCAAAGTTTATCAAAAGGACAGAGACAAGGGGAAAGGCAAAGTAGGTGGAATACCAAACATTAAAGTAACTGATAACCTACCACCACCTTTGGTTACTCCACCGGTACAGACTGATAGCATACCAACTATTGAGAATGTGGATACACCACATGAGGATACCAACCCTAGGTTAGAAATTTTGTACACTATGAATATTAACACTCAGGAAGTAAACATTGTAGTTGACAAGGAAAGCACTGAGGTGGAAAATAAAAATGATATTGCTACTGAGCAATCGACATAACATATTGGGGTTGAGACACAAACAAAGAGATTAGAACAAACTGATCATTTAGTGGAACCCTTGGATAGTGGAATGGTTACTGATACTATTGATGCAAGCAATGAGAAACCCACAGAAACAGTAACTGAGATACAAGTAGTGGATAATGCAGAGAAATCGACAGAGATACCGACAGATAACACAGTGACACAAGCGGAGAAACCTGTAGATTCACAGGGACACATTGAGGTAGTGCAACCAACAATCATAGAGAAGCCAAAACCATTGCTAGTGGAAATGCAAACACAGACTGACCCACCAGAGGTCAATACAAGCAAATTGGTTACCCCCACTGGAAGCACTGAAATTGTAAAGGTAGTTGGCCAGACATCCGGTACTTCACTGACTGAATTTAGACCTACTAATGTGACTGAAGTACTTCTGGATTCAATTAAGAAACTAACATATTGCAATGCATTGGAATATAAGGCAATACATGACACAATTCCTATTCTTAAGTTGATTGCACCCAAATGCAATTTAGAAAATGTAAAGGATTCTTTGAGTCAGTTAGACACATTGTCTAAATATATTGCTGGAAATATACTGACAGTTGATGAAATAAATGAGGAAACATTCAAGGAGAAAATGGAAAAGGAAAAAGAAAAATTCTTTGAGGAAACAATAAAGAAGTGCATGAAACACATTGACACTCTTTTACTGGCATTGAGCACAACAATTTTGGAGTCTAAGGAACTGTACAGAGATACTTGCAAGACAAATATGTTGACAGTAGACATTGATAAAGAAATAAGCAAATTTCAAAAGGAGATAGATGATATAGCTGATAATATAATTGGTTCATTTGAACCTATATCAGTTATTGAGCAAGAGATAGCTGGATTTGAGGAAAAATTGGAGAAGTTAGAGAAAGAGAAGGAAAGGATCAAGGCAAAAGCCAAAGAGCTTAAGCATAAATTAAGTCCTAAACTAGACAACCTTATCTCTCTAAGGAAAGAGATCTCCGAGGCATTAATTCAAGGACAAAAGTCACCAGAGGAACATATGCATTATCTTACCGGTATAATTCAAAGAACTGAGGAAATCTTGAAGGAGAGTAACAGGTTCATTCAGAGCTTAAATTTTGTTTTAGGAGACATATTCCAGATTGTAACCAACCGGTTACAAAGTTCAAGCTGAAATTTTGCACTCATTTGACAATTTTTGACAACCTTTGTCATTGATGTCAAAGGGGGAGTAGTGGATAGAGAAAAATGAATATCAGAGGAGACCATTTTCTCAGGGGGAGCACACATTTTTGGTAAAATTTTGGACTTCATTTTTGGATATAGATTTTTGGATTTTTCTCATGAGTGTTACCATCAATGCCAAAGGGGGAGATTGTTGGCATTACACACTCCAATGAGAATTGAAGGTGATTGAAGGTGTTGTCATTGATGACAACCTTGCTTGCAACCTTATGGCATTCATCTGGTAAACCACCGGTAGGGACAACCATTGGTAGTCACAACCATCGGCAGGCACAGGCACCAACATGCATAGGCACCGACATCGACAGACACTTCACCGACAATGACAACAATGTATACCGACACCCCAGCGGACATGAACAAACTTTTGTATTTTGTATTTAATAGTAATATATTTTGTAAAGCCAACATGGCATATTGTAATAGACTCATATATGTATGAGATATTGTAAATCATTTTGATATATATGGATAGAGGATAGAAGATGAATATGGTAGAAGTGATGAGAAAATATTAAGGCAGATTTTGTATAAGGGTTTATGGTTATAGTATGAGCTTAAATCGGTACTGAACCTGGCATAGAAGATGCTATATTGTAGCAGTACATTATATTGGATTCTCATAATCCATTTTGTAAGTCAGTGAGACCTCCATTTTTGTATTTGAGCAGTGAGCTCTAGGCAGTTGGCCTTCCTGCATGTGTAGACACCTCATTGTAAGTAATATCCATTCATTGGCCAGTGAGTGAATATTGTGGGTCACAAATCCCATCGAGGTTTTTCCCACACTGGGTTTCCTCATTAAAATATTTTGTTATGGTGTGCTTTCTATGTTGTCTTTATTATTTATATTTACTGCACTAATTCTTGTTTACCAGTACATTGTTTTGGAATGCAAAATACTTAATAAGGTCAGAAATTTTGTTAATCAGTTAGATATTGATTCACCTCCCCCCTCTCAGTATCTTTGGGACTGTCATTAATCCTAACATAGGATTCTGACAATATGTAGGAGATGGATTAGGCTAAATTGGAAGTGATTAGAAGAATCTAGAAGGGTTTAGGAGGAAAGTGGGAGATGTAAGAAAATGCAAGTGGAGGGGAAAAGGATTTTAATTAAAATAAAATTACTTTATTTCAATCAAATAGATGCAACTTGCATAAATACAAGTTGGGGATTTAAATAAATAAATTAGATTTATTTATTTGTAAGGATCAATTTAATTAAATGTAATTTAATTATTAAAATAAAGTGATTTATTTAATGGGTTTCTGAGGGTTAACCCCCATTTAGAAAAAGAAGAGGTTAAATGGGAACCGCCAACTAAGGAGTGGATAAAAATAAACTTTGATGGGGAATCTAGGGGAAATTTGGGAACCTTGGGAGTGGGAGTAGTCACAAGAAACAACAAAGGGGTCATCCTTTTCAAGGGTGCAAGAGGATTGCAGGATGGAACAAATAACGAAGAAAAGGTACAGGCGACACTAACAACCACTGAATTGGCTATAAATGTGAAAATCCCAAAGTTGCACCTGGAAGGAGATTCCCAAGTGATTATCAACGCAATAGTGAAGGGTAATACCTCTTCATGGAAATTATCCCATTGGGTGGAGATCATCCGAGAAAAACTCAACTCCTTTGAGGATTTTCGAGTCTCCCATGTCAGGCGAGGTGCCAATGCAGTGGTGGACCTCCTATCCAACATTGGATGTGACATGACAAGCCAAATGGCCAAGTGGTGGAAGGGAGATGGCAGTGTGTGGAAGTGGAATTAATGCAGTCCTAGAAGCCTGAAAAAATCAATAAGCATGCAAGACAGCCCGTAAGGACAAGTATGCCTTTTCAAAGGCACTGCAATTAATGAGGCAATTACCGAGCGCAAAGTATCTGTTTGAGACAATGGTAGAGGACAGTAAATCTACCGTGAAATCTTTTTCCATTTATAACATTGATTATGCATTTATGACCCGTCGCAAATGACGGTGGAGGAATTTCTATTTTGGTTTATGAGCAATGTATCATCAAAGAATCGGATTAATGAGGATTTTTATGTCTTTTGCAGTGTAGTGTGTGGAGTTAACAATTTTTGAGCAGGTTCAATGGAGGCAAATTTTACCCTAAGAACAGAGAAGAAACTGGTTCCTTTTCTGGGAACGGTGTCGAACAAAAGAATGCAAGGACTCTTCAAATACAAGGAAGAGAAACTATGGAATGCAACACGTCTAATGCTGGGGGAGGAGTTGGTGCACATTCACTTCAGCTACAGGATGAATATGGAGGTTTATTCCTTGATTATGGCCTGGGCTTGCGAATTTAAATTTGAGGTGGAAACAATTAAGCTCACAATGACAAAGCTGATTGACGGGGACTATTTGCTCAACCTTGATTCCATTTTGGAGTGGGTGATCCCTCAGATTGGAATCCGCATTCGGGAAGGAGATGTCGAGGAGGAGATATTACCCTTTGTTCGAGGGCCGAAGAATCGAATAAAGGAGCAATGCAGAGAGAGAGCTCAAATAGGCTGGGAAGCCATGAAGCTCTACGTCAGACTAATAAGAATAGGTGAGGTACTGAAAGCCCTCAAGGTGGTGGTGCGCATGGAGGTGGGGAGAGAACTGCGAGACCAGTTTGAGGAAGGGCAGACGGTCCAGTTTTTAGCAAGTCTAGAGGGAGACCCAGACTTTGGCATTTGGATTGCATCCTGAAGATGCCGAAGCAGCCAAAGGAAAAGCTCTGGCAGACATTGCAGATGAGGAGGAGAAGCAGACGAATTAGAGCGATACTGACTGAGTGGATACGGTGCTGAAAAATCCTTTTTGCTTTCTGCTATTTGCTGGTTTAAAAAAAAAACAATATTTTATGGATGACTGTAATATCTAGTGCAGAAAGGCACAATACTGGTTTTATTTCCATTTTAGCTTGAATGCTCTTCATAGTAGGTTAGGACTGTTAGTTTTTTGGGCTGATATTGAAATCTGTATGGCCTCGGATTATTGTAGCTCTTTTTCTTGGAAATCAATATATAACAAAAATTACCGATCAAAAAAAATAAAAATAAAGTGATTTATTTAATCAAAGGCTAGAAAAGGCTTAGGTGAACTTAATTAAATAAATTGAGTAATTTATTTAATTAAATAGATGAATATAAAGAAATTAATTAAATATAATTTAATTAATAGGAAGAATGGGGTTTAAAATAAATATTAAATATTCACTTAGGAAAGTGGTCAGATTTATACGTCTACAATAACATCTCATCCAACTTAGACCTTGAGCTAGCATTGAATTTTTCTTTGTGCCCATTAGTAGTGTTAAGTTCATCTCTCATAATTATGGTTTTTCTTTCAAGCTCTTTCTCATTATTTCTAGATTGTATCAATTCAAGCTTCAGTATGTCATCTTCATGATTAGGTCTGCAATATTCATCAGATCTATCCTTTAATGACTGAGTCAAGATTTCCTCATTCTTCTTTCGGTCTTCAATCTGCTTTGTCAGCTTCATTATAATAGATTGCATTTCATTCTTCAAGACTGCATTATCTCTAGCAAGTTTTTCACATTAATTTGTCTTGTCTTTTAAGACTTGGTCATCAATGCTTTGGTTTTCTTTCTCCTTAAGTTTTTCCATAAGATCCTTTCTCTTTTCTCTGGATCTGCTCACTTTTTCTTTCAAGGACTCAACAAAGTCTTCAACATCGCTCAAATTTCTTCTCAGGCTATTTTCTTATTTTCTTGCTGCATCTAGATCTTCAAGTGCCACAACAAGTTGTTTCTACAAACTGGATTCCATGGCTTCACTATCCTAGATCTTCCTCAAGCTATTAGGCTTCCTCGGAGGAACTAGGCTTCGATACCAATTGTTGGAATCAATGAACACTGAGAGGAGTGGGTGAATCAATGTTTTGAAAATTAAAACTTTCTTCAACTAATTCTTAAACCACCAGATGCAAATAAATAAAAGTAAAGTGCAGAAAATCAACACACACAAGCATAAAACCATAACACCTGAATTCTTACATGGAAACCCAAAAAGGGAAAAACTGCAGTGGGATTGAGACCCACAATATTATAATATTATATTCAGGAGTATAATAATATTACAGAGGAGAATGCACATGCATTCAGGCACATTGCCTAGAGCTCAAGCCTCAATTACAAAAGAGAGGGATATAACCCCTGAAGGACTCATTGTCCTACAAATGATTACAAAAGATAACTGATTGACTAAACTAATGAATAGAATCTACAAATGCCAAAATGTAGTTTCGCTTAAGCACACAATTCTTCTTCCACTATTTTGATACATTGCTTTGTTATGCTCTACTCTGTCATATACCAGAGCACAAATCTAAGGATAGTGCACATGAAACTGTGCACATATGCTCACAAAATCTTTGTACATCACAATATTACCCCAAAATGCTTATATAGATCAACCTTATATATCCGCAACACTTGATTAGAAGTTGGCTCCAAAAAGATGAAAAGTGTAACAAGAAGTCGTCTCAATCTGATTATGTAATGTCCCCACTTTAGCAGTTGACCAAGTGTGTGTGCATTAGCCTTGTTCTACATGGTCCCGAGGGCTAACGAAGGGTTTAAGGGGATCCTGGAGTGTTTTGGCCTAGTCATTTCCAGTTTGGGCCAAAACGAAGTTGATTTACTCAGTTTCAGGCATACTTACTATTTTTAGTAAGTCAGCAAGACATAGTGGAGGCCAGTTTTGGTGTTTGGATTTGATACTCCTCGGTGAGAGCTTTCCGACGAGCTATCACTCGCATTATTTGGAGTCCGATTGCTAATACATTTTAATGCCTGAAGTTTTATTAAAGTAACATTTAATTTAATTGTAAAATATTAAAGTGTTACTCTAATATTTATTTTATGGGGATCTGTACCCAAGGGAGACATAAGTGAATATTTTAATATATGTTTTATATTGCTCATCTTTTATCCCACATTGCCCATGAGAGTTGAGTGGACCCTTGGAAAAAGAATAAAAGAAAGCGTTTGTGGCTTCATTAGATATGTTGAATATGAGAAGAATTGGTATGTGTGAGTTGCAGATCCATTCTTGGCATTAGAGGACATCTATCCTCTCTTGTGACATTCTAGACGTCATTCCCCTAGGGTTTGGCCTTTGGAATCCATTGCCATCAGCTTCATTATCAGGCAGATTTAATGTTTGTTCATATCTTCTTCCCTACTTGTCAGATGCTTATGCCATTTTGAGGAGATGATTTTATGAAGATATTGGACCTGTTGAAGACAAATTAATATTGCTGCAACACTATTCACGTGGGTACTATTCACGTGGTTACTATTCATGTGGGTACTATTCATGTCACTGTAGCAGCAAGATTGAATATGATTGCTAGAGTATTATGTCAATAATGCTGGAATAATTAGTGAGTTGATAATCTGCCATGTATTTGATTTTATTAAAATCTGAAAATAACATCTTATCAGCAGTAGTTCAATTTTGAGTTTGCATATTATTGTAGTTTCATTCTTGTCCATATTCTGTGATTTCAATTCCATGTAAAACAAACCAACATTTCATTTCTGGAGCCATAAGGGAATTTAAAACATTAAACAAAGAAATAAGGAGTTGGATGCAAACTGTTTGATAAAATTCCTAGTAGCAATTGGTATGGTTTTTGGGCATTCTGGGGTGTCCATTACAGTGGTATCAGAGCTATAAGTCCTACCATCCTGTGGAGGTCTTACAGAGACTTTGGAACAGCCGGATAAAGGGAAAAGTGTTTGACGAAATATTAAAACACTAAAATCAAAAATTAATGAATTAAAAAACATGCTAAGCATGTATGTTTAAGCATGCAACAGGGGCCTTATAACTTCCACCATACCAAAGCAAGACAAAACAAAAATTTGAACTCATAGAGTGAGCAGTCTAGTTCATCCGTGCAGGTGGACATAAAATCTAGTCATACAGACATAGAGGAGATATTCTTTGATCAGGACAGCAGTATGGGTGACCGAGATGATAGGAATACCGGTCCAGATCAGGGGGAGGTAATGTTCAGATAGTTACTGGGTATGTTAGAGCAAGGGCAGCGTATGCAGCAGGAGTAGAATAGGCGAATGGACATGATGTTGCAGCTTATGGCTAGACAGATCGGCATCAATATTAATCCAGGTGATACCAACAATGGAAATAATAACAATGGGGGAAACGATAACAATAGGGGCAATGATAATAATGGAGGCCGAGGCAACAACAATGGCCCTGAGAATAACATTAATGGTAATAATGGACATGGCAACAATGGGAATGAGGTGGATAACTTTAGACACGTTGCATGCCCAGCTCGAACAACGAGCTCGAGACCTCTTCTACCCACCTTCCCACCTAGG
Source organism: Cryptomeria japonica (assembly GCF_030272615.1). Taxonomy (NCBI): domain Eukaryota; kingdom Viridiplantae; phylum Streptophyta; class Pinopsida; order Cupressales; family Cupressaceae; genus Cryptomeria; species Cryptomeria japonica. The sequence continues at coordinate 896,651,631 of NC_081409.1, read as the reverse complement.
GATCCAGTTCAACCAGTGAACGAATCGCAGATTACTGAGTTACAGGGTCAGTTCAGGAGGGACTGGGAGGCCAGTGGACCCGAGTTTCAAGTAGATATTTCCCTCAGAGATTATATGGACTTGAGGATGAGACATATGCCTAGAGTAGGAGGGAGGAATCAAAATTTTGAGCTGAGAAAGAAAGTTGGAAAACTTTCCTTGCCTTATTATGATGCTTCAGGGAAGATGACCGCACGAGCTTGGGTGCAGAAGGTAGATACATACTTGCAGCTAAATCCTATGCCTGAGGAGGAGGCTATTAGGTATGCGACTATGCATTTGGATGGCATTGCGCATGAATGGTGGCATCATGGCATGGTGACTCTGGGGCATAATCAGATTACATCCTATGAGGAATTCACAGAAAGATTGATTGAGAGATTTGACACTAGGGATCCTGAGTTACATTTCAAGGAGCTAGCACAGTTAAAACAGTCAGGTTCTATGGATGCTTACATCACCGAGTTTCAGCGTTTGTCTGTACTTGTTACTGATATCTCTCCTAGGAGATTGGTGGTGTTATTTTGTGATGGGCTTGCTGATCCATTACATGGTTGGGTGAAGGGACATGATCCACTCACCTTAGCAGAAGCAACTAAAAAGGCATGAGATTTAGCCCCTTCGGTATACAAAGGAAAATACCATTCAATAGATTCTTCCTACCGCAAGGACAAAGACAAAAAACCATTTCAGAAAGAGTGTAACAAACCCAAAGAAGGATCAAAAGGACTAGACAGTGAAACCTTGAATGAACTTCGAAAGAAGAAACTATGCTTCTAGTGTAGAGAGCCTTGGGACTTATCTCATAAATGCCCTCTCAAGGCTAAGGCAAATCAAATGGAGTATTTTTTAGCAGATGAGTTAGAGTCAGAGGGGGAGGACCACACTCTGATTCAGATGAGGGTAACACGATAGAGGAGAGCAACATTCCTAAGGATGATAGATCGTTGGCACGCTTGACAGGGGCCCAAAAGGCAATCACATTTAAGGTCAGGGGTACTATCCAGGGGCAGAAAGTGATATCTCTCATTGACACTGGGGCTACACATAACTTTATAGATACATAGTTGGTAGCCAGGAGAGGCTTACAAATAGAGGAGCATGATGGTTTTAGAGTCATGGTGGCTAATGGCCAAAAGCTATTATGTACTCAGAAGGTTTCAAATCTTCACATTAGATTTGGAGATGGCTATGAGTTGGAGGATGATTTCTATGTTGTGGACATGGGAGATTACGATGTCATCCTTAGTATGACATGGATGGCATCACTGGTTGAGTTCACTTTCAACCTAGCGAAGTTGGAAATGAGGTTTCAGCATGAGGGTAGGACTGTTGTTCTCAGGGGACTTTCAGATGGGAGTTGCAGGGTAGTCTCTTTGAGGAGAATGGAGAGACTTTTTTGGCATAATGACATAGAGTGGGAAATAGAGTGCTTAGTTATGCCAACTTCACCAGAGCCTCGGGTGAAGAGTCATCCACCAGATATATAGGAGATTCTTGACAGACATGCCAAGGTATTCAGTGATATTCCTCATGGGGTTCCTCCTAACAGGGGTGCAGAGCATGTTATTGAGCTCGAGGAGGGAGCCAAACCAGTGATGATCACTCCCTATCATCATCCTAAGAAACATAAAGATGAGATAGAGAAGGCAATTAAGGAGTTGTTGGAAATGGGGCACATCAGGCCTAGCAAAAGCCCCTTTGCTTCAGCTGTAGTTCTGGTAAAGAAGAAGGATGGGACAATGCGCATGTGCATCGATTATAGGGCATTGAATAAGAAAACAATAAAAAATAGATATCCCATTCCTCGGATTGATGAGTTGATTGATGAATTGCAAGGAGCATGCTTTTTCACCAAAATAGACCTACGGTCTGGATACCATCAGATCATGATGAGGGCAGAGGACATTGAGAAAACTGCCTTCTGATGTCACTATGGCCACTTTGAGTTTATGGTTATGCCATTTGGACTAACCAATGCACCCGCTACATTTCAGAGTTGTATGAACCAGGTATTCAAGGAGTAGTTGAGGAGATTTGTCTTGATCTTCTTTGATGACATCTTGGTCTTCAGTAAGATCTGGGAGGAACATTCACAGCATTTGGAGGAGGTATTATCTATCCTAGAGAGAGAGTCTTTGTATGCCAAGGAGTCTAAGTGTGAGTTTGGTATGACATAATTACTATACCTTGGGCATATTATTAGTGCAGATGGAGTTCGAGTAGACCCTGAAAAGATTAGAGCTATAGTTGATTGGCCTACTCCTACGAACCTCACACAGCTTAAGGGATTCTTTGGTCTTTGCGGATTTTACAGAAGGTTTGTTAAGGGTTTTTCACAGACGACAGCGCCTTTGACAGATCTCACCAAGAAGGGGGCCTTCGTGTGGACTAGAGGTGTTTTGAGCATTTCAAGCAGGTAATGTCTTCATGTCCAGTTCTAGCTCTACTAGATTTCACGAAGCCTTTTGAGCTTCATTGTGATGCATTGGGTGATGGGATTGGAGCAGTATTGATGCAGGAGAAGCATCCCATTGTATTCAAGAGTAGGAAGCTCCGGGGAGTTGAGAGGAGTTATTCTGTCTATGACCGGGAGATGTTGGCCATAATGCATGCATTGGCCAAATTCCGATCATATTTGGTAGGTAGACATTTTGTGATCAAAACTGATCACAACAATATTAAATACTTCATGAACCAACTTGATCTTAATGACCGGCAATAGAAATGGGTTACTAAATTGCAGGCTTATGACTTTGACATAGAGTTTGTCAAAGGTAAGAAAAACGTGGTGGCTGATGCCTTATCTCAGAGACCTCACTTATGTGCTCTGGCAGAGATTTTAGGAGATTGGAGAGATCGGATTATAGTAGAGTATGGTGGAGATGCTTGGGCTTCTGGATTGATTTCAGGTACTATACAGGATGATCGCTATGAGGTGATAGATGGATTGATCAGATTTTAGGACAGGGTTTATTTGATTCCGTCATCACATTTGAGAGAGGTGATACTGAAGGCATTTCATGATGCACCCATAGCTGGGCATCCAGGGATCTTCAAGACCTACAGGTAGATCTGAGAGCAGTTCTCATGGAGAGGGCTCAAGGATGATGTTCAGAGGTATGTCAAGGAGTGTGCGGTTTGTCAACAGAATAAGGGAGAGCACACATTTCCTGCAAGTTTATTACAGCCCTTGCCCATTCCTGATAGGAAATGGGAAAGTATTTCGATGAACTTCATCACTGGTTTACCACGAGTGTAGGGAAGGGATTGCATCTATGTGGTGGTGGACTGCTTGACAAAGTTCGCTCACTTCTTTGCTATTCCGTCCATTTACACAGCAACACAGGTGGCAGATCTTTTCTTTAGAGAGATATTCAGGTTACATGGGTTGCCCAGATTCATTGTCAGTGATCGGGATAGTAAGTTTATGAGTATTTTTTGGCAAGAGTTGTTTAGGTTGTGTGGTACAGATCTTACACCTAGCACTAGTTATCATCCGCAGACAGATGGGCAAACAGAGATTGTGAATAAATGGGTGGAGGGATATTTGAGGAACTATGTAACTGCACAACAAAAGGCTTGGGTTAGATGGTTGCATATGGGAGAGTATTGTTATAACACCACTTATCATATGTCCATCAGGATGACTCCTTTCATGGCACTCTATGGTTATGATGCACCTAGCTTCATAGATTTAGTTTTGGGCGACAACAGAGTGCCTAAAGCCAAAAACTTATTGTAGGATAGTCAGGACATCCTGAAAGTGCTCAAGGAGAATATACAGTAGGCCCATAATCAATAGAAATTGTACGTTGATCAGCACCGAATAGAGCGCAGTTTTGAGGTAGGGGATATGGTCTACTTGAGGCTACAACCATATAGACAGTCATCGCTCAAGAAGAGCGGAGCTGAAAAGTTGAAGCCTAGATTTTATGGTCCCTACAGGGTGATTCACAGAGTGGGCGAAGTTTCCTATGAGCTTGAGCTTCCAGAGGGCAGTCGGGTGCACAATGTGTTTCATGTGTCTAGGCTTAAGAAAGCCATTGGTCAGAGTGTAGTGCCTTCTGTAGATTTACCCCTTTGGATGAGGAGGGGAAGCTTGTGTTAGTACCTGAGGCTATTCTGGACACCAGAGAGAGGAAGCTTAGAAATAGGATAGTGAAGGAGTATTTGGTCAGATGGAGAGACCCGCTGGAGGAGGATTCTACATGAGAGAGTGAGCAGGTTATTTAGCAGGCTAGACTGAGATTGCTTGAGGACAAGCAATTTCAAGGGGGGCGGACTATAATGTCCCCACTTTAGTAGTTGACCAAGTGTGTGTGCATTAGCCTTGTTCTACATGGTCTCGAGGGCTAACAAAGGGTTTAAGGGGATCCTGGAGTGTTTTGGCCTAGTCATTTCCAGTTTGGGCCAAAACAAAGTTGATTTACTCAGTTTCAGGCATACTTACTATTTTTAGTAAGTCAGTAGGACATAGTGGAGACCAGTTTTGATGTTTGGATTTGATACTCCTCGATGAGAGCTTTCTGACGAGCTATCACTCGCATTATTTGGAGTCCGATTGCTAATACATTTTAATGCCTGAAGTTTTATTAAAGTAACATTTAATTTAATTGTAAAATATTAAAGTGTTACTGTAATATTTATTTTATGGGGATTTGTACCCAAGGGAGACATAAGTGAATATTTTAATATATGTTTTATATTGCTCATCTTTTGTCCCACATTGCCCATGAGAGTTGAGTGGACCCTTGGAAAAAGAATAAAAGAAAGCGTTTGTGGCTTCATTAGATATGTTGAATATGAGAAGAATTGGTATGTGTGAGTTGCAGATCCATTCTTGGCATTAGAGGATGTCTATCCTCTCTTGTGACATTCTAGACGTCATTCCCCTGGGGTTTGGCCTTTGGAATCCATTGCTATCAGCTTCATTATCAGGCAGATTGGGTGCATTTCCAGCTACAGGCAGATTTAATGTTTGTTCATATCTTCTTCCCTACTTGTCCGATGCTTATGCCATTTTGAGGAGATGATTTTATGAAGATATTGGACCTGTTGAAGACAAATTAATATTGCTGCAACACTATTCACGTGGGTACTATTCACATGGTTACTATTCATGTGGTTACTATTCACGTAGTTACTATTCATGCGGGTACTATTCATGTCACTATAGCAGCAAGATTGAAAATGATTGCTGGAGTATTATGTCAATAATGCTGGAATAATTAGTGAGTTGATAATCTGCCATGTATTTGATTTTATTAAAATCTGAAAATAACATCTTAGCAGCAGTAGTTCAATTTTGAGTTTGCATATTATTGTAGTTTCATTCTTGTCCATATTCTGTGATTTCAATTCCATGTAAAACAAACCAACATTTCATTTTCGGAGCCATAAGGGAATTTAAAACATTAAACGGAGAAATAAGGAGTTGGATGCAAACTGTTTGATAAAATTCCTAGTAGCAATTGGTATGGTTTTTGGGCATTCCAGGGTGTCCATTACATATTACAAAATACTCATGCGGACCAAAACAAATTGATAATACACTTCAAATAGGTCAGCACAATAACATTGAACGTGGCACCAATCAACAAAATCAAATTGAAGATCTCGCATAACACACTACACAACAATAACCTAAATAACTATGTTCTTCTTGAAATACTGGAAATCAAATCACCAAACTTGCACGAGAATCAACATCGAAAGCTAGGATTTTGGAAAAAGAAATTCCAACCAACAAATCAACTCACTCTTCCACCGCAAACAAAAATGCACACCAAAAATTGAGATCTGCTCAATGTACTCATACTCTATCGAATATTGTGTTCCACCTTCCAAACTTAAGCAAAACTTCTCATAAAGAGAATTAGCATATACCTGATGACTTATTTGATCAGAGTTGCAATCAATGACAACTCCTAAACAATCCTCAAGCACAAATTTCTTCCAAAATAGTGTCTTTCCAACAACATCTAGCTTCAAACTTCCCTAAATCTTCATCTCTTTTGATATAGCATTAACTTCCAAAAATTCTGCAACATCTAATAGTAGGAGCATGACCAAACCATAACTTATAAGGAGTCTTACATGTATTACCTTTGATATGCACCCAATTAGGAGTGTATACAACAATACTCACAACTTCTCTCTGATATATATGTGGAACATTTCCTTCCAACATCATGGTTCTATCAGCTTCCTGAACTGTTCTATTCTTCATCTCCACAACACCATTCTACAAAGGAGTTCTACGTGCAAATAACTATCTCTTCACTCCATGCTCTTAACAAGATGCATTAAAATCATCTGAAGCAAATTCACTACCTTTGTAAGATCTTAGATAGTTTAGCTTCAATCATGTCTCTGTCTCAACCATGGTTTTGAAAACCTTGAACTTTTCCAAGGCTTCAGACTTTTCCCTTAAGAATGTAACCCACATCATCCTTGAATAGTCACCAATCGACAAGATGAAATACCTATCATCTTGCAAGATTCTCACTCTAGAAGGACCACACAAATCAGTATGAACAAGATCCAACAATCCATTATAATTATATTGTTTTTTCTAAAGTAACTCTTGTCTCCTTCCCTAATTAACATTCCTTTCATACCAGATTAGTAGGCTTCATTATCTTAGGAAGATCTCTCGTTGCTTGAGTAGAGCTTATTTTAACCATGCAATCAAAATGTATATGACACGTCCTTCTATGCCATAACCAACTTTCATCAACCTAAGAAATCAAACAACTTTTACCACAAGCATTCAAGTGAAAGATATAATCTTTAGTCTTTGTCCCTGATGCAATCTCAGTTCTGGAGCTACTCAAGATCTTACATTTTCCATTCTTGAATTGCAAGTCATATCCCTTATGAACCTCTAGTGAACACTCAAAACATTATTCTTTAGACCTTCTACGTACAAGACATCATCAATATTGTGATTAGCATCAAGAGAAATGGAACCTCTACTATTGGTTACACAAGATTTGTCATCACCAAATCTAACAATACCACCATCATACTTTTCCATTATCACAAACTTACTATTATCACCTATCATATGATGAGAGTAGCCACTGCCAATAACCCATTCATATTTCTCTTTAGCTTTAGCAGTAAATCTTTCTCCTCGTTAATGCAACTAGTAGAATCAATAGGCATCGAATCATCTTCCTTGATAGAAATGAATACCCATTCTTCTCCTGAATTTTCCTTAACAGATTCATCATCTGTCACACCTTCATTAGCAACATAATAACATTTCTTCTAATACTTAGGCTCGTAAGACTTGTATGGATTCTTAGAAACTATTTCCTGACACCTTGAAGCAAAATGTCCTATTTTACTACATGAAAAACATTTAAGAGGTAACTTTCCTTCATACTTACTGGCACCTTTAGGCAATCTTCTGGAAATAAGGGCTTCAATCTCCTGAAGCTCTCTCTCTTCTTCTTCAAGCTCCTTCATCTCCTTCTCATATCTAGACAACCTTATAAAACTTTCTCCTGGATCATATCTTTACTTCCTGGAAATAGTAGCTTTGAATGGAAATTCGATCTTAGGAAGAGAGTCACCAAACTCACTCAATTTAAAGGAAACAAGTTTACCAACGAACGTATCTTTAGTCACATTAGTCATGGTCTGGATTTCCTCTATAACAACAACTTTATCCTTGTAAGAAGGAGGCAAGTATCTCAACACTTTGGCTACAATCTTTGTTCCTTCTAGTATTCCACTAGCACATCTGATATTCAACACAAGTTCATTCACTTTCTGCATAAAAAAGGTAATGTTCTCATCTTTGTTCATCTTCAGTAACTTATACTTTCCTTTCAGGATCTGCAAGTTAGCAACTTTCACATTACTATCACCTTCATATAAAGTCTCTAGCTTTTCTTCCAGATATCATGAGTAGTCTGCAAATCCATCACATTAGTCATCTCAGAATTAGCCAAGGCACTCAACAATGATTCCTTAGGTATAATATTATATTCATCTTCCTTTATCTCATTCAAAGTTGTAGGACCATTTAGAGGAACAATATATACTCTCTTAGTAATCTTCACTGATACATCTCAAGTGACACTCCATTCAATTCTTCTAAAGAGAGTAGTTTGTTCCATCAAATCTAGGACTATCTTTCTTGTAAGCCTAGGTTGCCATACCAGATCACCTCAAATGGTTAAGCTTCTTTCAAAGGATCTAGCTTTGATACCAATTGTTGGAAACAATGCAAAAAACTGAGAGGGGGGTGAATCAATTTTCTCAAAAATGTATCTAAATTCGAAAACAAATTCAAATAGGATACTTAATAGTGAAAGGATGAATCATCAAAGACACACATAACACCAATATTTTTGACGTGGAAAACCCAGTTAAGGGAAAAACTACGGTGGGAACCTACCCACAATATGATGATACCCTGTTAGGAGTAAATGAAATATTACAATGGGGAATGCACATGCATTTAGGCACACTTCCTAAAGCTCATTTCTCAAAACAAGAAGGGATACAACCCTTGAGAAGGCTCATTGCCTTACAAGAAGACTCGTTGTCTTATAATTACATCTAAATTACATCTAGAAGATCATGAATTGATAAAATGACATCTCCTCATGCTTGAGTATAATTTTGGATAAGCACACAATTTGATCTACTCTGCCGCACTTCTTCACACTTCAAAAGATCAAAATATTTCTTCACATATTTATCCAACCACACACATTCGAATACACTTGTAGATACATCTCTCACATTATTATTACGCTCATTTATACATGAAATCAACCTATCTTTCAAGGTCCGCTTAACACATATCACAAATTACAAAGATACAACAATACACACTACAATATTACATGCAGATCAAAACAATGTCAGCTAAGACATAGTATGGACATAAACTACTACCTCAAACGTGAAACACCTCCAAGAATTATGCCTCGATCATCTACAACATGCTGTAATAATCATGTCATCAGGAACATGAAGAACACCACCGGATCAAGAAAATCATCCATAACGTGCTCATTGATCAATACAAACCACCAACACAAAGAACAAAATCTAGAAATGTCCACAAGCAATGTGAATCACACTACAACAATTGCACCAACTTGGATTACTAGAATCATCATCATCTCTCTATTGAAGTTCAAGAACATCAACAAAACTAATTATAAAACTGAAAGATTCACTTGCAAACCTCCAAATCATGAACCACTCTAACTGAACACACACATTAATGTCCAAAACATATCCCACACATCCACATATAAAGATATTACAATTCTGAATCTGCAGATCAAAATATCGTATACTATCATCACTAAACAACCGAACAACCAACCGCAATACCAGATTTCATAACTCAATGAAATCATCATGTGGACCACTAAAACTTTAGCTAAATCAACTAGAGATACTTATCTCAGAAACCCTTAATTCGCAACAACTCATTTGCAACACACTAGACAAACCAATTCACTTAATCTAACTGTAACACTGAAACACACAGAGGAATATGTTGAAATCAATGATAACACATTTCCCTAATCATCTAATAATCTTTCCAAACATCCAACATGGCTTAGAATTAGAGATAAAATTAATTTTATTTATATGGCTTTAGATTTATTAGTGAGATCTATACAAAAAGTTTTATGTATATGGCTTTAGATTTATTAGTGAGATCTATACAAGTGAAATCTAAATGATTGTGAATGTATTGCTTCACCAATCAAGCCATGTTGGTGTCATAATGACTAATTAAAATTTATTAGGAATAGCCAAGGATGATGTATACCCAATCCTTCCTATGGAGAGTGACCGTTTTAGTCAAGATGGCCTCAATTTATCTATTTGTAACTTTACTTGTCCATTTGATTGGGGATGCTAGGGAGTAGATTTTGTGTCTTATGTTATACTAATTTAGTAATGCTTGTATCGATGATGAGGTAAAATGGGGACCTTGATCAGTAGCAATATCTTGTGGAACACCATATCTAGTTAACATTTCTTCATATAGGAATTTTGCAACTTTAATATCTCAAGAATATTTCATTGTGAGGACTTCCACCCATTTAGTAAAATAATTAATGTAAAATAGTATATATTCATTGTTAGGAGGATAAATGGGTCCTATGAAGTCAATCCCCCACTTATCAAATGGTGATAGTACTATGGCTATAGGTTAATTTCATCACTAAAAGTTGGTTTTCCCATCCTTTGACACCTTTTTCAGTGCCTATTGTATTTGATCGAATCTTTGTGCAAAGTAGGCTAATAATTTGTGTTAAGTATCTTCAAGGTAGTCCTTTTTGTAGCAAAGTGTCATCCACATGGCTTATCATGAAAAGCATATTGATTTCCTCATGACATTATCAATTCCAATATAGAATAGGCAGCCATATCTCTAAGAAAAAAGGAAATCTTTTTTCAACAAGTGGAAGCCTCTACCTTGGGGAGAGGTTTGGAGGTGTCTTTTCTAATACTAGATAATTATCAATGTGACCATAACATGGTGTCTAAATTATTAAAAAAAAAATTCATCTAGAAAATAATCATCAATAATAAGAATCCCAACAATAGGCTCAGATTCAATAATGGTTAGTCTAGACAAAAATATGTTACAACATTAGCTTTGCCAAGATTCTCCAATATTGTTATATCAAATTCTTGCAAAATATGTAACCATCTAACTAGAGTCTTCCACAAACAACAAGCTTATTCATGAGAGATATGATAGCTACATGATTTGTATAAACAAAGACTTGATGCCCTTCTATATAATGTCTAAACTTGTTAATAGCATAAATGACTACAAGAATGTTTTATTTAATGACTCTATAGAGCTCAACTACTTGACGATTCTTGTTGATTGTAAATAACATATTCTACCACTCCTTCCTTTTGTCCTAAAACTACTCCAATAGAATGATTAGAAGCATAAGTGTGTATGTGAAATGGAAGATGTCAATTTGGTCCTCACAAAATAGGTGCCTTTTTCAAGGAATCCTCAAGTGTTTGAAAAGCCTCTTATGCTAAGTCCATTCAAATTTTGAGTTTTTTCTCAACAAGTCAAACAAGGGTACTACAATTTTATCGAAATACTTGGTAAAATGTCTATAATAATAGCCTACATGGCCCAAGAAGCTTCTGACATCCTTTTGCTTGATCAGTCCTGGCAGATTTGTAATTGCTTTAACTTTGGTGGGATATTCTTGAGTACCCTAGGTGTTTGGAAACGTAATGTCCCAACAATACTGCTTCCATAATCATGTAGCATTTTTCATTACTGAATAGCAAATTATGATATTGAAACCTTTGCAACACTTTTTTTTTTATATTTGCTAATGCTTCCACATAAGTGTTGCCATATGTGGTGAAATCATTCATGTAAACTTCCATGCAATCATGGGATAAATAAGAAAACATATTGAAAATCACTCTCTAAAATATTTTAGAGGCATTATAGAGTCCAAAACAAAAGGCTGCATAGTCATAAGTGTCTCGTGGACAAGTAAATTTTGTCTACTCTTCATCCTTAAGTGCAATTTAGATCTAATTATAGCCACTAAATCCATATAAAAAGGAATACTACTTTTTCATACTAAAGAATCCAATACCTAGTCAATAAAAGGAAATGTAAAGTGGTCTTTCCTAGTTGGTGAATTCAACTCTCTATACTCTGCACAAACTCTTCATTTATTGTACACATTTTTGCAAATTTTACAAACCACCACAAGTAACACATGATCCTTCCAAACATGAATTCTTATAAAAATGCAACCATAATCCCTTTCACATAATACAATTGAAATGAAATATCTTGTTGATAGAGGAGTAGCTTCTAAATTGCATTCCTACAAAATATCATTAGTATGCAAAGTAACACAAATATGACAATAAATACCATAATGCATGGAAAATTATATATGCATCCTACAACAACATGTAGTGCGTGCATGATTTATATTAACATAAAAAGGTTTGGTCATTTCAAAAAACCATTGTCTAATTCTTACTTGAGGATAACTTAAAGTAAACTTTTCATAAAATTGTGTTTGCGTCATATCTAAAAGGTGTTTAGGATGTGGTTCACAAAAATGATATCATATGCTCCTTCTAACAATATCTTTTTTCATTGGGTGAAACTCTTGTATTTTCATGCCAAAAAAATTCAATTAATTCTCTTAATGCATCAACAATAACTTTATTCTATGTGGAAGTCTACCCGAGAACACCCATAGAGAAATACTAGCATTGGGATTCCTTTTTTTTTTACGTCTCCCAAGGGCATTGTGTAGCATTTTTCTACTTATCCTCAATGACCTACTTAATTTTCTAATCAATCAAGTTTTTTTCATTTCATTGGTCACTATAATTGATGTAAGAAAACATTAGGTGACATTGCTACCTTTAGTGTGTGAGGTTGTACCCATTGATTCATACACACTAATTAGTTTCTTTCAATACTTCTTTCACTATCGATATTGGATGATCTTAACCCAAGGGTCTTCGTAGTGTCTCTAAAATTGAGATTTTTAATCATTTCAATAAAATTTGGCACCTTCTAGTTTGACTTAAGCTCTCAATTTTATTTTCATATTCTATTGGCCATTCTTCTAAAAGTGTGATTGAGAATTTTGTCGTGCATGGGTCTCAAAAAAATTTCATCTATGTCAATTAGATACTTTGGGTTTTTATGAATAATTATAGGAGGTGTTATGATTGGTTTATGTTCTTGGTTTACATCTACTACATTTTATTGTTCATTACTTGTCTCAATAAGTGTTTTTATTGGCACTGTTGAACACAAAGTACCACTGAGAGGGGGGTGAATTAGTGGTTCCTAAATTTTTTGACTTTCAAATCAACTTTATAATATCAATTATTCACTTAAACACTAAACAATCAAACTAGTAGAACAAGAAATAAAGCCAAAGAGATCATTCAAACAAATGTAACTCTCAACACTAGATTTATGAGGAAAACCCAATGTGGGAAAAACCTCGGTGAGAAAAGTTGCTGGAGACTACTGCTCCAATCCAGCCTCATAGGTAAAACACTGAAATAAAAAGATTTAGGGCACCAACCCAAGGAGCACCGACCCCTACACCAAGCTTCAACTTGGCGATGTATATTGAAATACTATTTGAATACAATTAAGGATTCTTGTTGCAAATGAATTCTACAACTCTTTGATCAAATAACTCACTGCTGATTGACAGTCTTTTCTCCTCCACTGACTCTCACACTACTAGTTGTGAGATTGATTTCTCTAATTCTTGGCCTCTTTTATCTCTCTCTTTCTCTCTCACATAGTCTCTCAACACACTATTTCACTGATGAGTACTAAGAGGGGGGTGGGGGTGAATTAGTATGCCAAAAATCTTTGCACTTAAACACTTTGCAAGACTAACAGTAAACTGGTAAAATAGTTTAACAGACAAACCGGTTAACAAACATGTAAACCAAACAGCTAATAATGCATTCACCCACAGAAGCACAAACACCATAAAACAATAGATTTTGACATGGAAACCCAAATGGGAAAAACCATGGTGAGATGGAACTCACAAGTCACTATTTGCAGAATAGGAACCAGACCGGTTAAGGTCAGACCGGTTAAGGTCAGACCGGTTAAGATCTTACAATGTTCTTTACCAGAACAAATCCTGTTAGTAATCTCAATCTCTGTTAGGAGATAAGTCCGATTAAAGACTACCTTGCTAGAGGATTTTAGATCCACAAATGTGAACCACCTTGTTAGAGGATTTACAAAAGGCTTTTGGGCCTACCCGGTTAAGGGCTACAGACTTGTCAAAGATGTGAGTAATCAAAAAGTGTTTGATCTAGCTAGTAGCACAGACTGCTTGGTTAGATCCTTGATAGCTCGTTCTTAATGCACTCTTGCATTACTTCAGTCTTCTACACATTCATATTCTTTCCAACTCCTCAACCACCTTAAACCCTAGCAACAACATAAACTTTTGTTGCGACCTGATCAACAACCTACAACCCTAGACATGATGTCCTTATAAAGGAATCTGATTTCATGTTGGTCCAATAGGATTACATTACAATTTCCTAGGTTCAAGTGAACCTGGACATACTTGGTAACATGACACAAAAAGAACCATTAATGTGTCGGCACCGTCAAACAATCGGTGGATGGTAACTCATCACAAAATGCCGGTTGGTAACTCATCACAGAGTATTACCGGTTCATACAAAATGCCGGTTGCCGGTTTGACAAAAATGAAGACTGGTAAAAATGTGTTATGCCACTTTAATCCCTCGTACCGATTGGGATCCACGAACTGCTTGGGGTCAACATGTTGCTTCAGACCGGGAAACACATTCTGCAAAACATCAATAGTCTAAAGACTATAATACAACATACCGGTTGGAACAAATACCGGTTGTGCTCTAACTTATACATATAAAGAGGATCTCAATGCAAGTGTGTGTTCATCAATGACAATCACAACATAAACATCAAAAATGCCAACAATCTCCCCCTTTGGCATTGATGGCAATACTTAGGAAAATAAAATTTTGACATCTAAGTGTTTTACAACAAAATCATGCCATTAGCAAAATTCCTCCCCCTAAGCATACACACTATCCCTTTAACAATACAATGTATAACACTTTTGCATATAGAGCATAAACATTGAGATATTCAGAGCATATAATCAAAATTTTGATTACCAGATACTTCTCCAAATAGAATTCTTCTCCCCCTTTGCCAATAATGACAAAGTACAGCTGAACAACCCTGTTTTCATTTGATATTAAAAAAATAATAAAAGTTTATGACAACAAGGAATGATACTTGTCAAAAACAGATTTAAAGTCCTGCAAGAATTGTTTCATCGACAAAGACCAGGACTCAAGTAGGGAGGTGGCTACTTCTTGCTCTGTCTACATCTGGGAGACCTGTTCTTCCATGGCATCAATTGTGCTCATCTCCTGTGTAACTATTAAGGCATCTAGGTTCAGATAACACTTCTGAAGAATTTGCAATTGTGGGAGTAGAACCAGTTGTAGCTCCTGCAAATCTCTAGACCGAGTGATGATCTCTTGCTCCATTTTTGCTGACTGGATGTGAAACCGGTGAACGGTTTGCCCATAAGTTGTAAAGGAATCATAAGGTGGATTGAATGTGCTCAAGTAGGATTGCAAGTCCGTTTCAATTTTTTGCTTTTGAGCTAGCACATCATCATAGAATAGATGGGGTTGGCAGATCTTGCTGAGTAGCAGATTCCCCTCATCTAGAGCGTCCCTTATATCCTTTTTTTCTTTCTTTAGTTCAGTCCGGAGCTCATTCAACTTCTTCACCAGAGCTATATGAAGAGCTTTTTGATGCTCCTTTTGACATTAGCCTCTGTTGCCTCTTCAAGGCTCTACACCTGATCATCCACTACTGTGCATAGGAGCTTGAGTTTAGCTAGTGATGAATCAGTGTTGGGAAGATTTGTATCGGGTATCAAACCAGTAAGCGTATCCACAGTCGCTTGAATTACATCTTGTTCCTTCTTCCGTCAAATGATTTCAAGGCACTCTTGAGCTACCTTAATGCTTTGCATTAGCTCCATTTCACTTGCAGACTGGAGATCGATAGGACTGGAGAGATCAGCTGGTTTGGCTTGACTCCCAGTTGCCTTCGGAGTCTCCATCTGGGTACTCTTCTCCGCTTCTCCTACCTTGTTCTCTTCCACTTTCTTCTTGTCCGCTTCTCTCCTCTTCTCTACTTCCTTATCCTCCTCTTCCTTCTTCCTTTTCTCTTCTTCTCTCCTCTTTTCCTCTTCTTTTTCTTCCTCTTCCTTCTTCTTCTTCTTCTCTGCTTCCTTTTTCTTCTCCTGTTCCTTATCTTCTTCTTCCTTCTTTTTCTTCTCCTCTTCATCTTTCTTCTTCTTCTCTTCTTCATCCTTCTTCTTTCTCTCTTCTTCATCTTTCTTCTTCTTCTTTTCTTCATCCTTCTTCTTTCTCTCTTCTTCATCTTTCTTCTTCTTCTCTTCTTCATCCCTTTTCTACTTCTCTTCTTCATCCTTTTTCCTCTACTCTGCCTCTTCCTTTGCCGCTTCCTGTCTGTCCTCGGCTTGCTTATCAACCTGTTTAGCCTGTTGCTTCTGTCCTATTTCCTCATATGGTTTTTCCAGAGTAACATCCTCAACATCCAGAGCATCAACATCAATGGTGTCGATCGATTCAACAACCAGATTTCCTTCATCATCAAATACTTCGTCTGGTTTGGATATAACCGGTTCTTTTTCAGCTTGCCGGTTGGCTAGACATGCTTTGTGAGTCTGGACAGCGGTTCTCATATATAGATGAGTGTCTTTTTTGACATCATCAACTCTACCTTCTAACAGCTAGAGTCTTCTTTTTCTAGTGAAGAAGAGTCCTTTATTTTGGTCAATAACATCAAACAATTCAGAATTTGACAGGTCTGGAAAGTACTGTGCAAAAACTTTCTCCCTAATTTCTTGTTCCTTTTCTATGGCAATGTACCATCTATTGTCTAATGACATATATAAAGAATTCGGTGTCTATGACTTAATCTCTGAGGGCGACCGATCATTAACACATAAATATTGAATTATTTCCTTTTCAACCGCTTCCTTTTTATCATCGTTAAAGTCATCAAAACACTCAATTAAGTCATTTAGCACTTTTCTCCTAACATTCTTTATTTTTCTTTGACAACGTGTCAAAGGTTTATAGGAAGATATATCTATATTTACCGGTGCAGATGATGCCAGTTCATTCTTTGTCTTCCTCTTTGCTTGACATGTTTTCTTTGGCTTTTCCTTAGACACAGTTTCTTCTGAGTCTGGAGAGGTATTCCTTGTCTTCCTCTTTCTCTCGAACACTTTAGCCGGTGCTACTTCCAATTTCTTCTTGGCTAGTGACCGCTTGGTCACTTTTGGAGTTTCAGTAGTAACCGGTGCTGATGCTGCAGGCACTGCCTTTGCCTTCTTTACTGCTAGTTCTTTTTCTTTCATTGCTGGTGGTTCCTCAACTAGTGCTATCCTCTCTAGGTAGGTGCCGGTTCTCTTTGCCTTAGGATCAAGGGGTGAGGCAATAAGGGTAGAGGCATACCCTTCCAGCATATCGTACATCACCTCATAGCCCATTGGCTCCACTTCTTCTTGTCTGGGCTCAACAACCTCCATTAAGCATTTATCTACTTGGACGGTGAAGCAAATATCATCTTCATATTTCCTGACGATGTCACTTGATATCCTCATTCTTTGGCTCATTTTCCTTCTGAACTCATCAAAATACTTGTTCAAAATATCAGGGTAGCCGGTTCCAATTACTTCAATGCTTTCCTTGATTTGCTTGGTCACCGATTGGTCACCAGATGATTGGACATCTCCTACTCCTGGAAAGTAGCCTTGGAAATAGAAGAACAACCCAACCAGTAGTTGTCCAAACTTGAACCTAAGTGCATTATCCTGTTTGATCAACTTTAGATTCAATAGGAGTTCTCTCTGCATATCGGTGTATAGATCAAATGATGCATCCTCCTTTATCATCCGGTAAGCCGCATTTACTGCTGCAATAGATACAGAGTTAATTCTGCTGGTTGAGAATGTCCAGTATCTAATCACCATGCATGCATACTTCACCAGATCATCCTTGATAGAATTTACTGTCATGCCTCGTGAGTCGCTCACTGAACCAGTGAGCTTGGACATTTTAGTTTTGCTTACTGCCCTTAGGGCTGGCACTTCCCCTGTGTTGTAGAATTTAGTGACTGCATGAATTGCCTACGATGTGATATCATGTGTTCTCTCCAGGTACATCTTATCACCATGGACTCTGCTCAGAATGATCCTTATATGATCCTCTGTGAAATCTTCCAGGAAGTAAATAGCATTGTGGAGCTTTTTCTTCTCCAAAATATTAAATTCCGGTTTGATCTTCTTGTCTTTTCCACAAAATAAACCTAACTGGGTGTGGATAGCTAGAGACCCTAGGTCTTCTATCTTGCAATCTATGTAGTCAGAAATTCCCTCTTCTACTGTCACACTAGCTGGAACTTGTGATAGGGCATTATACTTGGACTTCCATTGAATAAAACTTGCAGACTCGACAGATGCACTAGAATTGGTATGAGATGCGGAAGCCATGATAGAAATCTTAAGTACTTGAGAAATACCTTTTGAAACACGCAAAATTAGGGCTTGCCGATTCTCCTTCACTTAACACTCCGTTGGTTGCTGAATCACCACTTTGTGTTTTCCACTTGACTGTTTCCAGTTTGAATTTGAATCTCCTTCGCGGTTTCTCAATTTCTCAAAATCTCTGCTCAAATCGCCTTTTCGTCGCTCTACTCTTTGAAAAACTTTTCTTCGCTCAAAGATTGATAGTGAGAAATGATTTGAAAAATGCTTTTAAACATATTCCTCACCTACCGTCATTAATGCTCCTCCATTAGGGCGTAAACCCTAATTTGCCTTTTTACCATTTTTGGTCTTCTGCCAAATGACATGTATCACATACCGGTTAAGGTCTTTTACCGGTGTAAACCAGGGGTTTGAAACATTTCGCCGTTTTCTCCCCCTAAGCTTTTTGAAGCTTAGTTTGTCAGTTCTGTGATTTCCACACTTGGTGCAGAAACTGGTTCCTCTTATAACACCGCTGGTTTCTCCTTCCAGATTTTGTTCATGTTCACTTGAACAGTGTCAACATCAATGTTTCCTTCCGGAGTGATCGGTATATCATCAGATATGTTCTTTTTTGATCTACAGAATTTGACAATGTGACTCAGTTTGTTGCAGTGATAGCAAACCAATCCAGGTGCTCTCCAAGGTCCATTGTTCATGTTTCCATTCTTCCTTCTGCATGTTGCAGCAGTGTGACCATGGCCATGATAGATCATACAATTTTCTCTCCATCCAATTGCCGCTTGATAACCATCGCTTCTTGGCTAATGATTGAAGGCATTAAACCGGTTGTGATTCTGGCTCACAAAAGGTTTAGGACCAGCTCCTTGAGTCCTCTGAGGATATCTTCCAGTGTTGTTCATAATAGACCTGCATTCAGATGCTCTATGCCCATACTTGTTGCATGCATAACAATTACCATCAAACCTATAGGATCTAGGCTTATCATTTAGGAAATAAGAAAAATTGTTGTAAGCCTTCCTCCTACACACATTTGCAGTATGTCCTGCTTTAAGATAGTTGAAACAAACAGGTTTAAACTTTTTCTTACCTTTATCCTTTGATGTTGGTTGTTTCTTTGATGTTCCAGCATTTGTTCCAGAGGTCTCACCTTCCTCATGACCGGAATAACCAAGTCCATTGGTATTCTTGACCGGTTTGGCAGATTCAAGCTTTTACTCTAGCTTGACAGTACTCTTGTTGAACTTAGCAAGTATTTCCTTTGACTCAGAGAGTTCTTTGGAAATAGCAGCATTTGTTTCCAACAGGTTCTCATTCTCAGAGATGGTAGTGTTAAATACTCCTTGCATGTCTTCCTTTTCCACTTTGCTTGCATGGAGTTGAGCATTTAGGGCACTCATCTCTTGTTTCAGCTTGGAGATCTCATGATCTCTTTCTTTCACCAGATCTTCAGCTTTCCTCTAGTTCTTAAGCTCTCGACACATCTAGATAGTCAGTCCTTCCAACTCCTTTCTCAGGTTGGAGTTTGATTCATTCAACTTATTTACTTTAGCAATTAGGGCTTCCATGTCTTCTTCATCTGAAGAACTATTTTCAGATAGCTCCATCAGCTTTTCTGCATGTTCTCTTCTTTTTGCTTGAGATGCCTTGTATTTGACCATAAGATCATCATAGGCTTGCTTAGACTGAGTGAGCCGGTGGGTAAGTTCCCTCAATGTGTATTCCCCCATATCTCTTTCCAAGTGGTTAAACTTATAGAAAGGTAGGCTCTGATACCAATTGATGAGTACTAAGAGGGGGGGGTGAATTATTATGCCAAAAATCTTTGCACTTAAACACTTTGCAAGACTAACAGTAAACCGGTAAAATAGTTTAACAGACAAACTGGTTAACAAACATGCAAACCAAACAACTAATAATGCATTCACCCACAGAAGCACAAAACCATAACACAATAGATTTTGACGTGGAAACCCAAATGGGAAAAACCATGGTGAGATGGTACTCACAAGTCACTATTTGCAGAATAGGAACCAGACCGGTTAAGGTCTTACAATGTTCTTTACCAGAACAGATCTTGTTAGGAATGTCAATCTCTGTTAGGAGATAAGTCTGATTAAAGACTACCTTGCTAGAGGATTTTAGATCCACAAATGTGAACCACCTTGTTAGAGGATTTACAAAAGGCTTTTGGGCCTACCCGGTTAAGGGCTACAGACTTGTCAAAGATGTGAGTAATCAACAAGTGTTTGATCTAGCTAGTAGCATAGACTGCTCGGTTAGATCCTTGATAGCTCGTTCTTAATGCACTCTTGCATTACTTCAGTCTTCTACACATTCATATTCTTTCCAACTCCTCAACCACCTTACACCCTAGCAACAACATAAACTTTTGTTGCTCCCTGATCAACAACCTAAAACCCTAGACATGATGTCCTTATAAAGGAATCTGATTTCATGTCGGTCCAATAGGATTACATTACAATTTCCTAGGTTCAAGTGAACCTGGACATACTTGGTAACATGACACAAAAAGCATCGTTAATGTGTCGACACCGTCAAACAATCGGTGGATGGTAACTCATCACAAAATGCCGGTTGGTAACTCATCACAGACTATTACCGGTTTATACAAAATGCCAGTTACCAGTTTGACAAAAATGAAGATTGGTAAAAATGTGTTATGCCGCTTTAATCCCTCATACCTCTTGGGATCCACGAACTGCTTGGGGTCAACATGCCGCTTCAGACCGGGAAACACCAAAACATCAATAGTCTAAAGACTATAATACAACATACCGGTTGGAACAAATACTGGTTTTGCTCTAACTTATACATATAAAGAGGATCTCAATGCAAGTGTGTGTCCATCAATGACAATCACAACATAAACATAAAAAATGCCAACATTCACACTTGGATGCTGGCTTCTTTGCCACACCTTGTCGGTTTAGCTTAACTGCGAAACTATAGTTATGTCAGTAGAATCCTCTCACCGGTATGCTTGCTCACCTACACTGGAACTTTATTAGAACTATTTCTAAGGCTAGAAATTCTTCTATTTCACTTACTCTCTCTTTTGTCTTCCTCTTCTCCGTAGCATCCCCTTTCTTTGTCTCGAGCTCTCCTCTTTATCCCATGATTTCCTGCTAGAAAGGAATTCAAACTTCGGAGCGGCTAGGGTTTCCTCTTCCTGACACAATATTCATGAGATCTGATCTAGCGTGTCTTGGATTGATCACCTATCCTTTAGGGATGCATCTGTACACGATTTCCATTATCCAACACATATTTTCTGAAAATAGCAATCTTGAACAAGATCTCCTACCTCGAAATCTATCGACACATAAAACGCTTGAGCTATTTCCTTTTGAGGTCTTCCTAAATCAGATTTCCTTTGCATTGATCCAGGCACCAAATACTCCCTGATCTTCCTCTGTCATTCTTTCTTCCTTGATCCACATCGATCAATTACAATTCCTTGATTTGTGGTTGCTTTATTTATATCGACAGACAGTTTCACCAACCGTGTTGATGGTGGTTTTATCAACCTCTGCCTATTTGCCACCTCGGCTCCACATGGCATCACCATGGTCAATCACTTTTCTCACTGACACACAGTCGGTTCAAACTTGAACATTCAATAAACTCATACTGGTACATGCCTTTACCGGTAAGGCTTTCTTCTTCTGCTAACTGGCAGTGCACATTATACCTATAACACATCTTCACCTCCAGTGGTTTGTGATAACTTTAACATTCTACCTCTTCATCATAAAGAGGCAGCCAACTACCTGACCGGTTTATTTCTCAACATGTTAACACACACACAACTTTCATCTGGGTTTATGCCTTACTCTTATGTGAATCATCATCATGTCAGTTGACATCAATGACAATTTAATGCCAAAATGCCAACAATCTCCCCCTTTGGCATTGATATCAACTTCTCTTAAGACACTTCATACCAGTACATTTCTCCCCCTTTGACACAATGGCAAAGGATACTGTGCACTCCCCCTTTGATCCATACCAAGCTCCCCCTTTGACCACTGCCAACTCCCCCTGAACCACATGAAGCCTTCCTAGACAAATGACACAACTCTTAACTTGTGTCAGAGGTACTCAAAAGTGCTTACCAGTAATGGTTTGGTGAAAATGTCTACTACCTGTTCTCCAATAGGGACATAATCCATCCTCACCTCTTGAACTTCAACCTTCTCTCTGAGAAAGTGATACTTGATGGCAATGTGCTTTGTATTGGAATGCATGACTGGATTCTTTGCTATGTTGATTGCACTCAAATTGTCACACCAGATGAGAATAGGATCAATGATGTCCACCTGTATGTCTTTGAGAGTCTGCTTCATCCAAAGCACTTGAGAGCAACATGTAGTAGTAGCAATGTATTCAGCTTCAACAGTAGATAGAGAGATTGGGTCTTGCTTCTTGTTGTGCCATGAGACCAACTAGTCACCTAGAAAGAATGTACCACCACTTGTGCTCTTTCAATCATCAATGAAACCTACCCAATCAACATCATTGTATTCTTGCAAGATAAAATCTCCTTGTTTAAGATACCATAAACCATAGCTAAGCATCCCTTGTAGGTACCTAAAGATTCTACTAACAACATTCATATGTGACTGCTTTGGTGCAACTTGAAATCTGGACACCATGCATACTGCCTAAACTATATCCCGTCTTGAAGCAGTTAGATATAGTAGACTACCTATCATAGATCTATATAGAGTCTGATCCACCACCGATGATTCATCATTCTTGCTCAATTTTCTGTTGGTCACCATGGGGATAGTTACCGGTTTACAATCTTCCAGTTCGAATTTCTTCAACATCTCCTTTGCATACTTGATTTGTGAGATAAAGATTCCTTTATCTTGCTGTATTATCTGCAAACCAAGGAAGTAAGTCAATTCACCAAGCATTGATATCTCAAATTCTGACTACATTTGATTAGTAAATTCTTTGCAGACGGTGTCCTTGTTGCCTCCAAAGATGATGTCATCTACATACACAACCAGAATGATCATATGGTTCCCATCTTTCTTTATGTACAAATTGCTATCAACACTTCCCTTTTTGAATCCTGACTCCTTCAGATACTGATCTAGTCTTGAGTACCATGCTCTAAGAGCTTGCTTTAGACCATACAAGGCCTTCTTCAACTGACACACAAATGTCTCACCATGATGTAGTAGAAACCCTTCCGGTTGCTCCATGTACACTTCTTCTTCCAAATTTCCATTTAGAAAGGTAGATTTTACATCCATTTGGTATACTTTATAACCCTTGTAGGCAGAGTAGGCTAGAAACATTCTAATTGCTTCTAATCTAGCTACTGGTGAAAATATTTCTTCAAAGTCAATCCCCTCTACTTGAGAGTATCCTTTGCACACTAGTCTAGCTTTATGCCTAACAATCTTACCTTCTTCATTCATCTTGTTCTGGTAGACCCATTTAGTGCCCATGATGTTCTTGCCTTCCGGTCTAGGGACTAATTCCTAGGTCTTGTTCTTCTCAATCTGTTGCAGTTCTTTTTCCATGGCATCCATTCATTCTTGTCTTTTGCTTGCCTCATTGAATGTTTTGGGTTCAACTTCAGTCATGGGGTAGAGGTTAACTTTTTCATCATTATGAGAAAGTCTTCTTCTAGTCTGCACACTCTTAGTGACTGTTCTTAGTCTTTTATTGTAGCATTTGTAGGCCTTGTTGTTAGATGAGTAACCAAGGAATATTCCTTCATCACTCCTGGAGTCAAAACTTACTAGACCATCCATGTCTTTCTTGATAAAGCAATTTCTTCAAAAAAAAATTGGAGTATTTTACTGAAGGCTTCCTGTCATAGAACAACTCATAAGGAGTCATTTTGTTGTTAGTCCTTAATTGAACCTGGTTCAAGGTATATGCAGCAGTATGAACAACTTCCTTTGAATAAATGTCTAGCAGACTGGCCTCATTTAACATGGTTCTGGCCATCTCCTTTACTATCCTTTTCTTCCTTTCTACCACACCATTTTTCCGTGGTGTTGATGTAGAGAGTCTTAAAGCCTTGTTTGATACACCTTCTTGAGTGACTTGTCCTACTCAACCCTACAACTACTCAAGTTCCTCCTATGGAACTTGGAGGGGGTTATGATAATGAGACCTCCAAGGTCTGATCCTTCTTGAATTTCCTCCTAGGTATAGCCAATGGTTTCTGGACAATCAACTCCTCCACTTGAGGTTGCCACCTCAGTTACTCACACACTCCTCTCTTAGGCTCCAACCACTCCTACAAGGATCTTAAAACACAATCTCTTCCTATGGTTTCCCAATGCATCAACAAGGTGTCTTCAATGTGTTTTTAGGTTTAAGACTCACCAAATCCATCTCCTTGGCTTATTAACCCTTCTAGGTCTCTACCGGCACCTAATTAGGCCTAATTACATTAGCCCTCCCTAGGTTGTTTTAGGGATTTAATTTGAAAAAAACCCAAATAATCCTAGAAATAAATCATGGATTTGAGTACCCTTTTGGATGTTACAAACACTACTAGAAAAGTGCATCTGGGTTATCCATACAAGTGGGGTTTCCAATGCTGCACTAATTTGAAGGGTTTTAGGCCTAGCCGGTGAATTGGCAAGATGGGTCTAGAACTCTTCACCAGTCAAATCTCCTGCTCCAAAAAACTTGGTGATCTTCAAGGGAACTCAGAGGGATTTCCATTCATATGCCACTTGGACCTGCACCAATCTTCATATGCTCACAAATCACACTTTTCTTGTTGTCCTAACTCACCTACTCCCAGTGGTGAGCCTAGGGCTTCATTATTTCTCCTCCTCCTAGACCTCCAACATCACACACCCTATTCCTAAGCTATGTACAAACCATAACCTATCATTTTTAGTGATTTCAATAGGTGCCATCAAATAATGCCTAGGTTAAAGCCATTTCTTGCTCTTAAACCCTACTTGCAAGGGTTTTGCTCCTAGTTGCAAAGAATGAAAGAAATCTCTAAAACTTAGAACAATTAAACCTGTAAATCAACCTTAATGAAAGAAAATACAATGAAAATACAAATATGGAAATTATTTTACACCATCTAGTCCGTACTGGACCGTACAAGCAAGGAGGCCAAAAACTGGTGGAAACAAGGTTGCTTCACAAACCAAAAACTTGCTCTTGCATTTCCAATCCTCCAACCCATAAAATGAAGTGAAATTTGGCTTATACTTGTTTCAGTCAGTTCAAATAAATTCCTAACGCCTATAACCAAAAATGCAACTTTTGCAAGAAATTGCAAAATGTTGCTAACAACTTTTGACAACTTTTGCTTCAGGATGCAAATTTTGCATTCTAATGCATTGTAAGGCTTTTAAAGGTCCTCAAACACCCTAGAAGACCTAAACACAACTCAATTGAATCCCAATACATGAATACATTGATTTGGAGTATTTTTCATGTGAACTACCTAAGCATCTCACTTCTCAGGCTAACAACATCCTGAGCACAGTTGACTCAAACCAAAATTTGGACAACTCAACCATGGCTCTACTGAGTTCTCAATGGTTGGTCCATTATTACATCACAAATTAACACACAAACTTAAAATAAATCAAAGCTTTCATTCTTGGAGTGCTAGGTGCCTTGCACCATACTCCCCTGGGTCAAAGAACTCAAGTCCCTTGAGGTATAAGGTCTGAAATATCCACTCCATGCTGAAGTATATCTGCCTCTAATATCCACATGGCATCTGAATTAGGTAACCCTTTCCACTTAACAAGATAGTGCTTGTAGAATCCTTTCCTTTTCTTCTTTACTATCTTGGTATCCAAGATACTCTCTAACTCAGCCGGTTGACTAGGTGGCAAATCGTTTACCCAATGTTTATGAACCGGTGATGGCATGTCTATTTTATTTGTTGGTGTCCCTCCCTTATATGGATAGAGATGAAATACATTAAAAGTAGGAGATATCCCCAAGGTAGGTGGAATTTCAACCTCATAGGCATTTTACCCATACTTGTGCACCACCTGGAGAGGTCCAATTTTCTTCATCATGAGCTTGATAGGCTACCCTTTTGGAAGTCTTTCCTTCCTAAGGTATGCCAACACTAAGTCTCATACTTTAAATTGTATCTTCCTCCTTTTTTAATCAACTTGAACTTTATATTGCTCAGATTTTTATTGTAAGGATTGCCTTACCTTATCATGCACCTCTTTAATGCCTTCTGCAAAGTTATCCCCTTGTGCACTCTTGGGTGCCATTAAACTGAGATCCCTAAGCTCTAATATACCCCTAAGATGGAATCCATACACTATCTCAAAAGGAATTTTACCTATGATGTGGTTCATTGAGTCATTATATGCATATTCTACCTATCCAAGTACTAGATCCCAAGTCTTCCCATATTGTTTGGTAAGACATCTTAGCAAGTTACCCAATGACCGGTTGACTACCTATGTCTGATCATCTGATTGAGGATGATAGGAATATGAGAAAGATAACTTGGTGCCCAACTTCCTCCAAAGTGTCCTCCACAAGTGGCTCAAAAACTTCACATCTCTATCACTAACAATGTTGATTGGAAGACCATGAATTCTGACTATCTCCTTTAAGAAGAGGCCTACAATATAGGTGGCATCATTGGTACTCTTGCAAGGTATGAAATGTGCCATTTTGCTGAACCTATCTACTACCACATACACACTATCAAATCCTCTTGGTATTCTAGGCAATCCTAACACAAAATCCATGCTCAAACATTCCCAAGGCCTCTGAGGTATGACCAAGGGTTGATATAAACCTGCATTACTTGAGGTTCCTTTTTCTCTTTGGAAGATGGTACATTTCTCTACAAATCTTCTCACTTTTGATTGCAACTTGGGCTAATAATAAAACCTACCAACATGCTCCAAAGTCTTATCAATGCCAAAATGACCTCCAAGACCTCCTTGATGCTTTTCTTGAATAATATTTTGCCTCATAGAACATTGAGGTATGCAAAGAAGATGACCTTTGAATAAAAAACCCTCTTGTATCATGTATTCTGAATAAGAGATAGGTGAGGTATTACAAAAATTAGAACAAACATTATATATCTGTGCAAAATCCTTATCATCCTTGTAGAGGTATTTCAACTCACTCAAACCCACAGTTTGCAATTGACTCTCCTACATGGTCATGATTCTCCTACTTAGTGCATCATAAACTTTGTTGGCTGTCCCTTTCTTGTGTTTAATAATAAATGTATAAGATTGTAGGTACTCAACCCACTTTAGGTGTCTTTGGTTCAACTTCTCTTGCCCATTGAGAAAAATAAGGGCATGGTTGTCAGTGAAGACTACAAATTGTTTGGGCAGCAGGTAGTGATGCCATTTTTTCAATGCTTGAATCATTTCATACAACTCCAAGTCATATGTGGAGTACCTTTGCTTAGCTTCATTTAACTTTTCTGAGAAAAAAGCTATAGGATGTCCCTCTTGGCTTAAAACTTCCCCTATTTCCCTTTGGCTTGCATCACATTCTACTGTAAACAACTGATTGAAATCAGGCAATCTAAGGGTTGGCAACTCTGCTATCTTGGTTTTCAACCTTTCAAACCCCTTATTGGCTTCCTCTGTCCACTTAAAGTGGCATTTAATTCCTCCTTTAATGGTATTGAGAATAGGAGCATAAACATGGCTAAAGTTTCTCACAAATTTCATATAAAAAGATGCCATTCCATGAAAGCTTCTAACTTCACTTATGCCCCTAGAGATGGGCCAATTAAGTATTGCTTCTACCTTACTTGGATCTATTTTTAAACATCCATGAGAAATAACAAAACTGAGGTAGACAAGCTCTGTTTTCAAAAACTCACATTTTTCAAGGTTAATCTTGAGTTGAGCCTCCTTCGACTTCTTCAAAACCATCTCCAAATGCTTGAGGTGTTCCTCCTTGAACCTATTGTAGATCAAAATTTCATCAAGATATACAATTACAAATCTACCAATAAACTCAACTAAGACTTCATTCATGAGCTTTTAGAAGGTACTAGGTGCATTGGTGAGGCCAAATGGCATCACCAACCACTCATATAGGCCTGAATTGGTTATAAAGGTTGTCTTCCATTCATCTCTAGGTCGGATTCTAATTTGATGATAACCAGACTTTAAGTCCACCTTTGCGAAGTAGCTTGCACCTCCTAGATTGTCTAATAGGTCTTGAATCCTTGGCATGGGAAACTGATACCTTATAGTAATCTTGTTGATTGCTCCGGAGTCCATGAAAATTCTCCATTTGCCTCCCTTCTTAGGCACTAACATAGTAGGAACAACACATGGACTCAAACTCTTCTTGATAAACCCTTTATCTAAGAGTTATTGCACTTGTTTGGCGATCTCTTCATTTTGACTAGGTGTCATTTTGTAGGCAGCTTTGTTTGGTAGATTGACCCTTGGTATTAAGTCTATTTGATGATTTACATCTCTCATTGGAGGAAAATAATTAGGTAAGTCATCCCTATCACTTCATATTGTTTGAGTAGAACTTGCACCTCTTGAGGCACTTCACTCATTGAATCTGCCTTAGTTTCTTCTCTAAGTTTCAACACTATAGCATGGCCTAGATGTCCTTCTTGTTTCAACACTTTGAGAAACTCTTTTCCACTCATCAACATCATAGTTGAGCCTATTTGTTTTTCTTCCTTTGGTTTAGGTAGTGTATCCATTTGATACTTCTTCCCATTCTTGGTGATAAGATAGTTGTTCTTCTCCCCATCATGAGTAGCTTTCACATCATATTGCCATGGATGGCCCAACAAAAAATGTCAAGCATCCATAGGCAATATGTCACATAATAATCTATCCTTTTACTCACCAATTTCAAAATCCACGCATGCTTGTTCATCAACCAATACATGTTGACCTTGGTTGAGCCATGATACCTTATAGGGAGTGAGGTGAGGCAATCTTTTCAGTTTGAATTTGTCCACCATTTCAACTAAGACAATATTCTGAGTGGAACTAGAATCTACAATCACTTTACAAATCTTCCCGTGTGACCTACAAGTGGTTCTAAACAAGCTTTTCCTTTGTGGTGGCTCTTGAGAATGGGGTATCTTGAGCATTATTCTCCTCATCATCAAGTTTTCTCCATCTGTCACTAGCCCTGCCTTTCTAATTGAAGAAGTTACACTCTGAGTGTCCTCCTCTTGCAACAATTGAGTTCTTCTTTCCACCATGTATGAGCTTGTGGAGCTTGAGGCTTTCCTCAGGCACTTACTCATGGTATGCCCAACTTGATTGCAATGATAACACCTACTGGTGAAAATGGTATTTCCTCTTCTTGAGTTTCCAAACCTGCCCCTAAAATTGCTCCTTCCTCTATAGGATCCTCTAAATGCTGCTCTCTGAGAGTCTCCACTGCCTCCTTGGCCTTGCTGCTCTTCACTTCTTGGTGATTGATTCCCTCTACAAAAGTTTCCTCTACCTCTGAAATTATTACCTCCCCTATGTTTCTGATTTTGTTCACTCCTCCTTTTGATCTTCTCTTCTGCCCTTAGGGCCAACTAAAAACACTTATGGATAGTGTTTGGTGTGAGGATACTTATCTCATCTTGTATATTGTGTCTAAGGCCATTCATGTACCTGGCCAACTTCTCCACCTCATTCTCATGCTTCCTAGCCCTCAAACTAAGCTTATGGAACTCTTTAATGTATGCATTGACATCTAACTCCCTTTGTTTCAAATTTTGTAGTCTCTTATGAATTTGAACTTCATAATCTCCTGGAAGGAATTGTGCCTTAAGTCTGATCTTCATATGCTTCCATGAAGTTATCTTCTTTTTGCCTTCTTGTATCCTTTCTTCTTGCATCATATTCCACCAAACCAATACTGATCCTCTCATTCTTGATTTGGCCACATTGACTGTTTTCTCTTCTGCTACCTCTTTGTAATCAAAGTGATTATTGAGAGCTTCTATCCAATCTAGCAACTCTTCTCCATTGAGGTTTCCTACATATGTGGGTAATCCATCCAACTTGTCTTTAGATATGGATTTGACAACATCTAAGAATAACTTTTTGTCTTGGGGAATAGATACTACTATTGGTTCCTCTCCATCTTCCACTTCTTCATCAGTCTCATCACCCCATTCTATTTTAGCCTTCCCCTTCTCCTTCTTTACCTCTCTGGTTCCTCTACTTCCTTCTGCATCCTTCAATCCTTTTATCATCTTTGCCACCATCTGTCGGATGGCTTCTGGAGTAATTGCCTTTGGAGGAATTGAACTTGCTTCTAATTCTTCACAATCTGACATACACCAAATCTTTCAAAGAATTGCTCTGATATGACTCTGACGCAGAGAGTCTTGAAGCCTTGTTTGATACACCTTCTTGAGTGACTTGTCCTACTCAAACCTACAACTACTCAAGTCCTTCCTATTGCACTTGGTAGAGGTTATGATAATGAGACCTCCAAGGTATGAACCTTCTTGACTTGCCTCCTATGTATAGCCAATGGTTTCTAGACAATCAACTCCTCCACTTGAGGTTGCCACCTCAGTTACTCACACACTCCTCTCCTAGGCTCCAACCACTCGTGCAAGGATCTTAACACACAATATCTTCCTATGGTTTCCCAATGCATCAACAAGGTGTCTTCAATGTGTTTTTAGGTTTAAGACTCACCAAATCCATCTCCTTGGCTTATTAACCCTTCTAGGTCTCTACCGGCACCTAATTAGGCCTAATTACATTAGCCCTCCCTAGGTTGTTTTAGGGATTTAATTTGAAAAAAACCCAAATAATCCTAGAAATAAATCATGGATTTGAGTACCCTTTTGGATGTTATAGACAATACTGGAAAAGTACATCTGGGTTATCCATACAAGTGGGGTTTTTAATGCTGCACTAATTTGAAGGGTTTTAGGCCTAACCGGTGAATTGACAAGATGGTTCTAGAACTCTTCACCAGTCAAATCTCCTACTCCAAAAACATTTGGAACCTTCAAGGGGAATCATAGGGCTTTCCATTTGTATTCCACTTGGACCTACACCAAGCTTCATGTGCTCACAAATCACACTTTTCTTGTTGTCCTAACTCACCTACTCCCATCGGTGAGCCTAGGGATTCATTGTTTCTCCTCCTCTTGGACCTGAAACATCACACACCCTACTTCTAAGATATTTAAAGACCCTAACCTATCATTCTTAGTGATTTAAACAGGTGCCATAAAAAAATTCTTAGGTTAAAGCCATTTCTTGCTCTTAAACTCTACTTGCAAGGGTTTTGCTCCTAGTTGCAAAGAATGAAAGAAATCTCTAACACCTGGAATGATTAAACCCACAAATCAACCTTAATGAAAGAAAATACAAATATGGTAATGATTTTACACCATCTAGTCCGTACTGAACTGTACAAGCAAGGAAAAACAAGACAAAACTGTCAAAAACCGATGGAAACAAGGTTGCTTCACAAACCAAAAACTTGCTCTTGCATTTCCAATCCTCCAAACCATACAATGAAGTGAAATTTGGCTTATATCCACTTGTTTCAGTCGGTTCAACCAACTTCCTAACACCTATAACCAAAAATGCAACTTTTGCAAGAAATTGCAAAATGTTGCTCAACAAGATGCAATTTTTGCATTCTAATGCATTCTAAGGCTCTTAAAGGTCCTCAAACACCCTAGAAAAGATAAAATCAACTCAATTGACTCCCAATACATGAATACATTCATCTGGAGTATTTTGCCTGTGAACTACCTAAGCATCTCACTTCTCTGGCTAACAACATCCTAAGCACAATTGACTCAAACCAAAATTTGGACAACTCAACCATGGCTCTATTGAGTCCTCAATGCTTGGTCCATTATTACATCACAAATTAACACACAAAATTAAAATAAATCAAAGCTTTCATTCTTTGAGTGCTAGGTGCCCTACACCAGGTGTCCTAGGAGCTAAGTATTGCCTTCTAATTCTATATGTTTCACAATAATCTTCAAACTGATTTGAAGTAAACTCTCCACCCCTATCCGATCTTAGGTATTTTAACCTGTACACACTTTCTTTCCCCACCATCTTCTAAAAGATCTTGAATCTTTGAAATGCTTGTGATTTATCTTGCAGGAAGGTGACACATACCATTCTTGAGTAGTGATTAGTGAAGAGCATAAAGTATCTTTCACCTGCAAATGCTCTTGTTCTAGTTGGACCACATAGATCTGTATGCACGATTTCAAGTGGTCTTGATGTATTGTTCTCTTTTGTCCTGAAGCTCACTTTAGTTTGGTTACCTTTTACACATTCATCACAAAATGTGTTTATTGATTTGATGATGGGTGGAATATTCCTCACACACCCCTTTTTGCTTACTACAACTAGGTTATCAAAGTTTATGTGGCCTAATCTTTGGTGCCACAACCAACTTTCATCTACTTGTCCTATCATACATTAGGACTCATAGCATTCCTTTAGATTATAAATGTTTCCATTAGTTCTCTTTCCTTCTGCCACAACTTGACTGGTACTATCTTTCTTTATCTAGCAACCGATTGAGTCAAAGGTGAATTTGTAACTTTTGTCACACATTTGACTCACACTCAACATATTTTTCTTAAGGCCTTCCACACAATATACATCATGTGCCTTCAATTTTCCATCAATGCTTATAGTGCCTTTTCCCTTTAATTTGATGGAGGAGTTGTCTCCAAACCTTACTGGATCACCATTCCAGTCTTCAAGTTTGATGAATTTCCTTTTGTCACCGATCATATGGTTTGAGAAACCACTATGTACAACCCATAGATTTTTCCTTTCATCATGTAAGGCAGTCTCTACTATGAGACTTGATTCTGCCTTTTCCTTTTCTTTCTCAAACCAATCTGGTTTGGTCTCCTTCTTCTTGTTAGCTGCTATATTGTGCTTAGGTTCAGTTACCGGCTCTTGATTAGGATTTGTCTTCTTCTGCTTGATCTTCCAGTTTTTACATAACTTTTCTATGTGTCCAAACTCTTGATTGTTATAGCATTTTAGATTTTCATTCAAGGGAACATCCTTAAAATTATTGTAGGGTACCAGTTTATTCTTCCTACAATCAAAACTCTTATGACCATATCCATTACACTGATAATAGATAACATTCATATCCCAGAGTGCATTAAATAGATTTCTACTTTTATAACTCATAGAGGGCTTATTGATTAATATACAGTCAGCTAGTCTATGCCCAACTTTTTTACACTGGTAACAGTAACCATGAAAGTTTGAAACATATCAGTTAGGTTGTTTTGGTCCCGAATCGGATTGCCTCATTGAGGGTCTTCCCTTCATGTTGTTGAGTTCGGTGAATCCTTCATGGTCAACTCTTGCATTTCTCCTTGGATGTGCATGTTGATATAAGAGATGTGGCCTCCGGTTCATTGCTGCATACCATTTTGAGTGGTGATTTCCAACATCATCTGCATATGTCTTTTTGCCGGTATCCTTGCCTACAATGAATGTCTTCTTTTCTTCGCTTTCAATTGAAGAGATGAACATTATTTCTTTGCTAGGTTTATCTTTGTGAGTTGAACTTTGACCTTCTTCAAGGCCTAGGCCACCAATGTCTTTGGATTGCTTCTGTTTGCCTAACATCTTGTCTAAGGCCTCGGTGTTGCCTTCATACTTGCTCCTTATTTTCATTTCTTTCATACTTTCTTCAAGCTCCTTTCTGAGTATTACCATTTTTGCTTCCAACTTTTGATGCTCCTTTTCCTTCTTTGTCAGATCAGAGGCTGTAGCTTTGATAGGGAGAGTACTAATTTACAACCAACTGGAGTTCTTTGATGGTGTAATCCTATTCACTATTAGGGCCCATAGTCTTCTCCGATGAAATCCCCTACCAGTAGTTTGCTTGTTTTACCTTCCTCAAGCTCACAAGGTAATCTTGCTCACTATACCCTTGCAGGGGTGCAGGACAGTCAACACTTGTACTCTTTCTTTGCAAAACCACCCTTCATGTTTGGTTTGGTAAACTCTCTCCTTTCGGTTACAAAATGACTAAGTTCTAGGACTTATAGCCTTCTGGATCTTCTTTGAGTTCTCAATAGATTCCTCCCTTGTAAGTTATCTCCTTCACACTACTGACACCTAGCCGGACTATCACCAAGCTCACCTAGGGCCAATTTACAAGAATAGCTAATGCCATCTCTTGGACTTCCACAAATGAAAACATACTGTACATGATTGGCTCTTCTTGACCACCTCCAATGATCATGTGGAGTTTCAAGCCAGAGCCATGTTGTTATTTACAAACAGAGAACCTAAACTAAAAAAGGAAAACTTATTTACAAAAACTGAGCTTATTCCCAGGTTCAACCCAATAACACAGAACAAAGAAATGAAGTGTTTACATTGACTGCATAAGTGAACTTAAAGATTCTAAAACATTATTTCAATTCACAAACACAAATTCGACACTGAATGGAAACCAGAAAATAAACTTCTCTTTATTATTCAGGAAAAAAGATGTGTTCTCCGTGGCAATCAACAGTCCACATTAAAAAAAACAACCCTTTTACAGATTCCCGTTGGGTCTTTTATACATTCCATCCTCTATTGTGAACTCCTCCTATTAGACAAGATGGATCTCGTTACCAATGGTTTCCAGCAGCAACTGTCAGGCAGGTTCTATCGGAGCATCGGGGTAACATCCAAACAAGGTTACTGATGTCGGATGACAACCTCCAACTCTTCGCATTTCCTATCGGGTCTTCGGTGTAACATCAGAATGGCTACCAATGACTGATGTCTTCACACTTCCACTTCACACTTTCCATTGGGTCATCGGGTAGCATGGCATTGTGCTTTTCTAATGGTTGATGTCTCCAAAGTTGACCTCCTCCACTTGCGCCTTGTTATCGGGTTATCGGGGTAGCAAGAAAACACTCCTCTTGATACTCGATAACTCTTTCCCCAATTAGCACTTTCCTATCGGGTCCGTGGGATAGCTTGAAACCACTCTGCTTTGTCATCGGGCCATCAGTGTAACATTGAAGCGTTCCCTCTGATAGCCGATGACTTGCTCCGGTCCGTCCACTTTTCTATCAGGTCCACGGGATAGCTTGAAACCACTCTCCCCGATAGTCGATAACAATACTCCACGCCTATGTTTGCTCATCGGGTCATCGGGGTAGCTTGAAAAAACTTCTGCCCATACCCAATAGCTTTGCTCCAAGCCAATGCTAACTCATCAGGTCATCGGAGTAATGTGAAACCACTTCTGCCAATACCCGATGACTCAACAATAAACAACCCATCAGAATAGGTTATCTCGATGCACCTATGTGATACTATTTCAAACTGAGAAAACATACATTTGAACCTAATCACACCAAAATTGTTGAAAACTTTGAAAATGCAACCAAAACTAGGTGCTCCTGCACCATACTCCCCCAATGAGAAAAAAGTCAAGTGACTCCGTGGGGCAACACAAAGGAGGGAATACTGAGCTTCGAGAATTTTGTTGCAGGGACCCAAGTGGCCTCAAATTCTGGAAGATGCTGCCATTGAACTAAATGTTCCATATAGGTGGTATGCCTGGTCTTCTTGAGGACTTGTGAATCCAACACCCTTTTGGCTTGTGGCCTAGTTTCTGGCGGTAAAGGTAGGTCTTAAAGTTCCTGTGAGACCCCTGAAAATTGCTGACATTCTTCTGGAAGTGTACTCTTATATGGTACCAAGTCTGCAACATTCAAAATAGGAGATAAAGCCATGTCTTTGGGTAAGTCAAGTTTGTAGGCATTGTTCCCATACTTGGCTAGGATCTTACAAGGTACAATTCTCCTCATTTTAAGTTTGCTAGGGATGCCTTTTTGAAGCCTTGCTGTGTTCAAGTGAACCATTGCCAAGTCCCCAACAACAAATTGTACATCTCTTCGCTTTTCATCTACTTTGTCCTTGATTTTCTGAGAGTTGTCTAGTAAAGTTTGCCTAACTTGCTCATGAATATCCTTCATGGATTGAGCCATGTCAACAACATGTCCACGTTGTTATCCCATCTTCTTAATTTCTCTGAGCTCATAAAAACCTCTGGGATGAAGGCCATAAACTACTTCAAAAGGACTCTTACCGGTTGATCTATGCACACTGTCATTGTAAGAAAATTTAGCTTGATGAATGATTTGATCCCAAGCTTTCCCATACTCATTTGCAAAACATCAGAGAAGGTTCCCCAGTGTTCTATTTACCACCTCTGTTTGGCCATCCATTTGGGGATGGTATGCGGAGCTGAAAGACAAGTTAGTTCCCAATCTCTGCCATAAAGTTCTCTAGAAATGTGCAATGAATTTTGCATCTCTTTCTGACACTATACTAATGGGTAAACCATGAATCCTAATGACCTCTTTGAAAAAAAAATGAGAAATATGACTAGCATCATGAGTCACCTTACAAGCAATAAAATGGGCCATTTTACTGAATCTATCTATGACAACATAAATGCTATCAAATCCAGATTTGGTCTTGGGTAAACCAACAACAAAATCTATACTTACACACTCCCATGGCCTATTTGGGATAGGTAGAGGCTGATACAATCCAACATTAGAAGATGTTCCCTTACCTCTTTGTCAAATTACACATTGTTCCACATATCTCTTGATATCCCTTTGCATCTTTGGCCAATAGTAGAATCTTTGAACAAGTTCCAAAGTCTTATTCAAACCAAAATGTCTACTCAAGCATCCATTATTATTTTCTTGCATCAAATTTTCTCTCATAGGCCCTTTGGGTACACAAAGCTATCCTCCTTTGAATAAAATTCCATCCTACAAAGTGAAATCTGCATATTCACTATGAAAATGATTCCTAAACTCTTGGCAAACCTTGTAGGCAGCAACAAAATCTTCATCTTTTGCATACAAATTCTTGAAACTATCCACTTCGATGCTTTTGAGCTGCACTTCTTGCACTGTTAGTAACCTCCTACTCAATGCATCAGCTACCTTATTACACTGTCCTTTCTTGTGTTTGATGGTAGAAGTATATGACTACAAATACTCTACCCATTTGATATGCCTATGGTTTAACTTGTCTTTAGAATTAAGAAAGCTAAGAGCTTGATTATCAGTGTAAACTACAAATTCCTTAGGTAGAAAATAATGCCTCCATTTCCTAAGTGTCTAAACAAGTGCATACAATTCCAAATCATAGGAAGAATATCTTTTCTTTGCATCATTGTGTTTCTTGCTGAAAATGCAACTGGTCTATTGTCTTAACTCAAAACTGCTCGAACCACTATGTTGCTGGCATCACATTCAATTGTGAAAATTTTGTCAAAGATTGGTAGGATTAGTACCGGTTGTGTAGCCACCTTTGTCTTCAAGAGATTAAAACCTTTTTGTGCTTCCTTTGTCCATACAAACTTGGTTCACACACCTCCCTTGATTGTCTCTAGCTTAGGTGCACATATCTCACTAAACCCTCTGATGAACTTCCTGTAAAACTGAGCCAAACCATGAAAAATCATTACTTCACTTGTTGTTTGAGGAGTAGGCCAATTGGTTATTTCTTCGACCTTTGAAGTGTCTATTTTCAAATCACCACTTGAGATTACAAACCCAAGATACACTAATTCCTATTTCATAAACTCACATTTCTCCAAATTGATGGTTAACTATTCATCATATAGTTTTTCCAAGGCAATTTCAATATGCATAAGATGCACATCTTTAAACTTGCTAAAAATTAAGATGTCATCTAGGTAAACAATAAATTTACCAATGTAGTCCTTGAGTACTTCATTCATGAACCTCATGAATGTGCTAGGGGCATTGGTGAGACCAAATGGCATAACAAGCCATTCATAAAGTCCTTTTGTAGTCTTGAAGGTTGTCTTCCATTCATCTCCCTCCTTGATTTGGATTTGGTGGTAACCACTCTTGAGGTCTATCTTGGTAAAATACTTAGCACCCCCTAAACAATCCATCAAATCTTCAATTATGGGAATAGGAAATCTATACCTGATTGTAATCCGATTGATGGCTCTCGAATCAGTGCACAATCTCCAAGTACCTCCCTTCTTTGGTGCCAACACAGTGGACATTGTACATGGGCTGATGCTTTTCCTTATCAGACCATTGTCCAAAAGCTCTTGTATTTCTTTGTCTACCTCCTAATTTTGCTCGGGTGTCATCTTATAGGCTGCCTTATTAGGAAAAGAAGCTCCAGGTATGAAGTCAATTTGGTGACTGATGGCATGTTGAGGAGGCAACATTGCAGGTGTTCCATCACTAATGATCTCCTTGAGATGGTTTAGTATATGCTACACTTTATTGGGAATGCATACTTTCTTTTCCTTGCTTTCTTCTTTAGGTTTCAGTAGTGCAAATCCCACTTCTTCTCCTTCCTTGAGGGTGTTAATGAACTCCTTCTCACCAACTAGCAGCACATTGGAACCCTTAGGTCTGCTTCCTTCATCTTTTAAGGACTGAATTTTGTAAGTAACTCCATCTTTTTGGAAAGTATAAGAATTCTTTTCTCCATGGTGTACTGCTTTCCTATCAAATTGCTAGGCTCTACCTAAGAGTAGGTGGCATGCATCCATTGGCAAGATATCACATAAAATATTATCTTTGTAACCTCCTATAGTGAACTCCACCCAAGTTTGTTCATTTACTAGAACATGCTGCTCCTTATTGAGCCAAGTAACCCTATAAGGATCACTATGTGAAATTCTTTGCAGATTAAGTTTACTTACTACTTCTTCTGACACAATATTGTCAGTGGAACCTGAATCTACCACCACTTTACACACTTTACCCATAATCTTGCATTTTATCCTAAACAAGGATCTTCTTTGGCTAGGTTCCTCCTTAATCGGTTCTTTGATCAAGACTCTTCTCATCATGAGATTCTCTCCACTCTCAAAATCTAAACTCACTTCTGATGCCTTCACATTGGTTGCATCTTCTTGAACATAATTTACTCTCCTTTCACCTCCTTGGGATGAAGAAGATTTCTTACGACATCTATAAGCTAGGTGTCCAAGCTGATAGCAGTTGTAGCACTTCATTGTGGCAAAATAGGACCCTCTTCCTGATCCACTAGACCTCCCTCTATTAGAGTTGCCATATCCCCTTCTTGTATAGTTTCTCTTACCATTGGAATCCCCTATTTTCTCTACCAACTTGGATTCCTCTTGGGATCTTTGGTCTACACCTCTACCACCATAGCTACCTCTATGACCTCTCCCATATCTTCCTCTACCTCTGCCTCTGTTGCTTTGTTCTTGTTTCTTCTTGCTCTTTTCCTCCACCTTCAGTGGCAATTGAAAGCACTTATGCACGGTGTTAGGACATAACAAACTTAACTCCTCTTGAATATTCCATCTCAAGCTATTCAAGTATCTGGCTACCTTGATGCTCTCATCCACTACCACCTTGGATCTTAGACACAACTTCTGAAATTCATCAGTGTAGCTGCTTATATCCAAGTCACTTTGTCTCAATTTTGTCTCCTTTTGTGTAGTTAGATCCCATAATCTTTAGGGATATAGGCTTCCCTCACCTTGGCTACCATTCCTTTCCAATTGGCTATTTGGTTCTTACCCTCTTTTTGCCTTTCTTCTTGGATAAACTTCCACCAAGTCAAGGGTCTTCCTCTCAATCTAGACTTGGATACCTTCACCTTTTGGGCTTCACTAATTCCATCACACTCAAAGTGATTCTCCAATCCTTCAATCCATTCCATAACTATTTCAGGCTCCATTTTCCCATAAAAAAGTGGCACTCCTTCCAAGGATTTTCCCCCTAAGGCTTTAGTTACTTTAAAGAAAGGTTCTTCAGGTAGAACAGGGTTTGGTTAAGGTATCCTATCCTATTCCACTGATTCTTTACCCTTCCCTTCATTGACCCTGATTGTTACTTTCTCAGTTTTATCCTCAACTACGTTCAGTTTTCTCTCCAATTGTAGAAATCTTTCTCTCAGGAGTCTATTCTCTTCCTCCTAATCTTCAACCTTCTTGGCTAACTCTGCATTGGTCACCATTCTGAGACTATTTTCTCCCATGGATTCAGTGTCTGTCATCAACAGGTTTCTTTCCAAGTCTTAACTTGCTCTGATACCACTTTGATAGGGAGAGTCCTAATTTACCACCAACTAGAGTTCTTTGATGGTGTAATCCTATTCACTATTAGGGCCCATAGTCTTCTCCGATGAACTCCCCTACCTGTAGTTTTCTTGTTTCACCTTCCTCAAGCTCACAAGGTAAGCTTTCTCACTATACCCTTGTAGGGGTGCAAGATAGTCAACACTTGTACTCTTTCTTTGCAAAACCACCCTTCATGTTTGGTTTGGCAAACTCTCTCCTTTCGGGTACAAAATGACTAAGTCCCAAGGCTTATAGCCTTCTGGATCTTCTTCTAGTTCTCAATAGATTCCTCCCCTGCAAGTTATCTCCTTCACACTACTGACACCTATCCAGACTATCACCAAGCTCTCCTAGGGCTAGTTTGTAGGAATAGCTAATGCCATCTCCTGGACTTCCACAAATGAAAACCTACTATACATGGTTGGCTCTTCTTGACCACCTCCAATGGTTATGTGGAGTTTCAAGCCAAAGACATGTTGTTATTTACAAACAAAGAACCTAAACTGAAAAAGGAAAACTTATTTACAGATTTCGAGCTTATTCTCGGGTTCAACCCAGTAACTCACAGAATAGAGAAATGAAGCATTTACATTGATTGCATAAGTGAACTTAAAGATTCTAAAACATTATTGCAATTCACAAACAAAAATCCGACACTGAATGGAAACCAGAAAATAGACTTCTCTTTATTATTCAGGAAAACAAATGTGTTCTCTGTGGCAATCAACAGTCCACATTCAAAAACACAACAACCCTTTTACAGATTCCCATTGGGTCTTTTATACATTCCATCCTCTGTCGTGAACTCCTCCTATTGGACAAGATTGATCTCATTACCAACAATTTCCAGCGGCAACTATTGCGCAGGTTCTATCGGAGCATCAGGGTAACATCCAAACAAGGTTACTGATGTCTGATGACAACCTCCAACTCTTCACACTTCCTATCAAGTCTTTAGTGTAACATCAGAATGACTACCAATGATCGACGTCTTCACACTTCCGCTTCACACTTTCCATCGAGTCATCAGGTAGCATGACATTGTGCTTTTTTGATGGCTGATGTCTCCAAAGTTGACCTCCTCCGCTTGCACCTTGTTATCAGGTTATCGTGGTAACAAGAAAACACTCCTCCCGATACCCGATAACTCTTTCCCTAACTAGCACTTTCCTATCGGGTCTGCAGGATAGCTTGAAACCACTCTACTTTGTCATTGGGTTGTTGGTGTAACATTGAAGCGTTCCCTCCAATAGCCGATGACTTGCTCCGATCCGTCCACTTTTCTATC
The DNA here is from genome assembly GCF_030272615.1 of Cryptomeria japonica. Classification (NCBI taxonomy): domain Eukaryota; kingdom Viridiplantae; phylum Streptophyta; class Pinopsida; order Cupressales; family Cupressaceae; genus Cryptomeria; species Cryptomeria japonica. The sequence goes on along the minus strand of NC_081409.1, from coordinate 896,610,030 downwards.
GGGTCCGCGGGATAGCTTGAAACCACTCTCCTTGATAGCCAATAACAATACTTCATGCCCATGTTTTCTCATCAGGTCATTGGGGTAGCTTGAAAACACTTCCATCGATACTTGATGGCTCTGCTCCAAGCCAATGCTAACTCATCGAGTCATCAGGGTAGCGTGAAACCATTTTCGTCGATACCCGATGACTCAACAATAAACAACCCATAAGAATAGGCTATCCCGATGCACCTATGGGATACTATTTCAAACTGAGAAAACACACATTTGAACCTAATCACACAAAAATTGTTGAAAACTTTGAAAATGCAACCAAAACTAGGTGATCCTGCACCAAGCTTCATATATCCTCTTATTTTCTTTCAACTGCAATTTCAAGTTAGATATAACTTGACTAGACTCATCCAAGGATTGCTTCAAGAAATCTTGTTCATCTACTGTAACAAGCTTAAACCTCTTGAGTTCTCTTCTTGTTTTACTCAATTCCTCAAGAGCACTGATAAGTTCACCTTCCAAGTCCACTTCAACCTCAATATTCTCCTCTTCCTCATCTTCATCAACTGGTTCGCCAAGTGCCATGAAGAGGTTGGCTTTTCTGTCATTCTCATGGTAATCAACTTCTGATGCATTTTCTTCATATGTCATATCATCCTCAATAGTATATAAACTGTTCTGATTTCGGTAGCCTCTCCTTCCTTTCCGGTAGTCGTTTCTTTCTCTATCTTTGCCGATAGATTTTTTGAACTCTCTCGACTCATCTCCACTGGTTATTAAGAACCAGAAGGCAACTGAGAGGGGGGGGGGTGAATCAATTGTCTATGAATTTCAACCCAATTACAACTTAATTAAACTTGATACTTAATACTGATAAACCAAACTTATTGTCGGTTAATAGATTAACAGTTAATATCAATACCAGTGAAGCTTAAAGCATGAAACAGAAAGAGAAACAACATCCAAAACACATAGCACAAAGATTTTAATGTGGAAACCCTATAAGGGGAAAAACAACGGTGGGAAACCTTATCCACAATCAGATGATACTACTGCAGATAGTATGTGTATACAAATGGGGTCTGCACATGTAAAAAGGCTAACCACCTAGAGCACATTGCTCAAATGGGAGTCACAATGACTACAATAGGATGGTTAAATCCTAGAATAATGTACTGCTCAAAATAGCATCTCCAATCCTGGATTCAGTACCGGTTAAGCTCTGATAATCACCTTCAAACCTTCCTTGAACTTTCTCTATGGTCTGCTCATATGATCTTTAATATTATCACGTACCATGTTACAATACTATAACCTTACATATCATATTCCCTATCTCATCAATTGAGATCTTTCATATATACAAAACCTAAGACCAAATGTGTAGGTCAGCTCACTAAGAATATTAAAATAAAATCAATTACAAATAAGTCTCGATGCGATGCATCATCTCAGCTCAATACATTTACAATAATATCCAATCAATAAATCATCTACATAACGTGCCGTGCTGATTGGGAATAGATAACACATATGTTACTACTTATCAAGTTGCCATTAGTTTTATGATTCAAAGTTATACTATACACTCTAGTCAGTTATCTCTATCGAGATATTCAGTCAGTATGCACACTCTAGTCGGTTACATAAGAAAGTAGTCTCAAAACCTTGTATACACCGAGCTGTCTACCGAGTATCATTTCATGTCTACCAAGCAGCAAAGATGACACACTGAGTGAAACATGTTACCAGATTCATTGAACCTGGACATGCATATGAAAATATGTTACAAGATCGAGGCACATCTAACTGTTATCACATTGGAAATTGCACTTGAAGATTGTGTATGATTTTGAGGTCATCTAACCAATGAAATAATTTGCATGGTTATTTGTTCGATAAATCATATTTGTAAGATCAAAGCAATGAATGGATCACCATCATAAGAGATCTATTTATACAACATGAGTGAAGAATTAAAGAGTGAGTGTGTGTGTGTGCATGATTGTAAGAAGACTATTATAGAGACACAGAGGTCACCGAGAAGGTGTTTAGAGAACAGTCAAAGAACAGAGTAAATAGAAGGGTTTACGGAGTTACTATATGGGTTACCGAGGTATGCTATAAGCAAGGTAACTTATTTTGAGCACATAGAATCTGCTATAACATTTCAGATGTAAAGTTGTAGATATTTGTAATGATTTATTGTAATATTTTGAAGTTGTAAGAGAAACCTTTAACAGGGTAAAAGACTCTAATCAAGTCTATAAATTGTAAAGCCTCTAACCAGGTGCAACATTTAGATTAAGTGTTGTACAATCCTTTAGCAAGGTAGATCTAATAGATCTTGATACTCCTAATAGGGTAAGCTATCAGAAATAGCTAAACATGTAGCTCTAACCGAGCACTCTTTATTATTGCAGTAGTGAAGTTGTGGGTGCCATCCCCATCGCAGTTTTTCTCTCTAACCAAGAGTTTCCGCGTAACCAAAATATATGTGTTATGGAGTGAATCATGTATGATTGTTATCTATTTGTTTTAGCTTTATATTATGTTACTGCACTATTCGGTTTATGCATAATAGTAAAGTTAGTATTGAAGAAAAGTTTTGGAGTACTGATTCACCCCTCCCCTCTTAGTACATTAGCTTTCCATATTGGGCCTAACAATTGGTATCAGAGCTTGAATCTTGGAAAAGGGTTTAATTGCCTAAAGAGAAAGATCTTATCAATGGAAGGTTATAAACAATCTCGAAGGATTGTATATTTGCAAGAAGAACTGGATCATGCTAATCAAGTGATTGCAGACATGCAAAGACAAATGCAAAAATCTCTGAAAGTAAGAAGAAGATTATCTGATGATTTGTAGGACTCTCAAGAGTTAGTGGAACAAATTGAGACATCATCTGAGAATAGTATATCTGAAGAAACTGAAGAAATGATTGGAGTATTGAAAGAAAAGAACAAAGCACTGGCTGATCAACTGAAAGCAATGAAAAGAGAACATGAACATTTCAGCACACAGATGACTGAAAATCTTGATGCATTGAGGACAACCGAGGATAAAGTAAGAGATCTAGAAAGAGAGAAACAACAACTTGAAGTCTTAGTATCTGATAAGAATGATGAAATCATAAGGTTGACTGGAATTCAACAAAACCTATCCGATCAACTAGGTTATGCACATCATGAAGCAATTCTGAAAGATGATGAGAATCAAGCATTGAAACTTGAAGTATCAAGGTTGACCAATGAACTTGAATCTGAGAAGAAATCCAAAGAAACACTGAAGAAGAGTTATGAAGCATCAAAGATGTTGGATGAGCAACTGAATACAAGAAGACCCAACAAAGATGCAGGACTCGGTTACAAAGGAAAAGACTCTACTGAGAAGGGAATTCATACTGCCGAGAGAGGAGAATCATCAAAGCAAGCTAGAAACAAGAATAACATCAAAAGAAAGAAGCCTATTTGCAACTATTGTGGAAATCAAGGTCACACTGCCAACATGTGTCAAATCAGAAAAGGTAAGCAACCGAATGTCACTAAGTCCAAAGGTTATTGTTACAATTGCAATAAATATGGTCACACATCTAACCAATGTAGGACAAAGTCTGTTAACAATTATCAGAAGGCAAAATTCAAAGGGTTTTGTGGTCTTAAGCAAAAGAACTATATGTGGTCTACACACCGAGAAAATGCTAGAGGTTACCGAACTCACACACATCCTTACCGACAGTATTCTGTAGTACCATGGGATTACAATACAAGGATATGGTGTGAATGTTGTGGAAGATATGGACATATAAGTGCCAACTGCTTTATAAGGTTTGGAATGAACAATCTAAGATCATGGAGAAATCCTGGTATGACATGTTTTCATTGTCACAAAGTTGGACACTTAGCTCGAGATTACAGAGATCAACCTAGAAAAGACACTGAAGAAATAAAAGACAAATTAAAGATGATTTGGAAAAAGAAGGAAATTGTGTCAAATGAAGAAAGCACCTTACCTACCGAGTTAGGTGCACCTATTCCAAATTAATCAGTAAAGGTATGAAGGGACTGCATTCTCTCAAGGTTAAATCTTAACAGTTCCTATTATATCATGTACTTAATTCAAATCTACATAATTAAGATGTAATAGTAAGTTTGAAATTATATCAAAGTCTTTTGAAGCACTATACAGGAAACCTGTCAAGTCGGTGAATACAGGAAGCCTGTCAGGTCGGTAAATGAAGGAAGTTTGGTTACTCGGTTAAAATGGAAAAAGGAGAGTAAATCGGTTAAAGAGGAATCGAGTGCATTTAATGTTTTAGCCTAACCCACATGGAGCCCGATAAGGCATAGGGTGTACTTAAAAGCATTTTTGCAGTCATTTTCAACTTACCAAGTTTTCAAGAGAGCAGAGCAAAGCGAATCCAAGGCGATCAAAACCTCCTACAAAGCAAATTCAAGGTATTTACATCAATCTCAACGCATTATTAAGCTGGTTTACTGATCTTATCTAGTTTCCATTATCTGCTAAGTATAAAGCATCGGTCGTTTGATAATCCTAAAACCCTAAGGATCCTTTGTTAGCTTTTATCTGAAATCTACAATGGCGCCCAAGATCCAAGATCCCATAGTTGTCAAGAATGTAGAGAAGCCCTCACTAAAATACTCTTTGACTCCCAAAGTTGCATCTGAATCGGATGACAAAACCACCTTTTCACTCATCCCAGATAGAGTGTTGTTAGTCGAGGATGTGAGATTCTTCACCAAATGTCATGTTGAAGAACTCGGTCATGTTGAAATTAAAGACACCTATGATGAGCTGTGCACCGATGGTAAATTGAATAGCAAGTATGAACACATCAAGATCAAGGGATTAACTGAAGCCCTAACCTATCCCCGTGTGTCAAACCCCAGTGGGTTAAGTTTTTTCTGAGCAGAGTTTACGATGATTTCATGTGGCTAGAAGAGCAACCATTTAAGATTACCAAGGAAATCATTCATCTAATTACCAGTTACCCCATTTATGATCATGCCTGAGCCCAAAAGATGATATCACAAAAGGATTTGATCAGTTTAACCAGAGTGGAATCAGATTGTAGAGGATTGAAACTGAATAATGTCACAGATGAAGAACTAAAATTTTCCATTAGGGTAATGGGCTACTCTTTCTTCCAATCGGCAAGGGAAAACAGTGTACCCTGTGTAGCAGTAGACCTGGCCTACAAAATTGTGAAAAAGGGAATGAAGATTGACCTATGTGAGGTGTTATTGAAGAACCTATTTGAAAATCTGAACACCATCAGGAAGCCGAAGAAGAACAACTCGGCTAATACATTAAAGTTTGGATCATTACTGGTATGGATGTTTTTCTATTTTGAAAAATTCTTTCCATCAGTCGGTAAAGTTGTTTGGGAACTACACCAACCAATCATCCATCAGATTAATGACTTCATCAAGAAGTTAGGAGATAATTTCAATGATATTATGGATGATTACTTCAGTAAATTTCAGAAGAAAATGCATAATAGATATAGGATTCCACCCCAGCTAGTGGAGAATTACAAAAATGATATATGTTTTGAAGTTGACACTGATTACTGTTATGTGAATGTTGTGGAACCGAGGACTCAATCTTTGTCACCGATGGGTTACGAGATTGACTTTGAGATCACACAACAACAAATTGATGCATTTCTCACATTATCAAGGCATGCTACCGAGCTAAGGTATGGAACCTATGAGGAAGTAAAGGAAAAGGTAAAAATGAGCATTGTCGTACCCAAAGCTACAAGAAAGGCAACAAAAATGATTATGGCATTGTCAGAGAAATTTGGAGAAGACTCTTCCTCTACACCTGTCAAAGGCACCATTGCCATTACCGAAGAGGAATCTGAAGCCCAAGAGGCAGCTATAACACTAAGCACTGAATTGCCTAAGGGAAAAGTGTTGAAGAGAAAGAAACAGGACACATCAAAGGCCTCATCGACTCCACCTCTAGTAAAGTGACCTAACACAAGAGCATTTGCAGCCTCACCAAGTAAGAAAACAAAAAGTGTTACTACTCCCAAGGTAACAAAGACCTACAAGAAATCTACTCGGAGACTCATTCTGGCAAAAGAGTCTAGTGATACCGAATCAGAGGATGCAAGCAAATTTCAAATTGTCAAGAGCAAGAAGGTAAATATACATAGTGTTGAAAACTTCTGTGCTAATCTAAAAGAATATGGAGGATTTGGTTCATTTAGATATGTCAAGTATGAAACCAGAAATAATGATGAGAAGAGACAAATTGAAGAAGCTGTCATCTGCACACTTCTAAAATTCTGGTTAGCTCCATTGGAACTAGCTAAGTCACTTCCGAATGAACTTTACTTGCATATTGATAATAGGTGGAAGTATACAATGGACTTGGAGAAACATATCAGAGAAAGGAGTTTGGTTCATCTATTTCCTGACATGTCAGTAGCTGAAATAAAGGAACATCTGACAACCTACAACTCAAAGTTTCTTGTCAAAGAAGAGAGCCTTAAAACTGATGAATGGGTTGTATATTGAAGTGGAAAATGAGACAAAAGCAAAGTGGCAAGAAATCTTTAAAGTCAAGGATGTCGGCGAGCAAGCTACAGTTGAAATTGTTGATGTCACTAAGCAAGATCCTGATGTTACCAAGAAAGACCCTGGTGACACCATTCAAATAGATGAAAATGTCATGGATATAGAGGCACCGGAACAGGAAATGATAGAATGCAATGCATATGCAAAAATTGTATCTAGTGAATCAGTCTTGGAACAAGTTCAGCCTTATCCACCAGTCAAGCAACCTGCCTCAACCGAAACCCCTCATGACATGGAGAAAGGCACTGAAGATCACAAGTCTACAACAGGAGAAGGTACTACTCAAGAACAAACATCTCAAGCACCTTCTGGCACTACAAATGTTGAAACTGAGACACCGAGTACCGAGACACCAAAGGACTCTACAGAGGCTAAAGGAACTGATCAAAGTGTTGCCTCTACCAAGCAACCTATCGAGGGTCATCAAGCCTCACAAGCCCTTGTCTTAGTTCCATCAGTGAAAGGTAAAGAAAAGAAGATGAAAAAGCATAGTTTTAAAGTTTATTTGTCAAAACCAATAGTGTTGCCCAATGTAGACATATCAAAATTAAAGGGGCAAGCACTCATTGATTTCGGTGAACTATGCAAAGCAAAGGCCAAACAAGAGAAGAAAATGGCCATTGAAAAGAAAAATAAGGTACTTTAGAAGGTAAAAGCACTCCTGATAGATATGCTACCTGAAGCTACAGTATCAACAGATGTGGCACTCCACATTCAACTAGATGAACTCCTAACAAAGATAGAAACATCTGGAGTAGATGCATCGGAATATTTGAGCAAGCTTAAAGACAAAGAGCTCACTGCAAAAATGATAGAAGAGGTAAAAAAAAGCTATAGCTATTGGCAAAGTTAAACTTGTCAAATTTATTGCTGAGTTGACTCCTCAACTCAAGCACATTCTTTATTTATTTCAGAAACTCTGCACATTTTCTTTATTCATTAAAGACATTAAGAATAAAATAGAGGCAATTGAGAAAGAGATCACCGATCTCTCAAGCAAGTTGACCACAGAGCCAAATTCAATTCAGAATTTTTACACAAAGCTACAACAACTCATGGCTCAACAATTGGACCTAAGAAATGAAGAACACAAGATCTGGATGGACATAATGACACTTCACACATTATTCCTTCCTCATCTTTCATCCGTCCAAGAACAGATCAACTGAGCCACCTCCTTATCTACTACACAAGAGGGAAGCACTCTAGATGGCTTAATATCATTATTGGCTGATATTCAAGCACATAATTCTTTAATGGACAATGTAAAGAATGCACTCTCTGTCGCTCTCACCGAAGCCCGGACCAAGTACAAATCCATTTTTGATCAGTTACCACCCCCGAATGGTAATTAAGTTTTGATGTTTGTCAAAAAGGGGGAGTAATATGTTATAGTATTAGAGGAGTGATACAGTATTGGGGGAGTGTAGTATTCAAAGCATCAAAGTATCAAATCAAACAACATGAGTATAGTATACAGGGGGAGTATATCGAGCAGAGCAAGCAGAGTATCCAAGAGCAGTGAACTGAGCAGTAAACAGAACAGTAAGCAAAGCACATAGAACAAATCAACAAGCATGCAAAATCAGAAGTTTTGTATAGTATATCGATAAGGGGAGTATATCTGGATATATTATATTGTATATACTATCAGCATAGTCAAATTTTGCAAGTATATAGATTATTGAGTTATAACTTTGAAAGTAGTTTTTGTCAAACATCTCAACTAATGTCAAAAGCGGAGATTGTTACTACTTATCAAGCTGCCATTAGTTTTATGATTCAAAGTTATACTATACACTTTAGTCAGTTATCTCTACCAAGATATTCAGTTGGTATGCACAGTCTAGTCGGTTACAGAAGAAAGTAGTCTCAAAACATAGTATACACCGAGTTGTCTACCAAGTATCATTCCATGTCTACCAAGCAGCAAAGATGACACACCGAGTTGTTATACACCGAGTGAAATGTGTTACCAGATTCATTGAACCTGGACATGCATATGAAAATGTGTTACAAGATCGAGGCACATCTAACCGTTATCACATTGGAAATTGCACTTGAAGATTGTGTATGATTTTGAGGTCATCTAACCAATGAAATAATTTGCATGGTTATTCGTTCGATAAATCATATTTGTAAGATCGAAGCAATGAATGGATCACCATCATAAGAGATCTATTTATACAACATGAGTGAAGAATTAAAGAGTGAGTGTGTGTGTGTGCATGAATGTAAGAAGACTGTTACAGAGACACAGAGGTCACCGAGAAGGTTTTTAGAGAACAGTCGAAGAATAGAGTAAATAGAAGGGTTTACCGAGTTACTATATGGGTTATCGAGGTATGCTAAAAGCAAGGTAACTTATTTTGAGCACATAGAATATGCTATAACATTTCAGATGTAAAGTTGCAGATATTTGTAATGATTTATTATAATATTTTGAAGTTGTAAGAGAAACCTTTAATAGGGTAAAAGACTCTAATCAAGTCTATAAATTGTAAAGCCTCTAACCAGGTGCAACATTTAGATTAAGTGTTGTAAAATCCTTTAGCAAGGTAGATCTAACAGATCTTGATACTCCTAATAGGGTAAGCTATCAGAAATAGCTAAACATGTAGCTCTAACCAAGCACTCTTTATTATTGCAGTAGTGAAGTTGTGGGTGCCATCCCCACCACATTTTTTCTCTCTAACCAAGAGTTTTTGCATAACTAAAATATATGTGTTATGGAGTGAATCATGTATGATTGTTATCTATTTGTTTTAGCTTTATATTATGTTACTGCACTATTCGGTTTATGCATAATAGTAAAGTTAGTATTGAAGAAATTTTTTGGAGTACTGATTCACCCCTCCCCTCTTAGTACATTAGCTTTCCATATTGGGCCTAACATCATACCGGTCCATAACCTAGACCAATCCATCGGTAACAAGAAGAATGTCAAGCCGATTAGACCAATAATCAAAACACCAAAACCAAGTATCCAAACATGTCTTCGACATACTCAAGTGATCTCTAGATGATAACAAGTTGTCAACCATGCTGATGAACCATATAACCTATTGATGAACAATATACTGGTGACTGTGCATAAGTCATTGAACTTGCTGGTGAACATAACCATAGATCTCCAGAAGGATAAGTGTTGAAATCAATGACAAAACTAATGCAACACATCCATAATACCAACAATCTCCCCCTTTGGCATTGATGGCAACAAAATATGGAAATACATCTAAGTGCCAAAACAGAATGCGAAAAACCAAAAACCAACAATCTCCAGAATAGATCAATAACATAAATCAAAATCAAAATACAAAGAGTATATATCTCTCCCCCAATGAATAATGTCTCATAGATCTCTCTCCCAAGATTTTTTTTCCATATTTTCTCTCTCCCTGTTCGACATCAAATGCCAAAGCAATTAAAAATACTAGAACATACAACCAACTAATACAACCAACTACTCCCCCTGAGAAGTAGCTCTCCTCCATCAAAGTCGGAAAAAAAATTTCTCTGTTAGTTGTGCCGGTTTGAATCTAATCTTCAACTGTCTAAGTCTCTACCGGTGAGGGTATTACCTCGAGCTTCTCTCTGAGATATTCAAAAGTTTCCCTAGGCAAAGGCTTAGTAAAGATATCTTCAATCTTCTCTTTAGCATTCACATAAACCAATCTTACTTCTTTTGCTTCAACATTCTCTTTCAGAAAATTGTATTTGATAGAAACATGTTTAGTCTTAGAGTGAAATACCAGATTCTTTGATATATCAATTGCTGCTGAATTATCACAATAAATGATTATAGGCTCTTTGCATTTTACCTTTATGTCCTTCAACATTTTCCTAATCGATAATACCTGAGTATAATTAGTTGTTGCTGCAACATATTCTGATTCTGCTATTGATAATGATGTACACCTTTTCTTCTTGCTCAACCATGAAATCAATCTGCTACCAAGAAAGAATGCTCCACCAGTGGTGCTCTTTCTATCATCTATATCTCCTACCCAATTTGCATCAGTGTATGCACATAAATCAAAATTTTCATCTTTAGGATACCATAAACCAAGATTTGTTGTGCCTTGTAGATACCGAAAAATCCTTTTTATTGCCGATTCATGATTTTCTTTAGGATTACTCTAAAATGTTGAAACAATACATACTACATTCATTATATCAGGTCTTGTTTATGTCAAATACAGTAAACCTCCAGTCATAGATTTGTATCTTGTCAGATTAACATGAGCTAAATCATCCTTTAATGTCAATTTATCAGTTGTAGTCATAGGAGTACTTACCGGTTTAGAGTTTTCCATACCAAATTTCTTCCGTAGTTCCTTCAAGTATTTTGTTTGACAAATGAATATACCTTTATCAGTTTGTGAAATCTGCAATCCTAAAAAGAATTTTATCTCCCCAATCATAGACATTTCAAATTCTTCCTGCATTTTGTTAGTCCTTACACAATCCATCCTCCTCCAAAAATGATATCATCAACAAAAGACTTCAATAACCAAGATTTCATTATTAGTCACTTTGAAATATCAAGTTTTGTCTACATTACCTTTAGTGTAACCAAGCTTCAAGAGATATTTGTCCAATCTAGCATACCAAGCTCTAGGAGCTTGCTTCGATCTATACAAAGCTTTCCTTAATCTACAAACCATATCTTTAACATTTGTCAATGAAAATCCATCAGGCTATTCAATGTAAACTTCCTCTTCAAGATCACCATTTAGAAATGCAAATTTTACATCCATCTAATATACTTTATAGTTTTTATGAGCTGCAAATGCAAGTAATAATATAACTACCTCAATTCTAGCTACAGGTGCAAATGTTTCATTGTAATCAATTCCCTCTTTCTGTGAATATCCTTTACACACTAATCTTGCTTTGTTCTAGATTACCTTAACATCTTCATTAAGTTTATTTTTGAATACCCATTTTGTTCCAATTATATTTTTGTCTTTATGCCAGGGAACTAATGTCCATGTATTGTTCTTTTCAATTTTTTCTAATACATCTTCCATTGCTTTAATCCAATGTTCATCTTGACAAGCTTCAATAATAGATGTTGGTTCAATTTGAGAAATTAAGCATACCTCTTCATTTGATAGTCTTCTTCTTAGCATAACACTTGATTTTCTAAGTGATTCGGTCTTACATACCTAGGTTTATTCACATGTTGTTGTTCTTTAGTCACTATGGAATTTTCTGATGATGTCGGTGTGACTGGATCCATATTTTGTATCGGTGCACTCTGTATAGGTTCATTTATGATCATCTCAACTGCCGGTTCAGAATCTATAGACCTTCAATTTCCTCTAAATTGCTCATCTATCTTCACATTAGCACTTTCAATGATCTTCTGCAATCTTTTGTTAAAACATTTATATGCCTTGCTCTTAGATGAATAAACAAGAAATATTCCTGCATCACTTCTAGGATCAAATTTACCAATATACTCATCTCTCCTAATATAGCATTTAATTTCATATATTCTAAAGTATTCAAGAGTAGGAGTATTACCAAACCATAGTTCATAAGGGGTCTCAACAGTTTCACCTTTGATGTGAACTCTATTAAAAGTGTAAACCGTTGTATTCACTGCTTCTCTCCAATACACATGAGGTAGATTTGCTTCCAATATCATGCTTCTAGTTGCTTCCAGAATAGTTTTGATTTTCCTTTCTATAATTCCATTCTGCTGAGGTGTCTGGGGTACTGATAGTTGTCTTGTGATTCCATTCACTTCACATAATGTATTAAATTCATTAGATGTAAATTCTCCTTCTTGATTAGATCTCAAACATTTGATTTTCTTACCGGTTTCATTCTCTACCATTACCTTGAATAGTTTGAATTTTCCAAAAGCTTCTGATTTCTCCCTGAGAAAAGTAACCCAACACATTCTAGAATAATCATCAATAATTAGCATAATGTATATATCTCCTTGTAGACTTCTTGTTCTTACCCGACCACACAAGTCAGTATGGATTAAATCAAGAACATTATTGGATTTCTCAGAAATACTCTTAAAGGTTGTTCTAACTTTCTTTCCCATTTGACATTCCTTACATATCAGATTATGAGGTTTTACAATCTTAGGTAAATCCCTTACTACCTTAGTTGAACTGATCTTTACAATGCAATCAAAATTTACATGACAAAGTCTCTTATGCCATAACTAACTTTCAGCAATATGTGCAATCAAGCATGTCTTATCACTATTATTCAAATGAAAGACATTGCCTCTAGTTTGATTACTGGTTGCAATCTCCAATCCAGTTCTGTTCATAATTTTGTATTTACCATTCTTGAATTGTAACTAAAATCCCTTTTCAACTAATTGACTAACACTGAAAAGATTATGCTTCAAACCTTCAACATAATAAACATTGTCACTATTCTGCTTACCATCCAAAGATATAGTGCCTTTTTCTTTGATTAAACAAGCTTTATCATTGCCAAATCTTACTAGACCTCCACTATATTCCTAAAAAGATAAGAATTTACTTTTATCACCAGTCATATGATGTGAACATCCAGAATCTATGATCCATTCATCATTTTCTTCAATTTTAGCTACCAAGGCTTGCTCTACCGATGGAATAGTAGGTGCCGGTTGATCTTCTTTTATTGCAACAAAATCCCATCCATTGTCTGTTGATTTTTCATCAGAATCATCAGTAACTCCTTCATCAACATAATAACAAGATTTATCTCTATTCTTCTTAAATCTATATCTCTGATATTCAGGGTTAGGCTTATATGTTCTTTTAGCTTCCTCTCTCAATCTTGCATGTCTATCAGGACATCTATATGCTATATGACCAACTTTATTGCAATTAAAATATTTAAACAATGCTTTACCTTCATACTTACTTCCAACTAGACCTTTAGGCATTTTCCTTGCAAATAGTGCTTCAAGTTCTTCCAGTTCTTCATTTCGCTTCCAATATATTCAATTTCTTTTGCATACAGTGCTTTCCAATTAGATTTTTCAGATGATGATGATGATGCTGTAGATGATGATGCTCTAAAGGCTAAATCTGTCTTCGATTCCTTAGATCTCTTCAAATGAAGAAAGAGAACTCTTATGTATGAAACCCTAGATCTTAATTTTGACTTAATTTTGTCTTTAGGTTGACCTAGGAATTGAATTTCTCACAAATATTTTGGGATTAAGCATTATAATATCATAAAATTATGCTCCCAAAATTTTGGGAAAAGAACTGAGGACCATGTGCACTTTGCACATGGTCCGACGAACTTTTCACCAAATTTTCAAGCCCGTTATATATGATGATATTAGAGCGAGTCCCAAAGTTACAATTGATTTTGAGGTATTTTGATATACAAATTCGAGCCTTAAAGGTCAAAATAAGACATAATTAGGGTTTATGATTTAATGATTTATTGGAGGAATAAAATAAAAAAAAGACACACTTAGCACAGAGGGCCCAATTTTATAATGTAGGGAGTGATGAAATATGACTTTAGATTTAATTAAATTCTTAAAGGGAAATGACAATGCAAGATGCAAACACACTAAGGCAGGTGCTAAACTAAGTGTAGAATTGTACCACCCTAGAAAGGGTGTATAATTTATGACACTATAGTCTCTAATTCAACTTACACTAACTATTCAAACACTGCAAGGCTTGATGATTCGTAAACAACACAAACTCCTTAGGCAACAAGTAATGTTTCTACTTCTTCAAGGCTTAAACTATGGCATAAAACTCTTGATCATACACTGAATATCTCCTTTGAGCATCATTCAACTTCTCATTGAAATAAGCTACTTATCTCCCTTCTTGAATCAAGATTGCTCCAATTGTTGTTCCACTTGTATCACAATCAACTTGAAATACTTTGTTGAAATCTGATAAAAATAATACAGGATGCTTAGTCACTTTCTGCTTCAATAGTTCAAAACTTTTGTTTTCTCCAATGGTCCACTTGAATTCCTTCTTATCCCCTCTCATTGTCTCAGTCATAGGGTTACAGACATAACTGCAATTTTTGATAAACTTTCGGTAGAAACTAGCCAATCCAAGAAATTATCTTACATCTCCAATGCTTTCCAGTGTAGGCCATTCAACAAATATTGTTACCTTCTTAGGGTCCATCTTTAGTCCATCGGCAACTATCACAAATCTCAAATAGACTAATTATTCCTTCATAAAAGTACACTTCTTAAGATCTATCATCAACTTCTCTTTTGTCAACCTCTGCAAAACTTGTCTCAAATGCAACAAATGCTCCTCTTTTGTTTTACTGAAAATCAAAATGTCATCTAAATAAATAATAACAAACTTACCCAATAATTTCTTCAATACCTCATTCATCAACCTCATGAAAGTACTTGGTGCATTATTTAACCCAAAAGGCATCACCAACCATTCATATAGTCCTTCATTTTTATTAAATGATATCTTCCACTCATCTCCTTCTTTGATCTTGATCTAATGATATCCACTCTTCAAATCTATCTTTGTAAAGTATTTGGCTCCACTCAAACAGTCCATTATGTCATCCATCCTAGGCAAAGGAAATCAATATTTCACTATGATCTTGTTTATTTCTCTGGAATTGGTACACATCGTCCATTCTCCATTCTTCTTAGGTGCTAACACTGCTGGTACTGCATAAGGACTTAGACTTTCTCTTATCAAACCTTTCTTCAGCAACTCCTGCACTTGTCTATTTAACTCTTCATTCTCTACCGATGTCATCTAGTGTGCAACTTTATTAGGAAAACTAGTTCAGGAATCAAATCCATGCAATGACTAATACTTCTTACCGATGGTAATCCGTCAGGCACATTCTCTAAAATGTTGTCTTTATACTTTGTCAACAACTCCTTTATCTCCTTTGGTTGTTCCTCCTCATGCTCTAGATTCTCATTCTTCTTAGGAACTAAGGAAATAAAAACATTCTCTTGTCTCATTCCATCCAAGAATTTCCTTCCATCCAACAAATAGATTCTAGCATTCGTACAGAATTAACTCTTCAAGGGATCCTCCAAGGGTAACAAGGTTTGCTTCATCCCATTGGCCACAATAGCGTATATGTTCCTTCTTCCATCATGTATTGTTTTTCTATCAAATTGCCAAGGTCTACCCAACAAAAGGTGACAAATATCCATAGGCATAATATCACACAAGACTTTATCATGATAATTCCCAATTTTCAATTTTACTAAACATTGCTCACTTACTAACAACTTATGTTCATCCTGAATCCATGCTATCTGATAAAGCTTAGGGTGTTTCAATCTTTCCAAGTTTAACTTATTCACCATCTTATCTGGAACAAGATTATCTGAACTACCGTTATCAATAACAACTTTGCAACACTTATCGGATAAATTACATTTGGTGCTGAACAAATTCCTTTTCTGCAAGGGCTCCTCATCTTATCTGGTATGACACAAAACTCTCCTCATCATCAATAGTTCTCCATCTTCTGGTTTGTTACCTGATCCAGTGGGCTTTTCTTCCACCACTGCTTCTCTTTCAGTATTCTCTATCTTCTTACATTTGAATGCACGATGTATTTCTCCTCCACACTTAAAGCAAGTTCCTCTAAACACTCTCATATCTTGTCTTCTGTCATCTTTTCCAAAATTCTTATTTCGGTAGCCATCTGGTTCTCTTCTCCGGTAGAAATTTATGTCATCCTTCCTGTATAAATTACCATATTTTTTTACTTCATCATCCTTATTCTAATCTGTATAAGTTCCTCTTCCTCTAGTACATCCTCTTTCTCCTTGAAATCTTCCTCCAATAAATATTCCTCCTCTACCTTTCTGTCTCTGCTCATGTCTTTTGTTCAACTTTTCTTTTGCTTTCAAGGCATACTGGTAAGCTTCTTCAACACTTTGCAACTTGATCAAGCTAAATTCATCTTGTATAGACATCTGCAATCCATTCAGGTATCTAGCAACTTGTTCGACTTCGTCATCAACATGTCTTGATTTGATATTCAACTTGTAAAATGCTTTAGTATACTCCTTCACACTAGATTCCTTCTGCTTCAAATTTTGCAACTTCTGGAATAGATTTGATTGATAATCAGCTGGCATAAAATTTGATTTTAACTTCACAACCATCCAATCCCATGTTTTGATTTTAACTAATTTGGGTTCTGGACATTTTTTTGGTTTTGCTTTTTTCTGGCACAAATTATGAGAAATTCATCAAAAAAATCATAATTTTTTTAGAGCAGTTTGGGCCAAAAAAAGACCTCATCATTGGCTTTAGAAGGGCGTTTGGAGTCATTTTGATATATACTTCGACCTATTTTGGTGACAAGGGTATCTGGGCCATGATGTTTTCATTGGCATGCTTTGCGAGGCACAACAATTCGTATGGCTATACCTGCAAATGCGTCAAGAAATTTTTGTCAAAAAAATAAAATAAAATAAAATAATTTATTTATTTATTTTACCCTTTTTATGCCCTAAAAGAGGGGATTTTTTCTTTTGGCCGTAACTTGGTCATACAGAGGCATTTTTAAAAAAACTTTATATTGTCGGAAAGCTCTTTTTGTGCTCTCTTCAGGTATGGAGGTTTGATCTTCTGATTTTTCTTTTTTGATGGTTTTTTTTTTTCTGTCAAAGCCAAAAGATCCTTTTTGCACTCTAGGAGACATAACTTGAGCATTCGAACTTCGGTTTTCAAAAAATTTATATCATTGGAAAGCTTGTTCTGTGTTCTTTCTATTCATATGAGTTTTCTTTCCATATTTTTCTCCAGGTACATTTTAATCAGTTTTTTCTTTTCAGCACTCTAGTGAATATCTTGGATGTTTTAGGTCCTAACATCTCTTCCTTTGAGTAGGATGTCTCGTGTTTGGTTATTCTTTCTGTATTTTCATCCTTATGTCTCTTCTGATCACTGTAGACTATTTTTTGTAAGCATTTTCTTTATGCAAATGCACTAAGATAAAGTGCCACTATGCATTGTATACTTGGGATCTTACACATCTTGTGCCTTATTGTACATGCACTACATTATAAAGTGCCATAGGGGGGTTGATGTTTTTTTTGTTTGCCATCTATCTTTGTCACGTGAATGGTCCTTCCATGACATTAGCTTCATGATGTGTGTCAAGTGAGTGTTCCTTCCACGACACTATGTACTTTCTCTGCACCTTCGATGTTCCTGGTTCTTCATCATGCAATTGTTGTTGGTTGTATTTTTCAATGTACCTATTCCTCACCCTTGTCCACATAATGGGGGGCTTCTCTTGTTGTTCTAATGCTTCCTTGGCTCATTGGATCAGCTCTTCAGGCCTTGGTGTTTTATGCCATCTGTATCTTCGAGTTTAGTTGTTTGCCTTTGTTTTCCATCTGATTCAAGTAGTGTTATTTGAGGGCACTCATGCAAATCATAGTCTTCTCTACCTGATCATCTTCTATTTTATTGGAGGTTCTTCAGATCGATAGTTATTCTTCGACAGTGTGTGCAGGTTCTTCATGCTTCAATGATTCTCTTGTATTCCATCTCTTTTTGGAGTAGATTTTTTTTCCCATGTGGTTTTCTCTATTTCTTCGGTTCACATAGATTTGGTTGTGCTTGGGTACCTCATCAAGCTTTGTTGCTGAGACCCAAATTTTTTCCCTTCATCATGTAGTTGCATTTTTTTGGCTTCATGCATTTAGTTTTTTAGCTACTCCCTAAGTTCATCTTAAGGCAGGGTGTTAGATTTGTCTTGTATTAGCTAATAATTATTTATTTAATTATTAGTCTATTATACTCTACGCTTAAGCTAAATTTAGGTATTTAATAATATTATAGGTATTTAATAATTATTAAATACGCATTATCCCTTTAGGGTTTGTTTAGGGTTGCTAATATCCTTTTATAAGGATTGTATTGTACTTGTTCATTTAACTGATTCCCTCTCTGAATGATAATCTTTTTCTTCAAAGTCATTATTGTGTTTTTGTCTCCAATCTTCTCTTGTGACAGGTATTTTGCTTGCAGGTGCTCTTGGGATCTCAGAAGTTGTATTTTCTCAAATTGTTCATGATCTTCTCTTTACCTCTTCTCTATCTATCAACTTGCAAATATTCCTACCAAAGAGATGCATGACCTTTCAATCGGGTACAAACATACTTCACCTTCCTTTCCTTTGTGGTGTTCTCAAAATCAAAATATTTCTCCATCTCCGAGATCCAATCCATCAATTCATTTGAGTCCAACTTCCCATCATATTCTGATGGGGTAAAATGTGGTTTAGTATTCACCCTACTCAAAACCCTCAAAAACCTCTCTTCATCCGAATTGATCACCGGTGGATTTCCTTTTTCTACCAAGGCTTCTTCTTCTCCTTCATCTTTACTCACATCTTCAATATGTGGGCCTCTTCTTTGGGCTGTCTCCATGGCTTCCAACTAGGATACAATTCCTTACAACATTTCCATCATAGAAGGGTTTGCATTCACACATGCTCCACTATTCTTATTTTATCTTCATGCCAGTCCTCTACAGTTGTAGATCGGATCCTTAGTTTGCCACCTCACAACAAAATTCTTAGAACAATGCAATCTTTGGAATGAACTCTCTCTAATACCACTTGGTGCAGTCACCGATATGGAGGGACCACAAATAGATCAATCTGAACCAATCAACAAGAGTAAACACAATAGAAACACAAGGATATGATGGAAGAAATGCAAAACAGATTGAATTATATCATGAAAACTAATTGGTAACAATCGGGTTATTGAAATCGTCTCACAGGCTTGCTAAAACATACTCAAAATATAGAACAGGTCACAACCGGGACCTCAAGGCTCAAGATCTATCTTCTATGTTTTTTCTACCACCTTTGATTACATTCTATTTCTCTATTACAATGATTTATCCAATCCAAGGGGATCCGGTCGGCCCAAAAAGGATCAAAACCTGGTGAATAGGACCTAACATGTAAAACCAACAAGGTCGGCCTCCGCTAAAGAAATTCCTCTTGAAAATCCAAAGGGTGAAGTGAGAATCAAAGGGAAGGTCGTCCACGCACCAAGGAACATCAGAATCAATGCTCAAGAATCTGCAAGGTATGGAAGGGATTCGGTAGATCACCAATGCAAATATGTCTAGACAACTGGTAACAGAAAACTCTAACGACAACCGATAGCAATAACTTGCCAGAAAATGATCTAAATGCTCCATGGTTTGGGAATAAGGAAGATGATCAAGTCTTCAAGTAGAATCCAACTCCATAGGTTTCGGTGAGCCAAATCTGAGAAACATAGTTAGAAATACTAAAAACTAAAAAATAGAAAGCAAAAGAAAAAGAAATGTTTTGGGTTGATGCAAGATTGCCAAGAACTGGGGATGCTCCTGCATCAGTTGTTATTGAAAATCCTTAGCTTTGTCAAGATCAAAGGTGGAAAATAAAGAGTGATGGATAGCGGACAAGGGATAATGGGAGATGTTCTAGGAAGGATAGAGTGGATGAATCTTCCCCCCAAGTGTATAGGTATCCATTTGCAAAAGGACAATGTGTGAAATCTTTAGAACATATAGCACCACCCAAATAGGTGTTCTTGAACATTTCAAAGATAGAAACCCAACCCACACTTAGAACCTTCAAAAAATTCAACCAAACATATCTAGTGACAAGGAAGCATACTCAAAAGGAAGAATAATCCCAAATTAGATCAAGGTACTTAGTCTTTGATTACCCATGTGTGTGAAAATGCAATTATTCCAGCTCATATGATCATTGCAATCTTTAGAATCCAACATGACTAGCTATGTGTATTATCCTAACTTCAAAAGCATCTTGGATGGAGCCTCACTATCAGGAGTGTCCATAGCTCCATTAAGGTTATCATTGTAATCACACGAATATTGCTCCATTGCCAGTCAGCCATCCATAGCCTTGATGGAGTTACTTGCATGTTCCTAAAGCCAAGCATTTTGATATTGTATTTCATTGTATTTTTTCTTTTCTTTTCTCAGTATTTCTTTTCGTGCTCATGCTTTACTTTTTATATTTTGATGTTGTTTTTATCTTGTTATTTATTCTTTTATGCGTTGGTTCGCAATAAATGAAGTTCACATATGTTTGAGAATTACAATGACGCTAAAGTAGGATTTTAGATTTTTCACTAGTCATGTCTTCACCTAAGAAATCATAGTGACTTGGAGATATTGATTAAGTGTGTGAGATATGGTAATCAAAAGATGTTTGCATCAAGATCCAACAAAAGTGATTCTCTTTCTGGATTGAGTATGCATCCCAACCAAAAGACAACGTTAAAGAGAAACAACCTTGGATTCTAAAGTTTTTTATGAATATATATTTAGGAAATGGACTAGACATAAGATTGAGCATGTACGAGCGTGTGGCAAAATGACATAAATGCCTATTTCATAGATGAAGGACTTATGCAAAGGATTGAATGGAAGGGATGGAAGAGTGGAAAATAGGTGTTGGATAATAGATAGGATATTGAAATATTTACACAAGGATAGGTGGAAATATCTTCAAAATCAATGTTGGCATACACGTTGAGAGGCAATGGAGTGATACAAGACAAGTGGATATTGGATTTTGAGATTTTGGGGAAGGAGTGGATAAGGATTTCAAGACATAAGGACCCAAAATGGATGAAGGAGATAAGGGAAGAATAGATTTGGAAAGTGGGAGATGTGTAGATGGACGATTGAGGGAAGCTTTTGGAATAGCAAGTCTGGATGCCAATTTTGATTTTTCTTTGGGATGCAATGCTTTTATGGGATCCACATTGATTTTGATTTTTCTTTTCTTTTCGATTCTTTGGAACACATTGCTTCTATGGGAAATTTAGGAACCCACATAGTTTTTTAATTTTTGTTCTCTCATAATGGACCTTTGTAGTCTTTTGGATATTGCTTTTTTTCTTTTGGATCAGAAATTTCTTTGATTTGACATGTCTTTTAAATTGGACATGTGATCTTTTGATGGATATGGATTTTTGGACTTATGGATTTTATGTGTGGCATCCAAATTTATTTCAAAGGGAATGAGATTCATGGATAGATAGGAATGATATGAAGGTATTATGGATGGGTTGATGTAGGTAGATGGTTGGAAGGTTCTTAGAGATGTGTGCCTTTGTTGATCTTGATTTATGATAGGGTAATTAGATTGTGAGCTAGGGGTCATACGAATATTAGATGGAGGGATGTAAGGTACTAATATGGATGAGATAGAGAAAAAAATTGATTTTGGAATAAAAGGACCCAAAATGGATTTGAAGGATATGTACTATGCATTCTTGGATTTAGATGGAGGAATGTGGGATTTAGCAGGGACACCAATGTTTTGAGAGTGATTTGTGAAGCCAAGGCCGTGATAATTCAGATTTACTTTGATATGAAGGAGTTCTAATATACCTTGTTCATGTAGGCCTAACCCTTTTCCTTGATAATACATTTTTTGACAAATATTTTTAGCAATAGGATACTTGTTGCTTTTAAAATAAGGCGCCAATCCATTTTGAGGAGGATATGGTATGGCAAAAACAATAGGATTGTGAAGTAGGCCAGCTCAAATGAAAAAGGAGGAACTCATTTGATAGGTAAGTGGTTCATGAATAGATTTGATAGGGGTGATGGGAATATTAGAGGGATTATGACATGGAGGTGAAGGGAATCTTTGATCTTGACTTGGAATAGTATCATTAGAGTTTGTGCTTTGCTCTTGATTTTGAGTTGGATCATTGAAGGGGATGGAAGGGATATCATGATCTTTCTTAGGAGGTGGATGTTGAATGGGACAGGGAAAGACACTTTACTCTTGAGGTGGAAGGGGATCATTGTGAATGGATTACAAAAGGATTAGGGGATCTTCATAAGATTCTTGAAAAGTGGGATCTTGATTAAAAATTGGGTTGTATTAGAGAGTCATGGTATCTTGATCTTGATTTATTTTAGGACTCACTTTTTCTGACTTTGTATTATCCTCTTGACATGAGGTAGGATTTTGGATATACATGGGGGATTCTTGGATGGATTCAACACTTTGGCATGATAATAATGGATTTTGAATGGGACTCTTTTGAGTTGGTTTCACTACTAAGAAAACAATACAAATGCTAATGAGGAAAAGACCAAGGGACCAAGTTGATGACAGTATCCAAGAGATATCAATGATTTCTTTGACCTGGATTGAAACTATGATTGATTAAAAAAAGTGTCCCTATAATAGACTTATGAGCATGTGCACAAAGACTGTTTGAGGATTTGATTGATGATGGGGGGTCTCCTGATTTTCAACAACTTTTTAAGCAGGTGTTTAGACTTGATCTTATGACAATGCAAGTGCAAAATGAGGATTATGCAACCTATAAAGACCTATGGGTTTAATGGCCTCCTAAACCAAAGTTTTGGACTTGATCTTAAGATAATGTAGGTACAAAATGAGGACTATGAAACCTATGGGGTCTATGGAATTTTGACAGACTTTTCATCACAAAGACATGAATGAGATAGTGCAAAGTTTGAGTTTGATCAATGTTTTGGTTGTGAGAACTTTGTTTACAAGTTTTGTTAACTAGGTTTGTTGTTTTGTGACCTTGTTTGAGTACAAATCTCTATCCCAAGAGTTTTGAAAATCATAGAATATAGACAGTTGATTTTTCAAACATAATTAAAACTCATTCAATTACAATTCCTAGGATGGCAAGGACAATATCCACTGGATTCCCATTGTGGAAATCAATCCGAGCCCCACTTATCTAGAGTGGGCAACTTAGGATTTTGGTAGCAGTAGCTCCGTTACATGACACACACTTCTTGGGCATGCCAAACTTTGAATTCTTAGAGACCCATAAGTCTAAAGGAACTTACTATCTCTATGCAGGGCTGCAAGTACAGGGTATGACTTTAGAGGCCTAACCTCCTATGCCAGTTGATAGAAGATTTATGGCTTGCTAAAACAAAGTTTTTAGTAAGGACATCTATTCGGGTGTCCATACTGTTGGTATTTTGGTATGGTTTTGTCATTGATGTCAACACCTACTAAAACTCTAGCACTTTGGAGATCTAGCAACATTCATTGGCAAGCAAGTAACTTTTGCACAGTCACCGGTATATGGTACACTGGCAGGATATAATGATCACCGACACTTGGAATGGCATGGAAAACACTTGGTAATATCAAAAACATCATTTTGACATCTTGTTTTGGAGAATTGGTTATTGGTACATTCACATTTGCATATTTGCTATTACCGGCAAATAAGTCTAGGGTATACACCGATAGATTTATCTTTTCTAGATCAGCACGACACGCTATGGAGATGATTAATTATTGTTGTAAATGCATTAAGTCGACATGTTGAATCGGTTATTGTATTATTTGTAAAATGTTTTATTGTAATATCTTGTAGAGCCGACCTACTAAAATTGGTCTTAGGTTATGGTATACATGAAAGATCTTATTTGTAAGATCGAGTGTGGAATGCGAAAAAAGGATTGTGTGAAGGTATATGCGAGAATACGCAGAGCTATACACATAGACATCATTTGAAGATTGAAGGAGGGTTTTTGTGAAGATAGTCAGAACTACACCGGTACTGAATCTAGCATATGAAGATGCTATTTTGTGCAGTACATTCTTATTGGATTTAACCATCTAACTGTAGTCAGTGTGACTCCTATTTTGTGATTGAGCAGTGAGCTCTAGGAACTTGGCCTTTCTGCATGTGCAGATCCCATTTATGTACACTTACTATCTACAGTAGTATCATCTAATTGTGGGTAAGGTTTCCCATCATGGTTTTTCCCCTTACAGGGTTTCCACATACAAATATTGGTGTTATGTGTTGTGGATGACTTAGTCTTTATGTTTCATGCACTAATCCTTACCGGTATAGCAATTAACTGTTAAATTTGTCTACCGACATATTGAACTGGTTTACCGATATTAAGCATTAAGTTGGTTAAGTTGTTTTGGTTTGAATTTATTTGACAATTGTTTCACCCCCCCTCTCAGTTGTCTCTAGGATC
This sequence comes from Cryptomeria japonica, assembly GCF_030272615.1. Classification (NCBI taxonomy): domain Eukaryota; kingdom Viridiplantae; phylum Streptophyta; class Pinopsida; order Cupressales; family Cupressaceae; genus Cryptomeria; species Cryptomeria japonica. The sequence continues at coordinate 896,585,399 of NC_081409.1, read as the reverse complement.
TAACAATTGGTATCAGAGGCTAGTCCTCTTTTGCAAAAGTTTAACAACTTGAGGAGATCCAATGTCTACTAACTATTTCAGGAAGGATAGTTCTAAACTTGATGGAACCAATTATGGCATATGGAAGATCATAATGGAGACACATCTAAATTGTATTGGAAAGGACATCTGGGATGTTACAAAAAATGGTTATACTGCTCCTACTCCAGGTCAGCCTAATCCACCTACCTTGGGAAAAGATGAAGAAAATGATTGCAAAGAAAGAGAAACACTTTTGAGTGCATTATCAGATCAACAAATCATGGGACTATCAGATAGGTCTACTGCTAAAGCTATTTGGGATCATTTGGAAACACTAAATGAAGGAGATTCCACAGTCAAAATTGCAAAACTTGAAAGCTTCCAAGTCAGAAATGAACATTTGAAAATGGAAGAAGATGGAAGGATTTCTACTTTTATGGAAAGAGTAAATGAGATTGTTTTGGGTATTAAATGTTGTGGAGGAACCTTAAGTGAGGATGAAATTGTTTCAAAAGTTTTAAGAGGATTCCCACCGACATATAAAATGAAAGTCACTACTATAAATGAGTTAAGAACAATTCCTAATACATTAGTAACTAGGGATACATTGATTGGGAAACTTTTAGCTTTTGAAATTGAAGAATTTGGTCTTGTTGCTACTATAAAGATAGATTTGGCCTTTAAAGAATCAACATCATTTGCTCCATCATTTGACAAATCTGATTGGAAAGCCTTTTATGCAAGAGAACTTGAAGAAAGCGGGAAAGAAAATGAAGAACTTGAAGAACTTGAAGCACTATTTGCAAGGAAAATGCCTAAAGGTCCAGTTGGAAGTAAGTATGAAGGTAAAGCACCCTTTAAATGTTTTAACTGCAATAAGATTGGTCATATGGCTTCAAGATGCCCTGATAGACATGCTAGACTAAGAGAAGTATCTAGAAGAACATACAAGCCTAACCCTAAATATCAAAGATATAGATTTAAGAAGAATAAAGACAAATCTTGTTACATTGCTGATGAAGGTGTGACTGATGATTCTGATGAGGATCCAGTAGACAATGGATGGGTTTTTGTTGCTATAATAGAAGATCAACTGACACCTACTGCTCAACCGGTAGAACAAGCCTTGGCAGCTAAAGTTGAAGTAAAGGATGAATGGATCATTGATTTAGGATGCTCACATCATATGACAAGAGACAAAGGTAAATTCTTGAACTTTCAAGAATACAATGGAGGCTTAGTGAGATTTGGAGATGACAAAGCTTGTTTGATCAAAGGTAAGGGTACAATATCTATTGATGGTAAGAATAACACTGATAGTGTTTACTATGTTGAAGGATTAAAGCATAATCTTTTGAGTGTTGGTCAATTAGTTGAGAAAGGATTTCAGTTACAATTCAAAAATGGAAAATGGAAAATCATGAATAGAACTGGTTTGGAAATTGCAACCGGTAATCAGACTAGAGGCAACATCTTTCATCTGAATAACAATGAAAAGACATGCTTGATTGCTCATATTGATGAAAGTTGGCTATGGCATAAGAGACTCTGTTAGGTAAAATTTGATTGCATGGTGAAAATCAGTACTACTAAGGCAGTTAGAGATTTACCTAAAATTGTCAAACCTCACAATACAGTATGTAAGGAATGTCAATTTGGAAAACAAGTTAGAGTTAGTTTCAAAAGTATTCCAGAAAAATCCAATAATGCTCTTGATTTGATTCACACTGATTTATGTGGTCTAGCTAGAACTAAAAGCTTACAAGGTGATAGATATTTCATGCTAATCATTGATGACTACTCTAGAATGTGTTGGGTTACTTTTCTCAAAGAAAAATCAGAAGCACTGGGAAAGTTCAAACTATTCAAAGAAATGGTAGAAAATGAAACCGGTAAGAAAATAAAATGTCTAAGATCAGATCAAGGAGGAGAATTTACATCTAAGGAGTTTAATACATTCTATGAAGTAAATGGAATCAGAAGACAACTATCAGCACCTCGGACACCACAACAGAATGGAGTTGTTGAAAGGAAAAAAAGAACTATCTTGGATGCAACAAGAAGCATGTTATCAGAAGGAAACCTAACATATGTATATTGGAGAGAGGCAGTCAGTACAATGGTCTATACATTCAACAAAGTTCACATCAAAGGTGAAACTGGTAAGACCCCTCATGAACTATGGTTTGGTATTACTCCTACTCTTAAATATTTTAGAATTTTTGGAAGTAAATGTTATATTAGAAGATATGAGTATATTGGCAAATTTGATCCTAGAAGTGATGAAGGAATATTTCTTGGTTATTCATCTAAAAGCAAGGCATATAGATGTTTTAACAAAAGATTGCAGAAAATTGTTGAAAGTACAAATGTAAAGATTGATGAACAATTCAGAGGAACTTCAAGGTATATAGACTCTGAACTGGCAACAGAAATTTTGACAAATGAACCTACACTGAATCCACCAATACAGAATGAAGATCTAGTTACCCCGGTATCATCTGAGGATTCCATAGTAACTGAGGAACAACACCAAACAAAGACACCCTGGTATGTAAGATTGAATCATTTTGAAGATCAGATAATTGGAAACAAGTTTAAAGGAGTTATGACAAGAGGAAGATTGGCAAATGAAGATGTATGTCTTATTTCTCAAATTGAACCATCATCAGTCAATGATGCACGCGAAGATAAATTTTGGATTAAAGCTATGGAAGAAGAATTAGAACAAATTGAGAAAAATAACACTTGGACATTAGTTCCCCGGCCTAAAGATAAAAATGTAATTGGAACCAAATGGGTATTCAGAAACAAACTTAACGAAGATGGTAAGGTTACCAGAAATAAAGTAAGGCTAGTGTGTAAGGGATATTCTCAGAAAGAAGGAATTGATTATAATGAAACCTTTGCACCGGTAGCTAGAATTGAGACAGTCAGATTATTTTTGGCTTTTGCAGCACATAAGAACTACAAAGTATATCAAATGGATATTAAATGTGCATTTTTGAATGGAGATCTCGAAGAGGAAGTCTACATTGAACAACCTGATGGATTTTCTTTGACAGATGACAAAGATATGGTTTGCAGGTTAAGAAAAGCTTTGTATGGATTGAAGCAAGCCCCAAGAGCTTGGTATGTAAGATTGGACAAGTATCTTTTGAAGATTGGTTTTTCTAAAGGAAATGCAGACAACAATTTATACTATAAAGTGACTAATGATGACATCTTGGTTATACAAGTATTTGTTGATGATATAATCTTTGGAGGAGAAGATGGATTATGTAAAGAATTTTCTATTAAAATGCAGCAAGAATTTGAAATGTCTATGATTGGAGAAATAAAATTCTTTTTAGGATTGCAGATTTCACAGACTGATAAAGGTATATTCTTGAGTCAATCCAAGTACTTAAAAGAGTTACTAAAGAAATTTGGGATGGAGAACTCTAAACCGGTAAGCACATCTATGACTACAAATGACAAATTATCACTAAGGGATGAATCTACACTTGTTAATCCAACAAAGTACAAATCTATGATAGGAGGTTTACTGTATTTAACACAAACTAGACTTGATATTATGAATGCAGTATGTATTGTTTCAAGATTTCAAAGTAATCCTAGAGAAAATCATGAATCAGCAGTAAAAAGGATTTTCCGGTACTTACAAGGCACTATAAATCTTGGATTATGGTATCCTAGAGATGAAAAATTTGAATTATGTGCATACACAGATGCAAATTGGGCAAGAGATGTGGATGATAGAAAAAGCACCACCGACGGAGCATTCTTTCTTGGAAATAGACTAGTTTCTTGGTTGAGTAAGAAACAAAGTTGTACATCTTTATCAACAACAAAATCAGAATATGTTGCAGCAACAACTAACTGTACATAGGTACTATGGCTTAAGCAAATGTTTAAAGACATAAAGGTAAAATGCAAGGAACCTATTACTATCTATTGTGATAATACTGCAACAATTGATATATCTAAGAATTCGGTATTACATTCTAAAACCAAACATGTTTCTATCAAACTGAATTTTCTAAGGGAAAATGTTGAAGCAAAGGAAATAAAACTGGTTTATGTGAATACTAAAGAGTAGATTGTAGATATCTTTACTAAACCTCTGCCTAAGGAGACTTTTGAATATCTCAAAGATCAGCTTGGGGTCATACCCCCACCAGTAGAGACTTAGGAAGTTGATGATTGTCATCAATCGATAGAATTAACAGAGAAATCTTTTTTTCGGCTTTGATGGGAAGCTACTTCTCAGGGGGAGTAGTTGGTATACTAAATTGATTGGTATTTTGTATATGAACTTGGCTTGGTAAGAACTTTGGCATTTGATGTCAAAGGGGGAGAGATTGGTATGGAAAAACACAAGGAAAACACATGTTGCTCCCACAGGGAGAGATTGTTGTTTGGGAGAGATTATTACTCTCTGTATCTGTATTTTGATTTCTAGTTATGATCTCTTTTTGGAGATTGTTGGTATTTGGCATTTCTGTTTTGGCACTTTGATGGTTTTTCCATCTTGTGTTGCCATCAATGCTAAAGGGGGAGATTGTTGGTATTTTGGTATAGTTTTGTCATTGATGTGAACACCTACTATAACTCTAGCACTTTGGAGATCCAACAACATTCACTGACAAGCAAGTAAATTTTGCACAATCACCAGTATATGGTACACCGACATGATATAATGATCATCGACACTTGGAATGGCATGGAAAACACTTGGTAATGTCAAAAACATCGTTTTGACATCTTGTTTTGGAGAATTGGTTATTGGTACATTCACATTTGCATATTTGCTATTACTGGCAAATAAGTCCAGGGTATACACTGACAGGTTTATCTTTTCCAGATCAGCACGACACGCTATGGAGATGATTAATTATTATTGTAAATGCATTAAGCCGACATGTTGAATCGGTTATTGTATTATTTGTAAAATGTTTTATTGTAATATCTTGTAGAGCCGACCTACTAAAATTGGTCTTAGGTTATGGTATAAATGTAAGATCATATTTGTAAGATCAAGTGTGGAATACGAAAAAGGATTGTGTGAAGGTATATGCGAGAATAAGCAGAGCTATACATGTAGACATCATTTGAAGATTGAAGGAGGGTTTTTGTGAAGATAGTCAGAACTACACCAGTACTGAATCCAGCATATGAAGATGCTATTTTGTGCAGTACATTCTTATTGGATTTAACCATCCAACTGTAGTTAGTGTGACTCCCATTTTGTGATTGAGCAGTGAGCTCTAGGCACTTGGCCTTTCTGCATGTGTAGACCCCATTTATGTACACTTACTATCTATAGTAGTATCATCTGATTATGGGTAAAGTTTCCCACCATGGTTTTTCCCCTTACAGGGTTTCCACGTACAAATATTTGTGTTATGTGTTGTGGATGACTTTGTCTTTATGTTTCATGCACTAATCCTTACCGGTATAGCAATTAACTGTTAAATCTGTCTACCAGCATATTGAATTGGTTTACCGGTATTAAGCATTAAGTTGGTTAAGTTGTTTTGGTTTGAATTTATTTGACAACTGATTCACCCCCCCCTCTTAGTTGTCTCTGGGACCTAACACATACATGTAGCGTTTCACTCAAATTAATGAGGACCCAACCCTTGCAATTTTTACACACCACTATGGGTACTTGAGGAGACAAATGTTGGTATGATACATTGACACCCGCTACTTACAATTTTAATCATGGGTACATTTATTTATAGTGATTTGGAAAGGATTTTCCTTAGTTAGATTGAGTGTTGCTAACACTTTTCTCTTGCACATAGGTCCACAAAATCTAGGGGAGAGGATAGTGTGTGTTAGCAGTAGGTTCACTCACAAGAACAAGTGTGCCAGACACAAAGGACAATGACTGATTTTAAGCACCACTTTGAAAAGTGTGAATTGCCATAGTTTATAAATGCACCAAGATGTTTTTTTTTATTGCATCAAATCAAAATGTGAATTGCCAATGTGTGTAAACACACCAAGCTATTCTTTTTATTGCACCAAATCAAAATGTGAATTTCCATAGTTTGTAAATGAACCAAGATGTTCTTTTTATTGCACCAAATCAAAATGTGAATTAATGCTAAAAAGAAGACAAACACATCCTGCAAGAACACGAGTTAGTAGTTTCAAATCATTGGTCTTGGTACCATGAATGCCACATACTGAAAATAAAAGATTAGTAACACAAAAATCCTATATAAAATAGAATCAAAGAAAATAAAACTCAGGATTGTACCTTTAGAATTTACTGGACAGATTTGTTTCCAATTTTTGTGCCTGTGGTACCTAGTCAAATAAGATTTGATTTTTTTTTTGAAATATTTTCAACCCCAAAAATAAAACTACAAAGAAAACACCCCTGATGAATTTATGAGAAATTTCCCAAAATGTAAGAATTTTAGAAAAATACATTAATTTGCACCTTGGAGAGCAGATTTATGGAAAAACATGAATTTTTAAAGATCTAGCTTTACGTTAATTATTTGACATCCAAATCAAAAGTGTAAAGAAGACACCCTTGTGAAATTTCAAGAGCTTTCCAAAAATGTAAGAATTTTAGAAAAACTCTCTAATATATGCCCAAAATTCAAAATTTATGAATTTTTTAAAAAACATTTATATCTCGGTCAAAATAGATGCTACAAGTCTAAATTTTGTAGTATAAACATGCTTTGTGATCCTTAACCCATTGTAAAATATATCAAAGAAAATTGTTGATTTGCTTTAAAAATCAAAGATTTATAAAAAATATTGAAACTACCATATCTCACTCAAAAATGATGATCTAAGGTTGACTATTGGACTATAGAGTCATGAGATGATCATAAACCTTTAGTAAAAAAATAATGGAAAAATTCTCAATAGTTTGGGAGATATGATGAAATTTGTGGACACTCTACAACCTTGCCTGGAACCCGATCTGCACAATATTAGTCTTGAATTTTTTGAATAAAACACTAATTAAGATCAGAAAACCTCTAGGATATTAATCTAGAAGAGAGGTGTGGATTCACGTCGAGTTAGCCAAATATATTACGAGAAAATTCATCAGAAATTAGGCTAATTAGGATAAGGAAAATCACAAAAACCCAACTAATTACTTGAATTTCAAAATGACAATGAAATAGAAAGGAAATCAAGCAACATAATATAATTAATCTAAAACCCCCTTTTTTGTTGATTCGATTCATAGCTTCCATTTCTCTTTTTATTCTTGTGATACGATGGCTCTCAATAAATTGCATTGTTAACTTGCAATGTGGCACAAGAATTTGAAGTTTGTCATTATTGAAATTGGGAGAATTGAGCTGAATTTATAGATTCTGGATTAAAAAAATGACAAATTGAGATGCATTTGAGAACAAAATTGATCAACGGTCGATATCAATTGAGACAAAATTGATTGAGACTTAAACTCATTTGATTGATGAGTTGACTGAATAGATTGATCTATTAACTGAGTTGATTGAAGAGTTAACCAATTTGATTGATCTATTCTAAAAAGCTGATTAGGGAGTTAACTGAGATAATTGAAATTGATTGGGAAGTTGACTAAATTGATTGCCCAGTCAAACTGAAAGTTAGTGTCAACTAGGATTTTGACATGTGTTGTAGGAAATTGGATTGAAATTCAAAATTCATTTGCATTTGATTTGAATTTGGATTTTTGAAATCATAAAATGAAATGCACATTTTATTGAAAATTAGATGAAATTAGAATTTGGATATTTTTAAATTTTTGAATTAGTAAAGAATGAATTAGTTAATTAACTAATTTTAAAAAATTATCTAATTATTAGACATTGAATTTAATTAAATAATAAAGATTATTTAAATAAAGTTATTAATTCAAAATTAATTAAACAATAAATATTTAATTAATAATAAGAAACATGATTAATTGACTAACTGATTAATGTACATATACATACATACATACATACATACATACATACATACATACATAGATGTATGTACATACTTATACATAGATATATGTACATACAAACACACACACACACACACACATACATATAGTGTGTGCATGTGTATATATACATATATTTGTGTGTGTGTACACACATACACACACATAAGAGCTAGATGCACGTAAGTGTTGCATGTTCATAACCTATATGTGTTATTGGCCCCTAAAATTGCCTGCCTTTGAAGGTGAATTAAGGGACAAAAAACAAGTACACGAGTTATGCTTCAATAACCCGTATGTGTTTTTGATCTCTTGATTCCTTTGCACTACAACATGGAAACATTTATAATGTCAAAAATATATATGAGTTATGTTTCCATAACATTATAGATGTTTTGTTTAGGTAGGCATTCACACAAATTTAAGGGCCAATAACATGCACTAGTTATGAAAACATAAAATGTATGCGTTCTTCTAAGTTTAAATTGTTTCCTAATGGCCAAAAAATCACATGACAATCATCCTCAAGGTCTCACATCATCTGATTTCACTTTCTATGCAACCTTTTTTGATAGTACAAGTGATATTTTTTGTTTTATTTGAGTTCAAATGATTGAAATACATTGGAAGTTGACAATTACTAATTGTTAGAATGTTTTTTATTTGTTAACATTTATGAGCGTCATATTTGATGAAGTTATTTCATATTATATTGATAATTTGTTAACTTCTTTGAGCATTTTTTTATTATATGTCAAAAGAAGCATTTTAAAATTAAACTCATATATGTTTAAGTAATTCATTTTTGTTGAAATTATAATATTTATTAACATATATTCACAACTTTTTATTTAGGAACAATTAATATTAGCCATGAGATGAAAGAAGAGATGTCCACCTGAACAACTTGAGGTAGAAAAGGAAAAACAAAGAGAGCACATGAGGAGACTGCATCAAATGAGTAAAGTAGAGGAGAAGGTACGCCATCTATACTAGTTGATTTTAATGTAGAATCAAAATTGAAACACCTTTTGAGGGTACAAGTGATGTACCAAATTTAATGAATACAAAACAAGAACAAGTGCCTATTGGCATTTTGGCATCAAATTGTCATTGATGTCAATCGACATGATGGCGATTCACATAAGTGTAAGGCATAAACTGGTAAGGCATAAAATGGGATGAAGGTTGTGTGTGTGTTAACATGCTGAGCAATAAACTAGTCTGGTAGTTGGCTTCATGTTTATGATGAAGAGGCAGAATGTTAAAGTTATCACAAACCACTGGAGGTGAAGATGTGCTATCGGTATAATGTGCACTGTCGGTTAGTAGAAGAAGAAGGCCTTACCGGTAAAGGCATGTACTGGTATGAGTTTGCTAAATGTTCAAGTTTGAATCGACTGTGTGTCGATGAGTAGAGTGATTGACCATGGTGATGCCATGTGGATCTGAGGTGGCAAATAGGTAGAGGTTGATAAAACCACCATTGACACGGTTGGTGAAACTGTCTGTCGATATAAATGAAACAACCACAAATCACCGGATTATAACTGATCGATGTGGCTCGAGGAAGAAATAATGACATAGAAATATTAGGTAATAGTTGGCACCTGGATCAATGCAAAGGAAATCCGAATCAGGAAGACCTCAAAAAGGAAATAGCTAAAGCGTTTTATGTGTCGACAGATTTCAAGGCAGAAGATCTTGTTCGAGATTGCTATTTTCAGAAAATATGCGTTGGATAATGGAAATCATGAACAAATGCATCCCTGAAGGACAGGTGATTGATCCAAGATAGGCTGGATCTAATCTCATGAAGAGGAAACCCTAACCACTCCAAAGTTTGACTTTATTTCTGGCGGGAAATCATGAGATAAAGAGGAGAGCTCGAGACAGAGTAAGTAAAAGAGAAGAATTACTAGCCTTAGAAATAGTTCTAAGAAAGTTGCAGTGTAGGTGAGCAAGCATACTAGAGAGAGGATTCTACCGACATAACTATAGTTTCGCAGTTAAGCTAAACCGACAAGGTGTGGCAGAGCAGGCAACATCCAAGTGTGAAACAGTGTGTTGAGAGACTGTGTGAGAGAGAAAGAGAGAGATAACAAAGGTTGAGAATCAGAGAAAGCAATCTCACAACCAGTAGTGTGAAAATCAGTGGAAGAGAAAAGACTGTCAACCGACAGTGAGTTATTTGATCATAGAGTTGCAGAATTCATTTGCAACAAGAAGCCTTAATTGTATTCATATAGTATTTCAATATACATCACCAATTTGAAACTTGGTGTGTTGGGACCTATAAAATTCTGAGGGTTTTGGGTTTTAGCTTTTTCATTAAGGCATTTAGAAAATTAAACCTCTATAGTGCATTTTTGTAATTCACTTTGAACTTGAACCCTTGAACCTTTTTGGTTTAAGGTTCAAGGTTCAACCACTTCTCCTGCTTATGTCGTGGCTTTGTAATATTTTTTAATAAGCAAGTGCGAATGTGTAATGCCTATTTTGAACCATTTGCTAATCGGTTCAAGGTTCATGGTTCAATGTGTCTCTTTCTTTCACTAAAGGTATTTGCTTGTTATTTTTCCACTTAAGTGGAAGGGTCTGTGTGTCGTCAAGAGGGGCCCCCTTTTATGTCTAGGTCTGGGCGGGTTCTGATAATTTTAATTTTTCCTGTCCTATGTCTCTGTCAGGCGTTAAAGATCGAGCAAGTTCCTGTTGATCTCGTGGCTATCGCTATACCACCATGTGAAGGTGCTCGATGGTTATTCGCTGCAACATGGCGACTAAGTGGTGGGACCTAATGGAAAAGGCTAAGGCATAGTATTTTATCCCACATTGTCCGCACGGAGGAAATTTTTAATATTTATATGCAAGGCCGCATATATCTTAAGAGTCAAATCTTGCAGGATTTTGGCAAATGACCGATCAACCAAGTGGTGGGCCCTCGCGTGTGCACGCATCTCGAAGTGGCTTAATTTTGTAGCAAAAGGGAGGATTAAACAGTGGCAGGTTGCACAAGATCGGATGATGGTCGCTATACCGTAAGATGAAAGTGCTCGGTTGTTAACAACCATGAATTGACGACTGATGAGCTGGCAGGCCAGGTGGTGCTGAGGTAAGCACTGAGTAGGTCATGAGGTGCTGAGTGGTGTCATGAAGCTAGTGATGTGGCAGTCTGTTGGATAGTGAGGTGGAGGTGCCACGTGGCAGAACAGAAGATATAGGACCAAGGAGTGAGCATCAAACAGACTGTGGGTTCGATAGATCTCAAATTGGACTCACCGAAGGCATCAGTTTCATCGACAAGTGAAGGTGTCGATGAAACTTGGGTTTTGATAAGACGAGAAAGCAGTTCATCGAGTGCTCAGATCCATCAACAAGGGCACATCAAAGAAATTTCAACCGGTTCCATCAAAAAGTGAAGGTGTCGATGAAACTTGGGTTTCGATGAGACAAGAAAGTGGCTAGCCGAAGAGGGAGTTTCACCAAAATAATAACATTGAACAAGCCCAAGTGAAACGGTGGGCCCAGTGGCAAGACAAATGGATCAGGTGGTGAACCAGAGGTTGACAAGTGGTAGGCTTGACTGGATAGGTGGAATCCAGGTAGATCAAAGAGCGAATCCAGAGATGCCATGCGGTGACCCCATGTCATAAGCGAGAGCTATTCAAAGGGGGTAAAGTCCGAGGAAGTTTGGAAAGATCAATGGCTAGGCGAGATGATCTAACCATTGTCACCATGTCACGATGTGAAAGTGATTGCCAAATATCCCATGCGACTTGGTGACAAAGCACGTGTGCTAAATGTGAAGCAGCCCAGGCGTTAACGGTCGAGTAGGTTCGAGGATGATCGATGGTTGTCGCTATACCGTAGTCTAAAGGTGCGCGATGGTTATCACCTGCCACATAGCGATAAACCATTAGTGGTGGATCCAGGCAGTGGTTAATGCCAGTGGTTAAGGTGAGCTGTTATGGTGGACTGCTAGTGGTAGCCATTAAGTTTTTTAACAGCCCAAAAACCAAGTGGTGGGGCCCATTTCTAAGAAGATTACTCAGGAAGGTTAAAAGATGTGTTAGTTTCCCATGATTGGATGGCTGTTGCTATACCACTATGGGAACACGTCCAAACTTTAAAGGCTGCGAGTTGGCAACTAAAGGAAAAAGTGCCCAGAGAGAAGGCCTCTTGATTAGTTGGCGCTAAAGAAATTTAAATATTCAGAAGAAACGATGGCCGAGATGTGCAAATCCCATCAGATATTGCTTCAAGATGAAAGTGTGTTGGTGAGAGGTACTTGGGAGATCTACAAGGAGATATGCAAAGAACATAATGGTTCATCACTCTGTGATAAAAATTCATCAATGCTCTGGTACAAGATGATCCACTAGCATTATGAAGCTGTCGGTTGTTGCAACCAATTTTGGGAGATAGGTGCCTACCCTTTCAGCTACTTTCCAACTGAATGACCAATGAATTAATGAAGCACGTATCCCAGGAAGGATATTAGGTTTCTCCCTCAACTGCAATGACACAACGATGTAGCTTTTAGAAAAAAATGATAGTTATGGTAATATTTTTTCTTGGAGGTAGGCCGACACTTGTTGCATCCTGATTTTCTATAAAAGGATACCAAGGCTACCTAAAAAAGGGGATACAATTTTTGTAGCTAAACTCAGGCAAAATTAATACATGCCTTTGTCTTAGCAATTTCTGAGTCAAATGTGAAGTACTCGTAACCTTCTGACAGAGGAATGAAATATACAGTCCAAAGAATTTAAATTCAGACTTATATTGTCTTTGTGTTATTGTATTGGTGTTTATTCCATTTAAGTAATCAAGGGTTGCTTATTTGAATGATTTGCTAGGCATCTAATGATGTTGTTTTTAGTCTTTTTCTCAAGGAGGAAAATATAAATATACTTGAAACAAAATAATTGATATCAGTACTTTTGGTGTGGATTGGATGATGAAGTCTAATGCAAATTTGGACTCTGTATATGTCAGGCATATTCAGAGTTGATAGATCAAGAATTTGTGATGCATGTATTAGTTTCTCTTGTCAGGTTGTAGTCTATTATAGATGACTCTGTTGCCCAGATAAGGCACTAGTTTATCTGTTGAGTCTTTGGGTGCATTTTGTGATCCTATTCAAAAGACAAAATCAACTTTTCATTTATGTTTTAGTTGTATTGGTTAGTAAGCAAAATTTGCAGGAATTTACACTCATTTCCTACAAAGCATTTAATATTTTTGTGAGAAAATAGTCTTAAAGGGTTGACCTGCCCAAGCTTTTATAAGCTTAAAGTGTAGGAGGTTTCCTAAGTTTGGAACCTCATATTGTTGTCTTTATTTCAAACTTTTGTTGTTCTCTTCCATTGCAGCACAGAGGCAGTAGTTTTCACTTTTCATGAGAAGGAACATAAGTTTTCAAAATGGAGAACAACATGGTGCAGGGGTCGGTGCTCCTTGGGTTGGTGCCCTAAATCTTTGTAATTCAGTGTTTTACTTGTGAGTGTGAGATTTTTCCAAGATCAAGAGGCAATGGAAAGCACAAATAAGAGAGACAAAATAGATGATAGAAATAAACTGTATTCTATCAAGATGCAAAATATGATCAACTAGATCATTACAAGATATAGATTGATTTCCCGTACAAACAATGTAGATGAACCTACTTATATAGGCAAGGCTAGGGATATGTGAGCACACAAACATGACATGTGGCTCAATAAGACATAAGGGTAGGTAGGAAATAGGTGTGGGTAGGTAGGAGAAACAATATAATAGTCCACATGAGGTGGATCACCCACTGAATGTGGAGTGTAACAACAAGATAAGATCAACACCATAAAAGGTGGAAATTCTCCTACACACACTATCCCAATGTGGCACAAACACCCAAGTGTCTCATACCCAAACTACTATTAAATGCATGTACCCAAGTAAACTTAAGTAAGGTGTAATGATATCTAAGATGAATAATTATTTACACCAACACCCCCCCTTAAGTGCAACTTAGGGGAATGCACTAAAGTCTACAATGCAACTAAAAAATGCAAGATGGGTCCCGGCTACTAGGCCATGTTAGGTACCCATGTACAAATGCAAATGCAATCTCCCACAAAGCAAGGTAAGAGAGAAAAAACCAATGGGAAAAAACCCTCCCCCAAAAGAGAGATGATGAAAGCACACTCTGCTCTCAATGATGAATGAGAAGAACAAAAAATATTCCCCCCCCCATAAGAGAGAAGAAGAGACCATGAAGCCCCCCCTCAATGTCAAATTTCCTGCAAAGATGGTCCAATGATGATGACCAAAAGTCCTCCCCATAAGGAAGAAAGAGAGCCAATGCTACACCAATAATGTCAAAGTGTGACAAAACTAGGTACCAAGTCGATGACGATGAATCCCTCACTGCAACAAAATGAAGATTAGGCTTGGAGAAAACCTGCTATGAGCATCATCTGGATACTCAGAAATAGCAGAAATACTGGTACAATCCAAGTCTCACTGGAGCCATGCACAAATGTGTACAGTCTAAATCTCAATTGGAGACATGCACCAAATCTCACAAGATATTCCTAATCTACGTGTACAAGAGGATTACATCAAATATGTCAACAATGACAACATACAAAGAAGTGTGACACTTTATGATAGTGCGAGTACAACATTGCTCAAGCAAGAGCATACATCATGATAAAATATTCAAATGTGGAAACATGAAAATAATTCCATCGACAAAGAAGCCCTGTAGAATACTGTAGATGAAGATGCCTTCGAATGGAATGTCACCAAGAGATATAAATGAACAACTGACCCCCCATAAAAAGATCATGTTGGCACTTGCAAATAATGGAAAAGTGGACTTTTGATTTCAACTTTACAACTTCTCAAAATGAGATATAATAGACTTCAACAAATACTGCTAGTGATCTAAACTAAGATCCAAGCAAAATACAAGTACCAAATAGGCCAAAAAATGATCAAATATTGAAAGTATAATTTCTACTCAAAATCACTGCAAAAAAAGGCAGATTATGAAAGTAGACAAAAAATTATGCACTTAAAAAAAATGACACCTGAAAAGGAGTCCATATGAGCCCAAATGAAACCTCCAAAGTTGTTAAAATTGGGATTTCACGATTTTTGAATATCTTGTATCCAAAAATTAAAAACCTCCTACACCACTATATAGATCACAAAATTCTACCCCGAAACAAAAAACATTTCTCGAAAAAAGGAGTCCAAATGAGTGAGATATCGCTATTTGAAAATTGCCTGCAAAATTATAATTTTTGGAAAATTTCCGTCACGACTTCAAACTTCAAATGCCTCTAGATTTGGCCTCCGAAGTCCGATTTGGATGAAACAAAAGACAAAACTGACTTTCTTGGACCTCCTCAATTGAATGGTGACCTTAGATTTGACCCATCAAGCTTCAATAATAACCCGCAATAGAAAGCTCCAAAATGCAAACCCCAAATAGCATCAAATTTATCTCAATTGGCAAACCAATGACACTCTAATGGCTTTGATACCATGTGAGATTTTGCCAAGATCAAGAGGCAATGAAAAGCACAAATATGAGAGACAAAATAGATGATAGAAATAAACTGTATTCTATCAAGATGCAAAATATGATCAACTAGATCATTACAAGATATAGATTGATTGCCCGTACAAACAATGTAGATGAACCTACTTATATAGGCAAGGCTGGGGATATGTGAGCACACAAACATGAAATGTGGCTCAATAAGAAACAAGGGTAGGTAGGAGAAACAATATAATAGTCCACATGAGGTGGATCACCCACTGAATGTGGAGTGTAACAACAAGATAAGATCAACACCATAAAAGGTGGAAATTCTCCTACACACACTATCCCAATGTGGCACAAACACCCAAGTGTCTCATACCCAACTTACTATTAAATGAATGTACCTAAGTAAACTTAAGTAAGGTGTAATAATATCCAAGATGAATAATTATTTACACCAACAGTGAGGCTGGATTGGAGCAATAGTCTCTAGCAACATTTCTCACCGAGGTTTTTCCCACATTGGGTTTTCCTCGTAAATTTGGTGTTGACAGTTACATTTGTGTGAATGATCTCTTTGGATTTCTTTCTTGTTCTACTGATTTCGTTGTTTAGTGTTTAAGTGAATAACTGATATTCTGAAGTTGATTTGAAAGTCAAAAAGTTTAGGAACCAGTGATTCACCCCCTCTCAGTGGTACTTTGTGTTCAACAATTAGTATTAGAGAATAGGTTCTCAGTTATCTTTAAACCTTGGGTAGATTCTAGACTTTGAACAACAATGGCAAGAAATGAGTCTGCTTCCTCAAAATCCTCCATGTTTTATGGATCCAACTATGCCTTCTAGAGCAGAAGAATGGAGACCTATTTTTCCTCCCTGGGTTTTGATGTGTGGATGTCTGTCAAGAATGGGTACATGTTGGCATATGTTGAAGCGGTGATAATGTATGTTGTCATTGATGTCAATAAGTGCTCAAGCTGGTGAACCAATATGAAGATTAGAAGTGGTTATGGTCAATCAAGATGGAGTGGACTGGTGTCGGGGTTTACTAAGTGTGACTACTAGTTGATAGTCTTAGTTCAGCTCTAGGGTTACCATTTGGCTTATGCGGTGCAACCAATGATGTTTTGTTATGAGTTAGTTAAGAAAAAGGATAAGGATCAAAGATGCCACATCAGCTGTGTGCACGTGAAGGATTTCTTTAAGGATCTTGTGCGTGAAGATCAAATGCATTGAATGTCTACCTCGGAAAGGTGCATTTTTCTTAGCCGTATATGAAAAGCACGTGATGGGTTACTGTTTTCCAGATGCGGTGAAGGTTGGACAATGCAGAATGACTCGAGATCTGTTTTAGATCATTTCATTCCATGTAATGTATTTAACGGTTAGGATTGGACTGCTTGTAATTATAAACCTAAAATTTTTAGCGTTTAGGGTTTATGCTACTGACCTAATTGTTGTCTATAAGGTTGATGAGTTTTGTTATTGTAGTTATTGGGAAAAGTTGTGTTTGTGTCTGCATGTTGGAGATTTGATACTTGCCAAACTAGAGTGAGGAATATGCAAAGTGTGACCGCAGAAGAGATGAACTAAAAAGGATCTGCCTTAGCAAGGAGTGTTGTTATTAGATCAGAGTTTTACTTGTTGTCTTCTAACAATTTCAACATAAGGTAAATCCCTCGACCGGGTAGCTTTAACAGGCTTTGTTGTAAATCCTCTAATCAGGTGGCTCAAGTTCATTAAGTTATTTAAATCCTCTAGTGAGGTAACCTTTAACAGGGTTTCAACCTTTAATAGGGTATATAGCCATCCCTTAACCGGGTGATCCTTAACCAGATTGGTTCCTATCAGGACCTTATTTTTAAAGTCTTTAATAGAACTAGGCCTGTAACAGAGTGAACTTCAAAAGAGTTCACAAACAATCTTGTGGGTATTCATCCCCACCGTGGTTTTTCCCATTTGGGTTTCCACGTGAAAAAATTGTGTGTTATGGGTTGTGAGTTTTTCATGTGATGATTGAGTGGTTTTTGATTAAGTTAGATATGCGTGCAATGTCTAATGGTTGTGGTTTTTATTGGTACAACTCATGCATGATTAAATTGGTGAAGTAGCTATCAAGATTTGAGATCTGTTGAATGTTGTTTGAAGTATTTATGTTTAACCAGTATTGCTATAGTTAAGTACAGTGGCGAAGACAACCAGTTATCTGTACTAGTTAGGACCTTAGTAGTTCATAATTATTCATCATTTGGTACCAGAGCACATCCAGGTCCTTGATGATATAAGCTTAGCTGCTTGAGGCAATAGATCATGCTTTAATGATGAAGAGGGAAGGTCTTAAGTTCAATAGGGATAACTTTAAAATATGGAAGGACAAAATGAAGATATACATCAAGGGTTTGGGTGCACAACATTGGAGCTATGTTCATAATGCCTATGTAATCCCCACTAGCACTCTAATTGATCATCAGAAAAGAGAGATACAAGAAAATGGGCAAGTCATGGAAGCCCTTATTAGCAGCTTGTCTAATATAGAGTTCATTGATGTACAAGACAAGGACAATCCAAAAGATGTGTGGGATAAATTGGAATCCATTTATGGTGGTGATGAACATGTCAAGCAAGCTAAGGAAGAAATCCTTAGAGGAAATTTTGATGATATGAGGATGGTTGAAGGAGAGACCATTTAGTAGTATGGCATAAGAATCAAGATAGTAGTTGGAGAAATCAAGAGCACTGGTGGAACAATTGATGATGCCAATGTTGTCAGTAAAGTTCTGAGATCACTTTTACTGGTCTATGCAATCAGGGTTGTCGCTATTAAGAAGCTAAGGTCTATCGACAAAACCAAGGTATCTTTAGACTCTATTATTGCAAAGTTGACTACATATGAATTGAATGGCTATGAATGTAGTGTTTAGAAGACTGAGTCAACCTTTAGAGCGTCTGCTTCCTCTACACCAACTAGGAAAGGAAAAGAGGTCAGTACCAGTTATGAATCCAGGTCAAGCAGAGATATGGATGATGAGGAGATTCTTATGGAGTTTGAAGCTCTTCTTGCCAAGAGACTTCCAAAAGGCATCAGAAAATACAGAGGTAAGGTTCTTCTGAAGTGTTTTTCTTGCAATAAGATAGGACATATAGCTATTAACTGTCCTAACAATGACAATAAGGATAAACCAGAGAGGTTTAGGAAGTATAAAGGGGTAGGTAGTAGAAATTGTCTTGTTGCAGTGGATGGAGGTGTTACCGATGAGGAATCCGAGGATGAAGAGAATGAGGACATAGTGTTTGTAGTTGTCAAGGAAGAGTTGTTTGACTAGAAAGCCCTTGTCTCACATATTGACAACTCTAACGAGTGGATCATTGATAGTGGGTGTCCTCGCCACATGAATGATGACTGAAGAAAGTTTCTCTCTTGAAGAATATGATGGTGGTGTTGTCCGGTTTGGTAACGATGCACCTTGCATGGTGAAAGAAAAATGATCCATCTTACTAAATGGAAAGAGAAGTGCGGATGATGTCTACTGGGTGGAAGGCCTTAAGAACAACCTTTTGAGTGTTTCTCAACTGAATGACAAAGGACTCATTCTAGAGTTCAAAGGTGGAATCTGCAGAATAATTGGAAAGAGTGGTGAACTTATTGCCACTGGTAAGCAAACTAGAGGAAACCTATTTTAGTTGAATGCCAAGATTAGTTAGTGCCTGATGGAAAAATTTGAAGACATTTGGATATGGCATAGGAGACTTTATCATATAAATTTTGATAATATTGTAAAGGTTAGTAAGATCAGGGCAGTAAGAGGATTGCCTTTGCTAAACAAACCAGAGAATGTCTTGTGTAGAGAATGCCAACTTGGGAAGATGTCTTCCTCAACATTCAAAGGTAAGTCCTTTTCAACAGCGAACTTACTTGATGTAGTGCACACCGATCTATGTAGTCTGATGAAAACTAGAAGTATTCAGGGAGATCGGTACTTCATGATTCTTATCGATGATTGCTCAAGAATGATGTGGGTCACATTCTTGAAAGACAAGTCTGAGGCATTTGGAAAGTTCAAAGCCTTTAGAGAATTGGTGGAGAAGGAGAGCGGTAGAAGAATAAAATGCCTAAGGACCGATCAGGGAGGTGAATTCACTTCTAGTGAATTCTACAAGTACTGTGAGGAGAATAGTATTAAGAGGCAATTGTCTACCCCAAGGACACCACAACAGAATGACATAGCAGAATAAAACAACAAGACTGTAGTTGAAGCAGCCAGAACTATGTTGATCCAAGGAAATGTCACTCACACATTTTGGAGGGAAGCAATGAGCACTGCAGTATATACCATGAACTAGGTACTCATTAAGAAAGGTAAAGACAAAACCTCCTATGAGTACTGGAATGGGAGAACTCCCAATGTGATTTATTTGAAAGTGTTTGGGAGTAAATTCTATATCAGGAGAGGTGAGCACCTGAGAAAGTTTGATGCTAAGTGTGATGAAGGAATATTTCTAGGATATTCCACTAAAATAAAATCTCTCAAGTGCTACAAAAGGAGGACTCAAAAGATTGTTGAGAGTATCAATGTCAGGGTTGATGAATCCCCTAAGAAGCCTGAGGAAACTGACAGCAAGCAAACGGAAGATGAACCGGGTTTAGCTTTCTGGGAACCGGTTAAGAAAGAAACAAGTGACAAACACTACAAAGACCTTAGTGTTTCTGTACCGATAGAAGTTTCCGTAGATGAAGAAGAAGATGAAGCATAAAAAGAAGAGGAAAAGAAAGCTAAACTAGCTACGGTCATTCCTAGGTATGTAAAATTGCATCATGATCCAAAGAAAATTATAGGAGACAAAGATGCATAAATACTTACAAGGAGAAAGGTGAAAGAAAATTCTTGCATGATTTCAAAATTTGAGCCTAAGACCGCTAGAGAGGTACTTACCGATGAAGACTAGATAAAGGCAATGGAAGAGGAGTTGGACCATATAGAGAAGAATGCAACATGGTCCTTGGTACCCAGACCGAAACACAAGAATGTCATAGGTACCAAATGGGTCTTCAAGAATAAGCTGAATGAAGAAGGCACAGTGGTAAGGAATAAGGCAAGACTTGTATGCAAGGGATATGCTCAGGAAGAAGGAGAAGACTATGGAGAAACCTTTGCCTCAGTGGATAGACTGGAAGGTGTCTAAATTCTACTTGAATTTGCACCATTCAAGGGATTTAAGGTATACCAAATGGATGTGAAGTCTATTAGGGTTTCAAGCAGATCTGAAGTAAATATGAACTAACAATTATATGTAGATTTAAATACAAAAGATAAAGGAATAAAACAGGACATAGATAACACAAAGATTTAACATGGTTCACCCAGAATGGGTTACGTCCACCATACACAACTGTCCAATCTTTCTTATTATCCAACAAAAATAGTACATCAACCTTACAATGCCTTAAGCATCCCAGCTGCTTATAACATGCATTTTTAGGGCAAAAACAAAGTCGACCTTTTTAGGGTTTTATTACAATGTTGGTTTTCATAAAAAAAAATACCCAATTTTTTTTTTCTTGGGGGTTCCCGCCCCCGAACCCCCACTTTCCTCGGGGGCTACCGCCCTCGAACCCCTACCTAGCCCCGGACGCCAGCAAGGATACATGCTGAGTGTATAGTACTTTGTTGATTAGTCACCACATTTCAACAATCTCCCACTTGGAGACTGATCAGGCTCCACACCGAACAATTTCCCACTTGGAGACTGATACTACACAACACCATTGTACATGCAACATCCGCTGGATAAAACACTAGGACTTGACTGGTATAAATTCCACAATTATTAATCAAGAAGACCAACAAAAACTGATGAAGAAATCAGCTTCTCCTATGGAACTACCTTCGTGAACATATCGACAGGATTCTCACTTGTGTGAATCTTCTCAAGCCATAACTGACCCTCCTCCAAAATAGTTCGGATGAAGTGGTACCTGAGCTAAATGTGCTTTGTCCTTGAATGAAAAATAGAGTTCTTCACAAGATGAATGGCACTCTGGCTATCAGTATACAATGGGTGATCGTCCTGTGTCTGACCCAATTCCTCCAGAAAACATTGTAACCAAATCATCTCCTTGTCGACTTCTGTAGCAGCATCATACTCAACTTCAATGGTTGAAAGTGCAACAACCTTTTGCAACCTAGAAATCCAACTGACTGCAGCTCCCCCTATAGTAAAAAAATACCCTATAGTGCTCCTCCATGAATCAATATCACCTGCCAGATCAGAGTCAACAAATCCACTCAAAGCAGCATTAGATCCTTTGAAACATAATGCCTTCGTAGTGGTTCCTTTCAAATACCGAAGGATCCATTTCACAGCATTCCAATGTTCCATACCTGGATTACTCATAAACCTGCTCACAACTCCCACTGCATGTGTAATATCTGGCCTTGTGCATACCATTGCATACATCAGATTACCAACTGCTGATGAATACAGGATGTTAGACATTTTCTTTACTTCTTCTTGTGCCTTTGGGCACATCTCCTTAGTCAATTTGAAATGACTAGCCAAAGGTGTACTAACTGCTTTTGCATCCTGCATGTTAAATCTTTTCAACACCTTCTTTATATACTCACTTTGGGACAAATTCAAGGTTCTATTTTTTTGTCCCGTGTAATCCTCATACCCAGAATTTGCTTAGCTGCACTCAAATCCTTCATAGCAAATGACCTGGCTAATTTTTGTTTAAGATCATTTATGTGTTCCATGTTAGACCCAGCAACAAGCATGTCATCAACATAAAGCAACAGGATAATATAACCGCCATTATCCAATCTCTTAAAATATACACAATGATTAGAATGACATCTATGATAACCGTGTTCAGCCATGAAACTATCAAATTTTAAGTACCATTGTCGGGGTGCTTGCTTTAGGCCATACAAACTTTTCTTCAATCTGCACACCAAGTTCTCCTTACCTTTGACCTCATATCCCTGTGGTTGCAACATGTAAATTTCCTCCTCCAAATCTCCATCGAGAAAAGTTGTTCTCACATCTAATTGTTCAAGATGTAAATCATCTGCAACCACAAGACTAAGTACAGTTCTAATTGAAGTCATTTTTACAACTGGAAAAAATCTTTCATCATAATCTATACCATTTTTCTGTGCAAAACCTTTTACCACAAGTCTAGCCTTATATCTTTTCTGACCTCCTTCCTCCTCCTTCGGCCGATAAACCCATTTGTTAGGCAAGACTCTTTTTTTTGCAGGTAAAGGGACTAAGTCCCAAGTCTTATTTTTCATCAAGGAGTCCATCTCCTCTTTCATGCCTAGCTCCCACTGTTGTTTGGCATCCACATGCATTGCTTCTTCATATTCTTTTGGTTCACCAAAAATAGTTAATAATATAGAATACAAAGAAGGAGAAAATATTTCAGGGGGTCTACTTGACCTCGTAGAATGTCTAACACTTGCAGGAGTTTGTGGGACATTTTTTTGTTGCTGAGCATCAGGTACCTATGGCATTTCATTTTTAGGAATCTCATCCAACACCACATATTCTTGCTTTTCATGTTCATGCTTCTTTTCCTGCATCTATTCTTTATACATAACCTTCTCATTGAATATAACATCTCTACTTCTAGTTATTTTCTTATTTTCAAAATCCCATAACTGATAGCCATATTCCTCTATCTCATATCCAATGAAGGTACATTTCTGAGATTTAGCATCAAGCTTGGTTCTATTTTCTTTATCAACATGGACAAAAGCTTCACAACCAAAGGTTTTTAGAAAAGAATAATTTACCTTTTTACCAGTCCATGCCTCCTCTGGAATACCACCATCCAAAGGGGTTGAAGGTCCTCTATTTAACAAATAGATAGTAGTATGTACAACATCTGCCCAAAAATGTAAGGACAATCCAGCATGCAATCTCATGCTCCTCGCGTGTTCCATGATAGTCCTATTCATTCTCTTTGACACACCATTTTCCTGTGGAGTTCCTGGAACTATCTTCTACTTTCTAATCCCATTTAAGGAGCAGTAATCTTCAAATGCTTTGCTGCAATACTCACCACCATTATCCGATCTGAGACACTTGAACTTTTTTCCTATCTCATTCTCAACCAAATCTTTCCATTTCTTAAAAGTTTCAAAAACATCTGATTTTTATTTTAAGAAATATACCCATATTTTTCTAGTTTAGTCATCAATAAAAATAACATAATAACAAGAGCCACCAAGAGATGATACCTGAGCCGGTCCCCATACATCTGAATGCACAAGCTCTAACTTCTCACTCTTCTTCTCTTTCCCAGCCTTGAGAAATCTGACTCTTTTTTGTTTGCCATAAACACAGTTTTCACAAAACTCTAAATCAATCTTCTTCAGTCCTGGCAATAGATTTTTGGAGTGAAGGATTTTCATCCCTTTCTCACTCATGTGCTCAAGCCTATGGTGCCATGTTATCGAATCTATTCTTGCAACATCTATTGTTGTTGTCCCTGCAGTAACTTTATCTATAGCAGCTAAGGTAGAGTAAGTGTTACCAGTACATAGATATAATGTGCCTACCTTCACACTTTTAGCTACTACTAATGATCCTTTACTGACCTTCCAGATACTGTCTGAGAAGGTAACTATGCAACCTTCACTACCTAGTTGCCCTGCAGAAATTAAATTTCTTCTTAAGTTAGGAACATGTCTTAACTCCTACAGAAACCAATCATTTCCATTCTGCAACTTGATCTTTATCTTTCCTTTTCCAACAATTTGACAGGGCTCATCATCACCCAAATATACCTGTCCAAAATCACCTTGAACATAATCTAGAAAATATTTTCTATGGGGTGTAGCATGAAATGAAGCCCCAGAATCTATTACCCAGGAATCATTAACATTATCCAAACATAAGATTAAAGCATCTTGTAAAGTATTACTTGCAATATTAGCTTCCTTAATGTCATTTTCATTTTTGTCTCCTTTGTTTTTCCGAGACCAACAGTGTTTCTTTAGATGACCAGGCTTTCCACAGTACCAACAATATTTCTTTCCTCTAGATTGAGAGTGTCCTTTCTTTGACTTCCCTCATGACTTCTCATTCCAAGGGCCTTTTCCTCTTTCCTTTGATCTTCTTCTATTCTCCACATCCAAAACACTACTTGATGATGTTGGAGTCTCACCTGTACTTTTCCTTCGCATTTCCTTGCTTAGGATAACACCAACAATATCATCAAATACCAAAGTATTTTTACCAGAGATAGAGTTACTTACAGCCATAACCAAGCTATTCCAGCTTTCTGGCAAAGAACATAAAATCAAGAGAGCCCT
Source organism: Cryptomeria japonica (assembly GCF_030272615.1). Classification (NCBI taxonomy): domain Eukaryota; kingdom Viridiplantae; phylum Streptophyta; class Pinopsida; order Cupressales; family Cupressaceae; genus Cryptomeria; species Cryptomeria japonica. The sequence continues at coordinate 896,560,552 of NC_081409.1, read as the reverse complement.
AACCTCTTCTGCAAAGGTAATTTTTACCAAAGACAATTGATTGGTAATTGTATTAAATTCATTTAAGTGCTCTGCTACAGATCCTCCCTCACTCATTTTCAAATTAAACAAATGCTTCAAGAAATACCTTATTCAAAGTTGAGGGTTTCTCATACAACTTAGCTAATGTTGCCATCAAATCTACAACCATTTTTTCTTCTGTTATATTGAATGCTACAGACTGCGCAAGGCACAATCGAATGGATCCCAGTGCCTTTCTATCTAAAATGTCCCACTCTTCATCTAACATTGTGGTCGCTTTCTTTGCCTTTCCTTCTAATGGTCGCCACAAATCCTTTTGATATAGGCAATCCTCCATCTGCATTTTCCATAACTGATAATTCTAGCCGTTAAACTTTTCGACCTTGAATTTGGAATCCTCCATTGCTCCCACTCAAATCTGAGAATCCTGCCAATTTACAGAATACCTTGCTCTGATACCAATTGTTAGGGTTTCAAGCAGATCCAAAGCAAATATGAACTAACAATTATATGCAGATTTAAATAAAAAAGATAAAGGAATAGAAGATGACATAGATAACACAGAGATTTAATGTGGTTCACCCAGAATGGGTTACGTCCACCATACACAATCGTCCAATCTTTCTTATTAGCCAACAAAAATAGTACATCAACCTTACAATGCCTTAAGCATCCCAACTGCTTATAACATGCGTTTTTAGGGCAAAAACAAAGTCGACCTTTTTAGGGTTTTATTACAATGTCAATTTTCATAAAAAAAAATACCCAGAGATACTTGCTGAGTGTACAGTACTTTGCTGATCAGTCACTACATTTCAACAAAGTCTGCCTTCTTGAATGGAATCTTGGAGAAAGAAGTGTATATTGAGCAACCTGATGGGTTTGCTTTGTCAAAAGATAGTGACATGGTGTGCAGATTACACAAGACCCTGTATGGATTGAAATAGGCACCAAGGGAATGGTACAAACAGTTACACTCTCATCTTGTGAAGATAGGATTTTAGAGAACAAGTGAGGACAACAACATCTACCTGAAATATGAAGTATATCAGATTCTGATATGTGAAGTATTTTTAGATGATATTATCTTCGGTGGAGATGATGATATGAGTCATGCATTTGTAGATGTGATGAAAAAGGAGTTTGAGATGTCTCTTATTGGAAAGAGAAAGTTTTTCATTGGTCTACAAATTCAGCAGATGAAAGAGGGTATCTCCATTGCTCATTCCAAGTATATCAAAGAGGTATTGAAGACCTTTGGCATGGAGGAGAGCAACCCAGTTGGAACGCCGATGGTGAACAACTGCAAACTAACAAAGGAGGATGATACATCATTGGTGGATGAGAAGGAGTACCAGTCAATGATTGATAATTTGCACTATGTGGTGCACAACAGACTGGATATTGCTCATGCAGTGGGCATAGTGTCCCATTTTTAGAAGAGTCCAAGAGAATCCCACTTGGTAGCAGTAAAGAGGATTATTAGATACCTGAAAGGGACACTTGATTATGGGTTATGGTATCTATACAATGGCGACTTTGATCTCAAAGTGTTTACCGATGCAGATTGGGCAGGTAATGTGGACGACTAAAAAATCACAATTGGTGAAGCATTCTTCCTTGGTGGAAGACTAGTCTCATGGAAGAGTAAGAAGCAAAGTTGTATTTCCCAGTCTACAGCTGAAGCAGAGTATGTGGCAGAATTTATGAACCGCACTCAAGCAATTTGGATGAAGCATGTATTGAATGGCTTCAAAGTGACTGTATCTGAACTGGTGAGTATTTTCTGCAATAATACTAGTGCAATCAATATTTCCAAAAATCCAGTATTGCATGCTAGGAAAAAGCATATTGAGCTCAAGTATCATTTATTGAGAGAAAAGGTTCAGAATAAAGAGGTTGCATTAGAACATGTTTACAGTAAGGAGCAGCTAGCAGACATATTCACTAGGCCCTTACCGAAGACTACATTTACCTATTTGAGAGGTGAATTAGGGGTTCTGCCCCTTCATGAAGTAAATTAAATATGTGTACTCCACATCAGCCAGGTACTACCATGTCAGATCTTACATGATTGATGTGTTGAAGGATGCTACTCCATAGGGGGAGCAACATAGTGGAGCCTAGAAGCTTATGCCTACACTTTGGCATTGTTGTCAAAGGGGGAGAAGATGTCTAATGGTGAAGATATATGTTGAAGGATAATATGAGAGTGTGAGAAGTAACTAAGAAAAGTGCACACTTACCAGTCTAGGTGGTGGTGGTGGTGATATTTTATGTTGAACCGATATATGTTATTGAGAATGGTGCAAATACTAAGAAATGATACACTAAGTATTGCCATCAATGCCAAAGGGGGAGATTGTTGGCATATGATGAAACAATGATAATGTATGTTGTCATTGATGTCAATAAGTGCTCAAGCTGGTAAACCGATATGAATATTGGAAATGGTTATGGTCAACCGGGATGGAGTGGACCGGTGTCAGGGTTCACTAAGTGTGACTACTTGTTGATAGTCTCAGTTCAGCTCTAGGGTTACCATTTGGCTTGTGCGGTGCAACCAATGATGTTTTTTGATGAGTTAGTTAAAAACAAGGATAAGGATCAAAGATGCCACATCACCTATCTGCACGTGAAGGATTTCTTTGAGGATCTTGCGCATGAAGATCATTTCATTCCATGTAATGTATTTGACGGCGAGGATTGGAACGCTTGTAATTGTAAACCTAAAATTTTTAGGGTTTAGTGTTTATGCTACCAACCTAATTATTGTCTATAAGGTCGATGAGTTTTATTATTGTAGTTGCTGGCAAAAGTTGTGTTTGTGTCTACATGTTGGAGATTTGATACTTGCCAAACTAGAGTGAGGATTCTGTAGAGTGTGATTGCAGAAGAGAGGAACTAAAAAGGATTTTCCTTAGCAAGGAGTGTTGTTATCAAATCAGAGTTTTACCTATTGTCTTCTAACAATTTCAACAGAAGGTAAATCCCTTGACCGGGTAGCTTTAACAGGCTTTGTTGTAAATCCTCTAACTAGGTGGCTCAAGTTCATTGAGTTATTTAAATACTCTAGCAAGGTAACCTTTAATAGGGTTTCAACCTTTAATAGGGTATATAGCCATCCCTTAACTAGGTGATCCTTAATTGGATCGGTTCCTAATAGGTCCTTATTGTAAACTCTTTAACCGGACTAGGCTCCTAACATAGCGGACTTTAAAAGAGTTCACAAACAAGCTTGTAATATTCATCCCCATCGTGGTTTTTCCCATTTGGGTTTCCACGTGAAAAATTTGTGTTATGGGTTGTGAGTTTTTCATGTGATGATTGAGTGGTTTTTGATTAAGTTATATATGCATGCATTGTCTAATGGTTGTGTTTTTTATTGGTACAACTCATGCATGATTAAACTGGTGAAGTAGCTATCAAGATTTGAGATTGTTGAATGTTGTCTGAAGTATTTCTATTTAACCGGTATTGCTATGGTTAAGTATAGTGGTGAAGACAACCGGTTATCTAGGTTATGATTTCTCAAAGTATCAAAGTAAGTTTTTGTGTGTACCGATTCACCCCCCCCCCTCTCAGTACCGGTTAGGACCTTAGTAGTTCATCATTATTCATCAACATGATGTTCCTAATGCTCCTTCCACTGATCCAAATTCCAAAAAGGAGTATGAGAATAATGTAAAGGCCAAACATGCTATCTTGAGTGGTCTGTCTGATAATGAATTTATCAAAGTCATGCATTGTGTTTCAGCAAAGGAGACTTGGGACAAATTGTAGAGGTTATTTTAAGGAGATGCAAAAGTCAAATAAGGCAAGTTTCAAGCACTAAGGGGCCAACTTGAAAGCATCAAAATGAAAGATGATGAAAAGGTTGCATACTATCTTCACAGATTTGATGAAATTGTGAATACTATTAGAGGACTTGGAGAAGAGATTGTAGATGAGATTCTTGTCAAGAAGGTACTTAGATCTCTCACACCCCAAGTATGATACTAAGGTGTCTTCCAGAGAAGAAGCCAAGGATCTGAAGACTTTTTCAATGGATGAGTAATTTGATTCATTGACAACCTATGAGATGAGAACAATCGGTGATAATTCCTCAAGGAAAGAGGCAGCATTCAACATCATGAAAAAAGGGAAACAAGTAGCTACTCATGAATATTATAGTGAAGACTCGAATGCAAAAGTAGAAAACTTTGTTAGGAAGCTCAAAAGAGGAACCGACCGGTATAAAGGAAAGCTATCGCTTAAATATTTCAATTGTGGGAAGGTACGACACTTTGTTGCAAATTTTCCTCATAAGGAAACTGGTGTTGGTATTATGGATGTGTTGCATTAGTTTTTTCATTGACGTCAACACTTATCCTTTTGGAGATCTTTGGTTATGTTCACCGGCAAGTTCAGTGACTTATGCAAAGTCACTGGTATATTGTTCACCGATAGGTTATATGGCTCACCAGCATGGTTGATGACTTATTATCATCTGTATATCACTTGAGTATGTCAAAGACATGGTTTGAATACTTAGTTTTGGTATTTTGGTTATTGGTCTAATCATCTTGACATACTTGTTGTTACCAGCAGATTGGTCTAGGTTATGGACTAGTATGCATTATCTATTCTAGATCAGCACGACATGTTATGGAGATAATTTATTGATTGGATGTTATTATAAATGTATTGAGTCGACATGATGCATCACATAAAGAATTATTTGTAATTGATTTTATTGTAATATTCTTAGTGAGCCAACCTACACATTTGGTCTTAGGTTTTGTATATATGAAAGATATCAATTGATGAGATAGGGAATATGATATGTAAGTTTATGGTATTGTAACATGGTATGTGCGAATATTGAAGATCATATGAGTAGACCATAGAGAAGGTTCAAGGAAGGTTTGAAGGTGATTATCAGAGCTTAACTGGTATTGAATCTAGCATTGGAGATGCTATTTTGAGCAGTACATTATTCTAGGATTTAACCATCCTACTGTAGTCATTGTGACTCCCATTTGAGCAGTGTGCTCTAGGCGGTTGTCCTTTCTGTATGCGCAGACCCCATTTGTATACACATACTATTTGTAGTAGTATCATCTGATTGTGGGTAAGGTTTCCCACCGTGGTTTTTCCCCTTACAGGGTTTCTATGTTAAAATCTCCATGTTATGTGTTTTGGATGTTGTTTCTCTTTCTGTTTCATGTATTGATATTAACTGTTAATCTGTTAACCGGCAATAAGTTTGGTTTACCGGTATTAAGTATCAAGTTTAATTAAGTTGTAATTGGGTTGAAATTCATAGACAACTAATTCAACCCCCCCCCCCCCTCCCCCCCTATCAATTACCTTATGGTTCCTAACAATTGGTATCAGAGCCAAAGTTCTCTTTTTGCAGAAGCCTAACAACTTGAGGAGATCCTATGGTAACAAACATTTTTAGGAAGGGCAATCCTAAACTTGATGGAACAAACTATGGTATATGGAAGATCAGAATGGAGACACATCTGAATTGTATTGGAAGAGACATATGGGAATTTACAAAGAATGGCTATGTTGGTCCTACACCAAATCAACCTAATCCACCAACATTGGGTAAAGATCAAGAAAATGATTGCAAGCAAGAGAATCACTTTTCAATGCATTATCATATCAGCAAATCATGGGATTATCAGACCGATCTACTGCTAAAGCTATTTGGGATAAATTGGAGACATCGAATGAAGGAGATACCACTATCAAAATTGCAAAACTAGAATGTTACCGGGTCAGGTATAAAAAATTGAAAATGGAAGAAGATGAAAGAATTTCTGCTTTTATGGAAAGAGTTAATGAAATTGTTTTAGGAATACAATGTTGTGGAGGATCCTTAAGTGAAGATGAAATTATTTCTAAAGTTTTAAGAGTTTTGCCACCGACATACAAAATGAAAGTAGATGCTATTAATGAGTTAAGAACAATGCCTAATACATCAGTATCTAGAGATACCTTGGTTGGAAACTTTCAACATTTGAGCTTGAGGAATTTGGTCCTGTTGCTACTCTAAGAATCTAAGAGCAGGTTTTTGGAGCACAAGGAGACTTCTATATAGTGAAAGAGAAGCCTATGTGTAGTATTTAACAACATTCGACAACATTTCATCAAGCATTCATGATCAATTAGGAGCCTTGACGATATTGAAGAATAATAGGAGATCACTGACTGGTGATTGGCTTGTACCCCTCCCTTAGGGGTTGGGTATGGTTTCATGTTATTTTCATGTCTTTGTATAAGCTTCATTAAATAAATTTGCATATATAAATTCATGCTTTATATCACTTTTCATCATTGATTTAGAGCATTTACTTTATCAATTACAAGCATTTAGGGTTTACTCTTTAGGGTTTCTCTAGATTGTTTGCATTCATTTTAGGATCTTGCATACACACAAGGTTCTAGCACACACATTTTCAATACATTATCAACTATTTGTAAAGGTGGAAATCACCAAAATAGGGGTTTGACTGAGGCAAAACCCTATATAGCCACCCAAACCATTTCTTTTCAGTTGCAGGTGCAAAAATAGGTACTCGGAAGGAGTTCCAGATCAGAAAAAGGCATAAGTACCACCTAGAAGTCTCAAAATTGTTCAAATTTGTCAAGGATAGGGGCATGGAACCCTAGTCCTACCCAAGATAGTGGTGTGGTTCCATGGTCCTCCTCAAAATTAGTGATTTTTGACAGGGTGCAGGCTCAGGGTCTCAGAATATCCATCCTCCTAGTTGCAGTTTTCTATCAGGTTCTCCGGGACAATGGCATGGCACCCTGGTCCTGGCCAGTTTGGCTCAGTTTTTCAGCATCAAGTACACATTCAAATTCCTCTCCATTGTCTTCTTTTAGTATCTCCTTTTTAGATCTGCAAGGTTGTTCAATTTCAGTTCATATATGCTTCATTGTTTATCTCCTAGTCTAGTTGATCAATCAAACCCTAATTTTTCTCATCATTTGAAACAAGACGAATAGAAACCCTTTTTGGTATTTTGAGTTTATTGTCATTTTTAATAGAGATTGCATTAATGATATGTTTTCATTGATGTCAATTGAATTGATAAAAGGTATTCATGTTATTGCTAATATTGTTGTTTTTTATATTAGCTAGTAACTGGTAACAAGAGAGTTGTAGATGATGTTGTAACTGGTATGTAAAGTTTGTGAGTTGAACTAGTGAACCAGTGTAAAGGGTTAAACCTTTCTATGTAATGTAACTGATAAACCCTATGAGCTGTTAAACCCTAACTGATCAAGTTTGTTGGTTTATTATCTGATGAGCGGTAATGATGGAGACACATGTGATCATTGTATGAGGATAAATTCAAATTGGATTGGCGCATTTTCTTATTGTCTAGGGAAGGAGAAAAGTGGATTGCATTTAATGCACAACGTGTGATGATTTACAAAGTCCAATGGAGCAGTGTTCATGTAGCGGTTGGAATTATCTTGAAGAATGTGAAGAGATTGTCATGATTTCTAACGGTCAAGATTGAACCAACTTGTTTGTAACCTCAATGATGAGAATTAGGTTTTTGTTGTGTTACCGACCTAATTCATTTGTATTTAAGGTCGATGAAGTTATTTGTAAAGGTTGTTGGAAAGATTGGTAGAAAACCCATTGAGTGTGTGGTTACCCAACCAGTGAATGGATCTGCACTTTGAGTGAAGGCAGATTGAAGCTTAGAAGGATTTGATCAAGAAAATGTAGTGCTACTCAGACAGATCAAGAAAACCTATTGTTTTCTAACAATTACAGCAGAAGTAAAATCCTTTAACCAAGTAAGCTCTAATAATCTTGGTTACTCATTGAATCCTCTAACAAGGTGGTCCATTATCTTGGATTCTTAAATCCTCCAGCGAGGTTACTCCTAATAGGGTATTGTGCTTCTAACAAGGCATATTTGTAAATCCCTTAACCAGAATTAGTTCTTAATAGGACTTATTGTAAAGCTCTAATAGGCTTTGGCTCCTAACAGGGAAAACTTCAAAAGAGTTCAGATAGCTATCCTTGTGAGTCCCATCTCACCGTGGTTTTTACTTATTTGGGTTTTCCACGTATAAACATTTGTGTCAAGTGGTGAATGCTTTTGTGGTTGTGATCTTATTTGTTGATTTGGTTAACTTCTGATAAGGCATGTTAAGTAGAAGCATTTAGAGATGAATATGTTGAGTTAAGATTAAGCATTGTTGATGTTTACAAGATTGAAGGTTTTTACTGTTAAAAGTTGTCATAATAGTTAAACCGGTTAATGTCAAGTATTCTTAAGAATATTGATCTTGACTGAGATATGTTTACTTTGTTTGACTGAGTTTGAGCTTGGGAACTTTGTATGATTTTTTCAATAAACTGATTCACCCCCCCTCTCAGTATTCTACCAGATACTTATTATTTCATCATACCATCAATTGGTATCAGAGCAATCTAGGTCCTCTTAATCTAAAAGCCTAAAAAATTGAGGAAAATATCTTGTAGATCATGATGAAGAAAGAAGGTCTAAAGTTTAACAAAGATAACTATAGAATATGGAGTGATAGAATGAAGATTTACATTAAGAGTCTTGGTAGTCAGTATTGGGATCATATAGAACATAAGTATACTACACCTACTGGATCCCTGACTGATGATCAGAAGAAAGAACAACAAGAAAATTAGTAGGCATTAGAAGCTATTATCAGTTCCATGTCTGATGATGAATATGTAGATGTTCATGGTCTTGAAACTACATATGAAGTATGGAATAAACTTGAAGATATCTATAGCAGTGATGAGTGTGTCAATATTGCTAAAGAAGAGAGTTTAAGAGGCAAGTTTGATGACATGAGAATGTCTGAAGGTGAGAACATCCAACAGTATAGTCAAAGGATCAAAGAGATAGTTGGAGAGATAAAGAGTGCAAGAGGGAAAGTGGAAGATGACATAGTAATCAGTAAGGTACTGAGAACCTTGCTATCGGTCTATTCTATCCAAGTTGCAACTATTCAAGAGATAAAATCCATTGACAAGACAAAGGTAACTCTTGACTCTGTTATTGGCAAACTTACTGCTTTTGCACTAAATGGCTATGATGGTAGTGTACAAAAATTAGAATCCGCTTTCAAAGCTTTTGTCTCTAACCCATCTGTGAGAAGAAGTAGAGATACCGACAATAGATATAAATCTAGATCCAATAGAGATGCTGATGATGAAGACAACTTAGTGGAACTTGAAGCATTGTTGGCAAAACGACTGCCTAGAGGCACTGGTAAATATAGAGGTAAGCTACTTGTAGACACCTAAAAATGTCTTATTGATCATTGTGTCAGACCAGTATTGAGTCAATCCTTTGGGCTATTTCAGGCCCTATCCTACGTAGCTCTAAATTTTTTGAGATTGTTTGAAAATTGAGTCAGTCATCTATACATACCTCCAAGCAATTATTCTCAGATTTGGAAAACTACAAAACTTGTCCCACACACAGATTTATTGAAAACAAAGTCCATTTTGAAACCAAAAAATCAAGATTTAACATACTTGTGACCCTAGGAAGTCCTTGCATAGTCCTCACTTACATCCTCATTATCGTCCTAAGTCCTTGCATAGTCTTCACGTCCTCATTATCGTCCTAAGTCCTTGCATAGTCCTCACTTACATCCTTATTATTGTCCTAAGTCCTTTCATAGTCCTCACTTACGTCTTCATTATCATCCTAAGTCCTTGCATAGTCCTCATTCACATCCTCATTATCATCCATAGTCCTCATTTTGAGTCCGCATTATCATCCTCATATACGTCTTCATCTAGACCTCATATACGTCTGTCTTAGTTCATCATCATTTGCATAATCATCCTAGAAAGTCATACCCCAAACATCCAAATCACAATCAGAGGATCAATCAAACTAAACCTCAACTCAAACAAGTTGGTCAAGTTCAATCAAACATTGTCACATTTATAGAAATGGAGAAAATATCTTACATGTTGTGATCCTAGGTCCAAACCAAACAAGAAAACATCATGGATTGGAATTATATATTTTGTAGGGAAGGTGGAGGTCTCATCCCTTCTATTCCTATTCCATTGCCATCCATAGAAACCTTAGCTCAAAAAATCAAAACTTTGCAACAACAAGTGATTGACATGACTAGTCCTGACAACCATAGGGGCAAGTTAGAAAAAATGATGATAGAAGTGATGGCCATGAGGGGATCAGTATCAAACCAACCTTCTTATTCTTGTGAGACCATTCAAACATGCCAACCTTTATTCTTCAACAAAATCGTTCCTACCTTAGTTCAACCAACATTAGAGTCATGTAAACCTTCTTTTTCTTTCAACCTACTATATCAATCATACCAATCACACCAACCCAACAATCAAACCTCTTTCAACCAAAATCAAACCCCATTCAACCAAATTCCAAATCAAAATTCACGTCAACCCAACATTCAAACCTCTTTCAACCAAAATCAAACCCCTTTCAACCAAAGTCCAAATCAAAATTAATTCAATCAAAATCAAACATCTTTCACCCAAAATCATACTCCTTTCACCCAAACTCAAATCCCTTTCAACCAAAGCCGAAATCGACTATATCTATCCACCATTTCATCATCCCCTAAAATCACACAAGACCAATCCATGCCATCTCTATCTAATAACACAACCTCCCAATCGCTATCCATTGTACAAATCCAATCTAATCCAAGTCATGATTCAGAGAGTCTCATTCAAAACCCTTCTTCATCAGGCCAATATGTTGAAACATTCCAAGAATCTCCCATGAATTTCCAAACTCCTTCCCTGTGTCAAGAGGATTATACAAAATTAGAAGAAATGAGTCCTGAAAAAAATAAAGATCAAGAACAACCACTTCCATCCTACCCAATTTTTTATCAAGATCCCACTGACCAAGAATCCTATGATGATCCCCTCACTCTTTTCTATTCTATTCATAATCAAACCCTTCCATCTCAAGAACAAAGTATCCTTTCAAGTCCCATCCAACATCCACCTCCTAAACAAGATCAGGACATCCCTTCCATCCTCCCTAATAATCCCTTTACAAACCAAGATCAAGGCATACCTTTACCTTCATGTCCTAAACAAGATCTCATTATTTCTCCAAATCCTAATCAAGGTCCTTCCATCCCTTCATCTCCATGTCATAATCCTCCATGTTCTTCACAATATTCCCTCTCAAATAAACTTACCATTTCTCCTCATGATCCCAATCCCTCTACACAAGTTGTTCATGAACCCCTTATCAATGAAATCACCAATCCAGATCATATTACACAGAGAAATTTGTCAACAATTGTATGTGTCCCATCATCAAATGCCAAAGTGGTGACAAAAACAAGCATGGCACCAGCTAATGAAATCAACACTCAAATCGTTTCATCATCTTCTTCATGCACAAGCATAACACCAGATAATAAGATCAACACCTGGTTGGTTTCATCATCCTCTTCAAGTGCATCAATAGAAACAAGCATAACACCTGCTCATGTCACAACTTCAAAACTAGAATCTATTTGCCTCATATACCCACACTTGAAAGACTGGGGACAAGAGAATCTACCACAGTTGGATTGCATTGAAAATCATAAGGCTATAGCTGAATTCATGGGTTCCAGAGATGGATTTCCATCTGATGATCCACAAAATACAAAAACTAATGAAATTAACATTGGAGATACTAAAGGTGTACACTTAGCTGAGTCCTTATATCATATTGAAAAACACATCTTTATTCGACTCTTCAAAGAAAGACCAATGAACTACCTACACAAATATTATACCTAAAGGCTAGGTTAGTTCAGGTTTTACTTTCTGCATTGCATATCATATTATTCAAAACACTGCATTACATATAGTTTCTTTTTTAAATGCATCGTATTCTCAAAGTTTCTGCATTTTCATATAGCAACATTAATAAAACAAGGCAACTATTCAAGTTTATCATTCGTTTGCATCCAAGAGAGACAAGGGTTGTCTCCTTTCTTAGATATTCAGACATGACATCTTTGAGGCCCTAATTTCATTCATTTTCAACATTACCCTATGACGACGCTTTACTTATGGTTGGGTAGTGATTTCACTATTTGAGACTTGTTAACCCAAAATCTATCAATTTCTATATCTCAAGAATATTAAGAAGATCTCTAATTCTTAGAAGTTTTTTAGCAAGAGTAGGACCACTTGAATGTATGCCACAGATACCTTCATGAAGCTCTTGTAAAGCCGAGTCAGATTCATTACGATTAAGGCAATGAAGAAGAGTACCATCTAGACCTCGACGGTAAAGAGTATCAATAGTGAGAGTATAATGAGTGGCTTGCCAGATAAAGTTGTGTTTTTGGTTTCAAGATAGGTCAATGGGTAGGATATTATTTTTTAAGATAGTCGTATATGGGCCCATATGAGGGAGAGTCAGAACCAGTTAAGGCATAGATAACATGGGATGCAAAATGGTCGTAGGCTGGGGAGAACAGTTGCTCTACCAGAAACTCGTAACGACTCTGTTGCTCTAAAATTTGTAGCACTGAAGTGATAGTAGCCATTGCATCGGCTACTCTGTTGTCCAACCTTGGTATTTGTTCAAAGGTGATGTGTACAAAATACTATTTTAAATCATCCACCATTCATTTGTATGGTAGCAAATTGTCATCTTTCATTTGATAGTCATTGTTGATCTGATTTATGACTAGTTGTGAATCTTTGTAGACTTTCAATTCTGTGATTCTCCATTCTACAACCATTTTGATGCCTGTCACCAGTGCCTCATATTCAACAATGTTATTTGTGCATGGAAACATGAGCCTATATGATCTTGGTATGGTGTGTCCGTCAGGAGTGATGAACAAAATTCCAACACCTGAGCCATGTTGAGTATAGGATCCATCAAAGTATAGGGTCCATTTCTTGGTGTTTATAGTAAGATCGCCCCTATCTGGGAATTCAATCTCCATTGGTTGTTTATCTGGTAATGGTGCATTGGCCAACTGATTTGCAATCACTTGTCCCTTGATAGCTCAACGCTCTCTGTAGTGGATATCAAATTTGCTTAGAATCATTACCCATTTAGCCAATCTATCGGTGAGAGCTGCTTTATTGAGAAAGTATTTGAGAGGATCAATTTTTTCTACTAGCTTGATTGTATGAGCTAGCATGTAGTGTTAGAACTTTTAAGAAGCAAATACCACTGTGAGATAAGATTTCTCAATGAATGTATAATTGAGCTCGTATCCATTCAAAGTTATACTAATGTAATAGATAGCTCGTTCTTTGCCTTCTTGATTTTATTGTGCTAACAGTGCCCCCAGTGATATATCTATGGTTGATATGTAGAGAATAAGTGGCTTCCCTTCTATTGGTGGTACCAGAACTGGTAAGTTCATTAGATATTGTTTTATTTGATAGAATGATTCTGCACATTTGGCTTCCCATCTGAATGGTAGACTTTTATCTGCTAGCTGGGCGATGAATTGTCTGATTGACTAGAGCCATCCTTGCAATGATCTGAGTTGGCTGATATTCTTAGGTGGTGGCATCTCCATGATGGGTTTTACCTTTGCTGGATCCACTTCAATGCCCTATTCTGAGACTATGTAGCCTAATAACTTGCCTGATGTTACCCCGAAGACACACTTCTTAGGGTTGAGCCTAACTTGGAATTTCTCCAATCTTTCAAAAAATTTCTCTAAGATGCCCAGATGTTCTGCTCGAGTAAATGATTTAGCTAGTAAATCATCTACATAGTCCTCCATGAAGGTATGCATCATGTCATGAAAGATCATTGTCATTTCTCATTGATAGGTTGCCCCAACATTCTTTAAGCCAAACGACATGACATTCCAACAATACATTCCCCAAGGACAAGTAAACATTATTTTATCTTGATCCTTTGGAGCTATTTTGATTTGATTATAGCCAGAAAAACCATCCATTAGTGATAACATTGCATGGCCTACTGTGAGGTTACAATTATGTCGATACTGGGCAAAGGAAAGTCATCCTTTAGACAGGCTTTGTTGACATCTCGAAACTCGGTGCATATCTTGATACTGCCATTGGGTTTTGAAACTGGCACAATGTTGGAAATCCATTCAGCATAGTCGATAGGTCAAATAAATCCGACGTCTAATAGTTTCTTTAGCTCAACTTTGACCATGAGTGCTACATGTGGATTCATTTTTCTTAGTTTTTGCTTAACTGGCTTGGCTCCTAGACAAATAGACAAGTGATGCATGATTAGATGTGGATCAATTCCGGGCATATCTGCGTATGACCAAGCAAAGTTGATTTTTTTTGCTTTGAAGAATTTGATAAACTCTTGTTTTTCTTTCTCTGTTAGAGATTGTGCTAGGTGTATATTTTTGGCTGCTTCTATTGTACCAATGTTGATTGATTGAGTGGGCTCAATCAATATGGGTGACCGCTCCTAATAATGTTTAGGAAGAGTGTCAAGTCTCTCATCTTTAAGTGCCTCAAGAAGGTTTTCACTTGCAGATGCGTCCTTTATTTTTAATTTTTTGTGATCTATTGCTGCCATTGATTGGTTTTCAGCAGTGGATCCTTTATTTCTTTTATTTTTGTGACTGAGAGACTTGGCACTCCCCTGATTGCAGATGTCGTTACTTTGTTCACTAGTAGAGTCTGTTTCTGGGTTAACGGTACATAAGTAATGGATAATGGATTCATCATTTAGGAAATCGGTATGTCATGATTTTTGGGTTCATCCCAATCTATGAGGTCAGGAAAGATGAGTGGTAAAGAGTCATTAGGTGGGTCAAGTTTAGCTGCTATAAGTGTCAAGATGGAGGTATCATCGAGGTTGGTTGGGATATTAAAGGAGTTAATGATAGTGTCAAGGTCTTCGATGGTAACATCTTCTGTGTAAACTTGCTTGTAATGTTTCTGTTTGTTTTCTATGGCATCATAGATATTCTGTGGACCAAATTCAAGTAATCTAGGCTTTGTGTCGTGTTCTTCTTGAGAAAGGGGTGTATGACTAGTGTGTTCAACCATATCCTCAGTAACGTTGGAACAACTACCCCATTCATATTCATTTGAATCAGTCTCAGAGGTATTATCCCAGAGTCTTCCAGTGCTGTGAACTGGTATGTTGTAGGGTGAAAACAGGTCCTTGATGATTGATACTGATGCCCTGCAAAATGGCACAAGGTTAGCAACTGATAAACAACACCAAAGACACGAAAACCGTTAGTGTTAGTCAATCAAAAACTAATCTATGAAGGCATACCAAGAGAGACACTAAAAGCATGCTAATGTATCTAATAAACGAAACAAAGATTATGAGGCATCTCCAACTGCCTCTTAGCATGGCCTTAGCTCCTTCTCCCTTGTTCCTCTCCTCTCCAAGTTCCAAAATAGTGTAGCTCTCAGCAGCTTTTTGCACTATGGATGCTTATGGAGGATTGAGATTTAATATTAAGCTTCAAATATGAAATGAAAAGCTAAATACTATGCTATTGATGCTAAAATGGTTGATTTTACCAAAAAGACAAAATGTTAGATTGCTTATGCTAAATGCTCTCTAAAATGTCTATAGCCTAAATGCATACAAGTTTTTAGGATCTGGATTATGAAGGAATGGGCTCTATTTATAGGAAAAATGGAGCAATGGATGGCTAAGATTGAATGGTTTAATCAAGGGCCAAGTTTGAAAGTTGGGGATCCATGTGCACAATTGGCACCAATAAAATGGTGACAAGTGTCAACATAGGATTGGGTTGAGAGAAGAGGTTGGAGGCATTAAAGGCCTGAGAAGACCTCATGGTTATCTAAAGGCTAAGGGTCAAGTCTAAATTAGGATTACCCACTGGATTAGGAGTTAATGCAAGGATAAACCTTTGTGCAAATGATTAAGAGATAATCATGGTCAAAGCATTAAAGGCCTGATGAGACCCTTGGGTTGAGTCAAAACAAATGTTTTAACCATGTGGGAGGGTTTGGGTTAACCATTAATGGTTTTTGAAGACTTTGGGGATTAAGTGGTTGAAGGTTGGAAGCTTTCAAAGGTTATCCAAGACTTTGAGCCATTTAGTGGTTGAAGGTTGAAAGCCTTTAATGGTTATCAAAGACTTTTAGGCTTTGAGAAGTGACTCCATTTTGTTTAGGAATGTGACAATAATTAGGGGATGGATTAGACTAATTAGGAAGGGGTTAGAAGAATCTAGAAGGGGATTAGATTTTGCAAGTGGATTTGGTGGGTGAGGGAAAATAGGATTTTATTTAAAATAAAAATTCATTTATTTCAAAATGTGTGCAAGTTGCATTTGTAGGAAAATGCAAGTGGGGTGGGGATAATGATTTAAATAAATGTTTTATTTAATTTATTTAAAAGAGGAAAAGGGAATTTTAATTAAATAAATAGATTTTATTTATTTAATTGAATGGAATTTGATTTAATGAATTAATTAAAATAAATTGAATAATTTATTTAATTAATAGAAGAATGTTTGGAGATGAATTAATTAAATATTTATTTAATTAACTGATGGCTAGTGGATTTTTAATCAAATAAATACGAAATATTCATTTAATTAAAATGGATAGATTTGTGTGACTACAGATACTAGTCTGACAGTCTTCTCAGATTTAGTATCAGATCCTGCTACTATTCGTTGCATCTACTCATATAATGTCTCTCCTTGGGGAGTAATGATGTTGTCTAGGGGTGATTCTTCTTTGTTTGAAACAAGTTCTTGAACATGATGTACCTCTGCACAAGGTGCTTCTTCCTTTTGAATGACTAATTGCTCTTGATGTGTCTCTCTTTCCTGATATTCACGTTCCTTCCATATTGTTTCTGCTGATTCAAATAATGCTTCCTGCCATGAGTCTTCCTTGTATTTCTTCTTTGCCTTCCACTGAGGTTTCTAGTATTTGCTTGGTGTCTTCCTTGGTGGTAGAGTGTGTTCATAGCCCAATCCTATTTTGTCTTTACAAAATTATGAAGGAGGATCTAATGGTTCTATAACGCCTTCCCCACACTTGCCGATAGGTCCTTTGCCATTGTATCCCATATGTTGCATGATTAGGTAGCCTTTTCCATACAACTATGTTGGTATAACCACTTTTATAGTAGTTGCTCTGTCTTTTTATTCATCCTTGTATAGTCAACTAAGGATGTCCTTCTCTTCTGACTCATGTGCTAGTGTGCCTAGTTGGATAAATTTGCCATCAAACTTGGTGATGGATTGTGTTTTTTGATGTGTTGATGCTGTAGGTAGCCCATGAGATTTAGGTGACACTGTTAAGTTAATTAAAGACAAGGGTTCCAAATAATACTCTCCCATGCCTTATTCTTTGATTTTCATCTTCTGTTTGAAATCCATAGATAGAGATTTAGGCTTATCTTGTTGAAAATCTGGGGTTGAAGAGATTTGTTTTTCTCTGTTATGTGGAACCAAACTATCTTGAGTTGCCCCCATAGCATTACAATTTTGAAAAGGGTTATGATCCGCTAAAATAGATATCTCTTGTCCATTGTATGGGAACTTAACACACTGGTGATAAGTTGAAGGTACTGCTTGCATCTCGTGTATCCAAGGTCGACCTAATAAGATATTATATGTGAGGTCTATGTCTAAGACCTAGCACATAGTGTCCTTTTGTATTGGTCCCACTTGAATTGGCAACACCATTGTGTTGACATTTTTGTTGTTTATGTTGTGATTTTCATTGATGGACACACACTTGTATTGAGATCCCCTTTATATTTATGAGCTCATGCTCAACCGGTATTTGTTCCAACTGGTATGTGGTATACTAGTCTTTAGACTAGTGGTGATTTTGCAGAATGTGTTTCCCGGTCTGAAGCAGCATGTCGACCCCAAGCGGTTCGTAGATCACAAGCGGTATGAGGGAGAAAAGGAGCACAACACATTCTTACCAATCTTCATTGTTGTCAAACTGGCAACCAGTATTTTTGTATGAACCGGTAATACTCTGTGATGAGTTACCAACTGGCATTTTGTGATGAGTTACCAATCCACTGATTGTTTGACGGTGCCGACACATTGATGGTGCTTTTTGTGTTGTGTTACCGAGTATGTATAGATTCATTGAACCTAGGAAATTATAATGTAATCCTATTGGACTGACATGAAATCAGATTCCTTTAAAAGGACATCATGTCTAGGGTTTTAAGTTGTTGCTGAAAGGGTTAATGTTGAGCTAGGGTTTAAGACGAGAGTTGAGAATGATCTTATCTAAGAAGATCAAGTTGTAACCATGAGAGAGAGAAGACTGAAGTAATGCTAGAATGCATTAGCTGTGAGCAATACTGGATCTAACCAAGCAATTTGTGCTATTAGATAGATCAAACACTTGTTGATTACTCACATCTTTGACAAGTCTGTAGCCCTTAACCGGGTAGGCCTCTAACAAGGTGGTTCACACATGTGAATCTAAAATCCTCTAACAAGGTAGTCTTTAATCGGACTTATCTCCTAATAGAGATTGAGATTCCTAATAGGATATGTTCTAGTGAAGAACACTGTAAGACCTTAACCGGTCTAGTTTCTATTCTGCAAATAGTGACTTGTGAGTTCCATCTCACCGTGGTTTTTCCTAGTTAGGTTTCCATGTCAAATATCTTGTGTTATGGTTGTATTGTTTTTGTGGGTGAATGCTTTATTCACATTTTGGTTTGCATGTGTGGTAACCAGTTTCACTGTTAGACTGCTTTACCAGCTTATCTTTAGACTGTGTAAGTGTTTTAGTGCAGAAGTTTTTGGCATAATAATTCACCCCCCCTCTTAGTATTCATCAATTGGTATCAGAGCCTACCTTTCTATAAGTTTAACCACTTGGAAAGAGATATGGGGGAATACACCTTGAGGGAACTTACTCAATGGCTCACTAAGTTTGAGCAAGCCTATGATGATCTTATGGTCAAATACAAGGCATCTCAAGCAAAAAGAAGAAAACATGCAGAGAGGCTAATGGAACTATCTGAAAGTAGTTCTGAAGATGAAGCTAACATGGAAGCCATGATTGTTGAAGTGAATAAGCTGAATGACTCAAACTCCAATCTGAGAAAGGAGTTGGAAGGACTGACTATTCGGTTTAGTCAAGAGCTTGAGAACTGGAGAAAAGCTGAAGATTTGGTAAAGGACAAAGATCATGAGATCTCCAAGTTGAAACAAGAGATTAGTGCACTGACTACTCGCCTTCATGAGAGCAGAATGGAAAAAGAAGACATGCAAGGAGAACTCAACATTGCCATCTCTGAAAATGCAAGTCTAATGGAGACAAATACTGCTATTTCCAAAGAACTCTTTGAGTCAAAGGAAATACTTGCTAAGTTTGGCAAAAGTACTGTCAAGTTAGAGGAAAAGCTTGAGTCATCTAGACCGGCAAAGAATACCAATGGTCTTGGTTTTTCTGGACATGAGGAAGGAGAATCCTTAGGAACAAATGCTGAAGCATCAAAGAAGCAACTAACACTCAAAGGAAAAGGTAAGCAAAAATTCAAACTTGTTTGCGTTAACTGTCTTAAAGAAGGACACACTGCCAATGTATGTAGGAGCAAGGCCTACAATAATTTTCCTTATTTTATCAACAATGTACCTAGATCAAATAAGTTCAATGGTCATTGTTATGCATGCAACAAGTTTGGGCGTAGAGCATTTGAATGCAGGTTTGTAATGAATAACACTGGAAGATATCCTCAGAGGACCCAAGGAACTGGTCCTGAACCTTTTATGAACCGAAACCACAACTGGTTTAATGTCTTCAATCATCAATCAAGAAGCAGTCACCATCAAGCGGCAATTGGATGGAGAGGTGTTGTATGATCTGTCATGGTCATGGTCACACTACTGCAACATGCAGAAGGAAGAATGGAAACATGTACAATGGACCTTGGAGAGCACCTGGACTTGTTTGCTATCACTGCAACAAACCGGGTCACATTGCAAGATTCTGCAGAAGCAGAAAAAGTATATCTAATGATATACCGGTCACTCAGGAAGGAGAAATAGATGTTGAAAAAGTTCAAGGGGACATGAAGAAAACATGGAGGAAGAAACCAATAATGTCAGAAGAGGAACCGGTTTCTGCACCTAGTGTGGAAATATCAGAACCGACAAACTAAGCCTTAAAGGCTTAGGGGGAGCAAACGGCGAAATGCTTTCGAACCCCTGGTTGACATCGATAAAAGACCTTAACCGGTATGTGATACCTATCATTTGGCAGAAGACCGGAAATAGTTAAAAAAAAAAAAAGGCAAATTAGGGTTTACGCCCTAATAGAGGAGCATTAATGATGGTAGGTGAGAGACATGTATAAATGCATTTTTCAAATCATTTCTCACTATCTGTTTTCGAGCGAAGAAAATTTTCAGGTGCAGAGTGAAGAAAAGGCAATTTGAGCTTTGATTTCAAGAAAGTGAACAACCTTGAAAGAGATTCAAATCCAGTTTGCAAGTGGTAGTGGAGAACACAAAGTGGTGATTTGGCATCCGACGGAGAGTGAAGTGAAGTGGAATCAGGAAGCCCTAAATTCACATTTGAAAGGTATTTTTTGTGTTCTTGAAACACTCTTCAATGGCTTCCGCATCTCATACCAGTTCAAGTACATCCATTTAGTCATAAAGTTTCATTCAAAGGAAGTCCAAGTATAATGCTTTATCACAAGTTCCAGTTGGAGTCATAGTTGAAGAAGGAATTTCTGATTATATTGATTGCAAAATAGAAGACCTAGGGTCTTTAGCTATTCATACTCAGTTAGGTCTATTTTGTGGCAAGGACAAAAAGATCAAACCGGAATTTAGTGTCATAGAGAAGAAGAATTCCACAATGCAGTGTATTTTCTATAAGACTTCACAGAGGATCACATCACGATCATTTTGAGCAGAGTCCATGGTGACAAGATGTACCTGGAGAGGACGCATGATATCATGCCTTAGGCAATTCATGCAGTCACTGGTTTCTGCAACATAGGGGAAGTGCCAGCCCTGAGAAAAGTGAGCAAAATAGAAATGACCAAGCTCACCGGTTCAACAAGTGATTCATGGGGTATGACAGTCAATCCTATCAAGGATGATCTGGTGAAATATGCCTACATGGTAATAGGATATAGAATGTTTTCAGCTAGCAGGATTAATTTTGTATATGCTACAATGGTAAATGTCACTTATCGAATGATAAAAGAGGATGCATCAGCATGCAGAGGCAACTCCTACTAAATCTTAAGGCAATCAAGCAGGACAACTCACTGAGGTTTAAGTTTGGACAACTGCTGGTAGGGTTGTTTTTCTATTTCCAAGGCTACTTTCCTGGTGTAGGAGATGTCCAATGGTCCCCTGACCAACCGGTAACCAAGTAGATAAAGGAAAGCATGCAAGCCATTGGAATCAGCTACCCTGAGGTACTAAAGAAATATTTTGATGAGTTCAGAAGAAAGATGAGTCAAAGGGTAAGAATCTCAGGTGACATAGTGAAGAAATACGAAGATGACATCTATTTCACTATTTAGGTGGACAAATGCCTAATGGAGGCTATTGAGCCTAGAATGGAGGAGGTAGAGCCAATGGGCTATGAAGTTATGTTTGACATGTTGGAAGGGTATGCCTCAACCCTTATTTCCTTGCCTCTTGATCCAAAGGCTAAGAGGACCAGAACCTACTTGGAGAGGATTGTACCGATTGAAGAACCATCGGTGAAGAAGGGAAAAGAACCGGTAGCTAAGAAAGCTAAGGCAATGACTGCAGCATCAGCACCGGCTACCACTGCAGCTCCAAGAGTGACCAAGCGGTCACCGGCAAAGAAGAAACCAGAGGTAACACCGGCAAAAGTCTTCAAAAGAAAGAGGAAGACTAAGGCAAATGAACCGGACTCCGAAGAAACCGAGTCTGATCAACAACCAAAGAAGGCAAGACAGATAAAGAAGATGAAGAAGAATGAATGGGCAACATCCGCACTGGTAAATAAAGACATCTCCTCATACAAACCTTTGACACATTGTCAAAGAACAGTAAAAAATATTAGGAGAAAGTTACTTCATGATTTAGTATACTATTATGATGAATTTAATAGTGAGGAAAAAGATGAAGTACTATAGGAAATCATTCTTTATTTATGTAAAAATGACAGGTCACCATCAGAGATTAAATCTAAGACACCGGATTCATTATTTAAAGCATTAGATAATAAATGGCGCATTGCCATTGAAAAGGAACAGGAGATTAGGGAGAAAGTCTTTGCACAGTACTTCCCCGAACTCTCAAATTCAGAATTATTTGATGCCCTGGATCAAAATAAAGGTCTCTTCTTCAGAAGGAGAAGAAGACTCTAGTTGTTGGAGGGGAGAGTTGACGATGTTGAAAAAGATACACATCAACATATGGCTCATGCTATCAGCTCTCACAAAGCATGAATGACCAACCTCCAAGCGGAAAAGGAACTAGTTATTTCCAAACCAGATGAGGTCTTCGATGAGGAAGGAAACCTGGTTGAAGAACCAATCGACACCATCGATGTCAATGCCCTGGATGTAGATGATATCACTTAGGACATACCTTCTGAGGGAACTGAATAGGGGCAACAGGCCGATCAGGGTGGTGAAAAAGCTGAGGACACACAACAAGTGGCAAAGGAATAGGAAGAGAAAAAGAAGAAGGATGAAGATGAGAAACAGAAGAAAGAGGAAGAGAAGAGAAAAGAGGAAGAGGAGAAATTTAAAGATGAAGAAAAGAAGAAGCAAGAAGATGACAGGAAAAAGAAAGAAGAAGAGGATAAGGAAGAAAAGAGAAAGAAGGAAGAAGAGGAGAAGAAAAAGAAGGAAGAGGAAGAGAAGAAGAAGAAGGAAGCAGAAGAGAAGAAGAAGAAGGAAGAGGAAGAATAGAAGAAGAAGGAAGCAGAAGAAAAGAAGAAGAAGGAAGAGGAAGAATAGAAGAAGAAGGAAGCGGAAGAAAAGAAGAAGAAGGAAGAGGAAGAACAAAAGAAGAGGGAAGAGGAAGCACAAAAGAAGAAGGAAGAAGAAGCAAAGAAGAAGGTAGAAGCAGAGCAGAAGTAGAAAGAAGAAGAAGACAAGAAGAAGATGGAAGAGGAAGAGAAGAAAAAGAGAGAAGAGAAAGAGAAGGAAGAGAAGGAGAGGAAAAAGAAGGAAGAAGAAGACAAGACAATTGAAGTGATGAAGAGCACACAGATGGAGACTCCTAAGGCAATCGGTAGCCAAGCAAAACCAACTGCTATCTCGTGCCCCATTGATCTCCAATCTGCAAGTGAGTCTGAGCTTATGCAGAGCATCAAGGTTGCCCAAGAGCGCCTTGAAGGCATTTGCAGGAAAAGAGAACAAGATATTATTCAGGTAGCTGTAGACACACTTACCGATTTAATCCCTGGTACTAAGCTTCCTGACACTGAATCATCACTAGCACAACTCAAACTTCTATATACTATAGTGGATGATCAGGTGCAGAGTCTAGAAGAAGCAGCAGAGGCCAATGTAAAGAAAGAGCACCAAAAGGCTCTTAATGTCACTCTAGTGAAGAAGTTGAATGAGCTTAGAACTGAACTGCTAAAAGATCAAAAGGACATAAGGAATGCCTTGGATGAGGGAAACTTGCTATGCGGCAAAATCTGTCAACCTCATCTATTCTGTGATGATGTGCTAGCCAAGAAGCAACAACTTCAAATGGACTTACAGTCCTACTTGGGCACATTCAAGACTCCTTATGATTCCTTTGCAGCATATGGGAAAACCGTTCACCGGTTCCAGGTCCAGTCAACCAAGATGGAGCAAGAGATCAACACACAGGAACTACAAATTCTTTAGAAGTGTTATCTGAACCTGGATGCCCTGACAGTCACACAGGAACTGAGCACAATAGATGTCATGGAGGAATAGGTATCCCAGATGTAGACAGAGAAGGAAGTGGCAACCTCCCTACTTGAGTCTTGGTCCCTATCCATGAAACAATTTTTTTAGGACTATAAGTCGGTTTTTGACAAGTATTATTCATTATTGTCATAAACTCTTTTATATATATATGGAAACAAGGTTTTTCAACAGTACTTTGTCATTGTTGGCAAAGGGGGAGAAGTATATCTGGTTTTTGGTTTTAAAATTTTGATCTTCTGTCATATGGGGGAGAAGTCTATCAGGGGGAGAAGTATCTGTTTTGAAATTTTGATATATGCTGTGATATATGTTATATGCTCTGTATGCAAAATTGCTATACACTGTGTTGATTAAGGGATAGTGTATATGCTTAGGGGGAGCAATTTTGTTAATGGCAAGTTTTTTGTTGTAAAACACTTAGATGTCAAAATTTTATTTTCCTAAGTGTTGCCATTAATGCCAAAGGGGGAGATTGTTGGCATTTTTGTTGTTTATGTTGTGATTGTCATTGATGGACACACACTTGTATTGAGATCCCCTTTATATGTATGAGCTCATGCTCAACCGGTATTTGTTCCAACCGGTATGTGGTATACTAGTCTTTAGACTAGTGGTGATTTTGCAGAATGTGTTTCCCGGTCTGAAGCAGCATGTCGACCCCAAGCGGTTCGTAGATCACAAGCAGTACGAGGGAGCAAAGTGGCACAACACATTCTTACCAGTCTTCATTGTTGTCAAATTGGCAACCAGTAATACTCTGTGATGAGTTACCAACCAGCATTTTGTGATGAGTTACCAATCCACCGATTGTTTGATGGTGCCGACACATTGACGGTGCTTTTTGTGTCGTGTTACTGAGTATGTCTAGATTCATTGAGCCTAGGAAATTGTAATGTAATCCTATTGGACCGACATGAAATTAGATTCCTTTAAAAGGACATCATGTCTAGGGTTTTAAGTTGTTGCTGAAAGGGTTAATGTTGAGCTAGGGTTTAAGGCGGGAGTCAAGAACGATCTTATCTGAGAAGATCAAGTTGTAACTGTGAGAGAGAGAGAGAAGACTGAAGGAATGCTGGAATGCATTAGCTGTGAGCAATATTGGATCTAACCAAGTAGTTTGTGCTATTAGATAGATCAAACACTTGTTTATTACTCACATCTTTGACAAGTCTGTAGCCCTTAACCGGGTAGGCCTCAAAGCCTTTGTAAAATCCTCTAACAAGGTGGTTCACACATGTGAATCTAAAATCCTCTAACAAGGTAGTCTTTAATCAGACTTATCTCCTAACAGAGATTGAGATTCCTAATAGGATCTATTCTGGTGAAGAACATTGTAAGACCCTAACTGGTCTGACCTTAACCGGTCTGGTTTCTATTCTCCAGATAGTGACTTGTGAGTTCCATCTCACCATGGTTTTTCCCAGTTAGGTTTCCACATCAAATATCTTGTGTTATGGTTGTATTGTTTTTGTGGGCAAATGCTTTATTCACATTTTGGTTTGCATGTGTGGTAACCGATTTGACTGTTAGACTTCTTTACCGGTTTATCTTTAGACTGTGTAAGTGTTTTAGTGCAAAAGTTTTTGGCATACTAATTCACCCCCCCTTCTTAGTATTCATCACATTGTTCCTTTGGATGATCTTTCTTCATCATCATATGTTTTGATAGTGATCTTTTTGTGTGGATCAATAGACTCCTCAGAGAAGCCTAATGCACATATAAGTTTTAAGGTACATATATTGAGTTCAGCTCCTCCATCTATTAATACTCTTTTGACTCGGTGTTTGTAGACCAAGACTTCAATATGGAGTGGAGTATTGTGTGGATGGATTAATGAGATATTATCATGCACAGAAAAGGTGAGGTTATGAGGCCCTGTCATGTGAGCCACCATGTCTTGGAATTTGTTAGCATCCAGATCTTGAGGTACGTTTGTTTCCAATAGTGCTTGTTCCAATATGTCTTTGTGTTTTGGTGAAATTTTCAAAAACTCAAGTATAGATATTTGAGCAGGAGTTTTGCGTAGTTGACTGACCAGATCATATTGAATTTTGGGTATGGTGTTTGCTACTGATGTATGCCCCTTCAAGACATATTTTTGAGTTCTGGTGGTTACATTGAGTGATTCATGTTCACGTTTGTCCCTGATTGTAATGACATTTACTTGATTGTTATCGGTTGATATATGATTGATGGTGTTATTGTATATGTGAATGATATGAGCTCCACGTGTATCGTTTGAGGTGGAAGCCCCATCTTTGTTGTAGTTTGGAAGAGGATTCTTAAAGTCTCCATGGTCACCATTTGTCTTGAGACCATCGATTGTTAAATCGCCTCTATCAATCATGTCTTGAACAATTTTCTTTAGTCTCATGCAATCATTTGTTTGATGTCCTTTGTTTTGGTGAAAATCACAAAAGTGTGAGTAATTCCACCAAGGTGGTTTGACTTGCAACTCAAAGTTGTTAATTGCTGGTAAAGAGATGATTTTGTTTGACAATAGCTCTCTGAATGCGGACTCCAATGATTTCCCTAATGGTGTTTAATTTCATTTAGAAGAATTGTTGGTGTTACCTCATGAGTTTGTATTTGGTCCTTGATTGGTGTTGTTGTTTTGAGCATTGTTGGTGTTATTTGTGTTAAGATGATCTTGATTGACATTTGGTGCATAAGTGTTAGTGCCTTGGTTAGCACCCTTTTGATTTTTGGTAGCTTGAGGATTACCTGATAAAGACAACACTGGCTATTTGGACTTTACATCATTAGCATCGTTTCCTCCTTCATTGCTACTGTTTTTGTTTCGAGTCCAGAACTTGGATTTGTCTAAGTTATTATTGTTTTGGTTATAGTTGGATGAATTTGTTCCTTCTTTGAAGAATTTCAACGTTCCTTTCTTGACACATGCTTCCTCTACTTGGATGCCATTTTCAATCAATTTGGCAAAAGATGGGATGCATTGGAGTTTGAGTATGTAACTCATCTCTCTATTCAGGTTGTCGATGAAAATTTCCATCTTTTCCTTTTCAAGCACATCTTGAGGATATCTTGAGACCATTCGTCACCAACGTTGAAGGAATACCATGAATGTTTCCTTGTTTTTCTATTTGGTATTGCAGACATCTAGCATGGTGATGGCATGTTGAATGTTATAGGAATATTGAGTGATGAATTTGTTGACTAATTCATCAAAAGATTTGACATGAGGTGTGATTTTGGATAACCACTCCATTGTTTGCCCTCCCAAGCTTCTTGAGAATAATCTCATTAAATAGGTGTCATCAAGGGAAAATTATAGGCTCATGGTACAAAATTCCCGGACATGATCGCGCGGATTGCTTTTCCCATCATATTTGTCAAATTTGGGAATGTCTGAATTTGGGGGAAAAGGTACCATGTTTAACCTTCTGTCAAAAGGATAAGGACAAATTTCATTTAAAGAATACCATATTGTTGATCCTTGTTGCATGTCTTGCATCTATTTTTGTAGTATTTGCATTTGTTGTGTGAGAGCAACCAAGGGTGCATTTGTTTGCCGGGGGAAGAGTTCTTCCCTCTCATGATGTCTAGTTTGGAATGGCATGTGTAGTGGTATGTTTTTCTCAGGAATGTTTTGTTCAGGTATGTTTTTCTCAAGGTCACCTGGGTCTTCTTCTCTTTGTTGTTCTTGATAAGTATAGAGTCGAGACCTTGTTCTAAAAGTGTTTGAATCAAAGTCTTTTGGAATCCTAACTCCTTTTCTTGTGAGCATGAGTAGATATTTCTCTTTGTTAGCCTCTATGAGTCTTTGGAACGAGGCACTTTCTTGGCATTCCTAAAGGAGTTTCTCAGTGATCTCTGTGTCTTCTAAATTTGGATATTCAAAGGGATTTGATAATCGTCACCCCATACTAGATTGAGGTTGTGTTTCCTTTTGTTTGTTTCATTAAGAACAAGTGATAACGGTCATCTAATAGAAACTTTTTGTGATGAAGGGAATGAATTCTTCTTCCGTGTCTTGTTCCAGTGTTGGTGGTTCTACTGGAGGGGTGTTGTAGGTGATGCAAACTTCTGGGAAGAAAGCCAGATTGATTTTGCCTCCGTGATTCAAGCATTGGCTGAATGCTGCTTTTTGATAGAATGCTCTACTCCTCAATGATTCCTCGTCAAATTCATTTGTTTTTTCTTGAAGATACAAGCACATATGATGAAGGAATGTTCGATGAGATTTGAAGAGTTGGCGATTGATGTATACAAATCTATTCCGTTTGGCAAGTTTCAGAGAACTAGGTTGTTGTTTCCTCAACTTAGTGTTATGATAAATACTCTTTCTTCTCAGAATATGAGGATTAGTCATGCACAAGCGATCAATGGTTTCCTTTGATTTGTTTTGGATTTAGATATCTTGTTTGCAAACTTAAGTTTTACTTTTATCAAATGAAGGTTTAGATGCCCCCTCACGACAAAGCGCATCAAATGATATGGAATAAGAGCTTTCCCAATATGGAAACTTGATTTGACAACTTGAGTTTGAAACAAGTATGTTTTGGGATAAAAATCCATTTGATTGAAGGACCTTTTGATACGTGTGATGGTGTTACCCGATTTTGATAGGAGAGATGTGTTTTATCTTTTGACTAGTTTTTAGATTCTGACAACTTTTTTTGAAGGAGAACTTGCCTTTGGAGTAGTCTTGATACTCTGATTTTGATTTTCTATTTGATGGAGTTCAAGTGAGGAAAAAGGGTTTCCTAAACTGTTTTTAGAATTTTCAAAAATAGCTTCTATTTTGCCCCCTGCTTTCTCAATTTCGGCTATGCGCTAAGCCAGAAATCCAATGTGCTACCAAATTTTCACAACGTGCTAGAGAATGGTCTCGACGCACTAAGCTGCCTTTCTGACATGTTAACTAGATTGTTTGAGTTTGGTTTGCATTGAAAAGTTATGCACTAATATGTCCTGCTAACGCACTAACTATTGACTTCAACGCGCTAATGTTTGATCTTGAGACACTAAGTTGTTGCTTTTATGCGCTAGGCTATTTTCAGAAAGTGCTAAGGTTTGAACTGCTAATTTTGGGATTGATTATGCTAGAATATGGTTCCAAAGTGCTAAGATGTTTCTCTTATGCACTAAATTGCCCTGGTACTTTGACTTGGTGCTTTTCTTGTGATTTTTGAATTTTTCTTCAACTGTGATAGATGATTTTCTGAAGTAAGAAATGAATGCACAACACAAAAGAGATAACCATTTTGCCTAGTCTAAACAATGAGTGTATGTTCTATGAGGATGTGTTCAAATCCCTAGTGTTTCAATAGGTTTTGATACAAATAAAACAATTCAGTCAGACTCTTTATTCAAGGGTCATCGACAATACCATAGCTCACTAGTCTCGATACTCCATCAGCTCAAACAACCTTGTCACCCCCTCGGGGGAACCCATTTTTTTGCCTTTTCCCAGAAATTAACTCAAAGTGAATTGCTCCACAATTGAGTAGTTATCTTGGGAGATATATGGTGAGTAATGTTGGGGGCAGATTCTTCCCCACCCTTGCACTATGATACTACAATTTTTTGGATACTAACTCGGCTCAAGGTTGCTAATGCTAAAGTTCATAATCAAGCTTCCTGTTTGGCCGTCAGTGATAAACTCCCTCAGGAGGCTTCCCAAACTTTAGAAAAAAGGCTTTACGTATCTTAAAGATATTGGGGGAAGGCTAATCGTTGCGCGCAACCATTGAAAAGGACTTTCGTCACTTTCCACTTTTGATTATAGTGGGTTGGAACACTTGGCCTCAAAGTCGTTTCCCACTTACATTGTTCCCCTCACACTGACCAAAGAATGGCTTTAAGAGTTTATTGACTCCTTGGGAGGGCAGGCCTGCTAAAGGATTTAATGCTAGAAACACTGAAAACGTAAGAGTGGTCTAGCTTTTTGATCACCCAGTTAAGGGGAGAGCATATACCTTCCACTTTTGAAGCGAAGCACACAAGTGTTCTTTTTAGCCTTTTATTGCAATGATTTGGTAAAATCTATATGGAGATATTGCTCTAAAAAAACATGGTGTTCATTTTATTCCATCAAATCAATGATTATCTGATCTAAAATGAAACCTGGTCAACAAAGCAAAACTTTGATTCTTCGTCAACAAAAGAAATTGATAAAAGGGGAAGAACTTCCCTCTTTAATTTTGAATAAAACTGGATAAGTGTGGTTCTTTTACCTTGCAAAAAAATTGAAGTTGATCCTTTTAAACACCAAAAGATGGTGAGGTTGTTTTTAAAGCTTTATGCAAAATGAAAGATTGTTTTGTTCTTTTTAGATGCCCAAATGAAAGTTTTCTCCTAGGAAAGCAAGAAAGATTTTTGTTTGGTTCTTTTTAAGCACCCAAATAAGGTGTGAGTTCAATTTTTAGCTTTAAATAAGAAATGAAAGAAATTTAAATTTTTAACTAACTTAGCTAAGTTCTGATTAATAAGAAAAATAGGTTTTAAGGACCTGAAACCTTTAACATGGGAGCTTAAAATAGACCATCAAAGAGTATCCAGACCATAAAAGAACAACTTACAAAATGACTAGCAATAAAGCTAGTAAACAGAAAGGACAACAAAAGATAGAAACAACAAAATAGAGAAAATCAGGAAAACAAAACACAATTATAAAGCCTTCAGGAGGTCCTCTGCCTTAGCCACTAGCTGGTCGTAGTTGGCCGCAACAACTTTGAGTTCATCTAGGTCCTTATTTCGCTTCTTCTCCTTCTTTTTACCTCTGGTTCTTGTTTTGGGTCCTTGAACATCGATTGTGTCTTCAGTGTCAGGGTCAATTTCCAAGGTGTCCTCCTCCTCCAATTTGTTGATGAGGGTTTTGGTATTACCAACAGAGGCCTTCAAAATGTTTAGGCTTTTCTCAATGATACTTTTAAGGCATTCCTCAATTTTGCTAACTTTACTGACAGTATCCACCATAGTTTGATCCATAGTATTAGCATTTGCTTTCCTCTCAATCAAATCTTTCTCAATTTTATCAAATCCGGGGTTGAAAGAGTCTCTTATAATTTTTGGCTCTAGCAATAGTTTTGGTCAAATCCTCCACATAATCTACTATAGACTTCCCTTCGCCAATGCTGATAGTTTCCAAAATCTAGTTTCTGTGGCTGAGCTTCTTGTTGTCCTCCACAACTTTCTTGTAACTGGTGATTAACCATTCCATGGTTTCCATGAAACCTTTCAAACCCTCAGGAGGAGGGTTTGAGGAGGGAGGTATCTTGTCAGAGTTGTGCTATTCTTTGTTTGGGGTGTCACCAATAGTGGCTTTATCAAATTTTCCTTTAGCCCTATGTTCAGTATCTTCCCCAGTGATCACCTCCTCTAGGTTCTGGTCAACTTCCACAATCTTTCTCTGCTTTTGTTCCTCCTGCTCCTTGACATTCTCTTCCTTTCTCTTTTGTTTGTTCCTAGTTTGGGTAGGGAATTTAGTTTTCTTTTTTAGTGATCCCTGGGGTTCCTCCTTCTCAGAACCTTCAGAGGCCTCTTCCTTCGAGGAGGAGCTAATCTTGAGAATTTTTCCTTTAGGTTTATTGCCCTTTGAGGAGGAGGGCCTAGTTTTCCCATATTTCCTCTTCTTACCCACTTCAGCTTCCGAGTCATTTGTGCTATCCTCAGACTTTCTTATTGAATCACTGTCTGTTTCCTCATCCAAAGAAAAAAAAGAGTCCGACCCTTCCTCCTCTGTCTCAAAAATAGAGGGCTGAGGGCAAGCAATTTGGTTAGCCTTGAGGTGGTCATAAATTAAGACCTTTAAACCTTGATGCATGGTAGTGTCACCCTTAGGGTTTTCTTTATAGGCCTTAATGGTGGCATTCATTAAACACAATAGAAAATTTGGAATGTTAACTTTCTCGTCATGCCTAAAATGATTCAGGAAAACAAAATGATAGCCATACACTTTTGTGAATCTACCATCTTATGTAATATAGTGCATTATAGAAAAAAGGACCTCTCTCCATGGCTTAAGAAAATCCCTAGGAGGATAGTAAGTTTTACTTAGCTTCACCAGACATTTTTTCTCCTTTGCAGTTTTAGGATATCTTTTGATGGCCTCCTTGCTCACTTTTCTGTCTCTATAGTAGTTGTTTCCTTCCCTTTGAAAACCCATTACCTGAGCAATGAGCTCTTCATCTATGGCGATGGATTGATCTCCCATCTTCAAAGAGCCTTTTCTCTAGCTTTTGCAAAAGAAATTAGTGACTGTGGCGTCCCGCCCATGGAGCCTCTCTATAAATTTTGAGAAACCACCCTTCTGCAAAATGTTCCAGATGACCTTCTTCTGTTTCCACTCCTTACAATTGCTAGGTTCGTAGCGGCATCTATTTCCTCCCATCTTTTTGCTATTCAGAGCTGAATGTTGAAAATTGCAGAGAGCTTTAGGCAAGGAGTTTCTTGGAGCAGCCAAATTTACCCAGAAAGCGTAGGAAGTGATTGATTGAGTGTTATAATAAATGGTGCTGACAATATTATAATTGCTCAAAGCACTCCTTTTAAACTGTTTCATAATTATTTTATCCATTTAAGATCTTAGGGGTACTATTGTATCGGTCCTTAAAAATGATTAATCTAATGTCCTCTAGGAGGCCCTGTTCTCCTTTCCAAGTAATCATTTCATCTTGACTTACCGCCACATTGGTTGCCCAATCAGCAGAACCATTAGCTTCACGGTAGATATGAGATATGAAACTTTTCTCAAAAGTGTTAATGAGGTCTCTAGCAGCCGTTATAATGTTATTGATAGACCATGAGGGCTTAGAGGTCCCCTTGAGGCATTTGATGATGTTGTTAGAATCCCCTTCAATCCATATGTAGGGGCAATTCCATCTTTTTGCGAGGAGAATACCTTGGAGTGCTGCCACTGCTTCTGCCTTATGATTTGTTTGGCTTCCTATTGGAACAACGATCATTTCCTTGCATATACCTCTCTCATCTCTAAGAATAGCTCCACATCCCACAGGGCCCAAATTACCTTTTGCAGCACCATCAAAATTGACTTTGAACCAACCATGAGGGGGATTTTTCCATCTTGCTTCTAGTCTTTTGTTTTGCTTTGGGTCAGAACTGCCAGCATTCTTCAAATTCCAAGAGCTTCAAATGTGAGATTCTAGGGGGTTGACCAAAAAGAAGGGATCCCCAATTATCCCAATGTTCTCTACAATCGCCCATTGTATTTTCTGGAACACAATATCCTAAGTAAGAGAAGTGTCCCTAAAAATATGATTATTTCTTTCTTTCCATAACCCCCACAAATTGTGAGGGAGTGATAGCTGCCACAAAGATCTCAAAAAGGAGTTAGACCATTGATAATTCCAGGAGTGGAATAAATCACTGATAGTGTTGGGAAACACCCAATCAATGCAAAAACTCTTAAAAAATCTTTCCCAGATTGAAGAAGAATAGGAACAATGGATGGCCAGATGGTCCACGGTCTCTTAATCCTCAAGACACAAAACACATCTATTAGGGAATGCAAATTCTCTACCCTTGAGATTGTCTGAGGTCAGGATTTTGTTTTGAAGGATAGTGCAGTAGAAAAAGTTGATTTTAGGGGTCAAACCCTTTATCCAAGCTCTATACCAAAAAGGATTTTTAGAGGGGCTAGGGAGAGAACACTATACATTGAAGAGACAGTAATATGACCTTTAGGTTCATGTTTCCAAATGAGGGAGTCTTCCTCTTTATTCAACCAGGCTGAAGACAGGTGGTTTTTAAGCTTAATCAGGTTTGGGTGGATACTTTCAATGTTCTACCATTTATTACCTATCCAATACCCTTCAACTAAAGGACCAAATGTTCCATTCTAGGATATCAATCAAAGATTTATCAAAAAGCTAGGGATCTTCCTAGAATTTAATTTTCCTACCATTCCCTACTTTCCAAATAACCCCTTTTGCAATGTTGTCTCTACACTTAGAGGCATGGTTCCAGATATGGGACCCATTAATACTGATATCAGAATTGATAAAAGAGGAAAGAGAAGAGGACAAATAAGAGTACTTACTTCTCTAGATTTTACACCATTCATTGTCTGAGTGGAACATTCTCCAAACCTATTTAGACATGAGAGCTTCATTTAGGATCCGGATTCTTCTCAGGCCTAGACCTCCTTTACTTTTCAGTCTGCATACCTGATCCCAAGCCACAAGAGACATTCTTTTCTTTTCCTCAACCCCCGACCAGAGAATTTTTCTTTGAATTTTCTCAATTGTATCAGTATACTTAACTAGAATTTTGAACAGGCTAAGGGCATAGATATGTATGGTTTGTAGAGAAGCTTTTAGAATTTGAAGCTTTCCATCCTGACTTAAAAGGGCTCCTTTCCAACCAGCTAGCTTTTTATGAAATTTGTTCACCAGAGAACTCCAAAAGAATCAAGACGTGCAATGCCCAAGGGGAGGCCAAGATAAGTGGCAGGAAGATCAGTAATCCGACACTCTAGGATTTTTCTGATTCTATGCTAGCATCTCTCTGGTGTATTGATGAAATTTTTTTTTCTTTTGATCCAATTAATGAGCTGACCAGATGCAGAGGCAAATTTACAAAGATTGTCCTTCAGGGTTCTAGCTTCCGAGATACTTGATTCCCCCATGGCAATGGTATCTTCCACAAACTATTGGTGAGAGTAGATTAGATCAGCTAAAGAAGGTTGAAGACCCTTAAATTATCCTTGCATCACCATGTTTTCCATAGACCTACCATAACATTCAGCCATTGTAATGAAGAGGATAGGGGAAATGGGATCCCCTTGCCTCAATCCTCTAGACGCTTGAAAGAAGGGGGATGGAGAACCATTGATAAGAACAGAAAAAAGAGGCAGAGGTAATAAGATGACTAAAGAGGTCAACACATTTGGTGGAGAAACCATAAGCCATAAGAACCTTCACAAGAAAAGACCAATCAACCCAGTCATAGGCCTTTGAGAGATCAAGCTTGAGGATGAGTCCCTATTTCTTAGCCCTAACAAGAGAGTGAATATTCTCATGGATAGTAATGATGGAGTCAAGAATTTGTCTTCTTGGGACAAAACCATTTTGTTGATGATTAATCAAAGAGGGAAGGACATACAAGATTCTGGTGGTAAGAACCTTGGAGATAATTTTGTAAAAAGAATTGCATAAACTGATTGGTCTGAACTTGTCCATGGAGTCAACACCTTGGGTTTTGGGAATAAGAGCAATGAAGGTTCTGTTGATTTCTTTCAAAAGTCTTCTAGCCCCAAAAAATTCCTTGACCCCGTTGGAAACATCTTTCCCTACAATGTCCCAGAAATCTTGGAAGAAGAACATGGGGAAGCCATCTGGATCAGGGGCTTTGTTACCATCAAAAGAAAAAACAACATTTTTTATTTCCAAGATCGAAGGTATAGAAGAAAGGGAGGCATTCATCTATTCATCAATGAGGCAAGGAATATTTTGCAGAAAAGAAGATTGAGCATCAGTATCCAACTTGTGATCCCTCCTCAGGAGATCTGAAAAGTACCTTTTGGCCTCATTCCTTATCTCTTCCTCCTTAATCAGCTCCCCATTATCCACTATCAATTTAGAAATCCAGTTAGCCACTTTATGTTTCATAGTCAACATATGAAAGAATCTTGTATTCCTATCTCCTTCCTTTAGCCAAATGCATCTTGATCTCTGCTTCCAAAAAGTTTCCTCTTTAGCAATGATTTCATGATATTTTTTAAGGGTCTCATTTTCTTCAGCAATAGACACAGTTGAAAAACCATCCTTCTGAATTTGGGCGTGTATTTTCTTAAGGTCATCCTAGACTTTAACTTTGTCCTGAAAAATGTTCCCAAAGCTGGATTTATTCCAGAGTCCTATATTGTCCTTCTCACTTTTGAGTTTCTTCACAACTCTGTACATAGCAATGCCCTCAACTTGGATACCCCACCATTTCTGAATATTACAAGTTATATCAGGGTGAACTAACTTAGCTAAGTTAGTGAAAACTTAAAACTACTTTAAATCCTAACTTAAAATAAAAATAGGCTCCCAAACTTGCCATTAAACTGTCAGTAACCTGGAAAAACAACAATTAAATCAGTTAGCAAAATACTGGCTTTGTGGACTTTCACAAGTCTAATTCTGATTTCGGTTACAAATTATTTCTTTCCCTCTATTTGTGATGTGCAATAGAATACACTTTACGCACTACAAAATTCCCTAGATGCGCTATAAGATAGACCTGACGCGTTGGGCTATTTTTCAAATGCGTTGTACTGTTAGGTTCCCATGCCAAAATCTACAGGAAAGACTTGAAAATTCTATGCACTAAAGAAGGGTTTTTATGCGCTAATGTATGAGTCCTACGCGTTGAACAATATTCTGGATACGCTAGAGTGTTAACCAGATGCGCTAAGGAAGATTCCTCACGCACCGATTCTCCTTTCTTGTGTACCTGCAAAGATGGTCAGGTTCAAAAACCAATTTGAATAATGGGGTTATGCCCCACGGTGGGCGCCAGAAATGTATGCAGGAAAAGTGGTTCGATGAAATCTACAATGTGAAAATATTCAAAGACTTGCCCACACACCCATGAGACTCTTGGTGCAATTTATGGAGCTATGAGGAATAGCTCAACTTCCCAAGGAGTGTTCCATTGTTCTCTATCTCACAAGGTCCCTCAAGCCAATGCCTTTGCTCTCAGATCACTAAGCAAAGTGACTTAGGGATGAAAAATGCAAGAATGAGGGATGCTTTAGATTAAGTTTAGCATGAATGCATCCTATTTATGTATGATTCTAGCAAATGAGTTAAACTAGATGATAAGATGACAAGGTTAGTAACAATACTATCCTAACATGATATACTAGTTATATAATTTAAGCTAAGATAATAGAAATACTCTAAAATGTTTATTAGATTAATTCCTATTGCAAAGAGAGGCTAAATGCTTGCTAAAATTGAGTATAAGTATGATGCTAAAGGCTTGGATGATAAAAATGGAGTGATGAGGGCTCTATTTATAGAAGAAACAGGGCAATGGATGATTAGGATTGAAGGATCTTATCAAGGGTCAGGATTGAAAGTTATCAATCCATGTTTGTAATTCTCACCAATGAAATGGTGATAATTGTCAACATAAGACTGGTTGAGAGGGGATGCAAGAAGCATTAAATGCTTGAGAAGACCTCATGGTTACCTTAGGAGGTAAGGGTTAAGGTTAGGTTAAGGTTATCCATTGGATAAAGCTTTTACCCAAAGGGTAAACTCTTGTGCAAGGATTAAAGGAATAACCATGGTCAAAGCAATGAATGCTTGATGAGACCCCTGGGTTAGATGAGGGTTGAGTTAGGCAAAAAGTCTCCAACCATGCCACAAAGGGTTAGTTAACCATTAATGGTTTGAAAGACTTTGGGGACAAACTTGTAAGAGTCCTTCCAAATTTGAGGGTATTCAACAAGTTAGCTTGTTGAAGGCATAAAAGATTTAATGCCTTTGGAAGACTTTGCTCCAAATTTGAGAAGTGACCTCCTCAAATTTAGGGAAAAGGGATAAATGAAGGGTTTAGCTTAATTGATTAGGATTAGATGGATTCTAGAAGATTCTAGAAAGCAGGTTTAGGAGGCAAGTGGGAGATGTAGGAAAATGCAAGTGGGTGAGGGATAATAGGATTTAATTAAAATAAATTGTTTTATTTAAATTTGGTTGCAAGTTGAGGATTTAAATAAATTAGATTTGTTTAATTGGAGTGAACTATTTAATTAAATGTAAATTTAATTAAAAGTAGAGAGAAGGGATTTAATTAAATAAAATGATTTATTCAATTAAATGATGTAAAAGGCTTAAGTGAATTTAAATAAATAAATTGAATAATTTATTTAATTAAATAGAAGAATGTGGATGATTTAATTAAATTAGATTTAACTAAATAGAGGAATGAGAATAAAATGAACATTAAAGAATATGGTCATTTTTATACGTCTACAAATCCCATTTGTGATTCCTTTTCGAGGAATTAAACTCTTCTTGCATTGCAACATCCCACTCAGGAACACCTGAAGCTTCTCAAAAAGACTGTGGATCAGAAGCTGAAGCAATGAAGAGATGTGGAGCCTGCTAAAATTGTGACCTAGTTTTTCTAGTATCTGATGGATCACCAAGCCAATCTCCTACTGACTCAAATGTTTGTTGAGCCCAAAGATGCACAGAGGCTACAGATTCTGGGGGAGAATCATCAACCTTTGAATGATGACTATGAGAAGAATGTGAATCCTCATCATCAATGTTGCCATCTAAAGTGGAGGAAGAAGAATCCTCATCAGGATTAGGAGGATTAAGATCCTCAAAATAACTGTCATCATGATGCCATGTCTCCAATGTGATAGTGGACGAAGAAGTGGTATGAGAAGAAATAGAAGAACTCTCCTCAAAATGAACACCTCTCTCAATGAACAACTCATGTGTAGAGGGATGGAGGAGTCTATAACCTTTGACATCATCTGGATACCCAACATATATGCAAGGATTAATCTGCAGATCCATAGCCTTGTGTTTCTCTACTGGAATGTGGGCCCATGCAAGAGAACCAAACACTCTGAAGTGCTTAACTATATGTTTTCAACTAGTCCAAGCTTGGAAAGGAGTTACCCCCTTCACATCTTTATGAGGAACTCGGTCCCGGATGTAACATGCACAATTGATGGCCTCTTCCCAATACTGAGGTGCCAAAGATTTGGAGTGAATCTTACAAT
Source organism: Cryptomeria japonica (assembly GCF_030272615.1). Classification (NCBI taxonomy): domain Eukaryota; kingdom Viridiplantae; phylum Streptophyta; class Pinopsida; order Cupressales; family Cupressaceae; genus Cryptomeria; species Cryptomeria japonica. Next base: position 896,521,921 of record NC_081409.1, on the reverse strand, counting down.
TTTCCATCTCCTTCAAGGACCTATTCTTGCGTTATGTGACACCATTCTATTGAGGACTATATGGAACTGTGTGCTGCATGTTGATACCTTCCGAAGCACAAAACTGTTCAAACTAATTATTAACATATTCACCCCTATTACCTATATGCAAAATCTTGATGAACTTCCCAGATTGTTTCTCTACAAAACCTTTGAAATCTAGAAAATTATCAAATACCTCAAACTTTTGTTTGAGAAAGTAAACCCATGTAAATCTGGAAAAGTTATCAATAAATGTCAAGACATATCTATCCCTGCCGAGGATGGTTGTGGAAATGGTCTTTCCAAGTCACTATGTGCCAACTCCAATAGTTGTGTAGCTCTCCATACTTTGCCTTTGTCAAACTTCTCCTCGGGATGCTTACTACGAATACATACCTGGCAAATTCCATCAGAAATTTGAATAGAAGGCAACCCTAAAACCATGTCCTGTTGACTGAGCTATTGCAAGTAACGGTAGCTCAAGTGGCCAAATCATTGATGCCACAAACAACTCACCTCATCTACATGAGTGAGTAAAACCATCAAAGGAGAGTTAGGAACAAAGTGAGAAAACTAATATAATCTAGATTGATGATCTGCTTTTCCCACAACAATAGTAGACCCATTATACATTTCACTGATTACCACTATATCTAGTGTGAACTCAACTCTCTTTCCAAAAACAGTGTGAGTGATATGATAAATAGATAGGAGATTAGTTGATAAATATGGAACACAAAACAAATCCTTAAATTTTCCTTCACCCACATCAACAAACCCTCTCCCATGCACTTCAATAGGAATGTTATGACCCATTAGTATGGAAGGCATAGTGTAGGCATTATGTGAACTGGTATAAGGACATAATGATATTGTATGTTGTCATTGATGTCAATATGTGATATGTGAGAAGAGAGAACCGGCATATGTGTGAACCGGTATATATATGCCAAAGTGAAGTGGTATATTTGCTCAAGGTGAACCGACATGCAGTTATGGGAACCGGCACATGGAAGCATTGTATGACTACCAGTTGGTAGGTAGCTTCCACTTTAGGATTTCTGATTGGAGTACCTCAAGCCTATGTGACTCAATCAATTCTCTTTGTGTGATGAGTCAGCAGTATAACAGAGAACAGATTGTGTTGCCACGTAAGCCCTGTGCGAGTGAAGGATCTTGCATGAAGAAGACTATTCCTATCTACCTTGAGAATGAGCGAAGTCTGTCAAACGGTGATAACGTGTGATGGGTTATCAGATGCCATGAAATCAGTGGATAATGGACGATGGAGAATGTCTTGAGATCGATTCAAGATTGTTGCATTTAATGCAGTATGATTCAACGGTCAGGACCGAACCGCTTGAATTGCTTAACCTAACAAGTTTAGGGTTTAGGGTTTTTGCTACTAACCTATATGTTTCCTATAAGGTCAATATTATGTTTCTTTCTAAGGTTTTTGGCAAAATTTGTGTGTGTGTATCCTAGGGAAGTGATACGTGATTCTTGCCAGACCAAAGGAGAGAAGAGATACCTACAAAGTGAATGTGCAGAAGGTGAAGAGGAGCCAAAATGGATCTGCATTAGCATTGAGTGCTGTTACTAGATCATTGTAATTCCTGTTGATCTCTAACCACTTCAATAGTTGTGAAATCCCTTAATAGGGTAGCCTTAACTGGCTTGATACAAATCCCTTAGCAGGGTAGCTTTAACCGACTTGATTCAAATCCCTTAACTGGGTAACTCGAAGTTAATGAGTTCTGGGAAGCTATAGAGCTCTGGAGATCCTTTAGCTATTGAGTTCTTGAAATCCTCTAACAAGGTAACCCTAACCAAGTTTAACCCTTAACCAGGTGATCCCTAACAAGATCGGTTCCTAGCAGAACCTATTGTAATGTCCTTAACCGGACAAGGCTCCTAACAGAGCAGACTTCTAAAGAGGTAAAAAAAGCAGCTTGCGGGTATTCATCCCCACCGTGGTTTTTCCCAGTTGGGTTTCCATGTGAAAAATATGTGTGTCATGCGTGATGCTTCTATCTTGTGATGTTTTGTTATTACCTGTTGAGCATATGATGGTTCTGTGTTTTATGCCTATCTATAAAACATGCTGAACCAACTGTTGTGAAGATTGGATAATAACTTACTTGTTCATGCATGAGGGTGTAATGGTATTGTAGTATTTGGCTAAGAGGAAAGCTTAGTGAGTGACCGATTTATGATTGTTTTAGCAGTTCTGGGTGTTACCGATTGCACTCTGTTTTAGCTAATATCACTGCTTGTCAGTCATTTGAAGTATTTGCTATTAAACCAATTTTGGACTATATTTTTGTTTGTACTGATTCACCCCCCCCTCTCAGTACTGGTTTGGTACTATTGGTTCATCATTGAGTTATCAATTGGTATCAGAGCACTCTAGGTCCTCTGTGCTGTAAGCTTAACCGCTTGAGGTAAAGATCCCAGTCAAACGATGAAGAGGGAAGGTCCAAAGTTTAACAGGGAAAATTTTGGTATATGGAAAGATAGGATGAAGATATTCATTTGAAGCATGGGTGTTCAACACTGGATTTATGTTGAGAATGTCTATGTTGTCCCTACCAGTACTCTCACCGATGACCAAAAGAGAGAGATACAAGAAAATGGGTAAGTCATGGAAGCCCTCATCAGTAGTCTATCTGACATTGAGTTTATTGATGTTTAGGACAAGGTAAATCCCAAAGAGGTATGGGATGCTCTTGAAGATATCTATGGTGGTGATTAACATGTAAAACAGGCTAAGGAAGAAAGCTTGAGAGGGAAGTTTGAAGATATGCAGACGGTTGAAGGTGAGACCATTCAGTAGTATGGAATAAGAATCAAAATAGTTGTTGGAGAAATCATGAGTGCAGGTGGTAAAATTGAAGATTCCACTGTGGTAAGCAAAGTCCTGAGATCCCTGTTGCTAGTCTATGCAATAAGGGTTGTTGCTATTTAGGAGTTGAGATCAATAGACAAGACTAAAGTATCCTTGGACTCCATCATAGCCAAGCTGATAGCCTATGAGCTAAATAGTTTTGATGGTAGTGTTCAAAAGACTAAATCAACATTTAAAGCCTCTGCTTTACCATCCAGAAAAGGAAAAGAAGTTAGTACTAGTGGTGAACCTAGTTAGGGCAGAGAAATGAATGATGAGGAGATTTTGATGGCATTTGAAGCTCTCCTTGCCAGGAAGCTTCCTAAAGGAACCGATAAATACAAAGGTAAGCTACCTTTGAAATGCTTTTCTTGCAACTGGATAGGACATATTGCTATAAACTATCCTAATGGTGATAACAAGGACAAACCAGAAAGGTTCAGGAAATTCAAAGGAGGAAACTGGAGAAACTGTTTTGTAGCAGTTGATGAAGGTGTCACATATGAGGAATCAAAAGATGAAGAGAATGAAGACATTGTGTTTGTTGCTGTAAAGGAAGACGTGGTAGACAAGAAGGCCCTTATCTCCCAGTTTGATAATTCCAATGAGTGGATCATTGATAGTGGTTGTTCTCATCATATGACAGGTGACCAGAGCAAGTTTCTATCTTTGGAGGAGTATGATGGTGGCGTGGTTTTCTTTGGAAATGATGCACCTTGCATGGTCAAAGGTAGAGGGTCCATCTCTTTGAATGGAAAGAGCAGTGCTGACAATGTGTACTAGGTTGATGGTCTCAGACACAGCCTTCTAAGTGTTGCCCAGCTAAATGACAGTGGCCTCACTCTGGAATTCAAGAATGGAGTTTGCAGAATCAAAGGAAAAGATGGTGAATTGGTGGCCACCGACATGCAGACCAAAGGTAACCTATTTCATCTGAATACAAATATAAGTACATGTCTTATGGCTAAGCTTGATGATAGCTAGATATGGCATAGGAGACTTTGCCATGTAAACTTTGATAACATTGTGAAGGCTAGTAAGATCAAGGCAGTTAGAGGGTTGTCGGTGCTAAGCAAACTAGATAACACCTTATGTAGAGAGTGTTAATTGGGGAAAATGTCTTCCTCAACCTTTAAAGGTAAATCTTTCACTGCTGACAACTTGCTTGATCTTGTGCATACTGATTTATGTGGTCCTATGAAAACTAGAAGTGTGCAGGGTGATAGGTACTTCATGATTCTCACTGATGACTCCTCAAGAATGATGTGGGTCACATTCTTGAAAGATAAGTACGAAGCCTTTGTGAAATTCAAATCTTTCAGAGCATTAGTGGAGAAGGAAAGCGGCAAAAGGATCAAGTGTCTCAAAACTGATCAAGGAGGGGAATTCACTTCTGGTGAATTCAACAAGTATTGTGAAGAATTTGGCATCAAGAGGCAACTATCTGCCCTTCAGACTCCACAACAGAATGGCCTAGCAGAGAGGAATAACCAGACTATGGTTGAAGTAGCTAGAACCATGTTGATTCAGGGAAAGGTAGCTCACACCTTTTGGAGAGAAGCGGTGAGGACTGCAGTCTACACAATGAACCGGGTACTCATCAAGAAGGGTAAGGATAAAACTCCTTATGAGTATTGGACCGGTAAGACACCTTTGATTAGCTACTTTAGGGTATTTGGTAGTAAATGTTACATCAAGAGGAGTGAACACTAGGGCATATTTGAAGCTAAATGTGATGAGGGAATTTTCCTAGGATATTCCACCAAGAGTAAAGCTTTCAAGTGAGGACTCAGAGAATTATGAAAAGTATCAATGTAAGAATTGATGAATCCTTTGAGAAAACTGAGGAAACTGGTAGTGAGCAAGCTGTAAATGAACCGGTTGCAACCTTCTAGGAACCGGTTGTCAGTCAACTGAGTACCAGTAACAATGTTCCTGAACCGGTGAATGCTGATACTGATGAAGATGATGATGAAGAGGAAAAGCAAGAAGAACCTATCAAGACCATTCCTCAGTATGTCAAGCTAAATCATGATCCTAAATAGATCATAAGAGATAAGGATGCAGGAATCCTTACAAGAAGAAAGGTCAGAGAAAACTCATGTATGATCTCTAAATTTGAGCCTAAATCATTCAAAGAGACTCATAAAGATGAAGACTGGATGAAGGCAATGGAAGAGGAACTTGACCAGATAGAGAAAAATGGCACATGGTCCTTGGTACCCAGACCAGAGCATAAAAATGTCATTGGCACCAAATGGGTGTTCAAAAACAAGCTGAATGAGGATGGTACAATGATTAGGAATAAAGTTAGATTGGTGTGCAAAGGATATGCTCAAGAAGAAGGAGAAGATTATGGAGAAACGTTTGCTCCTGTAGCCAGATTGGAAGGAGTTCGTATGCTTCTTGCATATGCAACCTTTAAAAGGTTCAAAGTATATCAAATGGATGTAAAATCTACATTCCTAAATGGTGTACTTGAAGAGGAGGTGTATATTGAGCAACTAGATGGGTTTTCCCTATTTGAAGACAATGACGTGGTATGTAGGCTACATAAAGCATTATAGGGTCTAAAGCAAGCACCTAGGGCATGGTATGAGCACCTACATTCCCATCTTGTGAAGATTGGATTTGAGAGAACAAGTGAAGATAGCAATATCTACTTGAAGTCTGAAGGAGATCAGATCTTGATCTGTGAGGTTTTTGTTGATGACATTATCTTTGGTGGAGATGACAAGATGAGTCATGTGTTTGCTGATGAGATGAAGAAAGAGTTTGAGATGTCACTCATAGGAGAGATTAAGTTCTTCATTGGACTGTAGATCCAACAGATAAAAGATGGAATCTTCATCACTTAGTGCAAATATGTCAAAGAGGTGTTGAAGACTTTTGGCATGGAAGATAGCAAATCGGTTGGTACACCGATGGTGACCGGTTGCAAATTGACAAAAGAGGATGATTCCACACTGGTTGATGAGAAGGAATACTGATCAATGATTGGTAAGTTTCATTATGTAGTGCATAGCAGACCAGATATTGCACATGCAGTTGGCATTACTGCAAGGTTCCAGAAAAGTCCAAGAGAATCCCACTTGGTTGCAGTCAAGCAGATTCTTAGGTATCTGAAGGGAACAGTTGACTATGGATTGTGGTACCCATACAACAATGATTTCAATCTGAAAGTGTTCACAGATGTTGATTGGGCAGGTAATGTGGATGACTAGAAAAGCACAACCGGTGGTGCATTCTTTCTTGGTGGTAGACTGGTCTCATGGATGAGTAAAAAGCATAACTGTATCTCTCAGTCTACAGTGGAAGCGGAGTATGTTGCAGCTTTCATGAACTGCACTCAGACAATTTGGATGAAGCATGTACTGGAAGGCTTCAAAATCCCTATATCTGAACCGGTAAGTATATTATGTGATAACACAAGTGCTATCAATATTTCAAAGAATCCGGTCTTACATTCTAGAACCAAGCATTTTGAGCTTAAGTATCATTTCTTGAGGGAAAAGGTTCAGAATAAAGAGATTGCATTAGAACATGTTTCCAGTAAGGAGTAGTTAGCAGACATATTCACCAAGCCTCTTCCAAAGACTACATTTGTGCATTTAAGAGGTGAATTGGGGGTACTGCCCCTTTAGGAGGTGAACTTAAAGTATTTGTTCCACATCAGTCAGGTATTGTAAAGTCAAATTTTTGTTGATTGATGTGTTGAAGGATGCTACTCCTTAGGGGGAGTAGCATAATGGAACAAGGATGCTTGTGCCTCCACTTTGGCATTGTTGTCAAAGGGGGAGAAGGAGTGAAGCGGAAAAGATATCTACAGCAAATGGGGGAGAAGATGTGAAGCGGAGAGATATCTTTGTATATTGCCATCAATGCCAAAGGGGGAGATTGTTGGCATTATGTGAACCAGTATAAGGACATAATAATATTGTATGTTGTCATTGATGTCAATATGTGATATGTGAGAAGAGAGAACCGACATATGTGTGAACCGGTATATATATGCCAAAGTGAAGCGGTATATTTTCTCAAGGTGAACCGGCATGCAGTTATGGGAACCGGCACATGGAAGCATTGTATGACTACCGGTTGGTAGGTAGCTTCCACTTCAGGATTTCTGGTTGGAGTACCTCAAGCTTGTGTGACTCAATCAGTGCTCTCTGTGTGATGAGTCAGCAGTATAACAAAGAACAAATTGTGTTGCCATGTAAGCCCTATGCACGTGAAGGATCTTGCATGAAGAAGACTATTCCTATCTACCTCGGGAATGAGCAAAGTCTATCAAATGATGAAAACGAGTGATGGGTTATTAGTTGCCATGAAACCGGTGGATAATGGATGATGGAGAATGTCTTGAGATTGATTCAAGATTGTTGCATTTAATGTATCATGATTCAACGGTCAGGATCGAACCGCTTGAATTGCTTAACCTAATAGGTTTAGGGTTTAGGGTTTTTGCTACCGACCTGTTTGTTTCCTATAAGGTCGATGTTGTGTTTCTTTCTAAGGTTTTTGGCAAAAGTTGTGTGTGTGTATCCTAGGAAAGTGATACATGATTCTTGCCAGACCAAAGGAGAGAAGAGATACCTACAAAGTGAATGTGCAGAAGGTGAAGAGGAGCCAAAACGGATCTGCATTAGCATTGAGTGATGTTACCAGATCATTATAATTCCCGTTGATCTCTAACCACTTCAACAACTGTGAAATCCCTTAACAAGGTAGCCTTAACTGGCTTGATACAAATCCCTTAACATGGTAGCTTTAACCGGCTTGATTCAAATCCCTTAACCGAGTAACTCAAAGTTAATGAGTTCTAGGAAGCTATAGAGCTATGGAGATCCTTTAGCTATTGAGTTCTTGAAATCCTCTAACAAGGTAACCCTAACCAGGTTTAACCCTTAACCGGGTGATCCCTAACAAGATCGGTTCCTAGCAGAACCTATTGTAATGTCCTTAACCGGACAAGGCTCCTAACAAAGAGGACTTCTAAAGAGTTCAAAAAAGCAGCTTGTGGGTATTCATCCCCACCGTGGTTTTTCCCAGTTGGGTTTCCACGTGAAAAATATGTGTGTCATGTGTGATGCTTCTATCTTGTGATGCTTTGTTATTACCTATTGAGCATATGATGGTTATGTGTTTTATGCCTGTCTATAAAACATGCTGAACCAACTGTTGTGAAGATCAGATAATAGCTTACTTGTTCATGCATGAGGGTGTAATGGTATTGTAGTATTGAGCTAAGATGAAAGCTTAGTGAGTGACCGGTTTATGATTGTTTTAGCAGTTCTAGGTCTTACCGGTTGCACTTTGTTTCAGCTAATATCATTGCTTGACAGTCATTTGAAGTATTTGCTATCAAACTAGTTTTGGACTGTATTTTTGTTTGTACTGATTCACCCCCCGCTCTCAGTACCGGTTTGGTACTATTGGTTCATCATTGAGTTATCACATAGAACATGTCTCTAAAGAGGTGAAATCATCTTTTGATGAAGTCATGTGGTGTGAAGCACCTGAGTCAATTATCCAAGAATTGGGTTGTGAAGAAACAACAACTAGGGCCTTACGCTTCCCTTTCCCCTTACTCTTATTCGTGTCCTTAGAAGATCCTTCTTATGAACTCTGTTTGACTGAATCAGGCACCTTGATATTATTCTTTTCAAGAATATTTAAAAGGTGATCAATTTGTTTCTTTAAATACTTATGTTCATCATGACCAGGCCTCTTACAATAAGAACACTTGATCTTCTCCTTCTTAGGTTGTTTACCTTTTGATGAAGAGGTTTGATTATTTGCTTATGAAGTAGCAGATTTGTGATATTTCTTCTTCTCTCCTTGGTTCTTTTGTTTCTTATCTTGTTTATTAGACCCTTTCTATTCTTTTGTGCCTTGATTTATAGCTAAGGCATGTGACTTAAGAGGGTTTTATTGTACCCATTTGAACCAATTTATCTTTCTCCCTAGTGAGTTCTGCAACAAATTCATCTAGAGAATGCATTTTGAATGTGGTATCTAGGGCACATTATGTAACATAAAATGTAGAAACAGACACTGAATATTTAGGACCAAGCTTAGAAAGAATACTCAAGATCAGTTGCTTATCATCTTTCTCAGTTCCACATTGTTCCAACTTTAATCTTATAGAATTAAGTTTAGTGAAGAAGTCTTGTATAGTATCAAAATTGGTTGGATTCAACCCTATGAGTTCATTCTCCAACTGATGACCTCTTAGCTCATCCTTCTTACCAAATAGGCTTTCCAAAGTGGCCCACATTGTATTTGGTGTAGTGGCAGATTCAATGTGAAAAAAAGGTCAAGAGAGACTGACATACATGGAGTACCAAAAGATTCATCACATTTATTAAACCATTTCATCTTTTTTGTAGCATGTTGAGGTTCAGTTTCAAGTCCTATAGTAACATGATGATATCCATGTCTTTTCAGATATATTATTATCTTAGATTTCCATTCAAAGTAATTATATGGTGTTAAAAGTGGAACTGCAGATGAATCCATGATAGCAGAAAAGAAGATTGCAAAGAATCAGGAAAAGTGCAAGAAAGAAGACACAAGAGACACCCCCCCTTTCCATTAGTCTCAGAAATCACCCCCCCTCCCCCCAAATATTCTAAGGTTGGCACTTTATAATTAGTGTGTTTACAAGGCTTTTTATCAGATTATAATTCTTTTAAGGCTACAAGGACAAAAATATAAATTTTCAATACAAATAATTTTGAGACAAGATCTAGAAAAATTAGCCTTATAGCTGCTCAATTAATCTCAATACCTTTCCAACAACTATTAATTATTGAAAAAATAGAGTTGTGGGGGAAAGATATGTTCTGTTAAATAGAAAAGAACTAGTTGATACAACCTACAATATCTGATATAAAAGGAAAATATTTTTCAATTTGACCTGCAATAATGGAGAGTGCTCATTTCCATCGTTCCGTCAAGTATTCATTTGCAAAAATATGACACCTGAGGCAAAAGTTATGCAACGTTTAAGAAAAGTTGTTGAATTTGCCTCCTAGAAAAATGGCTTAGGCCCTATTCAAGCTCTATTTTTGCAAAAACAATTAATTTTCTAGGAACACCATTAGAAACCCATAAGTTTTTTGGTGCTAGGAAGAAAACATAGAAATTATTTTTTTTTGGAAATGAACGAAAGTTGGAAATCTATAGCCGAAATGAAAACAGCTCCAGTAAAAAGATTTTACTTTGATTTTTTTACTGTGTGCTCCAAACTCTGATTTTGGTGAAGTAAAAGTCACTTTTGATTTTCTCAAGCCTTCTAGACACACTGGAAATGCTTATTAAGCTTCCAATATTACCAAAAAATATTACAATCACCCAGATCTTACAAGAACACATACATATAAACCAGATTTAACTAGAAGTTATTTTCCTTTAAACTGTTCTGATTCTCCAGGTCACATGAGAATGCAGGAGAAGAGCATACTTGGTTTTTAAGAAAATATTAGCTATCTAATAGTCTCAAATCTCTCAAATAAATCAGAAAAAAAACAATGAGCTATACTAGACAACATGACTTTGATACCATGTTAGATTCTACGAGAAGCGAGAAGTGAGCTAGGATTTGATGTCGGTGTAGATCACATGCCACTCCCCAAGCAATAGATGATCGAAGATCAAACTAGATAAATGAAGATAATTCTGATATGAGAGAAAAAAATAGAGACATAAGAGAATTTGGAGAAGACTCTCACCGAGCTATCACTTAACTAGTGAAGGTGAGAGTATAGTTCTTATTATATAGAAAATATAAGCATATACATCCAAGGGGTGCATTAACTCCTATTAACCATAAAAAGTGGGAGGTTTGACCTTCTTGTTAAATGCCAAAACATGTGGCATAACCTCCTTACATGAAGATAGGAAAGGAGTTGCGAAAGTTGGCACATAAGGCCAAAAGAGGGTGAGAAACCCAACTACCCCATAACCCACTTAGGAAATGACAAAATAGTGGTTATGAGAGGTGGCACAACAAGACAAAAGAGGGTGTGTAACTCAAAAACCCATGTGAGGTGGGGAGTTACAAATGTATTTGAAGTATTTCACCACGTGTCCTCATATAAACCACTCCTATCAACCTAAGCAAGCTTAAATAATATATGTGTAGGAAAATTAAATACCCCCTAACATAGGGAAAATAAAAAATGTACACTAGCATTGGGCTACAAAAGAAAGGTATTGTTGAGTCGTTGCAACCAGAGCTAGTACTAAAGAAGTAGCCCACCAAAAGACTTGGATTTAAACCATTGAGATTACATGGTCTTAAATATAAAATAACATTACAAATCATAGATTCTACCTCCACCAAGGATCAACAACAAGAGAAACACTATTCCATTGACTCCAGTGAATGGGAATGGGGTTCAGATAAATCATCTAGTGACTATGAGCTTATAGAAACATCAAGAGAGCCAGGTGAACCCACAAAAGAAGAAAAATTTAGAAAGAAATTTAGAGTTGGTCAAGCAACATCATCTAATTATACATCTCAAGAAATAAATATAGTGGAGAACTGTGGATAAAAAAAATTTGGTATCCCAAAACCTCTATGTATCGAAGCTCTAGGTCAAAACCATGAAAAGTGAAGACTCTCGTTGCTAAGTGTCCTTCTAGTGATGTTGACTTGGATTTATTTACAATCAAGACTGATGAGGAGAGTACTAGAAATGACCCCAATGATTGTATTGAAAGACCCAAAGACTCTTATGTATTCACCCTCACACCCACTGACTTTGAACACACCAATGGCCTTCCCCTCGTTCATCTACAACTCATTGATTGGGACCAACAAGGGCCTCCACAACTCAACACATTCCAAAATAATGTGGCCTTTATTGACTATCTTAGTATAAGAGATGATCTTCCTCTTGGGCACCAAAAAGAAGGATACATCATAGAACTCAATACCATGACATATTTTAGAGAGGGTGCCAAACCTTCCAATCGCAAAAGTATAAAAATAAAAATGAATCATGGGTCTTTTGGTGAAAACCACATTATGGCACTATATAACCCTAAAAAGGTAAAAATAAAGGACACATCTGATGGTGAAAACCTCTTTGAGGCACCTAAGGATGGAAGGTTTGACACTCTCCCTATGAAAAATATTGGAATGGAGGAGGTACCACACAACATCTTCTTGGCACAGTCTTTGCCAAAAATTGAAAGACTAAAGTTCATAACCTTTTTAACAAACTGACAAGTCAAATTTGCATGGTCATATGCTGATATGCCTAGATTGGATCCTAATCTAGTTATGCATCACTTGGAAGTTACTCTAGGTGCCAAGCTGGTTCAGAAGAAATTTCATAAGATGCATCTATAGGTGGCATTATTAGTGAAAGTACAACTTGAGAAATTATTGGATGTTGGCTTCATTAGACTAATAAACTACCCTAAGTGGATTTCTATTATTGTACTTGTTAGCCAACTTGATTATAGTATCAAAATATGTACAAACTTTAGAGATATCAATAAAGCTTGTCCCAAAGATGATTTTCCATTTCCAAACATTAATTTAATCATTGATCTCGTAGCTAGTCATGTAATGCTATCACTTATGGATTGATTCTCTAGGTATAATCAAATCAAAATAGCACCCGAAGATAAACACAAAACAACATTCACATGTCCTTGGGACACCTTTTGTAGGAACATCATGCCCTTCAGAATAAAGAATGCAGGTATGACATATCAAAGAGAAATGACAATCAATCACAAGGGAAGTACATGTGGACATTCTATCATTAGTTTTTGATCATTTGGAAAAGTACAAAGTTTGACTAAATCCGAAGAAGTGTGTCTTTGGGGTGACCTCTGGAAAACTCCTTGGATACATTGTCTCACAATGGGGTATTGAAGTAGATCCAATGAAATTTTGAGCTATATTAGAAATGTAACCTCTGAAGAACATCAGTAATCTCCAATCTCTCCAAGTAATACTTTAATCAATACACAAATTCATTGTGAAACTTGCAGACATGCATCATCCTTTTCAACATCTACTTCACAATAATATCAAGTTCAAATGGGATGATAAGTGCCAACAAGATTTTCTAGATTCTCAAAGACTATCTCCTAAATTCACCAGTATTGATGCCACCTATTCAAGGAAAACCCCTATTACTTTACATATTAGCTACACCAACAACATTGGGGGAAATCTTAGCACAATAGGATCATGATGGTAAAGAATGAGCTATTTATTAAATCAGTCAAACATTGGTTGGTTATGAGCTCAACTACACTCCAATTGAGCGTGCATGTCTTGGCATGGTTTTTGCCTTGCAGAAATTACATCATTACATGATAACTCATAAAATAAATCTTGTTTAAAGAATTGACCCACTAAAGTACCTTCTCAACAAATTAACACTCACATGCAAATTAGCTAAATGTGTCATGATTTTGAGTGAGTTTGATATTAATATGTTGACAGAAAAGCCATTAAGGGACAAGTCATTGCATATCAACTAGAATATGCACCTATGATCGATGACACTCTTGTTGTCTTAGAATTTTTGAACGCATCTATCTTTACAGTGACAAACTCAAAATTTTGGTAGATATATTTTGATGGTTCATACATGCAACATGTTGTAGGGGTAGGTATTCTCTTCATCACACCGCAAGGGGATTCCATTCCTAAGTCATATCGGTTATCATTCCCTTGTAAAAACCACATAGTAGAGTATGAGGAATTAACAACAAGACTTTGAATCGTAGTTCAATAAAAGATCTAAGAACTTCATATTTTTGGGGACTCTCAACTCGTAATTCACCAAGAAAATGATGACTACTAGACTAAAGATGTGAAGCTAATTCTGTATAATAAAATGGTGGATGATTTCAAGCAATACTTCACACAAATAGTCTTTGAGAAAATTTTAAGAGATAAAAATCGAGTTTTCATTGCTATGGCTACTATTTATTCTTTGATTGGCATGCCTTAGAATCAGACCCGCTACAATTTATTGGTGGATAATCTTTTGGTCCCCTCATATGTGATCACTGCTATGAAAATGATATGTATCGTTGGTCTTGATTTCCCTTGGTACGATACTATTTTTATCTACCTTCGTGATAATATCCTTCCACCTAACCTGTCCAACAATCAACGTCGTATCTTCATTCAACAATATTCTTTCTATGTCATCTTAGCTGATACCCTTTATCGATGGGGCCTAGATGGTACTCAAATGTTTAAAAAGTGACAAAGCTCAAATTGTGTTATGTGAGGTTCATGAAGGTATATGTGGTGCTCACTCTAGTGGTTCAACCTTAGCCAAGAACTTATGAGGACTAGATACTATTGGCCTACTATGGAAAAGGACTCATACCAGTTTGTTGAAAAATGTAAGCAGTGTCATATTAATGGAGACCTCATTCATACATTCAGATAAAAACTCTAACCAATTTCCACTCCATGGCCCTTTTGTTAGAGGGGACTCAATTTCATAAGCAAGATTCACCTTCCCTCTTCTAATGACCAAAAATTCATCATTACAACCACAAATTATTTCACGAAGTGGATTGAGGTTGTTTCTCTCACCCCAAGTCACCGAAAATTAGATTGCAACCTTTATCCTCAACTATAGCATTTGTCGATACGGTGTTACCCTTTCCATCATCACAGACAACGAGTGTCCTTTCAAAAATTAGGATGTTCGTGAGCTTTGTGATAGATTTTATATCCATCATCTCTTTTCCACTCCATATTACCCCCAAGGTAATGGTCAAGTTGAGGCATCTAGCAAAACTATCATCAGAATTCTCAACAAGACAATCGATGACGTTGGGAATAACTAGCATGTCCAACTCAATCTCACACTATGGGCTTATCCCACAAGTGTTTTTCACCCATTTGAACCACCCCTTACTCACTTTTCTATGGTGTTGTAGTGGAGTAAATTTGCTACCTCAAGGATGATAAATCTAAGTGGCACTTAAGGTGGGCCAGGGGATACAAATGAAAAACTAAGCTATCAAACAACAAACGGTATTGTCGAATGACTCTGCTTATCCTCTGTCTTCAAGACAAGCACATAGAACTAGGACACCAGTGCAGTGAATTTTCATCCTACATGGACAAGGTATAGAATCTGTATGACAATGATGGATGCAATTATAGAACTAAATGAAGATGAATAACAATGAAATAAACTAATAACACATACTAAAATGAAATAAGAGAGATAAGGGAAACTTAAAACCGGTAAATGATTGAAGCTTCCCGCAATAAGATAGATTTTTCACTACTATATAACCTACACACAGATGATAAAGGAAAATGTTGGGGGTTGTGTTTTGGAGTCTGCTTAAGTCAGACCCCAGTTTTGGTGTTTCCATGACCATGGACAACCCATATAAAATCACAGAGAAAGATAGAACTATCGAGATAAAATAGATACAATTGAGATGATAAAGGGATTGAAAAGGAAATATTATAGATACACAAATGAACTAATAAGAGTAATAATAACTCCCCTCAATAATCATGAAGAAGGTATTGTGAGTTCTCCAAAAGTTGCAACAATGGTGGCCTCATGATGACTTCTGAGTATGCTACCCAAGAATTTTGTTGAGAGCTCCAACTTGCAAGAGGTGATAAAAAAATGGCAAAAAGATCCCAAAAATGTCTTCAAATGGGAGAGATATAAATTCTGGAAGAGAAACCAACATTAGTGGATGCAAGCAGGGGCATTACAATTCCTTCTAGGTGCAGGCGTAATGCTTAAATGACCACCTATGGATTGTTAGATTTGTGGGATGTTAGTGCACCATATGGACGTATTTGCATCGTGCTATAGTCCCGAAGGTGACAGGTTGACGAAGTTGGTGAAATTCCAGTGTGAAGCTGACAAAGCGATCTTGATGGACAAAAAGATAAAGATGGCAGTGCATGACCTCCGATTATGTGGAGAAAGGCACCATTTGTTGCATTGAACTACACAAGGTGCAATTTTTGATATTACACTTTGCCCTCACTTTAGCGAGCATCTCTTCACTGAGAGATGCGAAGATAAAGTAGAGGAAGATAAAGGAAATACTTATGTCAGGAAGGCAAAATTTAGTTGATCAAATTAATTTTCACCTAGAAAAATGAAGCTGAGATTTGATACATCACAAACATGTTAGCTACAAACTAACATGTTGAATGACAAGATAAAGTATGGATTTAAGATTGATGATAGATAAGATAGAATAACAAAAATGAACCCCAGTTTGGAGGAAAGCCCCTTATTATGAAAAATATATAGGATAAATGACTGCCATGATATGAGATGCGTTGGTGTGGGTAGCAAAGTGTGTTATGCTAAATAGCCATATGATAGGACAATGATGTATGCGAGATCATGCCAGAATGGATAACCATACAATAGGCCGAGATTTTGTCAGCATGGGTAGACATACTCTAGATAGCCATATGATTGGGCGATCAAAGTTCTAGTAGACTAGCCTCTACAAAGGCGAGAAAAAGAGATAGATCAAATTGTTGAGGCCCCATATAGGCAAAAAAGATCAAGTGGTTTGGCCCCCACCTAGGCAAACCATGATAAATAAAAATAGATTGAGTGGATTGGCCCCCACCTTGGCAAGCATTAAAAAGAAAAAGATCAAGTGGTTTGGCCCTCACCTAGGAAATCATGAAAAAGACAAGAACATGAAACATAAATGCAAGAGACTAAATAATAAATAGAGATTATATAGATATGATGTCCCTCCCTTAGAATGATATGCCTGAAAGGCATGTTATTCTAAGGAGAAGAGCAGTTGTGGCATATAAACATAACATGATATTTCCATGGAATGCCACCATTAGGTGGTGACACATAAATGTCCACAACATCAATGATGAATGTGAGAGGATATGGGGATCCTATATTTTGGCGTTAGAACCCATACACAGTTGATGGAAAAACATATACATAGATGAATCCAGAAGCACATTTGAAGTTGGAACCCATAGCAGTGAGAATATGTAAGACAACTATGAGATAGGTATTATTGTCATAGTACCAAACTTCATGGATATGAAGAATAGAACATGAAGACAACGATAAAATAAATATTTGAGTCAACATGGAAGAAGGCTAAAGATGACATCAATTCTTTGCATCGTTCCCGAATATCGAAAAGCAAGATACGATAGAGAGAAGAAGGAGAGGGACAAATAGAAGAAGATATATGATAGAAAAACTCCTTCATCCGAGCACCTCTAGAGTAACTTAGGTCCTCCAGAAGAGAACACCAAATAAAGACAATCAACCTACCATATCCAAGTACCTATGAAGTAACCTAGGTCCTGCGGGAGGGAACAAACCTATAAAGAGAGCACGGGTGAACACAGTCATGCACACACACAAAAAGATGGAGATAAAAAATAAATATGCTAGAGGTCATCCCTTAGGAAATCATAGTACTCCCAATCAATATCAATGGGAGAAGGAGGACAATATTAAAGTGGGACAATGAAAAGAGTGGTACTAGATGCCTCACCATCACCGAGGGTGAGGGACGAAACAACAATAACAACAACATCTGCATCCACAAGCTTAGAGGAGGTAAGGGTCAACGATCATGAAACGATCATAGACAATGTCAAGATTTCCACCAAGGAGTTGAATATGAAAGCCTCCATAGAGGAAGTAGGTGACCCACTTAGGAGAAGATGAAACTTGAATAGGACTATTGGCCTCCAAAAGAGGGGCAGTGACAAACTTAGTAGAAGGCAGAGCCTTCTCAACCATGCACATAGAAATAGGAAAATTGACAGGCACTAAAGAAGGTAGAGAAAAGGATGAGGAGCATACCTATGAGGATTTGCATTGTCAAAACTTTGGGATAGGGCCCTGCTCAAACTTGCATTTGGGCTAAGTAGGAGGAATAGTTCACTTGTCAACCAAGAAGGCTAAAGGACCCCAGGAAAACTCTGATGTAGAGACTGTGAAATAGGGGGAGTAGATAGAGCTACATTAGAAACCACTTGTGTATGCAACATATCGATGGGCTGAGACAATGAAGGTATGTTCAGTAAAGAGGTGATAAGGGGTGGCCCCAAAGAAAGAGCAATGAAAACCTACATCCACTTAGGGGGAGGTTTATTGATAGGCATGAAAGTAGTTGGGAGTAAAACCAAAGATGATGCAGAAATAGGAGTACCTGACAAAGCAAGAGCTTATGTGATAGAGGTGGGTGTTGCTGATGCACCAACAGATTGGAGAGCAGCATCACATACTTGAGCCATGGCCCATTGATAGCACTTATGCTTGCATGCATTTTGATTGCAACAGAGATGAGTGCCACTAATAGAATCTTGAGAGGAGTCAGGAGCATTGTGCTCCATAGGAGAGGCCTCCAAAACCTTAGTAGGGGCAGGAGAAGGCCCAACCAATGGAACAAGAGGTGCATTTGAGATAGGCATGATATTGATAGCAACTGGTGCTCAGCTTTGCTTCATGTGGGGAGTAGTAGGA
This sequence comes from Cryptomeria japonica, assembly GCF_030272615.1. Lineage (NCBI taxonomy): Eukaryota > Viridiplantae > Streptophyta > Pinopsida > Cupressales > Cupressaceae > Cryptomeria > Cryptomeria japonica. The sequence continues at coordinate 896,503,495 of NC_081409.1, read as the reverse complement.
GGAACATAAGGTGTCAAGGTGGGTAGAGAAATAGGAGAAAGTGGAGACAAACAAACATGAGAGGAATGCTTACCTTTCTCATAGTGAGAAGGTTGAGGGATATTGAATATGATCTAGTGCTCAAAGAGAGGGTGGGTCGTAGAAGTTGATAGCACAGGTTCCTTTCCCTTGTCTACACTAGGTGCATTCGTAGGAATAGAAGACACCACCGAAGGTTGTGCAGTCCTAGGTAGATGGGATGGTCTATTCAAAGGAACAGGCTTAGCCTCGACCCCAAATGATGAGGGGACATGGGGCACTATCAGCTCCAATGCATAAATTGATGGAGAAAAGGTTGATGCAGGGAAGGACAATGAATAACTAAGCTAAGCTGATTTAGGGGCCAACTCCCCCATCTTATATTGATAATATGCATGGTACATCAAGCCACCATAGGGAAGCATGGGCCCTACCAGAGTAGGCCAAAAATGATCTAGTGAAAAGTCCCCATGGGCTAATAGGAGTTGATATCTAGTATCCTAGATGACATGCACTAAAATCTCATGAGGAAAATTAAGACATTTATAAATCACTGAAGGGACCGCATCCATAGAAATCAACTAAGGAATGCCCATTTTATCTCGAAATAGGTCTGATTCAGGGATGATCACAAATGTGGAAGACACTACCTTGGGTCCCACGGGGATCATTAAGGTGATGCTACCCAAGGAGAGATAGAAACGTTTTCATGCATTCTTAGAGTTGCCTGGAATTCATCATATGTGGGCCTATGCCAACCATTCATGAATAGAGTCTCCTATATGATAACATCGACTTTGCAGGATGGGTCAACCATCAAACCTGTGATAGTTTGACCATTCATCTTAGCAGGGATGCACAAAGGATAAAACTCTCCACATTATGGGGCATCTAAAGAGGTGAATGACAATGCTACATCATACACCTTTCTCCTCTGGTTAGGAGGTGAGAAAATAGGAGTGATGATGACCATATTCACAAATGGACAATCATCCAAAGGAGGATTCAATGCAAAATTAAAATTTGTTGAATGTGGGGAAAACAAATCAATGTAGATATGAATATCCCCATTAGTCTTACCAACAGACTTGTTTGACTTATGTTTTTGTGCATCAAATTTAATCGCCTCACTGTTGATGTGATCTTGGATGATATTTTGAAGATGATAACATCACTTAGTGTCATGACTAGGCACACGATGATAGTGAAATTTTTTTGATCCATCATACCAATGTGGGTAGGGTCCATTATTAGGCAGTGGCTAAACCTCAAAAAGGGTAATCAGATTGTCTTTTATTAATCATTGCATTATACTTAGGTAGGATTCATTCAACACAAGGAAGACCCTGTTGTATTTTTATCCCTGTGGGACAACCACAACATTAGCGACAACCTTTTTCTTTCTAGACCCTTATGTGGATGTGCATGTGAAGGACCCACCATGAGGGTTTGAAGTAGAATATTCGAGCTATGATATGGTGTGTTGGCAGTTCCTGAGTGCGGAACACATGTTAAAATTTTTTTGGTACCAATTAAGGGATAGCTTCTCCCTCAATACCAACTATATACTGCCAATGAAAATCATCTGCAGATTGGTATTTGGTAGGGAAAAGGGTATCTTGGTAGAGATTGATTGATACCTCGAAATAAAGTCTATGATATTTTCATTGGGCTTCTAGTTACAATGAACAAGGTCAGTGATAGTAACCCTATTGCCAATGTTATCTTGAAATTGTCTAAGAAACAAAAACATGAACTGATCATAGGTACAAATAGAATGGTTCGACAAGGAGCTATACCATTCTAATGCAGTTCCCTTAAGGGACCATGAGAATAGTTTAAGAAACACAAAGTCCAAGTTGTGGTAGTCACTACACATGGTCATGAAAGAATACATGTGCACATTAGGATCCCCATCACCATTGAACCTATTGAACTTCAATGACTCAGTAGAAGGAGGAAGGATGGTTTTCAAGATGGTGATATCAAGGGGAATCTTTATATAATATGCAAGCATGGATGACTAACCAAAAGAGAAGGCTAGTTTTGTGAGTTGTAACTACAATTGTCCCATGTTTTGTAAGATAGTGTTCAAGATAAGATTAGCAGGTGGAGGAGGTAGAGGTGGGCTAGATGCGCCACCACCTCCACCAACACCACCACCTCCACTGGCACTACCAAGAGACCAATGCCATAGATAGAGGTAGTACAAGTGCTGATTGTAGAAATATGAGATGCAATAGAGGTAGAGGTTGAGCTACTAGACATACCTGTATACCACAAGGGAGTGGTAGAGGCATTTATGCCATGAATAGTGGGCCCAGGGTCAACCATGTGTATCATCAAGCTAGGTATATCAATACCCAACTGAGAACCACAAGTTTCATACTAGCCATCCTGATGGGGAGCATCTGCCAAGGGTACATGGATTTTAACAATATATAGTTCCCTAAGTACCTCTAAACCTTTCTTGTCTGAGATGAACTTGTCTCTCAAGTTATTAACTACACTCCTAGCTTGAGTGAGGACATTCTCCATAGTAAGGAACACTTTGAAATCTCTCAAGTTCTCTTCTAGAGATTGGATCCGGTCAAAGTCAATAGTGACAATGGAATCATGGTCAACAATAGGAGCGGGTGGCACAAAGTTCATTGGGGAGTTATTTTGATAACTAGTGGCTAATGAGCCTCCCACGAAAGGTATTTGAAGAGTAGAAGAGGGGAAAGACGCACTTGAGTTAGGTCGAGGGTTTTTCTATCATCGTATTAGGTAAAGGAGGCGTGTAATGATTAGGAGGGAAATTCTATCTAGATGTCATCCTGACTATAGCTCCTGTGACAATCTGGGTTATAAATCTCATAGACAAGCCTTGTGACATTGAGACCACACTATAGGGACATGAAGAGTTTTTTCTTTTTAAAAGGTTTACTCAAGATGAAGGAACAAATGAAAATGCTAAAGCAAAGATGCAATGAACCAAACTGTGTGCAAATGCTAAATCAAAGATGTAAAGGGGTTCTTTTTTTTAAATTCGATTTTAGTTAGATGTATGCAATGATCTAAATGATAAATACATAGTGCAAAAAAAAAGTTGGCTTCATGTCAGGTTCACCAAATTGTAGTGGAGGAAATTTTCTACCTCAAGGATGATAAACCCAAGAGAATAAATTGACCCTCTAATACCTCACTTATACTAGCACTTAAGGTGAGACAAGGGATACAAATGAAAAACTAACCTATGAAATAACAAATAGAACTATCAGATGACTCCTCTTTTCCTTTATCTTCATCATGAGCGCATAGAACTAGGACGCCAGTGCGGCGTGTTGTCGTCTTGCATGGACAAGGTATAGAATCCGTATGACAGTGACAGATGCAATTATAGAACTAAATGAATATGAATAACAATGGAATAAACTAATAATGTGAAATGCGAGATACTAAAATGAAATAAGAGATATGAGGAAAACTTACAAACGGTCCATTATTGAAGCTTCCTGCAATAAGATAGCTTTTTCACCACCTAGAACCTACACACAAACGAGGCAGGAAAATGTTGGGAGATGTGTTTTGGAGTCTTCCTAATTTAGATCCCTGTTTTGGTGTTTTCACTACCATAGACAACCCAGATAAAACCATGGAGAAAGATAGAATGATCAAGATAAAATAAATATGATTGAGATGATAAATAGATTGAAATTAAAAGAATGTAAATACACAAATGAACTAAGAAGAGTAAGAATAACTCCCCTCAACACTCATGAAGATGGTATCATAAGTTCTCCAAAGGTTCAACAATGGTGGTCTCATGATAACTTGTGATTATTTTGCCCAAGAAGATTTCTGAGAGCTCCAACCTGTAAGAAATGATCTCAAAAAGATAAAAAGATCCCAAAAATGTCTTCAAACAGGAGAGATATAGATTTTGGAAGAGAAAATGATGTCGGTGGGTGCATGCAGGGCATTATGATTCCTTCTAGGTGTAGGCATAATGCTGAAACAACCACCCATGGGCTATTAGATTCACAAGACGTTAGCGCGTTGTGTGAACGTCTCTGCACCACACTATAGTCTCAAAGTTGATATGTCAACAGAGTTGGTGAAATTCCTGTTTGAAGATAACAAAGTGATCCCAATGGAAGAAATGACAAAGATGGTAGTACATGACCTATGATGATGTGGAGGAAGGTGCCATTTGTTGCATTGAACTACACAAGGTGTGATATTTGATACTATAGGTGTCGAAGCTATCTTGCCTATTGAGGTTGAACTACCATCTTTACATGTCTCTTTGTGTGATCTTATTAGTGATGAAGACTACAGGTTCTCCCATTTACAATATTTGAAATTGTTAGATGAGGGTAGACAAACTGAATTCAATCATCTCAAGGCATATAAACAATGTATGAGTTGCAACTACAATCACAAGGTAAAGCCTCACACATTTGAGGTGGGTGACTTAGTTCTTAGAGAAAATCCTAAGAATTAGCAAGATAGAGAGAAAAAGGGTAAGTTAGAACCAAATTGGCTTGTCCCTTATGTCATCATAACATTCTATTTATTAGATGCATATCAACTCTCAACACAAGAAGGAGAACCTTTGGAGGATCCTATCAACAATATGCACCTTCGTAGGTTTTATTCATAAGATTTTTAGAGTATCTCAATAAAAAATGCAAAAAAAAATGCAAAAATATCAAAAATACAAAAAATAAATAAATAAAAAATGGTTACTTGGTGAAAATCCAACAAATAGGCATCTTGTTACACAAAAAAATTGAAAAATCAAAAAAAGTAAAGAGAAATAAATTCATCTAATGGTAAAAACCACTTCAATGGTGCCCTAGGCAAGTACCATAGTGAAAATCAGGTTATTGATGCCATGTGTAGAGACTTTTGCTCCTCCCTCCTTCAAGATTCAGTATCGCCCTTGACTTTGTACACACTCACAACTATTTTCATTCCATAATAAGTTTTCCCATTCCCATCATGGCTTGTTATTGGTCTAACTAAGATTGGTTTGTTGAATATATGTGCAACTGAGAGGGGGGTGGTGCAGGAGCACCTATGAAGACCTATGGAGGCAAGGTGCACTAGGGTCACTGATAGGCCCTCATGGAGAAAAATGAGAAATGAAGTCTAAAAGGCCTTTAAGGTCTTAAAAAAATGTAATCATGGCCATTAGAGCCAATAAATGCAATGAAATCTAATGAAAAGATCAAAAAGTGTAAAATTGTCAAAATTGACAATTAGGCCTAGAAAGGGCTAAAATTGAATTTTGAAGGGTAGAATAGGTAATATGATGAATAAAATAATGTAATAATGTTTAAAAGTTCATTTTATTATCATTTGGGTTGGTTGGGATGATTAGTTTCCAAAGTATCAAGTTGACAAATGAAATTGTCAATCTTGAGCAACTTTTGAGCAACTTTTGTTGCAACTTTGCAAAAAATGGTAGTTATGGGTAGTTAAAAGGTGGATTTAGGTCTTGGAGGCCCAAATACATTAAAAAGGGTGAGAAACAATGCAAACATGATCAATGTACATTATTATTGAAGTTTGATCAATAAAACTTGTATTTTACTGCACTTTTCTACCATTTTCACGGTGATAGTCAGATCTCTTATTAGTTTTGATGCATTTCATGTTTATATATTGCAAGTTTCTTGGTTTGGGATGATATAGTAATTATTTAAATTTACTTTGGAGGTGGTGGCATTCAATTTCATTGTGTTTTACCAAAGTTATTTGCATTTTACTAAAATCTGCTAGAACCCTGGCTTAGGGTATCTAGTGGCCTCATAAATGTAATATCTTTTGTTTTGATGCATAACCAATCCTCAGTTTGGGAATAGATGAGGCCATGGATGTATTCTACCTATACATGGTGTGTGAAAGGTTTCATGCAAAGGTTTTGCACATGCTTCAAGAAGTTGTTATGATTGTTGCTGTCACAAGGGCAGATTGACTGTTACAGTCAAATGGTGGAGGCTTTGTTTGATATGAAAAAGTATGGTAAGGATAGGAGGGCTTAGGGGAGTGTTTAAGGGTGTGTTTACTACCTTCCCAAAGTGTTTTTGTGAAATTGGAGTTCCCAAGGAAGGGCTTAAACCAGTGGGTTTCCAAAGATAGCAACAGACTATCAGAGTGTGACAAAATGACAAACACAGAAAAATGTAGCCTGATGCAGGGGCCATATCTCGGAGTTGAACCATCGGATTTGTCTAAAGTTTGGATATGTTGTTCCAAATAAAGTTCTTCACAATCTTACCAGAGAGATTGAGGAGTTTAAAACTGGGTCAAAAGTTATATACCTCTGTGTATAGGTATATCTAAGAGGACAACAAGAAGGTAACTTTGGTTTTATTTAATCAAAGTGTTGAGCATTTTTGGCTTGTGAACCTATTTTGGAGTCTATTGGATTGTAGGGATTTAAAATTCAATGTGGGAAGAGTCTACCTTGGTGTTAGGGTATTGAGGAGGCGTAAGAGGCAAGTATTGATCCTTGAGTAGGGTCCAAAGGAGTGAGTAGGTTATCAAACCTTGAGAGGGCAGTCTTGACAAAACCATGAGATGATCAATCATGATCAATAGAAGTTGGAATAGGGAGTTGGTTTCACCTAGAATGTAGAAGGATCCTCTAGAGTGTCACCTTGAGTGACTGAACCCTTGAGAGGTCTAGAGTAGGGGATCCCTCTGCATCAGGGGGTGCATTAGTTGACAATTAAAATCTTCTTAAACTTTATTCACAGATTTGAAACAACTAGTAGAATCAATCAAAAAAGATAAAGCATGAAAGCATGTGCGCATAACAAATCAGACACAAAGGACACCAAAATTGACATGAAAAACCCAAGAATGGAAAACCACAGAGAATGCTAATTCCCAATATAGAAACACCGGTTAAGTGACACCGGTTAAGGTGATTGTTACAAGGGATGGCTCACTGCAAAAAATGCTAATTGGAGGAGGTTTCACTACCTAGAAAGGCTCACTGTCAGAGGGTTGACTTCCTAGAAAGGCTCACTACTGAAGAGAGAAAGATAGAAAAGAAAATCCACCACTTAAACATAGTATGTATTGTTGAAAATTATTTCAGTAACAATCCACAACGCAACTTCACACATCAACTAGATTCTTTCAATCTTGTATATCTTCAATGTAAAAAGCCACACTAACTCATCTAGATCATACTCATACATATACTATCTCCAGAAAAACATAATCCTCTAAGTTGGCCAAGACAGAGATCTAAAATAGGTCACCACTAAACCTTCTGGTGGTAGGAAGGAATGAGAAGTAGACCACATCACAACATTCTTCATCGAACACATCAACATGTTACATACATTGCCAAAGCCAGACCCAAAATATTATCCACATGTTATACAATTGCCATTACACAACCTCTACTTGTAGACCAAAACCTTGACTTTGGATGAAACCGGACCCAAGAATAGCACTAACATTAGCAACACATATCCCAAAGAACCAAGACATCCGAGAAATCTCTAGATGCCTAACATATATATCTTCCAAATTTTCTCAATATACCACATATAGACCATAGGATTTGACATCAATGACAACATATAACATAATGCTAACAATCTCACCATTTGTCATTGATGGAAACATCCATCAAGATGATAAACATATCAACATATATCATCAATATTTCTCCCCCTTTGACAACAATGAAAAAAATGAGAAAAACTCTCCCTAAGAAACTCACTCCTACTCCTAAAATGAAGCACCCAAGCATCAATCTAGATTCGAATATTCAAGCTATTCACTAGACGAATGCACATTAGTTCAAACTGGAAAGGGCTACTACCCCTAACTTTTGTTCGAGATACTCAAAAGTATCCTTACACAATTCCTTAGTGGAGATATCAGCAATCTTCTCGTTTGTAGGTATATATTCAAGTCTGACTTTATTGTCCAACACTTTTTACCTCAAGAAGTGGTGTTGAATAGATAATTGCATTGTTCTGGAATGTTGTACCAGATTCTTTGAAATATTTATTGCACAAGTATTGTCACACACGATTGAGACAATCTCATCAAACTTTACACCAATGTCCTTCAAAGTCTACTTCATCCATAAGATCTGTGTGCAACATGAAGATGTTTCAATATATTTTGCTTCAACTATATGTAACGCCCCCACTATGAGGCCCATAGGAAAAAATATAATTGTATACACCTAAAAATGGTCTGAAGATAATTAATTAAATAATCAATTGTTTAATTTAGCCCCCTTCCCAATTTAATTGAATTCATTATCAATTTGATTAAATCCATGTCATCTACTTATTAATAAATCTAAGGATTCTTTAAATAGGTTAATTTCAATAGTCCCCTTTGATTAATTAATCCTCCCCCCATTTAATTCATTCCTTCTAATCCCCTAATTAATTAAAACAAATCAATTTATGAGTTGTTGAAAGTTAATTAGCCTTTTCCTATTATTTGAATTTATAATTTCAAATTACCCACATGCCTCCTAACTTCTAACCACCTAACCTAACCATTCCCTAACCTAACCCATTCCACCTAATCCTGGGTTTAACTAACCCTATTCTATCTTGCACATCCTAACCTCCTTATCCTAAGCTCTTATGGGTTGGATATCCTCCCCTTGAGACACATGGCACTTATGCCACATGTCTCCTCCCTTGGACACTTGCCCTCTTATGAGAAAGGCTCCTTGACACTTGTCACCATAGAGATGACATGTATCCTTCCCTCCAACCTCTTCTCCAACCTCCTCCAATTTGACCCTTGGTATCTTTAGACTCAATCTTGACCGTTAATTCCTACCACCTCACCCCTGGCCTTGGAAATCTTATAAATATCCCCCATTTTGGAGCACAAAGGATCCCATCTCATTTTCATCTTATGCATTTTTACTATAGGCATATCCCATCTCATATCATTTTAGGAATTGTTATTATAGGCATATCCATTTTAGCATATCATTTAAGCATTGTTATTATAGGCAATTGCATCTTAGATCTAGCTTAATTTGATCATTTTCTAGCATAATTGTTGAATCATGTAGCTTAATCAATCTATACTCTATCTTAATTGCATCATCATCTTAGCTTAATCATGCATATCATTAGCTTAATTTATTCTTAGATAAATCTACCATAATCATGCACTCATATAGCTTGCATATAATATCATTTTAAATCCTCCGTCTAGGTGTAGTCAAGTCACTGAAATTGCTTATCCAGATCTGAGAGAAAATCCACACTCGCATCTCTTAGGAGGTGATAGGTCACTTTTTCATGCTTTATCTTTTGTTTTATTTCAATTTGCTAAACATTCTTGTAATGATCTATTGAGTGTTTGTGTTGCAGCTGCAAGTACCCTACTTCACACACATGACATTAATAAACAATAAAAATGTGTTTTTTGTTTTTTTAAAAGGAAGAAATAAACCATACAATTACAATGAGAATCATGATGATACAAGATAGGATATAATAAATCATATAAATCATACAAGTGTCCTCAGGGCCCCATAATGAAATTACATAAATAAATTCATACAAACATATATGAATACATTGTCCTTTACAAGGTACAAGGCTCAATTTGCACAGCCAAGAGAATATATATATACGATCATTGTTTACATACAAGGTATCCATAAGGATACAACCTCCAAGAGTACAATAATGAAGAGAGTACAAAATATTGAACATGATGGAGATCTTCAATCTTCTCATGAACTATCTCTATCAGGATGCATTTTGAACCTAAATCTAATGGGTGTGAATAGAACTCCACCCAACCACGTGGTACCATCAGGTCCACCCCCCGTGCTAGGAGGTATCAGTTAGACCCAAGAGACAAAAGAAAGAATCATAGTGAAATAAGGTTACACACAAAGCTCACAAGGTTACAATCTCAAGAAAACCACAAGACAAAATCAAAGAACTCATAAGGACAACATCCAGATTCCAGAGGCCCAAGCAAACACTAGATGATCAACCAAGTGAACCACTAGGTATGTAAATAGGAAGAGTGTCATCACTCGGTTGTCATGAGTTACCTTGGTAGGTCTTCACTAGGTCCCGACCACCATCCTGGGTTACCCTGGTGACCTCTCCCGACCCCCGACCCCCATACAAACAGTAGTAGACCACACCAACCTTTTGAAAGAACAAGATTGGTGGAAGTCATTCCAAGCCCTTCTCTACTTACCTCAACCCTAAACAAGCACCTGAGTGTAACAGAGGCAACACAAATTAATCTTTATTAATGTGAGATAAATACCCATCCCAACTCATTATGTTATATTTTCACTTAATTACAAACTTTCATTGAGTTACCCCAACAAACACTTTGGGTCTCAGCCCCTAATGAAAGTGACTCCCCCATGATTGCACCTAGGAATTCAAGCAATACCAAGATCAAACTGAAAATCACTCAATTGAACATTTCCCCACAAAGACAAGAAGATCCAAGACATGAATAAGGTCTCATAATGCCGGGATAAAAAAAATATGTTTGCATTTGCATGAATATTGCATTAATGAAGTTTAAGTGTTGTCATTGATGTCAATTGTAACTGGTAATGGAGTTGTCTTGCAACCAGTAGTTGAGTAAGTGAAGGAAAATGATATTACTATTTGTATCAGTGAGATCAACCGGTAACCCTACCTGTTGATATGTCAAACCCTAACCGATGGAGCTTAGTGAATTGGTTGTGTTGATCTATGATAAAATGGTGATCGGAGATGATTATTCCATGTATGCATGATGCATGTGATGAGTTTCAAGTGGTTTTTAGTGCATAGAGATAATGGTTTTATCTTGGGAATAAGCGAGTACATTGCATGAAGTGGAAACCGTGTGATGAGTTATAGGATTCGATGAGCGGTGATCAAGGAGCAATCGAGGTTGTCTTGAACAATGTGTTGATGATTGCTATATGATATAACTTTCATGTTTGAACGGATTTGTTTGTAATCTCTATGAGATCCTAGGTTTGTGATGTGTTACCGACCTATTGTTTTGCTTATAAGGTCAATGAGTTGTTTTGTAGCGTTGTTGGCAATTTTGGTTAAGTGTTAGTGTGATTGATTGATGAACTAGAAGGAGTACATCTGTAGAATGTTTGAAGGTAGATAGGAGCATGAAAAGGATCTAATCAAGCAGAGTAGTGCTATTTACTAGATCAGCAAAACCTTATTCTTCTCTAACAATTACAACAGTTAAATCCCTTACCTAGGTAAGCTTTAACAGGCTTAGTGTTCTCTAAATCCTCTAACCAGGTGATCCATTAGCTTGGATTTCAAATCCTCTATCGAGGTTACTCCTAATAGGGTATTGCCTTTAACAGGGTATTATAGTCAATCCCTTAACCGGGTGGTCTTTAACCGGATCTGTTCCTAACAGGACATTTTTGTAAAGCTTCTAACAAGGCTTGGCTCTTAACAAGGCAAAATTCAAAAGAGTTCAAAATAATTATGGGTATTCATCCCCACCGTGGTTTTTCCCATTTGGGTTTCCACATCAAAAATAATTGTGTCAAGTGGTAAATGGTTTTGTGGTTATTTTTTTATATGGTTAATTTACTTAACTGATAAATCCACTTAGATATGTTAAGATGACCGGAAGTGATCTTAATAATTCTTTTATTGATGTTAGAAAAGTGATTTGATGTTTTGGTTAAATGGTTTGAGAGTTTTAGATCTGTTATACTATTATTTTGTTATGCCAATAAACTGGTAAACTTGATAATGTAGTTGCAGTTTGTAGTTCAGTGATTGATTTATGAGTTGGGTTTCAGTTTGGTGAAAGTTTAGTTTGTTTTCTATCTACTGATTCAACCCCCCCCCCTCTCAGTCGTTTTTTGGATCCTTTTTATTTCATCATATCATCAATTGGTATCAGAGCATTTTAGGTCCTCTAGTGTCTAAGCCTAACATCTTGAGGTAAAGATCTAGAAGAACATGATGAATAAAGAAGGTCCGAATTTCAATAGGGAAAACTACAAAATATGGAGTGATAGGATGAAGATCTATATCAAAAGCTTAGGAAGTCAATATTAGGAACATGTTGTTACCAAATATACCTTACCTAGTTGGATTCTATCTGATGATCAAAAGAAGGAGCAACAGGAGAATAATCAAGCATTGGAGGCCATTATCAGTTCCTTATTTAATTCAGAGTATGTTGATGTCCATGGTTTGGAGACTGCTTATGATGTGGGGAAGAAACTTGAGGATATCTATAGCAGTGATGAGCATGTAAAGATTGCCAAACACGAGAGTTTGAGAGGTAAATTTGATGACATGCGGATGGCTGAAGGTGAGAATATTCAATAGTATAGTCAGAGGATCAAGGAGATAGTTGGTGAGATCAAAAGTGATAGTGGTAAAGTGGAGGATACCACAGTGGTTAGAAAGGTGTTGAGAACCCTTCTACCAGTCTACACTATCTGTGTTACAACCATTCAGGAGATAAAGTCTATTGATAAAACAAAGGTAACTCTTGAGTCCATAATTGGTAAACTAACTACATTTGAATTAAATGGTTATGATGGTAGTGCCCAAAAATCAGAATCTGCATTTAGAGCTTCAGTTTCTAATCCACCAGTGAGGAAAATAAGAGAAGCCAGTCACATTTATGAGTCTAGATCCAACAGAGAAGTTGATGATGAAGACAGTCTGATTGAGCTTGAAGCATTGATTAAGACAGAGGTAAATTACCTTTGAAATGTTTTTCATGTAACTAGATTGGACATATTGCAGGTAACTATCCTAATGGAGACAATGAGCATAAATATGAGAAGTATAAGAAGTACAAAGGTAAAGGTAAGATACATTGCCTCATTGCAGTTGATGGTGGAATTACTGACGAGGAATCTGAGGGAGATGCAAATGAAGATATTGTCTTTATTTCCATTAAAGAGGAGACAACAGATCTGAAGGCATTAGTCTCTCATATGGATAGTTCTGATGATTGGATTATAGATAGTGTTTTTTCACACCACATGGCTGGTGGCAGAAGTAAATTTCTTACTTTGAAGGTATTTGATGGAGGTGTTGTGAGATTTGGAAATGACTCACCTTGCATGGTAAAAGGAAAGGGAACCATTTCTCTTAATGGAAAGAGAAGTGTAGATGATATCTACTAGGTTGAAGGATTGAAGCACAATCTTTTGAGTGTCGCTCAACTCAATGAAAATGGTTATCCATTGGAATTCAAGAATGGAATATGGAAAATCTATGGGAGAAAATATGAAATGATTGCAACTGACAAGAAGACAAAAGGTAACCTGTTTCACCTAAATCTTAAAGTCAACAATTTTTTAATTTCGAAAATAGATGATATTTGGATTTGTCATCAGAGATTTTGTCATATAAATTTTGATAACATTGTCAAAGTCAGTAAGTCATGTTAGGAACCAAGAAGGACAACTAAGAGGGGGGGGGGGAGAGAATTAGTTGTGAACCAGTTGTCAATAAATTATAACCCAAAACAAATTATTCAAACTTAAAACTCAGTGTCGGTAAAATAAAATTAATGCTAGTAAAATAGATTAACAGTTATAGCATTGGTATAACTTAATTCATGAAACAGAAAGAGAAACAACATCCACAACACATGACATAGAGATTTTGATGTGGAAACCTTGTAAGGGGAAAAAACATGGTGGGAAACCTTACCCACAATCATATGATACTACTGTAGATAGTAAGTGTATACAAATGGGGTTTACACATGCAGAAAGGCCAACCACCTAGAGCTCACTGCTCAATCACAAAATAGGAGACATTGACTAAAATTGGATGGTTAAATCCAATAACAATGTACTGCTTTAGAATAGCATCTACAATGTTGGATTCAGTACCGATTTAAGCTCTGACCATGAGTGTAAAACACCTTCATAACCTTCCTTCAACCTTCAGATAATGTCTGTGTGATTCACACAAGGATCTGGTTATTTTCGCTCTTCAATCTTTGTACACACTCATAATGATGATCTTCAATAAGATCTTACAATCATTTATACAAAACCTAAGACCTCAACATTAGGTCGACTGCCTAAAGATATTACAATTAAATCAATTACAAAATAAGTCTTGATGCGATACAATATGTCGGCTCAATACACTTACACATTATCCAATCAATAAACCATTTCCAAAATGTGTTGTGCTAATTTGGAACATATATCTTGTACTGGTCCATAACCTAGGCTTATTTGCTGGTAAACGCAAATATTTGAACCCGATTAGTCCAATAAGCAAAACACCAAATCCAAACATCCAATCCATGTCTTAGACATAGCCAAATGATCTCCAGATGATAAAAAGTCATCATCATTGTTGGTGAACCATATATCCTATTGGTGAACACAATGTGTCGGTTCAACAATAAACCAATATAACCAGAGTGCCAAATCAACAATGTAGACCTCCAAGAAGATAAGTGTTGACATCAATGACAAAACCAATGCAACACATGATGAAGTTATACATAATACCAACAATCTCCCCCTTTGGCATTGATGGCAACACTAGATGGAAAAAAATCTAAGTGCCAAAAATAGAATGCCAAATACCAACAATATCCAAAAATAGATCAATACAAAGTTTTGTACCAAAAATAGAAACAATACAACCAAAACCAAAAATACATCTCTCCCCAAAGTACAATGTTTTTCCATAGATGTCTCTCCCCCTTTGACATCAAATGCCAAAGCAGTTAAGAATCAAAACATAACATAAAGCTTGTTAGGATTCCCAAAGATACTAAGAGGGGGGGGGGGGGGGTGAATCAGTATCTAACCGGTTTCTGGATTTTCTTAACTTATTAAACAAATTGCATTTCAAAAAAGTGTGTAAACAAGAATTAATGCAGTAAATAAGAACAATAAGTACAACATAGAAAGCACACCATAACACAATATTTTTGGTGAGGAAACCCGGTGTGGGAAAAACCTTGGTGGGATTTGTGACCCACAATATTCACTCACTGGCCAATAAGTGAATATTACTTACAAAAGATGGTGCCTTCACATGCAGGAAGGCTCACTGCCTAGAGCTCACTGCTCAATTACAAAAGAAGTCTCACTGACTTAGAAAAAATGGATTATAGAAATCCAATGTGATGTACTGCTACAAAAAACATCTACTATGCCAGGTTCAGTACCAGTTTAAGCTCTTATAATAACCATAAACCTTACTCCAAAATCTACCTTAATATTCTCACATTATATCATCCTATGTCGCATATATAAAATGATCTACAAGATCTCATAATGAGTCTTATTACAATGTGCAATGTCGGCTTACAAAAAGATATTACAATTAAATTCAATATGCAATAAACAAAATCCTATTGGCCAAGGTGTCGATAATCATCTTTGTCTCTGCCGGTAAACTATCTGCCGATGTAGAGTCTGTTGTTGCTGGTGGCTACCGATGCCATAGGATTGCAAGGTTGCTATCAGTGACAATACCTTCAATCACCTACAATTTCTCATTGGAGTGTGCATTTTCCAACAATCTCCCCCTTTGTAATTGATGGCAACACTCATGAGAAAAATTAAAAAATGTATCCAAAATTTGTAGTCCAAAAATCTTACCAAAAACCGTGCCAAAACTGTGTGCTCCCCCTGAGTAGATGATCTCTTATGTCTATCATTTTTCTCATTTCTACTACTCCCCCTTTGATATCAATGACAAAGGTTGTCAAAAATGTCAACTGAGTGTAGTTCTCAAATGGATCCCTGTAACTGGTTGGTTACAATTTGAAATAGATCTGCCAGTGCAAAATTTAGGCTTTGAGTGAACCTTTCACTGTCCTTCAATGCTTCTTCTGCCCTTTGTATTGTACCAGTGAGGATGTGCATTTGGTCTTCCAGTGTCTTAAGTCCTGGAACAAGTGCCTTTGATATCTCTTTTCTCAAAGAGATGATGGTGTCAAGTTTCAGACCAAGTCTGCATTTCAGTTCCTTAGCCTTGAATTTTATTCTTTTCTTCTCTTTTTCAATTTTTTCAATTTTCTCTTCAAAGCCTTCTATTTCCTACTCTATTACCGATATGGGTTCAGATGAACCAATGAGATTATCAGCAATATCATTTATTTCTTTCTATACTCTGCTGATCTCTTTATCTATATCAACTATCAAAATGTTAGTTTTACATGAGTCCCTGTACAACTCTTTAAAATCCATTATTGTTTTGCCTAGTGCCCGTAAAAGTGTATCAATGTGTTCCTTGCATCTCTTTATTGTTTCATCAAAGAATATTTCTTTCTCTTTATTCATTTTGTCACTGAATGTCTCCTCATTAATCTGATCAATTGTCAAAAGGTTACCGATGATATACTTAGACAATGTGTCTAATTGGCTCAAAGAATCTTTATTGTCCACATTGCACTTGGGTGCAATCAATTTCAAAATTGGAATTGTATCATAAATATCTTTGTATGCAAGTGCATTACAATCTGTTATTTTCTTAATGGAGTCCAACAATACCTTTTTTACATTGGTCGGTCTGAATTGTGTCATGGAAGAACTAGATGATTGACCAACTGCCTTTACAATTTGCATTCCGCTGGTGTGAGTAACCTCTTTGCTTATGTTGACCTCTGATAGGTCAGTTTGTGTCTACATCTCAACTAGCAAAGGCTTGGGTTTCTCAGCATTTGCCAGTGGCACTGTCTTTGCATTAACCTGTACCTCAACCTTTTTCTCTTCTTGTTTTTTAGTGTTACCTCTGTTGGTATCTCAGTCTGTTTCTCAGTTTGTGTCTCTGTGCTTTCTATTGCTGGTTTCTCTGATGAAGTCTTAGTATTTACTGTTGGTTTCTCAGTATGCACCTTTGAACCATCCACTCCCGGTGACTCAACTAGTTTTTCAGTGTTGTCAGAAGCTGGTTTCTCTAACTCAGTGGGTTTTTCGATGTGTGCACCAGATGTATCAGTCACCATTCCAGAAGCTAGGGGATCAATTGATTGTTCAGTTTGTGTTTCAACCCCAATCTCAACATTTCCAACTGTATGCTCAACATGTGTTTCATCTACAATATTCTCAGTCGGTGGCTCAGTTGCCACATCTTTCTTCTCAGTGGTTTCCTTATCAACCACAATGTTTACCTCTTGTGTATCAATGTTCATAGTATATAACACTTCAGAATAAGGATTGGTGTCTTCATGTGTCAACTCAACATTATCAGTTGCTGGTGGTGTATCAACAGTCTCAACTATTGGAGTATCAGAAGGAGGTGGGGGCAAATTACCAGTTACTTTTATGCTTGGAGGACCTCCTATCTTGCCTTTACCTTTGTCCTTATCTTTTTGGTAAACTCTAAAAGTTTTGGGCCGTTTAAGTTCTTCTTGCTTTTCTTTCTCCACAAAGAAGATATCCCATTTATCCATTGTCTCTTCAAAGATTTCATTCACTCTGCCAACCATTAAAGCTACATGCCGGTGACCAGTGGAAAATAATCTCTTGTTTGCCTCGCTTATCAGTTCATCAAATTCTTTAGCTGATTTCACTGGGTGAACCACAAGCAGTTTTTTCTACCTTTATCTTTTTATCCAATTCCACAATTGTTAATCTCTTTGCATCTAGTCTTCTATACAAGTCACTTGGTAAATCATCTACAACTTCTATCAAAAATTTCTTATATATGTCTAAGTGTAGAATGACACTATTTTCTATGCTTTCCTTTTCTTCATTGGTAAAAGTATTATACAACTTGCTGACATTGGACAAGTTTCCTTCTTCAGTTATTTCATTCAAAAGATTATCTAAAGGAGGGATAACTTGTTTTTCCTTCTTCTTCCTTGGTGTCATTTTTCTTGTTGGAGACCTTACTACCTGTTGTTTCTTTCTATATTTCTTTCAACCCTTTTAAACTTTGTCGGTATCTTACTGTTAGAAGAAGTTCCAACCGGTGAAAGATGTGCTTCCGGTTGTAACCCTTCCAGGTCACTTTCCTTAATACCAGTCATATTCAACAAGTCTTCCTTGATTTCTTTTGCCTGTTTGGTTGCTTTTCTAATGGTTTGTTCTCTTTTCTTCCTTCATTTCAGTGTTTGTACTTTGCTCTCAATGGTTTCAGCATTTCCAAATACTTCTTCTTCAGGTTCTCTAGGGGCTTTGAGTAGGGCTTTAGCATATGTTTCTATTATGTTTTCATCTGCCTCATAACCCAAACTATTCTTGGAACTACTGCTTCCATCCAGATTTCATCCTTCTTTATAACAAAGCATATCTCCTTTTGGTATTTGTCAACTATGCCCTGAGATAATCTTTCCCTTATCTTCATTCTAGCCTTAAATGCTTGAAAGTATTCAATTATGTTCTTTTCCCTGTCGTCTCCCATGCCGTTAAGGATATCTAAAAGTTGTTTTCCTACCGGTATGTCAAAACCAAATTCTTTTCTACCTATACCGGGAACTTCCTTAGTAATGTATAGTATTAGGCATACAAGTAGGTTACCAAATCTGAATGTACCTTTCTTGTCACCTTTAATTTTCTTCAGGTTGTCAATCAGTTCATCCTTTAACCATTCACATATGTCAATTTTAGTGTTACTATTCACCATGTCATAAGTACTCTTGATACATAAACTAGAAACAAAGTTTAATTTGTTAGCATGTGTAGTCTTGTATCCTAGAATCATGCTAATGAATCTTACATTATCATCCTTCACATCATTGACTCTCAAGGATCTGTTGTCATGGGTTGCACCGGTTAGGGTCATTACAAGGTTGTTTGGAACCTTTTTAGTTTTGTCAGGTTTGATACCGATGGAAGGTAAGCCAGTCACTGCCCTAACTGCTTCTCTTATGATCTTATGGATGGAATCTAGCCAAAAGAACTCCCCATGAACTACTTAATACAATTCTTATAACTTCCTTGGGAAAATCAGGAATACTGAGAATTTCCACAAAACCTAGGGTTTCAATTATCTTGTGTTCCGGTTTCACATTTCCATTATCATCACAAATTACAGTCCTATACATGCTCATTATCTCATCAGCACCAAGTTGTTCAATATGACAATGCATTTAAATCCTAGGGTCTTCTGCATATGCATCTCCTTTGGGTATTTTAGAGAATGCACCTAAGGTATCATCTTGCTTCGCAACTTTAGGTATGATTTTAAATACCGGCCTAGGGTGTTTAACCACATCAATTACAGTAGGGTTTGCAATGAATTAAGGTGCAAAGGAGGAAGCCATTATATAAATACCTTAATCTGCCTTTAGGTTTGAATTCTTGAATGATTTTGCTTCACTTCTCGTTGTGGATGCCTTCGCTCGGGTTTTTTGCACTCTCAGGAAATTTGAATGCTCGATGAGTGAAAAAGAGTGAAAAACACTTGCTTTATAATGTCATTTCCTTCAATTACCACAATAAATGCCTGTTGGTTAAGTGAAACTTAACTCATCTACTGGTAAAGAAGCAATTCATCTTCTTACCATCAACCAAGGGTAAACTAGCATGATTTTCACTTAGTTGCCATACCCCCAAAAGGATTTCTTTCAGTTAGATGAAGAATCTCCTGCTGGTGGAGTAATACTTTGTTCTACCGATGGAGTAATACTGTGTTCTACCAGTGAAGGAATAGCTTCATTAACATTCTGATCTATCTTTCTAATCCATTGTTTTGAAAATTCTTGCTTTACCTCTTCAACCTTCTCTTTACCTTTCAAACTAGGTCCTTTGTTATTTGTCGGTGACGTCTTACTTCTACAAAATTTTGCATTATGTCCAATTTTGTTACAAGCATAACAAGTCACATTATTTTTCTAAATAACCTTTCCATATCCTATGCCGGTATGTGTTCTGCATTGATTAGATAAGCGTCCAAATCTTCCACAAACATAGCATCTTACATTCATTCTACAATTTTATGAATTATGACCAACTTTGTTGCATTTGGAACATTGACCGGTGGGTGCATTAGTGTTCTAATAGTTTCTAGATCTACACTGATTTGCTCTATGACCATACTTGTTATAGTTAAAGCATTTCCCATTAAATTTGTAAGCATTAGGTTGTCTTACCGGTTTACTGTGATCATGATTGTTTGCAGTACCAGAGCTTTCACCAACTTCAAAGCCAAGTCCATTAGTATCTCCATCAAGTTTCTGATTTTTCAGCATGTTATCATGTTCCTCTGAACATTTCTTGAATTTCTCTTTGTGTTGATTTGCCATAGCCAACTCATTTTCCAAGATTCTCTTCTATCTCATAAGTTCAGTTCTATCATTTTGTGTGTGCATCAAATCTGTCTTCAACATATCATTTTCATGACTAAGTCTTGTGTTTTCATTTCCATCATCATTTAGTCTTCTAACCAAGTCATCTTCATTCTTCTTTCTGTCTTCAATGTCTTTACAAAACCTCATAGTCATATATTTCATCTCATTCCTCATAGCACTGTTTTCTTGTCTTAACTTGTTCACAAGGTCATTAAGAGTTTCCTTTTCACCATCATCATTCTGCATATTCTCAGAGAGTTCTCTTCTTTTGTTCCTAGCAATAGTGAGATTTTCTTGAAGTCCTTGTATGATTTCCTATGCAGTCTTTGAATCATCCTCAAGTTTGATATTCTTCTTTTCTGCATCATAATCTGAAAGAGCTGTTTCCAATTGCTTTCTCAAGTTTTCCATCTGTACTAGTGTCAGAATATTCCTCAAGTTGTTAGGCTTTTGAAAATAGAGAACCAGGCTCTGATACCAATTGTTAGGATTCCCAAAGATACTGAGAGGGGGGGGTGAATCAGTATCTAACCAGTTTCTAGATTTTCTTAACTTATTAAACAAATTGCATTCCAAAACAGTGTACCAGTAAACAAGAATTAATGCAGTAAATAAGAACAATAAGTTCAACATACAAAGCACACCATAACACAATATTTTTGGCGAGGAAACCCGGTGTGGGAAAAACCTCGGTGGGATTTGTGACCCACAATATTCGCTCACTGGCCAATAAGTGAATATTACTTACAAAAGATGGTGTCTGCACATGCAAGAAGGCTCACTACCTAGAGCTCACTGCTCAATTACAAAAGAAGTCTCAATGACTTACAAAAAATGGATTATAGAAATCCAATGTGATGTACTACTACAAAAAGCATCTTCTATGCTAGGTTCAGTACTGGTTTAAGCTCTTATAATAACCATAAACCTTACTCCAAAATCTACCTTAATATTCGCACATTATATCATCCTATGTTGCATATATAAAATTATCTACAAGATCTCATACTTATATATGAGTCTTATTACAATGTGCCATGTCAACTTACAAAAAGATATTATAATTAAATATAATATGCAATAAACAAAATCCTGTCGGCCAGGGTGTCGGTAATCATCTTTGTCGCTACCAGTAAACTATCTGCCAGTGTCATAGGATTGCAAGGTTGCCATCAATGACAATACCTTCAATCAGCTACAATTTCTCATTGGAGTGTGCATTTTCCAACACAACTAACTACTCCCCCTAAGCAGTAGCTCTCCTTCATCAAAGCCGGAAAAAAGATTTTTTTTGTTAGTCTCTACCAGTTTGATGCCAATCTTCATCATTCAAGTCTCTGTCGATGGGTAAATTACCCCAAGTTGCTCTCTAAGATATTCAAATGTTTCCTTAGGCAAAGGCTTTGTAAAAATATCTGCAATTTTCTCTTTAGTATTCACATAAACCAATCTCACTTCATTTGCTTCAACATTCTCTTTCAGAAAATTGTACTTAATAGAAACATGATTTGTCTTAGAGTGAAATACTAGATTCTTTTATATATCAATTGCTACTGAATTATCACAATAAATAATTATTAGGGGTGAACTCACAAACCTTATTCCCACTTTTGCCAATGAAGGAAATTGGTGAAAGTGAAGAATTTCGTTTGGGGGGGGTTCGAGCGAAGTGGGGGTGTTCGAATGGACTACCCTTTGGGGTTCGAACGAAGTCCCCACTTCGTTCGAACACACTCTTTCAAGTGAAGCACCTTTAATTCTTGATTATATCATTTTTCAATTATAGATCGAACCCCCCTAAAAATGGGGGGTTCGCTTGAACCCCTTTTTTAACACTTCTCTGGAGCTTTCTACATTTTTTTGCAGATTTTTGGCCTTCAAACCTCTGGTTGAAGGCTCAAATGGAATGATCTTGACAACCCAAAATGTAGTAGTGTAGTCCTCAAAGAAAGCTTTCCAATGAATATAATATTATTACATATTGAGTTTATTATGAACTTGTTTTTTTAATTTTACCAAACATAGGTTTTTCACCAAACATGAACTTCTTTGTTCAACGCATTGGGAAAAATAGGAAACTAATTCAAAAAAATTCTGAAAAATATCTAAGCCCCAGGTATTGATGTCTTCTTTCTAACAAAAAAAAAATATTGAATTTCGATATATATAGAACAAGTTGTGTGTTCAAACTTAAACCTATGTCGGAATTATGAGTAGTCGGATTTCAAAACATAATAAAATGAAAAATATTGAACATATCACTATCAAACCAACTGCAAGCCCTGGATATTGATGTTACAAACCAAAATTCAAAAGAATTGAGTTTTTATCATTTATAGAAAAAAAGTTATGCATTTCGGGAGGCACGTCACTCTTAAAAAATGTAGTTTGTTGTAAAAAACTACTTTTCGAGGGAGATGGAATTTTTTTTTAAAAAGCCTTCAAAACAATTTGAAAAATATATATATAGAATCTAGAGACAAAATGCTACAAATCACTAATTTACATCATCTTCAAATTCTTTATAGTTTAAAAGTTATAGTTGTCAGAAGTTGAAGATTATTTTAAAAGTGTTCATCTCAGTGTCAAAAGTGGCAAAAAAGTGGGAACCATTATTGTGAGTTCACCCTTAGTTATTTGCATTTTACCTTTATATCCTTCAACATTTTCTTGATCCATAATACCCGAGTACAATTACTTGTTGCTGCAACATATTCTGATTCTATTGTAGATAATGATGTACAAGTTTGCTTCTTGATTATCAATGAAATTAACCTGCTGGCAAGAAAGAATGCACCACTAGTGGTACTCTTTCTGTCATCTACATCTCCTGCCCAATTTGCATTTGTATATGCACATAACTCAAAATTGTCATTCTTAGAATACCATAAACCAAGATTTGATGTGCCTTGTAGGTACCGAAAAATCCTTTTTACTGTTGATTCATGATTTTCTTTAGGATTTCTTTGAAATATTGATACAATACACACTGCATTCATTATATCAGGTCTGGTTTGTGTCAAATACAGTAATCCTCCAATCATAGATTTGTACCTTGTCGGATTTATAGGGGCTGAATGATCCTTCAATGTCAATTTATCTATTGTAGTCATAAGAGTGCTTAACAGTTTGGAGTTTTCCATACCAAATTTCTTCAAAAGTTCCTTCAAGTACTTTGTTTGACATATGAATATACCTTTATCTGTTTAAGAAATCTACAAACCTAGAAAGTTTTTATCTCTCCAATCATAGAGATTTCAAATTATTCCTGCATCTTGTTAGAAAAGTCTTTACATAATACATCTTCACCTCCAAAAATGATATCATCCACAAATACTTCAATAACTAAAATGTCATCATTGGTAATTTTGTAGTACAAGTTGCTGTCAGCATTACCTTTTGTGTATCCAAGCTTTAAAAGATATTTATCCAGACTAGCATACCAAGCTCTAGGAACTTGCTTCAATCCATATAAAGCTTTCCTTAACCTATAAATTATATCTTTATCATCTGTCAAAGAAAATCCATTAGATTGTTCAATGTAAAATTCCCCTTCAAGATCTCCATTAAAAAATGCACATTTTACATCCATTTGATAAATTTTATAATTCTCATGAGCTGCAAATGCAAGAAATAGTCTAACTGCTTCAATTCTAGCTACCGATGCAAAGATTTCATTATAATCAATTCCTTCTTTCTGAGAATAACCTTTACAAACTTATCTTTCTTTGTTTCTAATTGCTTCACCATTCTCATTAAGTTTATTTCTAAATACCCATTTAGTTCCAATTACATTTTTGTCTTTAGGCCGGGGAACTAATGTCCAAGTATTATTCTTTTCAATTTGTTCTAATTCATCTTCCATTGCTTTTATCCAATGTTTATCCTGACATGATTCAATAAAAGATGCTAGTTCAACTTGAGAAATTAAACATACCTCTTCATTTGCCAATCTTCCTCTTGTCATAACACCTTGATTCTTATTTCCAATTATTTGATTATCTGAATGATTCAATCTTACATACCTGGGTTTATTCTGATTTCCACATACAGGCTGTTTTCTGATGATGTCGGTGTGACTGGATCTTCACTCTATACCAGTGCAATCTGTTTCAGTTCATTTATAATCACTTCAACTGCCAGTCCTATAGATCTTGAATCTCCTCTAAAATGTTCATCTATCTTCACATTAATACTCTCAATGATTTTCTACAATCTTTTATTATAACATCTATATGCCTTACTTCTAGTTGAATAACCAAGAAATATTCCTTCATCACTTCTGGGATCAAATTTGCCAATATACTCATCTCTCCTAATATAACATTTGCTTCCAAATATTCTAAAGTACTTAAGAGTAGGAGTATGACCAAACCATAGTTCATAAGGGGTCTTATCGGTTTCACTTTTGATGTGAACTCTATTGAAAGTATAAACCGTTATATTCACTGCTTCTCTCCAATATACATGAGGTAGATTTGCTTCCATCATCATGGTTCTTGCTGCATCTAGAATAGTTATGTTCTTCCTTTCCACAACTCCATTTTGCTGGGGTGTCCAGGGTGCTGATAGTTGTCTTTTGATTCCATTCTCCTCACAAAATGCATTAAATTCTCTAGATGTAAACTCCCCTCCTTGATTAGATCTTAAACATTTGATTTTCTTGCCGGTTTCATTCTCTAACATTGCCTTGTATATCTTGAATCTTTCAAAAGCTTATGATTTCTCCCTAAGAAAAGTAACCCAACACATTTTGGAATAATCATCAATTATTAGCATAAAGTATCTATCTCCCTGAAGACTTCTTGTTCTTGTTGGACCACATAAATTAGTATGAATTAAATTAAGAATATTACTGGATTTCTCACAAATGCTCTTAAATGTTGTTCTAACTTGCTTTCCCATTTGACATTCCTTACATACCGGATTATGAGGTTTCACAATCTTAGGTAAATCCCTTACTGCCTTAGTTGAACCGAGCTTTACAATGCAATCAAAATTCACATGACAAAGTCTTTTATGCCATAACCAACTTTCATCAATATGTGCAATCAAACATGTCATCACTGGTATTCAAGTGAAAGATATTACGTTTAGTCTGATTACCAGTTGCAATCTCCAATCCAGTTCTATTCATGACTTTGCATTTTCCATTCTTGAATTATAATTTAAATCCTTTTTCCACTAACTAACCAACACTCAAAATATTATGCTTTAAACCTTCAACATAATAAACATTGTTAGTATTATGCTTACCATCCAAAGATATAGTGCCTCTTCCTTTAATTAAACAAGCTTTGCCATCTCCAAATCTTACTAGACCTCCATGAATTTCCTGTAAAGATAAGAATTTTCTTTTATCACTAGTCATATGATGTGAGGATCCACTATCAATGATCTATTCATCCTTTTCTTCAATTTTTGCTGCTAATGCCTGCTCTATCGGTTTGACAATAGGTGTCGGTTGATCTTCTTTTATTGGAACAAATGTCCATCCACTATTTGCTGGATCTTCATCTGAATCATTTGTAACACCTTCATCTGCATAGTAACATGACTTATCTCTGTTTCTCTTAAATCTATATCTCTGATATTCAGGGTTAGGTTTATATGTTCTTTTTGCTTCCTCTCTTAGTCTTGCATGTCTATCAGGACACCTAGAAGCCATATGACCAACTTTATTGCAATTAAAACATTTGAAAGGTACTTTACCTTCATACTTACTTCCTACTAGACCTTTAGGAATCTTCCTTGCAAATAGTGCCTCAAGTTCTTCAAGTTCTTCATTTTCTCTTCTCATATCTTCAAGTTTTTTTGCATAAAGTACTTTCCAATCAATTTTGTCAGATGATGATGATGATTCTTTGAAAGCTATATCAATTTTGACTATAGCAACAGGACCAAACTCTTCAAGCTCAAATGTAGAAAGTTTTCCAACCAATGTATCTCTAAAAACTGATGTATTAGGTATTGTTCTCAATTCATTAATAACAGTCACTTTCATTTTGTAAGCCGGTGGCAAAACTCTTAAAAATTTAGACAGAATTTTATCTTTACTTAAAGATCCTCCACAACATTGTATTCCTAAAATAATTTCATTAACTCTTTCCATAAATGCAGAAATTATTTCATCTTCTTCCATTTTTAAATTTTCATAACTGACTCGGTAGCATTCCAGTTTTGCAATTTTGACAATGGTATCTCCTTCATTCAATGTTTCTAGTTTATCCCAAATAGCTTTTTCTGTAGATCGGTATGATAATCCCATGATTTGTTGATCTGATAATGTGCTCAGAAGTGCTTCTCTTGCTTTGCAATCATTTTCCAAGTCCTTAGCCAATGTCAGTGGATGACGGATATTTCGAGTAGGAGCAACATAGCCATTCTTTCTAACATCTCATATATCTCTTCCAATTCAGTTTAGATGTGTTTCCATTCTGATCTTCCATATACCAGAGTTAGCTCCATCAAGTTTTGGACTGTCCTTCCTGAAAATATTTGCTTCCATAGGATCTCCTCAACCTATTAGCTTCTGCAAATAAAGAGGAATTGGATTTGATACCAATTGTTAGGAACCAAGAAGGACAACTAAGAGGGGGGTTGAATCATTTGTCAATAAATTATAACCCAAAACAAACTTAATGCCAATAAAACAAATTAATAGTTATAGCAGTACCGGTATAACTTAATGCATGAAACAAAGATTTTGACGTGGAAACCCTGTAAGGGGAAAAACCACGGTGGGAAAACTTACCCACAATCAGATGATACTACTGTAGATAGTAAGTGTATACAAATGGGGTCTACACATGCAGAAAGGCCAACCGCCTAGAGCTCACTACTCAATCACAAAATAGGAGTCACACTGACTACAATTGGATGATTAAATCCAATAACAATGTATTGCTTCAGAATATCATCTGCAATGTTGGAATCAATACCGATTTAAGCTCTAACCATGAGTGCCAAACACTTTCATTACCTTCCTTCAACCTTCAGATAATGTCTACATGATTTGCACAAGGATCTGCTTATTTTCGCTCTTCAATATTCACACACACTCATAATGATGATCTTCAATAATATCTTACAATCATTTATACAAAACCAAAGACATCAACATTAGGTCGGCTCACTAAATATTTTACACTTAAATCAATTACAAAATAAGTCTTGATGCGATACAATATGTCGGCTCAATACATTTACACATTATCCAATCAATAAACCATTTCCAAAACATGTCGTGCTGATCTGGAATGGATATCTTCTACCGGTCCATAACCTAGAGTTATCTGCCGGTAAAGGAAAATATGTGAACTCGATTAGTCCAATAAGCAAAACACCAAATCCAAACATCCAATCCATGTCTTTGACATAACCAAATGATCTTCATATGATAACAATTCATCATCACTTTAAGGCCCATAAAGAGAACCCTAAGGGTGACACTGCCATGCATCAAGGTTTAATGGTTTTATTTTATGACCACCTCAAGGCTAACCAAATTTCTTGCCCTTAGCCCTCTATTTCTGAGTCAGAGGAGGAAGGGTCAGACTCTATTTTTTCTTTGGAAGAGGATACAGACATTGATTCAACAAGCGAGTCTGAGGAGAGTATGGATAACTCGGAAGATGAAGTGGGTAAGAAGAGGAAACATGGGGAAACCAGGCCTTCCTCTTCAAAGGGTAAGAAACCTAAAGGCAAAATTCTCCAGATTAGCTCATCCTCCGAGGAAGATGCCTCTAAAGATTCTGAGAAGGAGGAAGCCCTGGTTCCTTCAAAAAAGAAAACTAAAGTCCGTACCCAAACTAGGAACAAGCAAAAGAGAAACGAAGAGAATGTCAAGGAGCTAAAGGATCAAAAGCAGAGAAAGATCTCAGAATTTGACTAGAAACTGGAGGAGGTGACCATTGGGAAATATTTTGAACATAGGGTTGAAGAAAAAGTTGATAAAGCCATTGTTGGTGACACCCCAAATAAGGAACAAGACAATTCCGGTGAGATAGTTCCCTCCTTAAACCCTCCTCTTGAGGGTTTGAAAGGTTTAATGGACACCATGGAATGGTTAATCACCAATTACAAGAAAGCTGTGGAGGACAACAAAAAGCTTAGCCACATAATCTAGATTCTGGAAACTATCACCATTGGCAAAGGGAAGTCTATGGAAGATCAAGTGGAGGATTTGACTAAAACTATTGCTAGAGCAGGAAATATAAGAGACTCCTTCAACCCCATATTGGAGCAAATTGAGAAAGACCTGATTGAGAGGAAAACAAATGCTAATGCTATGGATCAAACAATGGTGGAAACTGTCAGTAAAGTCAACAAAATTGAGGAATGCCTTAAAAGTATTGCTGAACAAAGCTTAAACATTCTGAAGGCCTCTTCTAGCAATACCAAAACCCTCATCAGCAAATTGGAGGAGGAGAAGGACACTCTGGAAATTGACCCTGACACTGAAGGCACAGGAGATGTTCAAGGACCCAGAACAAGAACCAGAGGTAAAAATAAGGAGAAGAAGCCAAATAAGGACCTGGATGAACTCAAGGCTGCTGCAACCAACTACGTCCAGCTGGTGATTAAGGCAGAGGACCTCCTGAAGGCTTTATAATTGTGCAGTGTTTTCCCAGTTTCTTTTGTTTTGTTGTTTATATCTTTTGTTGTCCTTTTTGTTTACTGGCTTTATTGCTATTTGTTTTGTAAGTTGTTCTTATATGGTCTGGATACTCTTTGATGATCTATTTTAAACTCCTATGTTAAAGGTTTCGGGTACATTAATCAGAATAATTCATCATCATTGTCAGTGAGCCATAGATCCTGTCGGTAAACACAATGTGTTGGTTCAACAATAAACCAATATAGCCATAGTGCCAAATCAACAATGTAGACCTCCAAGAAGATAAGTGTTGACATCAATGACAAAACCAATGCAACACATGATGAAGTCATCCATAATACCAACAAGTCCAAATCAGTAAGAGGTTTGCCTCAGTTGGACAAATTAGTGAATGCTCTGTGTAAGGAATTTCAGTTAGGGAAGAAGACATCCTCAACTTTTAAGAGCAAATCTTTCTCAGCAGAACATTTGCTAGATTTGGTTCATGCAGACCTTTGTGGACCAATAAGGACTACAAGTATTCAAGGTGATCGGTATTTTATGATCTTCACTGATGACTTCTCAAGAATGATGTGGGTCACATTCCTGAAGGACAAAACATAATCCTTTAGTAAGTTTAAGGCATCCAGGGCCTTAGTTGAAAAGGAAATTGGTAAGAAGATAAAGTGCTTAAGAACTGATCAAGGTGGTGAATTCACTTCCGAGGAATTCACTAGATACTGTGAAGATAATGGAATTAAGAGGCAGCTTTCTACACCTAGGACACCACAACAGAATGGTATTGCAGAGAGGAACAACCGATCAATTGTTGAAGCTATTGGAACTATGCTAATACAAGGAGGCGTTGCTAAAACTTTTTGGAGAGAAGCTGTCAGCGCGAGTGTTTACACTATGAACCAGATATTGGTTAAAAGAGGTAAGGATGAAACTCCTTATGAATACTGGTATGGTAGGTCACCTAATGTTAGTTATTTTAAGATTTTTGGCAGTAAATGTTTTATCAAGAGAGGTGACTATTTGTAAGTTTAATACTAAGAGTGATGAAGGCATATTTCTTGGTTACTCCACTAAGAGCAAAGACTATAAATGTTACAACAACTAGATACAAAAGATCATTGAAAGTGTTGATGTTCGAGTGGATGAGTGTCCTAAAGATACAGGAGAAACTAGTGAGGAGAAGAAGGAAGATGAACCTTACATTCTAATGTTGGAGCCAGAACCGATGAAGCCAAGAGTTGGTGAAATGAATGTTGCAGTTTCAGTTCAACCTGAATAGGTAGATTCTACAGAAGATGAAGATAGTGAGGAAGAAGAACCTAAAGATAATGATCATGTTATTCCAAGGTATGTTAGACTCAATCATAATCCTGGTGGAGATAAAGATGCCAGAGTGTTAACCAAAAGAAGAATTAGAGAGAATTCTTGTATGATCTCCACTATTGAGCCTAGAACAGCAAAGGAAGCCTTTGGAGATGATCACTAGATCAAAGCTAGGGAAGAAGAGCTTGACCAGATTGAGAAGAACAATACTTGGACCCTAGTACCCAGACCGATGACCAAAAATGTAATAGGTACTAAATGGGTATTCAAAAATAAACTAAATGAAGATGGAGTAGTAGTAAAAAACAAAGCAAGATTGGTATGCAAAGGTTATGCATAGGAAGAAGGAGAAGACACTAATACATTTGCCCTAAAATTTTGACAGCAGTTTCTGATGGAGAAGGTATATTGTGAACAAATTTTATTTTTTTTTGAAAAATTGCCCGCATTCATCGGAATTCTGACGGTAATTCAATATATTCTTGCGGCAGAGAAGGAATTGGCAACAACATTTGTGTTTTTTTACAAAAAGTGCTCGCGTTCGTCAAAATTGTGACGACAGCGGGCATTACTTAAAAAAAAAAAAGACCAGGACATTTCAAATCATTTTCGTGGCCTCTTCCCATTCTCTCATTGCTCCCTCAGCGATGTATTCCCGCCCACAGTTCCACCTCTTTTTGATAGAATTCCCCAGCCTTGCCTCTGCCACTACTCATTGCTTGTTTCTGGTTATAGCTATTTAGGCGGGAACCATTGGTCAAGCGGTTAATTGGTTTTTGTTCTTATGGTGGAATTTTCCTGGAACTGAAACAAAGCGTGAGATCTTTGAAGTGGAATATTTCACTCGGCCGCGGAAGGAACTCAAACAAGGATTGAAGGCCCCCCACTTCGTGGTCTTGGTGTGGTTGAATATCTATACATACAATGACAAACCCCAGCAACTATATCGATCGAGGTTATCTGTGTACGTAATGCCACGACCAGTTTTTTTTGGGCAGAGGAAGCAGCATAATAGCAATAAGTAGGTTGTTGAAGCATTGTTGGGGGTAATTTCTGAGTCTGAACCCAACATTCCCGCCCCCCCACCCCCAAGTGGTGGCAATTGTCATTTACCAATAGTGATCATTCAGGCCTCGAATCGGACCCGTAAGGGAGAGGTTTTTTCTGATCTTAACACTTTTTGTTTTCATGACATTTGAGTGAAGTCGACCACAGCTGCAATTGTTATGCGAACCTGAGAAGCTGCTTGAAATTTCATATTGATCAACCTTGTGAGTAAACCATGACTCCATTGGGTTTGTCATAACAATTTCAGCACCATCCATGATTAGTCCATCATCTTTCATGATTAACAGTAGCGAACTTATCCAATGTCACATAACACCATGTAATGAAACTTAAGACATAACTCATTATTCTTCTATATGAGATTTTTTAACCAAGATTATCATATTTCAGCTTGTGTGATAAGTTTTAGCATGGGAATCAACTAATAGACAACATAGATATTTATCACCAACCTCCTTTTTTTTCACCAAAGGGATAAAAATTTATTAAACACAATGAGAATTATAGAGAAAGAAAGTAGATACATAACCTAATCTAATCTCAATCTGCATAACCTAATAAGGTAGATACAACTAAATAATCTTGAAAGAATTGCATATGAAGGGCACTATTAGAAAAGAACTTATGTACCATGCAAGTCTATGTAGCTACTACTAATTATTGCATAGAAATAGATATATGTGTTAGAATGTGTTGAAATAGTAGCTAGCTCGAATACCTATCTATTGCATTTTAATGATGTCAATGACAATTAAAATACACGCGTATTATCTATTATGTAAATCAAACTTATGGTTGGGGCCAAATACATGTAACTTGTAATTATGTCTTGCTTGGGCAAGACCTATATATAATGTAACTTGTGGATAGGATAGGCCCTATAAATGTAACTTGTAATTTGGTTTGTCCTAATTGGGTGATGTAACTTATGGTCCTATATTGAATGTAACTTGTAGATAGGGTACGTCCAATATATATTTTGAGCAATTATGTAATTGGGTTGGGCCCAAACTCATGTAGCGTGTGATAAAGGCAATCAAGCAATAACGTCTTAATAGGTCAAGACCTATTTGGATGATATACATAATATTATTATTAAATTAACAAGGCAGGCCGACTTGAGACTTGACACCACAAGTCAAGTATATAAGCAAATCATTTGCATGGCATAATGAATCAATAACATACAAGGCAAATTATTCTTAAGGCTATCAACACATGTAATCTGCTCTCCAACATTTGGCAATCTCTCTCTCTCTCTCTCTCTCTCTCTTGTGCGAACTTGCTCCTCATCCATTGTGTGAAGGTTGCCTATTAGGTGATACTAAGGATAAACACTAAGGATAAATATTCAAAATGTATAATAATTACACTAATACATATATCACTCTCATGCCTTCCTTAATTTGATATAAGGTCCCTCTATCCTGTTAATGCATGATAGCCTCGATAAGATAAATGATTGAATGAGAGATAAATGAAGTCTCTCATTCAATCATCTATCCTATCGATAAACTATGATGAAGACTTCAAGATATTGTTCCTTCATTTGATCGATGATCATTCTTAAATTTGTATATATTCAACCATACTTGAAAAGTTCTATCAATGCTTAACTACCAGTAACAATTGGTTGTAAATCTCATAGCACAGAATACCGATTGGTATTGGTTTACATTAAAACCAATGCACTGCAATTAATATCGGTTAACATATTAACTATGAACACTGATTGTTATCGGGCTTAACCAATGCACTCTAATTAATATCGGTTAATATATTAACTATGAACATTGATTGTTATCAGGCTTAAGTAATACATACCGATTAGTATCGGTTGTCTTGCATATGATAGACACGTCGATTAAGTATCAGGTGGTTTGTTAAGTGATATACACCGATTTAGGTTTCTATCCTCCTCCTTTGTTGACATCCCCTCACCCATTGTCTAATATATCTATGACTTTTCCAACAACTTTTAATATCATAACAAGAGATAATTTTGTATGAGTTTCTTATAGCCAACTTTATTACTCTCTGCTTGAAAAATTGAAGAAAAAACCATAAACAAAATTAGGACAATTCTTTTTTCAAGCATCATCAACTATTCCACTAATGAATGTCATGATTTGGAGATTAAAATTCAACAACTTATTGTAGTTATAGTAACATTTAAATAATAGGTGACAATGAGTTATACACTCATCATATCCCTTCTAAATGACATTTATAACCTATTATGTTTTTATCTTGCTATATGACATTGGTAGCTTAATTTTCCTATTAGGGGCTCATTGTCATTCATGGTACTACGATTTCATGTGCAATCATACTTGGGAGGCAACATAATAGCCTAGTTCTTCTTGTCTCTACATTGTGGAGTAAGAATAATAGTTGTCAATTGTTCCTCTTTTTTGAGGATCCACTTTAAATTTGTTGATTTTGATCTTTTATAACTTGATATCCTTTCTTGCATAGAATTGTCCTGAATCCAAATTCTCTCCTTGCTTGGACGTGTTTGTTCCTTGATTAGGACCTCTTTCATTGTTTTTTAGGCAAATAAACAAAGACATCGACCTCTCCTCTCTACTTATACACAAAATGGCTAATTGAAACCACTTCATATACACAAAATGTCTCCTTGCACTGATCGAGCCTAAAAAATGTGGCACCCTTGTTCAACAAGGGTTGATACTCTACAACATGATGTCTATCATTCATGAGCTCAAGGTGGTTGCTTTCATGCTCAATAAAAATATGATCAAAACTTTTTGTAGTTTCACAACTTGCTAGCTAATGAAATCCATGATGTAACATGAATCACCCAACATTTCACAACTTGTTAGCTAGTAGTATTCATGTTTCTTCTATTTTCTCTTATCATATGACTAATAGTAAGCATCTTCTTCTATTCAAGTTTCTTCTATTATTAGGACTAGGAGGTGGGATCGACCAGATCCTCTACCTGTCGGATGTAGACAAAATGAATGTTTTTTGGATTAGGATGGTACACAGAATCTACTATCAAAAGGTTGTCAAAAATTCTTGGGACTAGGAGGTGTGAAATGGCCTACTCTTATGCTTTTCATGCCTTCAAAATTTGAGTTTGATTGTCATCATTTACTTTTCCAAATTCTTCACATGTAACTCCTGAATCAATTTCCTACACACAAAATGACGAAAAATAGGTTTGTTGATGGAGGCTTTCCTAGGTCAAACCTCGGGTTGTGAATTAACCTTGAAGTATAATGTTTTACTTTTGAGGGAAGGGATATATCTAATCTAAAAATGCTTAAAATTTAACATGATACCTTGATGAATCTTTCTTGAATCCTCACACAAGGTCTTAGGATGTCATGCAGAATGGTGTGCTTTAACTTGAATTCTCCTTCAATGCTTGATGAATGCTTGATTGCTTGTTCACTTGGAATTGAATTGATTTTATAATTAAGAGATCACTTTAATTGTAGGTAAACCCCTTCAAATGACAGGGTAGGCTTCCTTTTATACCTAATATATGTCTTGAAAGCATTTTATCCTGATGGTTGTAAATTAAAGTACTTTCTCTTCTATCTAGTATTGGTGGAGCAGAGGTTGCATTGCATCGACCTAGGATACATATTTCTACAGATACAACACAAGTTAAATGTATCCCAGGTCGATGCAAAGCAACCTCTGCTCCAGAGATCACCAGAAAATAGAGAAAAAACTTTAATTTAATGCCATCAGGATAAAAGGCTTTCAAGATAGATAAATGGTATGCAACTATATCTATTTGGAATGCATTACCCAAACAACGCAATCGATCAGTCGCCTTTGAAAATAAAGTGGTATGATGAAATATTTGGGCATAAAATAGATGAAATGCACTCCATACTACTACTGCACAATATTTTGGTCGATGATATTTTTAAAATAGTAAAGAAAGGTGTATGGAACTGGCCTACAATTAAAATACACATGTATTTTCTATTATGTAACTCCTGAATCAATTTCCTACACAGAAACTTATGAAAATAGGTTTGTTGATGGGGGCTTTCCTAGGTCAAATAGGTTTTAATATACCTTGAAGTGTGCAATATGGAAGGTTTGTATTCTTAATCTCCTTCCCATTTCTTAATTTAAAAGATGATATCTTTATTAAATATCTCCTCTATTTTTGGAGGTAGACATCTTTAGGAAAAGATCTCCTCCTCCCTCTTTAAAATCATCCCTTTAGATCTAATCTAAAAATGCTTAAAATTGAACATGATACCTTTATGAATATTTCTTGAATCCTCACACAAGGTTTTAGGATGTCATGCAGACTATTGATCATGAATGTTGTGCTTTAACTTGAACTCTCCTTCAATGCTTGATGAATACTTGATTGCTTGTTCACTTGGAATTGAATTGATTTTATAATTAAGAGATCACTTGAATTGTAGGTAGACCCCTTCAAATGATAGGGTAGGCTTCCTTTTATACGTAATCATACATAAAGTGTTTGAATTTTTTTCTCACACATGAAGCAAGAAATGAGGGGTCTTATTTTGGGTCCCACTCACGAGTACCAGAGCACCTAAGGCGTCCTAGTCTTGTCAATTTAGAATGTGACATGCTAAAGTGGGCATCAATTTCTCAAGATCAGATGGACCTTAAGTTATTATCTCCCTTACATATGATTTGTTTGGGTGATAAACTTGACCATTCTACTCACAAGAATTTTATTAAGTCTCAAATATAGGGATCATAACTTATTAATGATGCAGTGAAAGTCCTTCACGAAGGAATTATAGAAGTATTTTTGGATGAGTCTTTGTCAAGTGCAGAGAAAAAACAATTGATGCTTAATGGATTTAAGGAACATTCTTTCAAATTGGAAGCCAAAGTTTAATTGAAGGATGTAGAGAAGAAGGTGGAAGAGAAAAGACTAGAAGTTTTGGTGATTAGATGTGCAACAACACATATCCAACTACAAGAAAGCATAATTTTCTTTTTAGAAAAGTGTAAAGGATGTAGTGGCGGCATACATGTTTTAAAGACAATGGCCTAAATATACTAAGGATATTAAGGGTCACATAGATATTATAGAATCACAAATTATACAACTATCCAATATTGTAGACATGAAGAATGATGTAGAAGGAAACAAAAGGCTTCAAATAGAAAACTTGTACATGCAACTAAATCCATTGACTAATCAGAAGAACAAAATTAAGAAATGGTTCAATCATCTAAGAGATGTTGTAGACTTGCAACTCACCAAGTACTTAGTTTTTGCGGGTAAGAATTTTTTTTGTTTTGGTTATGGTTATGGTGTTTGTAGGGAGACATTTACAAATTTATATCTATTTTCACTATTTAATGGTTTATGGGTTTGTAATGGTAATTTAATGTTCTTTCATATTTTTGTATAGATTCTTTATAATAGCCTATTATAGTGATTTTTTCTATTATGGATAATGGTGTGGGTCAGATGGCTTTGCCGTTGGTGAATGAAAGAATTGCATGAGTTATACTTTTAAAAATTACATGAAACATTTTTAATTTATTGGATTCAGTGTTATTTGAAAAAAAGTTTATCAATGATGTTTCCTTTCTCCAAGAATTGGATCTAGGATCTTTTCGTCAGATAATATGTAACATCCAATGACTAAATATTTTCTTTACAAATGCTTATTTTATTTAATTATCATCTGAGTGTGAATTATAATTTATATTTGTGCGGAAGCAGAAGATACAAGTTGAAGAATTGTGCGCATGTAAATTTCGTAAAAGAAAGCAAGCAAGCATTATCTTGAATGACATGGAAACAAGCTCATCAACTACCTACAAGAGAGAAAGTGGAGAAAAGTAGAGGAAAGTCTTAAAGGGTGATAAATACATAGAGAGTATGCAATACAAACAAACAATGTCTGGAGTGTTTGATGTGATGTCTCTAATTTATGTCCGGAGGGACTAACTGGTTTTGGAGTTCCAGGGAAACCTATTGGGCCACGCTTGGAGGAAATCAATGTGTTCATGCAAGGGCCACCTTTTTTATATTATGAGAATGATGCTTTTGTAGTGAAGGATATTTGGAAGGCAATATCCGACAATTTCTATAGTGTGGAACCAGAGTTGGTGGACTCGAAGTACTTTTTGGCTTCTAGAAGACCAAGAAGTTATGTACACAATCTCGCAATAGAAGGGAGATTTCAAGCATTACCTCTCCCCCCCATGACTATTCAGTAAGTGCTTCCTCAGACAAAGGACTATTGGCCTCCATGGGATCAAAGAAAAAAATTGAATTGCTAGACTGTAGACGATGTGGTGGTGTCCTCGTGAAGAACTCTGCACTATAATTGAAAATTCATGAGAGAAACTGCAAGATAGTAAATAGAAATACATTCTTGAAAAGTGGGAAGAATGGATCTTGGTTTGGGTGGGGTCAGGTCAGGTGGCTCCTCTAGAGGTTGATGAGATAGAAATCATATTAGGATTTGAAAAAGATCACACTCGTGGAACTTCGTGTGCGACTGATCGATTGCATTGTTTGGGTAATGCATTCCAAATAGATACAGTTGCATACCATTTATCTGTATGCATACATCAAATTTTATATGCATGTTTTTGGATAGTAGAATTTAACTGTATCTATTTGGAATGCATTACCCAAATAGTGCAATCGATCAGTCACACACGAAGTTCCACAAGTGTGATCTTTTTCAAATCCTAATATGATTTCTATCTCGTCAACCTCTAGAGGAGCCACCTGACCTGGCCCCACCTAAACCAAGATCCATTCTTCCCACTTTTCAAGAATGTATTTCTATTCACTATCTTGCAGTTTCCCTTGTGATTTTTCAATTATAGTGTAAAGTTCTTCACAAAGGACACCACCACATCATCTAGAGTCTATGCTTCAATTTTTTTCTTTGATCCCATGGAGGCTAATAGTCCTTTTTCTGAGGAAGTGCTTCATGAATATTCATGTGGGGGAGAGGTAATGCTTGAAATCGCCCTTCTATTGGGAGATTGTGTACATAACCTCTTGGTCTTCTGGAAGCCGAAAAGTACTTCGAGTCCACCAACTCTGGTTCCACACTATAGAAATTTTTGGATATTGCCTTCCAAATATCCTTCGGTGCAAAAGCATCATTCTCATAATAGAAAAAAGGTGGTCCTTGCATGAACACATTGATTTCCTCCAAGCGTGGCCCAATAGGTTTCCCAGGAACTCCAAAACTAGTTAGTCCCTCCGGACATAAATTAGAGACGTCACATCACACACTCCAGACATTGTTTGTTTATATTGCATACTCTGTACGTATTTATCACCCTTTAACACTTTCCTCTACTTTTCTCCAATTGCTCTCTTGTAGGAAGTTGATGAGCTTGTTTCCATCTCATTCAAGATAATGCTTGCTTGCTTTCTTTTACAAAATTTACTTGCGCATGAGTCTTCAACTTGTATCTTCTGCTTCCTCACAGATATAAATTATAATTCACACTCAGATGATAATTAAATAAAATAAGCATTTGTAAAGAAAATATTTAGTCATTGGATGTTACATATTATCTGACGAAAAGATCCTAGATCCAATTCTTGGAGAAAGGAAACATCATTGATAAACTTTTTTTCAAATAACACTGAATCCAATAAATTAAAAATGTTTCATAGAATTTTTAAAAGTAGAACTCATGCAATGCTTTCATTCACCGATGGAAAAGCCATCTAACCCACATCATCTGACACCATTGGAATTCCAACGACAACTAAAGAAACATCCAACAAGGATGCTATATATCCGACATCACTTCTTTTCGGATAGTTGTCGAGGAGAAAACATAGTTGCCGTCAGAATTCCGATGGTAATCTGTGTAATTTTTTGTCTGGAGGAGGAAATATAGCTTCCGTCGGATAAGATCATAACATTGTTAGAATTCTGATGCCAATGGCATCGTCGTAAAGACTGATGATGAGTTTTCAATGATTAAATTTGTCAAAAGTTCAATGTGGTGTTGTCAGACTACCAACAATTGACCATCGGAAATTAGGCCCAAATGTACTAGTGAGATTATGGCGAGACATTTGCACCAGTTGCTAGATTGGAAGGTGTTAGAACTCTACTTGCATTTGCAGTATATAGGGGATTCAAAGTAAATCAAATGGATTTGAAGTCATCATTTCTAAATGGAATACTAGAAGAGAAAGCATACATTGAAGAACTAGATGGTTATTCTTTGACAGATGCAAAGGATATGGTGTGTAAACTACACAAGGAACTATACAGTTTGAAGCAAGCACCAAGAGAATGGTATGAAAGACTGCATTCACACTTGGTGAAGATAGGTTTTCAGAGAACCAATGAGGACAAAAATATATATCTCAAGATTGAAGGAGAAAAGATATTGGTTAGTGAAGTGTTTGTGGATGATATTATTTTTGGAGGCAATGATGACATGAGTTATGACTTTGCAAATGAAATGAAAAGTGAATTTGAGATGTCTCTGATAGGAGAGATAAAATTATTCATAGGTTTTCAAATTCAACAAATGAAGAATGGTATCTTTATCACACAATCCAAATATGTGAAAGAGGTATTGAAGACATTTGGAATGGGAGACTGTAAACCAGTTGGGACACCAATGGTTATAGACAGTAAACTATCTAAGGAGGATGATTCTTCATCCATTGATGAAAAGGAGTATAGTTCTATGATAGGGAAACCGCATTATGTTGTTCACAGTAGACCGGATATTGCTCATGTAGTTAGATTAGTTGCCATATTTCACAAGAACCTGAAGCAAACACACATGGTAGCTACTAAAAGGATATTCGTGTATTTGAAAGGTACTATTGATTATGGATTATGGTATCCATATGTAGGTAACTTTGATTTGAAAGTCTATACATATGCAAACTAGGCAGAAAATGTTGATGATAGGAAGAGTACAACCAGAGGTGCATTATTTCTTGGAGGAAGGCTTGTATCTTGGATAAACAAGAAGCAGAGTTGTATATCTCAGTTCATTGCTGAAGATGAATAAGTTGTAGCATATATGAATTGTACCCAGGCAATCTAGATGAAACACATTCTGGAAGGATTCAAGTTGAAGATCACAAAACCGGTAAGGATTTTATGTGATAATAGTAGTACAATAAATATTTCAAAGAACCTAGTGTTGCATAATAGAACCAAGCATATTGAGCTGAAAAATCATTTCTTGAGAGAGAAAGTGCAGAGTAAAGATGTGTTACTGGAGCATGTATCTAATAAGGAACAATTAGCAGATATCTTTACTAAACCTCTGCCTAAGACTACTTTTGAGTATCTTAGAAGTCAACTAGGGGTTGTGTCCCTACATGAGGTCAGTTGAACAGATGTGGAAGACATCAATCCCATAGTTTATTGAAGATCTTGAAGCAAGATTGGTGTAGAGTGGAGCTACTCCACAGGGGGAGTAGCTTGTTGTAGAAAAATGAAGTATGACACTGCATGTTTTACTTTCACTTTAGCATTGTTGTCAAAGGGGGAGAAGAACTATATGATTATGGGGGAGAAGAACTGTAGCCAGTTACCATTTGAAGACATGGAGACTCAGTTGAAGGAGAGTCTATGGTGAAATGTATACCAGGATTCCTATACCTATGTATGTGCATTACTCTCAATCATCACAATCAAGGGTATTGATATTTGTATTGCCATCAATGCAAAAGGGGGATATTGTTGCCATTTGCATGAAGATTGTATTAATAAAGTTTAAGTATTGTCATTGATGTCAATTGTAACTGGTAATGGAGTTGTGTTGCAACCGGTAGTTGAGTAAGTGAAGGAAACTGGTATTTACTATTTGTAGCAATGAGATCAACCAGTAATCCTACCTGTTGATATACCAAACCCTAACCGATGGAGCTTGGTGAATCACTTGTCTTGATCTATGATCAAATGGTGATCAAAGATGATTATGCCACATATGCATGATGCATGTGATGAGTTTCAAGTGGTTTTTGGCATGTAGAGATTACGGTTTTATCTTGGGAATAAGCGAGTATATTTCATGAAGTGGAAACCGCATGATAAGTTACAAGATTCGATGAGCGGTGATCAAGGAGCGGTCAATGTTGCCTTGAACAATGTGTTGATGATTTCTATGTGATCTAACAGTCATGTTTGAACCAATTTGTTTGTAATCTTTATTAGATCTTAGGTTTG
Source organism: Cryptomeria japonica (assembly GCF_030272615.1). NCBI lineage: Eukaryota > Viridiplantae > Streptophyta > Pinopsida > Cupressales > Cupressaceae > Cryptomeria > Cryptomeria japonica. Next base: position 896,462,032 of record NC_081409.1, on the reverse strand, counting down.
TGATGTGTTACCGACCTATTGTTTTTCTTATAAGGTCGATGAGTTGTTTTGTAGTGTTGTTGGCAATTTTGGTCAAGTGTCAGTGTGATTGATTTTTGAACCAGAAGGAGTATCTGCAAAATATTTGAAGGCGGATAGGAGCATGACAAGAATTTGATCAAGTAGGGTAGTTCTATTTACCAAATCAGCAAAACCCTATTGTCCTCTAACAATTACAACAGTTAAATCCCTTAACCGGGTAAGCTTTAACAGGCTTAGTGTTCTCTAAATCCTCTAACCAGGTGATCCATTAGCTTGGATTTCAAATCCTCTATTGAGGTTCCTTCTAATAGGGTATTTCCTTTAACATGGTATTATAGTCAATCCCTTAACCGGGTGGTCCTTAATCGGATTTGTTCCTAACAAGACATTTTTGTAAAGCTTCTAACAAGGCTTAGCTCCTAATAGGGCAAACTTTAAAGAGTTCAGAATACTTGTGGGTATTCATCCCCACCATGGTTTTTCCCATTCGCGTTTCCATGTCAAAAATCATTATGTCAAGTGGTGAATGGTTTTTGTGGTTATGTTTTGATATGGTTAATTTTCTTAATTGATAAATCCACTTAGATATGTTAAGATGACCAGTAGTGATCTGAATAATGCTTTTACTAATGTTAGCAAAGTGTTTTGATGTTTTGGTTAAATGGTTTGAGAGTTTCAAATATGTTATATTGTTATTTTGTTATGCCAGTAAACCAGTAAACTTGACAGTGTAGTTGCAGTTTGTAGTTCAGTGTTTGAACCAGTTAGTTCAACGATTGATTTATGAGTTGGGTTTGAGTTTGGTGAAGGTTTAGTTTGTTTTCTATCTACTGATTCACCCCCCAATCCACCCTCTCAGTAGTTTTTGTTGGTATTATGGATATGTTACATTGGTTTTGTCATTGATGTCAACACTTATCAACACTCATCCTTCTGGAGATCTTTGGTTATGTTCATCGGCAAGTACAGTGACTTATGCACAGTCATTGGTATTTGGTTCACTGACAGGTTATATTGTTCATCGGTACTCAGGATGACTTGTTATCATCTAGAGATCACTTGGTTATGTCGGTTTGGACACTTGGTTTTGGTATTTTGGGTATTGGTCTAATCGGCTTGACATATTTGCTGTTACCGACAAATTGGTCTAGGTTATGAACCGACATGCGTTATCTATTCCAGATCAGCACGACACATTATGGAGATGATTTAATCATTTGGTTATTGGTATTATTGTTGAGCCAACATGATGCATCGCATGTTGACTTATTTGTAATTGATTTTATTGTAATATTCTTAGTGAGCTAGCCTACACATTTGGTCTTAGGTTTTGGTATATATGTAAGATCTCATTTGTGAGATTATGATATGGTAAGGTTGTGATATTCGGTATATGTGAATATAAGAAGAGCTACTCACATAGCCATCATTTGAAGATTCAAGGAAGGTTTGAAGGAGATTATCAAAGCTTAACCGATACTAAATCCAGCATAGAAGATGCTGCTTTGAGCAGTACATTATCATTGGATTTAATCATCTAGTTGTAGTCAGTGTGACTCCCATCTTGTGATTAAGCAGTGAGCTCTAGGCAGTTGGCCTTCTCTGCATGTGCAGACTCCATTTGTAGACACATACTATCTGCATTAGTATCATCTGATTGTGGGTAAGGTTTCCCACCATGGTTTTTCCCCTTATAGAGTTTCCACGTACAAATATTTGTGTTATGTGTTGTGGATGTTGTTTCTCTTTCTGTTTCATGCATTGAGTTTCACTGGTATTGATATTAACTGTTAATCTGTTAACCGGCATTAAGTTTGGTTTACCGATATTAAGTATTAAGTTTGATTAAGTTATATTTGGGTTGAAATTATTTGACAACTGATTCACCCCCCCCCCTTCTCAGTTGCCTCGGGGTCCTAACAATTGGTATTAGAGCTAAGTCATCTTTTTGCAAAAGTTTAACAACTTGAGGAGATTCTATGGCAACTAACTATTTCAGGAAGGACAGTTTGAAACTTGATGGAACTAACTATGGTATATGGAAGATCAGAATGGAGACACATTTGAATTGCATTGGAAAAGACATATGGGATGTTACGCAGAATGGCTATGTTGGTCCTACACCAAGTCAACCTAATCCACCTACATTAAGTAAGGATCAAGAGAATGATTGCAAAGCAAGAGAAGCACTTTTGAGAGCCTTGTTAGATCAAAAAATCATGGGATTATTAGAATGATCTACTGCTAAAGCTATTTGGAATAAATTGGATAAATTGAATGAAGGAGATACCACTGTCAAAATTGCAAAACTGGAATGCTTCCGAGTCAAGTATGAAAATTTGAAAATGGAAGAAGATGAAATAATTTTTTCTTTTATGGAAAGGGTTAATGAAATTGTTTTGGGTATACAATGTTGTGGAGGTTCCTTAAGTGAAGATGAAATTGTTTCTAAAGTTTTAAGATCATTTCCACCGGCATACACAATGAAAGTAACTACTATTAATGAGTTGAGAACTATGCCTAATACATCAGTATCTAGAGATACCTTGGTTGGAAAAATTTCAATATTTGAGATTGAGGAATTTGGTTCTGTTGCTACAATTAAAACAGATTTAGCCTTCAAAGAATCATCATCTGCAACATCTTCATCATTAGGTGATAAATCTAATTGGAAATCACTTTATGCAAGAGAACTTGAAGACATCATGAGGGAAAATGAATAACTCGAAGAACTTGAAGCACTATTTGCAAGGAAAATGCATAAAGGTCCTATTGGAAGTAAGTATGAAGGTAAAGAACCATTTAAATGTTTTAACTGCAATAAAGTTGGTCATATGGCATCTAGATGTCCTGACAGATGCATAAGATTGAGAGAAGAAGCTAAAAGAACATATAAGCCTAACCTTGAATATCAGAGATACAAATTTTATTAGGTCCCGGAGGCAACTGAGAGGGGGGGGGGGTGAATCAGTTGTCAAATAAATTCAAACCAAAACAACTTAACCAACTTATTGCTTAATACTGGTAAACCAGTCTTTTATACTAGTAGAGAGTTTTATCAGTTAATTGCAATATCGGTAAATATTAATGCATGAAACAAAAGGACAAAGTCATCCACAATACATAACACCAATATTTGTACGTGGAAACCCTGTAAGGGGAAAAACCATGGTGGGAAACCTTACCCACAATCAGATGATACTACTGTAGATAGTAAGTGTATACAAATGGGATCTGCACATGCAGAAAGGCCAAGCGCCTAGAGCTCACTGCTCAAACACAAAATAAGAGTCACACTGACTACAATTGAATGGTTAAATCCAATAAGAATGTACTGCTTAAAATAGCATCTTCATATGCTGGATTCAGTACCGGTGTAGTTCTGATATGCTTTCACAAAAACCTTGCTTCACCTTCAAATGATGTCTGCGTGTATAGCTCTGCTTATTCTCGCATATACCTTCACACAATTCTTCTTCACATTCCACATTTGATCTTACAAATAAGATCTTACATTTATATCATAACCTAGGACCAATTGTAGTAGGTCGGCTCTAAAAGATATTACAATAAAATCAATTTACAATTAAATTAATGCTCGATGCAATAACCGATTCAACATGTCGACTTAATGCATTTACAACAATAATAAATCATCTCCATAGCGTGCCATGCTGATCTGGAAAAGATAAACCTGCCGGTGTATAGCCTGGACCTATTTGCTGGTAACAACAAATATGCAAATACGAATATACCAATAATCAAATCTCCAAGACAAAGTGTCCAAACGATGTCTTCGATATAACAAAGTGTTTGCCATGCCATTCCAAGTGCCGGTGATCATTATATCCTACCGGTGTACCAGATACTGATGATTGTGCATGAGTCATTTGCTTGCTGGTGAATGTTGTTGATTCTCCAAAGTGCCAGAGTTGATAGGTGTTAGTAGGTGTTGACATCAATGACAAAACCATATCAAAATACCAATAGATTTAAGAAGAATATAGACAAATCATGTTACTATGTTGATGAAGGAGTTACTGATGATTCTGATGAAGAACCGACAGACAATGGATGGGCTTTGGTTGCAATAACAGAAGATCAATCGACACCTACTGTTCCACCGGTAGAATAGGCCCTGACAGCTAAAATTGAAGAAAAGGATGAATGGATTATAGATTTTGAATGTTCACATCATATGACTGGTGATAAAAGTAAGTTCTTATCTTTTCAGGAATACAATGGAGGTCTAGTAAGATTTGGAGATGACAAAGCTTGTTTTATCAAAGGAAAAGACACTATATCTTTTGATGGTAAGCACAATACTGAAAATGTTTATTATGTTGAAGGTTTGAAACATAATCTTTTGAGTGTTGGTCAATTAGTTGAAAAGGGATTTCAGCTACAATTCAAGAATGGTACATGCAAAATCACGAATATAATTGGTTTGGAGATTGCAACTGATAATCATACTAGAGGTAATATCTTTCATTTGAATAACAATGAAAAGACATACTTGATTGCACATATTGATGAAAGTTGGTTATGCCATAAAAGACTCTGTCATGTGAATTTTGATTGCATTGTAAAGATTAGTTCATCTAAGGCAGCAAGGAATTTACCTAAGATTGTAAAACCTCATAATCTGGTATGTAAGGAAAGCCAAATGGGAAAGGAAGTTAGAACAACTTTAAATAGTATTTTTGAAAAAACCAATGATGTTCTTGATTTAATTCATACTGACTTATGTGGTCTGGCAAGAACAAGAAGTCTATAGGGAGATAGATACTTTATGCTAATTATTAACAGTGAAAATTTTAGTGGCTAATATTTTCCAGTTGGCTATTTTTTGAAATTTGGGAATCAAGATTTGGCTAATAAGTTCAGCTTTTGAGGTGACTCAAATCGCCACATTTTTACAAATTTTAATTTTAGTGTTATTTAAATTGCCAGAGAATTTAGTTTTTTAGTTTTTTTTAACTCAAAGATTCGCCACAATATTCAATACATGATTGGATTATATTCTCCAACATTTTATAATTTATTGTAAAAATCTATATTAATTCGCCAATAATATATCATAATTAGTTACTTTAGAGTTATATCAACAATCTTTAGTTGCCATCATTGATTTAAAATATAATCTAATGACCTTCATTCTATTCTATGAGGTAAATTGTACCTACAAGTTGTAATGGCCTCAATGAAAATCAATTGTCTAAAAGCATTTTTTGGCCCCATGAGTACATTACAAATTGTTGCTACATTTTATCTCGCAAAATACAAACAAGGCTATTACATTATTTTAAGTTAATGGTAGAAACTAAATAAAATAGATTCTACCCCTTAAACTCATTAATGATTTCCACCTTCATGGATTTACTTTTCTATAAAAAAACTATTTTTTAAATGAAAGGATTTGCAATAGTAATTAATGAATACTCTTATTATTTCCCAATATTTTTATTATTTTTGAATTCGCCAATATTTTCTACAAAAAAAATTGATATAAAAAATTCGCAAATAAAATTAATATTTTTAAAAAAAAAAGGAAAGATTGGCCAATTAAAATAATAATAATTTAAAAAAAAATAAAATATTCGCCAAGATTTTATACATTTTTTTGAGAGGGGGTTTCTTAAAGTTATCATTGATTATTGATGATTATTCTAGAATGTGTTGGGTTACTTTTCTTAGGGAGAAATCATAAGCTTTTGAGAAATTCAAATTATTCAAGGCACTTGTAGAGAATGAAACTGGTAAGAAAATCAAATGTTTAAGATCAGATCAAGGAGGTGAATTTACATCTAAGGAGTTCAATACATTTTGTGAAGTGAATGGGATTAGAAGATAACTATCAGCACTCCAGACACCTCAGAAAAATGGAGTTGTGGAAAGGAAGAACAAAACTATTTTGGATGCAGCTAGAAGTATGATATCAGAAGCAAATCCACCTCATATGTATTGGAGAGAAGCAGTGAATACAATGGTTTACACTTTCAATAGAGTTCACATCAAAGGTGAAACTGGTAAGACACCCTATGAATTATGTTTTGGTAATATTCCTACTCTTAAGTACTTCAGAATTATTTGGAAGCAAATGTTACATTAGGAGAGATGAGTATATGGGTAAATTTGATCCTAGAAGTGATGAAGGAATATTTCTTGGTTATTCATCTAAGAGAAAAGCATATAGATGTTTTAATAAAAGATCGCAAAAAATCGTTGAAAGTGCAAATGTAAAGATAGATGAACACTTTAGAAGAAATTCAAGGTCTATGGATTCTGAACTGGCAATTGAGATAATCACAAATGAACCTATACAGAGTGCACCAGTACAAAATGTTGATCTAGTCACATCGGCATCATCAAAGAATTCGACAGTGACTGATGAACAACAACAAGTGAACACACCCAGGTATGTAAGACTGAATCACTCTGAAAGTCAGATAATTAGGAATAAGTATCAAGGAGTTATGACAAGAGGAAGACTAGAAAATGAAGAGGTATGTTTAATTTCTCAAATTAAACTAGCATATGTTATTGAGGCATGTGAAGATAAGCATTGAATTAAAACTATGGAAGATGAATTAGAACAAATTGAAAAGAACAATACATGGACATTAGTTCCCTGGCCTAAAAATAAATACGTAATTGGAACTAAACGGGTATTCAGAAACAAACTTAATGAAGACAGTAAGGTAATCAGAAACAAAGCAAGATTAGTGTGTAAAGTCTATTCACAAAAAGAGGGAATTGATTACAATGAAACCTTTGCAACGGTAGCTAGAATTGAGGTAGTTAGATTATTTCTTGCATTTGCAACACACAAAAACTATAAAGTATATCAAATAGATGTTAAATGTGCATTTTTGAATGGTGATCTTGAAGAAGAGGTTTACATTGAACAACCTGATGGATTTTTATTGACAAAAGATAAAGATATGGCTTGTAGATTAAGGAAAGCTTTATATGGATTAAATCAAGCTCCTAGAGCTTGGTATGCTAGATTAGACAAATATCTTTTAAAGCTTGGTTACACTAAAGGTAATGCTGACAACAAATTATATTTCAAAGTGACTAATGAAGACATCTTGGTTATTAAAGTTTTTGTTGATGACATCATTTTTGGAGGAGAAGATGGTTTGTGTAAATTCTTTTCTAATAAGATGCAGGAAGAATTTAAAATGTCTATGATTGGGGAGATAAAATTCTTTTTAGGATTGCAAATTTCATAGACTAGTAAAGGTATATTCTTATGTTAATCAAAATACTTGAAGGAATTACTGAATAAATTTGGTATGGAAAACTCTAAACTAGTAAGTACTCCTATGACTACAACTAATAAAATATCATTGAAGGATGATTCAGCTCATGTTAATCTGACAAGATATAAATCTATGATTGGAGGTTTACTATATTTGACACAATCAAGACCTGATATAATGAATGCAGTGTGTATTGTTTCAAGATTTCAGAGTAATCCTAAAGAAAATCATGAATCAGCAGTGAAAAGGATTTTTCAATATTTATAAGGCACAACAAATCTTGTTTTATGGTATCCTAAAGATGAAATTTTTTATTTATGTGCATACACCGATGTTAATTGGGCAAGAGATGTAGATGATAGAAAGAGCACCACCGATGGGGCATTCTTTCTTGGTAGAAGATTGATTTCATGGTTGAGCAAGAAGCAAAGTTGTACATCATTATCAATAGCAGAATCAGAATATGTTGTAGCAACAACTAATTGTACTCAAGTATTATGGATTAAGCAAATGTTGAAGGACATAAAGGTAGAATGAAAAGAAACTATAATCATTTATTGTGACAATTTAGCAACAATTGATATATCTAAGAATCTAGTATTTCACTCCAAAACTAAACATGTTTCAATCAAATATAATTTTTTGAAAGAAAATGTTGAAGCAAAAGAAGTGAGATTGGTTTATGTGAATACTAAAGAGAAGATTGCAGATATCTTTACTAAGCCTTTGCCTAAGGAAACTTTTGCATATCTCACAGAGCAGCTTGGGGTTATGCCCTCACCAGTAGAGACTTAGATAGTTGATGCTTGGCATCAAATCGACATAATTTACAGAGAAACCTTTTTCCAGATTTGATGAAGGAGAGCTACTTCTCAGGGGGAGTAGTTGGTATTTAAATGGTTTTATGAACTAGTTGTATCTGGTATTTGTTCTGCTTTGGCATTTGATGTCAAAGGGGGAGAGATATCTATGGAAAAACACATTATCCTTTGGGGAGATTATTCATTGAGGGAGAGATCTTTACTCTTTGCATGTGTATTTTGATTCCTGGTATTGATCTATTCTGGAGATTGTTGGTTTTTATTTTTTGGCATTTCTGCTTTGGCACTTAGATGGTTTTTCCATTTTGTGTTTCCATCACTGCCAAAGGGGGAGATTGTTGGTATTATGGATATGTTGCATTGGTTTTTTTATTGATGTCAAAACTTATCAACACTTATCCTTCTGGAGATCTTTCGTTATGTTCACTGACAAGTTCAGTGACTTATACACAGTCACCAGTATTTGGTTCACCGATCGGTTATATTGTTCACCAGTACTGAGGATGACTTGTTATCATCTGGAGATCACTTGGTTATGTCGAAGACATGGTTTGGACACTTGGTTTTGGTATTTTGGTTATTGGTCTAATTGGCCTGACATATTTGTTGTTACCGGCAAATTGGTCTAGGTTATGGACTCACATGTGTTATCTATTCCAGATCAACACGACACGTTATGGAGATGATTTAATCATTTGGTTATTGGTATTATTGTTGAGCCAACATGATGCATCACATCTTGACTTATTTGTAATTGATTTTATTGTAAAATTCTTAGTGAGCCGACCTACACATTTGGTCTTAGGTTTTGGTATATATGTAAGATCTCATTTGTGAGATTATGATATGGTAAGGTTGTGATATTTGGTATATGTGAATATAAGAAGATCTACTCACGCAGACATCATTTGAATATTCAAGGAAGGTTTGAAGAAGATTATCAGAGCTTAACCGATACTAATTGATGAATAATGATGAACAATAACTATCCAATAGGTACTGAGAGGGGGGGTGAATCAGTACAGACAAAAACTTTCTCCACAACTCAAACAACAGAGACTGCACTAACTAGTAAACAACATTACCGATCTCAGTCAGGGCACTATCGGTAAAACACAGTGAGACTGTGAAAAACTGAAACTGGTAACACCTAGATCAATTCAAGACCTAATACCTTATCACAACTTCACCCAAAAGCTTAAGCAAGTAATACATCAGAAATACTTATGAATTGAATCAACTTGCATTACCACTTAATATAAAATACTAAACCATCACACATGACACACTGATTTTTCACATGGAAACCCAACTGGGAAAAACCGTGGTGGGGATGAATACCCACAAGCTGTTCTTTGAACTCTTCTGAAGTCTGCTTTGTTAGAAGCCTAGTCTGATTAAAGACTTTTACAATAGGTTCTGCTAGGAATCGATCCTGCTAGGGATTACCTGATTAAGGGATAGCTAAATAATCGGTTAAAGGTTAGAACCTTGTTAAAGGTTACCTCGCAAGAGGATTTCAAGAACTCATTGAATTGAGTCACCCTGTTAAACGATTTACACAAAATCATGTTAAAGCTACCCAGTTAAGGGATTTTCCAACTGTTGAAATGATTAGAAGTCAACAGGTAATACACTGATCTAATAACAACACACAATGCCAAGGCAGATCCACTTTAGCTTCTTTACTTCTGCAATCACACTTTTACAGGTAACAACACACTTCTCCAGTTTGGCAAGAATCAAGTATCTCTTCACTTGGATACACACATAGCATTTTCCAACAACCTTATAATGCAAATCATCATCGACCTTATAGGAAACAGATAGGTTGGTAGCATAAACCCTAAACCCTAAACATTTAGGTTGTCTATATAGTTGTTCCAATCCTGACCATTCAATCACATTGCATTGAATAAAAAAGTCTTGAATAGATCTCAAGACGTTCTCCATCGCTTGTTCTTTGCCGCTTCTAGAAGCTGATAACCCATCACGCGCTCTCCACCATTTAAAGAGACTTCGCACATTCCCGAGGTAGATAGGATCAATCTCCATGCAATATCCTCAAGAAAATCCTTCACGCATACAAGGCTGACATGGCAACATGATCTGATCTTCATTTAAATGCTAACCCATCACAAGATGTCATCGGTCAAATCACACAAACTTGAAATGCATCAACCGGAAACCCTGAAGCTGAGACTACCAACCGGTGAGACTACCAACCGGTGAGACTACCAACCGGTAGTCATACCAAATGAAACCCCGATACCGGTTCATATTTCAACATACCAGTTCACCACTTCGCATATACCAGTTCACATCATCATACCGGTTGTCTTGCCAGTTTTTTATCTTCAATATCCGGTTCACTCTTCAGCATATTGACATCAATGACAACATACAATATCATCATGTCATCAAGATATGCACAAATGCCAACAATCTCCCCCTTTGGCATTGATGGCAATATATAAAGATATCTCTCTGCTTCACATCTTCTTCCCAATACTGTAGATATCTTCTCCGCTTCACATCTTCTCCCCCTTTGACAACAATGCCAAAGTGGAGGCACAAATAGCTATGTTCCACTATGCTGCTCCCCCTGAGGAGTAGCATCCATCAACACATCAATCCTAAAAATATTTATCAATGCAATACCTGACTGATGTGGAGCACACACCTTTAGTTCACCTCTTGAAGGGGCAGTACCCCTAATTCACCTCTTAAATAGGTAAATGTAGCCTTTGGTAGAGGCTTGGTGAATATATTTGCTAACTGCTCCTTACTGGAAACATGTTCCAATACAACTTTGTTCTGAACCTTCTCCCTCAAGAAATGATACTTGAGCTCGAAGTGCTTGGTTCTAGCATGCAAAACCAGATTCTTGGAAATATTAATTGCACTTGTGTTGTCACAAAATATACTTACCGGTTCAGATACAGGGACTTTGAAACCACTTAATACATGCTTCATCCAAATTGTCTGAGTGTAGTTCATAAATGCTGCTACATATTATGCTTCTGCTGTAGACTGAGAGGTACAACTTTGCTTCTTACTCATCCATGAAACTAGTCTACCACCAAGAAATAATACACCACCATTTGTGCTCTTTCGGTCATCCACATTACTAGCCCAATCGGCATCTATAAACACTTTGAGGTTGAAATCATTACTGTATGGATACCACAATCCATAGTCTACAATTCCCTTCAGATATCTAAGAATCCACTTGACTGCTACCAAGTGGGATTCTCTTGGACTTTTCTAGAAATGTGTAGTTATGCCCACTGCATGTGCAATGTCTGGTCTATTATGTAGTACATAGTGCAACTTACCAATCATTGATTGGTATTATTTCTCATTCACCAATGCTGAGTCATCTTCTTTTGGCAGTTTACAACTAGTCACCATTGGTGTACCAACTGGTTTGTTGTCTTCCATGCCAAAGGTCTTCAACACCTCTTTGACATACTTGGACTGAGTGATAAAGATACCATCTTTCATTTGTTGAATTTGTAGTCCAATGAAGAACTTAATCTCTCCAATTAGTGACATTTCAAATTCCTTCTTCATCTCATCTACAAATGCATGACTCATCTTGTCATCTCCACCAAAAATTATGTCATCAACAAACACTTCACAGACCAGGATCTGATCTCCTTCTGACTTCAGATAGATATTGCTATCTTCACTTGTTCTTTCAAATCCAATCTTTACAAGATGTGAGTGTAAGCATTCATACCATGCTCTAGGTGCCTGCTTCAATCCATACAAGGCTTTATGTAGCCTACACACCATGTCACTGTCTTCTGATAGGGCAAATCCATCTGGTTGCTCTATATACACCTCCTCTTCAAGAATTCCATTCAGGAATGTAGATTTTACATCCATTTGATACACTTTGAATCCCTTGAAGGTTGCATATGCAAGAAGCATTCAAACTCCTTCCAATCTAGCTACTGGAGCAAAGGTTTCTCCATAGTCTTCTCCTTCTTCTTGAGCATATCCCTTACACACCAGTCTAGCTTTGTTTCTTACCACTGTACCATCTTCATTCAGCTTATTTTTGAAAACCCATTTGGTGCCAATGACATTGTTATGCTCAGGTCTAGGTACCAATGACCATGTACCATTCTTTTCTATCTGGTCAAGTTCCTCTTCCATAGCCTTGATCCAGTCTTCTTCTTTATGTGCCTCTTTAAATGTTTTAGGCTCAAATTCAGAGATCATGCAAGCATTTTCTTTGACCTTTCTTCTTGTAAGAATTCCTTCATCCTTATCTCCTATGATCTGCTTTGCATCATGATTTAGCTTTACATACCTACGAATGATCTTAACAGATTCCTCTTTCTTTTCTTCTTCAGCCTCATCTTCATTAGCATCAACATCTACCAATGTAGGAGCACTGTTACTAGTACTAGGCTGTTTTGCAATCGGTTCCCAAAAGGTTACAACTGGTTCATCTACCACTTGCTCACTGCTCATTTCCTTAGGTTTCTCAGAGGTTTCATCAATTCTAACATTGATACTTTCAACAATTCTTTGAGTCCTATTGTTGAAACACTTGAGATCTTTTCTCTTGGTGGAATACCCTAGAAATATTCCCTCATCACATTTTGCATCAAACTTGCTCTGGTGTTCACTCCTCTTGATATAACACTACCTACCAAACACTCTAAAGTATCTTACTACAAGAGTCTTACTGGTCTAATACTCATTAGGTTTTTTATCCTTACCTTTCTTGATAAGTACCCGGTTCATAGTGTAGATTGTAGTGCTCACTGCTTCTCTCCAAAAAGTGTGAGCAACCTTTCCTTGAATTAGCATTGTTTTGGCTGCTTCAACTATAGTTCAATTGTTCCTCTCTGCTAGGCCATTCTGATGTGGAGTCCAAGGAGTAGATAGTTGCTTCTTGATGCCATTTTCTTCACAGTATTTATTGAATTCTCTAGAGGTGAACTTACCTCCTTGATCGGTTCTAAGGCATTTGATTCTCTTACCACTTTCTTTTTCAACAAGTGCTTTGAAGGCTTTAAACTTTCCAAAGGCTTCAAACTTGTCTTTCAAGAATGTGACCCACATCATTCTTGAGCAATCATTAGTAAGAATCATAAAGTACCTATCTCCTTGAACACTCCTAGTTTTCATAGGACCACACAAATCAGTATGCACAAGATCAAGTAAATTATCTGTTGTGAAAGATTTACCTTTGAAGGTTGAGGAAGACATTTTCTCTAGTTGACATTCTCTGCACAAAGTATTCTTTGGTTTGTTTAGCATAGGCAATCCTCTAACTGCCTTGATCTTACTGGCCTTCACAATGTTATCAAAATTTACATGATAGAGTGTCCTATGCCATACCCAACTGTAATCATACTTAGCCATTAGGCATTGGCTGATATTTGCATTTAGCTGAAATAGGTTACCTTTGGTCTGCATACCGGTGGCCATCAATTCACCATTCTTTCCCTTTATTTTACATACTCCATCTTTGAATTCCAGAGTGAGTCTATTATCATTCAACTGAGAAACACTCAAAAGGTTATGCCTGAGACCTTCTGCCCAATACACATTATCAGCACTGCTTTTTCCATTTAGAGAGATGGACCCTTTTCCTTTTACCATACAAGGTGCATTATTACCAAATCGGACTACACCTCCATCATACTCTTCTAGAGACAGAAACTTTCTCAGGTCACCAGTCATGTGGTGAGAACAACCATTGTCAATAATCCATTCATTTGAGTTATCAAAGCGGGAGACAAGAGCCTTCTTGTCTGACACATCTTCCTTGATAGCTACAAATACTATGTCTTCACTTTCTTTATCTTCTGATTCATCATCTGTGACACCTTCATCAACTACAACAAGACAATTTCTCCTATTTCCTCCTTTGAACTTTTTGAACCTCTCTGGTTTGTCCTTATTATCATCATTAGGACAGTTAACAGCAACGTGTCCAATCCTATTGCAAGAAAATCATTTCAAAGGGAGCTTACCTCTGTATTTACCAGTTCCCTTAGGAAGTCTCTTGGCCAGAAGAGCTTCAAATTCCATCAGGATTTCTTCGTCATCCATATCTCTACTTTGTCTAGGTTCACAACTAGTACTAACTTCTTTACCCTTTATAGATAGTGTAGCAGATGCTTTAAAGGCTGAATCAGTCTTCTGAACACTGCCATCATAACTGTTTAGATCATAAGCAGTCAGCTTAGCAATGATAGAATCAAGGGACACCTTTGTCTTGTCAATAGATCTCAACTCCTGAATAGCGGCAACCCTTATTGCATAGACCGATAATAAGGTTCTCAAGAATTTGCTCACAATGGTGGGATCATCTATTTTGCCTCCTGCACTCTTGATGTCTCCTACAACAGTTTTGATTCTTATCCCATACTGTTGAATGGTCTCTCCTTCAATCATTCACATATCTTCAAACTTTCCTCTAAGGCTTTCTTCCTTAGCCTTCTTTACATGCTCATCACCACCATAGATAGACTCCAGAGTATCCCATACATCTTTGGGATTGTCTTTATCCTGAACATCTATATACTCGACATCAGATAGGCTGCTGATAAGAGCTTCCATTACTTGTCCATTCTCTTGAATTTCTCTTCTTTGATCATTGGTGAGAGTATCGGTAGGGACAACATAAGTATTCTCAACATAGTTCCAGTGTTGAGCACCCATGCTCTTAATGTATATCTTCATTATTTCCTTCCATATCTTAAAGTTGTCTTTGTTGAACTTAGGACCATCCCTCTTCATCATTAGAATAGGATCTTTTCCTCAAGCAGTTAAGCTTATAGCATAGAGGACCTGGAGGACACTTTGATACCAATTGATGAATAATGATGACCAATAACTATCCAATAGGTACTGGGAGGGAGGGGTGAATCAGTATAGACAAAAAATTTCTCCACAACTCAAACAGCAGAGACTGCACTAACCGGTAAACAACATTACCGATCTTAGTCAGGGCACTACTGGTAAAACACAGTGAGACTGTGAAAAACTCAAACTGGTAACACCTAGATCAATTTAAGACCTAATACCTTATCATAATTTCAGCCAAAAGCCTAAGCAAGTAATACATTAGAAATACTTATGATCATTTAATCAACTTGCATTACCATTTAATATAAAATACTAAACCATCACATGAAAAGCATCACACATGACACACTGATTTTTCATGTGGAAACCCAACTAGGAAAAACCATGGTGGGGATGAATACCCACAAGCTGTTCTTTGAGCTCTTATGAAGTATGCTCTATTAGAATCCTAGTCTGGTTAAAGACTTTTACAATAGGTTCTGCTAGGAACCGATCCTTCTAGGGATCACCCGGTTAAAGGTTAGAACCCTGTTAAAGGTTACCTCGCAAGAGGATTTGAAGAACTCATTGAATTGAGTCACCCTATTAAATGATTTACACAAAAGCCTATTGAAGCTACCCAGTTAAGGGATTTTCCAACTGTTGAAATGATTAGAAGTCAACAGGTAATACACTGATCTGATAACAACACACAATGCCAAGGCAGATCCACTTTAGCTTCTTTACTTCTGCAATCACACTTTTGCAGGTAACAACACACTTCTCTGGTCTGGAAAGAATCAAGTATCTCTTCACTTGGATACACACATAACATTTTCCAACAACCTTACAATGCAAATCATCATCGACCTTATAGGAAACAAATAGGTCAGTAGCATAAACCCTAAACCCTAAACATTTAGGTTGTCAATATAGTCGGTCCAATCCTGACCGTTCAATCACATTGCATTGAATAAAATAGTCTTGAATAGATCTCAAGACATTCTCCATCGCTCGTTCTTTGCCACTTCTAGAAGCTAATAACCCATCACGTGCTCTCCACCGTTTATAGAGACTTTGCACATTCCCGAGGTAGATAGGATCAATCTCCATGCAAGATCCTCAAGAAAATCCTTCACGCGCACAAGGCTGATGTGGCAACACGATCTGATCTTCATTTCAATGCAAACCCATCATAGGATGTCATCGATCAAATCAAACAGACTTGAAATGCATCAACCGGAAACCTTGAAGATGAGACTACCAACCGGTTCATATTTCAACATACCGGTTCACCACTTCGCATATACCAGTTCACATCATCATACTGGTTGTCTTGACAGTTTGCTATCTTCAATATTCTGGTTCACTCTTCAGCATATGGACATCAATGATAACATACAATATCATCAAGTCATCAAGCTCTGCACAAATGCCAATAGAATCCAGCATAGAATATGCTACTTTGAGCAGTACATTATCATTGAATTTAATCATCCAATTGTAGTCAGTGTGACTCCCATCTTGTGATTGAGTAGTGAGCTCTAAATAGTTGGTCTTTCTACATGTGCAGACTCCATTTGTACACACATATTATTTCCAGTAGTATCATTTGATTGTGGGTAAGGTTTCCCACCATGCTTTTTCCCCTTACAGGGTTTCCATGTACAAATATCTCTGTTATGTGTTGTGGATGTTGTTTCTCTTTCTGTTTCATGCATTAAGTTTCATCGGTATTGATATTAACTATTAATTTGTTAACCGACATTAAGTTTGGTTTACCGGTATTAAGTATCGAATTTGATTAAGTTATATTTGGGTTGAAATTATTTGACAACTAATTCATCCCGCCCCCCCTCTCAGTTGCCTCTGGGTCCTAACAGTTGATCCTTATTGATTCATCATATCATCAAAGTTCATTTAGAATAACAAGTTGACCACAATAGAATTAAAAGAAAAAACATCATTACTCTGTTAATCCAAAGTTAATAGAAATGCATGACTCTTTTGTCAATCAATATAAGGATCCCAATCTCAAAATAACACCAATAGTATAAATAAATCACAAATTTCCAATATCTCAACTTAATTCATTAAATCACATTTCATTCCTAATAATTCCAAATTAATAACATAACTAATATTTTAATATTCAATCATTTAAGAACTCAAGGCTTCTTCTTATAATTTGTTCTAATTAATATAAAAAATAGGTTTTAAGGACCCGAAACCTTTAACAAAAGAGAAAAAGATAATTCAGTAGAGAACAACAAGACCAGCAATGAAACATCATACAAAAGACTGGCAAGAAGGCCAATAAATCGAACGAACAACAAAAGACTAGGAATAACAAAGCAAAAAAAAACTAGATAAAAGACCTAGTCAGCTAACAACAACTATAGAGACTTAAGAAGATCAATTGCCTTGATGACCAATGGGTCATAGTTTGTCGAAGCAACTTTGAGCTCTTCGATTTCCTTGTTTGGATTTTTCTCCTTCTTCTTGCCTTTGGTCCTTGTTTTTGGTCCTTGCACATCTCCCATGACTTCAATGTCAGGTTCCTGCTCTAGGGAATCCTTCTCATCCTCCAGCTTACAAATCAAGATTTTGATGTTATTAGCCGAGACATTTAGAATGTTATGGATTTGTTCAACAATGCTTCTGAGGCAGGTGTCAATTTTGTTGAGTTTGTTGTCAATATCCACCATTCTCTGGTCTATAGCATTGTCATTGGTTTTTATCTCGTCCAGGGCCTTCTCCACTTTCTCAAACCTTGGGTTGAAGGCATCCCTAATCTCTTCAGATCTAGCAATAGGTTTTTCCAAATCCTCAACATACTCAGCCATGGATTTACCTTCATCAATTCTAATTGTCTCCAGAATTTGAACCCTATGACTCAGTTTCTTATTTTCCTCCACAAATTTCTTGTGACTGTTTATGAGCTAGTTGAAGGTGTCCATAAAACCCTTCAAACCCTCAAGAGGAGGATTTTAAGGGGGGTTTTTTTCACCAGCCTTGACCTGCTCAGTATTGGGAACATCTCCACCAGTAATCTGGTCAACATTTCCACCAACACTCTGGTTGAAACCATCCCCCGTAATCTCCTCCTCAACTTTTTGGTCCACATGAGGATCCTTACTCTGCACTTTTTCCTCCAACTCTGAATTGCCCTGCCTTTTCTGCTTTTTCCTTTTCTGAAAGGAGGATTTAGATTTCTTCTTTTGAGGGAACAGAGAGTCATCCTTTTTAGAGTCCTCAGAGACCTCCAAGGAGGAGGAGGAGTGAATCTGGAAGACCTTCTCTTTACTTTTTTTCTTTCCCTTAGAAGAGAATGACTTAATGCTCACATGTTTTCCTTTCTTACCAAGTTTAGCTTTAGAGTCCTCCAGGCTCTCCTCAAACTCACTTTTCGAATCACCTTCAGAATCCTCACCCATAGAAAAATTAGAGTCTAATCCTTCCTCCTCAGAATTAGAGATAAAAAGTTGGGGCCGGACAATTTGATTAGCTTTAATATGGTCATAGATTAAAACCATAAGACCTTGGTGCATAGCAGTGTCTCCCTTAGGGTTTTCTCTATGGGCTTTGATAGTAGCATTCATTGAGAAAATAAGGAAATAGGGTGTGTTAACTTTGTCTTCATACCTGAAATGGTTGAGCAACACAAAATGGTAACCATAAACTTTGGTAAATTTTCTATCCAAGGTTTAGCAAAAGCCCTGGGAGGGTAGTAGGTCTTACTAAGCTTAACCAGGCACTTCTTCTCCTTAGCAGTTTCAGGGTATCGCTCGATGGCCTACTTGCTGAGCTTTCTATCCCTATAGAAATTACTTCCCTCCCTCCAGAGACCCATCACCTGAGCAATGAGGTCTTCATCAATGGAGATAGTTTGATCTCCCATCTTTAGGGTGCCCTTCCTCCAATTTTTGCTGAAACAATTAGTGATTTTAGCATCCCTCACATGGAGTCTTTCCATATACTTCATTAGCCCGCCCTTCTGAAGGATACTCCAAATTTCCTCCTTTTGTTTCCATTCCTTACAATTACTGGGCTCGTAGCGGTGCCTGTTACCCCCCATAGTTTCACAACTCAAACCAAAAAACTAAGAGTTGCAGATAGCTATAGGAAAGAAATTTCTCGATGCGATCCCAAAGACCCAAAAAGCATGGGAGAAGGTGGCATTTGTCTTGTCATTAATGGTACTAACACAATAATAATTAGTAATAGCCCTCCAAGTCATGCTATTAATAATTATATAATCTATTTAAGATCTTTGAGGTGCAGTTATATTGATCCATGAAAATGATCGATCTAGCGTCATTGAGGAGATCCTCTTCACCCTTCCAGGTAACCATGTTGTCATGAGTGACCGCCATGTTAGCTCCCCAGTCAACGGGGCCATTTTCTTCATGATAAATGTGGGAAATAAAACATTTAGCGAAGGTGTTAATGAGATCCCTAGCGGCCACCTTTTAGCTAGGAGGATGCCTTGGAGAGCAGCCATTGCTTTCACCATGTGGTTAGTTTGGCAACCTATAGGAACAACTACAATTTTCTTACAAATACCATTTTCAGCTCTAAGAATTGCACCACATCCCGTTGGTCCAGGATTTCCTTTGGTAGCACCATCAAAGTTGATTTTGAGCCATCCATGAGGGGGAGAGTACCATGTAGCTTCAATTCTCTTACTTTGTTTATAATCAATACTTACAACACTCTTCAGGTTCCATGAGTTGAGGATGTGATCTTCCAGGCAATTGATAGGATTGCAAGGTTCTCCAATGATCCCGAGGTTCTCCACTATTTCCCTTTGAATTTTTTGAAAAACAAGAGCCTGGGGGAGAGAAGTATCCCTGGAGATGTGGTTGTTTCTTTCTTTCCAAATCCCCCATAGGATGTGTAGGAGAGAGAGCTACCACAAAGATCTCAAAGAGGGGTTAGACCAATGATAACTCCAAGAGTGGAAAAAATCTTGAATAGCGTTAGGAAACACCCATTCCATACAAAAATTCTTAAGAAAGATTTCCCAAATTGAGATAGTGAAAGAACAGTGGATAGCCAAGTGTTCCACATACTCTTCATCCTCAAGACACAAAGCACACCTATTAGGGAAGATAAAACCTCTAACCTTCAGGTTATCTAGAGTCAAAATTTTATTTTGGAGAATGGTCCAGTATGAGATATTGATCTTTGGAATAAGACCCTTAATCCAAGCTTTAGACTAGAAGGGGTTCTCTGAACGGGTTGGAGTCAGGACACCATACATAGAAGAAACAGTAATGTTGCCTTTGGGTTCAAACTTCCAAATAAGAATATCTTCTTCATTGTTCAACCAAACAGAAGACAAGTGTTTCTTGAGATTGATGAGGTCAGGGTGAATATCTTCAATGTTCTGTCATTTGTCACCTAACTAATACCCCTCAACCAAGGAACCAAAAACTCTTTTACAAGGGCAACAAAAGGGCCCCAATCAGGGATTTCCAAAAAAGGCTTATCAAGCAACAAGGGATCTTCCCAAAATCTAACTTTCCTACCATTACCAACTCTCCATTTCACCCCTTTGGCAATGTTGTCTTTACACTTAGAAGCATGATTCCAAATGTGAGACCCATTGATACTGAAATCAGAATTGATGAAAGAGGAAAGAGATGAAGATATAAGACAATACTTACTTCTCCAAATTTCAAACCACTTACTATCGAAGTGGAACAATCTCCATATCTGTTTAGACAAAAGAGCTTCATTGAGGGTCTTGATTCTCCTCAGACCCAGACCATCCTTTCTTTTTGATCTACAAACCTTGTCCCAAGCCACTAAAGCCATTCTTTTCTTTTCCTCAACCCTAGACCAAAGAATTTTTTTTTGAATTTTTTCAATAGCATCAACAAACTTAACTGGGATTCTGAAGAGACTAAGGGCATAAATAAGAATGCTTTGAAGGGATGCTTTAAGAAGTTGTAACTTGCTAGCCTGACTTAAGAGAGCACCTTTCTAGCCAGCAAGCTTTCTTTGAAATTTATCCACCAAAGAACTCCAAAAGGAATTAGGGGGAGCTATGCCCAGGGGGAGACCAAGGTAGGTAGCAGGGAGATCAACAATCTGACATTCCAGAATTCTGCTAATTCTATGTTGTCTTCTCTTAGGAGTGTTGATAAAAAATGCTTCACTTTTAACCCAATTGATAAGCTGGCCAGAAGCAGACACAAACTTGCATAGGGTGTCCTTTAGGATTCTGGCTTCTGAAATGCTTGAATCCCCCATAATGATGGTGTCATCCATAAATTGTTGGTGGGAGAAAGTATGATCAACAGAAGAGGGCTGTAGACCTTTAAAGATACCTCTAGTCACCATGCTTTCCATGAACCTACCAAAACATTCAGCCATAATGATGAAGAGAATAGGGGAGATGGGATCCCCTTGCCTCAAACCTCTGGAGGCTTTAAAGAAGGGGGAGGGGGATCCTTTAACAAGAACAACAAAGGAGGCAGAGGAGATAAGCTACTTGAAGAGGTCCACACATATGTTAGAGAAGCCAAAATCCAAGAGAACCTTCATGAGGAAAGACCAATCGACCCGATCATAAGCCTTAGAGAGATCAAGCTTAAGAATTAAACCCTACTTCTTGGCCATAACAAGGGAATGGATATTCTCATGGACAGTAATGATGGAGTCAAGAATTTTCCTTCCTAGCAAAAACCCATTCTACTGATGACTGATCAATGAGGGAAGGACATTCAAGAGCCTGGAGGTGAGGACCTTGGAAATTATCTTATAAAAAGAGTTGCATAAACTGATTGGCCTGAACTTGCCTTTGGAGTCAACTCCTTGAATTTTGGGGATCAAAGTAATGAAGGTGCCATTAATTTATTTCAGAAGTTTTCTTGCCCCAAAAAATTCTTTAACCCCATTGGAGACATCTTTCCCAACTATATCCTAGAAATCTTGGAAGAAGAACATAGGGAAGCCATCAGGTCCAGGGGCTTTGTTGCCTTCAAAAGAAAAGACAACATTTCTGATCTCCAAGTCCAAATGGATGGAAGTCAAGAAAGAATTCTTCTCCTCATCAATAAGGCAAGGAATGTTCTGAAGGAAGGAATTTTGAACATCATCATCCAAGCTTTGATCCCTACAAAGAAGATCAAAGAAGAAAATTTTGGCCTCATTTCTAATCTCCTCCTCCTTGACTAGCTCCACATTGTCCACCATCAATTTTTTGATCCTATTATCCACTTTGTGTTTGATAGTCGACATATGGAAGAATCTGGTATTCTTATCCCCTTCCTTCAGCCAAATACATCTAGATCTCTGCTTCCAAAAAGCTTCTTCTTTAGCAATGATATCGTGGTATCTTTTGAGGATCTCATTTTCTTCTATAATAGTCACAGTGGAAAATCCATCCTTATAGATTTGGACCTGAATTTTGTTGAGGTCTTCCTGAATTTTTCCTTTGGCCTCAAAAATATTCCCAAAACTAGATTTATTCTAGGTCCTTATGTTATCTTTTATGCTTTTAAGTTTCTTCACAACTCTATACATGGGAGTACCCTCAACTTGAATGTTCCACCAGTCTTGAATTTTATGAGTAAAATTCGGATGTAAAGTCCACATTTTTTTATACCTAAAGGGAAAATGCCTTCTCCTATTAATGGGGTCAGCAATAAGAGTTATGGGGTAGTGGTCAGACACAACATGAATGTGAGAAGACAAAGAGAAGAAGAAGTGTCTGAACCAATCATCAGAAATAAGATCCTTGTCAAGGTGAACTTGAATAAGGTCATTTCCAGCCCTCCTATTAATCCAAGTGTAATTAAAACCCTGCATCTCCACATCATTAAGGGCCTAAGTGTTTATAAAATCGATGAGGTCTAGTCTACTATCCAAATGAGAAGGGAATGGACCAAATTTTTCCTCCTCTTTCAATGGGGTATTGAAGTCTCCCATGACCAGCCAATTGAGGTTCTTGAAGCTATCTCTTATTTCCATAAGATTTTTCCAAAAATTGCTTCTGGCTTTCAAAGTATTAGGAGCATAAATGTTTGTGAGGACCCAAGAGGTATCATCTTTTAAATTCTCAAATTTAATGCAAGAAAACATGCTCTCTTGAATAAGAACTTAACCTCTAACACTATTGAGATTCCCGATAGTTGCAATGCCTCTAGAGGCACCTTCCTAGCTACCACCACAGATGCTACCAGATTTAAAGAAAGTCAAAGCTTCAACCTTTTCTCTACTCATCTTAGTTTCTTGAATAAGAAAAATATTAGGTTTACTATCCCTAATCATATTCCTAATAATATCATGCTTGTGGGGATTATTAAGTCCCCTAATGTTCCAAGAAACAATCTTCATAATTACTTACCAATTCCTAACTCCTTCAGAGTCCTCTGAGTCCCATCTGCTATGTTCTTGCTATCCTCCTTATCTCTGACTTTGTGGTTTGAAGGTCATCCTATGGATGATGAGATATACCCTACATCAACTTGAGCAATTCTACTAGACTTCCTTAATTGGGCAGCAGATCGTTTCTTGTTCCTGTGTTTTGGAATTTTCCACTTGGCTTCTTTCTCAAAAACCACTTTAGGATTGCTAAGGATTATAGAAATTTCCTCTTCATTACCCCATATAGGTGATATGGATTCATGTGAAGAGATATTGACTATTTTAGTGGCTTGATCTGAATCAGAAAGGTTCAGACCCAAGATAGCACATTTCCGTGTCTCTTGAAAATCATAATTGTTTGTGAGAGGGGAAGAGTCAGCATTTTCTTCCTATGATCCAGTGATCTCCCCTTCCTTAAAATCCTTATCCTTCTGATCCTCTTCATTGGAATCTTCCTTACTAGCCAAGGTGTCAACAATCACCATCTGAGTATTTTCTTTAGAAGGTTCATTCTAATCTATTATTTCCTCTCTTGGGATTTGTCCTCCCAGGAGGTTATCTGCTTCCATTCATTCTTTTCTTAAAGTTTCCTGGGGGAAAAGATGTTTAGAAACAAAGGTTGAGGAGACCACATCCTTATTCTCCCCCAGGGGTCCAAAACAGTTGATCTCAGCTTGGTCAGTTTCCTTATTTTCTGTATTTTTGACTTGGCAGATCTTTTTCTCTGGAGCCTTTCTACTTTCTACTACAGTTTTGGCTTACTTATTATCCCCTTTAGGCTTAAGAGGGAAATGTTTAGCCCAGTGACCTAAATTTTTACAATGGAAGCAAGCAAAGAGGATGGATTCGTATTCAATCTATTATTTCCAAGTACCCAACTTAGATACAATATCTATCTTCTCGGGCATATCTGCGTCGTGGGAGATCCCTACACAGAATCTGGCATGATTGAGCCTTCTTCTTGAGGCTATGACTGCATCAATTGAAAGGAGCTCCCCAAAAGAGCTTACTATACCCGAGAAAATACTTTCTGTCCAGTATTCAAAAGGTAGACTTGGGAGCTTAACTCAAATTGGGACTTGCACCAGAAGAGATTCACTCATATTTAGATTCGGGTGCCATTTCTCGAGGACGAGAGTTGTCTTTCCAACCAATCAAGGACTACCATAGAGGATCCTTATTTTATCTTCTTCACAAGAAAAGGAAAAGGTGAGAAGGCCTTTAGGTAGAGCCAAAATTTCAACATTGCCTTTCAAAGCCCATTTCTGTTTAACGTAAGCCCTAACAATCTCAATGTTTGGACGTGGTCCCATAAATTTACCCACCAGAGAGTTTGACATGATACTTATGTTACAGTCCAAAACCAAGTCAGGGATAGAGATGGCAAACTTACCACCATTTGGGTCCGATATATTCTTGACAGGAGGCAGGGAAGATTTCCCAGATGGTATAGTTCCAAAGAGGGTTGACCACTTTCTAATTTATTTTCCATTCTCCAAAACCTCTTCACGTGGGTTGGACGCCCCAATCACATTACCGGGACCCACATTATTCTCTGGCAGAGTACCGTTAGCCTACAGAATATCTAGAGGCTTGTCCTTCTCCCCCATCTGGCTAGCTCCATCAATCTAGCCACTTCCTCCATTGGAACCAGAGTTCCCACCTTGTAGAGAATTCGATTAACTAATTTAATGGTGAATAAACCAGTTCTTATGCATTACAAGTACAATAAATAAAAACATTACTATTGAATAACCATTATAACAACTCACAACACATTGCATACTTTTTATTAAGGCCAAAGCCAACATTTTATGACAAGGCAAAATAGGAGTTGTGGGAATTTCACCCACGACTATGGGTGAGTCCCTATAGTTGTGGGATCTCCCATGGTTGTGGGAGTTTCTCCCTGTAGTCATGGAATCTCCCATGGCTGCGAGAGATGCTCCCATGATAAATAAAAAAAACACAAAGGTAAAAAAAATTAAATACAGAGCCGAGCCAAATATTTTTATAGGAAATTAACAAAGAAATTCTACAACAATTTCATAGAGAGATAAACTATCTAAACAAAACATCTAGAATTCATAATGCACAACAAGGAATTAATATTAATAATCAAAACCCCAAATTTTCTTTTGGATTTCCTATAATTTGGGTCAATAAATAAATTACAAAAATTGAAAACTTTTCTATTTTTCAAAACCTCAATTTTAACCCATAATTTTGAAAAATATTTTGCCAGATCAAATATAAATGCAAAACGCCCAATTCCATAATTTTGAAATTTGAAATACTAATCATTTTCTTCAACTTGAAAACAAATTCAACATGCATGGCATGGATTCGAAGCCCCTACCTCAAAATGATGTCCGAAAAGAAAATATGTAGAAGTAGAAGTAGAAATTAAATGAAAGTTCCTTGGTTCCAAATCTGGAGAGCCAGACAATCCCCAATCCAAAACTTTGACACATAAATTCAATCCCCTTATTAAAATTCCTCCACAAAATACAAAATAATCTCCATTGCAATCCCCCCAAAAAAACCAAACAAACTTTTCAATCGCAGTTCTTTACCCCCAAGAATTTCCTTCATAGGAAGAGCTTCTCCAAAAACCCCCCAAAAGCAGAGGGAAATAATTTTCCAAATCATAAATCCCATTGCATATGACAATTCCCCCATAAATGAATTCATTAATTTTATTTTTGTTACCTTGTCATTTGTACCTTATAATAAGAGTGAGTCGTCTTGCAAAATTTTTAGTTGAGTCTTTGTCTTATTAAAAAATTGTTGGTTCAATCCCTAATCCACCTGTAAATCATTTCTAAATCCTTAGTGTTAAGTTTCAATGGTCTGTTGAACCTCATGAACCCCTTGAACCATCTTGAATAGAGTTCATAGTGTTCATTTAGGTACCGCAGGTTCTAAGTTGTGTCTAAGACATTTTTGGGCTAACGTTCACTTAAGTGTTTTGTAGCAACTCAATTTCACGGTCACAAGTGCTATTTCATATATTATTTCTCCAAGCTATGAACCGTTTGAACCTAGTTCAAATAGTTCAGTGATGTTCAAACTATTCGATGAAGTTCAAGGTTCAAGCTCTGCAGGTCTGATTTTATGACAGTCATATAGACCCGCACACAGTAGCTCATATCATTTTACTCAAGAATTATTTTTGAAATCACTCTGGTCAAAATGGGGAAAACTAGGTTATGACCAACATATCCAAAATTGAAAAAGATCCAATAGTGAAAACAAAATTTATGGGCTCCGCACCAAGACAGATTTTGACTATCACAAATATTTTTAGTCCGCCCAACATAATGAATATTTTTATTTTGAGTTAAAATATTCAAGTGCCACCTGTCCAAATATTATAATAAACTTTAGAGAATTATATTGCTAATGTTTATAAATATTTTATGTTATAAAAAAGAGTAATGGGGAAAGTGAAAAGCATAAGTGAAAAGGTTTTTCAAGATTTGGTTATAAAACTGAATAATGATCTCACGTAGCTATTTATGGCAAAAGAATTGAGGGAGGCATGGTTCTTCTTCTTTTTCTTTTCTTCGAGCAGCCTGTGGGGGAGGGCGAGTAGATTTTTATTTGTAAGGGAGGAGTTGAAGCTTTTCTAAGCATTGCTTTGTACAGAAAATATCAATCTTTGAGTTGATTTCCAGACATGAATAGAATGCAGATGATATCTTCAATCTTTGTGTTGCTGATATTCTTCTCATGGCTATAGCTGGACTTTGAGCCTTTGCAGTTGTTTATTAATGTCTTTTCTGTTATAATCGATTGTGTATGTAGATTTATTACAAGTCTGTGTGCTTGAAAGTAAGCCATATTGGAGCAATGACTTTCTCTGTTAGTTTTTAGTCCAAATGCTATCCATAAGTGCAAAAAATTAAACTTTGATTTAATGGTCTTCATTTATATATGTTTTGTAAGTCTTTGGCATTCATTTTCATGGCTATGGATGAATGTTATTTTCCTTTATTTCTTTCTGGTTAAAAGCATATCAACAATTTAATTCCTTGTAAATCTTCTAAGAGGGAGTTGTACCTCTCAATTCAGAGGAAGATTATCACTTCAATGATAATCTATCCAACTGTTAGTACTTTTTGTCCTTCATTATGGGAATTTTGAGTTTCTTTGTATAGTTATCTTCGAAGGACAAATCTGTTCACTAACAGATTTTTGGTGACTCTGCTGGGAATTCAGAATCAAAGACCAGTGCATTTTGTTTCCTTAGATTTTTAGATTTATCTCTGTGCAGGAGATTGGCGACTCTGTATATAAACATCATGCTCAAGGCAAGAGCAATGAGAAAAGGGAAAAGACCAGATCCTTCGATCTTGGAAATTATTGCAATAGATGATAAAGTACTACATGACTTCTTAGAGCATTACAAAGAAATTATTTCTCATGCAGTTAAAAATCATATAAGTGTGGAAGATGATCATGCATCCACTCTTCTATGGAGAAGTCTTTGCATCAAATTTCACAAATTGAAAGAATTGAAAGAAAAGACAAGAATGTTGCAGCTGAAAGAAGAATTAAAATTTGATGATGATGAGGCTCCAGTCATCTCAGTTTCATCTCACTCCTACAATTACCTTGTCTTGAATGAGCAAGAAGTTCAGCAAGAAACAATTCAGTCTCATGAAAGTCAAACAATGGTAAGTGAGAATAATCAAGACAACATTGGAGAACCTGCGAACTTGAATGAAAAAGTTTTTTTGAGATCTTTCTCTTACCCGGAAATAGAAACTTTCAGTTTTGATAGTATGGAAAGTTATCTTGTTCTAAAAAGTATAAAGGATGAAATTTTTTAGATTTACATGCAACTAGAGTATGAAGCTTTCAATCTTATACGTGAAGTTGATGAAAATGATTCTTTATGTTTAAAAGTTTGTGATGAGTCCTTCATAGAATCATTTCATTTTGAAAGTAAAGCAATATTATGTCTTCCTAATGAAGAGTTGCAGTCCCAAGAACTGTTGACCGGTTTGGCTAGTACTTCTTTTTGTGAAGAAGAGATCATAGAGCAGTTCTTGTCATCCATTGAAGAAGGGGATTTCAAGGAGAAGGATTCAGGTATTAATTCATTTCATGCATTAAGTTTGAATAGGGAATTTGCAGATTTAATTTCAGTAAAAGATGTTGAAGTTTTTTTAGCTAAGTTGGATCCCATGCATGATGAAGTGTCTCTCTATTCTGAGATTAGTTCAAATGCTGAAAATTATTTTAAGAATGATGGTCTTAATAGTGGTGATTGTGAGAATGATGCAGCCTTTTCCGTAGGAATTTCTGAGCATTACTTTTTTCAGCCAGAAATAGAACATTATTTGAGAAGTACTGTGCAGATGTTTCCAGAAAATTTAGAAGTTCATGATGAAACATGGCTTTTTGGGCATGAATGTGTATTCACAAAGTTCTTACATATTGTTAGTTTGGTGTTCAGCATTGAAGAAGTTACTAGAAGAGCATGGTTTTGGGTTGCTTCATTTGAACAGAAGCCATTTTTTCAGAAAAGGCTCCTTCTTCTGCCAACCGATGGATGGTTTTGTGTAAGAAGTTCTTGGCTGCAGTTCTCATGGTGTGATTTTCCTACCTGTATATTTTTGTAAATAATATTTTTGGTGTGATCTAGGTGTAGCTTGTCTTAATTTTCAGCCTTGGTTTAGTGTGGGTTTTTGGCTTGTTAGTTTTTCCTTGTTGCCTCCGCCCTCTGCAAGAAGCTCCACATGCTTTGTTTTTCTTGACTCTGTTGCCCAATGGCTAGGCACTGATCTCTTCCAAAGATATTCTAGAATCTCCTAGTCCTTTACAGTCCTGGTCCCCAGTCAGAGCCAATGTTACCTTGTCATTCGTACCTTATAACAAGAGTGAGTCACCTTGCAAAATTTTTAGTTGAGTCTTTGTCTTATTAAAAATTTGTTGGTTCAATCCCTAGTCCACCTGTAAATCATTTCTAAATCCTTAGCATTAAGTTTCAATGGTTTTTTGAACTTCATGAACCCCTTGAACCATCTTGAACAGAGTTCATAGTGTTCATTTAGGTACCGCAGGTTCTAAGTTGTGTCTCAGACATTTTCGGGCTAACGTTCACTTAAGTGTTTTGGAACAACTCTATTTCACGGTCGTAAGTGATGTTTCATATATTCTTTCTCCAAACTATGAACTGTTTGAACCTAGTTCAAATAGTTCAGTGATGTTCAAACTGTTCGATGAAGTTCAAGGTTCAAGCTCTGCAGGTCTGATTTTATGACAATCATATAGACCTACACACAGTAGCTCATATCTTTTTACTCAAGAATTAGTTTTAAAATCCCTCCAATAAAAATGGAGAAAACTAGGTTATGACCAACATATCCAAAATTGAGAAAGATCCAACAGTGAAAACGAAAGTTATGGGCTCTGCACCAAGACAGATTTTGACTATCACAAATATTTTCAGTCCGCCCAACATAATGAATATTTTTATTTTGAGTTAAAATATTCAAGTGCCACCTGTCCAAATATTATTATAAACTTTAGAGAATTATATTGCTAATGTTTATAAATATTTTATGTTATAAAAAAGAGTAACGGGGAAAGTGAAAAGCATAAGTGAAAAGGTTTTTCAAGATTTAGTTATAAAACTGAATAATGATCTCATGTAGCTATTTATGGTGAAAGAATTGAGGGAGGCATGGTTCTTCTTCTTTTTCTTTTCTTCGAGCAGCCTGTGGGGGAGGGAGAGTAGATTTTTATTTGTAAGGGAGGAGTTGAAGCTTTTCTAAGCAATGCTTTGTATAGAAAATATCAATCTTTGAGTTGATTTCCAGACATGAATAGAATGCAGATGATATCTTCAATTTTTGTGTTGTTGATATTCTTCTCATGGCTATAGCTGGACTTTGAGCCTTTGCAGTTGTTTATTAATGTCTTTTCTATTATAATCAATTGTGTATGTGGATTTATTACAAGTCTGTGTGCTTGAAAGTAAGCCATATTGGAGCAACGACTTTCTCTGTTAGTTTTTAGTCCAAATGCTATCCATAAGTGCAGAAAATTAAACTTTGATTTAATGGTCTTCATTTATATCTGTTTTGTAAGTCTTCGGCATTCATTTTCATGGCTATGGATGAATGTTATTTTCCTTTATTTCTTTCTGGTTAAAAGCATATCAGCAATTTAATTCCTTGTAAATCTTCTAAGAGGGAGTTGTACCTCTCAATTCAGAGGAAGATTATCACTTCAATGATAATCTATCCAACTGTAAGTACTTTTTGTCCTTCATTCTGGGCATTTTGAGTTTATTTGTATAGTTATCTTCGAAGGACAAATCTGTTCACTAACAATTTTGTAACTCCCATCATACAAATTAACATTATTAAAATCCCTTTTGCCAACATATTTCATGCCAATGTCACTGGTCACATTAAAAAGTTTACTAGGCACTATTTTTAAAAAAAAGGTTACAGACACTTTTGCCAACATAGGAGTTAAGTTATCGGCCCCTATCATGTGGCAAGGTGAAAGCAATATGTCTTTAGAGGCTAAAGAGAAATTATTTTTTGATCGCATCAATGGAAAGGTTACTCCCTTATTATGTCATGATGGCCCTTAGATCCAATTGCTTCATTAATGATGGTTGAGCTAGTGGGAAGTTTCTAGATTGCATGAGGTGGACTACCCCGCACGCTTTGTGGGCGATTAATTTTTTGCTTTGCGTTGGCTCTGCATTTCTTTGTTGGTATTGCAGCGTCTCTTTTTTTTCAAGTGAAGGAGGGGTTGTTGGAACTATTGAAATAATGGGGGGCAATATTAACAAGAATGAGCCAATGAGCTGTGAAGGTTGGAAGAAGGAACATAAAGTGTGGAGAAGATTACAGAAAAAAAGGATAACATGGTATATGGAGAAACTACATGGTAAAAAGGACCATGTTTCCAAACTCTTTGTTAAGGGATGGAACAAAAATAAAGTCACTCTGTTTGGGTAGACAATGAAGTTGGATGAGAAATTGGTTGCAGAAGTTACAAGGCTGTCGATGGAAGGGGCCAAATTATTCAAGGACAAAAAATTCTCTGACAATGCGATGAAAACATTTCCCAAGAATGAAGATGAAAAGGAGAGGCTTGTTAAGCATGACATAACTTACTTCGCTCCCAACTAGATAAAAAGCTTTTGGTGTAAAATGTTGAAAGTGATAATGGAATTTGTTATGATTGATGGGAGGTTTACTAAAGTTTATAGCTACCATTTTATGTTTCTCAATCATTTTAGATATGGGAATAATGTTTCCTTTCCTTATTATCTGGTTTATTCCCTTAATGATTGTTTGGCTGACCATATTAAGAACCCTAAGTTGAGCCCTTTGGCTCATCAGGGATTAATCCTTTTAATTTATGAGCACTTTGAAGCTAGGGTTAACGGGGTGAAGGATATTTTGGAAGATAGAGATGAGGATTACACCCCCAGTTATGGTTCTCATGACTCTGAGTTTGAGGTTAAGGTCGTCACCTCTACCCCCTAAGAAGAGGGTCAGAATTCCCAAGAAGAAAAATGATGTCTTGTTGGTGAAGGAAACCTCTAGTTATAAGGTGAAGCCCAAGGGGAAGGGTAAGAGGTTAATTTTATCTGATTCTGATATGGGGGGTGAGAAGCATCCTAAATTTTCTAAAAAACCAAGAATTAGAACCGATGGACATGGACTCCCAGGACTTACAAGACAAGCCATAAATGATGCTCGATATTTTGGGAACTGCTAGAAGTGCCTCGGTTGATATGCATCACTTCCAATGTTGGGTGTTCCATGAAATTAAGACTCTGCATCTCAAGCAGAGAACTACCTTAGCTACGATGAAAAGGGTTGAAGGGTTTGTGGAGAAAGAGGGTCAAGCAAGAATTAAGGACAAGAGGAAAGGATGCGCTTCAGAGAGAAATGAGTGCGCCCTATGGAAAGAAGACAAAAAAAGAATGATTTTGGAGTGCCTTTAGAAAAATGGTGAGGCTATTGAGCTTTTTTAAGAATAGATATGATGAAAAGTTTGGGGAGATTATCCTGAAAATCCAAAAAATTGAGACTGATCTCAAGAAGATCATGGAGAATAGTGTGGCTATGCTAAGAGTGTCTGCTACCAATATGTCGATAATGATGGCTAGATTGGAGAAGATGCACAATGATAGAAACTTTGTAGATCTGGAGATGGATGTTGGGGTCTCTAGAACAAAGGATATCCCTCACACTACAAGGAGGACTAGACAAAGAACCAAGGTTGTGGAGGTACCTATGCCTCTAGATCTTCTCAACCTCAAGGAACCTGCAAAGACCATGATGATGCTAGAGAAAGAGGCTACTGATGGTCTCAATATTTTCATGTAGTTGGTCATGGTTTTTTGTTTGTGTTAGCCATCACCTTGCTAGTTTTTTGTTGTTCTTACCTCTGGCTATTATGTCTTTGTTGTCCTTCTCTCTTGCAGTCAATTCTTCTTCTTTGTTGTTAATCTTGGTCTAGTTGTTTTAATGATCTATCTTTGGATTATGATGTAAGGGGTTTCGGGTCCCCTCAAAACCTGCCTCAAAACCTATTTTCGCTTAATCAAAAACATAATTAAATGCCCTTTTAAAATAATATTATCATTATTATTTCTTTTAACAATAACTTAGATTGTGTGGTGAATGTGAGATTTTGGATTTGACTGTGTGTTCTTTTTTGTTATCAACATTTTGAATCATACTCTATGATTCATCATCAGGATCAACTAGAGAACATTTATAGATTTGATTGTGTTCTAAAGTATGATTTGAAACGTTGATAACAAAAAAGCACACAGTCAAATACAGAAGCTCACATTCACCACACAATTATGGACTGTGGAAACTTAATGTCTACAATACCTTAGATTATTTTACGAAAGCCAAAATATAACAATTTAATTTTATTATATATTTTATATCATTAATTTATCACAAATGCCAAATTAAATGTTAAACATTTAATTTTAATCTTGCACTATTTACATTTTATTAAATGAATAATTAATCAAAAGTATTTAAGTACTTTTTATTATAAAATTAAATCTTTTTCGCAACAATAATTAATTAACATTAGCCAAACTCTAAGATGACAACTGCAATATACAACATGAAAACCCAAGGACAGGACCGACAATCACTAGACTAACTACAACCACAAGGATACTTGATAGGGAGGTTGTGTCTAGGTTCTAGTTGATATCTCAATTTACCACTTTATCATTGGGTTAGAGAGAATGCTCAAACCTGAAGATTCAGGTGGAGCCGATGCTCGGTATCTGCAGCTGCATAAACAAACCATCGAACATGTGCATACATACCATATAACATCACATTGTGAAAAGGGAATGGAAGCAATGTAGCTCGCCCATAGAGAGAAGTGTGGTTCTTTTCCCTTTCACTCGAACACAATAGAGATAAAATATAGTGTAAGATCAAAGCAATAATTATCTATAAGCATAAATATTAAATCCTAACATTACATATAAAATCTATCTCAATAATCATCTAACTATCATGGAAAAGTTATCTCCAATAATCATATAATAATTAGCAATATAAAAAAATCATTATTATAGCAATCCACATAACATAGAGTATCAGTGTCACATAAGAAACTAGGGAACATGGTCAAACATCATATCCAAAACAAAATCTACCAACACCAAAAGGGTCGAAACCAGACAGAAGGCTCAAAAACATAAATTCTGACAAGCCAAAAGAGAGAGGGGCACTCCATTGTAGATAGAGGCACAAAGTCCTGCTTCTTACTTGACTAAGAAACCAACTGGGAGCCAAGAAAGAATGCTCCTCCATTTGTACTTTTTCTTTCATCAACACTTCCAACGCAGTTTGCATCTATATAAGTTGTCAAGGTAAAATTTGAGTTACTGGGATACCACAAACCAAACTCTTTTATGCCTTTCAGATATCTAAAAATCCTTTTTATTGCCACAACATATGATTCTTTTGGTTCTTGCTGAAATCTGATTGCCAAACAGACTACATAATGATATCTGGTATGGTGTATTCAAATATAGCAGTTCTCTAATCATTGATCTGTCATGACTTGTATCTACTTTAGGAGATTTATCATCTTTGGTTAACTTGAATCCAGTGGTCATAAGTGTACACACCTATTTGGATTTCTCCAACCCAAACTTCTTTAACAATTGTTTGATGTACTCAGAGTGATAAATGAAAATTACTTTATCATTCTGATTAACTTGCAGACCAAGGAATGCATTTAACTCACTAATCATTGACATCTAAAATTCTTTCTGCATCTCATTAGCAAATTTTATGCACATATCTTCATTTCCTCTGAAGATTATATCATCAATATACACTACAACAATTAGGATTTTACCTAAATTAGTTTTGAAATATAAATTATTGTCACTCACTCCTTTCTGAAATCCTTGATCAGTCAAGTACTTGTCTAATCTTCCATACCAAGATCTAGGGGCTTGTTTCAATCCATACATTGCCTTCTTTAATCTACAAACAATTTTTGGATCATCTTTCAACATGAAACCTTTCAGTTGTTCAATATAAATTTCTTCTTTCAATTCTCCATTCAAGAATGTTGATTTCACATCCATCTAATAAATGTTGAAGTCCTTAAATGCTGCAAACGCTGAGAAGATGTTAATTTCCTCCATCCAAGCAACTGGGGCATAAGTTTTATCAAAGTCAATGCCTTCAATTTGAGTATAAACTTTGCAAACCAACCTTGCCTTGTATTTTACAATCTTTCCATCTTCATTTAGCTTGTTCTGGAATACCCATTTAGTTCCAATCACATTCTTGTCTTTCGTTATGTTAACTAATTTCCATGTCTGATTTTTCTCAATCTGTTCCATCTCTTCTTTAATTGCCTTCATCCAATTAATATCATTACAAGCCTCTTTTAATGTCTTTGACTTAGTTTCAAATAGTAAATACAACAAAACTTGTTCTTGAGCTACTTTGCTCCTTGTGATGATCATGGGGGATTCACTGGCTAGGCAATATTATATTACGTTCATTCATATTGAGGGGTTTAATATCATAACAATGAGAGTGCAATATACTACCTATCAGTGAAAATAGGGGCATTTTTAATTCGGGTTATGAATGTTGGCCATTTGGAGGAATTGATTATGTGTTGCATTGATGCCAACACTAGTTGTTTGGATGCTTTACCAACACCCTTCTGGTCCCAGTAGGTTGAGTGGTTTCTAGTTGATTTGGATCTGGAATGATTCGATAGGCTTCAATATAGTTTGGTTATGGAATTGGCTTATTCATGATACTCATGCTCATATTAAATAAGTCAGTTTTGGTCTAGTGATCGGATGCTATCCTATTTGCTTAGAAGCTTGGCTTCTGGTTCTGGCAAGGGTTTCACCAGTAGAGATTTTGATGAAGATCTTTGATGAATTGAATAAGTGGTGTTGGTACATCTTCTGGTGGAGTTTCAAGATGTTGTTGGTGATCTTGTTCAAGACTTGGCGGATAGAGATCATTGTTGTAGCGTGTAGACCTGTACTAGGTCCCAGTTAGTCTAGGTTATGGACCGGTTTAATGAAGAGTGTGGATTGGACCTCTCAATACATCTTCAGGATGTCTTATGTGTTGGATTTATTTGTTTGGTCTAAGGCCGACATGTTTTATAATTATGTAATTGGTTTATTGTCTGGTGGCCAACCTAATTGTTTATGGTCGAGGTTTTGTATATATAATGTAAGATCTCATTGTAGATCATCATGGTAGAGATATATAGAATGAGAAATGGATATGTAATGTGTGAATAATATAATATCATTTAGGCAAAGGATTCGGTCGATCATTGGAGATCGAATTGGGTTTATGTAAGAGGATTTAGTCCTTCGGTATTGAGCTTAACTGGAACTGTACTCAGGCATAGGAGATGCTATCTTTTGAAGTTCAACACTTCTCCAGATTGTAGTATGGATTTATATGTAGTCAGTGAGACTCCTTTTGTGATGTGCAGTGTGCTCTAGGCTATTGGCCTTCCTACAAGTGTAGGCCAATTTTAATTCACATACTTACTACAAAAGTATTATCTGACTGTGGGTAGGCTTCCCACCATGGTTTTTCCCTTTACTGGGTTTTCCACATACAAATCTTGGTGTCATGTGGATGGTATTTATTTTGTAATTATTGTTTATGCTTAATTGGTTTAACTAATATTGCGGTATTTGGTTTATGAATTCTAGTATTAATGTTTTGGGTTTCGGTATTAAATTTTTAATTGCTAATGGTTGCGGTAATCTGTGACAACTGATTCACCCACCCTCTTAGTTGTCTTCTGGTTATTTGAACTATCTAACAATTAGTATCAGAGCTTTGGTCCTCTCTGCAGAAAGCTTAACCACTTGAGGAAGATCCTATAATGACTAACAGTTCAAGTTCATCCAGTTCTTCTAGAGCTATCTTTCAGAGAGATATTCCTAGGCTTGATGGAACAAATGACAGAACATGGAAGATTCCGATGGAGACTCATTTGAGATGTCTTAGCAAGGAAATTTGGGAGATCACACAGAATGGTGTCACACCTCATAATCTGGCATCTGACAATCCTCCTCTGGAAAACCTGGATAAGGAGCTTGAGAATGATTGTAGAGCAAGAGGAGCCCTCTTGTGTTCACTTTTTGATCAACAAATAATGGGATTAACCGATAAATCATATGGAAAGGCTATATGGGATAAGTTGGAGACTCTTAATAAAGGTGACCCTACAGTGAAAATTTCTAAACTTGATGGTTACCGGGTGAGATATGAAAACCTTAAGATGGAAGAAGATGAAAGGATTACTGCATTCATGGAAAGGGTAAATGAGATTGTTATGGGAATTCAATGTTGTGGTGGAACTTTGAGCAAAGATGAAATTGTTTCTAAAGTCCTGAGAGCCCTACCACTAGCTTACAAAATGAAGGCTACTGTTATTAATGAGTTGAGAACAATGGCTAATACATCTGTCAATAGAGATACCTTGGTTGGAAAACTATTTGCTTTTGAGCTTGAAGAATTTGGACCTTTCGGAGCTGTGAAGGCTGAACATGCTTTTCATGCATCTACATATGCAACTGGTAAGCAAGATTGGAAAGACTTATATGCAAAGGAATTGGAATATATGAAGAGAGAAGATGATAAGTTTGAGAAACTTGAAGCACTATTTGCTAGAAGAGTACCTAAAGGACCGGTAAGAAGTAAGTATGAAGGAAAAGCACCTTTTAAATGTTTTGCATATAATAAGATTGGTCATTTTGCATCTAGATGTCCTAAAATGAATTCAAGATTTGAAGAAAGAGTTAAAAGATCCTTTAAGCCTAATCCTAGATATAAGAACAAGTATAAGTACTGGAAAACAGAGACAAATCATGCTACATAGCGAATGAGGAAGGTAGTACTGATTCTGACGATGAACCAGTAGAAGACTCTGCTAGTGGTTCTGAGAATGGGAGGGAATGGGTATTTTTGGCTATCAAGGAAGATGATCCAGAACTAGATGAGACTGTACTTGAAGAGAAGGCACTTGCTGCTGAAATTGAGGACAAGGATGAATGGGTAATTGACAACGGTTCTTCACATTATATGACTGAAGATAAAGGGAATTTTCTATCTTTACAAGAATTTGATGGCAGTCTAGTTAGATTTGGAGATGACAAAGCATGTATGATCAAAGGAAAAAGAACTATACCATTGGATGGTAAGAACAATACTGACAATGTTTATTATGTTGAAGGTTTAAGGCATAATATTTTGAGTGTAGGCCAATTAGTGGATAAGGGATTTCAATTACAGTTCAAGGATGGAAATTGCAAAATCATTAATAGATCTAGTTTGGAGATTGCAACCGATACACAGACAAAAGGTAACATATTTCATTTGAACTCTGGTGAGAAGACTTGTTTGATTACACAGATTGATGAGAGTTGGCTATGGCATAAAATGTTGTGTCATGTGAATTTTGATTGCATTGTGAAAATCAGTTCAACTAAGGCAGTTAGGGATATACCTAAGATTATGAATCCCTATAATTTGGTATGTAAAGAATGTCAAATGGGGAAACAGGTCAGAACCTCTTGTAGGAGTATACAAGATAAATCTAATGATGTTCTTGATCTTATTCATATTGATTTGTGTGGCCCTACTAGAGTTAAAAGTTTTCAAGGTGATAGATATTTCATGCTAATCATTGATGATTATTATAGAATGATGTGGGTTAATTTTCTAAAGGAGAAATCTGAGGCAAGCATTTGAAAAGTTAAAATTCTTTAAGGATAAAGTGGAAGCTAAGACAAGATTGAAGATTAAATGTTTGAGGTCAGATCAAGGTGTTACTACTTATCAAGTTACCATTAGTTTTTATTCAAAGTCATACTATCTATTCTAGTCAGTTAGCACTATCGAATCATGAAGTCGATATAAACAGAGAAGTCGGTATGCACAGTCTAGTCGGTTATAGAAGAAAGCAGTCACAGAACGCAGTATACACCGAGTTGTCTACCGAGTATCTTTTTATGGCTACCAAGCAGTAAAGTTAACACACCAAGTTGATATTCACCGAGTGAAACATGTTACCAGATACATTGAACCTGGACATGCATATGAAAACGTGTTACAAGATCGAGGCACATCTAACCGTTATTACATTGGAAATTGCACTAGAAGATTATGTATGATTGCGAGGTCAATCTAACCAATGAAGTATTTTGTTTAGTTATTCATTCAAGGAATCTTGTTTGTAAGATTGAAGCAATGAATTAGATCACCGTTTTAAGAGATCTATATATATAGCATGAGTTAAGAGTAAAAGGTGTGTGCATGTATGCATGAGGGAAGACTGTTACAGAGACACAGAGGTCACCGAGAAGGTTTTCAGAGAACAGTCGAAGAACAGAGTAAACAGAAGGGTTTACCGAGTTACTATATGGGTTACTGAGGTATGCTATAAGCAAGGTAATCTTATCCTGAGCACATAGAATCTGCTCTAACATTTCAGATGTAAAGTTGCAGATGTTTGTAATGATTTTATTGTAATATTGTGAAGTTGAAAGAGAAACCTTTAACAGGGTAAAAGACTCTAACCAAGTCTATAAATTGTAAAGCCTCTAACCAGGTGCAACATTCAGAATAAATGTTGTAAAATCCTTTAGCAAGGTAGATCTAACAGATCTTTTTACTCCTAACAGGGTAAGCTATTAGAAATAGCTAAATGTAGCTCTAACTGAACATTCTTTATTATTGCAGTAGTGAAGTTGTGGGTGCCATCCCCACCGCAGTTTTTCTCTCTAACCAAGAATTTCTGCATAACCAAAATATATGTGTTATAGAGTGAATCATGTATGATTGTTATCTGTTTGTTTTAACTTTATTTTATGTTACTACACTATTCTGTTTATGCATAACAGTAAGGTTATTATTCAAGAAAAGTTTTGGAGTACTGATTCACCCCTCCCCTCTCAGTACATTAGCTTTCCATATTGGGCCTAACAATTGGTATCAGATCTTCTATCTTGGAAAAGGGTTTGACTACCTAAAGAGAAAGATCTCATCAATGGAAGGCTATAAACAATCTTGGAGGATTGTGTATCTGCAAGAAGAGCTGGATCATGCAAATCAAGTGATTGTAGACACGCAAAGGCAAATGCAAAAATCTCTGAAAGTAAGAAGAAGATTATCTGATGACTTGCAGGATTCTCAAGAATTAGTGGAACAAATTGAGACATCATCTGAGAACAATATATCTGAAGAAACTGAAGAAATGATTGGAGTGTTGAAAGAAAAGAACAAAGCATTGGCTAATCAACTAAAAGCAATGAAAAGAGAACATGAACATTTCAGTACACAGATGACTGAAAATCTAGATGCATTGAGGACATTAGAGGATAAAGCAAGAGATCTACAAAGAGAGAATCAACAACTTGAAGTCTTAGTATCTGATAAGAATGATGAAATCATAAGGTTAACTGGGATTCAACAAAATATGATAGATCAACTAAGTTATGCTCATCATGAAGCAATTCTAAAGAATGATGAAAATCAAGCATTAAAACTTGAAGTATCAAGGTTGACTGATGAACTTGAAACAGAGAAGAAATCCAAAGAAACATTGAAGAAGAGTTATGATGCATCAAAGATGTTGGATGAGCAACTGAATACAAGAAGACCCAACAAAGATGCAGGACTCGGTTACAAAGGAAAATAATCAACCGAGAAAGGAATTCATACTACCGAGAGAGGAGAATCATCAAAGCAAGCTAGAAACAGAAATAACATCAAAAGGAAGAAGCCTATTTGCTACTACTATGGAAATCAAGGTCATACTACCAACATATGCCAAATCAGAAAAGGTAAGCAACCGAATATCACTAAGTCCAATGAATATTGTTACAATTGCAATAAATATGGTCACACATCTAATCAATGTAGGACAAAGTCTGTTAACAACTATTAGAAGGCAAAATTCAAAGGGTTTTGTAGAAACTACAATAGATATGTGTAATGCCCCGCCAGGAAACCCCAAAGGGTTTAAGTTAAAAACACTCAAATGGAGTGTAAATATTTTTTTTTTTTATAATAATAATTAAGAGTGTTAATAATAAGTCACAACATTAAGAAAATTTGGAGTTATCTAAAGCTTAGATAACACAGCGGAAGACTAAATGAACCTAAGGAGTTTCCCAACATGATTATGTAGCCTTACACCTAACTCAACTCGTGACATTTGATCCAATTAAGCTGGATATCTTAATTACGAGTTAATGCTTTAGACATGGATAAAATATGTTCGAAGAATTGACATTTTATAATTTAGGGAGCGTTAACCTATTATGATTGAAGATGAGGCTAACATGAGGATATTTACTCAATGTATTTTAAACGTAGGCATCTTAAGAATTCTCCCATTAAGGTTTAAATATGGTTAACTTGGCGAGACCATCCATTTTAGATACAATATAACTAATTTATCGAAGTTTATTTTTATAGATGGTTAAAATGTAAATAGCCAAAAGAGTTCATCCATTGAAGTTAAAATAATGCTAAGAGATGGAGTTCATTCATTAAGGTGAAAATGTAATATAGCCACATGAGTTCATCCCTTTAATTAAAATATAATTAGTAAGATGATATTCATTCGTTAAGGATTAAAAATGTAAGTAACATAGTGACGATCATTCATTAGGGTTAAAATATAATTAGCTTAATGAGTTCACTCACTTTAGTTAAAATAAAGTTAATATGAAGAAATACATTTGCTAAGATTAAGATATAAACAACTAAATGAGTTCTCCCATTTTAGTTCAATTATAGCTATTATGATGAAGTTCATTTATAGAGGTTAAAATGTGGGTAACCAATTGAGTTCATCCAATTATAAAACTAATTTGGTGAGGATTATTTGTTTAGAATAAAACGTAAACAACCAAATAAATTCATCCAATTTAGTGAAATATAGCTAACATGACGATGTTCATTTATTAAGATAATATGGTAAGTAGCCGAATGAGGTTCATCCATTAGATTTCAATTTAGATATTATGACAGTTAATCCAATATTAGTTACCCATTCAATACGTTCAATTTACAAGCTTTATAACAAGTTAATCCAATAATGGTAACCTGGCGAGTTTCTTTCCACGCTTACTTCTTTTCATTACCATTAACAAAATACTTTCCATAATCATATTTACAATCTTTTATGACCCTAATTACTACATTTAACAAGATGACTATATTCATGCGTTCAAGAATTAACTTCATTAAATCCCCATTATACACTTACAAAATGCAACCATACATGCTAGCTCTAAGTAAGAAACATGAGAGACAAAAGCATCACATAACACAGATATGATCTCGGAGTTCACCTCTAGAGGGCTACATCTCCGGGTCTGCTCAACTGCAAGACCCCTTTGGCAATTATTTAAGTTAAGATTACATAAGGTTCATGTCATTTACATCTCAGCCTTGTAGGCGAACACAACCACTATACAACGACCACTTCGGCCAATAAATACATAAATGATCCTTTCATAGAAGCGGATCCATCCGAACACATCTAAATCAATTACAAGGGGTTTCTTATCAGACGATACTCTAACTAGGGACTTGACCAACTACGACAATTTCCCATATGTCCTATAACATCTAAATTCAAAAATAATATGCATTTGGATAATATGTAAATTTAAACATCTCCGAATAATAAATATGATTTATTTCATACATCTCCAATGAAAGAGAGTTATTCTATCTATTCCCAAAGGAGTATTTCCTCATTAAAATAGGGTCCCAACTTCAATATTAATCATTATATAATTATTAGCCCCTGGATAATAAAATATAATCAATTAATAATTTAATAATACATGATTTTCACTTAATTATTATTAAAATATATATATTAATATAATTTAAAATATATATATATATTAATAAACGAATTGAATAAATCATAGATTTCAAACTAATTATTAAATAGTATATGTTTATTAACCCTTGTTAATAGCTATATAATAATAATATTTAACACTAAAAATAAAATGGACTTTTTTAAAACAAAAAGTACTTTATCCTTTTATTTCCAAAATCTTCCAAATAAAATATTACTTTATCCTTTTATTTCCAAAACCTTCCAAATAAAATATTACTTTATCCTTTTATTTCCAAGATCTTCCAAATAAAATATTTCTTTATCCTTTTATTTCCAAGATCTTCCAAATAAAATATTTCTTTATCCTTTTATTTTCAAGATCTTCTAAATAAAATATTACTTTATCCTTTCCCCACATAATGAAATTTATTAACAAACTATATAAATGGATATATATATATATATATTTTTACATAAATTAAAAATAGAAAACACCACATGCTGGAGGCATGTAAAATATTGCCTGGTAACTTTGTTACCATAGGGTAGCATGCTGCCCCCCCATTTATTTTATATTATTATTTATTTATTTATTTTTATTTTTATTTTTTAATTTTATTTACTTGACTTACACAGCCAAAAGGAAAACCAGTCTCACAGAGACTAAAAAAAAATTCTTTTTCCAGAAAACTATAAGTTTTCTTAAATTTACACCATTTTTTTTTTTATAAATAAAATCAAAACAATAACTCATAAAATAAATACTAGCAAAATAATATACCCAGAAATTAGGCAACACAAGAATGGGAAAGAGGAAATGCTGGCAAAATTTTGCCAGCATAACCCCTGTGAATTCAAACTAGAAAACCAAAACATTTATTCCTACACAAAGCAAAGCACAACCAGAAATGGAAGACACAACCAATTTTCATTTATTCATTTTGAAAGACACAAAACTACAGAGAAGAATAAATTTATTAAGCTAATAAATAACCAAAAAATAAATATAGGCAGAAGCTATCCAACCTTGGAAGCTTTCCTGAAAGATCTTGAGGAAGAGCTCATGCAACCAGAAATCCACACCCACCTTCCTTCCAGATTTTTATTCCTCCAACTTGCATAAAAAAAAATGAAGATTTTCCTCTTTTCCACAGGCTCCCGCCTCTTTCCCGTGAACTCCTCCCCAAATAAAATAATTTTTTTTAAAATATATATGGAACCTAAACTTTTTTAGGTTTTCTCCCCAAAAATATTTTCCAATAATTAAATATTTAATAAAAGAGCATTTTGTTTTATTTTGTTTTAACTAAATCAAAACT
This sequence comes from Cryptomeria japonica, assembly GCF_030272615.1. NCBI lineage: Eukaryota > Viridiplantae > Streptophyta > Pinopsida > Cupressales > Cupressaceae > Cryptomeria > Cryptomeria japonica. Next base: position 896,417,989 of record NC_081409.1, on the reverse strand, counting down.
GCTTTTCTCTCCCTCATGTAATTTCTAATTTCTAATTTAAGCATTTTTTAAATAAAAAGGAAATAATAATTCTTTTCAAACTATTTAATTAATTTAACTTGATTTTCTAATTAAAATGCTTCTCTCTTATTAAGTTTTAATTTCTCAATATTAATTAAGCCAACATTTATATTTTCGCAATATTGTCAAGGGTAAATATTTAATTAAATTAATTCTCAAAATCAATCTTTCACACTGTATCAAATTTACTTATAAATTAAACTTGCTTTTCTAATAAAATATGATTTTCTTAAATAAGTAAAATTAACCTTTCTTTTTCCAAAATGCAAAAGAGATTAAATTAATTATATTTCAAATAACTTTAAATATTTCTTTTTTTCAAAACGCATAAACTAGATTAAATTCATTATTTTTAAAACTAACCATTAAATTAAATTCTCTACAACATAAATAAAGTGATCTTTTTAATTAATGATTAATCACTTAAAAGAAACCTATTTATTTTAAATTTCTCAATTTCTAATGCGTAAATCAACACATTTAATTGAATTAAATACTTAGGATAAAATACTTCATTTACCACATGCAAGGCATGCAAACCAAGAAAGTCCACCAATCACAAGACACGCAACCCAAACGACAAAGGAACTCTATAGACCACACATGATGCTCACCTGATCATGGCTTAGGCAAGACGAGAGTTTTATGACCACCTAATCCGAATTCTAAGGATGAAGGAGGTATACTCAACCCTGCAAATCCTGGTGGAGCTGAACCTTGCCCTAGGCGATATAGTACCTGCAATCTCCTGCAACCATGAGTCATGCAAGCATACATATATACATATCCAATGAAGGCGTTAGCTCAAGATTTATAACAAGAATTAGGGAATAATTACATTTACACAAGAATCGATGAAAAAGCACAATAATAGGTATGCGGCACAATTATTTATATTATCTAATCTACAACATTACATCGCGGTAAATCAACCATTCAAGAATTCCACATAGGAAGTCAACTAAGGTCAAATGGGTTTTACAAGGCCGACTAGGGTAGGGGCATTACATTCTCCCCCCCTAGGTTCCGACTTACTCCTGGAAGTCGCAAGGCTAAGCAGAAATCATACAACACGTATTAGCCCTGAAACTCAATTACAATTATCAATTTGTACAAATAAAATTTTTGTCAACAATTTAAAACATTATTTATAAATCCTCTATGAATGTCATTATCCATTAACAGAATGCATCTAAAATCATACACTTCTTAAAATATTCTAGAATTTACATACAATCATAATAGAGAAATGAGAATTTTCTTCTTCCTTTCATTACACCAAATTAATGCATTACAAGATATAGACAACAGTTACCATACTCATCTATCAAACATGACAATAAAACATGCCATCAAGATCAAATTCTTTCACCCATACCTCTTTTAGCAAAACTTTATCCCATAGTACTAGCTTCAAATATAAATTTCCACAACCAAGTTAACTTTCATGAAATAAGAGCAACATATATAACTCAATTGTTTACACTTTCCAGGCATATAAGAACTTTTCCAATGACTATGTCCCATAACATAGTGACAAGTTAACACCATTTAATCCATGAGTACACATAATAACCATCCACATAACTGGAATCTGCACAACACAAAAGGCCACATGTGAGCATGTCTGATGCTCGGTCAAAGATAACATGCACGATTAGCATCTCTATGCCTTCTCTCAGAACAAATAACATGATCATCAATATCCAACATCTCACTCAAGGGCTTGATGGTGCTAGGGTACACCATAGCGGTGCTACCTTCCATACAAGACCCTTGTGAACATCCCTTGTTGCGTAAGGTGTTTAGCCTCCAAGAGATAGTCCCCACTCATAGGTAGGTAGTGGATCCTAGCTGTCTCACAGCCTCACATACCTCCATCCTCAAGGTTCCCTACGTCTACTTCCTCGTATACACTCATCCAAGACTGTCTCCTACGTTCTTGGAGAGGAATTCACATTGCAACACAAGACCAGCTTATGAAAACAATAATGATAAACCAGTTTAGCCACCAAAGTATAAAAGAATAAAGATAATAATCGTCAATTCCAACAGTAAGGCAAGAAAATAATTTTTTAATTACAACATCAAATAAAGTAAGAACAAGATTGCAAGATCGTGGCTAAACCTTCAAGGTAAAATAAAATAAATTTGCTGGCCCACACAGAAATAAATAAATAAATAAGTAATAAAAGAAAATCATAAGTGCACATTACATCACTACGTGACTAGCAGCTAGCCACCAACGAGGAAGGAAGGAACAATCGTCTAGCTATCACAATAGCTCATCATGTGGTGTGGCCAAGTCACACATGCGCATGGCATGACAGTGTGCACCTCGACATCACCCCACATCACGTCATCATGTGGCATGGCTCTACACTATACCTATCAGTAGACCGCATGGCAATGTCTACTACATCCTGCATCATGTCTCAGCACGGCATGGCAATACTCCAAGTGGACAGGGTGCGCAATGGACATATCCCGCATGGCAGTGTATCTTGCGGATAAGGCACGCGCCGATCACACCCCGCATAGCAATGTTCCTCTTAGGATGCCCGCTGTAAGCCAGAGGTATACATGGCTAAGGTCTACCCACAAGTCTACCAACACTAGTCAATTAGCAACTCATGTAAGAGAATAACACGCCTCTCATGAAGACAAGGCAAAAGATGCTCCAATAAAATACATCAATATGCTCAAGAACTATCATCTATATGCTCAAAATAAAGGATAGGAATTAGGCTGGCACACATGAACCTCATAAATCAGTTCATCACAAGGGAAAGTACTGAGTACACCTATAATACAGTTTCATTATATAACTATATTTTTCCTCAAGATAGGGAAGCTAAAGTCACTTCACGTCAACATTACTCGTACGTTGTTCATGCTATTCAAGGAATGGTGACTCCTAGTACTACCCCTTCACATATTGACTTATCAACAACCCGTGGGTTGGCACTCAGTAAGGGAACAAATATGCAACATCACATAAATAGGTATGGTTTCCCATACTCATAAGCAAACATATCCTCCATGGTTGATTACTCCACCATCCCATGGGCACACAAAATAAGTATGGGTCTCTTACAACACACAAGGCATAGCACCATTACTAGTTTAGACACATTTACGGGGAATACTTTTCAATGCGCTATCATCTACTTAAGGGAAGTTTTAATTATGCTTTTCACATGAACCACTAGATAAAGTTTACTCTAGATACACGTTCTGAAATTCTTAACAATTCAAATTTACACGAGGAAATAACATCATTTTGATATCTTTTTCAAATTCCACTAAGCATTTTCATTCACATTACTAACTATGCAATTTTCTTTTCCAAAGCGAAAAACTTTCCTCTTTCAATTAGAAGCCAAAAGCAAACATACAATTTCATATGCGTTATAAAAATTCTTCTTCAATCACTGTATTCTTAATAGTATTTCAAAAACAACAAATCCTATAATTTAAGCAAGAGGACGAAGAGAGTTGGAAAATCAACTATTTCCTACGAATACACAAGATCAACAAGATCACACTATATGCTCAGATATAAGTCTATCATTTTAGTTGCACAGTTTTCATTTCGCTATCTTTTAGGAGGGTGCCAAAGCAACCTAACATGACATTTCTAATTATTATTGTTGCAATATAATGTTCTAGTTTTCTGAATCAAGAAATCTAGACAAACAATTTTTCGGTAATACAAGTCCTCTTGAGAACACTCACTATTCGTAATACAATACAATAATACCTCAAACCTAACATTGAAAATTCAAAATACGACAAGAAGGTAAATGAGGAGCTATCTACTAAATATTACACATTAATGCATACAAATCAACAAGTCTTTCATTTGATCTTTCTAAACACAAAAAGACAATTATCTATATCCAAAGGCAAGTTAAATGGAGCATTGCTAAAATAGGTCCTAAATCAAACTGGTTTGAAGAAGCACACAAAACAATCTTTCGAAAAAAAAACACATTAATACACTCTTGAAGCTACTATAACATGTTCTCTTTTGGTACTTCTTTCACAATAAAACAATTTTCACAAAATCAGCTATGCGCATATTAATGCACCTTACTTAAGATGGAAATTTAATTATATTACTCCTACCAAGCACATGGAGAATCCTTAATGTAAACATACAATTTTCTCTCAATAACCAATATTAACTTTCCAACCAAATCCCTTTCACAATCTAAAAACACATAACGTTATAAGGCTCACACAAGGGCTCAAGGAGTCACAAACTTTCTCTTGCAAAGAGAAAACTCATATTTAAGGGATAGTTACACATATAACAAGCATTTTAAATTTCTAGAGAGAGAGAGGAGAAAGGGTGATAATCGTTCAATTTACTACATAATAAGCATTTAATATTTTCCATACTAGTCCTTCAAGTGGACAACACTAAGATAGATCATAACCATAACAAGCACATTTCATACTTTTAGATTCAAGACAATACCAACCAACCCAGACGGATTAGTCAAAAGAGTAAAACAATTCAAAAATGAAGGTACATATGACTCGCTTTCAGAATAAGAGGAATCGTAGACCAAGACCGCTATAAGTAAATAAAGCACATATAATCATTCCAAAACACCCACATCAAGAAGGTGACAACAAGGTGTGAACACACGCGTTACACACAAGTAGGGTTTGTTCAACCACACTCACACATCAAGGAGGACAAGCATACAACATAAGGTCGACACACCACACACCAACTAAGGGCACAAGCGTAACCAGAGATCCCAGTGTTGCAACATGGGCTCTGATACCAAGTGTAATGCCCCGCCAGGAAACCCCAAAGGGTTTAAGTTAAAAACACTCAAATGGAGTGTAAATATATTTTTTTTTTATAATAATAATTAAGAGTGTTAATAATAAGTCACAACATTAAGAAAATTTGGAGTTATCTAAAGCTTAGATAACACAGCGGAAGACTAAACGAACCTAAGGAGTTTCCCAACATGATTATGTAGCCTTACACCTAACTCAACTCGTGACATTTGATCCAATTAAGCTGGATATCTTAATTACGAGTTAATGCTTTAGACATGGATAAAATATGTTCGAAGAATTGACATTTTATAATTTAGGGAGCGTTCACCTATTATGATTGAAGATGAGGCTAACATGAGGATATTTACTCAATGTATTTTAAACGTAGACATCTTAAGAATTCTCCCATTAAGGTTTAAATATGGTTAACTTGGCGAGACCATCCATTTTAGATACAATATAACTAATTTATCGAAGTTTATTTTTATAGATGGTTAAAATGTAAATAGCCAAAAGAGTTCATCCATTGAAGTTAAAATAATGCTAAGAGATGGAGTTCATTCATTAAGGTGAAAATGTAATATAGCCACATGAGTTCATCCCTTTAATTAAAATATAATTAGTAAGATGATATTCATTCATTAAGGATTAAAAATGTAAGTAACATAGTGACGATCATTCTTTAGGGTTAAAATATAATTAGCTTAATGAGTTCACTCACTTTAGTTAAAATAAAGTTAATATGAAGAAATACATTTGCTAAGATTAAGATATAAACAACTAAATGAGTTCTCCCATTTTAGTTCAATTATAGCTATTATGATGAAGTTCATTTATAGAGGTTAAAATGTGGGTAACCAATTGAGTTCATCCAATTATAAAACTAATTTGGTGAGGATTATTTGTTTAGAATAAAACGTAAACAACCAAATAAATTCATCCAATTTAGTGAAATATAGCTAACATGACGATGTTCATTTATTAAGATAATACGGCAAGTAGCCGAATGAGGTTCATCCATTAGATTTCAATTTAGATATTATGACAGTTAATCCAATATTAGTTAACCATTCAATACGTTCAATTTACAAGCTTTATAACAAGTTAATCCAATAATGGTAACCTAGCGAGTTTCTTTCCACGCTTACTTCTTTTCATTACCATTAAAAAAATACTTTCCATAATCATATTTACAATATTTTATGACCCTAATTACTACATTTAACAAGATGACTATATTCATGCGTTCAAGAATTAACTTCATTAAATCCCCATTATACACTTACAAAATGCAACCATACATGCTAGCTCTAAGTAAGAAACATGAGAGACAAAAGCATCACGTAACACAGATATGATCTCGGAGTTCACCTCTAGAGGGCTACATCTCCGGGTCTGCTCAACTGCAAGACCCCTTTGGCAATTATTTAAGTTAAGATTACATAAGGTTCATGTCATTTACATCTCAGCCTTGTAGGCAAACACAACCACTATACAACGACCACTTCGGCCAATAAATACATAAATGATCCCTTCATAGAAGCGGATCCATCCAAACACATCTAAATCAATTACAAGGGGTTTCTTATCAGATGATACTCTAACTAGGGACTTGACCAACTATGACAATTTCCCATATGTCCTATAACATCTAAATTCAAAAATAATATGCATTTGGATAATATGTAAATTTAAACATCTTCGAATAATAAATATGATTTATTTCATACATCTCCAATGAAAGAGAATTATTCTATCTATTCCCAAAGGAGTATTTCCTCATTAAAATAGGGTCCCAACTTCAATATTAATCATTATATAATTATTAGCCCCTGGATAATAAAATATAATCAATTAATAATCTTTTGAGTGTTGGTCAATTAGTTGAAAAAAGATTTCAGTTACAATTTAAGAATAGGAAATGCAAAATTATGAACAAAACTGGTTTGGAAATTGCAATCGGTAATCAAACTAGAGGTAATATATTTCATTTGAATAACAATGAAAAGACATGCTTGATTGTGCATATTGATGAAAGTTGGCTATGGCATAAGAGACTCTTTCATGTAAATTTTGATTGCATTGTGAAAATCAGTACAACTAAAGCAATTAGAGACTTACCTAAAATTGTTAAGCCTCACAATCCGGTATGTAAGGAATGTCAATTTGGAAAACAAGTTAGAGCATCTTTTAAAAGTATTCGAGAAAAATCCAATAGTGCTTTTGAATTAATTGATACAGACTTATGTGGTCCAGCTAGAACTAAAAGCTTACAAGGTGATAGATATTTCATGCTAATCATTGATGACTATTCTAAAATGTGTTGGGTTACTTTTCTCAGAGAAAAATTAGAAGCACTTCGGAAATTCAAGCTATTCAAGGTGATGGTAGAAAACGAAACCGGCAAGAAAATCAAATGTCTAAGATCAGATCAAGGAGGTGAATTTACATCTAAGGAATTTAATACATTCTGTGAAGTAAATGGAATCAGAAGACAGTTATCAGCACCCTGGATACCCCAGCAGAATGGAGTTGTAGAAAGGAAAAATAGAACTATCTTGGATGCAGCTAGAAGTATGTTATCAGAATCAAATCTACCACATGTATATTGGAGAGAGGCGGTAAGAACAAAAGTCTACACATTCAACAAAGTTCACATCAAAGGTGAAACTGGTAAGACCCCTCATGAACTATGGTTTGGCATTACTCCTACTCTTAAATATTTCAGAATATTTGGAAGTAAATGCTATATTAGAAGAGATGAGTGTATTGGAAAATTTGATCCTGGAAGTGATGAAGGAATATTTCTTGGTTATTCATCTAAGAGCAAGGCATATAGATGTTTTAACAAGAGATTGTAGAAAATTGTTGAGAGTACAAATGTGAAAATTGATGAACAGTTTAGAGGAACTTCAAGGTATATATACTCTAAACGGGAATAGAGATACTGAAAAATGAACCTACACCGGTACAAAATAAAAATCTAGTTACACCGGTATCATCTGAAAACTCCACTAAAACTGAAGAACAACAGCAAACAAAGACACCTCGGTATGTAAGATTGAATCATTCTGAAGATCAGATAATTGGGAACAAGTATCAAGGAGTTATGACAAGAGGAAGCTTGGCAAATGAAGAGGTATGTCTTATTTCTTGAATTGAACTAGCACCAATTAATGAGGCATGTGAAGATAAACATTGGATTAAAGCTATGGAAGAAGAATTAGAACAAATTGAGAAGAATAACACATGGACATTAGTTCCCCGACCTAAAGACAAAAATGTAATTGGAACAAAATGGGTATTCAAAAACAAACTCAATGAAGATGGTAAAGTAATCAGAAATAAAGAAAGACTAGTGTGTAAGGGATATTCATAGAAAGAAGGAATTGATTACAATGAAACCTTTGCACCGGTAGCTAGAATTGAGGCAAACAGATTATTCTTGGCTTTTGCAGCACACAAGAACTACAAAGTATATTAAATGGATATTAAATGTGCATTTCTAAATGGAGATCTTGAAGAAGAAGTTTACATTGAGAAACCTGATGGATTTTCTTTTATAGATAACAAAGATATGGTTTGCAAGTTAAGGAAAGCTTTGTATGGATTGAAACAAGCTCCAAGAGCTTGGTATGCTAGATTGGATAAATATCTTTTGAAGATTGGTTTTTCTAAAGGTAATGCTAATAGAAACTTATACTATAAAGTGACTAATGATGACATCTTGATTATAGAAGTTTTTGTTGATGATATAATCTTTGGAGGAGAAGATGGTTTATGTAAAGACTTTTCTATTGAAATGCAGCAAGAATTTGAAATGTCTATGATTAGAGAGATAAAATTCTTTTTAGGATTATAGATTTCACAGACTGATAAAGGTATATTCTTGAGTCAATCTAAATACTTGAAGGAGTTACTAAAGAAATTTTGCATGGAAAACTCTAAACCGGTAAGCACACCTATGACTACCACTGATAAATTATCACTAAGGGATGAATCTACACCTGTTAATCCGACTAGGTACAAATCTATGATAGGAGGCCTATTGTATTTGACACAAACAAGACCTGATATTATGAATGCAGTATGTATTGTTTCAAGATTTCAGAGTAATCTTAAAGAAAATCATGAATCAGTAGTAAAAAGGATTTTTGGTATTTACAAGGCACTACAAATCTTGGCCTATGGTATCCTAGAGATGAAAACTTTGAATTATGTGCATACACAAATGCAAATTGGGCAGAAGATGTAGATGACAAAAAAAGCACCACCGACGGAGCATTTTTTCCTGGAAGTAGATTAATTTCTTGGTTGAGTAAGAAACAAAGTTTCACATCTTTATCAATAGCAGAATCAGAATATGTTGCAGCAACAACTAACTGTACATAGGTATTATGGCTTAAGAAAATGTTGAAGGACATAAAGGTAAAATGAAAAGAACCTATAACTATCTATTGTGATAATACAACAACAATTGATATATCTAAGAATCTGATACTACATTCTAAAACTAAACATGTCTCTATCAAACTGAATTTTCTGAAAGAGAATATTGAAGAAAAAGAAGTAAAACTAGTTTATGTGAATACTAAAGAATAGATTGCAGATATTTTCACTAAGCCTTTGCCTAAGGAGACTTTTAAATATCTCAAAGATCAGCTTGGGGTCATACCCCCACCGATAGAAACTTAGACAGTTGATGTTTGTCATCAACCGACAGAACTAACAGAGAAATCATTTACTCCAGCCTTGATGAGGAGAGCTTCTTCTCAGGGGGAGTAGTTGGTATACTGAATACGTTGGTATTTTGTATTTGAACTTGGTTTTTGTATTGCTTTGGCATTTGATGTCAAAGGGGGAGAGATTGATATGGAAAAACACATGTTACTCCTAGGGGGAGAAACTTTATCACTTGGGGAGAGATTTTTATTTTGTGAGAGATTGATTACTCTCTGAATTTTGATTTCTGGTTATGATCTCTTTTGGGAGATTGTTGGTTTTTGGTATTTGGCATTTCTGTTTTGGCACTTTGATGGTTTTTCCATCTTGTGTTGCCATCAATGCCAAAGGGGGAGATTGTTGGTATTTTGGATATGTTGATATGGTTTTGTCATTGATGTCAACACTTATCAACTCTAGTCAGCCTACTGGCACTTGGAGAATTGGCAATGTTCATCGGCAAGCAAGTGACTTATGCACAGTCACCGGTATCTTATTCATCGGCAGGATATATTGGTCACTAGAACTTGGAATGACATGGAAAACACTTGGTTATGTCTAAGACATCATTTGGACACTTTGTCTTGGAGATTTTTTCATTGGTATATTTGTAGGTCCTAGGGACAACTGAGAGGGGGGGATGAATCAGTTGTCTAATAAATTCAAAACAAAATCTTATTAACCAACTTAATGCTTAATACCGGTAAGATAGTTAAATGTGTCGGTAAACAGTGTTAACAGGAAATGTTGTATCGGTAAGAATTAAAGCATGAAACATAAGCACAAAGTCAACCACAACACATGACACAAATATTTGTACGTGGAAACCCTGTAAGGGGAAAAACCACGGTGGGAAACCTTACCCACAATCAGATGATACTACTGCAGATAGTAAGTGTACAAAGAGGGGTCTGCACATGCAGAAAGGCCAATAGCCTAGAGCTCACTGCTCAAACACAAATGGGAGTCACACTGACTACAGTTGGATGGTTAAATCCAATGAGAATGTACTACACAAAATAGCATCTTCATATGTTGGATTCAGTACTGGTGTAATGCTGATATGCTTCTACAAAAACATAACTTCACCTTCAAATGATGTCTTTGTGTATATCTCTGCTTGATCTCACATATATCCTTCCTTAAATCTTTTTCGCATTCCACACTTGATCTTACAAATAAGATCTTACATTTATACCATACCCTAAGACCAATTTTAGTAGGTCGGCTCTACAAGATATTACAATAAAACATTTTACAAATAATACAATATCTGATGCAATAACTGATTGAACATGTCAGCTTAATGCATTTACAACAATAATTAAAAGATAAACCTGCCATGCTGATCTGGAAAAGATAAACCTGCCGGTGTAACCCTAGATAACCTGGACCTATTTGCCGGTAAAAGCAAATATGCAAATAAGAATATACCAATGATATTACTTCAAGGAAAAGTGTCTACATGATGTCTTCGACATTACCAAGTGTCTTCCATGTCATTGCAGGTATCGATGAACATTATATCCTGCCGGTTAACCATATACCGGTGATTGTTTGAACAGTTTACTGATTGCCGGTGAATGTTGCTGGATCTCCAAAGTAGGTGTATTTAGCAGGTGTCGACATCAATGACAAAACCATACCAAAATACCAACAATATTCGTGTTTGCATATTTGTTGTTACCGACAAATAGGTCTAGGATAAACACCGACAAGCTTATCTATTCTAGATCAGCACGACACGCTATGGAGATGATTTATTATTGTTGTAAATGCATTAAGCCGACATGTTGAATCATATATTGCATTGGTTATTGATTTACTTGTAAATTGTTTTATTGTTATATCTTTTGTAAAGCCGACCTATACATTTTGGTCCTAGGCTTCAGTATATATGTAAGATCTTATTTGTAAGATCGATATGCGATTGGGAAAAAGATTTGTAATAAAGTATATGCAAGAATAAGCAGAGAAATACACGCAGACATTATTTGAAGGCTGAAGGAAGGTATTTGTGAAGACATATTAGAACTACACTGGTACTGAATCTAGCATATGAAGATGCTATTTTGAGAAGTACACCATTATTGGATTTAACCATCCAATTGTAGCCAATGTGACTGCCATTTGTGTTTGAGCAATGAGCTCTAGGCACTTGGCCTTTCTACATGTGCAGACCCCCTATTGTATACACATACTATCATTAGTAGTATCATCTGATTGTGGGTAAGATTTCCCACCATGGTTTTTCCCCTTACCAGGTTTCCACATACAAATATTGGTGTTATGTGTTGTGGATGTTATTGTCTTTCTGTTTCATGTATTAATCTTTACCAGTTCTGCAATTAATTGATAAACTGTCTACCGACATTAAGTTTGGTTTACTGGTATTAAGCATTAAGTTTGGTTAAGTTGTTTTTGGTTTGAATTTATTAGACAACTGATTCACCCCCCCTCTCAGTTGTCTCCAGGACCTAACATTGAAGAGGTGCAAAAGTTATTAGCCGACGATCACAGTTTCATCAAAAAATGAAAAGTCGAAGGAGGATATTCTTCTTTTGCCGACATAATTTTTTTTTCATCAATGACTCGTGCAGAAGCCAGATAATGAGGGACTGTTATTGACATACTAAAAAATGATAAGATGTTTTCAAAACACAGCGATGAAAGGATTCCCATTGCAAACTGGGCCTAACAGAGTGGCATGCTTAGAGATTGTCAGGCAGTTGTCAATAGTAAACACCCAACACTTAACTGATCATGGAAAACAATCCATCATGCCTGGATTACTGGTCTTTTCAAACTATTATCAAAAGTTCAAAGAGATATGGTTTGTTGCATGATAAACTAGATTATTATAAGATGGTAGAAGGAGACCCTAGGCCAAACTTTGATCCAGAGGGATACAAAGGGGCAGTGAGGTCATCCCAAAAACTTAAGGCTGGAGAGCATGTATCGATCATACCTGATGATTTCATTAGAAACATAAGAAGGGAAGAAGCTAATGAAAAAAGGGCTAAGTATGAGTGAGTGTTACAAGCCTACAAATGGAAGCTCTTCCAAGGGAGAATAAATGAGGACATGCTTCAAAACATCAAAGATCCCTTAGATCAAGAAAATAAACTTATGGAGAATGAGGTAGAGTTGCTTGAGGGAGTGTCTTCTTATGTCTATGGGAAGCACATCAAAACTATCAGGGATACAGAGACCTTGGCCCAATTGTCTCCTCAATCTGTTTCTAATGTTTTTCCAGTTGACTCCCCTAGAGAAGAGTATCCTCTTGGATTTGAAGGTGGTGTGCAGATGGATCTGATGACAGGACAATACAATGTCCAAGATGTTGGAGATATAAGGATGTTTGAACATGAAGGTTTCATTACTGATGATGATTTCATTTCGTCTAAATAATTTGATACATTTTTATACCAACATAAAGGAATACAGATTAGGACTACTATGAAAGAGAAAACATAGGAGGAACAAGCCCAAAGGTTACAAGAAGAGGTGGACCTTGCTAAGAAATAAATGACACCTAAGAAAGGAAGGAAGCTACTCAAGGACACTGGTGTGCTAATCTATTCAGGGTGGGAGATGAGTTCTGCATTGTTGTTTGATGTTTTCCTCAAGAAGCAAGATCCCAACAAGCAGATCATACCAAAGGAGATAGACAAGATCTTTATGGGCTTAGGATATGATCCAGATCAAAAGGCTCTCATAATATGGGTCTTGTATCCGAAGAAGATGAGACCCATACTTGTCGATACAGATCAAGTTTTTGGCCACCTGATGATCCAACAAGTTGGGAAAATTGATCCCAGAATCACTGCCAAATTGAATGTGGATGTAGCAAAACTGAATCAGGAACAAACAAAGTTTTTGGTCAAAGAGAACAACACTTACAGAGGCTTGTATGAGAAGGCTACTGAAGAAATCCAGAGGCCTACAAGGACAATTGTCACAAAAGACTCCTATTAAGGGGGGATATGAACCAGATATGGGTTTTCAACCCAACCTAAGGGTCTTAGATGCTATATCTGATGCTACCTACTGGAGGATAAAGGCTGAAAAGTTGGCAAAGCAATTAACTAGTACCTAACAGAAGATGAACAAATTGGAAAATAATATCATTGAGCATAGGTTCAAAGCTATGTTGCCACATGCTAACCAATATTGGAAAGTATACATAGGGACTATGAAATCTCTAAAAGAGAATGAGAGATTAAAGGCCAGATTGCAAGATGTATTGAAGGACAACAAGACCATGACTGCAGAAGAAAGAGTTCAAGGGGACCAATACCTGATGGAGCATGACAAATACACAGACACACTGAATAAAGATCTCCAAATATTGGATGAAGACTGTGTTGCAACAATACCGTTTGTCTACAAGGAAGGTGAACTAGCTCCATTAGAGCAATGACAAAAGGAATTTGCACAGATTAAGGAGAAAGTCGTGGCTAGATTTAACTAGGATGAAGATATAGCCCCACATGTCAACGAGACAATGTTTGATCTCTTTTCATTGGAGATAGATATGAAAAGAAAGAGTGTGGTCGTTAGATGCTATAAGAGTGACAGTTATATTAATCATCTTGGCATTCTTAATCTCTTTATCTTTCACTTTGTTAAGCAATTGTAATCAGGTTGTTAATGATGAAGAGACATAGCTTTTCATAGAAAAGGTGTTGCTCACTTATTTATATAAACAAATTTTGTAAAATGAAGACACTATTAGAATATAAGATACTGGACAAATACTATAGCCTCTGGCATACTATTGTACCATTTTGAAGCTTTAATAGAATCAGTCGTTTTTCTCTGCATATGTGTTGTGGATTATCTCATTCTTTGTAGGTAGTTGTTTGTGATATTATCTAAAGGAGATAAGGTTATTCATATTCTTATAGTGAAGTTTATGTTTCTATTTTATAAATTTGGATTAAAAAGATCTACTCGTGGATTGCAATTGTTCCTTGCAGTTCTTCCTTGAATGGTCCCTTGAGGTTAGGGTTAAATTCATTCAAGCAGTTTATGATATAAACATTTAGTAGATCTCATAAGAAATAGTAACTGACAGATTTACCAAAGGGGGTAGGTTTAAAAACTGTCTCACAAATCATACATTAATTCCTAGAGAAATATAAGACTCTGTAGCCCAAATAATAGGAAAGCAAGGAAGGCAGGCTTTAAGAATTTAGACTCCCACCTGTCGATGCCCTAGAACCAATTAGCAATAGTATACATACATATAAATTTCAAGTACAAAGATCAAATAGCTTCCACAACAACAATATTTAACTCATCTAAAAGCCACCTATCCTAGGAACCTATGCCATTCTAAGGTAGGGAAGAATTTAGATCAAAATACTCAATCTGCTATAAAAAGCATCAGTCATCGAAAGCCACTAGTGAGTAGGTATACTTGCCTAGGTCTTGCAGAGCCTAAAGTGAGGGAGTTAGTAACCAAATAGGTTCACTCTATAAGTTGGCCAAGTCAATTGGAGGGTTTGATCATAGGAGTTGGCATTTCCATAGAACCTTTCCAATCTGTTGATTTGAGATCCAACAGTAGGTATGGAAACATCGTCGGTTGTACTGTTGTGTTCGTCATAATTCTGATCTTCCCCAACATTTAAAAAAAAAAAACCCGACTTCTTTTGTCTACACCGATGACCCTTTATCGTCGTAACCTTTGCTGATGCATTTTACCTTTTGCTAGTGTCCATCGGATTAAGTCTTACCGATTGTCTCATCGACTATCGGCAAGACAATATTTCTCCATTGCCGCTAGTGTGTGTTCTGCCGATGGACTTAAATAGTGTATGCTATCTCGATCACATGCTTCTACTTGTCAGTGTTACCATCGGGCCGACTTTTTCCAATTACAAAGGATTAATATCAGCAACATTAATATCAGTGAGCTTACGAAGGATTAAGCGCAGTAGGTACTTCATTATCAGGAAGATAAAGATGAAATAGATAAAAGAGCATGAGAATACTTATAATAAGGAATCATAATAATTTTTAAAAATCTCATTCTCATGTGTGGAGAGGTTTTTGATGTTGATTTGAAGGTTGATCTATGTGAAAACAAACTGCTGCAATAAAAATTCAATGTTTTCCTTACATTTCATGAGTGAAATCTAAAGCATATTGCAGTTTTATTTATTCATATTGATCTGCACCCATTGGAAAGTGTTTTTTAGATGTTCTGAGAATAATTTAAATTCATTTTGAAGGTTTAATCAATCATTTTGTGCGCCAAAATGTTGACTGTCCTAAAGGCTGTTATTTGACAGTTTTTATTGGATTTTGGGGTTTATTATGGATGAATGACCAATTCCACTTTTTGTTTCTATTGTATCTTGTGGAATGGGTCCAATATGTTGTACAATAATAGATACTAACCATATGTGTGCAGGATAAGCATGAATGTTTGAATGGTGATCACCAAATGAGCAAGTTGTGTGTTGTGTGAGTAGGGGGTGCATGATAGCATGTATTTGATCTGAAGATTTTCCTTAATGAGGGTATTTTTTTATGATGGAATGTGTTAATATATGTTTAATGAAATGTGATACAACCTTTTTTCTGGTTTGGAAGTGTTTGTGGGGCTCATTTTGAGAAGACCCTAGTTTTTATTCCTAGAAAGGAGGGTTTGTGTTATGGGGTAACAAATGAGCATGGCTCTTTGAATGAGAATGAAAATAATTTTTTTGGGAAGGTAACTCAAGACTTTTTTGGGGTTTGGAGTCTTTTTGTAAGTTTTGTGGGTACTTGCTTTGTAAAAGTGGCCTAATTAGGCCTAGTTTTGGGGTAAAAGTCATCATTCCATATAGTTGGTCCAAAGGAGTAGTATGAGTATTTTTTATATGTTGTGTAACTCTAAAAAGGGTATCTGAATATGTGATTTTATTCCAATTTTTTTGGGAAGTTTGGAAGTAAAGTCCAAAAAAAGGGTTTGGAGACCTAATTGGGGAAATAAGCCTAGTTGGTACCTAGCTTGGGGTTTGGGTATAAACCAAAAATTTGGGAGTTTTAATTTTGTTGAATAATTTTTTTGGGGGTATGAGAAGACCCTAGTAAGTTTCAAACCAAGTTGGCAAGGTTGAAGTCAAGTTTTGGTCCCTTGAAAGGGCTTAGTGTTGAAGGGTAAGTTGGTAATCCTGCGGGTTAAAGTTCAAAATTAGTTGATAATTGTGTGAAGACCCAACCACCTAAGAAGGACCTTGGAGGAATCCAAGGGGAATCAGGCTCGAACCAGGACCCAAGAAGAATCAAAATCAGGATCCACGGGTTTTAGTGAAGAATCAGTAACTTAGTTTAATAGTCAATTTCTAGCAGTTCCACCTCCTTTTATGCATGCTCTTTCTTCAAATTCGACCCAAAATAAACTCAAAATGAAAAATTAATGAATAAAATGAGGCAGTGTGTCTATTCTCAAACAAAATGAACAAATGTTAAAGAATGGACAAAGAAAGTGTGTCTATTCTAGAACAAAATAAACTCACAAAACCAATGAGGCATGCATTCACTTGTAATGGGGAATTGTCTCATAGAATCATGTTCACAACCTACAACACTGAATATCTAACCTTCAAACAAGATGCTTAGCATCAATAAGATTAAC
Source organism: Cryptomeria japonica (assembly GCF_030272615.1). Taxonomy (NCBI): domain Eukaryota; kingdom Viridiplantae; phylum Streptophyta; class Pinopsida; order Cupressales; family Cupressaceae; genus Cryptomeria; species Cryptomeria japonica. Next base: position 896,400,768 of record NC_081409.1, on the reverse strand, counting down.
AATGGAGCATAATAAAATATTGAAAAGTGTGTTACCTTATTGAGATTCTCTTTGTTTTAAGAATAGTTTAATATTCTCTACTTAACAAGGCCAACCATGCGAAGGTGGAAGCTCATTTGGTCCCTCCGCTCCCCCCCGCTAATATCACTTTAAATTCCTCATTAACGTCTAACATTCTTTCATCCATTAATGAAATATAACATTCTTTCATTATCACTTAATATTCATTAACATATAACATTCATTAACATTCATTAACATGTAACATTCATCAACATTCATTAACATTCATTAACAAGTAACATTCATCAACATTCATTAACACATATCATTCATTAACACAATTAAATTCATTAACACATAAAATCTAGTTGTTAACATATAATAAGATTACAATCTTTTTTTTTTCTTTTGTTTTGAAGCTTGGAGGTAAAGACTAAGTGGATGATCGTTGTCTTCATCGTTTGTCCCTTCTTTAGTTCTTTTGTCCTTTGCTTGTGATCTAGTTAATGTATGCTTAGTGTTTTACTCACGATGAGGATGCACATACAAAGGCGGGTCCGCTACAATAACAAAGAAATGGGTTAAATCCATGATTTTTATTATTATTGTTACAAGTATTTCATTAATTAAAAGAAAATTATAGGGGTGCTCTTTACTTGATGGGGCCATATCATCTTCTTGATCATTTTTTCTAGCCTCATCCTCAACATCCTAAACACCCTCTAAATCTTCTGCAGTTGAAACATGAAAGGTTACATTAATCAATACACCAATTGCAATAATTTTTTTTTAAAGGAATAACAATGGTCCTCTTTACTTGGTTGGGCCCCATCACGTTCCTGATGTTGTCTACCTGGATCATGCTCAACTTTCTCACCACAGTCTACATGCTCTAAAATAAAAACAAAAAAGGTTACATTAATTAAAACACCAATTTTAATTAAAGATGTTTAATTGTAATAATCATTACATAAAAAATTTGTTTAGCACATGAATACCTCCAGTACTGAGATGCACACCACAACCTTCATCATGTGCAGGTTGTGTTCCACCCTGTGCAGGCTGCATTCCAATGTCATGTGCATTGTTATGATTGCTTGATTATTTAAAACAAATATAGTTACATTATGTTGGAATTTAACATCAAATAGATTATTGCTCAAGTATTCAATTTTAAATAATTTTCATTTAGCTTATTTACATGATTGACGGATGCACTAGATTCTTCTATTTGCTCACTAAATCCTTTTAGACATTCTGCCACGGCTCTATAGCCCTCCCAGAAGGCAATTTTCATGTCATCTTCTGTGGGCACTCTATTGAATTTAGAGTCATGCATTTTTTGCTTAATATCATGAATTTTGCTTGTATTATTTAATGATTAAAAAATTTGTTTGCAATTTATTATTTTGATGCGATATTTCATTTATTGATACTTACAATTCATGCGGCAACTTTCATATAACCACCAGAGTCGAGTTTGTGTTGCCCGTGCTTTTCTAGTCTTGCCTTAGTTGCCTTTGATGTGTTGAGCAGTCTATGAAAATTTTGAAATATGTTAGATTATATAAATATAAAGAGTGATTAGTACATAATTACATTTTTAATAGTATCGCATACCTTCCTCTGCTTGGTGGTGTATTTCCTTTTTTTCCTTTCAACTCTCTCCTTTGCATCCAAAATCAGGTCCTTCCACTCCTTCTCTAGAATCATGGGGGACGCTCGTACTTTTTTTTCTTCTCTAAATGTGTCCTATACTGGTCCCTCACATACTTTAGATGTTTGCTAGTTTGGTCAAGGACCTTGTTTTTCTTGAATGTGTCATTTTCGAACAACCCAACCAAATGGTTTATGAGCTCATCTTTTAACTTTTTTTCTTGTTCATTCCACCATTTATGTATGGTAGGCCCGAAGATCTCCAATGTAATTTCATTAAGATTTTTATTAAAAATATCATTTCCTGCAAACAAATCATGGGATGATTAGTCCAAAATGAGTGATCAATAAGTAAATGACAATTACTCTATAAAGCATAATAATTTTAAAGTACCTAGAACCTTCCCTATCTTTATGGGAAGCAAATCTTTGGTCACCACAAATGTGATGGGCAATGTTCCCATACTAGCAATACGGGAAGATCCAGGAAATGCTGCTATGGTATCACCACTAGTGGCCTCATGTACATGTCTTGCTGTAGAAAATGAATCCACTATGAAATGCCTCCAAGAAAGAACACTTCAAGGGAAATAAACACATAACAAAAGAGAGAGAAAATGAGGGATCTACCAACTTCGAGGTCAATATGATGTGCATTACTGGATGTTTGCATGTTGTGTGTTGTTGACATTGTAGTTGACAACATAGCTAGGGATGATGAGATCTGATGAGGTGACATTTGCACAAGAACATGGACATCACCTAAAGAATAATACATTAAATATACAAAACATTAAATATGAGCAATAACAGAGTGGTGCAAGAGCACCAAGAGAAAAATGAGGAATGTTGAATGCCATTGGGAGTGATTGAGAGTTCCAAAGTGAGGGTAGTTTTAATGTATGGAACATGGTCATCACCTGAACTACCTGGAGTACCCTGATCATGGCCACTAGCTTGACGAGGACACAATATTTCTTGTAAAAACAACACGTACATATTTTAGTTCCTGACATAAAAGAGTATAAAATATAAACCATTTTTTAACTTATGCTATAATTAAAGATTTCATTACTTCTTACTTGCAAGTTTTGTGCTCTATGCATCAATTTGAGGGACTTGGTATGCCAGAGCAATAATTTCTCTATTAACTTTTTTTTGGATATTTCTCATCATTACGATAGGGTCTATGGAATATGCAATGTCATCATCACATAATAGTGGGTCCATCATTGTATTGTCATTGGGTAATGCAAGTGTCTTTCCCCGAACATCCGTCTATGACAAGAATATTAGTAACATTATCAAAATTACTTGAAAACCCTAAAGAAAAGAACATAATAATATAACATTTTGCTTCTATCTAATTTATATAATTACAATGAGGTTTACCTGCTGGGAGCTACATCCCTGTATGTGCTATGTGTGGAGTGAATGTCACCTTGTGACAAAGATTAAATATAAAAAAAAATATTAGCAAAATGAAACCAATAGACTTAGCAAAAAAACTTAATAATAAAATGGTATATTGGAGTCATTAATTGAAGGTTGGTTTAAATGATATATATTATGTACCACCCCCATGACAGTAACTTTGTTTGTATCTATGCGATTCAAATTGTAATCGATTAGCAGCTCTTCCCCTGCACTTATTGATTTTATCGCACATACAAATACACAATTTCCCTTGCACGCCCCAAATATGCAATTGGGTTGCTTATGAATTGACCCAGGTTGCATACTATTTATAAAACCTGCAATATTCCTTGTTACTTTTGGCCTTTCATCAATGTACATAGCCACTCTTTTAATTTCGTCATTATCTTTCCATTGTATATAATTCACTGAGAGTGCATACCTACGCATACTTTTTTTTATATCGAACAATTTGCATCAAATTTTTATAATTGTAACAAGGTCCAACATACTCCATCAATTGAGAAACTTTGTTGTAACGGACCTTAACGCTGTCCATAGAAAATAGGCCCAAACCATGTAATGACAATGGTGCTATGCGATATATCCTCTCGTTAATGCAAAAATTAGTGTTTATTGGAGGAAGTTCCCTGGGTACCATTATTTCTATAGATGTTTGTACCTCAAAGACACCTCGATGTTGCCTATGCTATCATCATCATAAGAACATGACCCCCCTTGAGTAAGAAAAAATTGCACGCGTTTATTGAATTTTCTCCTAATCTTTTGACCTCTAGTTGATCTCCCTCTTTTAGATGCACTACATGTCTCACTTTCATCTCCTCTTCCTGAATTTCGCTCGCTTGAGGAAGATAGATATGACAAATGCCTATTTGGTGGTACTTGAACCATCAAATGAAGAAGTCATCCCTAAAGTTGATGTTGAGATTAAAATTTGAATAAGCCCAACTGGGGCCTCAAGTTTTGATAATTGTATTATATTTGTTGCATATAGGAGGGCCGAGAAGGTGGAATGAGCTATAACATGTAGTTTCGATGAGAAAAAAAAATCAAAGATATGACAAAATATTGTTGCTAAAACCTAGCTTATTGTTAAAGAGAAAGAAAGCAATTAATAAATGGTTTCTATAGGGTGTACTGACTTATACCTGTTGTTCCATTACACTGTGCAGGATCCTCATCAAAGGGGTTTAGGTTCCTGCATATGTAGTTCATTTATCTTATGTTAGCTAAAAATTACATGATACATACGCTAAAAATTACATAGTAGACAACATGAACAATATGCAGACATCATAAATATCATTGTTTATTTTGTTTTTCCTTACCTTTCATTTATCTAGAAAGTGCAGGGTCCTCAAAAAAAGGGTTGACAATGTCTGTAGTCAATTACCTGTTTCTACCAAGGATGACAGAATTAGACAAAATATATACATATAATCAACACCAACAATTGAGCATCATAATCATTACATGATACGTACACTAAAAATCACATAGTAGACAACATGAACAATATGCAGACATCATAAATATCATTGTTTTTTTTTCCTTACCTTTCGTTTATCTAAAAAGTATAGGGTCCTCAACAAAAGGGTTGAGCATCATAAGCATTACATTTGCAATTTGATAAACAATATACATGAAAATATATGAGTAGTAATAAAAACATATGTATCATAAATCACATATGTATCATCATAAACATGTTGTAATCCATCACGTATGTATCATAAATCACATATGTATCATCATAAAGATGTTGCAATCCATCGCATATGTATCATAAATAATCATCTATCACATAGCTAATAAACAGTCCACATTTAATAAATAAACACAAACTTCAAAAAATGTCACACAAAATGACCATCATCCAACTCATCATCATGACCATCATCATTATCACCATCATCATCATCATCATCATCATCATCATCATCATCATCATCATCATCATCATCATCATCATCATCATCACCATCATCATCATCATCATCATCATCATCATCATCATCTTGTTCTTCTTCATAAACATTTTTGTCAGGAACATCATCAACTAATTGTCGATCATGATCATCATCTACATCATCTTCTACTTCTTCAGTATCTTATTCTTCCATCATATTATACTTTATCGGCCTTCCTCCTAGATCATGTCTAACAAAAAATGACCAGCCCAGTTTATGAGGAACCTCTAAGTAAAATACCTACTCACATTGGCTTGGAAGAACATAGGACTCATTTCCAGCTCGCTCAAACGACTTTGTATTAACCATTGTAAATCCATTATCATGTTCAATAAAAGTTCTGTCAGGATCATTTTCATTCAATCGTAGCCTGTACCATTGGACAACAAAAATAACTAATTTGGAGGACCTAAAGTCACACTCAAGTATATCATCCAAAATCCCATAGTATCAATTTTCTGAGACTCAGGGATGTATGTCACTTCTAGATGAAACATTAGTCACCTGAAATACTACACTTATTCCATAATCACAACTTTTATTTGTGTCATCCAAATTTTTGGTGTGAAATTTATGACAATTGCACCACATAGCCTTGTGGTGTTTCACCTGCAAAATGTCAAACATATATAATATGTACATCATTACAAATGGAATAAAATTAAATAATATGGGTGATTAATATATTTATACGTACATATTTATCTCTTAAACCATATGCTAAATCAATTTCCCTTTGTGTAACACTGGAATCTCCATTACGGTGAGCTTCTTTAACCAATGAAGCCACACCTTCCCATGTCAATGCGTGACCAGATTGTTGACATCGTTGAATCCATACTGTCATCCAATCAAGATTGTTTGCAACATACAAATGTAGTGCATCCCACTCTTAAGCAACTGTACAAAAAACAACTAGAAATTTACGACTGAAGTATATTGAAGATTATGAATAAATTAATTATAATATATATAAAAATAACTAAAATATCGAATAATTACCTCTCACTTTCCTCATTCTACCTTTTCCCATTAGGTGCTCCCCTTGAAATTTGTTAATGGTTTTGGGATCCCAAATATGATCTACATTAATCTTTGCCATGGACTTAGGAGGGTATTCAATAAAGTACACCATAGTCTGGTATACCATATATCCCTCCACCATAGAACCCTCAGGACGCACTCTTTGTTGAACCAAAGACTTCAAAAATTTCAAGTGCCGCTCAACCATCCACATTGACCTTGTGTGTTCAGGTCCACACAATTCAATCTCCTCAACTTGGTGTATGAGGTAGTATTCTTGTGCATTGAAAAAAATTGAAGGTAGACACTATTGCATTTCACACATTAGACGAGAAATTTTTCTCTTCCAATATTTAATATCTTCTTTATAGATTTCTTTAGATGACAACCACCTACAAGAGATTCAAGACACAAATATATTAATGAGACTTTACAAAATAATATACAATATATTACATAACAAATAATATCACTACAAATTGAAAAAATATCACTACTTACCTCATGTATTTTCCAAGATCATATATAACTTGCTTGACATTATTATCAAAGTGGTCTGGGAGAGATAGAGTTAGAACGTATTGCAACAATTATAAAATGATCTTTTTCATTGTTTTCTAACATAATACAATGAAAAGTGTTTGCAATATACAAATATATAGTAAATACACAAGAACATGAATTACCCTAATGAAGGTATGTCAATCGTGCGTTTTCATCCCTGGCCCAAATTAAATTTTCTTTGTTATGAGATTATTTATGTTCGCAACAAATCCTGTGGGAAATCGAATTTTTCATATGACTTCTTTTATAGCATTGCTTTGCTGCTCTATTAATAACCAAGGAAGGTCACTTATATTAATCTAGTCTCCATCGCTATTTGATTGAATGACATTTTTCATTGCATGATTGGATTTGTGAATGTCACTATAAATTTTGACAATTTTTTCTTTGTCACGCCTTCCATCCAACATTTTCCATAATGTCTCTATTATATTCTTTCCAATATGCATAGTATCAAATAAATGAACAATTTGTAGCTGCTCATAGTAGGGCAACATACTAAATTGTTTGGGATAACTCTTTAGTCCCTTTGGAAGGTGGTCACTAATGCCTTGCCGACCTTCACGAGGTATATAAGTTAAAAAAGTTAACAACGACCATCATCATCAATTACATCATCAGTAAACAAAACACAATATAAAAATATAAATTCCAAACATAAACCATTAGATGGAATGACATTACCTTGACATATTCTTTCATATTCCAACTTCCATAGGTGAGGTGTCATTCTTCGTGGCTTTGATCTAGTCTCTTAATTCCCATTGAAAATATGTTTTTCAGTATTTTGATACTTATGATTTTTATGGAGGAAGTGCCTATACTCATCAAACACCTCTTTCCTAAACTATTTGAATGATGAGATTTCATCTTTGGACCACAAACTGGACATGCAAATTTTCCCTTTGTTTGAAGACCTACAAGATCATGTATAATTGGATTAAATATGATAATTTTTTATATTTATAATCATCTTCTTCCTTAGGATTTGTTGGTGCCCAAAACCACAGATTGGAAAACTTAAGGATTTGCCAAGCTCTTAATTGATCCAACTAGCCTTGGCCAACGGATAGGGATGGTCAAAAACCAAATCCCTCTGCACTTAAGTCTCCATTGAACCTAGGTGGGTATACCTCTCCCTCTCAAGAACAAAAAGAGTTATTTAAAGTGGATTTAAGCTTTATGACTAGCAAAAGAAAAACTGGCAAATGATTGTTTTGCAATTATGATTTATTATGTGCTTTAAGTGAATGGCTTTTAAAAGAAAAATGAAAATGATTATGATTTTATATTAAGAATAAGAGTGCTTCCAAGACTTGAAAGAAATATGCAAAGATCAGTTCATATAGGGTTTGGGAAGAATGTTTCTCTATCAAGGACCTTAAATGCATAACAAACCAAGACATTAAAAGATAAATAACAGACCAGTGCCTCTATCTAGGGATATTTATGACACTTTTGTGGACAAGGGATCTTGTCAACTCTAGAGACAATATTAATCATCAACTATGAAGGTTTCAGTATGTGTTACACAAACAATGAAAACCCAATCTCACATTTAACGTAACAACATGTGATGGCACATCATAGCAAATCAAATGACAGATTTATCAAGAGGACAAAGATAACTCATCAACACGAAAGTATGCACAATATTTAGAAAAGAAACAATGGACCTTGTATATTAATCTTTAGGAAATGATTGCATATATAAGCCGCACTTGAAGATACTCCATTACATTTTATTTGCACAAAAAGATACTTCTTCTTCCTATAGACTTCCCTAATACATATAACATGCAATCCTTCCAGGCACTATATTTTTCCCCCAAATCCTAGATATTTTTTACATACAAAATGAATCACTACAAATACACATGCCAAGAGACACAAATGAAAGGACACACCCTTTCATTATCCTAGACAACTAACTGAATAACAACTAAACAACCTAACTAAAACATCAATTACATTACAAACATAAAACTAAACAATGAACTAAGATTTTCGGTCTAGCCACTGTCCGCACTTCAGAATGTGTTACAAATAGCCCTCATCTTTATAAGTTGTAGTGTTGAATACTGCATCCTTGGCTGCATTCTTGATCATGTAGAAGTTCTTGAACTGATCGGTTGTGTCATTCATATCAAGAATATTCATCTTGGCAACGGATTGGGCTGCACTAAGTAAAGACTTACACTCAGAAAGCCATACGGTCTTATCCTTAATTACACTTGCATCATCTACCAAACCGGGAACCCCATGCTGAACAATTTGCTGGCATTTGTCAAATTCATATTTCAACTCCTTTGTAAATTAATCATGTGTGACAAGCAAACCTTGAACCTTTTTCTTTACCTTTTCCCTAGTCGATGCAGGTTGAGTCTATCTCAAATTCTAGTGTTGGAAACAATATTGTCCATGTTCCTCTGATATACACCCCAGAATTCATCCAATGCCTTCTCCATGTTATCATATCTTTTACTCATCAATACACAAGCAGTATCAGCCCTGATGCTCTTCATGTCCCTTTTCAACTTAGTGTGCTCATAAGCTAATTTTTCAAACTTCTTCTTCCAGTGGCTACCTAAATTAGTAATATGAGGGATTGGATGCCCACTCCTTTTAAGGGTTTCCTCATATAAGGCCTTATATTTATTTTTCTCTCCCATCTCGTGTTTCATCTAAGCCTTATTAAATTTTGAGATATCAATACCTATGTCAGCAGTGACCATAAGATCCACCTCTTCAACTTTCAGCGTCATCATATGACCAAAGACTTTATCCACATCTATGACTTTTGGCCTTTTATTTGGGGGGTACAATGCCCATAACAACATTGCTTGTTAATCTGGATCATATCTTGATCCAATGAATATATAATTAACCCCTTGGACATCCAACTTGAGGTCCTTATTGTTTGCATGTAATAGACTGTCAAAAATAAATGATGCACTCAAATCCCATCCTGGGAAAAGAATAATACATGCTTCCACTAGCAATTGCCTCCCTCTCTGAGGGATCATTGTCTCCACTTCTGCATCAATATCAGCCTTAAGCTTCTGCAACATTTCCTCCTCATTTTCTAGTGTGATATTAGGCATTGTTTCCCTCAACTTATTCCCTTTGTAGTGGTATAAGAAGGACTTAAACTCTTTATACTTGATGAATTGATCATCTGAAACAAATGAAGTGTTCTCTGTCATCCTTTCATCTATTTCTGCATTTAGCGCAACAAGGAGTTTATCCTGTGCTTCTGGCTCCTTCTCTTTCTCAGGTGCATGGAGGTTGGAAACTACTTCATTCTCCCCTAAATCACTTTGAGCTAGCTCTCCCTCAATGTTTTCTAATCTTTGTCTTCCCTCCTCCAGTTTCTTCTCCAAGGTCTCCATAGCCTCTGCAAGCTCCTCCACTTCCTTATTTTTACACATGTCCTCAAATTCATCCTCCTGATGAAGGTAATCTCCCAACCCTTGTCTCTTCCTTCTCGTGTGGATGTAACCCTCAGGATCATAATTCATTCTAGATGTGTGCTAGAACAAGTTGTACTCATCCACCAACTTCCTGTCAATAGCCTCGTATGCTCTAGTAGATACAATTTTAAAATCTAGGAAATAAAGTGTGTCAGGGAGAAAGGCTTGCTTGTTAGCACCTCTGAAATGTTTGGCATTAAAGACACGTAATTACCTTACAATTTCAAAAAAAGCAATCTTGTTTGGTGCAGGCTTTGGTAGCACATAGGGGTAACCTTCAAATCCATAGCACTGAACAAAGGTGAAATTTTGGCATGAGTACCAATCATCCCAATTGTGATTAACCTTTATATTTTTGTGCTCATGAGGCCTAAGAAACCTCTTTACATCCTCAGAAAATGATCCCTGCAGAGGCTCACCAAAGAGCAAGAAAATTGGCTTAACAAAGAATTCTTCAAATTTGATGTAATTAGAATTTACATATCTATAATACCAGAGAGAAACCCATAACTGAACTGGTTGATCTTGTTCATTCTTCTCACCTGTATTTACATTCAAACCCACTAGCCAGAATCCTCTAAATCTCCCATAAAATAAAACAATGTGCATTAACAATGAATAATGCTTGAAGTGCTTGTCTAGATTTTCTTTCAAGTTTAGGAAGCCTTCATGAAGTCTATCAACCAGGAATGAAGAGAAATCAAAAGCTCTAGGCTCATGTCTCTGAATATCTGCTACCAAAACTATTGGTCCTATGTTTGCTACATCAGGAGCTTCAACTCCTCCAACCTGACCACATGCCATATATGTATACTGTAAATATTTCTTGAAAATGGTCATATCATAAGGAGGACCATCCTCCTCTGTTATCCTCCCCTTTTCTTCTTTGTGGATAGCAAGGTTCCAACCCTGGTATGTAGTATCCATTTTTTTGTATTCCTCTTCCAAATACACAAAAGATAAGGGCACATTCGCCTCAAGATCTATTGCAAAAACTTCCTGAATTGTGGTTACTGCAAAGTGAACTAAAGCAGTCCCATTATGCAATAGAATGCATCGCTTGTTTGTATAATAATGTCTTACCAGGAGCTTCAATAAATCAATATTTACAAAGACACTAGGTACCATGAGTTTACCTAAACCAGTACTCCACTGGTTCTAAATTGGCATGGGCTCATCCCTGCAGAAGTAATGGAAAAGAAATACCTCAATTTCTTTGTATCTTTCTTCCAGTTGATTGCGAATAGGAAAATCCACCTTAGCTATGCATGACTTAGCTTTTGCAAAGCCCATTTGATCTATCATGTCTTGATTTAATTTCCTTCAAGCCTCCCCTCCCTTCGATTTTTTTGACGTTCTACTTGATATTTCATCGACCTTCTACTTCCCTTTTGAAATTGACCCTTCCATCTCTGCAAATTCTTTGTTGTATACTCAGTAACTCAAAATATTTCTCAATGAATAGCTGATAACTTCTACAATAACTTTGTGTGAAATGTCATTGTGCAATACGAGCTATATATCCCCAAGGAGTCTATGCTTGTACTTAATTACTACAATCTTAATGGATCTGCTTCATGTGGCATTAGACCTACCCAATGGATGCATTTAATGGAGGCCATCTTGTCAATTTTTCACACCAAGAACTTCAACAACTAATCGATGAGAGGTTTCCTGATGATTCAATTGTTTGGTGCCATTTTTTAAAACTTTACTACTTCTTACCTTCTGATTGGCACAAGCTATCCCGACCGACTCATCAGGTCTCGGGATAGCAATTTTTCTCCTATCCCAATGGTTCATTTTATCCCAATAGATACTCCTTCAATTTCGGCTTTGCTTTTTGTTTTCACGATCCATCAGTATAACTCTCCCCAATACACCTGCCTTTGGTTTTTTTTACTTAACCCATTGGGTATCGGCATAGTTCATTTTATGTCCCTCTGATGCCTCGATGACCTCAACATTTTGATCTGCATTCAGACTAAGATTCCTGTGTTATCGACATAACACACCCCGAAGAACTCCTTCCAACTCACCATCTATCGTAATAGTCCCATTGAGATTTGACATAGCATAAAAATTCTCCTCCCAATGTCCTGATGAGCCTTCACTTTATGTTACTTTATCGATACAATTCACACCGATATCCTTGCAGGCGCTTCTATCTTCATTGGGGGTTGGAATAGCCTTTTTATATTCCTCCCGATGTTACTCTGATGCACTTTTATGCTTTATATCTCCAAGTCTTCTTTATCAGTATAGGTAATATTGATGGTTTCACCTTCCGATTCTCCATGTCATTGGGGATCGACCCACCTATTTTTGCACTATCCCGATATGGTATTTTTCTCCGATGGACCCACCTTCAGTTCCCTTCAGTCATTAGGTATCGAGATAGAGTTTTATTCATTATTTCTGATCTCTTGATGCTATAAGTCCATGATCTGCATTGCCTTTTCATTGTTACAAGTTACACTGATAGCCTCATAGGTTATCGATATAGCAATTTTTACACTTTTTTGATAAGCCGATACATGTTGATAGAAAACACCCTCCTTCTGATAAGTCTTATAGCTACAAGACACAATAGTTCAATTAAGTCATTACATCAGACACTTGACACTCATCTAGACACAACAAAATAACACCGTCTCTATTTTTCTAGTATAGGTCTCCATTAAGTATTACATACCTAGATGTTTGAAGCTTTAAAGTTCTCTTCTGACTATCATTTAAGTTATTTGGCCATTTCATGTATTTCAAGTAATATACAATATTTGCATACCAAGGACACCTCTCAATGCTAGTTTGTACATCTTCCAACTCTACTTGATTTACTTGTGCTACTTCAAGATTGGATTCAGACATCAACTTTGCCAGACCCTAACCTCTTACCAACTTTGTGATTTGTAGATCAATATTGAATTCTTGGATATGGTTTATCCATCTGCATCTCCTTCCAGTAGTTTTTGATTGTCTAAAGATGTCCTTAACAACAACATTTGGTACATAGGCAATAACGGTGGCACCAACTAGATAGGGTCTGAAAGATTTCACAGCTTTCACAAGAGCATACACTTGTGTTTCATTTAAATCATAATTCAATTCGGATGCTTTCAATGTTTTGCTAAAAAATGCCACTAGCTGTTCATGACCCTCATCATTCTTTTGTAATATGATAGCAACAATAGTATGGAATGAGGCAAATGAAAACACCTAAAAAGGTTTAGAGAAATCAGGTGATTTTAACACAAGGGCTTCCTTGATGGCTCTTTTGATATTTACAAAGGCTTCAAGGGATTCGTTAGTCCATTTTATTTCAGCACCCTTTTTCATTATTTTAGCAATAGGCTTTATGATTTCCGAGAAATTTGAAATAAACCGTCTTACAAAGTTGATTTGACCAAAAAAAGATTGGATTGCTTTAACAGTTTTTGGGATTTGAATTTTATCAATAGTAGCAATTCTTTCTGGATCAATTCTCACACCATCCTTTGAAACAATATGACCTAACAATTTTCCTTTAGTAACCCCAAAATGACATTTTTTAGGATTCAAAGATATGTCATATTATAATGCTTTAATAAAAATCTTTCCTAAATCATCACAATGATTTTCTTCCTTTTTAGAATAAGCAGTCATAGCATCCTAGTACACTGCCAAGATATAATCAATCATACCCTCAAAGGCCATGTCCATAGCCCTCTAGAATGTAGCTCCTACATTTTTTGGTCCAAAAGGCATCCTAGCATAGACATAGGTACCCCAAGGTGTAGTGAAAGAAGTTTTGAACTTTTCTGCTTCCCTAACTTTGACTTGATTATATCCTGAGAAGCCATCCATCATAGATAACAATTCATTCCTTGTGACTTTCTACAAAAAGGCCTCCATGTTAGGTAAAGAAAAGTTATCTTTCAAGGATGAAACGTTTAAATTTCTGAAATCCACACATAGTCTGATGTCACCATTCTTTTTTCTGACTGGGACCAAACTAGATACCCATGTTGAGTGCCTTATAGACTCAGTAATACCAGCATTCCTCATTTTCATCAACTCCACCTTCATCTTAGGAGCCAAAGTAGGGTTTATCGACCTTTGTTTTTGTCTGAAAGGTTTTGCATCAGGCTTCAAAGGTATCTCATGCTGGAACAAATCTTTTCTGTATGCTTTAAGGTCATCATATGACCAAGCGAAGACGTGCCTATACTTCCTTAGTAGACTAATCAATTATGTTCTAATTTTTGGTGTGAGATTTTTTCCAATATATACTTCTCTTGGTTTGGTTTCACTTCCCAATTTTACCTTTTCAACATCCTCACATCCTCCTGAATTAGGTCTAAAATTCACTACATCTTTATCATCAAACATTCTTTCAATCTCTATCAATCCTTTTCAAATTTTATTTGTTTTAGTTGCAATACTTCTTGCCCAAGTACAATTTTCCATTCCAATCAATTTGCTAGTGCTCATACCGATCTGCACAAAATAAGAATTTTAGCAAATCCCTGCCATCATCAAAAACTTGCCAAGTTTTTACATTGTCAGGCACTAACGGTCTGGTCTTGATTTCCGCTTGAGTAATATCTTCCAAAGGGATGTCATTATGCTTGATAGCCAAGTTAGCCATGAAGCCTTCCCAAATATTATTGGATCTTTCAGTCCAATTAATTGAGAAAGCATCGAATAGTTCAATGCAATCCCAAACTTCATTCTTGTAGTTTCTTAATTTTTCATTTTTTGCAGCAAATTTGCCTCTAACTTGTGAAATGGCTAAGTCTGAATCACCATAAACCATTAGTAACTTAATGCCATGTTTATTTGCTAGTTTAAGTCCTAATAAGAGGGCCTCATATTCAACAACATTATTAGTACACTCAAAAGTTAACAAGAAAGAGTATTTACAAAAAAAATTCATTAGGTGAAATACATACAACTCCTGCTCTGTTTCCTTCCTTACTGCTGTGTGTGTAAAAAAGTGAGATAAGTCTGATAGCTAAAAGACACAACACTTCAATTAAGTCATTACATGTATGGTTAGACAGATATAAGCATGAATAATAAAACCATAACAAATCAACCAATTGCCTTCTAAAAGATGCGAGTAGAAGATTGCTCTCAGATTTGTATAAGCAATACCAGTGACTAGACTACACCAAGACAAAGGATTTAATCTATATGAGAATGATATTAAGCTAAATGGATGCAAGATAGATAGAAGATTCAAGCAATAACGAATTCAAGCAATCATGGATAAAACCAAATATGCAAAAAAGCTAAACTAAGATGCAATAATCTCAAAAAGCAAGCACAATATATTCAATGACTTCGGAGAAAAATCAGCATAATAATAAATCTCCAAGGTGTTTCTCAAAAATCTCTAGGGTGTTTTGAATGAGAGCTGAAGGCTAAATTTATAGATAATTCACAAGAGAGATAAAGAAAAAGCACAATTTAGGATTAATTGAAATAATTGAGAAATCAGATTCAGTTAATCTTGAGATAGATTCCAATTATAATTTAATTGAAATGCATTTAAATAAGAAGTTCAAGTTGCATTGGAAATAAGATTTAATTAATTCCATGTATTTGTGATAAAAATAGACAATTCTTTGATTTATTCAAGAAAAGAGTCTTTTCAATGCAACTGAACTTCTTTTTCTGAAAAGCTTTGAGTTCCAATTTTAGAGAATGATTAATAATTCAATTAATTGCTTTTCTAATTTCAAGTTCTCAATTTAGAATAAATATCTCAAATTTGATTTCTCTCTCAATTCAATTCTTTTATTTTATTTGCAATTCAACTCTTGCTTTGTAATTAATTCCTCTTTTGTAATAAATTAATTCCTTTTTTGCATGATTAAATGGCAAATTTATTAATTAATTAAATATGCAAGTATATTTAATGAATTATATAGGATAATTGATCAAAATGATTTATTTGGAATGATTTATTTAATTAATTAAATATTTAACTAATATAGAATAATTCACTTGCCATGTGACATTTAATGATTGAAGAATTAATAATGTGCTCAAGGTTGATTTAAGTGCCTTTGGTTAGGACCTTGGTGATGTTGTAAAGATTAGGGGCCCATGGTTTAGATGACCATTTTTAGGGTATTACATTTGCCCCTCTTTGAATTAATGTGTGAGCAGCGCGCTAGTTCAAAGAATATGTGATGTCTAGGAGATACCAGTTTTGAACTTGATTAATCATGAACCAGATAAAAAGCAATGTGTTTAGCTTGATTCAAAGAGATGAAGCTGAACAGAGTTTGATTAAAGTGATATCGATCCCGAACTTGATTGAACTAAGAACGATAGAGAGCAAAGATATCAAAATTGAACTTGATTGATCAAGAAGCGGATCTTACTGATCTAGAACTTGATTGAACTAGACATAGTGAGCGAAGATAAAATCGATCTTGAACTTGATGGATCAAGACACAATGAGTGAAGATAAACTGTCCGGCTTGATTTGATGCGATGAAACTGAACACCTGCTTAGATTGAGCATGTGATCAAAGATACTCTTTAAAATTTTGATTAAGTTTAAATGAATAATCAGCTTGATGAAAAAGAGATGAAACTGATTAACGTTAAGAGACTGATTCAGATGAAGACAAATATCAGCTTGATATGAAGCGATGAAACTGATATGCCCCTAGCGATTGATTCGATTTAGATGATCGAGAGATGTCAACTTTGATATGAAGCGATGAAGCTGAGATGCCCCTTAGCAATAAGAATGTATTTGATTTTCTTTAGTTGAAAATATTTTTGCTTGACTTTTGATGAAGATTTGAAAATTTTCTTGACTTTGAAGATATGAGGTCATAAGGTCACGAGTATGCCCCCTCGGGAGCAAAATCAAAAGATAGCGAGGGTACATGATTATAGGAAATTTTTAGTGATGATAATTTATTTGAACACAAAGAATGAGTGTTGATGATTGAAATTAGAGCACAAATGTGATTTAGAGAATTAAATTGAGATTTAGCTTTGATTCATGAGATAATGAGCATGAATTGGAGAAAGAATGAGCATTTGATGAAAAGTGCTAAGTGGTCCAAATTTTGTGAATTGAATAGGAGAATGATCTTGGATTTTGATTTCGATCCCGAAAATGGAAACAGAATGGGTGAATTAGCTAAGGGTACAATTTTCATGTCCATCGAAGCAAGTTGAAAAATTAGGGTTTTGGCTATATAAGGGGTAAAAGTATCATTTTCAATTCATTTTAACCCTCCAAGTTTGAAAATTCAAAAAGCCTTTTGTGAAGAAAAATGGTGGTTCCCACTCATGAGGATCGATTCGAGCGCCAAAGATGACATAATCAACCTCGGAACTATGAGTCAACAATAAGTGATCGATCTTAAGCCTTTTTATGTTCTCAATTTTGAATTTTTTTGTTGATTTTTTCAATTTTTATCATGTTTAAAGTCGGTTGTTTTCATCTTGTCGTGCGAGACAGGATCCTTTCTTGTACAACAAACTGATTAAGTTTGTTTCATCATTTAAAGTGACCAGTTTTGTAGTACTAGGCCTACCCTTATGTCGTATGAGAACATTCAAAAGAGCCCCTTTTGTCATCTTAGGGCTAGTCTTGTGTCGTATGGGAGTCTTTTGTTGTACTAGGTCTATTTTTGACTCGTACGAGTTTATACCCATTTGTTTTATCGTTTGAAAAATAGTAAGCATTTTTGAAGGTGCAAACTTGAAATTTTGATTTTTTAATTGACGTAGTTGAATTTGCGTGATGTTTTACTTCTCTTATAGGCTTATTTGAAATGTTTTCTGATGCTCCGTTGTTTGATTTTTGTAGGTTTGATTGCCTCATCTTCTATTCAAATGCGTCTATCCACCGATGATGATATTAGTGCATCAATTGTCAATTTTTTACCAAGCACGTATTGATTTGTGCGGATTGACCCACCTTCTTGATTTACCTGATATCCGTGTGAATCATGGTATGCTCACTACACATGTAGAGAGATTCCATTATGAGCATAACATGTTTCATTTTCCAATTGGGGAGATGATGATCACTCCCAAGGATATTTATAGGATTCTCTGTATCCCTTTTGTTGGGGGTAACGTTGATTATGATGTAGTGCAACTTCCTGGGTTACTAGCTGTTAGACATGTCTTCAGGGATCCAGACATTTTGACATGTTTAATCAGTTGGGGCGTGATGATGAGTAGGTATAGTGAGGAATTTCCACTGGCTTGCATCTTGGTAGGTTTTATCGACTACTTTCTTATGCCGGACAGGGAACAACAGGGATTTTTGTGTGGATGGAGGAGGATGTTAGAGAGGCTTATTGAGACCCCTCAAAGATTAGGCTGGGGTTCTTGTATATTGGCCCACATGTATCACGAGATGCATGGGAATGTTTATAGGGAGGGGAAGAGCATGGTTGTAGGAGTTTTGATTTTACAGGTATGGGCCTGGGAGCACTTCCCAGTTTGCAGGCCGATTGTAGATGACGATGGGGATCCTGGTCAGCCCATTGTATATAGATATTTGGGATATGCAACTCACCCCCATCTGGGCAAGAAATTTTTTTGGAGACGACAGCTGGATGATTTGATAGCCATTATATGGAGACTGTACAGGGGTCTAGAGCCATGGGATGATTGGAGGATTGTTTGTAGGGATCTGTTCATGACTCGACCACTCATCGGCAGATCACAAATTGTAGTTGAGTGATTCATTGTATGGTAGACCTTAGGGGATCTCGCAAGAGTTCACTACATATGCGTGTTATGCAGATGAGGAGACACGAGATGGGCAACGAGATTGTCTTACACCCTAGGTATGCAGGAGTTTGATTGGCTTGCAATGACTTGGGTGGGACTATATGGATGACATTGCAGATGTGGGGGTATTGCCCCATTATAATGATTGGTTCCAGTAGCATCCTTTCCCTAAATTCACTAATCTAGTAGAGCAGGCACCTCATATAGAGGAGGTTGAGGATGACTCCCCCATATAGAGAAAGGGAAATGGACAGAGGCAGGGATCGAGAGCAGATGCTCCTAAGTGGACAAGTGGTGATCCTGGTGCTAGTAGCAACAGGATTTCAGCTGGAGGTAGGCAGCAGAGAGGAGAGGGTGGATCCCTTGGGAGTGTTGGTGTTAGGTTGGGTGGAGTGAGGGTGTCTGAGGGTGGAGGTGAGGAGGAGTGAGTAGCTCCAAGATAGGTCAGAAAGAGATGAGAGGAGAAAGGTGGAGCCAGAGGTGGATATGGGGGTGGAGATGGAGGAAGAGAGCCTACGAGGGAGAAGGGGGCCGACACAAAGCGGTTGATGAGAGCATGCCTAGCGGGTTTATAGTCACAGTTGATAGTGGCACAGAATCAACTGGTAGAGCGAGACTGACAACTAGTAGAGATGAGGGCAAAGTGAGATGCTTCGCGACAGGAGGTACTTCATCAGATGAGTAGGGTGGCTTATTATGTTGCAGCTTATAGCGTAGCAGTTCGAGTTGTGCAGCAGGTTGTCCCATACTCATAGTACATGGCATGGTCAGAGGGAGCTTGATCACCTCATCAGGACCCTAGTCAATAGGCTCCACCTCCTCCACCACCTGGTGATGAGGGAGAGGTAGAGAGCTAGATTGTTTTGTAGCTCTTAGATTGTTTTGTAGACACACCCATTTTTTTGTAGCCCTTACGATTCTTGCTCCGATGGGAGTTTGTATATGTCAGTTGACATTGTTTTGTACTCTGAGACTTTATATGATATATATATATGAGATCTTATTTGATTTCATTGTATTTGTGTTGATTCGATTATGAGATGCTTTCTATATGCTTTATTCTATATGTATGCATATCTTTTCAGTATGGATGTATGTAATGCAAATTTATATGGATGTCTATTTTTGTTTCATTTCTTATGCAAATAAATGAATGTAAATGAGTAATAATGAAATGTATGAATCTATATAAGATGTTTATGTATGCAGCTAACATCTCAAAACACAAGTACTCAATTGGAGAAATGATGAAAAAGAGACCACTTAGATAAGAAATGATGATACTTCCAACTCTCATAGAATAAAGAGATCATTATTATCATACTGAAATCACTCTAGATTCACAAAATATAGAATGAAATGAAAAATGAGATGCAAAATGAAATGCAACCTAAACCTAGTCACTGGATTTGAAATGCTTAAGTTTCATCACCGAGCGTTAACAAACATAGCAGGCAAATTAGAGTTCCTTTCTTTTCAATGTGCAATTTTAATTATCTTGTCTGCAATGACCCTTTTTTCGTTCATATCCTTGGACAGATTTCACAGGGACCCAAATTGCATCATAAAGAAATTTCCTCAAAGCAGATAAAGAAATGATGTGGGACCTCGCTGTAACATACAAATAAATGGAGTTGAGGTATGTGTGGTGATTTCACCTTGATGTGAAGGCTCTTATCACAGACACCCAGCTGATTAGATGTTTCCAAATTATCGAAATCATTCCTACAAGAAGAAAACAAAGAAAATATTATGCCCCCAATCCTTGCTCCTTTTAGTCAAGATAGACTTCCTCGAGTTACTCAGAGGGATAATAATCAAAAATCAATATAAAAGACAACAAAAAGAAAATTTTCATGCATAGCTCAAACTATTTAGTGATTTTTTTCCTTGTTTATGTTGTGATAATACTCTTCAGTAGTCAGGAGACAAGTGACTAACTCGGAGTGGATGACCAACTTTCACTGACTGAAAGATGACTTGGTTGATACATGCTTAGGACATGTAATATGCTCTATTGATTAACCTAAGACTAGGGCATTGATCAGTTTCAAGCCATGAGAGTTCCAATGAACCAGGATGTCACAAAAGCGACTATAATATATGTACAAGTGAAAGAAAAGATGCAGGAAAGTGGGAACGCCAACGTTGCGTTGATAGATGGAGTGCTTGAGTACAAGAAGCGCCTGTTTACCAGGTTTTCACCCACTTGGCAGAGATTCTCTTTTTTTTTTTTTTGCAAAGGTTCCTTGTTTACCAGGTTTTCACCAGTGCATTTTCTCTCTTTTTTTCTTTTTTTTTGGTTTTTTTTTTTTTTTTTAATGATTTTTATGATTTTTTTTTTTCAAGACCTTTTTCAGCTGTACAGGTTGCTAGAGCAGAGAATGCTAAGTGAAGAATTTCTTCAAGTGGATGGTGTTAATCGGTTCATAGAGTTGTTCTCCTTCCGATGTTGAGAGTTGATAGGCACCAGAGCCAAAGACTGTAGTAACGATGTAGGGACCCAACTAGTTGGGTTCAAACTTCCCTTTGTTGTCTTGAAACTATTGATTTTTAGGTTCTTCTCTCAGAACTAGGTCACCAACCTTAAATTCTCTTTGTCAAACCTTCTTGTTATATCCTCTGGACATTCTCTTTTGATATACTCTGAGATGATCAAATGCCACTTTTCGACGCTCATCCAGCAATTCGAGTTCTTGCAATCTAGATATTCTATAGTCTTCATCAGTAACAAGACCTTGCAAAGAAACTCTTAGAGATGGTATTTCTACTTCAATAGGTAATACTACTTCGGACCCATACACCAAAGAAAAAGGTGTAGCCCTAGTAGGTGTTCTGATACTTATTCTATAAGCTCATAATGCAGGATTGAGATGTAGTTGCCAATCCTTCCCAGATTTGTTCATTGTTTTGTGTAAGATAGTCAATAGGTTTTTGTTAGATGCCTCAGCTTGTCCATTACCTTGAGGATAGTATACTAATGACCAGTGTTTCTTAATTTTGAATTTCTCACAGAGCTCATCTAGATCTTTATTCTTGAACTATCCTCCATTATCAGTCACGATGGACGAAGGTATCCCATACTTGCAGATGATATAGTTTAGGATGAACATAGCTACTTGTTTACTGGTTGCTTTGATGAGCAGAATGGCTTCTACCCACTTAATGAAATACTTAGTGGCAGTTATGATAAATTTGTGTCCATTAGATGATGCAGTATATATCTGACCAATGAGATCAAAGGCCCATTGTTGAAAAGGCCAATGTGTAATGAAGGGTATGAGATCCCTTGCCAGAGCATGTATGAGGTTCCCATGTAGCTGATATTTCTCACAAGTCTTAGCAAATTTAATAGCATCTTTCTCCATGTCTGGGCAGTAGTAGCAACCCATAGTAGTTTTTGAGCTAAAGTAAGACCATTCAAATGAGATCCACAAATACCTTCATGGACTTTCGATAATGCATGTTTAGATTCTTCAGTTTCTAGACACCTAAGCAATGTACCATCCAAACCTCATCTAAATAGATCATTAGCAATGATAGCATATCGTGAAGAATTTCAGGTTAGGTTCCTTTTCTCATTACGGGTAAGATTTTCAAGGATAATTTGGTCTCGTAAATAAGAGTAAATATGGTTGTATCAGGATGAGTCATGTTCAATAATAGAATAGACTATTTGGGTCTTAGGAGAATCATAGGTAGGTTAATGTAACTCTTCCACTAGGAATTCAAAGCGAAAATTGGATTCTTGTAACTCAGGTATAGATGCCAAGGTGGCCATAGCATCTGGTGCTCTGTTTGCAGATCTGGGAATCTGTTGGAATGATACAAAAGCAAAATATTTATTAAGATCATCCTCCATCCTCTTATAAGGAATCATTTTCTCATCTTGAGTTTGATAGGTATCATTGATTTGATTGATGATCAGCCGAGAATCTCCATAGATGTGTAATTCTTCAACCTTCCATTCGATAGCTAGCTTTATCCCATTTACCAAAGCTTCATATTCTACAATGTTGTTTGTGCAAGGGAAAAGAATCTTATAAGCCTTTGGGATTGAATACTTTTGAGGAGTAATAAATAGTATTCCAGCACCAGATCCATTTTGAGTGAAAGACCTATCAAAGAACATCTTCCAGGATTGTTGAGTTAGGTGCATTATTGATTCATCTAGGAACTCTATATGCAGCGGTTGAGTGTCTTCAAGTGGAGCTTCAGCAAGTTGATCTACAATTACCTATCCTTTTATGGATTTTCATTCCACATATTCAATATCAAACTCTATAAGGACGATGACCCATTTTGCCAATCTTCCTGTAAGTGTTGCTTTGCTGAGAAGATATTTGAGCAGATCAATTTTAGCCACCAGCTTGACTGAATGTGCTAACATGTAGTGTCTCAATTTTTGTGGTGCAATGACTAATTCCAAGCATGCTTTTTCTATTATAGTGTAGTTAATTTCCTAAGACACCAATGTTCTCCTGATGTAATATATAGTTCATTCCTTTTTATTGTCATCCTGTTGTGCCAGAAGTGCCCCCAGTGATGAATCAGTTATTGATATATATATAAGATCAATGGTTTACCCTGAATTGGTGGCATCAATATTGGTGTATTGGATAGGTACTCTTTGATTTGTTGAAGGTATTGTTCACATTCCTGATCCTAGTTGTATATTACTCCTTCCTCAATACTTTTGTGAAAGGTTGAGCTTTGTCTGCTAGCTGCGAAATAAAGCGTCTGATTGATTGGAGACGTCCCTGCAAACTTCTCATTTGACTGATGTTCTTCGGAGGTGAAATTTCCATTATAGCTTGGACCTTCTCAGGATCAACCTCAATTCTCTTCTTTGAAACGATGCAACCAAGTAATTTCCCAGATGTCACTCCAAATGCACACTTTTTTGGATTTAACCGGAGTTTGAATTTTTCCATTCTATCTAGTATAGGGCCTAGCTCTTGAATATGTGTGGATCTCTTCATAGTCTTCACTAAAGTGTCATCAACATAATCTTCCATATTCTTATGCATCATGTCATGAAAGATAGTAGTTACTGCTCTTTGGTAGGTTGCTCCTGCGTTCTTTAGCCCAAATGGCATGACATTCTAGCAAAAGGTTCCCCATACATAGGTGAAATTTGTCTTTTCTTGATCTCCAGGGGCTATTTTGATATGATTATAGTTGGAGAATCCATCCATTAGTGAGTACATATCATACCTAGCAGTCATGTTGACTATCATATCAATGTTTGGTAATGGAAATTCATCCTTCGGACAAGATTTTATGAGATCTTTGAAGTCTATGCAAACTCTGATAGATTTGTTTTCCGTTGACATAGGTATTATGTTTGAAATCCATTCGGCATAGTCTATAGCTCTGATAAATTCATCTTTAAGTAGTTTTTCTAGCTCGTCCTTGACTAGTAGGGCCACATGAGGGTGCATCTTATGGAATTTTTGCTTGACTAGTTTAACCTCTGGTGTGATAGAAAGATGGTGCATGATAAGCTCAAGATCAAGGCCTGGAATATCAGAGTACATCCATGCAAAATTGATCTTTTTTTCTGAAAATAAATGAGTGAAATCTTCAATTCTTCTGCTGATAATGACTGAGCTACATGAATGATGTGTGGTGTCTCTTGAC
Source organism: Cryptomeria japonica (assembly GCF_030272615.1). NCBI lineage: Eukaryota > Viridiplantae > Streptophyta > Pinopsida > Cupressales > Cupressaceae > Cryptomeria > Cryptomeria japonica. Next base: position 896,376,233 of record NC_081409.1, on the reverse strand, counting down.
TCTCAATGTTCACTAGCTGAGTTGGCTTGATCAATATAGAAGACCTTTCCTGAAAATGACTTGGCAGTATATCAAGTACATCACCTTTAGGCACCTCAAAGAGGTTTTCACCCTTAGGTACGTCCTTTATTTTCTCTTTTTTAGATTCTGACACTGCCACAATGTGGTTTTCGCCATCAGATCTTTTATTTTTATTTTTATTTTTATTTTTATTTTTCTTATTTTTGTGACTAAGATACTTGATATCTATTTCAGTCATGTTTTCACTCTATTCACTGGTGGAAGATTCCATAGGTTCAACTGCATTGAGGTAATAGGCTAACGTATAGTCATTGGAAAAGTAGGTATATTCATGGGTTGGTCTTGTAAAGTACAGTCAATTAGTTCTGGATGTACTAAGGATAAATTTTGGATAGGTTCATGGGAGTTCATGGTATTGTCATCACAACTATAGATTGAAAAGTTGAGTTCCAGAAGGATACCTTGCGTAAATGTCTCGAGACCAGGAAGAGTCAGAACATGATTATCAAAGTGCATGTTAATATTTAGTTGACCTAATCAAATAGACCTACTTGTAGCGTCATTCTCTATGCTAGACTGGACTTCATAACGTGGTTCGATAGCAATAAGATCAGTAGATAGATTTTCATCATTTACATCAGATGATTCAGAGTTTGATGTTGAGTAGATATGACTATTGCCAGAGTCATCAGAGTCATCGGATAAATTTTTCGAGTCTTCTTCAAGTGATTTAGTGAATATATGTATGGTATCAACACCAACATCTTTAATGCTACAATTTCCTTCAAGAGTTGGCTCATTTATCATTTTTATCTGACACACATGTTGACATGATCTTGATGTTTCTGTGATTCCCTATCGTCTACTCCATTCAGCTTCCTCTGGACTAATGACTGGTTTTGCTTATGTAGCTTCCAATTCTTCTTGTGTATTGCTATAACTAATTTGTTTTGTCTTAGTCGAGAGGTACATAATAGATGAAATATTTTTTGGTATTCTTCCTTCCTTCAACCTTTGTTCATAGTTTGCTTGTCTTTTTAGTCTGATTTCCTATATCTCCTTTTCTAGTTCTATGCGCATCGGCTCTTGAGTATCATCTGTGATACCAGTAGACTCTCTTGGAGTTTCTATAGTGGATGTATCTGAGAGGTGATCTGAACCCCATTCATACTCATTTGAGTCAGTCTCTGAATCTTTTACTTGTTTCCTACCAGTGTATGTGACTGGAATTTTCAACAGTGTAAACAGTTCCCTGAATCTTTCTACTTCCACTTTCATATCTTCTAGGACTTCTACTTCTTGTAGTATTGTAGCTAGTACCATCGAAACTTGAGTACTTATTGTTTCTTCTTTCTTGATTGCTAGTTCCTCTTGTTCTATTTCATAGCTTTCTTGAACTCGTTGAGTGTTTACTTCCTATAATGTTGTAGGCAGTGTCTTTTTCTTCCACTTAGTCTTAGAAGCATGTTTTTGGTCTGATGTTTTTCCTAGATTGTATCCCAGTCCAGCTTTATCATTTGTGGACTTTGTTTGCAGCTAAATTGGTTCAATAATACCCTCTTGATGTTTTCCTAGAGAACCAGTACCTGAATATCCCATGCGTTGAATCATTTTGTAGCCAAGACCATATTGAGTTGGAGAAATCTCACAATGTCATACTTCCTCATTTTGACTATCTTCCTTGAAAAGTCATTTAAGAACTGCATCCTCTTCTATTTCATCTGCCAAGGAAGTAGAAGACTATACAAAAATACCATCATATATGATATTTGGAGTTGAATTTTGTGTTCTCATAGCCTCTTATGGTTTGCCCAACTATTTTAGTGATGGAGGGAGGGAGACTAAAAAAAGTACTGGTTCTATCTTGTAGCCATCCATGCCAGTATTTGTAATCTTCAATTTCTTTTCTAAGTCTTTCATCAATGCTTTTGGATTTTCATTTGTAGAGGTTTCCCTATTATGAGGCACAAAATTATCGGCACCTTTTGTTAATGCATTACAGTGGAGATTTGTATCAGCAGGAATATTGACTTCAACTCCGTTATAAGGAAATTTTAAGCATTGATGGTATGTTGATGGAATTGCCTTCATTTCATGAATCCACGGCCTGCCTAGTAAAATATTGTATGACAAAGGAAGATCAAGTACCTAGAAAAGGACATCTCTTTCTACAGGCCCCACCCTAATTGGTAATGATACCAGACCTTTAGAGGTCCTTTCTTCTTCATCATATGCTTTAATTGTTATTTTCTTGGTGGGATCAATGACATTTTCTAAAAATCCTAGTTGTGTAAGCAGATTGTAAGTACAGATATTCAACCCCGCACCTCCATCTATCAAAACATGTTTAACTCTGTGTTTATGGATCATGGCTTCAATATGCAATGGCTGGTTATGTGGATGATTTAGTGAGTTGTCATCTTCTTCAGAAAAGGTTAGATAGTGATGTGAAGTTAGATGACCCACCATAGACTGAAACCGATCAATATCTAAATCTTTTGGAACATTAGTGGTGAGGAACACTTTGTCCAGGATCACTTTGTGAGCAGAAGAGATTTTTAGCAATTCAAATATTGAGATTTGAGCATTTGTCCTTTTCAACTGTTCAACAACGCTATATCCAGAGGATGATGTTGAAGTTAGCCTTTTAAATTTATCAAAGGTTGATTCTTTTTGTTTGTTTGACAAGACTGGTAGTTTTGATGTTGCTTGAGCTGGAGTTGAAGAACTAGCTCCTTGGAGAGTGACTTTCTTTTGAGATCAGGTGATAGCCTTTGCATATCATGGTTCATTTTGTTTATCTTGGATTATAATCACATTGCAATATTCAGATTGGGAATGCTCAATCATGTTGATGATGTTGTCATTGCTGGTATAAGTATAATTTACTTTGGCACCTCCTTTGGTCTTTGAGGATTCACCTTGTTCATAAATAGGTAAAGGTTCCTTAAATGCTTTGTGATCAGCATTGGTCGGGTGAGTCCCAACAACAATTTTACCAATGTCTATGAGATCTTGAATCTCATGCTTGAGCTTCATGTAGTTGTTTGTGTTATGACCTTTATTCCGATGGTAGTCACGGTATTCATTTTCTCTCCACCATTTTGGTTTGACTTCCGAATCATATGGCCTAGAATTATCTAGTAATGCCATCGATTCAGTTTGTTCTTTTTTCAAATATCTCCATTTTCTTATTAGATTTTGTTATATGTATATAGCAACATACATACATAACATTTGTTATATGTATATATATACACATATACACATAACATAATGTATCGTCAATCACTCATCATTTGATTCATGATAGAAAATCACAATGAATTGAATCCGGTCGATTTTTTTTACCGGGCGAACGACGGGGATCGAACTCACGCGTGGTGGATTCACAATCCACTACCTTGGAACCACTTGGCTACGTCCGCCCCAAACTAATTGACAATCTCTGTCTATGGTCATTCCATTTCAAGAAGAATGGTTCTAAGCCCCAAAAATGAACTAATAATGAAACTATTATATTATTAGTTAGTTATCAACTCTTCAGTTTTGTTGGTTGTTTGCCAATAGAGTTTTGAAAGTGGATTTGTATGATTCTTCGAGAGGAGTAAAGTCACGTTTGTTGGCATTTTGATGATGTTGTGATTGTCATTGATGGACACACACTTGTTTTATGATAACTTCCCTATGTATGAGTTATGCTCAACCAGTAATTGTTCCAACCGGTATTATGTATTATAGTCTTTAGACTATTAGTGTTTTGTAGAAGGTGTTTATTGGTCACAAACTAACTGAAGACCCAAAGCGGTATGAAGACCTCAAGCGGTTCAAGGATCCCAAATCAGTATGAAGGAACAAAATGGTAGTTAACATTTTTGCAGTCTTCATTTTGACAACCGGTAATTGGTAAAACGTATGAACCGGTAATCGGTAATGACCCGGTATTACTCTGTGATGAGTTACCAACCGGTATTTCTGTGATGAGTTATCATCCACTGACACGTTGGTAGTGATTTTGTGTCATGTTACCAAATGTGTCTAGATGCACTGAACCTAAGAACTTGCAATGTAATCCTATTGGACCGACATGAAATCAGATTCCTTTATAAGGACATCATGTCTAGGGTTTTAGTAGATATAGGGTTTTAGGAGTGGATGAGGGTTTTGTATTTGCGATCATAGAAGAGAAGATTAGGTCTGTGTGAAGAAATAGAGTGTGGTGATATTGAAGATTGAAGTAATGCTAAATGGGCATTAACAATGAGCTATCAAGGATCTAACCAAGCATACTGTGCTAGTATCTAGATCACTCACTTGTTGATTACTCACATCTTCAACAAGTCTGAAACCCTTAACCAGGTAGGCCTGGAAAAGCCTTTGTAAATCCTCTAACAAGGTGGTTCACAACTCTGAATTTGAAATCCTCTCACAAGGTAGTCTTTAATAGGACTTATCTCCTAATAGAGATCTAGATTCCTAATAGGATTTGTTCTGGTGAAGAACATTGTATGACCTTAATCGGTCTGGTTACTATTCTGTAGATAGTTACTTGTGAGTTTCTGCTCACTGTGGTTTTTCCCATTTGGGTTTCCACGTCAAAACCTCTTTGTGTTATGGTGATTGTGCTCTTGTGGGTGAATGCTTTATTTGTTGTTTGGTTTGCATTTGTCTTAACTGATTAACTACTAAACTGTTTAAGAGTTTAAGTTCAATAATTTTTGGTATATTAGTTCACCCCCCCTCTTAGTATTTATCAACTGGTATCAGAGCCAACCTTTCTATAAGTTTAACCACTTGGAAGGAGATATGGGGGAATAGACTGTGAGGGAACTTACTCATCATCTCACTCAGACTAAGAAATCCTTTAATGAACTCAAAGTCAAATATAAATCCTCTCTAGAAAAAAGAAGAGAGCATGCTGAGAAACTGATGGAGCTTACTGAAAATAGTTCTTCTGATGAAGCAAACATGGAAGCCCTAGTTGAAGAAGCTGAAAAACTGAATGAATCTAATGCTAACCTGAGAAGGGGACTGGAAGGACTGACTCTCAGAATGTGTCAAGAGCTTGAGAACTGGTGGAAAGATGAAGACCTGGTAAAAGACAAAGATCATGAGATCTCCAAGCTGAAGTAAGAAATCAGTGCCCTTACCACTCATCTCCAAGAGAGTAAAGTGGAAAAAGAAGAAATACAAGGTGAACTAAACATGGCTATTTCTGAGAATGCAACCTTGAAGGAATCCAATGCTTCTATTTCCAAGGAACTCACTGAGTCAAAGGAAATACTTGCCAAATTCAATAAGAGTATTGTTAAGCTAGAACAAAATCTTCAATCAGCAAAACCGGTAAAGAATACCACTAGACTTGGTTTCTCCAGTTATGAGGAAGGTGAGACCTCTGGAACAATAGATGGAGCATCAAAGAAGCAACCGACATCAAAGGATAAAGGTAAGCAAAAATTTAAACCTATTTGCTTTAATTGTCTCAAGGAAGGACATACTGCCAATGTGTCTAGAAATAAGGCGTACAATAATTTTCCTTATTTTCTAAACAATAAGCCTAGATCCAATAGATTCAATGGTAATTGTTATGCATGCAACAAGTTTGGGCATAGAGAATTTGAATGTAGGTCAGTTATGTACAACACTGAGAGATATCCTCAAAGGACTCAAGGAGTCTTTCCTAAATCATCTGTGAACTAGAATCCAAACCGGTACAATGCCTATGACCATCAGTCAAGTGGTGGTGGCTATCAAGAAGCAACCGGTTAGAGAGCAACCTGTTTGATTTGCCATGGTAGCAGTCACACTGCTGCAACATGCAGAGGGAAGAATGGTAGAATGAACAATGGACCATGGAGAACACTTGGTATGGTATGCTATCATTGCAACAAATCGGGACACCCTGCCAAAACCTACAAAATCAGAAAAAACCTATCAGATGACATACCGGTCACTCCAGAAGGGAAGATTGATGTTGAAACTGTTCAAGCAGGAATGAATAAAACATGGAAAAAGAAACCTAAAGAAGTGTCACAAGATGAACTGATTTCTGCACCTAGTGTGGAAGTCGCTAAACTGGCAAACTGAGCTTCAAAAAAGCTCAGGAGGAACAAATCGGTGAAATGTTTCAAACCCCCGGTTTACACTTGTAAAAGACCTTAATTGGTATACGTTACCTAACAATCGGCAAAAGATTGTGAAGTGGTACAAGGAAAATTAGGGTTTGTGGCCTAGCGGTGGAGCATTTATTATGGTAGGTGAAGAATTTGTTTAAAAGGGATTTTCAAGTCATTTTCACTTACCAAGTTTTTGAGTGAAGATTTTGTTTTGAGAAGAGCGACAAAAGGCGATTTGACTTGTGATCCATAGAGATTTCAAATCTTGCAGAAGTATCCGGAGACATTCACAATCAATCAAGTAAAAAACACCAAGAGGTAATCAAGCAACCGAAGTGGTGTGGTGTGAGCTGCATTTGTCAAACCCTAAATTTTGAAATTGTGAAGGTATTTCTCAAAATTTTCGTTTATTAGTTAGATCATGGCTTCTACATCGCACTCCAGTTCTAGTGCACCTATGGACTCAACTAAATTCATTAAAAAAAAAATGAAATATAATGCCTTTTCCCAAATACTTGTTAGAGTCATTGTCGAAGGAGATATTTCAGGGTACATTGACTACAAATTGGAAGACCTAGGATCCTTAGCAATTCATTCCCAACTAAGTCTATTTTGTGGGGATGATAAGAAGATCAAACCAGAATACAACATTCTGGAGAGGAAGAAACTTCACAATGCAGTTTACTTTCTTGAAGAGTCCATAGAAGACCACATCCACATCATCCTGAGCAGAGTGCATGGAGACAAGATGTATCTCGAGAGGACGCATGACATTACGCCTGAAGAAATTCATGTCATTACCATTTTTTGCAACATAGGTGAGGTGCCATCCCTAAGGAAAGTCATCAAGACAGAAATGACAAAGCTCACCAGTTCTGTGAGCGATCAACAGGGAATGACCGTTAACACCATCAAAGATGAGTTGGTCAAGTATGCTTGCATGGTGATTGGATACCAGACGTTTTGTGCCAGCAGATTAAACTATGTCTCTACTGCTACGATTAATGCCGCTTACAGAATGATCATGGAGGACACCTCATTTGATCTATGTACCTGTTTGCAGAAGCAACTTCTACTGAACTTGAAATCCATCAAACAGGACAGTGCCCTAAGATTCAAATTTGGACAACTTTTGGTGGGTCTGTTTTTCTACTTTCAAGGCTATTTCCTAGGAGTCGGTGATATTCAATGGTCTGCTGACCAACCAGTCACCAAACAAATTAGGGAAAGTCTCCAAGTGGTGGGAACCAGATATCCTGAAGTCTTGAATAAATACTTTGATGAATTCAAGCGGAAGATGAACAAGAGGATGAGGATATCTGGCGATATTGTGAAGACGTATGAAGAGGACATCTGCTTTACCATTAGAGTAGATGAGTGTGTAATGGAAGTGGTAAAGCCTAGACAGGAAGAAGTAGAACCTACAGGTTATGAGGTAATGTACGACATGTTGGATGGGTATGCCTCTACCCTGATTGCCTCTCCTTTAAATGCTAAGAAAAAGAGAACTGGAACCTACTTGGAAAGGGTAACACCAATTGAAGAGCCTTCTGTGAAAAAGAGAAAGGTAGTGCCAGTGGCATCAACATTAGTTACCTCAGCCAGCCCAAAAGTGACCAAGTGAACACTTGCCAAGAAGAAACTGGAAGTTGCACCTGCCAAAGTATTTGAAAGGAAGCAGAAGGCCAAGAGAAACTCACCGGAGTCTGAAGACATAGAATCAGATGTGTAGCCTAAGAAGACAAGGCAAACAAGGAAAAAGACAAAAGCTACCAGCAAGACACCTGCATCATCTGCACCGGTAAATATTGACGTCTCTTCTTATAAGCCAATGACACATTGTCAAAGGACTATCAAGAATATAAGAAGAAAATTGCTTAGTGATGTGATGGAGTGTTTTGATGATTTTACTGATAGTGAGAAAGAGGAAACAGAGCGGGAAGTCATAAATTATTTATGTAAAAATGACCGGTCGCCATCAAAAATTAGATCTAAGCCACCTGATTCTTTAAATAATTCTTTGGACAACAAATGGCGCATTGCCATAGAGAAAGAATAGGAAATAAGGGAGAAAGTATTTTCTCAGTACTTTCCTGAAGCCTCCAATTCCAAATTATTTTAGATTATGGACACACATAAAGGTCTCTTCTTCATGAGAAGAAGAAGACTCAGGTTGCTTGAAGGCAAAACCTCTGAAGTAGGAAAGGACACTCATCTGCATGTCAAAGTTGTTGTCTGGTTGCATCAAGTGTCTGAGGCCAACAAGAAAGCCGAATAGGAACCGGAAACTGGAAAAATGGATGAGGTATTTGATGATGAAGAAGAACCAGCTGCAAAATAGGTGGACACCATTGATGTTGATGCCTTGGATGTTGAGGATGTCACTCCAGACACTGAAAATGAAAAGGCTGATAAAGAAAAAGAAGACAAGAAGAAGCTAGAAAAGGAAAAGGCAAACAAAGAGAAAGCAAAGAAAGAGGAAGAGAAAAGGAAAGCAGAGGAGAAGAAGAAACAAGAGGAAGAGAAGAGGAAACAAGAAGAAGAAAAGAGAAAAGAAGATGAGAAGAGGAAAGAAGAGGAGAAGAGGAAAGAAGAGGAGGAAAAGAAAGAAGAGGAGAAGCAGAAAGATGAGGAGAAGAAGAAACAAGAAGAGGAGAAGTGAAAAGAAGAAGAAAGAAAGAAGGAGGAAGAGAAGAAAAATCATGAAGCAGAACAAAGGGAGAAAGAAGAGGAAAAGAAAAGAGCGGAAGAGGAGATGGAAGCAGAAAAGAACAAGCAAGTGGAGACTCCAAAGGAAACTGATGGTCAAGCCAAACCAACCGACATCACCAGTCCTCTTGACCTCCAATCTGTAGATGAATTGGAGCTACTGCAAGGCATAAAGCTAGCATAGGAAATAATGGAAGCATTGAGAAGGAAAAAGGAGCAGGATGTCATCCACACTATTATTGACACCCTTACCAGTTTGATCCCAGGTACCAACCTCCTCGATACCGATTTCTCTTTGGCCAAACTGAAACTTTTGTGTATAGTTGTCGAGGACCAGGTACAATGCCTAGAGGAAGTTGTTGAAGCTAATGCATAGAAGAAGCATCAAAAGGCACTTAACACTGCCTTAGTAAAGAAACTGAATGAGCTTCGGTCTTAACTTCAGAAAGAGCAGAAGGATATTAGAGATGCTATGGATGAGGGAAAAATACTACTGAGCAAAATAAGCCAACCCCATCTATTTTGTGATGATGTGCTTGCACAAAAGGATAAACTGCAATCTGATTTGCAGAGATACATAAGCAAATTTAAGACCCCGTATGATTCTTTCACCACATATGGGCAAACTATTCACCGGTATTAGCTTTAGTCTACCAAGATAGAGTTGGAGATTAGCAATAGGACAAGAGATTTGCAGGAACTTCAACTAGTTTTCTTACCCAGACTACAAATTCTTCAAAAGTGCTTTCTAAATCTAGAAGCTTTAACGACAACCCAAGAGATGAGTACAATTGATGCCATGGAAGAACAGGTATCATAGATGCAGACGGAAAGTGAGGTGGCTACCTCATTACTTGAGTCTTGGTCATTATCCATGAAGACTTTTATGCAGGATTTTAAATCAGTTTTTGATAAGTTTCACTCATTATTGTCATAAACACTTATTTATTTCAATGATAATGAGAAACAGGGGTTATTCTGCAGTACTTTGTCATTGTTAGCAAAGGGGGAGTAGTATCTAAAATTTTGGTGAATGTTATGTATACTTTCATCTTATTTATTTAAGGGAGTAGTATACATTGTATTTTCTACAAAAAGGTATAGTGTATATGCTTAGGGGGAGTAATTTTGATTATGGCACATTTTTGTTGTAAAACACTTAGATGTTAAAAAATTTCTAAGTGTTGCCATCAATGCCAAAGGGGGAGATTGTTGGCATTTTGATGATGTTGTGATTGTCATTGATGGACACACACTTGTTTTATGATCACTTCCCTATGTATGAGTTATGCTCAACCAGTAATTGTTCCAACCAGTATTTTGTATTATAGTCTTTAGACTATCAGTGTTTTACAAAAGGTGTTTACCGGTCACAAACTGATTGAAGACCCAAAGCGGTATGAAGACCTCAAGCAGTTCGAGGATTCCAAAGCGATACGAAGGAACAAAGCGGTAGTTAACATTTTTCCAGTCTTCATTTTGACAACCCGTAATCGGTAATGACCTGGTATTACTCTGTGATGAGTTACCAACCGGTATTTTTGTGATGAGTTATCATCCATTGACACATTGGCGGTGATTTTGTGTCATGTTACCAAATGTATCTAGATGCACTGAACCTAGGAACTTGCAATGTAATCCTATTGGACCGACATGAAATCAGATTCCTTTATAAGGACATCATGCCTAGGGTTTTAGGAGTGGATGAGGGTTTTGTATGTGTGATCATAGAAGAGAAGATTAGGTCTATGTGAAGAAATAGAGTATGGTGATATTAAAGACTGAAGTAATGCTAAATGGGCATTAACAATGAGCTATCAAGGATCTAACCAAGCATATTGTGCTAGTATCTAGATCACTCACTTGTTGATTACTCACATCTTTGACAAGTCTGAAACCCTTAATCGGGTAGGCCTGGCAAAGCCTTTGTAAATCCTCTAACAAGGTGGTTCACAAATATGAATCTGAAATCCTCTCACAAGGTAGTCTTTAACAGGACTTATCTCCTAACAAAGATCTAGATTCCTAACAGGATCTATTCTGGTGAAGAACATTGTATGACCTTAATCGGTCTGGTTACTATTCTGGAGATAGTTACTTGTGAGTTTCTGCTCACCGTGGTTTTTCCCATTTGGATTTCCATGTCAAAACCTCTTTGTGTTATGGTGATTGTGCTCTTGTGGGTGAACTTTTTATTTGTTGTTTGGTTTGCATTTGTCTTAACCAGTTTGTTAGTAAATTTGTTATATCGGTTAACTGCTAAACCATTTAAGAGTTTAAGTTCAGTAATTTTTGGTATACTAATTCACCCCCCCCCTCTTAGTATTTATCAATATTTAGGTTTGTGTAGCATCCTAAAATTGTGACACTTGCAATTTTGACTGCATTTGGGTCTTCACGATGGCGATGCAACACGGAACCTGAATGGAGACCCCGAAACTTGTTCATGACATCAAAAACTGCATTTTTCAGCACCCTGGCCTGATCCTCCTTGCACCCCACTATCCCTGGAGGTGGGACCATGGCACCCAGCACCCTAGTCCTTCAGGACTAGGGTGCCCAGCACCCTGGTCCCCCAGGACCATGGCACCCAGCACCCTGGTCCCTAGCCCTATTTTTGGGCCTGGTCTCTTTTGGGTTTCGGGTCTTTATGTTTGCAAATTGGAAAATAATGTTTCCTGGTCGGCCTAAGGTTGGGAAAATTAGTCTTTTAACCCTAATTGGAAAGTATATAAACTACATTTCCTCTCTCAAAAAGGGAGGAGGACATATGTGAGAAAGGCGCGAAAGCGATATTCAAACATTCAAGCATTCAAGCATTCCTTCAAGCAATTGAGAATTCTAAGTCTCCATTCAAGGCTAAGTGTTGCATTCAAGACAAGGATTCAACCATTGAAGAGGAGATCACATACAACACATTACATGCTACATACATTACACCTTCGCATGTAAGAATACAAACATTCTTACAACAAGGTATCAGTACTTGTTTACATTACAAACATTTACATTTACAACATTCTCATTTCTTGGTTAATTCCAAAACTGGGGTTTGACCTAAAGGCAAACCCCTCATCCCTAACCCCCCAATCATCCTCTCTTTTCTGTGTGTAGGTTGCAGGTATGCAGCTGTAATTGAAGATCTGGAATCCTTGTGCAGAGACGAACAGATCCCCCTTCGTTTCGTGGATTTTTCGGAGGACCGTGTGCACGTCGGGTGCCATCGTCCCGTCAACTTTCACTCAAATTTGCAGAACAGCACCGTCTCGACATTTTACTACTAATTCCAGGTCCGCAGCTTCATACCATATCCCTATCTCTGTTTATAAGCGAATATTTCCCACTTTACATGCATTTCTAGTTCAATCTTTCTATCTACATTTCTTTACAAAAGAGGGTATCCTTGATGTCTTAACCCTTGAAACTCATTTAGATTCCAATCCTGCATTGTGTGGGATTGGATCTTGTGGGTTTCAACCCCTCTTTTGAATGTAAAGTCCCTCCTAAGTGAAAACCATCAACCCTAGTGACTCTCCCTTCTCTCTCCTCGAAGTTGGGGAGGGGAGAACGACTAGGGTTCGATTTTTCCGCTTTACATTTTGGTGAACCCGACGTGAACATCCTCATTCTGATTATTCATGGTTAGATCTGAAAATTTTGTTTCCTTAATTACATTTCCATGTTTGATCTTTTGCAAATTTTAGAGGCTAATTGCATAAAAACCCTAAAATTTTCTTTTTAGTAATTAAACTTGTGGAATGTTTAATTGTTAATGCTTGTTTCAGATCTACCCTTCTATTGCAAATTGTCAATTCATATTTCTGCTTTAATTCTGAAAATTAAGTGGTTAAATGTCAAAACCCGAATTTTTAAAACCTCCTTGATTCAACCTTTGACTGATAATTTCACTAATCAAAACACTTCCAAATCGGCTGTAACTTTGGATTCCGTAATAAAATCACAATATCTCTCATCCTTGAAAATTTGGAAAAAAGTTGCGAGGACTGTGTGCACCCCGAGCGCCATCGTCCCCGACATTTTTTCTGAAATTTCGGGAGCTGGATCTTACTGTATTTTTCTGCTAAAATCCAGAATTTTGGCTGATTTTATCAATTTTATCACTTTCAAAATTAAAGTCAAAGTTGGTATAGTGATTGCTTGGATTGAGGCTTCTAATCATTCAAAAATTGTTGAAATTGAAATTTGTATCAAAATTGTGTTCCTTACTGTCCTAAATCTGAAAAGTGCATTAGCATTTGTTCGAAATTTCAGTGCTTTATTCAAATTTTTGCAGTTTGTGACTTTTGAAATTAAGTGTTTAATTGCAACAACCTTGATTTCCACTTTCAAATTCGAATTTTGCATGAAATCGAGTCAACTTTTAAATTTCAAAACCTGCATTGCTTTCAGTATTCCTTGTAAAATCATAAAATTCAAAATTTACATTTTTCAACAATCTTGGTAGGGTTCAATTTTGAGATTACAACTTTAATTTGGCCTATCTACAGATCGTAAAATCACTCAATTTTTTTAGATTAGCTTTAAAATCATCATAAATTTCATCCCTAAAAATTTTGAAAAAAGTTGCCAGGACCGTGTGCACTCCGTTCGCCACGGTCCCGGACATTTTTTTCGAAATTTCGAGAGATTGTCCTGATTGCATTTAACAGCTTAAATCTAGGAGATTGGCTGATTTTATTGAAATTTGCTACCTCTAAAATTCAAAATCTTCTCTCTTTCTTTAGTGCATGAGTTTTACAACAATAAGCCCTACTTACACTATTCCCGTTAGACAAAGCCTTAGAATTAAGTCCTTCCAAGGTGTAATTACTGAGGAGATGGAACCTAATTTGAATGGCCTTTTTAATGAGGACATGGGTAATTCCTCTAATCCTCTTAATGATGAAGAAGCTCTCCATGAGGTTTCTGTAGAACAACTTTCAAAATTGGATAACCAATTTGATGATTTTCGACAATGGATGTCTCAAGAATATCCTGATAGTGAAGCTCTTTCCTTAATTAAGGGTCTAAAATGTATGGTTCAAAGTGATAAGAATGGAATCGATATTTTGCATGGTATTGCACACATTGTGGATTCAAATGTGATGCCTATGAAAAGTTGTGCCGAAACCTTAGGTTATACACAACCTCCTACTCAAGTTAATCATTCTATTCCTTTGACAATTCCTACTGCTAGTATACCTACTTTTACATCAAACATAATGACTAATTCAACACAAGATATTCCCCCTATGATCACCAGTCATGGGGGAAATCCCTCTTCTTCAATAAACCCTCTTACTTCATTCAATCTGACTTCTTCATTCATTCCTTCAATGAGTGTCCCTATTTCATCTCCACAAATGAACATGATGCAAGGGGGCAATTCATTTAACCATTCCATTCCTCCTTGTAGTGTTCCTCCTGTCCAATCATCTCCTATGACTAACTATCATAGTGTCCCACCACCTTACTCTCTACCTTCTTTCAATAACATAACACCTCCATCACAATCTAACATGTCTAATATGAATTCTTCGACTGAAGCGACCATTAACAATCTTGCACAAACTGACTCTTCTTTACAGCAACAAATTGCCTCTATGAATCAATCTAAGTTTAGTGTGCCCACATTTGATGTTGCGAGCCCACTTTCTCTTGACATTGTTCGAGCTATCCCCCCTAAACATGTTGAAATTCCACATTTGGAGCTTTATAATGGTAAGGGTGATCCTCTAACACATGTTAAGACCTTTCAAACAATATGTACCGATTTTGCTTATGACCAAAGGTTGCTTGCAAAACTGTTTACTAGAACATTAAGAGATAAAGCCCTACAATGGTATTGCTCGTTGCCTTCTTATTCTATCACTTCTTTCGAACAACTTGCAAATGCTTTTATTCAACAATTTCAAAACAATATAAGTCCTAAAGTTACTTTGATTGATTTAATGCATTGTAAACAAGGTGTTAAAGAAAAAGTGACTGATTTCATTGGTAGATATAAGCATTTGTATGCTCAGATTTCTTTTCCAGTGCCTGACAATGATATTCAAAGAATCTTTATTTCTAATTTACAAAAAGACATTAGAGAAAAACTCCTGTTTTCTGAGTTTACTTCTTTCCAACAGTTGTGCGCAACTCTTCACAATTATCAACTGACTGTGAGTCAAATGGAACAAGCAAATCCTATGGCTCCAAGTGATAAGGGTGATAGTAGTCAACAACCATTTGGGAAGTTTAAACCGAATAGAGAGTCAATTAAATTCAATGAAAACATCATCAACAACAATGTGAATGCAGCATCAGGTGTGCCTCCTATTTCTAAGTTTTTCAAGAAAGAAAGAAAGTTTACTCCTTTGAATGAATCATTGCGTAGTATTATGAATAAGTTATTGGAACAAAAAGTTCTTACTCTTCCTCCTATAAGGCAAATAAATCCTGCAAAGATTAACTCACCCTATTTTGATAACAAATCTTTTTGTCAATTTCATCGTCATCCTGGGCATGATACTGAAAAATGTTTTGCTTTAAAAGGTAAAATTCAAGATTTGATTGATAATAATACTATTTCTGTTTTTGGAGTGAATGATAAAGGCAACACATCTATAGCTCCTCCTAACCAAAATCTTTAGATTTTTACTGATCCATTGCCTTCTCATACCTCTAATGCGATTGATACTAATGATTCCTCTGTCTCACCTGATGATCTTGTGTCTATGACTCCGAATGTGATTAACTTTGTGGAACAGCAGAAAATCCCTAAAGAACCTTCCATCACATTTGATTCCAGTGAAACTATTAGGGCACCTGATGGTCCTTTATATATAGTTGCAAAAGTCAAGAATACACCTTGCCGTGGAGTGCTTATTGATCCTTCTTGCATGGTTAATGTCATTACTGAAGAATTTCTTTTTACTTTGCAATTGAATCAAGTAATCTATGACGAAACAAATGTGGTTGTGAAATTATTTGATACATTTTCTTCTCCTGCAATTGGTTCTATTACATTACCTATTGAGGTCCATAACAAATCCCTTGATGTGGACTTTGCTATTATTCCATCGTCCGAACAATTTTGTGTGAAGCTAGGCTATCCTTGGCTATCTTCCATGAAAGCTATTGCTTCTCCTATTCACAAGTGTTTGAAATTTCCCCATAATGGTGAAGTTGTTACTGTCAATCATAGTCTCTTTAAACCAGCTGAAAGAACTTCTAGCATTCCTATTGATTACTTTTGGCCTAAACAATTCCAATCTCTTTCTCCGCAAAGTGATCATCTTTTCAAATCTTATCAAAAGTGGAAAAAAGATATGATCCTTTCTCTAAGTGAACCTAGAACACCCAAACTTGACATTCCTATCATTCTTGAGAAGGAAGTTCTTCCTTTGAAAGATAAAACTAATGTCTTTCCTCAAGAAGATTCCCAACCCATTCCTATGGATGTGACTATGCCTATATCTAATAAACTTTCTAAAAGTAGACCTATACCTCCTCGTCATGATGGACTTGGTCTCCTTCCTAAACCAAATATTCCTCCCTTATATGGAGTAGTTCCTCCTCCTTCCTCTTATGGAGAGAAGAGAGCTTCCTCTTCTCCTATTGTTCAACCCAAGAGACCACAACCTAAACACCCAAGTGATAAGAATGAGAACATTCCTCCTCCTCAATCTTCTCAACTTCCTACTAAGACTAGACGAAATTGTTCTGCACGTGAACGCCGACGAAAGCGTCGTCTTAGAGCTCAGGCAGCTGCTTCTCAAACTTTGCAATCCCCAAAAACACCTTCAACTAGTATTATCCCATTTTCTCCTCAGCCGACAATTGAGCCAAAATCTCCTAAACATAAGATGCATGATGGTCTTGACCCTGTGCGAGTTAAAGATCCTATTTTTATAAATCTTGATGATGATATAGATGAAAATGTTATTCATGATGAAAATGTTACTCCTGTTCATTATGATAGTGAATATGAATATGTTGATGTTGATAACCATTTATCTAACACATTTTCTAAAGCACTTATCCTAGCTCCTAGACAAGAACACCGCGGCTTGGGATATGAACATAGCCCTTGTTTGGATCTTGTGATAGCTCCATCTGCTGTGTTGGATGTTCCTCCTCTAGCATGTTTCCTACCTTCCCGAAATACTAATCAGCAAGATCAGGGGGTAGATGACGTGCTAGACTAGTGTCATTAGCATAGCAGACTCTCTCCTCCTCTCTTTTGTTACTTCTTCTATGTGTTATTCTCATTCTTCTATTTGTTGTCCTTAGTGTTGTCTACTTGAGGACGATGCAAAGCATTGAGATCTCTCTTGGTCTCTCTCATGTTGACTCAAAAGACACATGTGTTCCCTTCTTCTAGGTGACCTTCCTTGATTGGGGAATGAAGAACAATTATGCATACATACATATGATATACATGAATTATCATACAACATACTGACCTCGAGGAAAGCGAAGTCACCTTGTGCTTTGTCTTCTGTGTCTATTATCCTTGGGCTTATCTCACACTTGGGGGCTAAATCCTTGTCATAATGTGCTCCTTTCTCATTTCTTATATGTATCACTACCTTAAAGCAATCACCCCCGGTGAGGCGTGTGCAATCGCTTTAACGTAGGGGGGCATACATCCCGTCCATATCTTTTCAAGATACTTGAAAATTTCTTGACAAATTTAGCTTTGCCTTGAAAATTTTTGATATCTTTCTTGCATGACTCATAGTGAGGGAACCTTACTACTGACAGTCATGGTTCTCCCTCATGATCTTCCCTTTTACTTTGTCAATTGAAGTCGTAAGATCCTTAGTCCACTGGGGGCTTGGTGTATCTTGCCTCCTTGACGTGGTGAAAGTTTTTCAATGTTGTTTCCTTGTACTTTATCGGAAGTATGAGCGTACACTTATACTCCCACTAAAGTGGGGGCTAAATGTAGCATCCTAAAATTGTGACACTTGCAATTTCGACTGCATTTGGGTCTTCACGATGGCGATGCAACACGGAACCTGAATGGAGACCCCGAAACTTGTTCATGACATCAAAAACTACATTTTTCAGCACCCTAGCCTGATCCTCCTTGCACCCCACTGTCCTTGGAGGTGGGACCATGGCGCCCAGCGCCCTGGTCCTTCAGGACTAGGGCGCCCAGCACCCTGGTCCCCCAGGACCATGGCGCCTAGCGCCCTGGTCCCTGGCCCTATTTTTGGGCCCGGTCTCTTTTGGGTTTCGGGTCTTTATGTTTGCAAATTGGAAAATAATATTTCCTAGTCAGCCTAAGGTCGGGAAAATTAGTCTTTTAACCCTAATTGGCAAGTATATAAACTACATTTCCTCTCTCAAAAAGGGAGGAGGACATATGTGAGCAAGGCACGAAAGTGATATTCAAACATTCAAGCATTCAAGCATTCCTTCAAGCAATTGAGCATTCTAAGTCTCCATTCAAGGCTAAGTGTTGCATTCAAGACAAGGATTCAACCATTGAAGAGGAGATCACATACAACACATTACATGCTACATACATTACACCTTCGCATGTAAGAATACAAACATTCTTACAACAAGGTATCAGTACTTGTTTACATTACAAACATTTACATTTACAACATTCTCATTTCTTGGTTAATTCCAAAACCGGGGTTTGACCTAAAGGCAAACCCCTCATCCCTAACCCCCCAATCGTCCTCTCTTTTCTGTGTGTAGGTTGCAGGTACGCAGCTGTAATTGAAGATCTGGAATCCTTGTGCAGAGACGAACAGATCCCCCTTCGTTTCGTGGATTTTTCGGAGGACTGTGTGCATGCCGGGCGCCATCGTCCCGTCAACTTTCGCTCAAATTTGCAGAACAGCACCGTCTCGACATTTTACTACTAATTCCAGGTCCGCAGCTTCATACCATATCCCTATCTCTATTTATAAGCGAATATTTCCCGCTTTACATGCATTTCTACTTCAATCTTTCTATCTACATTTCTTTACAAAAGAGGGTATCCTTGATGTCTTAACCCTTGAAACTCATTTAGAATCCAATCCTGCATTGTGTGGGATTGGATCTTGTGGGTTTCAACCCCTCTTTTGAATGTAAAGTCCCTCCTAAGTGAAAACCATCAACCCTAGTGACTCTCCCTTCTCTCTCCTCGGAGTTGGGGAGGGGAGAACGACTAGGGTTCAATTTTTCCGCTTTACAGTTTGGAAAGCCAAGGTTTTTCTTTGAACCACTTTTTTGTTTTCTTCAGAGGATTTTCAGCTGCTTTGAGTGCTTGTGTGCCACTAGCCAAGTTAAATATCATGGGCTTTTAGTTGGTTTTAATAGTGTCTACTACCCCATCATTAACAACATTCTTGTTGTTGTCTTTGCCAAATTTCCAATACTTGTTCTTTTCTTTAGAGGTAGATCTTGGTTGTGTTTCTTTCCAAGGTGGGATATCTCCCTTCTTTATGAGCACATCTTCCATTCGAATAACATTATCTACCATTTTGTTAAATGATGGGTGTACTTGTATGTGGATACTATATTTCAATTTAGGGATCAAGTTATTGACGAATATATCTATTTTCTCATAATCTGGGATATGTCGTGAATACCTAGAGAACATCTTTCTCCAATGTTGGAGGAAAGTAAGAAAAGGCTCCCATGGTTTTTGTTTAGTATTGCAAATCTCAATCATAGTCATAGGATGTTGAATGTTATAGGAGTATTGTTGTAAATACAGTTGGATTAGTTCTTCAAACATTTTTATTCCTTTAGGTAGACTTGAGAACCATTCCATAGCTTGTCCTCCCAAACTCCTTGGAAAAAGGTGCATGAGATACGTTTGATCGTGCATGAACTCCATGCAGGAAGCACAAAATTCTCTGACATGGTCTTGACGATCTGAGGTACCATCATATTTGTCAAATTTTGGAATCTCAACTCGTGAAGGAAATGGAGGCATGTATAGATTTTTGTCAAATGGAAATGGGCATATTGTCTCCAGAGAATATCGTTTTGGGGATTTATCCTTATTTTTCAGTTCTGTGATCTCAGTCCATAAGGCTAGTAATTGTCTGTGTACCATTATTATAGGTGATTCTTTCTTTTTAGTAACAAGAGTCTGAACGTCATATCTAGTGGGAAGTTTGGCACCTTGTTTTGCTAGTTCTAAGAAATAGTCTTCTTTTTCTCTAGCCATGATAGCTTTCATCATTTTTCAGAAATCTCTATCCTTTTGACATTTAAGAATATCTTTTTTTGGAGGTTCAGAGTCTTCAGCTTTACTTGATGAGGAATCATTATCAGTTTCATGAATACTGAAGTTGTCTTCATCATTTTTTTCTGTCTCATGTATAGTTGGAGATTCAGGTTCATCAAAAACTGGTATCTCTGATGATGAAGGTTTATTAGTGAGCGGGTCCTTCACATAATATAAGTTATCTTGATATGTGAAGGGTTGTCCTTTTCCTTTGGCCTCTTTCTTACGAGAACTTCTGGTTTGAATAGGCATTTTTATGGATTGGTGTGACGTAAAGTTGTTTGTGATGCAGAGGTCAAGATCAAATTCAGAGCTAGTTGTTTGGTTAACGTATTTGTTTGAGAGAAGCAACTAAGATTTAGTCTGGTTTCAGGAAAGATCTATCCTATATAAGATGTTTATCTAAGTTGATTTGAGAGAAGTGACTAAGATTCAGTCTAGTTTCAGGAATGATAGATCCTGTATAAGATGTTATCTAAGTGGCTTAAGTTTGATAAGTAGTTGAAAGATGATCAACCAAATCATGCAACACAAATGGTAGAGGTACACTGTCTTGATCTGTTTATGCTCAAGATGATAACTAGTATTATGCTCACTATAGACTATTTTAGGCAAGTTTGACTATTCTGTATTGACAAAATCAGAGATTCATAAGATAGGTTTCAATGAGCTGGATGACAATTCAATAGCTTCAGGATGACGACAACAGTGTTTTGTATGAGTTGCCACCTAGTACCGTACGATAGATGGGTATGTCTAGAATGACAGACTGATCAACATAATGTTTTATCATATGACACAGGAGTAAAGGTCAGACAATAATTCTCAAAACCAGATGACAGACAATCAAGATTCGTATGACACAGGATTGAAGCAGGACGATAAATAATCAGACTCGTATGACACAAGATATGAAGCAGGATGATAAATAATTAGACCCGTACGACTATTCACTGGATAGAGACTGAATTCTAAGTTTTAAATGGCTGAGTATGACAACTGAGTATGACCAATTTTGAGATGGACTGAGTTTTTGACTAGGATAGACTAGTTTTGACATGGACAAAGTTTTTTATCATTTAGTTGTTTCTTGTTTTCTCCAATTTTGGTATTCCAATTTTAGTTTGAGGGATGAAAACATAGAAAACACATAATATGAATAGTAACTCCAATCACAGCATGCAAACCCTACAAAATTTGGTTAGAGAAGAAAACATTTGCTTGTAGACTCAATTACACACCCAATAGCTAATCAGAATACGACTGATGAGTCTCATGCAATGGATTCTCAATGTCGTATTATCCGACTCCAAATGCTAATGGGGCCATGAAATGACAAGTATCTTGGGAGAGTTACTATCTCTGTTGCACAAAGATTATCCCCCTTTTGGAGGTGAACTGGGTAGCTTCTAATTTTAATTGGATCTAGTAAGGGGTTTGTTCGGCGCATCGAGGTATAAACTCAATTACGAGGTCTCCCAGCCTTGAAAACCAAGGTTTAATATACCCGAAGGTACTGAGGAGAGCTATTCCCAAGCACTATTGTTGACTTGATTTTCATCAAATCATGTTTATTTTA
Source organism: Cryptomeria japonica (assembly GCF_030272615.1). Taxonomy (NCBI): domain Eukaryota; kingdom Viridiplantae; phylum Streptophyta; class Pinopsida; order Cupressales; family Cupressaceae; genus Cryptomeria; species Cryptomeria japonica. The sequence continues at coordinate 896,354,578 of NC_081409.1, read as the reverse complement.
TAGTGGGTTGGAGTACTTGGCGTTTAGTCATTCCCACTTGGGTCGTTCCCCTCACACTGGTTGTAATGACTTTAAGAGTTTTTAGATCCTCGGGAGGGTAGGCCTGCTAAAGATGTACAAATCTCAAAACTTAAAGAAAACACCTCAAGGGTCTGGATTTCTGATTGTCTATAAAGACAAGAGCATACTCTCCTACCTCTCAGAATTTACTTAAAACACAAAATGCAAATTTGTTCTTTAACCAGATAGCAATTTAGGTGACTAAAAATGAATTTAAAGAATACACGATGTTTGGTCGATTCTTCTCAGGCAACCTGCAAAGACAACGAATCAGTAGTCATATTGTCTTTGTGCGACAAGAATATTCTTTGACAAGTGTTCTACAAAAAAATGATTAAGCTATGAAAAATTCTCACATAGGTAGATAAACAACCAGGGTCAGTCATCAATATAATCAATTTGGATAGGAAAATACAAAATCATGCGATAATATTTACCAGATTGTATGATAAATAGTACCAAATCATACGACACCTATACTTTGTCATTTTGGCATGTGGGAAATGTCGTATGATATTATGCAGAAACTATATGGAAGAAAATCTAAAAAGTCAAAAATTTGAAAAAAAGAAAAAGAAAAAAAAGAAGTTAGTCTTGGAGGCCAAAAAATTTAGTCTTCTGCCCCATGGTAGGTGCCATAAATGTATGTGTGAAAAAGTGAGATAAGTCTAATAGCTGCAAGACACAACACTTCAATTAACTCATTACAATAGATGCTTGACACTCATCTAGACACAACAAAAGAATACCATCTCTATTTTTCCAGTATAGGTCTTCATTAAGTATTACATACCTAGATGTTTGAAGCTTTAAAGTTCTCTTCTGACTATCATTTAAGTTATTCGGACATTTCATGTATTTCAAGTAATATACAATATTTGTATACCAAGGACACCTCTCAATGCTAATTTATACATCTTCCAACTTTTCCTTATTTACTTGTGTTGCTTCAAGATTGGATTCCGCCATCAACTTTGCTAGACCCTGACCTCTAACCAACTTTGAGATTTGTAGATCAATATTGAATTCTTGGATCTGGTTTATCCATCTGCATCTCCTTCCAGTAGTTTCTGATTGTCTGAAGATGTCTTTAACAACAACATTTGGTACATAGCCAATAACCGTGGCACCAACTAGATAGGGTTTGAAAGATTTCACAACTTTCACAAGAGCATACGCTTGCTTTTCATTTAAATCATAATTCAATTTAGATGCTTGCAATGTTTTGCTAAAAAATACCACTAGCTGTTCATGACCCTCATCATTCTTTTGTAACATGACAGCAGCAATAGTATGGAATGAGGCAAATGAAAACACCTGAAAAGGTTTAGAGAAATCAGGGGATTTTAACACAGGGGCTTCCTTGATGGATCTTTTGATATTTACAAAGGCTTCAAGAGCTCTATTAGTCCATTTTATTTTAGCACCCTTTTTCAATATTTTAGCAAAAGGCTTTATGATTTTTGAGAAATTTGAAATAAACCTTCTTACAAAGTTGATTTGACCAAAAACAGATTGGATTGCTTTAACAGTTTTTGGGATTTGAATTTTATCAATAGAAGCAATTCTTTCTAGATCAATTCTCACGCCATCCTTTGAAACAATATGACCTAACAATTTTCCTTCAGTAACCCCAAAATGACATTTTTTAGGATTCAAAGATATGCCATATTCTAATGCTCTAATAAAAATATTACCTAAATCATCACAATGATTTTCTGCCTTTTTAGAATAAGTAGTCATATCATCCTGGTACACTGCCAAGATATAATCAATCATACCCTCAAAGGCCACGTCCATATCCCTCTGGAATGTAGTTTCTGCATTTGTCAGTCCAAAAGGCATCCTAGCATAGACATAGGTACCCCAAGGTGTAGTGAAAGCAGTTTTGATCTTTTCGGCTTCCCTAACTTTGACTTGATTATATCCTGAGAAGCCATCCATCATAGATAACAATTCATTCCTTGTTACTTTCTGTAAAAGACCCTCCATGTTAGGTAAAGTAAAGTTATCTTTCAAAGATGAAACATTTAAATTTCTGAAATCCACACACAGTCTGATGTCACCGTTCTTTTTTTGACTGGGACCAAATTGGATACCCATGTTGAGTGCCTTATAGGCTCAATAATACCAGCATTCCTCATTTTCATCAACTCCTCCTTCATATTAGGAGCCAAAGTAGGGTTTATCGGCCTTTGTTTTTGTCTAAAAGGTTTTGCATCAGGCTTCAAAGGTATCTCATGTTGGAACAAATCTTCCCCGTATGCTTTAAGGTCATCAAATGACCAAGCGAAGACGCCCCTATACTTCCTTAGCAGACTAATCAATTATGTTCTAATTTTTGGTGTGATCTTTTTTCCAATATATACTTCTCTTTGGTTGCTTTCACTTCCCAAGTTTACCTTTTCAACATCCTCACATCCTCCTGAATTATGTCTGAAATTCACTACATCTTTATCATCAAACATTCTTTCAAGCTCTATCAATCCTTTTTGGAATTTTATTTGTTTTTAGTTGCAATACTTTTTGCCCAAGTAAAATTGCTTTGTCATCCTTGTCCTCCACAAGTCCATTCCAATCAATCCGCTGGTGCTCAAATTGATCTTCACAAAATAAGAATTTTAGCAATTCCCTGTCATCATCAAAAACTTGCCAACTTTTTACATTGTCAGGCACTAACGGTCTGGTCTTGATTTCCACTTGAGTAATATCATCTAAAGGGATGTCATTATGCTTGATAGCCAAGTTAGCCATGAAGTCTTCCCAAATATTATTGGATCTTTCAGTCCAATTGATGGAGAAAGCATCAAATAGTTCAATGCAAACCCAAACTTTGTTCGTATAGTTTCTTAATTTTTCATTTTTTTGCAGCAAATTTGCCTCTAACTTGTGAAATGGCTAATTTTGAATCACCATAAACCATTAGTAACTTAATGCCATGTTTATTTGCTAGTTTAAGTCTTAATAAGAGGGTCTCATATTCAATAACATTATTAGTACACTCAAAAGTTAACAAGAAAGAGTATTTTAAAAAAAATTCATTAGGTGAAATACATACAACTCCTGCTCCGTTTCCTTCCTTAGTGCAGGCACCATGAAAGTATAATTTCCAAATTAAATTTTCATTTTGTTTAACTGTTTGTGTAACTTTATTGATTTCTAAAGGTTTAGAAATACTTACCTGAAAGTTTTCCATATCAGAATGGAAAAAGCAATTCACTTCATCAGGATCAACCTCTTTTATGAGGTATGGAGATCTTGGTTCTCTATTTATCCTCACTGTTGTCCCTTATACTGGAATAGTAGCATAGGATAGATCAAGCTAAACATGACCACCCACCAAATTTGACCATTTCCTGGACAACAACATTCCGTAGTTTGCAAGAACTTGCACCACTTTGATATCGGTCTTACATGTAGTATCTGGACAAGCTGGAAACCTGAACTCTACATCTTTCATGATACCCACCATAGGTGTAGACCTATTGTCCATGGCATAACACTTACCATAAGGTGTGTCAACACACATCCCAATCTCTCCCATGACATCTTCAGGCATGATGTTCACTGCTGCCCCTGAATCTATCATACAGTTCTTGATCATTTTATTGTTAATTAACAATGTCAAATAGAATGGATCAACTCGTGTGAGGTTTTTTGTAATAGATGTGCCTAAGTAAATTACTGGAGGATCCTCTTTTAACTCAGAAGCATCTTTACATAAATCACCAACATTTGATATAATTTTCAAGGTCTCATCCTTATATTCTAGAAATTTCATCACTTCAAGCAAGGGCATAGAAATTTTTACCTGCAACAACGCTTGAAAAATAAAAGTTCCACAGTTTGAAGAAGGCTTATTGACTTGTTTTTTCTCCACTAGCATGACCATCTTTGGCATTTCCATTTGTTTAGTTTGTTCCGGTTCATTCCCTTTTTTGGCACTTTCATCCCTGCCCTTGGTTGTATCATTATTGGTCCCACCTCATTTTTGTGACCTTAGCGAAAATACCTGTTGACTTACCATGCTCATTGTTGACATTCCTATTTCTCAGTTGGTAATTTCTTTTCACTTGTTCCACAACTACAATAGTGAAAACTTTCTTCTCCTCTTCAGTCAAGTTTCTCAAAGAAGGCACTGCTTCCTCCTAAAACAACTTTCTCAAAGCGAGGATATCTTCATCATCATCAGAAAAAACCTGTTGTATACTATATTGCAAATTCTCTCTTCTTTGATGCACATCAGAATATTCTTCTTCTTCAGATAAATCCTCATTCCTTCCCCAATATGGATCAGATGAAAGGGCATTCACAGTTGGTTCATAATCCTCATTTTTATCTTCCTCTTCTATCAAGCCCTGGGCAATCATGCACTATTCTGTAGCATGAGGCAGATTACATACATCACACCATGGATACTCATCTACAAAATTTGTGGCTTTCTTTAATGGAACAGGAGGCTCTTTGTTTGTATTAGGTTTTACTAGTTTTCCATCTTTCCAATTTGTGTTATATGGCATATCATGCAACCTTGGCCTATTGTAATTTATTTGCTTATTGTTCTTGTATGGTGGCCTTTCATTAGGATTTTGCTTACCCTTTAGGTCCTTAAGCATTTCCATGATTTGAGTAAGATCATCTTTCTTGGGAACCCTGGAGTTGTACAACTTTGGATCATCTCTCTTAGCAACCTTCCCAGCCACCTTCCTATTATTTTCAATAGTAGCAGTTGTCTTGAATGCTTGTTGTAAAGTACCAGGTCTATGAGACAAAATCTCATAATGAGTTTTATTGTCAAAAGCACTCAAATAAAAGTTAATCAGAAATGAATCAACGGGTTTGACATCTCTGGGTATTCTATTTAATACTTTATTAAATTCAACAACTGATTCATTTTGATTCTTCCTTATACTTGTTAATTCATGGGATGCAAATGAAGGATCATTGTGATCTCCAAATTCTTCAAAGAATAGCATTACAAATTCCTGCCAGCTACAAATACATCTATCAAAAAGGCTTCTATACCATTCTCCTACATCCTCTGTCAAAGATTGAACAAACAATTTCATGAATACATCCTCAAGAGGAATCTCAAATTCTTCGATGATATTTTTTACATTAACTACATGTTGTTTTGTTGAATCAATTCCATTTCCTGAGAATTTGGGGATTGCTAATCTTAAATCATTAGTGATCTGATTTGGATAACCAACAATGCTAGTGAAATCTAACTATCTGTATCTTTCAATGATTAGGGGTTGTCTGCCAACATGATGGCTATTTTGATTGTTCATAATTCCTTTATTTAATCCACCATTGTTCCCATTGTTTCCACCACCACTATTATTGCCATTATTATTGTTCCTACCTCCACCATTGCCACTTCCATAATTGCCATTGTTACCTTTATTATGTCCATTATTTTGATTGCTGCCATATCCATTACTTCCTACATGGTTACCCCTATTTTTGTTATTCCAATTCCCATTATTTCCCCCATCTCCATTCCTTCTTCCATCCTCCTTCCTTTCTTCACTTTGATCCCTATGCACATCCCTCCATCTTCTACTTTCATTTACCAATGGTTTATTATAAGTTACAAAAGGCTGGTCCATTCTTCTCATATGAGGGGGACTATACTTTGGAACTACTTGTCTACTTGTTTCACCCCTCTCTTCTTCTACCTTGTTTATCTTGGGGCTTGAAATATTATTTCTCTCTATTCTGAGTTTCTATAACACCCAATCTGGTTTCCTTTTAAGTTCCCTCACCATCTTGGCATCATCTGCATTCATATCAGCCATTCTAAGAATAAGTTCATCCCATTATTTTGCTTCTTGTTCCTCGGCAGTCATGATCTCATCATGGCAATGTCTATTATCTTTTGCATTTATTTTATAAAAAGGATTTTCCTCTCTATTCTCAGATTTGCCAGCAGATGAAGAGTCTTCCTCCCTACTAGGAAATCTCTTATATCCTTCAAACACAATGTTTGATTTCTTCCCTTTGTTCCTTTTCTTGGGACTCAACTGAATGATATCTTCTTGTCCTTTGTGCAGAGACCTCCTCCCTTGCATCAATTTTATTGATAGATGTCTAGGGGTTTCTCTTATTTTCTCAAAATACCAACTATCATTTATGTATTGAAATGTAGAGTCGCCACCTCCTAAGAGGAAAATATTACCAACTTAACTAATCTTTTGGGATCCTCCCTCTAGTAGAGTCTAAAACAAACTACCAAAGATTCTGAAAACTTTGTATAACAACTCCCTAGCAGAGTCGCCAATCTGTTGTGTGACTTAGATGGGGAAAATAAAACTCATCAAATCTTCAATAAAAAAACACTACACCTTCTAGGTGAATATCAAACTATGTATGACAACTCCCCAGCAGAGTCGCTAATCTATTGGTGCCCAAAACCATAGATTGGAAAGATTTGCCAAGCCCTTAACTGATCCAACTAGCCTTGGCCAACGAATAGGGATGGTCAAAGACCAAATCCCTCTTCACTTAAGGCTCCACTAAACCTAGGTGGGTATACCTCTCCCTCTCAAGCACAAAAAGATTTATTTAAAGTGGACTTAAGCTTTATTACTAGCAAATGCAAAATTGGCAAATAATTGTTCTGCAATTATGCTTTATTATGTGCTTTAAGTGAATGCCTTTTAAAAGAAAAATGAAAATTATTATGATTGTATATTAATAATAAAAGTGCTTTCAGGACTTGAAATAAATATGCAAAGATCAGTTCATATAGGGTTTGGGAAGAATGTTTCTCTATCAAGGGCCTTAAATGCATAACAAACCAGGACCTTAAAAGATAAATAACAAACCAGTGCCTCTATCCAGACATATTTATGACACTTTTGTGGACAAGGGATCTTATCAACTCCAGAGACAATATTAATCATCAACTATGAAGGTTTCAGTATGTGTTACACAAACAATGAAAACTCAATCTTACATTTAATGTAACAGCATGTGATGGCACATCATAGAAAATCAAATGACAGATTTATCAAGAGGACAAAGATAACTCATCAACAAAAAAGTATGCACAATATTTAGAAAATAAATAGTGAACCTTGTATATTAATCTTTAGGAAATAATTGCATATATAAGCTGCACTTGAAGATACTCCATTACAATTTATTTTCACAAAAAGATACTTCTTCTTCCTATAGACTTCCCTAATACATATAACTTGCAATCCTTCCAGGTAGTATATTTTTCCCCCAAATCCTAGATATTTTTTACATACAAAATGACTCATTACAAATACACATGCCAAGAGACACGAATGAAAGGACACACCCTTTCATCATCCTAGACAACTAACTGAACAACAACTAAACAGCCTAACTAAAACATCAATTACATTACAAACATAAAACTAAACAATGAACTAAGATTTTCGGTCCAACCACTGTCCGCACTTCGAAATGTGTTGTAGATAGCCCGCATATTTGTAAGTTGTAGCGTTGAATACTGTATCCTTGGTTGCATTCTTGATCACATAGAAGTTCTTGAACTGATCGGTTGTGTCATTCATATCAAGAATATCCATCTTGGCAACGACCTGGGCTACACTAAGTAAAGACTTACACTCAGAAAGCCATAAGGTCTTATCCTTAATTACACCTGCATTGTCTACCAAACCAGGAACCCCATGTTGAACAATTTGCTGGCACTCATCAAATTCAAATTTCAACTCCTTTGTAAATTCATCATGTGTGACAAGAAAACCCTGAACCTTTTTCTTTACCTTTTCCCTAGTCGATGCAGGTTGAGTCTGTCTCAAATTCTGGTGTTAGAAACCATATTGTCCATGTTCCTCTGATATACACCCCAGAATTAATCCAATGCCTTCTCCATGTTATCATATCTTTTACTCATCAATACACAAGCAATATCAGCCCTGATGCTCTTCATCTCCCTTTTCAACTTAGTGCGCTCATAAGCTAATTTTTCAAACTTCTTCTTCTAGTGGCTTCCTGAATAAGTAATCTGAGGGATTGGATGCCCACTCCTTTTAAGGGTTTCCTCATATAAGGCCTTATATTTATTTTTCTCTGCTATCTCGTGTTTCATTTGAGCCTTATTGAATTTTGAGATATCAATACCTATGTCAACAGTGACCATAGGATCCACCTCTCCAACTTTTAGGGTCATCATATGACCAAAGGCTTTATCCACATCTATTATTTTTTGCCTTTTATTTGGGGGGTGCAATGCCCATAACAACATTGCTTGTTCCTCTAGATCATATCTTGATCCAATGAATATATCATTAAACCCTTGGACATCCAACTTGAAGTTCTTATTGTCTGCATGTAATAGACTGTCAAAAATAAATGATGCACTCAGATCCCATCCTGGGAAAATAATAATACCTACTTCCACTAGAAACTACCTCCCTCTCCGAGGGATCATTGTCTCCACTTCTGCATCAATATCAACCTTAAGCTTCTGCAACATTTCCTCATTTTCTGGTGTGATATTAGGCATTGTTTCCCTCAACTTCTTCCCTTTGTAGTGGTATAAGAAGGATTTAAACTCTTTAGACTTGATGAATTGATCATCTGAAACAAATGAAGTGTGCTCTGTCATCCTTTCATCTGTTTCTGCATTTAGCGCAATGAGGAGTTTATCCTATGCTTTTGGCTCCTTCTCTTTCTTAGGTGCATGGAGCTTGGAAACCACTTCATTCTCTCCTGAATTACTTTGAGTTGGCTCTCCCTCAATGTTTTCTAATGTCTATCTTCCCTCCTCAAATTTCTTCTCCAAGGTCTCCATAACCTCTGCAAGCTCCTCCACTTCCTTAATTTTACACATGTCCTCAAATTCATCCTCCTGATGAAGGTAATCTCTCAACCCTTGTCTCTTCCTAGTCATGTGGATGTAACCCTCATGATCATAATTCATTCTGGATGTATGTTGGAACATATTGTACTCATCCACCAGCTTCCTGTCAATAGCCTCGTATACTCTAGTAGATACAATTTTAAAATCCAGGAAATAAAGTGTGCCAAGAAGAAAGGCTCGCTTGTGTGAACTTCTGAAATGTTTGGCATTAGAGATACTTAATTTCCTTACAATTTCTAAAAAAGAAATCATGTCCAGTGCAGGCTTCGATAGAACATAGGGGTAACCTTCAAATCCATAGCAGTGAACAAAGGTGAAATTTTGGCATGAGTACCAATCACCCCAATTGTGATTAACCTTCAGATTTTTGTGCTCATGAGGTCTAAAGAAGCTCTTTACATCCTCAGAAAATGATCCCCGCAGAGGCTCACCAAAGAGCAAGAAAATTGCCTTAACAAAGAGTTCTTCAAATTTGATGTAATCAGAATTTACATATCTGTAATCCCAGAGAGAAACCCATAACTAAAGTCATTCATCTTGTCTGTTCTTCCCAACTATATTTACATTCAAACCCCCTAGCCATAATCCTCTAAATCTCCCATAAAATAAAACAATGTGCATTAACAATGAATAATGCTTGAAATGGTTGTCTGGATTTTCTTTCAATTTCGGGAAGCCTTCATGGAATCTATCCACTAGGTATGAAGCAAAATCAAAAGCTCTATGCTCATGTCTCTAAATATCTGCTGCTAAAACCAATGGTCCTATGTTTGCTACATTATTAGCTTCAACTCCTCCAACCTAACCACATGCCATATATGTATATTGTAAATATTTCTTGAAAATGGTCATATCAAAAGGAGGACCATCCTCCTCTGTTAGCCTTGTAAAGCTCTGATGCCAATAGTTAATAAGATGAGAGGGGGGGGTGAATCATACAAACTTAATCTCCAATATATTCAACAGATTCAACCTCGGTAGCTTATACTTCAGAATACATAACCAAAACTGTAAAACATTCAAACTCATGAATAGATAACATCACAACACATATAACACCATATTTAACGTGGAAACCCAAATAAGGAAAAATCACTGTGGGATTTCGTACCCACTGAGAAATATACCCTTCTAGAGTATGCTCGGTTAAAAGCTAATACTATTAAAGATTACAAACATATTGCTAGATGTGACCCAGTTAAGGGATTTCCCTCAGACTTGTTAGAGTCTTGCACTTTGTTAGAAGTGACCTTGTCAAAGGATTTCAAACACTCATTTAGAATGTTACCTTGCTAGAGGGTTTACAAATAAGACTGTTAGGTCCACTCGGTTAAGAGATTTTCCTCACTTACAAAATAAATAAGTAATAAAATATATCTGTAACTTCACATCTAAAATGCTAAAGCAGATTCTGTGTGCTCAAAACAATCTTGTCATAAGACTTATCTAGTCCCTTGTTGGGCTTGTTGAGCTTCTCAATCTGTTCTTCAATTAGATCTTCAAGCTTCTGTGCTCGGTAAACATTACTGTAGCATCATTGTGCATACATTTTCCTGCATGCATTATTTATCAATAATTCCTTATTTATAAACAATTTCTGACCGCTTAATCTCCTTGATCACATTTCCCATGATCAATCTTAGCCATCAGATCAACAAACTTGACTAGGTTCATTGTATCCTTCGATCTAAATACATTTTATCTCACCTTGGAACTTGCATTCCTTCCTTGGAACTTATGCTAGGTTATTGCGGTTCAATCTGAGCTGTAGATCTTCCTCCTGTATTTTCCATGTCGTCGATCCTTAACAAACTTCTTGCACAACAAACCAATCATCTGATCAACTCCAGCTCATCAGCATCCTTCATTAAATAATGCTTTTATTCATCCAATATGATCTATAAAAACTCGGTTGTTACTCAGTTAATACTAAACTTCACTTGGTGGACATTCTACCTTCTTTAACCGATATCAATAACCTTAGGGTTTATCGACTAGGTTCTTTGCTCGGTGACATAGTACAGTATTAAACTTATAATCAACAACATATGTAGGATATCAAAACAATCAAAACAACATGATCTCATCATTGTCTAACTCAGTAATAGTTTCCCATTGAATAACTTATTATTCCCCTTCATTATCACATTCTTTCTGTGTCACTTATCGACCTCTTAATACTCATCAAAACATACTTCTCAAGATATGGAAACATCATACTGAATCAGAAAATCAATTTCTTGACATCAATGATAAAATAATATTATTAAGACAGTAATCATCCTTCTTCAGTTATATCGATAATCTCCAACAACCTTCTCAATATCCTTATTGAAATGCCAACAATCTCCTTTCTATTGTAATGTCAACAATCTCCCCCTTTGGCATTGATGGCAAAACCAACTTTAAATGGTAATACCAACTTGTTTTATTCCAACTGATTCGGATTCAGATTGTTGTTAGACTTCTCCTGTTATCCTTGAGCTGTTTAAACCTTCTCCCGATGTCTTCTCCCCCTATCACTAGTCTTCTTGTTATTTTCTCCATTTAGTCTATCTTCTCCATTTAGTCTTCACCCCCTTTGACAACAATGCCAAAAAGAAAAACTAATTCATGATTTCTACCATTGTGAAGTAATTTCCTTGTAGTTTCATTCACGGTCAGAGCATCTTGTCTCTAGTCACTATTTCCTGCACACCTTTAGAAAACCTCCTAAAGTGTGTAAATCAGCATCAATCCACAAATAATATTCTATGGAGTCATCGAATTGATGCTTTCACCGAACTTTGTCAGTGAGTAGAAGATAGGGGTAGGACCCCTAACTTGCTTCTGAGATACTCAAAAGTGTCCCTTGGCAGTGGCTTTGTGAAGATGTTTGCTATTTGCTCCTTTGAACTGATATATTCTAGCACAACTTTCTTCTCTTGAACTTCTTCTCTGAGATAATGATACTTTATAGAGATATGATTTGTCTTAGAGTGCATTACTAGATTCTTTGAAATGTTAATGGCACTAGTATTATCACAGAATATAGTTACTGGCTCAGTAACTTTCTCATTTATACCTTCCAATAGTTGCTTGATCCATGCTATATTGGTACAATTCAATGCTATAGTGACATATTCAGCTTCAACTGTTGATTACGAAATGCATCCTTGTTTCTTGCTAAGCCAACTTACTAGTCTATCTCCCAAAAAGAAAGCTCCACCGCTTGTGCTTTTCCTGTCATCAATGTTTCCTGCCCAATCAACATCAGTATAAACTTTTAAATCAAAATCATTCCTCTTTTCATATACTAAGCCATAGTCTTCAGTGCCTCTCAGGTATCTGAAAATTCTCTTGATTGCTATCATATGGGTTTCTTTGGGATTTGCAGAAAATCTTGCAACTATTTCTACTACATGAGCTATATTCGGCCTGCTATGAACAACATATTGTAACTTTCCAATCATAGATCGGTAAAGTGTCTCATCAATAGATGCATATTCATCATTCTTTGATAGTTTACAGTTAGTAGTCATAGGAGTACTTACAGGTTTAGAATCCTCCATTTCAAATTTCTTCAAGATTTCCTTTATGTACTTGGATTGAGTAATGAAAATCTCATCTTTCATTTGGAGTATTTGTAAACCTATAGAATACTTTATTTCACCGATTAATGACATCTCAAATTCTTTGCACATTTCATTTCTAAAGTTCTTGCATAGAGAATCATTTCCACAAAAAATAATATCATCAACAAATATGGCTGAGATCAGTATTCCATTGTCCTCATCATTCTTCATGTACTTATTGTTGTTTTCACTTGTCCTTATAAATCCAATCTTGATCAAATAAGAGTGCAGTTTTTCATACCATACTCTAGGTGCTTGTTTCAGACCATATAAAGCTTTGTTCAATTTACATACCTGATCTTTATTCTTGTCTTCAAAAAATCCTTCAGGTTGTTCAATATAAACTTCTTCTTCTAGTATACCATTCAAAAATGTAGATTTAACATCTATTTTATATACCTTGAAATTTTTGAAAGTAGCATATGCCAACAATGTTCTTACTCCCTCAAGTCTAGCCATAGGTGCAAAAGTCTCACCATAATCTATTCCTTCTTCTTGAGCATAACCTTTGCAAACTAGTCTTGCTTTGTTCTAAATGACCTCACCTTTTTAATTTAGCTTGTTTCTGAAAATCCACTTTGTACCGATTACATTTTTGTCCTTCGGTCTTGGGACCAATGTCCATGTTTCATTCTTCTTGGTTTGATCAATCTCTTCTGTCATAGCATTTACCCAATCTTCATTGTTAAATGCCTCTTTTACTATTCTCGGTTCAAATTCAGATATCAGACATGTTTTATGTCTCAGTTTGTTCCTTGTCATCACTAGATCATCCTTATCTCCTATAATCTGACTTGATGCATGATTTCTTTTGACATATTTGGCTAATATAGGCTCGGTAGGCTCTGTATGATCTTCTTCATCACTCGGTAACTGGATATTATTTTCATTTTCTTCAACAACTTTCTCGGTAGGACTTCTCAGTTGAACATAAACAAATTCTTCAGAATTTTCTGGTTCTTTGGAATTTCCTTCATCATTTCCTTCTGCAAATTCATCAATTTTCACATTTGCACTTTCTACTATTTTGTTAGATGATTTGATCAAACATTTAAATGCTTTACTTCTAGAGGAATAACCAAGAAATGTTCCTTCCTCTCTTTTCTGATCAAACTTTCCATTTCTGTCATCTTTGTGAACATAACATCTACTTCCAAAGATTTTAAAATAACTGACATTAGGTTTCTTGTCATACCATATTTCATATGGAGTCTTCATATTTCCTTTCTTCAGTTGTACTCGGTTCAGGGTGTAAACTACAATGTTGATTGCTTCTCTCCAAAATGTTTGAGGTACCCTCTTTTCTATCATTAAGGTTCTGGCACAACCTACAATTGATTTGTTTCTTCTCTCGGCTATCCCATTTTTCTATGGAGTTCTCGGTGCAGATACTTGCCTTTTTATACCATGATCATTGCAAAATAAGTTAAATTCATCAGAAGTGAACTCTCCTCCTCTATCAGATCTAAGACATTTCAGCTGTCTTCCTGTTTCATTTTCAACTCTTGCCTTGTACCATTTAAACATTTGAAAAGATTCTAATTTTTCTTTTAAAAACATAACTGACATCATCCTTGAGTAATCATCCACAAATAATATGAAATATTTATCACCATAATAACTTTGAACTTTCATAGGACCACAAAGATCAGTGTGTACAAGATCTAAAATTCCTTTAGAAGCGTAGGACTTACTTGTAAATCTTGTTCTTGTCATCTTACCCATCTGGCATCCTCGGCACATAGCATTCTCTAGTTTTTCCAAGCTCGGTAGACCTCTTACTCGATGCTTCTTACTTATTTTGATCAGATTATGAAAATTTACATGACAAAACCTTTTATGCCATAACCAGGTATCTTCTATTTTTGCATATAGACATTTGTTCTAAGTTGAGTCAAGATGAAATGTATTACCTTTTGTTTGTGTCCCAGTAGTAGCCAACTTTCCATGTTTGTCATGAACTTTGACACATCCCTTCTAGAATTCTATTCGGTATCCTGTATTGTTTAGCTGTGCTACACTCAACAAATTGTATTTCAAACCTTCAACCCAGTATACGTCATCACATTTAGCATTGTCAAGAAGTGTTATAGATCCTTTACCTTTCACCAGACATGGTGCATCATTACCAAATCTTACATATCCTCCATCATAGTCTTCTAATTTAACAAACTTGTGTTTATCACCTGTCATGTGATGTGAGCATCCACTGTCTATGATCCAAGAATCATTTTTATTTATGTGAGATATTAGGGCTTTTTCTTCAAACCTCTCTTCATCTGATCCATCTTTAATAGCCACATAAACAACTTCCTATGTATCAGTTTCATCAGATTTATCATCGTTGGATTCCTCATCAGCTACTAGGCATGTCTTTCTATCTCTCCTTCTGAAGTCTCGGTGTCCTCTGTAGTGATTGTCTTTCTGTCTGTCTTCTCGGTATTCTCTCTTTTCACTAGATTCTTTGTTAGGATGGTTAGAGGCCATATGTCCTATTCTATCATAGTTAAAACATTTCAAAGGTAGTTTTCCTTTATACTTACCTTTGCCTCTCGATAACCTTCTGGCTAATAATGCTTCAAACTCTTCTTGCTTTCTGATTTCTTCGTACAGTTTGTGTACTTCTTCCATGTTTTTATGAAATCTCTCACTTGCTCCACTGTGATTTCCTTCAGAATACTTATTCATTCTATTATAGTCATCAGATTCATCAATATGAAAGGAACTGAATGCAGATTCAACTTTATTTACCGAAGACCCACTGTTATCAAAATTACTTAACTCAAATGCATGTAGCTTATTGATAGTGGCATCTAAAGAGACTGGCATGTTTGGTACAGACCTTAATTCATTGATTACAGAGACTCGAATGGCATAAGCAGGTAGAAGTGTTCTAAGCAACTTACTTGTTACATCCTTTTCTTCAATAGTTCTTCATGCTCCTTTGATTTGATTGACAATTTCCTTTAACCTTGTACTGTATTGTGTTATGTTCTCACCTTCATTCATTCTCATGGATTCAAGTTGTCCACTTAGACTATCTACTTTTTCTCTCTAAACATGTTCATCACCACCATAAATAGATATGAGCTTGGTCCACATTGCTTTTGCATCATTACAGCCTTCTAGATCATTAAATTCTGAGTCGGTCAATGCTAATGTTATTTCAATCATAGCTTGAATATGTTCTTGCTTTGTCTTTATCTCTTCCATGGTCATCGGGTTGGTGCTAGGTGCTATGTAATCATTCTCCAGATAATATGTTGCAAATTCTCCAATTCTTGATAAATGCAGCTTCATCCTTTTCTGCCACATGGAGAAACTTGACTTGTTCATCTTTGGTGCATCCCTTTTATACATCTTTGGATCTTTGCCTCAAGTACCTTCAAACTTTTCTTCCAGAGTCCGAAGCTCTGATACCAATTGTAAAGCTCTGATGCCAATAGTTAATAAGATGAGAGGGGGGGTGAATCATACAAACTTAATCTCCAATATATTCAACAGATTCAACCTCGGTAGCTTATACTTTACAATACATAACCAAAACTGTAAAACATTCAAACTCATGAACAGATAACATCACAACACATATAACACCAGATTTAACATGGAAACCCAAATAGGGAAAAACCACTGTGGGATTTCAGACCCACTAAGAAATATACCCTTCTAGAGTATGCTCAGTTAAAAGTTAATCCTGTTAAATATTACAAAAACATTGCTAGATGTGATCCGGTTAAGGGATTTCCCTTAGACTTGTTAGAGTCTTGCACTTTGTTAGAAGTGAACTTGTCAAAGGATTTCAAACACTCATTTAGAATGTTACCTTGCTAGAGGGTTTACAAATAAGACTGTTAGGTCCACTCGGTTAAGAGATTTTCCTCACTTACAAAATAAATAATAGTAATAAAATATATCAGCAACTTCACATCTGAAATGCTAAAGCAGATTCTATGTGCTCAAAACAATCTTGTCATAAGACTTATCTAGTCCCATTTTGGGCTTGCTGGGCTTCTCAATCTATTCTTCAATCAGATCTTCAAGCTTCTATGCTTGGTAAACATTACTGTAGCATCACTGTGCATACATTTGCCCGCATGCATTGTTTATCAACAATTCCTTATTTATAAACAATTTCTAACCATTTAATCTCCTTGATCACATTTCCCATGATCAATCTTAGCTATCAAATCATCAAACTTGACTAGGTTCAATGTATCCTTTGATCTGAAAACATTTTACCTCACCTTGGAACTTGCATTCCTTCCTTGGAACTTGTGCTAGGTTATTGTGGTTCAATCTGAGCTATAGATCTTCCTCCTATATTTTCCATGTTGTCAATCCTTAACAAACTTCTTGCATGACAAACCAATCATCTAATCAACTCCATCTCATCAACATCCTTAATTAAATAATGCTTTTATTCATCCAATGCGATCTATAAAAACTCGATTGTTACTCGGTTAATATTGAACTTCACTCGGTAGACATTCTGCCTTCTTTAACTGATATCGATAACCTTAGGGTTTACTGACTAGGTACCTTAGGGTTTACTAACTAGGTTCTTTGCTCAGTGACATAGTACAGTATTAAACTTATAATCAACAACATATATAGGATATCAAAACAATCAAAACAACATGATCTCATCATTGTCTAACTCGGTAATAGTTGCCCATTGAATAACTTATTATTCCCCTTCATTATCACATTCTTTCTGTGTCACTTACCGACCTCTTAATACTCATCAAAACATACTTCTCAAGATATGGCAACATCATATTGAATCAGAAAATCAATTTCTTGACATCAATGACAAAATAATATTATTAAAATAGTAATCATCCTTCTTCAGTTATATCGATAATCTCTAACAACCTTCTCAATATCCTTATTGAAATGCCATCAATCTCCTTTCTATTGTAATGCCAACAAGCCTCCCATTCTCTGCTTTGTGGATAGTGAGGTTCCAACCCTGGTATGTAGTATCCAATTTTATGTATTCCTCTTCCAAATCCACAAAAGATAAGGGCACATTTGCCTCAAGATCTACTTAGAAACCTCTTGAATTGTGGCTACTGCAAAGTGAAATAAAGTGGTCCCATTGGGCAGCAGAATGAATCGCTTGTTTGTATCATAATTTCTTACCAGGAGCTTCAATAAATCAATTTACAAAGACATTAGGTACCACGAGTTTACCTAAACTAGTACTCCATAGGTTTGAAACTGGCATGGGCTCATCCCTGTGGAAGTAATGGAAAAGAAACAGCTCGTCCCCTCGCACTGTTGTCAATACATCTCCAATTTCTTTGTATTTGTCTTCCAGTTGGTCGCGAATAGGAAAATCCACCTTAGCTCTGCATGACCTAGCTCCTCGAGAGCCCATCTGATCTATCATGTCTTGATTTAATTTCCTTTGAGTCTCTCCTTCTCACTTTGATTTTTTTCACATGCTACTGGATATTTCATCGACCTTTCACTTCCCTTTTGAGCTTGACCCTTCCATCTCTGTAAAATCTTTGCTATATGCTCAATAACTCAAAATATTTCTCAATGAACACCTGATAACTTCTGCAATAACTTTGTGCAAAATATTGTTGTGCAATACCAACTATATATCCCCAAGGAGTCTAATCTTGTACTTAATTTCTAGAATCTTGATGGATCTTCTTCGTGTGGCATCAGACCTACCCAATGGATGCATTTAACAGAAGCCATCTTGTTATTTTTTTGCACCAAGACCTTCAACGGATAATCGGTGAGACTTTTCCCGATGATTCAATTGTTTGGCTCTGTTTGTTATGAATTTACTACTTCTTACCTTCTGATCGGCACAAGATATCTCGACCGACTCATTGGGTCTTGGGATAGCAATTTTTCTCCTATCCCGATGGTTCATTTTATCCTGATGTGTACTTCTTTAGTTTCAGCTTTGCTTTTTGTTTTCATGATCCATCGGTATAACTCTCCTTGATACACCCGTTGTTAGTTTTTTTTACTTAACCCATTGGGTATCGACATAGTTCATTTTATGTCCCTCCAATGCCTCAATAACCTCAACATTTCAATCCACATTTTGACTAAGCTTCCTGCATTATCAACATAACACACCCCAAATAACTCCTTGCAACTCACCATCCACCATAATAGTCCCATCGGGATTCGGCATAGCATAAAACTTCTCTTCCCGATGTCCTGATGAGCCTTCACTTTATGTTACTGTATCGATATAATTCACACCGATATCCCCGCAGACACTTCTATCTTCATCGGGGGTCAGAATAACCTTTTTCTTTTCCTCCCGAAGTCCCAATGTTACTCCGATGCACTTTTATGCTTTATACCTCCAAGTCTGCTTTATCGATATAGGTAATACCGATGGTTCCACCTTCTGATTCTCCATGTCATTGGGGATCGGCCCAACTATTTTTGCACTCTCCTGATATGGTCTTTTTCTCCGATGGACCTGCCTTAGTTCCCTTCAGTCATTGGGTATTGGGATAGAGTTTTTTCATTATTTCTAATCTCCCGATGCTATAAGTCCATGATCTGTGTTGCCTTTTCATCGTTACAAGTTACAGCAATAGCCTCATAGGTTATCGATATATCAATTTTTACACTTTTCTGATAATTCGATACATGCCAATATAAAACACCCTCCTTCTACCTCATCGGAACAAGCTATCTTGATGGTATGACTTTTCCAAGAGTGCTTACCATGATGAATATTATTTAAGTGCTCCAATGAATCTACCTTCTGATTTATCGGTATATGTCATGCCAATAATCCTTCTTTTGCTTGCCAATGCTATTTCATCGGGACTACTTATGTCGATAATTGAAATTTTGTAGTTTTGAAAAAATGAGTCATCCACCATGAATAATAGTGATCACATCTCTCCCACAGGGTCTGATACATACTGAAAAACAACCTTAGATTATACCATAATGATTTCTCCACTGATAAATGCTCCCATAGTGGATTCCTTGTGCAGTCTATACTTAGTGCATACCCTTAGTGTGCCCAAGTGATACCTTGACAGTCTTGAAACAACTGATCCTTAGAGAACTTTACTCATACTAATAAGGTTCCCGCATATGCAAACCAGTAGTAAATGCTCATATAATAGGAATAAGCCCTCCATATAGCACAAAATGTTTTGTAAAAATATGTGCTAGTAGGATCATTATCTTCAACTTCGATATTCACACCTCCATGTTCCTCAACTTGGAAAACCACATTCTCCAAGATGTGGTAGTCTATTTCATGTGCCCTAGGGAACTACACCTATATAAAAATGATCGACATAAATAAACCCTGATCATGATCTCATCATCAAGTGATTTCTTACATATATAAATCATTAAAATGATGTACAAACTAAGTTGGCCTAGTGGTAGAGAACTTGTGTTCTTAAAAGAGAAGTCACAAGTTCAAATCCCAAAGGGGGTAAGTTATGTACACCTCATTGGCTTTGGCCCATTACCTATCAAAAAAAATAATTGTTAAAACGATATAATGAACAACTTACCAATGGACAATAATCATGCCCCCTTCAATGTGATCATGTTGGCTACAATGTTTCTTAGTTATTGTGTCTTCTAGTCTTTAAAACCTTACAATTATTGCAAGGACAATAATATTTTCCATCACCTTTTCTTTTCAAGCTAGACCACAATCTAGCAATTGTCTCCTTAGTTTGTTCTTTGCTGATATTATTTGACATGAAATTTCTTCATAGGCAAAAAAAATTAGGCTATGAAAACTTCAGTCTATAATCTTCACAAACTAAGCAAAACGATGTCGCAAGTACGGAAGTCTTCTTAGAACTAGTTATAAAGAACTTGAAATGCTAGTTATGAAATGATGTTTTAGTATAATACACCAAATTGAAATACTTAAACATAGAAAAATTGCAAAACAAACCAAAACCATTAAACATTCAACATAGTAACATCATGAACAACAGTCATTGACAGATCACAAGAGCAACAACTATATTACAACAATGTCAAAGCACTCTAATAAGATCTGTTAGCACATAATTTTTCAAATTTATTATGCATTCTCTTATATTTCTATTTTGATTTTATACATTGAACACTTCCTATCATAAGAATAGTTATTGTTGGGTTTTATGTGATGGTTGACATGGATGAGTTTTCACTCTGACAAGTCTTGCCAAAATGTATATTTCAAAAGCATCTCAAGGAACATAATGAGAAAAAGAAAAGCTCCTATGTATGTTAGAGGTTTTATTTAGTTTATATTGAATCCATTAAGCAGATTATTAATATTTGTATTCCTAAGAAGAAGTAAAAGTTGCAAATAACTGAAAATTGCATTATCGGGTTAAGTTATCCCGATAAGAAAACTTAAACAAAAAAGACTAACATTTGATGAGGGTATCATATATCGATAAAGGCAATGAAGAAAATCCATCAGCATAGGTTATAATGAAAAGAAGGTCATCGGTATAACCAAAGGGATCGGGATGTGTTATTTTGAGTTACCCCGATGCCCGAAAAAGACATCGATAAAGCATGTATTGATGGAACATCCTTCATCGGGAAAGCTTTTCCTATCATTGTAATTCATTCCAAGCTATCCCTATACCTGATGGAAGAGTTGGTCAATTAAGTGGAACGAGGATGTCATTGGCAAGACCTATGACGATGGAACCAACTACAATGGGAAGAGTTGCGCCAAAGGAGAAAGTCATCGAGGAAACAATGCTCATCGCTATGACATCTAATGATCTAACCTGATGCTTGATGGGAGTATCATGTTGACTTACACTGATACAATAGAATATAAGTTACCGGCTAAGGAAAGAAGTTGAGGGATTCTATTCCCAACATTACACCAGAAAATGAAGTTGAACTATTGAGCAAGTTAAAAGAACAAATAGATGTTGAATTACCCACAATGACTCCTCAAAAGGGGAAACAGCTTCTTACAAAGGCTGGAGTGATCATATTTCCTGGATGAGATCTTAGTACTTCACTTATTTTTGATATTTTATTACATTCAGAGAATAAGGAGTTTAAATTAGATATACATGGTGTAAATGATGTGTTTATTGGGTCAAGGTTCGATCAAGATGAGGAAGCCTTATTGTTATGGTCTTTATATCCTCCTACTAAAAGAACTAAGATTATTGATTTTGATAAAGCCTTTGGCCATATGATGAAGCTTAAAGTTGGGGAGATTGATCCCATCATTTCTACAGATATTGGAGTAGATATCTTAAAGTTTAACAAGGCACAAATGGTCAGGACAGTAAGAGAAAGAAACCAATATAAAGGATTGTATGAAGAAATGCTGAGAAGAAGTGGGAAACTAGTGCCAATGGTTCTTTCGTCTGATAACTCACAGTGGAAGAAAAAGTGTGAGGAATTACAACAAGAAGATGCTTAAATAGATGCAAAGTGTGAGGATAGATACTGCCTCTGTATTGTTAACCAAAAGATTTGAGACTTTGCAAGGCTTTCTGGATAGTTTTTCAAAAGAACATGGATAATGCAGTCTCACACAAAATGATTCAAAACAGATTGGGGACTAGACTACATGATAGAATAGTAGCCAAAGCAGAAACCGAGGAGATTGAAAAGATAAAGAAGTTGTTGGAAAGACACAATAAATTTGATGAATAGTTACAAATTGAGTATGATGAGTACAAGCACATAATTCAACATGGTTTCCCATAATTGGTTGATTAGAAAGGTGACATTAAAGATAAGGATAAATGGATCTCAGAATGCCAGAGTCTTCTCAATGTCGCCCTTGATATTGCCCAGACTGATGGAATTGAATTAAAAGATACTACAAAATAGATGGAGAATTTTGTCACATTGGAGATCATCGTTAGGGACATAATTCATGATGTAGATACATACAAGTCAGAAAAATACCTGGAGCACATTTAGAAATGCGGCAAGATGCTAGGAGATCAGACTTGATTTTTAAAAAGCTCTCAAGGAAATGCCTTTTTATGCTTTTATAATATGTCTATTGTGTCTAAGTTGTTCAGTCAGTTTTTAGGCAGTTAGTCTTAGTTAATTTTAATTCCGATGAAAGGGTATGCCCTTTCATTGTGGAACTGAATCCTCATCTATATTTTTTATTCTGTCAAGACAATATTTTATGTGGTACTTATGTAGTTTGTTTTTTAAGAAAGACAGTATCAAGTTGGTGGATGACAATATTTATTGAAATCAACTAGTTTTATTATCTATTTTCAATATAAAGATCAAGTGTTCTTCATCTTTGATGGTATCTAATTTTTCAATTGATTGATTATTTCCTTGTGATAAATCTATTCAATTAGATTGCTTCAATGTACTATCTTATGTTATTGTGATTGAGATCAATTTTCAGTTTGAATATCAGTTTGAAGGAATGGTTGGCAAGCTTCAAATTGTCTTATTGGTCTTTCAGAGTAAATTTAAACTCAATAAGACTAACTGCATATCATATTTTGATTACAACTCATATAAATGCCTTTGACGTGATGGTCTTGTTTTAAGAACAATTTATTGAAATTGTCTCCAGGGTTATACATATAATTTTTCAATTGAAATGGTATGAAATCAGTAAGGAATAAAGGCACTGGTCTATTATTGATCTGATATAATTAAATCAATTATTTTTAGAGTGATCTTCATTAAGGAAACATACTCTTAATTCATATAAGAATAACTTTATAAACATTCATTTATAAGTAATCATTTCATAGTTTTCAGCAAGCAAGAAGTATAGCCAGATAGAATTCAAGAACAATTGCCATCTTGAAAAATCACGGGTTCTTTAAAACTCGCTATAGAAAAGCCTTTAACCAACATATTAAGGTTTCAGGTATGGATTCACCTGCCTTGGTTTAGAGAAGCCTGAAGTGCAAGGGAATTTGATCTAGCAATCATTCCCATTTGTTGGCCAAGAGTGATTGATAAGTCATTACGAGAAGTGGCAATACTCTATGATTTTCAATCTGTGGTTTTGGGAACCAACAAGATCAAAGTAGTGATAAGGTCAGGAAGGTTCACAAAGATTTGAGGGATCCTATAGCCTTTATGTATCACTAGGATTCTCTAGAGTTTGCAAACTAGGCCAAGTAGTAAGTCAAGAGTAGATACATTTAAAGAAGCTTGAAGGTGGCTAGCTCTCATCCATGTGTGATTTGGCTCCTGTAAACCAACCATGAGAGATAGATTCGGAGATGCAATTATATACAATACTCTCAGGGTTTATTTTCTAGAAATGCCAAACTGGTGAAAAGACATTGTGTTATATATAATTAGTTGATTATCTTATGTTTATTTCAATACAAAGATCAAGTGTTTTTCATCTTTGATGGTATTTATCTTTTTGATTGTTTGATTAGTTCCCTATGATAAATATATCCATTTAGATTGTTTCAATGTGCTATCCTATGTTATTATAGTTTGGGTTAAGTTTCAGTTTGATTATTAGTTTGAAGGATTGGATTTCAAGCTTCATTCTGTCTTATTGGTATTTCAAAGCAAAGTTAAATTCAGTATGACTAACTACAACATTATGTCAGGGGTGAAGGCATTGGTCTACTATTGTTTGAAGATAATTTAATCAAGTATTTTCAAAGTAATCTCAATTAAGAAATCATACTTATAATAAAGTAACCTTTTATTTAAAGAAATCATTTGCAAGCAAGCAATTCAAAGTTTTCAATAATTATTTAATTGAAGTGACAATCTCAGGAATCATTTTCCCTCTAATGCACATAAACCTTGGAAACATTCAATTCCAATCAGGCATACTTGACAACAATGGGATTAATACCCATCAAAATTCTCTTCTCAATCTTCAAAACACCCTTACAAGACAACAAATTAATAGACACCAACCATACTTTGAGGAACAAAAACATGAAAAAGGCTTCTCTTACCTTATAATGAATCCAATATCGTCAGTCAGTCTCTTGATATCATTGTTACAAACTTATCCTCCAATTTTTAGAAAGATCCAATGGTTCAAATGAAAGTTTTGATAATTTTTCCAAAACTTCTATAGGACACAAGAAAAACAATATTAAGATAAACTATACAAGATACACATTATGAAGAAAACTAGTAGAATTCTTGATAACATCAAATGAAATATAGTGTTTGATTAGGTTCTACTTTCTTTTAAAGTTCTATACAATACCCAAATTTCTATTAACCCATAACAAAATACGTAACTAACAAATAAAATGAGATAAATTATTCATATTTCAAGCCTCCAACTCAAAACGATTCTGCATGATAGAACCAATATCCATTAGGACTTGTTTCACCTTGTATCATATGGACTAGCCAAGAAAATGGTTGAGGATGTATACTGTGAAGATGCATGACAAGATATAGATGATATGGATGAGGAAACACAAGAAATGGCAGTTGAACGTGTCAAAAAATATCCCCATGTGTTAAAGTCCCTTCATATTGATGAATATGCTAGAAGTATGGAACAACGAGCATCCAATAAAAAGTGGGAAACTCTTGCTGACATAAAGATTGAATCGGCAATATGAATATAAACAACAAAAAATAATTTTCTACAATTCATGGGTTAAACTCTATTTTAGTTTCTCTTTATATCTCTATGCTATGGAAATGCCCTTAAGTTCTTTTAAAAAATAGTTTTTATCTCTTTTTCTACAATTTGTTATGTTTTTTTTTAATCTGATTTTTTCCAATTTTTTCAAAAAATCTTATACTTTTGGTTTGTCGATTTTTTTCCCAAATGATTTTTGCTACTATGATATAAAGAGCCATCCCAAGATGAGGAATTTTATTTGCTAACTGGAGAAAATGAAGAGACCCTTTCAGTGGGGAAAATTGTACAAGCAACTGCCCTTAGAGTCCTAAATAATCGTATAAAAGCTGCAAAAATCATTAATTTTCTACAATTCATGGGTTAAACTCTATTTTAGTTGCTCTTTATATCTCCATGCTATGGAAATGCCCTTAAGTTTTTAAAAAAAATAGTTTTTGTCTCTTTTTCTACAATTTTTAATGTTTTTTTTTAAATTTGATTTTTTTCAATTTTTTGCCAGTTTTTTTCTAGGCAAGAAGCTTCTGGGAACCATGTTATGGATCAATTGGATGATACTAGAATTCATCCAGATTCATATGAACTAGCCAAGAAAATGGCTGAGGATGTATACTGTGAAGATGCAAGATAGGATATAGATGATATGGATGAGGAAACACAAGAAATGGCAGTTGAACATGTCAAAAAATATCCCCATGTGTTAAAGACCCTTGACATTGATGAATATGCTAGAAGTGTGGAACAATGGACATCCAATAAAAAGCAGGAAACTCTTGCTGACTTAAAGATTGAATCGACAATATGAATATAAACAACAAAAAATATTTTTCTACAATTCATTGGTTAAACTCTATTTTAGTTGCTCTTTATATCCCTATCCTATGTAAATGCCCTTAAGGTTTTTTGAAAAATAGTTTTTGTCTCTTTTTCTACAATTTTTTATGCTTTTTTTAAATCTGATTTTTTTCCGATTTTTTGCCAATTTTTTCTAATTTTTTCAAAAAATCTTATACTTTTGGTTTGTCAATTTTTTCCCCAAACGATTTTTGCTACTATGATTTAAAGAGCCAACTCGGGAAGAGTAATTTTATCTGCTAACTGGAGAAAATGAAGAAACCCTTTCAGTGGGGAAAATTGTACAACCAACTGCCCATAGAGTCCTAAATAATCGTATAAAAGTTGCTTCCATACAAAGGGCTATTTTGAGGACTGGAAGGGTTTACAGTCGCAGAGAATTGTCGAACAGGTAATGGTTACAGTAACCAACCAAGTTGGTATTGACATAAACCTATCAGCATCACATGAATGGATGTTTTCTCCTCTGTAATTTGTTGCTTGCCTTGGACCTAGAAAAGTTGCTTCCATACAAAGGGCTATTTTGAGGGCTGGAAGGGTTTACAGTCGCAAAGAATTGTTCACCCCTCTAGAAGCTATGAAGCGACTTGTCTTTATAACTAGAAGATGCAAAATGGAGAGGTTAAGCAGGTTGAGGATCCATATTTTGCCAAAGCAGATAGCATTAAACAAAGTGAACAAGAGAATGCAAGGAAAGCAAAGGAACTTGCAAAAAAATCTTGATGACAAGAACAAAAGGACCAACCTCTTGTACAGTTGATGTCGAGCATCTACCTACAGAAATTGTGCCCTAATAATTACCCTAATTTTAAGTTTTACTCATTATTGATAGATTTAATCTTATTTTGTGGACATTTTAGGGATATGTGGCCAGAGGAATTGAGGCTTAATGTCAGAAACAACCAAGAGGAGGAGCATCCTGTTCAATTATGGACTTCTGTTTGGGATTCTTGTTACTCAAGATCAAATTATATCAAATTTGAGGAATGGATAGTAAAGCCAATTCATCGAATGTATGGATTTTCTTATGATGGGTCAATCTCTCAAATGATATTAAAGATTTTTTGTTGGCATATGTGCAGAGTATGATGGCATGATGATATTGTATGTTGTCATTGATGTCAATATGCTAAAGAGTGATCCAGTATATTGATGTAAGCAACTTGCAAGAGAACCGGTATGATGTTGTGAACCAGTATATGTGAAAAAGTGAAGCGGAATGTCTATCCAAGTGAACCGGTATGTTGGAATGTGAACCGGTATATGGAATGTTTTGTATCAAGGTTTCATATGGTATGACTACTGGTTGGTAGTCTTAGCTTCAGGGTTTCTGATTGAAGTGTTCTATGCCTGTGTGATTCAACCGATGACATCGTGTGATGAGTTAGCATTGTAATGAAGAACAGATTATGTTTCCATGTCAGCCTTGTGCGCGTGAAGGATCTTGCATGAAGGAGATTGATCCTATCTACCTCAGGAATGTGCGAAGTCTCTATAAATGGTGGAGAATGCGTGATGGGTTATCAACCTCCAAGAAGCGGTGAAGAACGAATGATGGAGAACATCTTGAGATTGGTTCAAGACTATTGTAATCAATGCAATATGTTCAACAGTCAGGATTGAACCGACTCAATTGCTTAACCTAAATGTTTAGGGTTTAGGGTTTATGCTACCGACCTATCTTTCCTATAAGGTCGATGTTGTTTTTCATGTTGAGGTTGTTGGCAAATGTTGTGTATGTATCTAAGTGCAGAGATACGTGATTATTGCCAGACCAAATAAGAGAATAGATACCTGTAATACCCTAAAAATGGTCATCTAAACCATGGGCCCCTAATCTCGACAATGTCACCAAGGTCCTAACCAAAGGCAATTAAATAAATCTTGAGCACACGATTAATTCCTAAAATCATCAAATGTCACATGGAAAATTAATAACTCAATATTAATTAAATATTTATTTAATTAATTAATCATTCCAAGTAAATCATTTTAAACAATTATCTTATTTATTTTAATTAAATATCCTAGCATATTTAATTTAATAAATCAAATTGCCATAAATCTTCAAAAAAGGAAACAAATCAAGAAAGAGGAATTAATTCAATTAAATAAATCAATTGAGCACAAATTTCAAAAATGGAAATAAATAAAAAAATGAATTAATTGACCAAGAAAGGAATTAATTGAGAAAAGAAATCAATTGGAAACAATCTTGAAAAAACAAATTAAAAATTGATAGATAATCTCAAAGAAAGCAATTAAAACAATTAAATATTAAAATTGAATGAAATATATAATAAATCAGTTTTTTCTTGATTTTATCTTAATTTTAGTTCAATTTCCTTTAAAACTGAGAAAAGCATCCAATCACATCAATTCACCTGGATTGTGCTTCCTCTTGGAAAATCTTGACTGCTCATCATCATTTGATCTCAACCGTTGGTTTCTTTCTGAATTTTCTATAAATTCAGGCTCATCTCTCATTCAAAGAGAGGCTGGAGAATATATTATTATTATACTATTTTTGCTCTAGGATTTCATTGAGATATTGCATATTAATTGTTTCATATTGATTAAATCATTTAGCGTAATATTGCAAAAATCTTGTTAGATTAATATTGCATACATCTAGCACTCATCATGCTCATATAGATTAAATCCTTCACCTTGATGTTGTCTAGTCACTGGTATTGCTAATAATCTGAGAGCAATCTTATACTCACATCTTTTAGAAGGCAATGGGTCGATTTGCTATGGTTTTCATATTCATATTTACATCTGTCTAACCATGAATGTAATGACTTGATTGAAGTGTTGTGTCTTGCAGATACAGATTCTTAGTCCACTTTTCACACACACATTTCTAGCACCCACCATGGGGCTTGAACCCACAACTACAATATTTCTAATATTTATTGAACAAATTTAATGTTTAGTTTTTTATAACTAATAAACATGTGTTAAATTTGCAAATAAAAATCTTTCTTTTTTATTGTTCTTCTATGACAGTCACAAATGGTCTCGGTTTGGAGAGCATACTGTTTATTGAACCATTGGATCTCAACCAATTTTTGATATGTTGTTTAAAATCAAGTTTTCTACAGGTTCACCGAAGGGATTTTCCTAAAGATTTTAGGTTTGAAAGTTATAATTGACAGAGTGCAGGACTGTCATTTTACTCATTCTTCTATGACAATCAAAAATGGTCTTGGTTTGGAGAGAATAATATTTTATTGAACCATTGGATCTCAACCAGTGTTTGATATGTTGTTTAAAATCAAGTTTTCTATAGGTTCATTGAAGGGATTTGCCTAAAGATTTTGGGTTTGAAAGTTATAATTGGCAGAGTGCAGAACTGTCATTTTACTCATTTTTCTATGATAGTCAAAAATGGTCTCGGTTCGGAGAGTATAAATTTTTATTGAACCGTTGGATCTAACCCAAATTGTAATATGTTTTGTGAAACCAAGGTTTCCACATTTCCACTGAGGAGATGTGCCAAATTATCTCTAATTCAAAAGTTATAAATGACACAGTGAAGTACTATCAAAATTGTCATAACTAGGATAGTCATAAAAAATGGAAATTCTTGTTAGATTAGTTTAAGTTATAGTTTGCATGCTAGAATTTTCTTTTGATAATTATTTTTTATGTTATTTTGGAAACTAATTTTGGGATTTTAATGTTTTCAGGATGCTTGTCAAAGAATCTATCAATCAAACATATGCCTACCAAAGAATCAAGAAGAAAATGACTGCTGACATATTGGTTTTATAGGTTGCCTAAGGAGAATCGACTAAACATTGTGTATTCATTTAGTATTTTCTTAGGCACTTAAATTGCTATCTGGTTAAATAAAAAATTTGTCTTTCATGTTTTCAGAAAAATCTAAGAGGTAGGAGAGTATGCTCTTATCTTTTATAGACAATCAGAAATCTAGACCCTCGAAGCTTTTTTCTAAGTTTTGAGATTTGTGTACCTTTAGTGGGTCTGTCACAGTGGGAAAAAGTAATCACCCTGTGAGAATGACCCAAGTGAGTATAGCTGGACCTGAGCATTCCAACTCACTATAATAAATAGGCTGCTGGTTATTAAAGTCTCAGAGGATGGGATTATTTAAGTTTTCTCTTTGAGATCTCTCATATCGAGCATTTTTGTAGGGCCTTGCGGTCTCAATCACATTTATGTGACTACATCTTGTTTCGGTACCTTGTTGGGCTATAGGCCTCAATCATGCTTGCGTGAATTCAAGGGGTAATTTCTAACGGAATTCCTGACTAAGAACTATAAGATAGAAGCTACCTGATTCACCTCCGAAAGGTTGATAATCTTTGTACAAGAGAGATAGTAACTCTCCCAAGACACTTGCCATATCGTGCCCCCATTAGCGTTTGGAGTCGGCTAATACAGCATCGAGAATCTATTGCGTGAGACTCAGTGGCCGTATTCTAATTAGCTATTGGGTGTGTACCTAAGTCAGCAAGCAAAGGTTTTCTTCTCTAAGCCAACTTCCATAGGGTTAGCGTACTGTGATTGAATTATTATATATCTTGCGTGTTTTCTATGTTTTCATCCCTAAAACTAAAACCGAAATACTAAAACTGGAGAAAACAAATGAAACAATATCAAACAATTCAGTGATAAACTCTATCCATGTCCAAACTGGTCTTTGTCAGTCATCGAAACATCAATCCTTATCAAAAAATGGTAGTCGTCAGTCATTGAAACTTTGTCTGTCAGAATCTCGTCTCTGTCCAATCCTCTGTCATATGAATTCCTGATCTTGTCAGTCAAAATAGTCAAAATTGTCTAAAATAGTCTACAGCGAGCCTAAAACTGGTTATCATCCTCCTGAGCATAAACAACCTTGATAGTGTACCTCTGTCGTTGCGTTGCATGATTTTGTCAATCATATCTTAAGCTAGTTCAAACAAACATCTCATCAAACCTAAGTTAACTTAGATAGCATCTTACACATGATAGATCATACCTGAAACCAAACCAGGTCTTAAGTTACTTCCCTCAATCACCACGTTAAATGAACTACTAGCTACAATTTGATCTTGACTTCTGCAACACATCTCACTCTCGGTCCTGTCGGTAAAAAATGCCTGTTCAAACCAAAAGCTCTTCTAATTTTTTTGACAAAAGTAAGAATCTTATGGATACCTTAGCTCCAATTCCCATGGCTGCCTATGCTCAAATGCTTCAAGATATAAAGAAAGAAATATATGACATGGAAATCCAACAAAATAAATCAATGACTCCATTTGAAAAACAAATGTATGATATCAAGTGTGAGAAACTTCAAGAAGTGCTAAAACGATTATGTGATTTGACAAGAAAATACCAACAATTGATTGACAATCAAAAGCCAAATCTCAAACAAGCTCATGAGACGCCTTCACCAAGACAAAAAGACATCTATTCCCTAGATAGATAGTTTACACCTTTAGGGCAATCTATTGAGTCAGCTTTGGAAGAGCTTATTAAGAACAATCTTATCATATTGCCTAAAAAGACCACATGGGGATGTGCAATTTTGAGTAGTTATTGTGCATATCATAGGCATAATAAACATAAGACTTCAATGTGTATGGAATTAAAACATAAGATTCAAGATCTCCTTGATGATGGTGTCATTGAAATTGAAGATCCTAATCACTCACCTAAAGAAAAATAAGGAACTACTTCTAGCATGATCAAAATCATGAATCTATGTCTAGCAAGGCTCCATATGTAGCCTCCATCCCTTCCATGATGCCTTCATCTCCTAAAAATTCTCAGCAACAATCCATACCATCTCCTTCAAACAATGAAACTTCTCATGTTTACCTTCAAGGGCTATCTCCTATGGAAATCCAAGTTAGTGGAAATAGTGATACAAGTTCCTCTAAAGATTTAAAAATCCCAGATCCTATGCCATCATACACTTCAATTCCAAACGTACCCACTCCAGAAGGCCATTTCCAAAATGCTTCCCCATCATGTCAAAATATGGAGACCTTCCAAGAATCCCCTACGCCTAAGAAAAATCCTATCCCTTCCTTAGAAGTGACTCCATGTCAAGAGGATAATCTGGAAAATAAAAAAATAAGTCCTACCATAAATCAAGATCAAGACACCAAAACACCTCAATCCCATCTAATGATTGAAAAAGATCCTATTCTCCTAGAATCCCATGATGATCCCCTTATACCTTTCCATTTCTTCGAAGATGAACTCCTTCCATCTCAAGAGCAAACCATCCTTCAAAATCCCATTCCTACTCTATTTCCTAAGCAAGATCATTATGCCTCTTCCACCTTTTCAAACGATCCTATTCAAAATGAAGAGTCAAACACCCTTCCTATTTTATCCAATGGTCCTCTTCCATGTCAAGATCAAAGTATCCCTTCACCTCCTTGTCATAATCCTCCATATTCACCTCAAGGATCCTTCATGCCTACAAATCCCTCTCATGATCCTATCATTCCCCACATTCCACCTCCATCTCATAATGGACTTGTGCCTTCTTTTCAAAGTAAAGTGTATCCTACAAGTCAAAATATTTATAAAGGCAAAGGGGTAAATCTCCACAAGCAAGAACCCCTCCATATTAAAGAAAATGTTAAAAGTCATGGCCTCAGGGACATTTGTCAAGATGTTGGTATCTCTCATAAATCCTACATTTCTCCAGTTAAATCCAAATACACACCTTCCCCTTCATCTCTTCCATCCATTCTAGGTCCCTATATCCCTCCATCCCTTATGCGGGATCAACAAAGGCACACATCTTCGAGTACCTTCCATCCATCAAAAATACCTCCATATCATTCCTATCCATTCATACATTCTTTTCCTTCTCCAAGCAATTTGGATTCCAAGCATAAAAGTCATAAGTCAAGTAATCCACATGTATTCAAAGATCAACATGTCCCATCTAATCGACATGTCAAAACAAAGCAAAATATGATCCCAAAAGAAAAAGAAAAATACAAAATGCCACAAAGGCCCACAAAGAAAGAAGAAAAGTCAAAAGTTATATGGGTTCCTAAGGCACTTGTACAAGCAATGCACTCTAAGGAACTACAAAAGCATAAAAAATCAAAAAACATGTGGATCCCTAAGCGGATTCTTGAAGCACAACAGTCTAAAGAAAAATCAAAATTGGCATCCAAAATTGTTGTTCCTCCATCCAAACCTTCCGAGTCTATTCCTCCATCACCTCCTTCATCCATTTTGGGTTCTTATGCCACAAAATTTGTAACATTTCCTCCATCCAAATCTCAAAATTTGAGATTCACTTCTCCTCCATATGTCCACCATCCCTCAAGGTATGTGCCAATGTTGATCTTTCCAACATTTCCATCTATCGATACACAATTCTTCCAACATCCCATCCATTATCCAACACCTCTTTTTCACCCTTCCATCCCTCTTATCCAATCCTTTGCATAAGTCCTTGCCCTAGTTTAATTTCATTATCCTACCAACATCTTTGAGCATACCTTCATAGCCATGGTCTATTGCAACTCATATTCTAAAGGTACCATCCAAAGCAGTGAGACGTTCGGGTCCTTCTTCCATCTCCTCTCATGCCTCCATTATCTTCCAAAAGAAAAAAAATGATGAAAAAAAAAGTGAAAAAAAAAAGAAGTAAAGAGAAATAAATCCGTCCTTGTGTGAAAACCACTTCTTGTGGTGCCTTGGGCAAGTACCATGATGAAAAACTGGTAAACAGGCGTCATGTGTAATCCATTGTCCTTTTGCACTTTACACTGGGGGCAAGTTCCATCCATGTACATCCATCTATTATCCATATTCCTCCATTATCCTTCATCCTCCGTTATCCCTCATTCGCTCTATCTACATTCATATCCATTTTCCACCTTTGATCTTGACAAGGTTAAGGATCTTTATAGGTTTTGTATGTCCTATATATTACACTTGATCTAGACCCTTTATCTCCTCTCCATTGCTCGCTTACATCCTTCATTACTCCCTTTTGATCTTTCTTATCATATCTACCTCCTATCCAAATCTATCCCTTGATCTTGATCAACACTATGGACAAAATGCAAAAACATGCTTTCCACAAACCTCTTGACATGGCCACTTCTTTGGACCATATGGCTTTGTTACGCTATATCCCTGCTTTACATTGCTAAAATCCTTGCTTTACATTGCTATATCTGGACCCTATGCTTGGATTAACGTTTTGAGATAGTCCTTGAAAGCATCCACCACCATTCGCTTATCCATTCATGTGCTCAAAATCCCTTTTGCCTTGCTAGACAATAGGGGCAAACATTAAAAATCATAAAAATTAGAAAATGTCCTGAAGAAATCCTAAAAATCAGAAAACGTCATGAAAAAAAAAAATCCTAAAAATCAGAAAACGTCCTGAAGAAATTCAAAAAAAAAAAGAGAAAAAGAAAAACAGAAGAAAAAAAGGAAAAAAGAGAGAAAATGCCCTGGTGAAAACCTGGTAAACAGGCACCTTGGTAAAAAACAAAAATATGAATTTCTGCCATGCAGGTGAAAACCTAGCAAACAGGTGCCTCTTGTACTTAAGCGCTCCATCTATCAACACAACATTGACATTCCTGCTTTCATGCATCTTTGCTTTCGCTTGTACATATCTTTTGGTCACTTTCGTGACATCCTGGTTCGTTGGAACCCTCATGGCTTGAAACCGATCATTGTCATAGTCTTAGGGTAATCGACAGAGCACTTTACATGTCCTAAGCAGTGTCAGCCAAGTAAATCTTACGTCAGTGAAACCTGGTCATCCACTCCGAGTCAGTTACCTGTCTCCTGACTACTGAAGAGTTTTATCACCGAGTAAACAAACAAAACAACATAGCGGAAAACAATCACTAAACTGTTTGAGATATGCATGGAAATTTTCTTTGTGTGCTATCTTTTATATTGGTTTGCGATTATTATCCCTCTGAGTAACTTGAGGAAGTCTATTGTAACTAAGAGGAGCAAGGATTGGGGGCATAATATTTTCTTTGTTTTCTGCTTGAAGGAATTATTCCAATGATCTGGGAACATCTAAATTAGCTAGGTGTCTGTGATAAGAGCCTTCACATCAAGGTGAAATCGCCACACATACCTCGACTCCTCTTATTTGAATGCTACAGGGAGGTTCCCATCATTTCTTTGTCTATTTTGAGGAAATTTCTTTATTGTGCAATCCGGGTCCATGCATAATTTGTCCAAGGATATGAACAAAAAAAGGGTCATTGCAGACAAGATAATTAATATTGCACATGAAAAGAAATGAACTCTATTCTGCCTGCTATAATTGTAAAATGCTCAATGACGACAATTAAGCTTTTCAAAGTCCAGTGACTAGGTTTAGGTTGCATCTCATTTTGCATCTCATCTTGCATTTTATTCTGCATTTTGTGAATTTGGAGTGATTTCGGTATAGTAACAATGCTTCCTCTTTGTCTGCTGAATGAGAGTTGGAGCGTCATCATTTCTTCGCTAAGTGGTCTCTTTTCATCATTTCTCTGATCAAGTACTTGTGTTTTGAGATGTTTAGCTGCATACATAAGCATATTATATAGATTCATACATTCACTATCATTCATTTGCATTCATCTTATTGCATGGAAAAATGAAAAAAATTTACATTACTCATTCTCATTACTCATTCACATTCATTTATTTGCATATGCCAAAAAGAAAATAGACATCCATGATCATTTGCATTGCATACATTCATGCTAGAAAGAAATGCATACATATAGAATAAAGCATATAGAACAACATCTCATAACCAATCAACACAAGTATGATGAAATCAAATCACGAGCTTGTAAATTAGTTGCCCTGAGTCCATTTTCGGGATTGAAATCAAAAATCGAGATCATTTTGCTAGTCAATTTCAAAATTTGGACCACTTAGCGCTCTTTTCATCAAAAGCTCATTCTTTCTTCTGATTTGCGCTCAATTTCTCATTAATCAACGCTGAATCTCAATTTAATTTCTGCAAGTCAACTTTGCGCTCAATTTCTCGCAAAATTTTCAAATTTTCCTCTGATTTAATTTGTGCTCAAAACAACTTATCATTGCTCAAAATTGCCTATAATCATTATGTACCCTCGCTATTTTTTGATTTCGTTCCCGAGGGGGCATACTCGTGACCTTATGACCTCACATCTTCAAATGTTGAGGAAAATTTTCAAATCTTCATCGAAAGTCGAGCAAAAAATCTTTTTCAACTAAAGAAAAACAATCAAATAAGATCTCAATCGCTAGGGGCATATCAGTTTCATCACTTCATATCAAGCTGATATTTGTCTTTTATCTGAATCAATCTCTTTGCGTTAATCAGTTCCATCGCTTTTCATCAAGCTGATTTTTCATTTAAACTCAATCAAGGGTTTAAAGAGTATCTTCGATCATGCTAAATCTAAATAGGTGTTACATTTTATTCGTTTCTTGATCAAGCTGAATAGTTTATCTTCATTGTATCTTGATCAATAAGTTCAAGATCATTTTTTATCATCACTCACTGTGTCTAGTTCAATCAAGTTCTAGATCAATAAGATCCGCTTCTTGATCAATCAAGTTCAAGTTTGGTATCTTTTGTTTTCTATCGTTCCCAAGTTCAATCAAGTTCCGGAATGGTATCACGTTAATCAAACTTTATTTAGCTTTGTCGCTTCGAATCAAACTAAACACCTCACTTTTTTATGTAGTTCGTGATCAATCAAGTTCAGAATTGACATCTCCTAAACATCAAATTTTCTTTGAATCAACGCACTGCTCGCACATTAATTCAAAGAGGGGCAAATGTAATACCCTAAAAATGGTCATCTAAACCATGGGCCCCTAATCTCGACAACGTCACCAAGGTCCTAACCAAAGGCAATTAAATAAATCTTGAGCACACAATTAATTCCTAAAATCATCAAATGTCACATGGCAAATTAATAACTCAATATTAATTAAATATTTATTTAATTAATTAATCATTCCAAGTAAATCATTTTAAACAATTATCTTATTTATTTTAATTAAATATCCTAGCATATTTAATTAAATAAATCAAATTGCCATAAATCTTCAAAAAAGGAAACAAATCAAGAAAGAGGAATTAATTCAATTAAATAAATCAATTGAGCACAAATCTTCAAAAATGGAAATAAATCAAAAAAGGAATTAATTGACCAAGAAAGGAATTAATTGAGAAAAGAAATCAATTGGAAACAATCTTGAAAAAACAAATTAAAAATTGATAGATAATCTCAAAGAAAGCAATTAAAACAATTAAATATTAAAATTGAATGAAATATATAATAAATCAGTTTTTTCTTGATTTTATCTTAATTTTAGTTCAATTTCCTTTAAATCAGTTTTTTCTTGATTTAATCTTAATTTTAGTTCAATTTCCTTTAAAACTGAGAAAAGCATCCAATCACATCAATTCACCTGGATTGTGCTTCCTCTTGGAAAATCTTGACCGCTCATCATCATTTGATCTCAACCGTTGGTTTCTTTCTGAATTTTCTATAAATTCAGGCTCATCTCTCATTCAAAGAGAGGTTGGAGAATATATTATTATTATATTGTTTTTGCTCTAGGATTTCATTGAGATATTGCATATTAATTGTTTCATATTGATTAAATCATTTAGCTTAATATTGCAAAAATCTTGTTAGATTAATATTACATACATCTAGCATTCATCATGCTCATATAGATTAAATCCTTCATCTTGATGTTGTCTAGTCACTGGTATTGTTGATAATCTAACAGCAATCTTATACTCACATCTTGTAGAAGGCAATGGGTCGATTTGCTATGGTTTTCATATTCATATTTACATCTGTCTAACCATGCATGTAATGACTTGATTGAAGTGTTGTGTCTTACAGATACAGATTCTTAGTCCACTTTTCACACACACAATACCTGCAGAGTGTGATTGTAGAAGAAAGGAACTAAAGCGGATCTACATTAGCATTGAAGTGTTGTTACCAGATCATTGGAATACCTGTTGACCTCTAACCACTTCAACAGTTGGAAAATCCCTTAACAGGGTAGCTTTAACTGGCTTGTTGTAAATCCTTTAACATGGTGACTCAAAATCATTGAGTTCTTAAAATCCTCTAACAAGGTAACCTTTAACAGGGTTTAACCCTTAACCGGGTATTTTAGCCATCCCTTAAGTGGGTGATCCCTAGCAGGATCGGTTCCTAACAGAACCTATTGTAAAGTCTTTAACCGAACTAGGCTCCTAACTAAGCGGACTTCTAAAGGGTTCAAAGAACAGCTTGTGGGTATCCATCCCCACCGTGGTTTTTCCCAGTTGGGTTTCCATGTGATGCTTTTTTATTCTCTGTCAAGCAGTAAAGCATGTTGAACTAGTAAGTCTTTACATTTCTAATTGATGTGTTACTAGTGTATGCATATGGGTGAAGTGGAAATAAGATGGTAGATTGTGTGGAAAGTTGAGAGTTACCGGTTTATGTCTTTCACATTCTTACTGTGTTTAACCGGTAGTAATCTGGTTTAGACCGGTGTTATTGCTTGCCAGTCAAGTGCAGTGTTTTCAATCAAACCGGTTCAAGGAAAAGTGTTTTTGTCAGTATTGATTCACCCCCCCTCTCAGTACCGGTTTGGTACTAACTATTCATCATTGATTCATCACTTTTAAGACCTAAATATTTTGATGATAGAAAGATAGTGAATCATAACTAGGGTGATTGGTATGTCCAACAACTTGTCTTTATAACTGGTAGCCGCAAAATGGAGAGGTTAAGGAGGTTGAGGATCCATATTTTTCCAAAGTTGATACCATTAAACAAAGTGAACAAGAGAATGCAAGGAAAGCAAAGGAACTTGCAAAAAAATCTTGATGATAAGAACAAAAGGACCAACCTCATGTACAGTTGTTGTCGAGCATCTATCTATAGAAATTGCACTCGCTTCCTCCCAATTTTTGCACCCTAAGCCCGCGTATAATGATGGCGCATAATTAATTTTTTTTTTAAAATAACACGTGTTTGTCAAAATTCCGACGTGAAAAACAAAATCTACACTATCGGCAAAAGTCAACCTGATGGTAACACAACTAGAAGCATGTGATCGGGATATAATACACCGATGAAGTCCATCAGCATAACACACACTAGCGACAATGGAGAAATCTTGTATTGCCAATAGTCGATGATGCTATCGGTAAGACTTTTCCTAATGGACACTGGCAAAAGTAAAATGCATTGGCAAAGGTTAAGACAATATAGGGTCAAAGCTTATGATGAGGAGACAAAATGTATTGGGAGGAGCTATGCCGAGGGAAAAGACATCGAGGAAATCATGCCCATCGCTTGAACACATTTTAAGCTATCCCAATGGCCGATGAGAATAGCAGGATAACTCACACCGATTAGCAGGAAGAGAGGTCATCAACTTATGTTATCTCGATGAGTAAGAAGAAATCAAGAGGCTGTGAAAATCATCAGACCAACATATGCCCATCAACAGGTAAAATCTATGTTTGTCAGAATGCCGAGGTAAAATTTCAAGACATCCAAAGTCTGACAAACATGGGGTATACTTTTAAAAAAAAAAATTCGACAAAGCAAAAGAAATCCCATAGCCGGTTGGAAATGTTCATCAGTTTTTAGTCCAAATTTTGACGTGAAATTTTACCACGTCGCAGTTTCGACGAACACGGGGCAAGTTTTGAAAAAAAAACAAATCAATCTAACAAAGCAAAAGAAATCCCATAGCTCGTCAGAAATGCTCATCGGAAAACCACTCCAAATGTACTAGTGACAAGAGGGCTTCTCTTGCTCTACAATCATTCTCAAGCTCCTTATCCAAGTTTGTTGGAGGAGGATTGTCAAATGCCGAATTATAAGGTGTAACACCATTTTGTTGGATTTCCCAAATCTCCTTGCGAAGACATCTCAGATGAGTTTCCATCTGAATCTTCCATATTGTGTAATTTGATCCATCAAGCCTAGGAATATCTCTCTGAAAGATAGCTCCAGATGAACTTGAACTATTAGTCACCATAGGATCTTCCTCAAGTGGTTAAGCTTTCTATAGAGAGGACCAAATCTTTGATACCAATTGTTAGACAGTTCAAATAACAGAAAGACAACTGAGAGGGAGGCTGAATCAATTGTCATAGACTACCAGAACAATTAGCAATTAAAAATTTAATACTGGAACCCAAAATATTAATATCAGAATGCTTAAACCAAATACCAGAATATCAGTTAAACCAATTTAGCATAAACAATAATCAGCGAATAAATACCATCCACATAACACCAAGATTTATACGTGGAAAACCTAGTAAAGGGAAAAACCATAGTGGGAAGCCTACCCATAGTCAGATAATACTTCTACAGTAAGTATGTGAATTACAATTGAGGGGCCTACACTTGCAAAAGGCCAACATCCTAGAGCGCACTACTCATCACAAAAGGAGTCTCACTAACTACATAGAAATCCAAACTATAACCTAGAAGAAGGAATGAATTGCAAGGATAGCATCTCCTATGTCTGAGTACAGTTTTGGTTAAGCTCAATACCGGAGGACTAAATCCTCTTACATAAACCCAACTCGATCTCCAATGATAGATCAAATCCTCTTCCTGAATGATATTACATTATTCGCATAGTACATATCCATATCTCATTCCCTTTATCATAACATGATGATCTACAATGAGATCTTACAATATATATACAAACCCTCAACCATAAACAATCAGGTCGGCCACCAGATAATAAACCAATTACATAATTACAAAACATGTCGGTCTTAGACCAAACAAACAATATCCAACACATAAGACATCTCGGATACACATCAAGAGGTCCAATCCACACTTTACACTAAGTCAGTCCATAACCTAGATCAACCGGTGCCCAATATAGGTCTACATGCTAAAGAAATGATCTCCATCCACCAAGTCTCGAACATGATCACCATCAGCATCCTAAATCTCTAGCAGAAGTTGCATGAATGCCACTTATGCATATCATCAAATATTTTCATCAAAGCTTTGTCGGTGAAACCCTTGCCGGTACCACAAGCCAAGCTTCCAAGCAAATAGGATAACATCTAATCACCAGACCAAAACCAACTTACTGAATATGAACAAGAATATCATGAATGAGCCAATTCCATAACCAAACCATACCAGATCATATTGGATTATGTCAGATCTGAACAAACCAGAAACCATACATCCTACCGGGACCAGAAGGGTGTTGGTAAAGCATCCAAAACAGCTAGTGTTGACATCAATGGTAAAACATCAATGCAACACATAATCAATTTCCTCCAAATGGCGAACAGTGTCTTCTACTTCATGATCTTCATTTTCTTCAGATCACTTTCTTCATTTACCGGTTGAGCACCTATTTATGCATTGTTCGATTCATCATCCTTTTGCACTTCTGGTTCTATAAACACAAGTTTTTCTTCATCTTTATTAGGTTTAGATCTGCTGGTCTCATCAGGTTTGTCAAAGAGTTCATCAATCTTAACATTTACACTCTTAATTATCTTGTTATAACATTTGAAAGACTTACTCTTTGTAGAGTAAACAGGAAAAATACCTTCATCACACTTTGCATCAAATTTTCTAGTGAAATCATCACATTTAATAAAACCTCTTCTCCCAAAAAAATAAAAATAACTTACGGTAGGAGTCTTGCAATGCCATAATTCATAAGGTGTTTTGTTGTTACCTCTTTTGACAAGTACCCAGTTCAAAGTGTAAACAACAATGCTAATTGTTTCTCTCCAAAACATCTTCACTGCTTCACCTTGAATCAACATGGTTCGAGAAGCTTCAACAGTTATTCTATTCATTTTCTCTGTTATCCCATTCTATTGTTGTTGTGGAGTTCTAAAAGCTGACATTTTCCTCTTGATTCCTTGTTCATCACAGAACTTCACAAACTCATCAGAAGTAAATTCTCCTCCCCAGTCAGATCTCAAACATTTCGAATTCTTCTCAGTTTCTTTCTCAACTAAAGCTTTGAATTCTTTGAATTTACTAAATGCCTCAGACTTTTCTCTCACAAAAGTTACCCACGTCATCTTGGAAAAATCATCAATGAAAATCGTAAAGTATTTATCACCATAATAGCTCTTATTCCTCATAGGACCACAATGATTAGTATGAACTAGATCAAGAATATTCTCTGAAGAGAAAGACTTACTCTTAAAAGATACAAAAGTCATCTTGCCCTCTAACATTCCTTACATAACGCATTATCCAGTTTAACAAGTTGGGACAAATCTCTCACAATACTTGATTTACTAACCTTTATCAAATTGTCAAAATTCACACGACAAAACCTCTTGCTCCTTAACCAGTTGTCTTCAATATTTGCCACCAAACAACTATTCACATTAGTATTCAAATGAAAAAGATTACCTCTTGTCTATTTTCCAGTAGCAATCAATTCTCCATTACTTCCAAGAATCCTGCAAAATCCACTTTTGAATTCAAGTAGATATCCCTTATCATTTAATTGACCAACACTCAAAATATTATGTTTTAATCCATCAACCCAAAAGATATCATTTGCATTACTTTTTCCATTTAGTTAAATAGATCCTTTATCTTTAACCATGCAGGGTGAGCTGTTACCAAACCTTACTACACCTCCCTCAAATTCTTCAAGGAATAAGGACTTGTTTCTATCACCGGTCATGTGGTGTGAGTAATTACTATCTGTAGTCACATAAATCTGTCCAGCTTAATTAAATAAATATTCGCTATTTATTTGATTAAAAATCCACTAGCCATCAAATTAATTAAATTAATATTTAATTAATTCATCTCCAAACATTCTTCTATTAATTAAATAAATTATTCAATTTATTTTAATTAGTTCATTAAATCAAATTCACAATCAATTAAATAAATAAAATCTATTTATTTAATTAAATCCTCCTTTTCCTCTTTTAAATAAATTAAATAAAATATTTATTTAAATCATTATCCCCCCCACTTGCATTTTCCTACAAATGCAACTTGCACACGTTTATTGGAATAAACGAATTTTTATTTTAATAAAATCCTATTTTCCCTCACCCACCAAATCCACTTGCAAAATCTAATCCCCTTCTAGATTCTTCTAAAACCTTCCTAATTAGCCTAATCCATCTTCTAAACTTTGTCACATCCCTAAGCAAAGGGAAGTCACTTCTCAAAACCTCAAAGTCTTTGATAACCATTAAAGGCTTCAAGTCTTCAACCACTAAATGGCTCAAAGTCTTTGATAACCTTTAAAGGCTTTCAACCTTCAACCACTTAATCCCCAAAGTCTCCAATAACCATTAATGGTTAATTCAAACCCTCCCACATGGTTAAAACATTTGTTTTGACTCAACCTCTATCCAACCCAAAGGTCTCATCAGGCCATTAATGCTTTGACCATGATTATCCCTTAAACATTTGCATAAAGGTTTATCCTTGGATTAACTCTTAATCCAGTGGGTAAGCTTAATTTAGACTTGACCCTTAGCCTTTAGATAACACTGAGGTCTCATCAGGCCTTTAATGCCTCCAACTCCTTTTCTCAACCCAACCCTATGTTGACAATTGTCACCATTTCATTGGTGCCAATTGTGCACATGGATCCCCAACTTTCAAACTCAACCCTTGATTGAATCTTTCAATCTCAACCATCCATTGCTCCATTTTTCCTATAAATAGAGCTCATTCCTTCATAATCCAGATAAATCTGTCCAGCATAAATCTATCCAGCTTAATTAAATAAATATTCACTATTTATTTGATCAAAAATCCACTAGCCATCAAATTAATTAAATTAATATTTAATTAATTCATCCCCAAACATTCTTCCATTAATTAAATAAATTATTCAATTTATTTTAATTAAATCATTAAATCAAATTCACAATCAATTAAATAAATAAAATCTATTTATTTAATTAGAATCCCCTTTTCCTCTTTTAAATAAATTAAATAAAACATTTATTTAAATCATTATCCCCACCCCACTTGCATTTTCCTACAAATGCAACTTGCACACATTTATTGGAATAAATGAATTTTTATTTTAATAAAATCCTATTTTCCCTCACCCACCAAATCCACTTGCAAAATTTAATCCCCTTCTAGATTCTTCTAAAACCTTCCTAATTAGCCTAATCCATCTTCTAAACTTTGTCACATCCCTAAGCAAAGGGAAGTCACTTCTCAAAACCTCAAAGTCTTTGATAACCATTAAAGGCTTCAAGTCTTCAACCACTAAATGGCTCAAAGTCTTTGATAACCTTTAAAGGCTTTCAACCTTCAACCACTTAATCCCCAAAGTCTCCAATAACCATTAATGGTTAATTCAAACCCTCCCACATGGTTAAAACATTTGTTTTGACTCAACCTCTATCCAACCCAAAGGTCTCATCAGGCCATTAATGCTTTGACCATGATTATCCCTTAAACATTTGCACAAAGGTTTATCCTTGGATTAACTCTTAATCCAGTGGGTAAGCTTAATTTAGACTTGACCCTTAGCCTTTAGATAACACTGAG
This sequence comes from Cryptomeria japonica, assembly GCF_030272615.1. Classification (NCBI taxonomy): domain Eukaryota; kingdom Viridiplantae; phylum Streptophyta; class Pinopsida; order Cupressales; family Cupressaceae; genus Cryptomeria; species Cryptomeria japonica. The sequence continues at coordinate 896,310,061 of NC_081409.1, read as the reverse complement.
GTCTCATCAGGCCTTTAATGCCTCCAACTCCTTTTCTCAACCCAACCCTATGTTGACACTTGTCACCATTTCATTGGTGCCAATTGTGCACATGGATCCCCAACTTTCAAACTTGGCCTTTGATTGAATCTTTCAATCTCAACCATCCATTGCTCCATTTTTCCTATAAATAGAGCTCATTCCTTCATAATCCAGATCCTGAAAACTTGTATGCATCTAAGCTATAGACATTTTAGAGAGCATTTTTAGCATAATCATCTAATATCTTATTATTTTGGTTAAAATATATCAGTTTAGCATCAATAGCATAGCATTAGCTTTTTATTTCACATTCAAAGCTCAATACTACAATCTCAATCCTCCATAAGCATCCATAGTGCAAAAAGTTGTTGAGAGCTACACTATTTTGGAACTTGGAGAGGAGAGGAACAAGGGAGAAAGGAACTAAAACCATGCTAAGAGGCATTTGGAGATGCCTTGTTATCTTTGCTTCTTTAGTTAGATATATTAGCTTGTTTTTAGCATCTCTCTTGGTGTGCCTTTTTAGATTAGTTTTTGATTGACTAACACTAACAATCTAACGTTTTTGTGTCTTTTTGTGTTGTTGATCATTCACTAACCTTGTGCCATTTAGGAGGGCATCATTTGGTGAACCTGACATGAATCAAACCACCAAAAAACATCTCATTTTTTTTTTAACTAACATGTTTGATTGTTGAAAGTGCCACACAGGTTGCGCTTTAGCGCTATTGAACACGTTCTAGCGCTATTGGCACTTTTTCTTTTAGCGCTATTGCCTTTAAAATAGCGCTATTGTAAAAGTTTCAGCGCTTTTGCCACTATTCTAGCACTTCTGTTATTCTTCTAGCGCTACTGATTATCTTTTAGCGCTTTTGACTCTCTGCCAATTTTGTTATTTCAGTGCTTCTGTGTGAAATAGCGCTTCTGTTAAAACGTAGACTAGCGCTATTGCAATAGAATGTCGTCCGAATCGCCTTGTAACCACAAACATGGAAATTTTTAGGCTTGTGGAAGCCCCCCCTTGAGCATCGATTTTACTAACATATTTTTGTTCATGCAGGTTAAAAACTCACCATAAAAATCACAAATTTGTCCTTTGGTGCTTAAAAAACTTGAAAAACACAAAATTGTCTTGCTTTCTAGCTAGGATTCATCCTTATTTTGGTGCTTAAAATCAACACACAAAGTTTCTTTTCTTGCATCAAAACTAAAGAATTTACAAGCCACACTTCAAATTTTGGTGCAAAATTAAAAACTTACAATCCACTTGTTCCAATTCTTGCAAGCGATTTACTTCAAGCAAAATGTGTTTTTCATTAAGTTGACCAGGATTTTCGAATTCTAGATTACAAAACACATTGCTTTTTGAAGTTAAAACGAACACCATGGCTGTTGGAGCAACATCTCCAAATAGTTAGATTATATTTGCAAATGATGGATTAAAAAGAACAAGTGAATTTCGTGTTTGGTATGCTTGTGCAAAAAGTCGGTCGAGTGGTCCTACCTCTAACACACACTATCCTCTCCCTTGGCTTTCGTGGTCCTAGGTGCAAGAGAAAAGTGTTAGTAACACTCAAAATTTTATCTTTTTAAGAGAGGCCTGCCAAGAGACACATCACTCTTGGGAACGACCTCGCGCGGTAAATCCTTCGAGCCGCTATAGAAATCAGGTGAGAGCGAAAGCTGTAGCCTTGGGTATAGTTGTTCCTACAGTGTAACTGGCCGAAAGGACAAATGGGCCCCACCACCAGTTACAAGGCTCTTAAGTGAGTCACTGCAGAATGAACTTATGTCCAAAAACATCGAACATGACTAAACACCTTTAAGTAGTAGCCCACCCGTTCTATTGATTGAGGATATTTGCGATATAATTTAGTGCAAGAGCATAGATGGTTTTGCTCCCAAGATACTCACCATACATATTTCCTTGAGTAGAAACATAGCTTTTTGAAAAGTCACTTGTGGCTTCATGAAAGTGGTGACTCCCCCATCATAGGGATCATCTATTTGTTATACTCGTGCAAGACTTAGTATATCACATCCTTACCTGCCACGGTGGGATTCATAAGGTATGTAGTACCAAAGTCGAAGAAATATCAAGATGTGGGCTAAATTTATCACAACTGGCCATTTGACCTTAGGGATAAAAAGTGTTTGAAGTGTGTTCGTTTTAAAGACCAAGTGCAAATTGAGCCGACTTCAGGCTTTTGAAATACACCTTAAAATACATCTAAAGGAAGGGTCATACACAAGTCCAAGGATTGGGTTAATCTAGACCCATACTCATTTGTGCCTTTTAGGCAACATTCTTGTGTTTGTGTGCTTGCTTTGTTTTTCTTGTCAAAGAAAAATCAGAAAATCAATCCCAAAAACAAAGTATTCATCCAACCAAACATCTGTCAACACAACCAAAAACATCAAAAGCAAGGTACAAACAACAAAAAGTCAAATTTTATGACCATTCTTCACATCTTGCGAAAGAAGAAGCGTCATCAGAATATCAACTTGAAAAGAAGACCATTGAGCTCAAAGGCTTTGATCAAAAGGAGGAAATTCTTCTATATAAATAGACAAATCTTTGTCTCACATAGAGTCTTTCTGCGTCACATGTGTCTCTACCTTCAAGGAAAAACAAACGAATTTGATTCCGAATCATTGAACCGAAGAGCTTTTATGCAATATAGAGCTCTGAGTTATCACAAAAATCAAGGAGGAAAGATTAATCCAAACTTCTTCCCAAACATCTGTATCACATACAACACAGCTCGAGAAGTACCACCAACACCCGAAAGGGAAGAGATAGAGTTTGTCCCATTTGTAACACAAAGTTTTTATTGAAAACATTTTCATCCATCATCTCACTCATACATCATCATTTCATCATCAATCCATCCCCAACTCTCAAAACATTAAGAGGTTCTTGTCCCAAAATTCTCTTTTAGATATTGCTTGAAATCAAACACTTCACATCACTTTTTAGATTGTTTCTACATCTAGGATAAGCTCATCCTAAGAGACACATCTACGCAGGTTAAAACTAGTTCATGAGTGAATCCTCTCATTACTAGGTAGTTAAATCTGTAACACATCTCAGATTTCTCTACACCTTATCACATCAAATCTTATCAAACAAGCAAGCAATTCAAAGAAGGAATTTTGGTTACATCCACCTTAAAAAGTGCTAGAGATCCACGTGCAACACAATCCACCAATCATCAAATTCTCATTTCATCACAAACTCATCATCATTTTCACTCAATTTCAACAAAAACTCCTACACAAAATGGCCCAAACCCGATCACAGTCCAGGCAACGAGAAATAGAAAGGGAAGAAGAAGAAGAGGAAAATCTCAATGAATTTCAAGAAGCACTTGGAGGAAATGCCGATGATGGAAACCCAAGTACTCCCACTCCTGCAACGATAGAAAGGGCTCAGCATAACCCTCTCTTTAACAGATTGTTTGATGAAATACTCAGGAGCAATGCGGATGCTCACTTCTTAAGACTCGCTCGAGAAGGAGAAAAACTCCCATCTGACTTTGATCTTGCCCAATTAAGACAAGCATCAGAAAGACAAAGTCGCCATGAAGAGGAAAGAGATAGAGATCCATCAGATATAACATTCCTCGAGGTAACCCACCACCTCCTCCTCCAAATGAAATGGAGATGTTGCGGCAACAAGTCGAGAATCTCACCCAACAGCTTCATAGTGGTGTTAAGACTAACCAGTTCTCACTCAATGACATCTGTCCCTATCCTTTTGATAGGAATCTTTACATGCCACCATTTCCTCAAGGGTTCGAAACACCCAAATTTGAAAAATATAGAGGAAATGGAGATCCTCGTGATCATGTCAGAGAATTTCATTCCGCTTGTCTTGAAGTGGCATATGAAGACACCTACCTAATGCACCTTTTTCCCCAAAGCTTGGGAGGAACAGCCACATCATGGTTTTCCCGACTACCAGGTGGCATTAGAACATTTGAGGAACTCATCTAGAAGTTCCTAGCTCATTACTCTCATAACATTGAACGCGACATCACCATGGCTGATCTATGCAACACCAAACAAAAACCAGGTGAACAATTCTCAGTATTCCTGCAACGATGGCGTCAAATGTCTAGCAGACGTTCTCTTAGGTTACCTGAACGAGAACTAGTAGAAATATTCATTTCTCACTTAAACGAAGAAATGGAATTTCACCTGGATATCAAAGACACAGACTCTTTTAATGATATGATCACCAAGGGTTTGAAATGTGAAAGGGCACTCATCAAGAAAGGACTCATCAAAATCTTTAATGAACCAAAAGATGGTCCTCGCCCACGCTTCAACAGCGATAAACCAAGCTTCTGGAATAAAAACAAGAATGTCGTCAATGATGGGGTTGTGGATGCCAGGACTATACAAAATGCACAACCTGTGGTTCGGTTTGCAGGACAAAATCCTCAACCTCAGAATAACACAAACATTCCTTCCAATCAAGGTCGCATCACATCTCACGATGAACCAAGACCTCGTCAACAAAAATAGAAATGAACATACACTCCCTTAGGGGAACCCATTGAAACAGTATTGCGACAACTCATTTCTCAAAATTTGGTCACTCTACCTAAACTATCAAACTATGAGCCTCAGGTCAAACCGGCATGGTGGAGAGATACTGAACACTGTGAATTCCATCAAGGAAGAGGGCACAAGACAAGTAATTGTCACTGATTGAAAGATCTCATTCAGGATCTTATTGATCGAGGAGAAATTGAAATTGAAGGACATGACCCAAAAACAACAAATAACGATCATCTGATGTTCAAAAATCCACTTCCATCCCAAGATCAAAGGGGTCCTTCCACTTCCAGACGAGGTCCTGATACCACTGATTATACACAGGCTGCATATAATTACACTGTAAATCATCTGTATGATGCCAGTGAACAAGTTGCAACCATAACCTTCAAAAATCCCAACTCAAATTGCAATGTTGTTACACGTCACGGCAAAGTTACCATCAAGGCAGCTCCACAAGGCACCACCTCCAACCCAAAGCAGTACAATCTTGTGGAACAATTAGACAAAACCCCTGCGCTTATATCCATTTTAGAGCTTTTGCGCCTATCACCCTCTCATAAAACTATCTTGGATCAAGCACTCCAAGAGGCGTCAGTCCCTGCAAATCTGAATACGGACCAATTTCAAGCCATGGTTGGAAGTCTAAAGCCATCACCTTGTCTCACTTTTTCTGAAAGTGACAACTCTTCCTTCCAACAACCACATAATGTCTCACTCCACATCAAAGGATTCATTAACCAGCATAGGATCAAGTGAGTCTTGATCGATAATGGAGTCGGCCTCAATATTTGCACACTACAGTTGGTCATAGCATTGGGATATGCAATAGAATCAGTGGATCCTCGTCAGAAGATCACAATCAAAGCCTATGACGATGCGGAGCGTTCATCCAAAGGAGCGGTGGTACTACCAATCCGAGTGGGCCCCGTGGTAAAGCACATCATTTGTCAGGTTCTGGACCTTCCTCTGCCATACAATCTATTATTAGGAAGACCTTGGATACATGCCATGCAAGCTGTTCCATCTACCTACCATCAATGTATCAAGTTCCCACATAACGGTATAGAGATCATAATCCTGGGTGATGCAAACCCCTTTGCATATTGCCATAATATCAACCATCAACCAGAGATTACCGTTCCTAATAATAGAGAAGCCATTTCTTCCACATCATATATCAGTCCCGCCTCTCTTGCCCGTTCAAACATCACTATACCCAAGCAAGAAAAGCTTAAAATGAAAATAGCAGAGGAAGGTCCTAGAGAATACAACTTGAGTCAACTCTTTTGTGTGGGACAAATGCCCACTTCTCCTAGAACGCATGGTAAACGACAACAGTTACTCCAGCAACCACTAAACATACCAGCATGTGCTTTGACGCCTTTCATTCTTGGAAAGAGTCAAGAGGAAGAAACACAAGATGAGGACCTAGCGGAATGGATCTATAAAGATCCCATCACCACTGATATACCACGAGTTACACTTCCTACGGAACAGTATGGCAAAGGTCTCCTCATTATGCAACGAATGGGGTATGATGGTCAAAGTGCCTTGGGATATTGCAAACAAGGAAGACATGAACCTCTACTACCAGAATTCAAGCCCAAAGGTAACATAGGCCTAGGCTTTGAGAAAGAGATCTTTCCTAAACTCAAGTTCAAAGGAAAACCCAGCAAACCATTTTGTCCACCTACTGTAAAGCGGACGCCTTTCATTATCAAAGCGGCATCAAGCACCATCCCAACTGCCCCACTGCGGCTCACAAACCCAACACAACTATCTCCAATACCAATCATTCCACCAATCAAACCAGTACTCCCATTAGCAGTACCATTCACAGCAGCAACTGTATCAGAACCCGCAACAGCATCTATGGCACTAGCAGTTCCAACAGAAACCACTGAGTCAATACTACCAATACTTCCCGTATCAGATTCTTTAATCTCCATCAACCGCCCTACAACACCAATCATTACAAAGATACATCAACCAATCACACCTGCAGTATTTAACTCAAAGGACATCCCAGTATGGTATAGTAATCGGATGCTGGAAAGTGATTCAGAGACCGACTCACATGAGTGGGAATTTGATTCGGTACAGCTTAATACTTCAGATGAGGAAGACACATCACCACCTCCACCACGCAAAGACATCCCTGTTTATGGAGAAGCACAGATAAAGACCACTTGGGTTCCTGAACTGGAAACATCTTCCACAGACCCTACGTCTCATCCTACGCCTGATTCTGACAGGGAGAGTACCATCAACGACCTTCACCATAATGTCTTAACCCTCACTGATACCTCTAACGAACTTAACCTGGTCGATGAAGTAATGCCCATTGTCCACCCTGACCTCATCGAATGGAACCAACCAAATCCCCCATGTCTTGACTTCTTCCAAAACGATGAGGCTATCATTGACTTTTTGGAAATAAGGGATAACCTACCAAGCGGGGATCACAAAGCTGGATTCGCCATCGAACTTAATAGCGCAACATACTTCGGGACGGATGCCAAACCTTTCAGCTGCAAAAATATAACAATAAAACATGGATCTTTCAGTGAAAACCACACTGTGGCACTGTTTGATCTGACAAAAGTAAAAAGAAAGAGCGTATCCAACGGTGAAAACCTCTCTGAGGCGCTTGAGGATGAAGGGTTTGACATTCTCCCTGATAGTACACAACAGGAACGATCAACGATTCTCATCGAGGAAACCAAAGAATACAATGTGGGGACTCCTAAAAATCCTCATATCATACATCTGGCATCTCTTCTCACTCCAGAGGAACAACCTAAATTTATAGAGTTCTTCCAGAAGCGTCAGATCAACTTTGCATGGTCATATGCAGACATGCGTGGGCTTGATCCTGATTTAGTCATGCATCACCTCATTGTAGCAAAAGGAGCCAAACCTGTCAAGCAAAAACTTCGTAAGATGCATCCTCAGATTGCAGTGCTAGTCAAAACAGAACTCAAGAAACTCCTAGACGTTGGTTTCATTAGACCAATTGATTATGCAGAGTGGATCTCCAACATTGTTCCTATTGGCAAACCAAAAGGGGGCATCCGTATTTGTACTAACTTCAGAGATCTAAATAAGGCCTGTCCTAAGGATGAGTTCCCCCTTCCCAATATCGATATCATAGTGGATTTGACAGCAGGACATGCCATGCTTTCACTCATGGATGGCTTTTCAGGATACAATCAGATAAAGATCGCACCAGAAGATCAACATAAGACCGCCTTCACCTGTCCATGGGGCACATATTGCTGGAATGTGATGCCTTTCGGTCTCAAGAATGCAGGAGCAACCTATCAGAGAGCAATGACCACCATCTTCCATGACATGATGCATACTATGATGGAAGATTATGTGGATGACTTACTAGAAAAATCACTCACTAGAGAAGGACATCTCCACATCTTAGATAAAATATTTGATAGACTAGAACAATATCATGTTCAACTCAACCCAAAGAAATGTGTCTTTGGAGTGACCTCCGGGAAACTTCTAGGATACATCGTCTCAAGCAAAGGCATTGAGGTCGACCCAGCGAAGGTAAAAGCAATCATGGACATGCCACCTCCAAAGAATATCAATCAGCTAAGGACATTACAAGGACGCCTTCAATCCATTCGAAGATTCATCGCACAATTGGCTGATAAGTGTCACCCATTCACACACCTGCTACACAAGAATATCTGTTTTCAGTGGGATGCCCGATACCAGCAAGCATTTCAGACGCTTAAAGACTATCTCATGAATCCACCATTGCTAATGCCACCAGATCCAAGTAGACCGTTGTTACTCTATATCTCGGCAACAAGTACAGCATTGGGTGTATTACTGGCACAACATAATGCAGAAGGCAAAGAGTGTGATGTATACTACATCTCTCGCACACTAGTGGGCTATGAACTCAATTACACACCTATTGAGCGAGCTTGCCTAGCAGTAATCTTAGCAGCTACTAAACTGAGGCACTATCTGTTAACACACAAAGTACAACTCATTGTAAAGATTGATCCACTCAAGTATTTACTCAGCAAAGCAGCATTGACAAGTCGCTTAGCCAAATGGGTGATGATTCTAAGTGAATTTGACATTGAGTACGTAGACCGTAAAGCTATCAAAGGTCAAGTTATTGCAGATCAGTTGGCTGATGCACCACTCACAGGCGATCATCCTCTTATTTCCAATTTTCCAGATGAAGAGATATTCATGATCACAACAGCACAACCATGGAAACTATATTTTGATGGTTCATACACTAGGCATGGCTCGGGGGCAGGCATTCTGTTTATCACACCTCAAGGTGACAGCATCCCGAAGTCTTACAGGCTCACATTTCCATGCACAAACAAAATAGCAGAGTATGAAGCCTTGATCACAAGACTCAGGTTAGCTGTACAATGGAAATTACAAGAACTGCAAGTATATGGCGATTCCCAACTAGTCATTCGACAAGCAACAGATGAATATCAGACCAAAGATGATAAACTCATGCCATATAAGCAAATGGTGGACACTCTAAAGACTTCATTTACTACTATCACTTTTGAGCAGATACCACGAGATCAGAATTGAGCTGCAGACGCTATGGCTACCATTGCATCTCTCCTAGATCTTCCACAGAATTCAACACTCTACGAGTTCTTGGTAGAACAGCTTTGGATCCCCGCTTATGATATCCCTGAATCCAAGATGATATGTTGCCTTGTCAGTTCTGAATCCCCATGGTACGGTGAGTTCTACACCTATCTCCGCGATCACACCCTTCCTCCCAACCAATCAAATAACCAACGTAAAACCTTCATTCGCCAAACTGCTCGATATACTATTATTGTCGAGACCCTATACCGACGCGGTCTTGATGGTACTCTCCTTCGATGTCTCGAACAAGATGAGATAACAAAGGCTTTGAAAGAAATACATGAAGGAATTTGTGGGACTCATTCAAGTGGTCAGTCACTAGCCAAGAAACTCCTGCGCAATGGATACTATTGGCCATCTATGGAAAAGGATTCCTACTACTTTGTCAGAAAATGCAAGAAATGTCAAGTTCATGGCGACCTGATACATGCACCAGCACAGGAACTACAACCAATCACAACACCATGGCCTTTCTGTCAATGGGGCCTTGACCTTGTGGGTAAGATTCATCCAACTTCATCCAATGGCCACAAATTCATTATTACCACTACCGAATATTTCACAAAGTGGATCGAAGTTGTTCCACTTACCCAAGTCACCGGCAAGTAGATCGCCTCATTCATCCTCAATTACATCATCTGCCGGTATGGTGTACCCATGTCCATCATCACAGATAATGGTCTTCCTTTCAAAAATCAGGATGTCCGTGAACTTTGTGAGAAATTTCATATCCAACACCACTTTTCCACTCCCTATTACCCACAAGGCAATGGTCAGGCCGAAGCATCCAATAAAAACATATTGAGGATCCTAAAGAAGACAGTTAATGATGCCGATCGTGATTGGCATGTTCAACTAAATCCAGCGCTATGGGCATATCGAACTAGCATTCGAACCCCTACAGGTGCAACTCCTTATTCATTGGTCTATGGTGCAGAAGCTATCTTGTCTATTGAGGTCGAGATACCATCATTACGGGTTTCCTTGCACAAACTCATAGATGATGAAGCCTACAGAGTATCCCGTCTTCAGGACTTAGAGTTACTTGATGAGAAACGACAAGCTGCATACAATCACCTCAAAGCCTATCAGCAGCGTATGAGCAGAAGCTACAATCACCGCGTTAGACCTCGTACATTTGAGGTAGGTGATCTTGTTCTTCAAGAGAATCCTCGCAATCAACCAAACAAAGAACATCAGGGAAAGTTTGAATCAAACTGGCTAGGCCCATATGTTGTCACTGTTGTATTCGGGTCCGGGGCATATCAGTTGGCTACATCAGAAGGAGAACTGCTTGCAGATCCAATTAACAGCATGCACCTCAAACGGTTTTATACCTAAGCTATACAGAGCATCAGGCTCCCTTGCATACCAGAAAATACAAAAACATTCAAAAAAGTAAAGGAAAATCATGCATCCAAACGGTGAACAACCACTCCGGTGGCACCTTGGGTAAGTGCGATGGTGAAAACCTAGCAAACAGGTGCCACTCGTAAAGGCTATAGCTCCATTGTCTTTTAGGCTTGTTGCGATCACATCTACTTCATACATACATCCATCCATCCAAAACCATGGCTTGTTATTTCTCTGCAATTAGGATAAATACTTCATACGTCTAAGCATCCCGCTTTTTCATAGTCATGTCTAAAACTGGGGGCAATGCCTTTAACCTATTGATGGAAGTGGATTCTACATTGTCTTATGATTCATTAAGTTCTTCATTCAAGCAATCATCAAAATACCAAAAACATTCAAAAATGTCTCACCAAAAAATACCAAAAACATTCAAAAATATCTCACAAAATCCAAAAACATCAGAAAACATCAAAAATCACATAAAAACATGGCAACACCTTGTACATACTCATCCATGCAGATACCAAAACAAACATTGACAAAATACTCACACAATGACCATTTACCAATCAAACCACACAATCATTCCTTACCAAAACAAAGACAAAAGTGACGTTTTCTTTGACAAGAAAATTATGTTAAGCTATCAAATACTTGGGTGATTTGTGAGTACAATCGTTCATTTATCTATATCAGGATCTTGCAGCATTGTTTTGTATCGTTTGCGCATTATTTCCGATGAAGTTCTGGGGCATGTACTAATGGTGTCTACGTGGGAAGTTCACTAAGCTATGTGATCATAGGCAAAAATGCAGTCATAGATCACTATGGCTTGCTGACTACAGCGTATACCTCGACCATATGGGCATGAACCATTACCAAGGATCCTTATTCTTTATTCTTTATGTATATACTGTTTGTTTGCAGGTACAATGCTCTTCCTTTGGTTCCTCCTACCTCATCCAAACTGGATAACGGTTTTATCTCTTCGTATGGTATGCACTTGTCTCAGGATATGATCAACCTAAGATCAAGGAGGATGATCCAAGTCATTCATGAAAGGAGATAATCCTTGTCTGTTCCGCAAGCAATACTCAGGTCAACTTGATCCATTATATCAAGTTTCTTGTATTAACTTGCTATATTAAAATCCATGTAAGGAATACTCAGGTCATCTTGAATCATTATGTCAAGATGCTTGTATTCTCTTACAACATTTTAAAGCTCAATGATGAAAATAGAGCACTATGGATCGTCATTCCATCTCATCTGTTTATATATTGCATTCCATTGCATAGCACCCATCCGTTCGCTCATTCATATGTAGGCTTTATATGCAAAATGTGAAAATTAGGCTGGTCTTGGATACAATCACGATCGAGTACTCTGATACATCATCAATGCATCATGCTAAGTCTTACAAAACCTTGCATTCCTCATGATCATATCATCCTCGCATTTAGTTGCATCTTACATTAAACATTTAATCGCATCTTGCATTAAACATTCATGTCATTTTTAAACTATGCATATAGTTCATTTTCTTGACATTTAGTTTTCATTAAAATCATTTGCATCAGTGCATCAATCATAAATAATTAGATTCATTCATGGGATCAAATTGTCTTTTGATTGCTTTTAAATCATTTACTAGACATTCATTTAGTATCAATTATCCATTATCATTTTATTATCCTTTATCATTTATTATTACACACATTCATTTATAGTTAAAAGGTCCATTCATTCCTTCATTAACTAAATATCCTATTATGCTCATTTTAGGATTCATTCACATTGCATTCATTATCCTCTTTTTAATTGCATTAAGGTACAGTTATTAAAACCATAAGTTATAATATCCTCACATTATCATTTTTACTTATTATCATATTTAAAGCATTTAGAATCATAACACCATTTGTTTCCAAACATTGGTTCATACCATTATATATATCAATTATACATATGCATTCATTTAAAACATTATCATATAAACATTTGTACTTTACATTTTGTTTATCCATCTTACATTCATTTAACAAACATCTAGATGCATATTCATCCATAAACATCATTCATTCGACCATTGCATTAACACCATCACATAAATCATCTCATCCTTATATCAAAATAGGAAACACCAAACTCCTGTTCATATATTATCATAAGCATACATCATCATCATGACATTACATCCCAAAATCAAACAAATCATACATATATAAACCTGCATTCATACATCAGTATCATCATAAAAACATGCATATAGGAAACATCTCATCAATGCATACATATACACATATCCATCTAAGCAATAAACTCATCATCCTGCATAAGAATCCATACATAATCAAATGCATATCATCAAAATATGGGATCTCCTCATATATCTCATCTCATATATCAGAGTACAATGAAGTCTACAAAATCGGCTACCAAGAGCCATCCAAGATACAGTCCACAAAATAAATGATACAAATACATATAGGCATGAATGCTCTCTCAAATGCCGCTCTGGCCAGATGCTGTCCTCACACCTCCCCCTGCTCCACCACTGGTGCCTGCACCACCTGATCCATCTCTCCGTGGAGGCCTCATCGAACCCCCACTCCCTCCTGCATCTCCTGATCTCTCCCGCCTCAAAGGACCCATCACTCCCCCACTGCTCTGCATCCTCTGTGATTGCTCTGATCTCGTCTGCTGCATCTGGGTATAACTGAGAGCTCGCTGACTGAGTGGCACCACCTGCTCATATAAACCTCGCTAGTACTCTATCTCAGCCTGTGCTCGCCCAAAGTGCCTCATAACCTCCCCTGTAGGCCCCTGAGCTCCTACTCCAGTCCGCACTCTCTCCTGCAGCTCCGCCAATCTCTCCACTGCAGTATCTCTCTCCCGCAGCACCACCGTTAGCTCTGACTCCCGTGCAAATAGCTGCACATCCCTAGCTGCCACCTCTGCCTCCAAATCCTCTATCCGCGTCTGCAAGCGCACTATAATATGCTCCCGCAGATCTCCAGTGGCTCCCTCCTGGGTGTCCATAGCTGCCTCCCCTACACCTCCCTCTCCATAAGTCCCCACCCCTCTGTCCATCGGGATCTCCCTCTCCATCCCCCTCCCACTCAGCTGCACTCCTCTTGGAATCAATGGTCCCTGTGAAATCTGTAGAGGCAGTCCACCTCTCCCTCTCCGCTGGCTCTGCATCCCTAATCCTCCACCTCCTCCTCCTCCATCTCCTCCACCACCTCCACCTCCTCCATCTCCTCCACCACCTCCTCCACCTCCACCTCCTCCTCCTCCACCTCCTCCACCTCCTGCCCTCCCCCGTCTCCATCCCCTCTCATCCTCAAATGCTGGGATCGGCTTTGCTGGGTCCGATATCCGTAGGATCGGGTGCACCGCCTGATACTACGTGTACTCATCTATAACCCCTGCATCAATGACCCTCGATTGTAGGTCCCATGGCCTCGCCTGCAGTGTTCGAAACTCTGCTAGTGCCTGATCATAAGGTAGCACTGGACCCCATGCATACCTCTCCCGAATCACCCGTGCATACTCTCCTGATCCGCTAGGCAGTCCCTGCTACCGTCCAAACTGCCTCATCACTCTCCCTAGCACCTGTCTCTCCACATGATATGTCGTCCTCCCAATGAGGAATCGAGTCATAAACACATAAGGTAGTGCCTCTGCGTCATCCTCCCATGGCTCACACTCCAAGTATGGCCGCCATATCACTGCATCCAGATCATCCAATGCCCACCGCCACCACTCTAACTTCCCCAAGTGGGGCTGACTCATCATACCACTGTACATAAACATGTACGGCTGATCCACTGCACAGAATCTCAGACTCACCGGTCGAGTCACTGGTAGATGCTCCCAAGCCTAAATGTGTAGCAGCGTCATGCCCACTGCTAAAGAACCCCTCCCTCAGTACACTACCTCGTGGAGCTCCTGATACATGTGCGCCAGCACGCACGGCTCCCATGCAAATCGGGTCCCCTCGGTCATCATCATCTCGATAACCTGTCCCCATCCCACCACCAACCCATGTGACCATCTATTTGGACATAGGAGTCCTCCCACAATCCTTGACAAAACTGCTGGAAGAGGCTCATATAGTGCCGCTATATCCTCCCAAGCAATTGAGCCATCATCAATGAACACATCCTCATCAAATATCCTCTGTACTGCCACAGTCCCTCAGGATCTATCATATGTGACTAGCTCCCCTCGAATCGGAATCCGTAGGATGCGCCACACATCCTCCAACGTCACAGTCATCTCCCCCTGTGCCAAATGAAAGGTGCATGTCTCGCTGTGCCACCGCTCCGCCAGTGCTGTGATCAATCCGTGATTCATACGAATCACGGGCATGTGCATCACCTCGTAGAGACCAGTCACTGCAATACAATCAATCTCCGCCTGTGATAATCAGTCCCGCAACCCCTGTGTCGCAGGATGGCGCTCGTGTAACTGCAAC
This sequence comes from Cryptomeria japonica, assembly GCF_030272615.1. Classification (NCBI taxonomy): domain Eukaryota; kingdom Viridiplantae; phylum Streptophyta; class Pinopsida; order Cupressales; family Cupressaceae; genus Cryptomeria; species Cryptomeria japonica. Next base: position 896,294,970 of record NC_081409.1, on the reverse strand, counting down.
ACGCGCAGATCCTCCTGCACATGAACATTCATCAATCACCATCAGTTGTTTTGTTTTCAAACTTTCTTAAGTTTAAACCTAGACTATCATCAGATACTTTGATCAAGTATCTTCGGGTCTCAACAGGTAAGCAATCATGGCCACCTAGACTTCAACAGGCATTTATCCTAAACAAATGATCTAAGTCTCATCGGGCTGCTATGGTTCAAAACAACTCCCACTTCACTTCGTCATCCATCAATCATTGGCATCAGGAGATTTTCTGCATCCAAACTGGGGCATCTTTTTATCTTAAGGCAAAAGCACTATTTTACCAACAAAAGCGCTAGTTTTCAACAATAGCGCTACAACTATATCACAAGCGCTCAAATAGCTATACCATAGCGCTACAACTACCAAAGCGCTAAATTAGCTACCCATTAGCGCTCCTTAACAACAAAAGCCCTCAATTAACCCATCCATAGCGCTATTTAACCAATAGCGCTAAAACTTACATACAATAGCGCTAATGCATGACCAAAGTGCTCAAACAAGGGGACAATAGCGCCATTGCGGCACAATAGCGCTATTTTATGGAACAAAAGCGCCAAAACAATAGTTCCAGCGCTCTTGCTCCAACTTGACTTGGACTCAGCTAAAAACCTAGCAAAAATGCACAAAAATTGAGTTTTCGAATTTGCATACCACTGGTCTGTAGTCATCTGGCCGTTGGAATTGTCGGACTCGCTCGAATCTATGCTTGGTGATCGGAATCGACATCGTAGCTGCTGCTTGCTCCTCCAAATGTCACTATCAGAGCTCTTGTTTTCAACTGGTCGTGGTCACAAATGATCCTGTTTTCACCCCTTTCACCCCATTTATACCCTTCGTGGTCAGCGTAACTTCTCCCCTGCTCATCGCCGTGGTCCCCGTGAACTTCTCGAGCCCCCCATTTCTCCATGTTTTCCCCGTTTTCTTCTATTTTTCACCCGTATGACTAACTTCTTCTCTTCTACCACCCTGCCAATTTTCGTTCTTTTTCGAGAGATCGCCCAATTTTTTGAAATTTCTCGACCCATCTCTCGAGGGGGCATACCACCCATAAAATTCACATTTTATGGGGCATTTCTTCACACCTATTTTTCTTTCTTTGAAACGACGCGATAAACTGCACCGTCTCAAAGAGGGGCAAATGTAGTCACATAAATCTGTCTAGCTTAATTAAATAAATATTCGCTATTTATTTGATTAAAAATCTACTAGCCATCAAATTAATTAAATTAATATTTAATTAATTCATCTCCAAACATTCTTCTATTAATTAAATAAATTATTCAATTTATTTTAATTAGTTCATTAAATCAAATTCACAATCAATTAAATAAATAAAATCTATTTATTTAATTAAATCCTCATTTTCCTCTTTTAAATAAATTAAATAAAACATTTATTTAAATCATTATCCCCCCACTTGCATTTTCCTACAAATGCAACTTGCACACATTTATTGGAGTAAATGAATTTTTATTTTAATAAAATCCTATTTTCCCTCACCCACCAAATCCACTTGCAAAATCTAATCCCCTTCTAGATTCTTCTAAAACCTTCCTAATTAGCCTAATCCATCTTCTAAACTTTGTCACATCCCTAAGCAAAGGGAAGTCACTTCTCAAAACCTCAAAGTCTTTGATAACCATTAAAGGCTTCAAGTCTTCAACCACTAAATGGCTCAAAGTCTTTGATAACCTTTAAAGGCTTTCAACCTTCAACCACTTAATCCCCAAAGTCTCCAATAACCATTAATGGTTAATTCAAACCCTCCCACATGGTTAAAACATTTGTTTTGACTCAACCTCTATCCAACCCAAAGGTCTCATCAGGCCATTAATGCTTTGACCATGATTATCCCTTAAACATTTGCATAAAGGTTTATCCTTGGATTAACTCTTAATCCAGTGGGTAAGCTTAATTTAGACTTGACCCTTAGCCTTTAGATAACCATGAGGTTTCATCAGGCCTTTAATGCCTCCAACTCCTTTTCTCAACCCAACCCTATGTTGACACTTGTCACCATTTCATTGGTGCCAATTGTGCACATGGATCCCCAACTTTCAAACTCAACCCTTGATTGAATCTTTCAATCTCAACCATTCATTGCTCCATTTTTCCTATAAATAGAGCTCATTCCTTCATAATCCAGATCCTGAAAACTTGTATGCATCTAAGCTATAGACATTTTAGAAAGCATTTTTAGCATAATCATCTAATACCTTGTTATTTTGGTTAAAATACATCATTTTAGCATCAATAGCATAGCATTAGCTTCTCATTTCATACTCAAAGCACAATATTACAATCTCAATCCTCCATAAGCATCCATAGTGCAAAAAGTTGCTGAGGGCTACACTATTTTGGAACTTGGAGAGGAGAGGAACAAGGGAGAAAGGAACTAAAACCATGCTAAGAGGCATTTGGAGATGCCTCGTTATCTTTGCTTCTTTAGTTAGATATATTAGCTTGTTTTTAGCATCTCTCTTGGTATGCCTATTTAGATTAGTTTTTGATTGACAAACACTGACAATCTAACGTTTTCGTGTTTCTTTGTGTTGTTGATCATTCACTAACCTTGTGCCATTTAGGAGGGCATCACTATCTATTATCCATTCATCACTACTATCCATGTGAGATACCAATGCCTTTTCATCTATCAGATCTTCCTTCAAAACAACAAACACTGTCTCCTCATTGTCATCTTCTTCTGATTCTTCATCAATCACACCTTCATTCACTGGAACATAGCATTGTTTCTTGCATTTTCCTTTTAATTTTTTAAACTTCTCTTTCTTATCAATGTTCGGACAGTTAGAAGCTATGTGTCCAATTTTATTGCAAGAGAAACACTTCAAGGGTAATTTACCTTTGTACTTACCAGTGCCTCTTAGAAATCTTTTAGCCAATAGTGCATCAAGTTCAATTAGATGATCTTCGTCATCACCATCAACTCTGCTACCGCCATGACTAGACCTACAGTCATGATTATGACAAATATCTTTTCCTTTCCTCACAGATGTACCAGCAACAAAAGATTTAAAAGAAGATTCAGACAGTTTAGAAACACTATTATCAAAGTTGTTTAATTCAAATACAATCAACTTTCCAATAAGAGAATAAACGGTGACTTTGTCTTTAGAAATAGATCTCAGCTCTTGAATTGTAGAAACTCTAATATTATATTGTGGTAGGAGAGTTCTAAGCATTTTACTAACAACAACGTCATCATAAATCTTACCTCCAACACTCTTAATACCACCTACAACTTCCTTAATCCTTTGTCCATATTGTGCAATGTTCTCACCATCAACCATTTTCATGTCATCAAATTTACCTCTTACACTTTCTTCCTTATCTTTTTGTACATGTTTATCTCCTCCATAAATAAAATCTAGTTTCTCCCATACCTCAAATGCAGTTTCTAATCCACAAACACCTATATATTCAAAGTCAAACAAAGTATTTGCAATTGCTTCTAGAGCCTAGATATTTTCTTGTTGTTCTTTAAGCTCATCCGGTGTCAAGGGGCTAGTAGTAGGAGAGACATACTTGTTTATCACATGTTTCCAATACTGTGAACCGGATCCTTTAATGAATATTTTCATCCGGTCTTTCCATATCTAGTAATTGTACTTGGTAAACTTGGGACCCTCCTTCTTCATCATCTTTCTTTAGAATCTTTCCCTCAAGCTGTTAAGTTTTTTGCACACAGAGGACCAATGCTCTGATACCAGTTGTATATCTTAGAGGATCTAGTTAATACTGAGAGGGGGGGTGAATTAGTATTAACAGAAAATTCAAATCTGAAACTCGGCCTTATAAAAAATTTCACCAAGTCAAACAATAACCAACAACAAAGTCATTTCCCAGTACCGGTATCTATTGATAATCATTTTCTAATCTGATTTATCAAGTCTGCACATTAAGTGTTCATAAACCATGCATTAACTTAAAGTAAATCATAATAGAAAATAAAAACATTCACCATATAAACACCATGTTTTTTCACATGGAAACCCAAATAGGGAAAAACCACGGTGGGAATTGGTACCCACAATAATTTTGCACTTTTGAAATGCGCCCTGTTAGGATCCTAGCCCAGTTATGAGCTTAAAAAGATGCCCTGTTAGGAGAAGACCCTATTAGGAGTCACCCGATTAAGGGATTTAGATGATGAGCCCTGTTAGGAGCTTTGACCTGTTAGGATCAACCTTGCAAGAGGATTTAAGACTCTGATGTAGAGCTACCCTGTTAGGGGATTTACAATGTGAGGCATGTTAGGACCTACCTGGTTAAGGGATTTTGACTGTTGCAACTATTAGGGAACAACAGTGAATGATTTGGGTATAGCTCTTAACTGCTTGCTTGATCAGATCCAATTCTGCTCCAAATCTGCTACACTCTACTAGATCTCTCACACTCTGGTTCGGCTTCACACTCTTCTCAAAAACCACCAACACACCAAACATCATCTAAATCAACATAAATATCCTTTTACAACATTGTCAGTTACTAAACCCTAGATCCATCAAGAATTTACAATACAGATCATTACAATATTTTATAAGACAATATCAGTCATTGAGTGATCGTAACTCATCACAACAAATCGATCTGATACAAAGTCAAACCCTTAGAACATTCTTTTAAGTGCTTCGATGTTTCCTAAGAAATTCCATCTTCGAATGTGCCAAACTAGCAATTCAACTTTCCACACGGGTTGTGCCACGTCACCTCCAATATTTGAACTTAATGTAGATCACCGCCAAACCAAAAAACATTACCGGTTCTTAAACCCTTCTTAAACCCTAGCAAAAATATAATAGAAATCATAAACATGACTTCATACAAACACACATTCCAAACCGCAACACTTCAATCTTCACCAATCGCCAGATGTAATCAAAATATTTCTTGGTTTACCGGTTAAGGTCCTAATTCCCAATTTCCTGTTTCTTTACTGGTAAGCTCTTTCCGGTAGACCAAAAAGACTAGGATGACAAAATGCAACATAGTAAACAACAGTTGCCATCAATGACAACATAAATAACTGATCAATGTCATCAAGCCAATCAATCTCAATCTCTTCATCACAAATAGTCCTTTACCGGTTCAGTCATCATTCTTCATCTGCATCAGTTATGCCAATCATGCCAACACCATTAACTAGAATTTGGACATGGTTGAAAATAATTTACCAATTATCACGATTTGAATATGGGAGAGACAAAGAGAGAAGGGGGTAGGGATAGGAAGAGAGGGAGGGAGAGAGAGAGAGGGAGAGAGAGAGGGAGAGAGAGAGAGAGAGAGAGAGAGAGAGAGAAGGGGAAATGGATAGGAAGAGCGAGAGGGAGACTAATTTGTGCTCGTGCGACTCTCTTTCATGTAGTGCATTCCTCCTGCATTTGTTTCAAGTTAATAGATGAGAAAGACAATCATCTGCAAATCATAAATAGTGCTCAACTCTCTTTCATGTAGTGCATTCCTCCTACTTTTGTTTCACACTTCACAGATGAGAAAGACAATCATATACAAATCATAAACTAGAATTTGGACGTGGTTGGAAATAATCTTCCAATTATCACAGTTTGGAAATGATAGAGAGAGAGAGGGGGAGGGAGAGTGAGAAGGAGAGAAGGGGAAAGGGAGAGGGAGAGTGAGTAAGTGAGAGAGAGAGAGAGAGAGAGAGAGAGAGAGAGAGAGAAAGGGATAAGAAGAGAGAGAGGGAGACTGATTTATGCTCAACTCTCTTTCATGCAGTGCATTCCTCCTACATTTGTTTCATAGTTCATAGATGAGAAAGATGATCATATGCAAACCATAAACTAGAATTTGACAATAGGAGAGAGAGAGAGAGGGGGGGTGAAGGGATAAAAAGAGAGGGAGGGAGAGTGATAGGGAGAGAACGGTGGAGAGAGAGAGAGAGAGAGAGAGAGAGAGAGAGACCGCACATGGATATAGTTGGTATTTTGGATATGTTGACATGGTTTTGTCATTCATGTCAACACTTGTCATTACTTGTCAACACTTATCAGCACTTGGAGATTTTGGTTATGTTCACCGACAAGACAGAGACTTATGCAAAACACTGGTATTTGGTTCACTGGTAGACTATATTGTTCACCGACACTTGGAATGACTTGGAAACTACTTGGTTATGTCGAAGACATTATTCGATCTCTTGGTTTTGGTGATTTGGTTATTTGTTTATTCGGGTTTGCATATTTGTTGTTACCGGCAAATAGGTCCAAGATAAGCATCGGCAGACTTATCTATTCTAGATCAGCACGACATGTTATGGAGATGATTTATTATTATTGTAAATGCATTGAGCTGACATCATGCATCAGATATTGATTTGTTTGTAATTGATTTTATTGTAATATCTTTTAGAGCCGACCTATTCAATTGGTCTTAGGTTATGGTATATATGTAAGATCTTATTTGTAAGATTGATATGCGATTGGGAAAAAGAATTGTAATAGAGTAAATGCAAAAATAAGCAGAGCTATACATGCAGACATCATTTGAAGGTTGAAGGAGGGTTTTGTGAAGGCAATCAGAACTAAACCAGTACTGAATCCAGCATATGAAGATGCTATTTTGTGCAGTACATTATCATTGGATTTAACCATCCAATTGTAGTCAATGTGACTCTCATTTTGTGATTGAGCAGTGAGCTCTAGGCAGTTGGCCTTTCTGCATGTGCAGAATCCATATTGTAAACACATACTATCTACAGTAGTATCATTTGATTGTGGGTAAGGCTTCCCACCATGGTTTTTCCCCTTACAGGGTTTCCACGTACAAACATTGGTGTTATGTGTTGTGGATGTTACAGTCTTTCTGTTTCATGCATTAATCTTTACCGGTATTGCAATTAACTGTTAAGACTATCTACCAACATAAAGTTTGGTTTACCGATATTAAGCATTAAGTTTTGGTTAAGTTACTTTTGGTTTAATTTATTGGATAACTGATTCACCCCCCCTCTTAGTTGTCTCTAGGACCTAACAATATATAGTGCTCGTCCATCTTTCATGTAGCACATTCCTCTTGCATTTTTTTCATAGTTCATAGGTGAGAAAGGCAATCATATGATTTCCCATATGGTGTTCCAAATCCCAAATGGATAGGACTAGGAGTTGGAGTTAAAGAATGCAAATCATAAACTAGAATTTGGACGTGGTTGGAAAGAATTTGCCAATTATCAAAGTTTGAAAATGGGAGTTTTTTTGCATTCAAATAGATAGTGAAATTATACATGGAGTTTGATATGTTTGGAAGATATAGGTGTGTGAAAATCATCAATGCTTGTCATTTTGAGGAAACAAATATTGTTTCAAGTAAGAGATGCCCTTGTAACAAAATGTTCAGTTTAGGTCAAGTTTTTAACTTGTGATTTGTCATTACTATGCATTCATGTTATTATTACTAATCATCCTTTGCCAAACCCCCCCCCTCTCTCTCTCTCTTTATATATATATATATATATCAACCACCCTAAAGGAAGAGGAGGGGCTACAATTTTACTAAACCCTAACTGGGCTAATAAGGTGAAAAAATGGGGTCAATCCCCTTGTGCAAAAGAAGTATGGGCTATCATTCAGAATGGCAACTCCACATTTGGCATATGCTCTATTTATGCCTCCAATGACTACCGGGAAAGGGCAAGTATGTGGGAATGGATTGCTAACTTGGAGGATATCCCCTGGTTCCTTGGAGGGGATTTCAACATGGTGTAAATGCTCAGGATAAACATGGAGGTAATAAGGTGGAATGGAAGGGTGTTGAGAGACTGCAGTGGGAAAGGATGACTAACAAGATGAAATTGATTGATCCTCTAGCAGGAAAGAAGGGTGAGTATAAATAAATATGGTACACTTGGTGTAACCATCAATATTATAATAAAAGAGTCTATTGCAGGCTTGATAGATTTTATTTCAACAAAGACTTCTTTGAAATTATTAAAAATGATGGGGGGGTTTAGTATGTTGTCATACCATATACACTTTCAGATCATCATCCTATTATGATAGGGCTAAAGTTAACTGATAATAGGGTGACCCCACCAAACCCTAGCTCGAACTTTAGAATGAACACTAGTCTTCTAAAGGATGAGGACCTAAAATGTGCTTTGTGTCTGGTTAGAATGTTTAATAAATATGGTAATTCCCAAATGTCCAACATAGACAGATGGAATTAGAATATTAAAACTTGGACCTCACTTTGTCAAGTTGTGGGTAAAAAGAAGGCAAAGGATGCCAGAGCCTTCGAGTTACAAGTGCACAATGCCCTCCAAGTGGCTGAACTAGAACTCCAAGGGGATCCTGACAATATATCACTCACCAACTAGCTTGTTAGGGTCAAGACTGATCTTAGAAGACTGCAGAATCAGAAAATCAAAGGGTGGAGAGCTCAGTCTAAATTGAATTGGTTAGATACTGGAGATCGAGGATCTAAATTCTTCTTTCATATTCTTAAAATGAAACAAGCCAGAGAAAAAATTGACACTATCTGGGATCAGAATAAGAACCTCTTTGACCCAACTGAAATTCTTGAATACTTTGCCCAGTTCTACAAGAACATATTCTCTACTAAACCAAGTAGGGAGGAACAAGAAAATGCCAAAAATATTATAATGTCCTTAGTCCCTAAACTTATTGACAAGGAGGATAGTAGGATACTTGAAATGGATAATTCAAAAGAAGAAATCAAGGGAGCTATCTTGGCTCTTAGAAATGATAAATCCCCCAGCCCTGATGGATTTCAAATAGAATTTTATAAAGAAAACATTGCATGGATTATTGATGATCTGCACTCCCTATACACTGAGGCGATAAATAGTGGCTCCTTGGGAAAGAATAATAACCAAGGTCTAATAAAGCTCATTCCTAAGGAAGGCGACAAAACCCTACTTAAAAATTGGATACCTATCACACTGTTGAATGTGTCTTACAAAATATTAGCTAAGTTGATTGCATGCAGATTAGAAAACATCTTGCCTAAGATTGTCAATACTACTCAAATAGGGTTTGTTAAAGGACGATATATACTGGAAAACTTAATTACATGTTGGGAGTCCCTACACTAGGTGAAGGAATCAAGGCAGAGTGGATCCATGTTTCTCATAGATTTTGAGAAAGCTTATGACAAGATAGATTGGGACTATATCATTCAAATTATTCAATCATTAGGCTTCCCCCCTGGATTTTGTAATATGGTTAGAACTTTACTATGTGATGCCAATGTTGTTGTTGAAGTAAATGGGTTAAGGTCCTCCAATTTTGCACTTACTAGATCCATCAGATAGGGGTGTCCTTTAGCTCCTGCCCTCTTTGTTCTTGCTGATGCAATGTTCTACTTACTTAAGGACTCCTCTTCTACTCCCCCTATTAGGGGTATTACATTACCTAACAAGGAGGAAATCTGTAATGTCCAATTTGCTGATGACACTGCACTATTAATTAAGCCTGAGGAAGAGAACCTTGCTGCCCTAATGAAAAATATTGATATCTTTTGTCTAGCATCTGGCAGCAAGATTGCTTTACACAAATCTAATCTTCTTGGTTGGGATGACAACCCTCCAGGCCGGCTTACAAAGTTCTCTCTCAATTGGTTGGGCCCAACATAGATTGTAAAATATCTAGGCATTCCCTTCTTTGTCCTCCCAAATCTAAAAGAAATGTGGGAATGGGTAGGGAACAAGATTGATAAGAAAATTTCCAAGTGGAATAGGAACTTTCTCTCCTTGGCTGGAAGATTCCAGGTGTGTCAAAAAATATTGGCCTCATATAATATTTATTTCTCATCAGCCTGGCTATTTAAGAACTACCAATTTAATCATGTCCAAAAGCAGATAAGGGAATTATTATGGTCAGATGGCAAGGGTAATAAGAAGCAACATGCAGTCAAGTGGGAGTGGTGCACTATGAATAAACTATTTGGTGGGATGGGGTTGAAAGACCTGAAGCTACAAGGCATTGCTCTTGCTTCCAAGTGGATTCTTAAGGCCATGGAAGGTAATGAGCCATGGAAAGTGCTTATAAGAAATAATATTATATGCTCAATTCCTGAGAAAGCTAAGAAATGGAAAGACCTCCTAATACTTGATAGTCTTATGGGGCAGTTTGAGGTAGCTCCGGTTGGTTCTGATATCTTCAAGTCCTTATGGAAGGCCTGGGAACATGTGAGACACTTGGTGAATATCAAAGTTGATGGCACTAAACAGGGGAATATTGTTGATGACAGATCAATATGGTGGAATTTATTTCATATTGGGAAACCATTGGCCACTCTTCAAGGTTGTTCTGCATTGAAATGGCATAATAGGGGTATATTAAACACTTTGAATAGCTGTTTACAAATAACCAACTCAGATCATGGGAGGAGCTACAACTCACCTTTTCTATCCCAGAATCCCATAGCAGGATGTATAACATACTTAGAATGGCATTATCCTCTACTCTCCCCCCCTCCCACCCCTCTCTCCCTCGCCCCCTCATGACTGCACTTTGTTGGACTGATGGCACACCTCTCCCTTCCCTTAAAGCCAAATGCATATATTCTACACTCACTGAGGCTGATACCATTTTTCTGCACATTAACAAATGTTGGGACCTAAACTGGGAGCCGAAAACCTAGAAAGATTGTCTGAGTAGGTTTTGGATGGCCCATAATGAACCAAAAAAACAATTCTTTAGCTGGCACCTACTGTTAAATAAACTCCCCATAAAAAATAAGGAAGGCGCTTTATAAAGTTGTAACATATGCAAAGTACCTGAATCTGTGAAACATATCTTTTTTGAATGCTATTTTGCTAAAGAAATATGGAGACTATTTGGCTTTAATTTAGAACTTGTTTCTCTTGATTACATAGATTTTATTCTAGGATATATCAAGGGCTGTAGGAGAATTGCAAATATCTTTTGGTCTTGTTTTTCTTTGGAGGTTCTTTGGCTCATATGGAAGTATCGCAATGCTGACATGTTTAATAGCAATACCAAGCACCTCACTGAGTCTCTTAGGACTCATTTCTCATTCTATTTCCATGTAGGTCATAGTTGTTCTTAAACTTGACTTGGACAAGTTTGACAAGTGGATCAAGGAGGGGGATACTATGGTGTACATCTGTGAACTATCACATGGGTTCACTTGGGAGAGGGATGAACCAGGCAAATAAGATTTTGAACAAGCTTTGATGGCCTTCATGAGGCAATTGGAACATAGACAGATGCATATGGAGATCACTCAGGAGGAGGCTGACCTGATTAGTGAGCGCACATCCCATCCTCATAAAAAGTATATACTCGATGGTCTGGTGGAAGTATGGCAGGAAGGAAGTATGGGGTGGGTGGCATGGCTCCCCCCACTGGGAAACAACTCACCAAATGCTGAAATCTTAATTCCCTAACTGATGCTTAGACTGTTTTAATGTTAATTTTGTCTACAAATATGTATATCAAATGTAATCATCCATGATATAGTGGAGGTGCCCGATAACTGTGTCTTTTATATATGCACCTTCTATTGGTGCCCCTAATACTGCTGAACTTAGTTTTTTGCTGATGCTATGTTATGTTTTTTTGATATCTAATCCAATATATATATATATATATATATATATATATATATATATAATCTCACTCTCCCCAAGTCTCTCTCCCTCTCCCGTTATCCTTCTCTCTCTATAATCTCACTCTTCCTAAGTCTCTCTCTCTCCCCCTCCCCCTAATTACTCTCTCTCTATCCCCTTCTCTCCTATCCCTCTCTCTTTCCCTATCCTAAACAAGGTATCAGATATTTCTCTACCTCTCCCCCCTCTCTCTAGATCCCTTTACCTTTCACTCCCTATCTCTCCCTCTGACTCTACCCTTCTCTCCCTCTCCCTTTCCCCTTCTCTCCATATCTATATCACTTTCCACTTATTCCTTGCCAACCATCTCTCTCTCTCTCTCTCTCTCTCTCTCTCTCTCTCTCTCTCTCTCTCTCTCTCTCATAAACAAGGTATCGAATATTAGATATTATACAATATCTGATAACTTTTATTATTAATATATTAATAATATATATTATTAATTAATATATTAATAATATATATTATTAATTAATATATTAATACTATATAATAAATAGTAATATACTAAATATTATTAACAAATCAAATATTGGATTAATATTTGATATCTGATTCCAATTGGATATCTTATTTCTCTAACAAAAATTTAAAACCTTTGTATTTGGCTCGGGATTGCATTGGGATTTGGCTAGGAAATGCCAAACCTAGAAATTCAACAAAAAAACATGTCTTTGAGTGTTCCTTGCTTTTCCAGACTTTGCTCTGGTGGTCAATGACTTTTTTTAAAGTCAAAATTGATGAAACGAAAAGGGATTTTTACGGACATTCTCAGTTTTCCAATGATATAAGGTTTGCCTTCTTTTGACTTTAATAAATAATTATTATTCATTTTCTAATTGAATTCTGACTAAAGTCCTAATTGATAGGTTGGTTGAAAAAAGTATATAACTTTCAAACAGTATCACATTTTTTGAATCTGAAACATGTGTCACATTCTATGCTTCGCCTACTATAGGATTAAAAAAAGAATTACATGAAGTTTTGACCAAGTTAAGGTGGTCAAACATATGAGTTTTTATATTTCTAAAAATATGTAGTAAAAAAATTATAACTAATTATTTACTTAAAAAATTACAAAAAAATATGTGTCTCATCTAGACATGAGTCTACTACTTGTATTTAAAATCTTATAAAAAAATATTATGATTTGATTGTGGTTAGGGTGGCCAGACATACACCTACTCCTTATCTTTTTCCTGAAATGTTAGTACCAAAACATTGAAATTTTAAATTTTCATTAAATAGATTTTTTTTTCATGAAACAACTAGTAGCTTAGAGACTACATTCAATTTGCTACAAATTATGTTCTTACATATTTTAAAATAATGTTCATAACTTATTCAATTTTTTTACGTCACGTTGCCTAAAATTTGTTTTTTCTAGAATTTCATTGCCACTTAAGGGCCTATTTTGGCCCACCATGATCTTGCATATACTCAATATCTAAGAATATTTGCTTCTCCTGATCGTCTAGGGCATCATAATTGACTTTTAATCTCTCTTTGATTTCTTTGGGTAAAATTCTAGAGATCTTCTACAACTAAATTTCCCAATAATCCTTATTTAAGTTGTCATATAGTTGTGCCCCAAAAATTTTTAGAGATAACAGTAATCCATGACAAACATTTAGGAAGTTTTTAACCAAACCGTCAAACACTTGGTTTCATTTTATAGATGAATATATCCCCCAATATCCAAGGACTTCAAATTCTCTTGAGGTGACTACAATAAAACTACCCAATCCAAGATTGTCCTTGGGAACTAGAGCATTCAATTGATCTATGCAATCCAAATTATCCAAAATAATAAGCACCTGAATAGATTGCAAACATCTAGCAAGAATGCCATGCCCTTCTTCTACATTGTCAATTAATACTCATGATACTCATGAAAGACCAAGGTCTTCTAAAATATTTTCTTATTTCTCATGCAATTTAATTTTTGAGTCAACATCTCTAACATCTAATAAAAACTTGGATTTGTCCACAGTTCTATATCTATTATTATTTGGAAAGAGTGGTCTTGCCAGTACCACCCATACCCCATATTCCTACAATTTGGACATTTTTATGGCTCTCTGCAGACTAAAATTGTGTTCTTTCAAAGTTTGTTAGAATTTCATCTAGACCAATTGGATGGTTGGCAACCATATATAATACGTTTTTTACTATTTTCAAAACATAGCCAACAATTTTCTTCAACAACATCCCCTCATCACTAAGCATATACAAGAACAACAAAATGAATTTGAACAAACATCACTTAACAAAATAGATGTAAAAAATAATAAAGAAACAAAAACATGCAACAATTGTAGAAGATAATTGATAAGAAAATGATAAGTGTTGAAGTCAAAAGCATTTGGTGCTCACTTCTCATTATGAATGATGTCACCAACATTATATGAAACATTATTGAGTGCAATCTTCGGGTCCTTAATCTTTTCCAAGGTGTATCTACCCTTTTTTGTATGCCGGGAAAATACCTTAGCATAAACTCCTTTTGCATATCTGACATCTTCATGCTGAACATGATAGAAAATAGCGACAATTTGGGTACCCATTTTGAGCATATATGAATGCTTTGCCAAACACCATGAAGATTGTGCATAATCCTCGGAAAATATAGCTATATACAGAGAAGAAAATCTCATTGCCTCTTCTAATTCTTTAGGCAAGAAATCTCCATATTGAAGCTCTTCGTATCGAGAAAAACCCTTAGTCCCATTCTAGTAAGGATCTTATAGAGAATGGTTGCAAGTGTGTGTTTAACATATAGGTCATAATGATTAATGAAAACATTGTAGGTCAGCTTTTTGTGTGGTATTAGAGTGGATCTACCAGAAGTAGATGTAGATGGTGGGTAAAAGTACAAAGTTGTATCACACTTTTATAAAGGAAATTGCCAATGTTGATTCAGCTTTTTAAATTAAATCAATAGAAAGTGAATATATGTTTTGAATTTTGAAATGATGTAAACTAATTAAACATATATTTTATATGTATTTTATGTTTATAATTTTTGAAAACTTAAAAAATTATTTGAATATACTTTCTTATAAAAAAAAACACTATAATTTAGTTGTTGATAAAATGTTGAAATTGATGTTACACTAGGCATCACATTTTATATAGTAAATTTTACATTTTTTTCTTCAATTTTTTTGTGTATATTGATAGCTTGAAACTTTAGTGCAAAAATATATTTTTAACTATTTTTATGTATATATATTTTTTAATAAATTTGAAAAGTTGTGTACTAAAACATAACTCTTTTCATTTGGTGTCACCTTTTTCTTAAATATTTATCCAAATTAGAAAACAATATCATCATCTTGACATAGACTCTTTTCTCTAATGCATTTATTTTTTTCAAAAATTTTAAATAAATTTTAGTATTTTTTCTTCACAAGATAATCAACCTTATATTTTAGTGTTGATGACCTGCTTTCAATTAAAATAACATATAAAATATAAAAAACTAATTAAAATATTAAAAGATATATTTTTTGAAAAATCCACTTATAGATCTATAAAATGGTATTTTTACATTTCAAAAAAAATATTATTTATAAGAGTGGGATTTGTTGAAACATCAAGTTTTTCAAAAACAAAAAAAAAATGGTAATTAGAGCCAAAGTGGTATAAAATAGACATTTAGTAGACAATTCCAATTGGAAAAGTTTTGATCCATATATAATATAGCTATAATGAATCTCTATAGACCATATGTTTGACTAAAATTAATTTTTAGCTAAAATTACTTAAATTCATTTGTGTTGATAAGTTGGCTTCAAATGTGACACAGTTTTGTGATTTTACCCTAGTACAACTTGGTCAAAAGAATGTGTATCAGATGGAAATGCTACAATCTCTTGAAAAGTATTAGAATGAGCTCGACTTGAACAAAGAGAAATAAAGATGGAACAACAATTAAAACATGATGAAAACAGGGTTCTCACTGAGGGTGTAGTAGAAGTGGACTGAGATACAACAATTTCTTCATATGCATTTGTATGTTCATTCTCTGCTTCACACTTAGTGACATGACTAAAAGTGGAGGTAGATGCCATAAATGGATTTAATTTTTGATAGAAAGATAAGATGGAATGGAAGAGGGGTTGTGGTGGTTGAGGAGGTAAAGGGATAATTATTTTTTAGAGAAGAGAAGAAGAGTATCATGCATGTTGCAACCATTAATGGTGGGCACCACCTCAATTGTAGTGTTTGTAGTGGTAGACATAATCTAGTTGTAATGTAAGGGAATGTGGGTTCACTATAATTGGGTAACCATATGGAAGAGAAGGATGAAGGTGTAGTGCAAAAGAGTTGGTTGCCATTTGATAACTACCTCCCCAAAGCAATGATTCCATTACATGTCACCTCTACATATGGAGTTGTTTACAGTTTACAAGATATAGAAAATAGTTGTTGGATCCAATGATGTTAGATTTATGCATATTATATGCACTTCATATCCACTCATTATTTGTTACATGTGAAGCCACATATTGCTTTCACTCAATATAAACTCAAAATTTAAAAGTATATTTATTACTCTCAAATATGAAGTCTAGATTAATGGTTCATTCAATATTTTAAATTGGATCCAAAAAGAGTCATGCTCAAATTTGAGAGTAATAAATATACTTATAAATTTTGAGTTTATATTGAATGAACCTAAGTTGGGATGATATTCAAATATTTTTAAAATTTATGATGGCATTGAATCAATCTAGACACCAAATATGAATCAATATATTGAATATCATCCCAACTTAGGTTCATTATGTTATGATTCCCACAGATACTGAGAGGGGGGGGGTGAATCAGTATCTAACCGGTGTACAAAATTTCTTAACTTAAAACATGCAGAACATATTATAACAGTGTACCGGTATGCAAGAAATAATGCAATAAACAGAATTAAGAACATCCACATGAAAAACACACCATAACACAAGGATTTAACGAGGAAACCTGGTGTGGGAAAAACCTTGGTGGGATTTGTGACCCACAATATCCACTTACTGGCCAATAAGAGAATATTACTTACAATAGGGGCTTGCACATGCAGGAAGGCCAACTGCCTAGAGCTCACTGCTCAAATAGGAAGTCTCACTGACCTACAATGTGGATTATACAAATCCAATATCTTGTACTACTTTGCAATAGCATCTATAATGCCTGATCCAGTACCGGTTGCTGCTCTGCTTCTTACATAAACCCTTTAACCTATATTTCGCATAATAGTTCTGCCTTAATATTTCACATACATCACTTTCTTCACTTACTTACCTCATTACAATATGTCTACAATGATCTCTTTTATATACAAGAGTCATTTTACAATATGCCAAGTCGGCTTACAAAGTTTTACCATAATAAATAAAATATAATATAACAAAATCCTGTTGGCCTCTATGTCGGTATACTTCCTTTCTCTGTGCCGGTGCCGGTGTCCTGAGTGTCGGTGTAGAGTGTGATCTACTGATGTCGGAGCACTAACTTGTCAGTGTAATTCCTTGTTGGTATAATGCCTTTCCGGTGCCATAGGATTGCAAGGTTGCCATCAATGACAAAACCTTCAATCACATACAATGTCTCATTGGAGTGTGCATATGCAAACAATCTCCCCCTTTGGCATTGATGGCAACACTCATGAGAAATTTCAAAAGTGTATCCAAACATTATCCAAAAAATGTGAAGTCCAAAAATTTTACCAAAAATGTGTGTGCTCCCCCTGAGCCTATGATTCCTGTGTTGTTGAATTTTCTCATCCCACTACTCCCCCTTTGGCATCAATGACAAAGGTTGTCAAGATGTCAGTGGAGTTTTTAGTTTCAACCTTGTAACTAGGTAGTTACAATTTGAAATAGATCCGCCAAAATCAAGTTTATACTCTCCATAAACTTTTTACTATCTCTTATTGTTGTCTCTATTCTGTTAGCTGTACCAGTGAGATGCTGCAAATGCTCTGTCGGTGTTTTCTGTCCCTGTATTAGTGCCTCAGATATTTCCTTCTGTAGTGATGCTAGATAGTCCAATCTTGGACTCAGTTTTAATCTTAGATGTTTTGCCTTATTCACTATTCTCTCCTTTTCTCTTTCCAATTTAAGTAAATCTTCCTCAAAATTTGTTATTTTTTGTTCAAAAACTGATAGTGTATCAGGTGAGTTGACAAAATTATCTGCAAGTTTGTTGATTTCATCCTGTACCTTGGTCATCTTCTTATCAATATCTACAGTCAAAAGGTTTGTCTTACAGGTGTCTTTGTACAGAGTTTTGTACTCTTTCAATAAATTACACAGTTCTGGTAGAAGTGTATCAAAATCTCTGGTACACTTCTTTATTTGCTCATCAAAGAATTTCTGCTTTTCAATTTCTACTTTGTCCTTCAATATCTCTTCCTTTATTTTCTCAATATTTTCTGTGATATATTTACACAAGGTATCAAGTTGTCCTAAAGAATCTTTATTGTCTATATTATAGTTAGGAGCAATTACCTTCAAAATTGGTATGGTATCATCAATTGCCTTATAAGCTTGTGAGCTGCAATCTGTTATCTTTTTAATTGAATCTAATAGTACCTCAGTCACATTTGTTGATTTGTAACCTGATGATGAACCAACATTTTGAGTACTACCAGTGGAAGTAACCAAGCTTGTATTGACCTCTGGTAGGTCTATTTGTGTTTACATTTCCCTAAGCAATGGTTTTTCTACTTCTCCAGTTGTCGGTGGAACTGTTTCCTTATGAACCTGTTCCTATTCTTGTTGTTGTTCTTGTTTCTGTTGTTTTTCCAGAGCCTTTTTCTCTATTTGTGCAATGTCTCGGTCTGAGTCTCTACCTTTTTCTCTTTGTCATCTGTCGGTTTCTTCTGTGTGTTATCAGTTTGCTTAGCTACCGGAGGCTCACTAGCCATTTCAGTTTTATCAGCTATATCTTTATCTACTACAATGTTGATCTTTTGAGTATCAACATCTACTATATATAAGATTTTAGGATTAGGATTACCATCCTCTACATCCATACTTTCAGCTACCGGTTGATCTTTTGTAACTGTTGTTTTTATCGGTGGAGTAATAAAAGGAGGTGGGGGTAAGTTGTCTTTAACTTTGATACTAGGTGGTCCACCAACTTTACCTTTACCCTTGTCTCTTTCTTTCTAATATACCTTTATAGGTTTGTGACTCATGTACTCTTCTTGTTTTTCTTTTTCCACTAGGAAAATGTCCCAATGCATTTTCTGTCTCCTCAATCACCTCATTAACTCTTCCAACCATTAAAGCAATGTGTCGGTGTGTAGTAGAAAATACTGACCGGTTGGCTTGAGAAATTAAGTCATCAATTTCTTTGGGTGAATTCACCAAATATACAGCAAGTAGCTTTTCTATCTTTATTTTCTTGTCCAGTTCTATTACTGCTTGTCTCCTTGCTTCTAGTCTCTTAAATAGTTCATCTGGAACTTCATCTACTACTTCCATAAAAAATTTCTCATACATATCCATATGTAATATAACACTGTTTTCAACTTGTTCTTTTTCATCAGCTGTCAGAGTGTCATATATTTTCTCTATATTTTTTAGTTTTCCTTCCTTTGTTATTTCATTCAATAGTATGTCAAAAGGGGCCAAGTCCTTATTTATCCTCTTCTTCTTTTTGGGTGTCAATTTCTTCTTCTTTGGTGTAGCCTTTCTTACTGGAGATCTCACTGCTTGTTGTTTTTGTCTTGTCCTCCTAGGTGAGGGTGTGGTTGCCGGTGAGGGATCTCTTTTCCTTACAACTCTCTTGAAAGTTGCAGGCATGTTACTCTCTGAAGAAGTACCTACCGGTGATAGATGAGTTTCAGGTTGTGGAGCTGCTAACTCATCCTCTGTTATACCGGTTTGATTTAACACATCTTCTTTAATAGCCTTTGCCTGTCTAGAACCTTTTCTTACAACTGCCTCAACCTTTTTGACTCTTTTCTTTGATTGTATTTAGCTTTCAATAGTTTCTGCACTACCAAATATTTCTTCCTTAGGTTCTCTAGGGGCTTCCAGAAGTGCTTTAGCATAAGTTTCAATTATATGATCATCTGTTTCATAGCCCATCTCTGTTACCCAAACTGTCCTGGGGATGACTGCTTCCATCCTGATCTCATCCTTCTTGATTACAAAGCATATTTCATCCTTATATTTGTCAACAATCTTTTGTGATAGTCGGATTCTTTTCTTCATTTTGACCTTTAGTGCTTGAAATAAATCATGGATATTGTTTTCCTTATCTTCTCCCATATTATTGAATAGTTTTGTTAACTGCTTACCTATCGATATATCATATCCAAGTTCTTTGTAGCCTATACTAGGAACCTGTTTGGTTATATGTAGCATCAGACATACTAGCAGATTTCCAAACCTATAAGTTCCTTTCTTGTCCTTCTTAATCTTGCCTAAGTTGTCAATTAATTCATCCTTCAACCACTCACATATATCAATCTTTGCATTATCAGTGACCATATCATAAGCACTCTTAATGCATAAACTTGAAACTGAATTAAGTCTATTTGCATGAGTAGCTTTATACCCTAATATCATGCTGATAAATCTCACATTAATGTCTGTTACATCATTTACTCTTAAGGACCTTTTGTCGGACGTTGCACCAGTTAGGTTTGTAACTAGGTCATTGGATACCTTCTTAGTTTTATCTGGCCTTTTACCGATGGTCAGTAACCCTGTGACAACTTTCACAGCTTCCTTAGTGATTTTGTGGATTGCATCTAGCCAGAAAAATTCACCATGTACCCTGCTCAAGACTATCCTAATCACATCCTTGGGAAATTCAGGAATGCTAAGGATCTCTGTAAATCCTAGGGTTTCAATGATCTTGTGTTCATTTTTTACATTGCCGAATTTATCACATATCACAGTTTTAAACATGGTTTTGATCTCTTCATCTCCTAGTTCCTCAATGTTACAGTGAATGTAAATTCTGGGGTCTTCAGCATAAACAACTCCCTTAGGAATTTGGGAAAAAGCACCTAAGGTATCATCTTTCTTTGCTACCTCAGGAACTAATTGAAATACGGGCCTAGGTCTTTTTATAACTTTGACAACAGTAGGGTTTGCTATATATTCAATTGCAGAGGTGGATGCCATGATAAAATACCTTTTACTGCCTTTAGGATGGATGATTGCTTGAAGTGTTCTTGCCTCTTGCTCAAAATGCCTTAGCTTGGAATCTTCGTGCTCTTCATAGGTTTGAAATCTCGGTGAAATGAAATGGAGCCAAAAATTCAAATTTACAATGTCTTTTCACCATCTACCACATTAAATGCATGCCAGTTAAGTAAACATTGTCTACCGGTAATAAGTAATTTTCAACTTCTTATCTCTAACCGAGGGAATAATAGCACCTGTGTCATTAGATTGCCAAACCCTCAAGGAAACTTTCTTCAATTAGATGAAGAACTTCCTACCGGTGGAGCACTGCTCTATCCTACCGATGAAGCATCACTCTGTCCTACCAGTGGAGTATTGACTGGTTCTACCGGTGGAGGGGTATTCCTAATATTTAGATCAGCTTTTTTAATCCATTGTTTTGAGAATTCTTGCTTAACCTCTTCAACTTTTTCTTTACCTTTCAAGCTATAACTTTTGTTGTCTACCGGTGATCCTTTACTTCTACAGAATTTAACAATATGCCCAATCTTGTTACATGCATAACAAGTTACATTA
Source organism: Cryptomeria japonica (assembly GCF_030272615.1). NCBI lineage: Eukaryota > Viridiplantae > Streptophyta > Pinopsida > Cupressales > Cupressaceae > Cryptomeria > Cryptomeria japonica. Next base: position 896,273,580 of record NC_081409.1, on the reverse strand, counting down.
TTCTTCTGAATAGCTTTCCCATAACCTATGCCAGTTTGTGTTCTGCATTGATTAGATAAATGTCCAAATCTTCCACAAACATAACATCTCACATTCATTCTGCAATTTTTAGAGTTGTGGCCAACTTTGTTGCATTTTCAACATTGACCGGTGGGTGTGTTGATATTCTAATAATTTCTAGATCTACATTCATTTGCTCTATGACCATACTTATTACAGTTAAAGCATTTTCCATTGAATTTATAAGCATTAGGTTGTCTTACCAGTTTGTTGTGATCCTGAGTATTTGCAATACCGGAGCTTTCACCAACTTCAAAGCCAATTCCAAAAGTGTCACCTTTAGGTTTTTTATTCTTTAGCAAGGTGCCAAGTTCCTCTGAACTTTTCTTGATTTTTTCTTTATGTTGATTTGCAGTTTCTAGCTCTCTTTCTAAGACCTCTTTCTGTCCCATCAGTTCATTTGAGTCATTCTGAGTGTGCATCAGATCTGTCTTCAACATGTCATTTTCATAGCTAAGTCTTGTGTTCTCATTTGCTACATCACTTATTCTTCTGGTCAATTCTTCTTCATTCTTCTTTCTATCCTCAATTTCTTTACAAAATCTCACAGTCATATCCTGCATCTCATTCTTTGTTGTCATGTTCTCTTGTTTTAGCTTGCTTATCTGATCATTAAGTGATTCCTTTTCATCATTCTCATTTTGCAATTTTTCACAAAGTTCTCTTCTCTTATTTCTTGCAATAGTAAGATTCTCTTGAAGTGCTTGAATGATATCTTGAGCTGCCCTTAAATCATCTTCTAGTTTGATATTTTTCAATTTCTCTACATCATAGTCTGAAAGAGCTCCTTCAAGTTGCTTCATCAGATTTTCCATTTTTACCAGTGTCAAGATCTTCCTCAAGCTATTAGGCTTCTGAAAATAGAGGACCAAGCTCTGATACCAATTGTTAGGATTCCCACAGATACTGAGAGGTGGGGGTGAATCAGTATCTAATCGGTGTACAAAATTTCTTAACTTAAAACATGCAAAACATATTATAACAGTGTGTCGGTATGCAAGAAATAATGCAATAAATAGAATTAAGAACATCCACATGAAAAGCACACCATAACACAAGGATTTAATGAGGAAACCCGGTGTGGGAAAAACCTTGGTGGGATTTGTGACCCACAATATCCACTTACTGGCCAATAAGAGAATATTACTTACAATAGGGGCCTGCACATGCAGGAAGGCCAACTGCCTAGAGCTCGCTGCTCAAATAGGAAGTCTCACTGACTTACAATGTGGATTATACAAATCCAATATCTTGTACTGCTTTACAATAGCATCTATAATGCCTGATCTAGTACCGGTTGCTGCTCTACTTCTTACATAAACCCTTTAACCTATATTTTGCATAATAGGTCTGCCTTAATATTTCACATACATCACTTTCTTCACTTACTTACCTCATTACAAAATATCTACAATGATCTCTTTTATATACAAGAGTCATTTTCCAATATGCCAAGTCGGCTTACAAAGTTTTACAATAATAAATAAAATATAATATAACAAAATCTTGTCGGCCTCTGTGTCGGTGTCGATGTCCTGAGTGTCGGTGTAGAGTGTGATCTGCTGATGCCGGTGCACTAACTTGTAGGTGTAATGCCTTGTCGGTGCCATAGGATTGCAAGGTTGCCATCAATGAGAAAACCTTCAATCACATACAATGTCTCATTGGAGTGTGCATATGCCAACACATTAAATATAAGCTCAAAATTTAAAAGTATATTTATTACTCTCAAATTTGAGCATGACTCTTTTTATATAATTTATGCATTACAAGATGGCTTAGAATCTAGGTATGGTTGTTTGTTATAGATGGAAGGAATCTTCTATTTGGTCACTAGGTGGTTCAGAGAGGGATCGACATGAGCTAACTTGGATTCTGGCTTCTAGGAAGTGGAGTTCCTTGGTGGGACTAAATGTCCTTGCCTTGGGAGGTGATTTTTCTAGTAGATATTCTATTTTTGTTGGATACTTGGATCTTAATAGACATTTATTTGGAGGTGCTGAGGTACTCTCGTGGAAGTAGGTTTGGGTTTTGGCTTATCTAGGGGAAATATTGGGCATGCTGGCATTTGGGGAGCTGGTCAAGATAGTTAGGGTAATGTCCAATTTATTTTATCTATTAATGAGGGCTTTCATACTAATAATTGGATGTAGGATCTTGCTATCTTGTATGTTGTTCAACATTGTTGTGCTCTTGGTTGGCATAGGATTATTTGTGAGTCTAGTTCTCAAGTAGTGGTGACTCTGTTGACTCGAAAAGAGCTTGAGGATGTTAGTTGGAACTTGGCTTTGGTTATCCATCAGATTCTTTAGTTGTGTACTTCCTTGGATTATATTACCTTCACACACATTCCTAGGGAGTGCAATGGTGTTGTTGATTGTTTGGCCAAATGGGTGTCGGTTCGTATGCAGGATTGGAATATTTTGGATAAGGGGCAATTGCCTCCTAATATGGATCATGTGCTTGATTAGTTAGTTGATAGTGACAAAGCCCTATAGTGCTCCTTTTGTTTATGCTCTTTGCTTCTTTGTATCTCTTTGTTGGTTGAATAAATTTGTACCCCTCTTTTAGTTAAAAAAAAAAGAATTTGCAAGGGAAAATAAGAAACTATGTGAAATCATCAACCAAAATTTTGATCAATTATAGAAAATATTCACAATTAACATTCTTTAAGAAAATAACTCTTTAAATTTATTTTATAAAGATTTAAATTTTAAATTTTAAAAAAATAAAAAATAAAAAATCTATCTCTAAATTCATTTTATTTATAACCTTTCTTAATCGTTACTTAATTTTTTGTTTAAGGTTACCTTTTTTTTGTTATAAAGATTATTTAAGCTAACTAAATAAATATAGTAAATTGATATAAATCAATTTAAATAAAATTATTATTTGGTTTTTAGGAACTAAGTATAAGAGGTAAGGAAATTAGTTTCAAGAGTAATGGTGAATCTATGTTGATCTTATATAAAATCTGTTTGTATTATGATGCAAAAATCTAATGTTCATAGTTTGGTGAAGAATATGAACAAGTATAAAAAATCTTAAAATTATAGATAGTTCAAACATGGATTCTTTTAGTTAGAACTTGTGGCACACTAATCACATGGATATGAACAATGACCTTTTGAAAAGAAAGAGGCTAAGGTTTAGGATTATTTCAATTGCTAGTGTATTATTATTAGATGCTCATTGATGAATGAGTGATCTAAAGGATGAAGAAGAATAAAATATCCCCTTGGGAGGTCTATTTCCATATGCATAGCTTTTAGTATGAGTGGATTAGAAGTGGAGATAAAATTATTGTTATGTATATAGTTTTATACTACTTAGTGAGATTTATCTAAGTGAAATCTAAAGGATTGTGGATGTGTCACTTTTGCACTCAAGTCATGTTGGTGTCATATTGATTAATTAAAAGTTATTAAGAATAGTCAAGGATGATGTATCATTATATATAATAATAGGTTTGATAACAAGACTAAAGGCATAATAAGTAAAGGTTAGAACATTATAATTATCACTAGCATGTACTTTAGGGTGACTAACAAATAAATAATCAAACTTAAATAATAATGATTGGAGTATAGTGAAAATTAAACTCATCAAACAATTACAATACTTTATTAAACAATCTCTTTCTAAATGCACTCATTAATGAATTATCATGTTTATATTCTTATAGTATGAAGAAATGTATCTACTACTTATCATGTAAGAACACATCTTCATATTAATTTCTTGCAACAATTATTAATACATTAATAATATGTTTATAAGAAGTATGAACTAATGTGTTGATAGTTAATTAACAACATTAGAAACTAAAGGAATGATAACTAAAGGTTACAACGTTGATATCATTCATTGGTCTCCACTAAGTATAATAAGTTTATGCAGATAGCTAAATGCACGTGCTCAATTGGGTAACTAATCCAACATTGAGTAACCTAATGTCCTAGAGAGGCTCATTTAATTATTGACTAGGACATATATACTTGGATGATGTTGGCACTATGTGTGCAACCAAGGAATCTCTTTAGACCACCTATCAGTTGTATAAACAGAACTAACAATTAACTAAAATATAAACAATATTGAAATAGGAAATCTGACTTAACAGTAATTGCTATGGGTAACCAGCAAGCTAACTTAGTAATGGTTTTGGGTAAATAGTGTTGTGACTAGGCTACAACCCTAACTTAAAATATAACTATAATCCTTTATTAATAGATTACATGCATTAAGTAAATAATAACAATAAATCTATTGAAATCAATTAATGGTAGAAACCAATGCTAACTAAACAAACCTAATCATAAGAGGATTACACTACCTCAAGTGTCCCTTACTTGAGGGGATTGAACGTCAAACCATGAATATTTCTTAACTCAACGCTTTGTCAACTATTCACTTTTATTCATCTTTGATCAATACATAATAGACAATAGTATCACCTCTATGATAACTTTGAGAACCTAGGAAAAATCTAATATGTATTACATATGCAAAAAGAAGATCCTCTAACTCTAGAAAAACTAGACTTTGTATATGTACAATTTGAGGGAGTAGGATAATTACTTCTCAAATTTTATTAAGAACATGTGTCAATCCTCCCTAACACTAAGGATGAATTATTACACTAGGAAACTAAAAATAACAACTAATTTTAATAGAAATCTCAATCCAAGTTGAACTCTTATTCAAAATGGTAAACAACAAGACAAGAACATGCAAGAATTCATGTGTATAACTTAATAAAGAATAACTCCATTATCCTATAAGCCCCTAAAATTTCTTTGTGCATTTATTCTTCAAGACAAAGTCAACAAAACTTCATAACAACCATGTATTGGTCAGTATTCTTCTGACTTCTTCCACATAGGTAGTAGAGACACATTTTTCTTTGGTTGCAGGATGATTGCTAATCCTTAAGTTGAAGGTTAGTATCTCAAAGTAAGAAATTATCCACATTAGTAGCATTTATAACATATTGACATCATATCAAACATAGAAATACACAACATATTCATTCATCACATGCCATATGTACATCATCAATTAGGTAAAAGCACATGGGTCAAGATATACTCTTAAACATATTAAAGTATCATAAAAGAAGGAATAAAATAAGTAAAATAGTATTAATTTTAGGACCCATCATTCCCCCCAACTACATATTTTCTTTTCCTCAAGAAAACTAAGGCCTAAGGTTAAACTACAACACTTCAAGCCTATAATCTATGGACTTATTGAATCATTGTGTCATGTAAATATCTTTTTGTCTTGTGATATTCTTTCATCATTCTCTTTATTTAACCATATCCACCACCTTCCTTCCTAACCAATGTGGAGCTCAATTTAGGAGGAGTGGAGGATGGAATGTAAGTGGGAGCATTAAAATTTTAGTGTCCATTGAAGCCTTGATGTATCTATTTGCTCTTGATACCAACACGATGTTGTCATAGAATTAATGAAGCTCCTTTCTTTTGAGCTGAGGAGTTCACTCGCCCCATCTATTCTAATAGTACACCATGATGTCCCCATCCATTTTTTTGTCGAGTGTATGGAGTTATCTTGTCTCTCTCAATCCCATGGTCCTTACAAAGCCTATCAAATTCTACCAAAGAAAACTCACTACCATTGTCAGTCCTCAAATGCTTAAATTTTCCACCTGTCTATTTTTAAGAAAGGATTTGAATTCCATAAACCTAATAAAACTCCAAATTTACATATGATGAAATAAAAAAATTTCCTTCTACTATATTCATCTATGAAAGAGAAAAAATACAAAGATCTAAGTATCAAAGGAACATTAACATGACCAAACACATCCGAGTGAATATAATTCAAAAACCCAAAACACTTACGAGAAATGGAATAAAAAGTAACACATTATTTTTTACCATAAACATATGTTCATAGAAGTCAAATTCGAGATTACATTCATCAAGTCCTTCAACAAGGCTCTTAGTTTTTAGGGCTCTAGGACTCTTCTCATAAATGTGACCAAGTATTTGGTTCCATAATATTATCTTGTCAACTAGGAGCTTCATCTCCAAACAAATTGCACCCTTAGGTACCCAAAAAGAACAACCATGAGATGTCAACAATCTTTTTTTCTTCTTGATCTGATAGTGAGGATGAAGATTCCAAAACCCTTTTCTTGGAAAGAATCACTATTTCACTGAACTGTGCATGCATCTAGATTATACAAGGTACCAATCTGAATACCCTTAGAAAGCATCATAGAGCCACTTGTCATCTTACATCCACTAATCAAGAAAACAAACTGCACATCCACATCACTCAAGTTACGAACTAAAAGTAGCTCCCATGTCAAACAAGGATATGTATGACACCATTAATCCCCTTCACTCTGTCATCAATGAATCGAATCTTGACACTTCCACAATGAACAACCTTCAAGTGAGAGTCATAACCCAAATGCACCTTCTCACCATAAAAATCTTTGTAATTTTAAACTCAACCTTTGTGAGAGGTTGTGTGGAAAGAGGCACCTAAATCTATCAACCACACATCTTCTAGTGCATGTGTTTCCAAGGCTACATGATAGGGAGGACCCTAGATTGCTTGATTCAGCTTGACTCACACCAAGGCCTTTTTCCTAGCCTAACCTGGGAATGCTCCTCTCTATTCCCCTAATCCACTCTAGGTCCTCACTACTGAGGTTTGATACTCTGCTCTTTGTGAATTCACTTGCGTAAATCCACTAACTCACTAACCCACCGGATCTCACCAAACACCATGTAGGGTTTTCTCTACCATGGATTATACCTACAACTTCTGCTAAGTTTTTTTCCTCCTCATGCTTGGATCTTCTCTCCATTTGATCCCATCTTCCCCCCTGGTCTGAGGCTAATAGCCTAGACTCTAGTCTACCTTGCAAGTGATTCCTCTTGGTCACTAATACCTAGTCGGGCTATCATCAAGCTTGCCTAGGGCCAATCTATTGAAACGGTCAATGCCATTCCTTGGTCTACTACAAATAGAGCTACTATACATGGTTGGCCCTTCTTGACAGCCTCCAATGTTCGTGTGGATCCCACAATGGAGAGTAAAGATAGATCCATGTTTATGCTACTTGTCGCCAACATAAAATAAGAATAGAAAAACAATGTTATCTACAGAGCCGAGCTTGCCACGACTTCAAAACTGGAACTCACAAAACGTAGGAAAGAAACATCTACTCTATCTACATAGGCATTTAAAGATTTAATACATTATGTACAGTTTACAAAGTCAAATTGAACTCTAAGAAAAGAAACCAGAAAATGGTTTTCAAATTGCTATTCAAAAGATGTTCTTTGTTCCACCTATCCAACCTCCTTACAGAATTCCCATTGGGTCTTTTATAGCCTCTACGACATGTCAATAAACATCCCTAATGATGTAACATCCCTTGGCTAATCTGACCCTGTTTTGCTTATTTGAACCCCAAGGAATATTGTCAAACACTTGGCATACAATGTTTGAAGCCACTGTAGTGAATTCTTTATTTGTCTTCTTTGGGTTTGTAGGCTGCAAATGAAGTTATGGAAAGCTTCTAACAATGCAAAGTTGTTATAGAAATGATATACTAGCTGTTTTAGACCTTTCCACACATATGTAATGACTGAAATTAACTAGTACAACTAGTTGACATTAAGACAAACACTTGTCATGCATCCCAATGTATACCTACAGCCATTAGGCATTTAAGCAAATAATTGGCATGAAAGCTAAGTGGCTGATCAATGTTGAATGTTACCATGAATGTGGAATATGCAAATTATATCTCCATTAAACATATGCAACCTCCAAGTATTTCATGATATAATCATAATAGAAAATGATGCAATGAAGTAATGATTTTCTAATACAATGACCATAGATAGAAAACCTGGAATTTCAATGGCTGCCTTGATATATTGGTTTGATTCTCCTCATATGCAAATCCCTTGTCAAATATATATAGCTGTTCAACCTTTCTAAATCCCCTTCTATAGAACTCAAACTACTGTAGCGCACTGTTCACGGCACTGTAACGCACTGTTCACGCGCACTGTTCACGGCACTGTAGCGCACTATTCATGGCACTATTCACATGGGTACTATTCACGCGAGTACTGTAGCAGTGGATGAAAAAACTTGCAATCTGCTCTTAAAACCTTGAATAACTTGTTGATAATCTCTCCCAACAAGAATGATATAACTCCATGTGCCAAAGAAGGATGATTCACAACCAACTATAAATGTTCTTCAACAATAAACTTCAAACCCTTGTAGAAAACTTCACCAATTTGCACAAATGAAAGAACTAAAGTATTCTTTCCCACAACTGCAATAATTCAGGTGTTATTTCACACCTTCAAAATTGCTATCAATAGGAAGTTTTCGTTTCCTATGATCAAAGAAGAAAATTGCAAAAGCCCTAGGCTCCATAATAAAAATCAATCAAAATACTATTCATCAACTGGATGTTGAGAATGAACTCTTGCCTTTCCTTTTATTCTTTCCTTAAGAGAGCTCAAACACCTTCCTGGCCAATGTGGGATAAAAGATTTATTCCCACATTAAATTATTCACTTAATGCACTTTATTATATTAAAGTGACTTTATTATTATAAAGTTACTTTAGAACTTTATAATAATATTAAAATATTAAATAAATCACTTAAGTCACTTAAACTTTAATATCTCTTGATGTACTTTTCTGATTGCTAAGCCGTCTAAGCCAGGAGTCGACTCTCCCTATTCTCCATGTGATTAGATGCCTGTCTAAAAATAGAAACCCTGAATAGTGACTTACTATAAATAGTAAGTATGTGGAACTGAGTCTAGAAATAGTTGCAAAATAAAGTTACTTTAGAACTTTATAATAATATTAAAATATTAAATAAATCACTTAAGTCACTTAAACTTTAATATCTCTTGATGTACTTTTCTGATTGCTAAGCCGTCTAAGCCAGGAGTCGACTCTCCCTATTCTCCATGTGATTAGATGCCTGTCTAAAAATAGAAACCCTGAATAGTGACTTACTATAAATAGTAAGTATGTGGAACTGAGTCTAGAAATAGTTGCAAAGGCCCAATCAAGGTCGACACTACCAATAAGCTCTGCTCAGGTGTCTTTCTATTAATAGGAACCCTGACTCTCCCAAAATAGTAACTTACTATAAATAGTAAGTGTGCCAATCTGAGTCAAAAAACCTGTGCAAAGGCCAAAACCTAAATCCAGCTGAAGAGTAATGTCTCTAATCACCAAGTAACTGCCACATGAGGCCCTCTATCAATAATTGTTAGCCTATGAGGGTCAAATGATAGGCTAATTCTTACAAACTCTGATGCTCGCAAAATGGGGACATTACAAACGAACAAGATCGAACTCGACATAATCAATTTCCTGCTATAATTGATTTTTAATTTCTATCCAGTCATTGGGATAGCGTCAAAACACTCACTCTGATGACCGATGACAGTTTACAAAGTGTGCACCTTCCTATTGGGTTATCTAAGTAGCCTCAAAACAATTAATCCGATGTTTGATGACTTTTTACCAATTGTGCACTTCCTCATTAGTTTCCATCAGGTCATCGGAGTAGTATTAAAACACTCTTACCGATGGTCGATGGTGCGCTCCCAACATAATGATTTCCCATCGGGTTATTGGTGTAGCCTAAAACACCTCCTTCCGATGGTAGGCTCCAAAGCGTATGCTTTCCCATCGGGTTATTGGGTAGCACAAAACTAGTTATGCCGATAGTCGATGGCACCTTCCGAACTCACTCTGCTCGCTCCACTCCGTTGGCTACCTCATTGGCTCATCAGGGTAGGTTGAAAACACTTCCTTCGATAGCCGATGGTTTCTCTTTGACTCTCTCCAACCGCTGTCGACTTCATCAGGCTATTGGGGTAGGTAGAAAACAACCCCGCCGATAGCCGATGGGTCCACTCCAGTCTTATGCATAGTCATCGGGGCATCGGGATAGGGTGAAACCCATTGTTCTGATAGTCGATGGTTGCACTCCACATGCTGGTGGTGTCATTGGGGTAAGTCTCGCCGAAAACATGCACTCCAAGAAGAAAACAAAATGCACTCCAAGCTCCAAACAAACAACCTAATGGACTAGAACTAGTCCTTATGCCAAAATTGCCAAAATTGAAAAGGGTATTTTCTCACCCTTAGGTGCTTCTACACCATACTCCCCACATGAAACGTCAAGTCCCCCTAGGGGCGGTAAGGCCACATCAATGCCCACTCTTGTGAAATCAGATTCTGCAACCCAAGTGGCTTCGGTTTCAGGTAATGTGCGCCACTTGATTAAGTGTTCCATATACACACCATGCCTCATTTTCTTCTTCACCCTGGAATCTAAAATCTGTTCCGCCTGTGGTTTAGAAACAGGTGGTACTGAATATCACTGAGAGTAGTTTCCCCTTTTGGATTTGATCCATCTGGCATTTCTATGGGACCTTTAAACTGGACCAAGTCTTGGACATTAAACACAGGGGACAATGCTAAATCTGCAGGTAAATCTACCTTATAATCATTAGAGCCATACTTAGACAAAATTTTGTAAGGTTCTATTCTCCTCATCTGAAGCTTACTAGGGACTCCCTTCTGCAATCTTGCCTTGTTCAAATGTACCATAACTATTTCTCCCACCGCAAATTGAATGTGTTTTCTCCTCTCATCTGCTTTAGCCTTAATCCTTTGTGTAGTATCGATCAAGGTTCTATGCACTTGTCCATGCACCTCTTTCATAGATTGAGTGAAATCCTTTGCATGTCCACTTCTTCCTTCCAGGCTTCCCAAATCTTGAAGCTCACAAACACCGCGTGGGTGGAGTCCATAAACAGTCTCAAAAGGACTCTTACATGTAGTTCTGTTGACACTGTCATTATATGCAAATTCTGCCTATGGTAGCACTTGATCCCACTTCTGTCCATATTCTTTCATTAGACACCTTAGAAGATTACCCAATACTTGATTAATGACCTCAGTTTGACCATCTATTTGTGGATGGTACGCAGAACCAAAAGAAAGGTTAGTTCCCAGTCTTCTTCACAGCATTTTCCAAAAGTGTCCCATAAACTTCACATCCATGTCTAAAACTATACTAAGAGGCAACCCATGAATTCTTACCACCTCTTTGAAAATAAATGTGCAATGTAACTAGCATCATGCGTAGTCTTGCATTGAACAAAATGACTCATTTTACTAAATCAATCAACAATGACAAAAATACTATCCAAACCAGTCTTGATTTTTGGCAAACCCATAATAAAATCCATGTTGATGCACTCCCACGATCTTTTGGGAATTGGTAAAGGTTGGTATAGTCCAAAATTTGAACTAGTACCCTTGGCTTTCTGACACATAATACACTGCTCAACATACTTTCTGATATCTTTATGCATTTTCGGCCAATAATAAAATCTTTGCAACAATTCAAGTATTTTATTCATACCAAAATGTCCTCTAAGACTTCCATTATGTTTTTCCTGTATGAGATTTTCCCTCATAGATCCTCTTGGCACACATAACTGACATCCCTTAAACAAAAGACCACTCTATAATGTGTAATCTACATACTAGCTATTGAAATGATTATTAAACTCACTGCATACCTTGTATACCTCAGAAAAGTCTTCATCTTCTTTTTAAAGCTCCTTGAAACTCTCCACACCTATGCTCTGCAAAGTTACTTCTTAGACAGTGAGAAGTTTTCTACTTAAGGCATCTGCTACCTTGTTCAGTTGTCTCTTTTTGTGCTTGATAGTGAAAGTGTATGCCTGCAGGTATTCTATCCATTTGATGTGTCTATTGCTCAAATTTTCTTGGGAATTGATAAAACTCAAGGCTTGGTTATTTGTAAACACTACAAATTATTTGGGCAAAAGATAATGCCTCCACTTCCTAAGAGCTTTCACTAAAGCATAAAATTCTAAGTCATAGGATGAGTATCTTTTCTTGGAGTCAATCAATTTCTCACTAAAGAATGCTACTAGTCTTCCCTCTTGGTTTAAAACAGCTCCTACTGCTATATGACTAGCATCACATTGTACGGTAAACAACTTATCAAAACTTAGTAAAACTAGGACGGGTTGGGTAGCTATCCTCTTTTTGAGAAACTCAAACCCCTGGTCGGCTTCTTTAGTCCACCTAAACTTAGTGTTCAACCCACCCTTAATTGTATCAAGAACAAGAGCACAAATTTCAGTAAAACCTCGAATGAACTTCCTATAAAATTTGGCAAGTCCATGAAAACTTCTTACCTCAGAAGAAGTTTTCGGTGTAGGCCAACTCTTTATCTCTTCCACCTTGCTAGGATCCATTTCCAAAGTACCTTGGGATACTACAAAACCCAGATAAATGAGTTCTTGTTTCATGAATTCACATTTTTCAAGATTGATTGCCAACTGTTCCTCATGCAGTTTCCTTAATACAATTTGCAAGTGTTCAAGATGCTCTTCCTTTGTTCTGCTGAATATGAGGATATCATCAAGGTATACCACTACCAATCTACCTATTTAGTCCTTCAACACCTCATTCATCAACCTCATGAAGGTACTAGGGGTGTTAGTAAGCCCAAATGGCATAACTAAACACTCATATAACCCCTTTGTAGTCTTAAAAGTTATTTTCCATTCATCCCCTTCTTTAATCCGGATCTAGTGATATCCACTCTTTAAATCTAGCTTAGTGTAATACTTTGCTTCTCCAAGACAATCCATTAAATCCTCAATTCTAGGGATAGGAAATATGTATCTTATGGTGATTATATTTATTGTCTGAGAATCAGTACATAATCTCCATTTACCTCCTTTCTTGGTTGCTAACACCACTGGCACAACACATGGGCTTATACTTTTTTTGATTAGACCTTGGTCAAGTAGCTCTTGTACTTGTCTTGCTACTTCTTTGTTTTGTTCGGGATTCATCTTATATGCAGCCTTATTAGGTAGTGAAACTCCAAGTATAAAGTCTATCTGGTGACTTACTGATCTAGGAGGAGGTAGCATTGCGGGTGTTCCATCACTCACAATGTCCTTGAACTGTTCTAACAACTGCTAAACCTCTTTAGGTAAACTTTCTTGTTCAGTCTTCTTTTCTTGACTAGGTTTCACTAAGAGAGCATAATGTTCTCCATCTCCTTTCTTGAGATCTCTCAAAAATTCTTTTCCTCCAGTCAACAACACATTAGGACCACTAGTCTTGGTTCCTTCATCCTCTACCAAAGATTGAATCCTATATGTCACCCCTTCCTTTGTGAATGCATAAGAGTTATTTTCGCCATCATGGATAGCTTTCCTATCTAATTGCCACGGTCTGCCTAGCAACAAATGATAGGCATCCATGGGTAGAACATCACATAAAATTATGTCAAAATACTTTCCAGTTGAAAATTCAACCCATAATTGTTCATTTACTAACACATGTTGTCCTTTATTCAACCATGTGACCTTGTAAGGATGACTATGTGGCATGCTACTCAACCCAAGTTTACTTACTACTTCTTCAAAGATGATATTGTCTATTCATCCTGAGTCAATGATCACTTTACAGACCTTACCAAGTATCTTGCACTTTACTCTGAAAAGAGACCTCCTCTGTTTAGGCTCTTCCTTAACTGGTTCCCTGATTAGTACCCTTCTAAACATCAGATTCTCACCATTCTCTGAGTCAAGGTTTACTTCAGGAGACTTCACACTTCTAGAATCCTCTTGCATATAAATAATTATTTTCTCTGAACGTGATAAGGTTTCCTTCTGTGGACACCTATAGGCAAGATGACCAAAATTATTGCAATGGTTACACTTCATGTTTGCAAAGTATGAACCTCCGCCATAAATTCTAGATCAACCTTAGTTGTTGCTATTATGACCTCTTCCTCTACCATAATTTCTTCTTCCACTAGATTCATTAGTCTGCTCAATCAATTTTGACTCTCCTTGTGATCTTACTTCACTTCCTCTGCCACTATAGCTTCCTCTATAACCTTTTGAATATCAACCTCTACCGCTGCCTCTACTAGTGCTTTCATGTTTCTTCTTATTCTTTTCTTCTACTTTCAGGGCTAACTGATAGTATTTGTGAACGGTATTTGGACTCAAAAAACTTAATTCCTCTTGTATGTTCCATCTCAGACTGTTAAGATACCTTGCTACTCTAATTCTTTCATCCTCCATCACTTTTGACCATAGACACAACTTCTGGAACTCTTCGGTGTAGGTACTTACAACTAACTCCTTTTGTCTTAGGTTTTGTCTTTTCCTATGCAACTGCACTTCATAATCCTCAGGAAGATAAGCCTCTCTGATTTTTCTTAACATCCCTTTCCAAGTAGAGATGGGGATCTTACCTTCTCTTTCTCTCTCATTTTTAATAAACTTCCACCAAGTAATAGTAGCACCTCTCATTCTTGACTTAGCCACCTTAACCTTTTGGGCCTCAGTCACAGCTTTACACTCAAAATAATTTTCTATACCCTCTATCCATTCCATTACCGACTCTGCTTCCATCTTTCCACTAAACAGTGGTACTCCTTCCAAAGACTTTCCACTGATTGCCTTCAAAGCCTTCAAGAATAGTTCTTGATCAATAACAGGGTCTGGGGCAAGGACTTCATCCTCTATTGCCACCATTTTACCCTTCTCTTCTATCTTCCCACTCACTTCTATTGTCATGACTTCCATTACACCTAGTTTCTGCTCCAACCTTTCCTTGAACAATCGGTTTTCATCTTCTTGGTTTGTGACCTGCTTAGCCAATTTTGCATTTGTCACCATCTTTACTCCTTCTTCTGATACTAGATCAGTCTTACACTCTTTACCCCAAATCTTTAACTTGCTCTGATACCAATCTGATAGGGAGGACCCTAGATTGCTTGAGTCAACTTGACTCACACCAAGGCCTTTTTCCTAGCCTAACTCGAGAATGCTCCTCTCTATTCCCCTAATCCACTCTAGGTCCTCACTACCGAGGTTTGATACTCTTCTCTTTGTGAATTCACTTGCATAAATCCACCAACTCACTAATCCACTGAATCTCACCAGACACCTTGCAGGGTTTTCTCTACCATGGATTATACCTACAACTTCTGCTAAGTTGTTTTCCTCCTCATGCTTGGATCTTCTCTCCCTTTGATCCCATCTTCCCCCCTGGTCCAAGGCTAACAGCCTAGACTCCAATCTACCCTGCAAGTGATTCCTCTTGGTCACTAATACCTAGTCGGGCTATCATCAAGCTCGCCTAGGGCCAGTTTGCTAAAATGGCCAACGCCATTCCTTGGTCTACTACAAATAGAACTCTACTATACATGGCTGGCCCTTCTTGACAACCTCCAATGGTCGTGCGGATCCCATGATGGAGAGTCAAGACAGAGCCATGTTTATACTACTTGTCGCCAACAAAAAATAAGAACAGAAAAATAACGCTATCTACAAAGCCGAGCTTGACACGACTTCAAAACTAGCTCACAAAATGCAAAAAAGAAACATCTACTCTATCTGCATAGGAATTTAAAGATTTAAGACATTATGTATAGTTTACAAAGTCAAATTGAACTCTAAGAAAAGAAACCAAAAAACGGTTTTCAAATTGCTATTCAAAAGATGTTCTTTGTTCCACCTATCCAACCTCCTTATAGAATGCCCATTGGGTCTTTTATAACCTCTACAACATGTCAAGAAATATCCCTAACAGATGAGATCGAACTCGACACAATTGGTTTCCTACTATAACTGATTTTTAATTTCCATCGGGTCATCGGGATAGAGTCAAAACGCTCACTCTGATGACCGATGACAGTTTACAAAGTGCGCACCTTCCTATCGGGTTATCAGAGTAGCCTCAAAACACTTACTCCGATGTCCGATGACTTTTTACCAATCGCACTTCCTCCTTGGTTTCCATCGGGTCATCAGAGTAGCATTAAAATACTCTTACCGATGGCCAATGGTGCACTCCCAATATAATGCTTTCCCATCAGGTTATCAGCGTAGCCTAAAACACCTCATGTTGATGGCCGATGGTGCGCTCCAAAGCGTATGCTTTCCCATCGGGTTATCGAGTGGCACAAAAACTAGTTATGCCGATAGCCGATGGCTCCTTCCGAAGTCACTCCACTCGCTCCACTCCGCTAGTGACCTCATCGGCTCATCGAGGTAGGTTGAAAACACTTCCTCTGATAGCCGATGGTTTCACTTTGACTCGCTCCAACCACTGGCGACTTCATCGGGCTATCAAGGTAGGTAGAAAACAGTCTCGTCGATAGCCGATGGGTCCACTCCGGTCTTACGCATACTCATTGGGGCATCAGGATAGGGTGAAACTCGTTGTTCCAATAGCCGATGGTTGTGCTCCACATGCTGGTGGTGTCATTAGGGTAAGTCTCGCTGAAAACATGCACTCCAAAAAGAAAAGAAAATGCACTCCAAGCTCCAAACAGATAACCTAATGGACTAGAACCGGTCCTTATGCCAAAGTTGCCAAAATTAAAGGGTATTTTCTCACCCTTAGGTGCTCCTACACCACTACAACTTAAGCATCTACTTCATCTTGAGAAGACTTCTTAGAGTCAAAATAAAAGAAATCTTTTTTAACTCTCCTTTTCTTCTCCTCCTTGTACTCTTTTTGGAAATGACCATTTGTTGCAATTCTAACATTTTTCCTTGGACTTTTTACCATGATACTTAGATCTCCTTGGAGACTTGGATTTAACCTTATTATACTTCTTCTTACCTTTCTCCATTTTTATACCACAAGCAAATAGGGCCTCATTTGCCATCTCAGAAGATTTCCTTTGCATCTCTTTAGACGACAGTAAAGCAACCACATACTCCATCTTGAAAGTGGTTGTTGTACATTGAATGTCCATCACAAGGTGATTCCATGTGTCCAACAAAGAACATAACAAAAGCATTTATTTTTCTTGATCACCATCTCGATACCGATGAAAACTAGTAGGGCAACTAGCATATTGAACACATTCATGTGATCTAAAATGAATCCTCCATCCTTAGAGAATATAACTTATTTCTTGGGAATGAATTATTTTCCAAAGATTTCACCTTATACATATTAACAAGCTTCTTCCAAATCTTAGTTGTAGTCTTCACTTCAAGGGTATTCAGGAGCACAAAATCAACAAGATAGAATCTTATCAAACCCTTCAATTTTTTATCCATTATATCCCATACATCCTGTGGTGTAGATTGGGGTTTTGTTGAAGAAAACACAACCCATATGTCTCTATCTACAAGCATATCCTCCATTTTGAGTTTCCATAACTCAAAATTTTCACAATTAAACTTCTTTATCTCTATTCTGCTTAATGTTCTTTCCATCTCAAACCTGCAACAAGGTTGTGAAATCTTCCTCCGAAGATGTAAAACTCCCACTAAAACTAGATCAACACAAAAAAACCCTTCTAACCAACAACAATAACAAATATGGCTAGGATCTAATACCTATTGAAAGGAAGCAAAGTGCAGAGTAGAGCTTCCAAATGTTAAATCTAGCAAGAGAGTGAATACAAAAAAAATCTTACAAACCCTTTAATTGTTACACATTACATAAACACATACAAATTCAGATTTAAACAAATAAAACCATAACACCAAATTTGTGTGGGTAAATCCTTTTGGGAAAAAAACCACATTTTAAAAGCCAAAATCAATTATAGTATCAACAACAACCAATAGTTACAATACAATGCATAGAGCCAATGCTCTTTAGGAGTAATTACAACATTAGAGACCTCTAGAGAAAAACTCCGACACAGAAAAATTCTTAGAAGATATCAAACCTATCATAGAAAATATACTAAAAAGACACATGTTTATAGAGCTTAACACAAGTGGAAAGCATTGATGGTTTCAAAAACCAACTCACACGTTTGAAAGGTAAGTGCTATCAAAAATAAGTTGTCATTCCATGACACATTGTACATAGCACACTAATGTTGCCATATGCAACAACTACCTCACACCACTTTTCAAAAATGAACTCGATCATAAATACTAGTTGCTAAATAATAACTCTCTCTTCCACCAAACTAGTTATCATCATAGTAAATAAAAGGAACCATCATAGTTCCAACATAGCAACCTATGACACTAGTCCCATAATTTTTAGGAAATTCAAATTTGGTGTAAAATATAATAATAATTAAATAAACATGTTTAGACTCTAAGATTGAGACACCTTAATCCCAACAAAATGGAGGACAATAAATATGTGGTATGACTAGTGTAAGAGAAGATGTGGGAGGAGGCACAATAGAAGAAGAGGCTTATGAGAGAGGTGGGGACGTCAATTAAATATCTTAATGAGATTATACTTTGATGTATATTCCTTAATACTTACATTTTGTAAGGCTTGGTTATTATAAATTATGAAGATAATTGATTAAATCTAAAGGGCTAATATCATTACCCAAATTAGAAACCATAAGGAACTCATTTGTACGGTAATCTAATATATTCACGTCTTGCTTAGATTCATATAAGTAATATAATTATCATACTAAAAGTAATCCTTGTCAATAAGATAAATTGTAACATGTAAACCCTAAATCATAGCTTCCTCAACTTTATTCAAGGCCATTGTAAGATTTAGTGTATGTCTTATCCTTAGTAGATTGTAGAAGGTTTTTAAATAAAAGAAAAATATAAAAGAAATGCAAGTCAAAATAAAATTTAAATCTAAAATGAAAAAAATTAAATTTAAAAATACTGGTGAATTATCTCCTCTTTCAGTTAACGAAATTCAATTTAATGTGTTCTCTTACTCTCTGCAACTCAATCGTTGCACACTCCTTTTTGGCTACGCTAGTGCCTCAGTCTGTTAGCATTCCTGGTGTCATGGGTTCTTTCAACTATGTGGGTGATGCGCTTGGAATGGGTTGTGTGGGTATTGTTTTCATCGATGGTTTGCTTTCTCCCCCTTGTGGTGCACACTCTTGGGTGTTCTGTTGAGGCTGTTGGAGTTGCTCCATCTAGTTTTATTGTTGCTACCAATATGAAGGGTGGCCCTACTATGTGTACCATGATCCCTATCATGGTGATCTTGTTCCTCGCAAACCTCCTTCCTTTGTTGTTGGGCAAAGCTTTTCTTGCATGGCTAGATCTGCCGCTCATCCTCACAAGGGACTTTGTCCTCTTCCTTGTGCCAAGGCCTACCCAGTTGTGGTCAGTGGCCACAAGGTTGTGGAAAATGTTGATTTTTACCAACACTACACTTTAGTTTGCAAATTTGTTGGGTTTTGGCCTTCTCTTCCGGTCTTCATCGCAGGTTGAGTGATTCCTAGAAACCTTTAGTTGCTCATGGCAATGAGATTTTCCTTATGCTAAAGACTTTTTCATTGCTTCCTTTACTTCTACTCTTGATCATGATTTGGTTCTGGGTAAGTTGTGGGCTTGGGGGGATCACTCTCTCTTTATTAAGCCTTGTACAACTTCCTTCAACCCCCTTACTGAACCTCTTGTTATTCGTCCAGTTTGGGTCTGTCTTCTTAATTTTCCCCTCCATTTCTAGGAGCCTTCTTGTTTCAAGGCCACTAGTAACTCCATTGGCAACTTTTTGAAGGTTGATGATGCCACGACTTCCATGGGACATTCTACCTTTGTCTGCATGTTAATTAATATTGACATATCTCTGCCACTCCTTAGGGATGTGGCTCTAATGGTTGGGCATAGGCCATGGACTCAATCATTGGATTATGAGGGCCTCCCCTTTCGTTGTTGAAGATGCTTGTCAATGGGTCACTTAGCTTTGGACCATTCTCTCTCCCACCGCATTGGTGTTGCTACTTGGTGGAAGGATGCTACTGAAGATCACTTGATGGTCAATGCTTTTGAGTCTTATTTTGTCGACTCCTCTCAGGAGGAGGATGTCTGGACCTCTTAGGATGAGGTGCCCCTTACTGTCGATGAAGCCTCTGTCAATCCTCTTGTTACTGTTGGTGTGGCCTCTTCCGCCCCCATGGCTCCTGCATCTATTGCTCCTACTCCACAACTCCACTCTACTCTTGGCAACTCTGCTCTTCTTGTTGTTCTACAGCAACAATCTACTATTGTTCAGTAGTAGCCTGGCAGTAACTCTATGGGGTCCTCCCCACCTGATTTTTCTTTGAATGTTCCTAATGATAGTGTTCTCTGGACAACTATTTGTCATAGGCAGAAGGGAGAGTCTACCCCCCTTTCCCAAACCCATGTGATGAAAAAAAAAACCTTAAAGGTATTTTTCTTTAAATATGATAATATTCATAGGAAAATAAATATTGATAACAATCTAATCAAACCATAGATAATTATTATTATTTTAGACTATTAAACAATAAATATAGTGAAGTGTAATTGAAACAACAAGATTAGGGTACTTAGCTCCTCCAAGAGAATGATGTTAGAGTTGATAGTGATATGATAGTGTGCAAACTTTTATAACTATATTTTAGTTACAATATCTATAGATCTTATAAAAGTGATGTGTTGGTGAAATCTACAAATCAACTAAATAGAATTACTTTTGTGATTCTATTTACAAATAAGTGTGATTTTTTTACAACATTTTCTATGTCAATCTTTCACTCTAGTTTTTTCTCAATCAATCTTTGAACTTGTGTTGATTATTAAGATGCATTATGAATATCTTTAATGAAAATACTATATTAGAATGTGGAAGTATGTCGATTTCCTCCTTATATTCTAATAGTCAATCCCTTCATTTTTATTAAATATAAAATTACAAGATAATTAGAATCCAAAATTAAAGGAATTGAATGCAAATGTTTTCAAATTGAGATGCTATTTAATTTCTATTAACTACTCTATAATGACATGTTAACTCTCTGTATTATGAGTCTCTATGGATCCCCTAATTATGCCCTAGGTTTTATCTTTTAAAATAAACAATATATATTCTTAATTCATTAAAAAAATTCACTCAAAACTACTAACAATCTTATTTTGGACTAGAATTGAATTTAGAATCATGGAAAAATGTGGCAATCAAATAAATGAGTGATAATTAATGTACATACAATTGTACCGATGGGTCTATCTAAGAAACTTCTGAACTTATATTATTAATTTTAGAGAAAATTACATCTAAAGCTTGCCATATTAGCAAAATGGCGGTGAAAGATAATAAAATGAACTACTAATTTCACCTTACTGCATAATGAATATAGAGTATATGAAGCAAGTCAAGATACAATATCGTAAAGGCCAAGAGATTATGTATAACATTCAAGAGGCCAAAATTTGCACAAAACCATGTAGTGATAAGTATATCCTCCAAAAAAGTGCAGAATGCAGCTTGTTAATCACTTGAATCACCGAGTTGCAAAATGCCCCTCCTGTGTTACTGGCAATGGACAAACACGGAGGTGCAAGACATGATTAAGAAGACAAAGTAGAGCCCTAATTATGTCAATTATTTTATCACAATATTCTACACCCAATTATTTCTTATGGATGGTAATGAACTGAGCCACAATTACCTCATCTTTTTCGTATAATTTTCTCTTTTGAGTGCAACATATGTGTGCAGTAAACCTGATTTCTTTTGAAGATATTTTTTGTGAAAAAAGCCAACCACTAAAGCATCGCCATTAAAAAGATCATATTCTCTGAGACAAATGTTAAGAGTCATACTGGGAAGGTGGTTTTCTTTGACATAATCCACGGCCAACTGGGCAATACTTGCATAAGATTGTAGAAAGCAAGAAGTTACCTGTGATGGATACAGTAGTCCTGGGAGCAAGTTTGGAGAATTTCTTCGCTCACGACCACTTAAATAGCCTTTTTCAACGTGTCCAGACTCCAAGTATTTTGATTTGGAGATAGGGATTGCTGCCCTCTTGTTGAGTGGGTAGATTTCCATGGCTTTCAAAACTATTGTACAGAAGGAAACGATGAGACATGAATGTGACTTGTATATCGGGAAAATAGAGTTTATAGAACCTTGCACACATTACATAATGTTATGTGATCTTCAAAATTGCCCGCTAATCCTTGAAATAAAATCCAACATGCTCAACGCACCAGTAAAACAAAGTATCATGCGGGGAAGGGATGTTAGCAATTGTGAGAAAGTACTTTCTGGTGGAAGGTCACACAATGAGGAATGATGATATTGATATGCATGTAGATCGAGCATATAATAAAAACATGCTTGAATTAATGTTTCCCTTGTGCAGAATAACATGCAAAATGATTAACCTACAAATACCCAAACAAAATGTTAGAAAATCAGAGATGGTTTGGACAGCACTCTTCAAGAGCTTTTTTTGAAATTATTAGAATTTTCCAATTGAATTTCTATCATTTAGCAATGTATCCTTGTTGCTATCACATGCTAGATTTTCAGTAGCATCTGCTAAATGATTAGCTTCTCAATAGAAATGGCTTATTTGATAAAAGCTGAAATTCTCTAAAATATTTCAAGCCTTTGATAGGATGTAGTGAATAAGCCAGGCAGGAGTTGGAGAGCCTTTCGAAAAAATTTATTATAATCTGAGAATCTCCTTTTATCCAAATATTTTTAATACTCTGTTTGTTTGTAAGTTTTATTCCTACAAGAGACACTTGTGCTTTTGCAATTTTGTTTGTGCCATCTAGCAGCAAGTCTCCTTTGTAATCTCTTGGCACACAACTAACTCTAATTTAAATGATTTCTCCTTAGAGACCCTATCAAAATTTAGCTTGACAATTGATTTCAGAGGTGGAGTCTATATTACTTCTTATTGATTTTCACTTTGGGTGTTATAGATCTTAATTTCGTAACCATTATCATTTGATTGATTAGATAATATCTCATCATTCTAAGATGAAACAGATTTTTTTAGGAGTTACCTTTGATGATGTTGGCCATATTTATCTTTGATATGGAAATTTCAATTTTGTTAATGATCTCTTGTAGTGAAAGGAATTCCTTGCGAAAATCCTCTTATTTATTTCCCATCATAAGTTCTAGATATCTAGAGAAGGTACAATAATCTAGATGGTTGAAATAATGCAATCTATATGTAATCATGGCCAACAGGAGAACAACTAAAATAGAGAATTTGGCCAAGGAGTTGTCTATTGCAATTTATTCTATAGCCATGACCAACAATTATTTGAAAAATAGCAATTGAGCACTAAGTGATCTGCATTTTCTTTTGTCTCTCCACAAAACAAGAAAATAAATGGATTTACAATTTCTACTTAGCGAATATGTCACCGGTGAGAAATTTCTTATTAAGTGTTGTGCTTCACAACTCATACCCCACTTTGCCACTTGGCAAATTGAAGATCCCACTCCTCTCTATTTTATTTTCTCCCTTTTCCTTCTCAAAGTTTTGTCCCTTAGGATTTTATTTTTTTTCTCTTCCCCTAGCCTTTTTGTTTTGTCTCTTTTAGGGGTTTGGGGCTCAAGGTTTATCCCTCCCTTGTTCTATTTTCACCTTGTGAAATAAGGAAGGTTACACCCTAACCCCTACTAGTTTTCCTTTCAGGCATTAAAGGTCAAAGGTAATATGTTCACTTGGTACCAAGTGAACATGTTACCTCTAACCACCAACACTATTGTTTCCTTGGTGCCCCTGACACATTGACCCCCAAGATCTACGCATTTATAAGGGTAGTTGGCCCCTAAATTAACATAGTCATTTATAAAAAGGCCCAAGTTCAAATCTTTTTCTTACCATTTGCTTAAATTTGGAGTTGAATGTAAACCCTTAGAGACATTTGATAGTGCATATTATCTATCTTGTTCTTAAACCTATAGATTCTACCACTTTGACATGCGAGATCGGGTTTGCGGGTGTGTAAGTTGGTCACCTTTCGCTACTTTCTTTGTTTCTTTTGGGATTGCATTGAAGATTTTTCAGCTTGTCTATTTCCATTTTTGGTTTGCTTCTTTTTCCATTTTGTTGGTAAGCCTCCCTTAATTCATCCTCGTCATGCCTTAGCATGAAATCTAAGTCATTTGATCCCATTTGTTTAAATCAGAATGTTTTACATGTTGAGCGCTCTCTAATTCTTGAGAAAGAAACACCTCGGGTTTGTCTGCAAACCCCCCTTATTTGAAATAAAATAAAAAACCGGCAAATTGCCTTGTGAGGCATATTAAGGTGAGAATCTGGTTGATGCCTATGTGACAGTCAAAGAAAAGTTTTAATAATACCAGTTTTGGTAAAAACCATAGGCATTGTGCTAATCGAATATACGGTGTTAACTGATCAAATTCAATTAATGTTTGGAATATTTTAGAATAGTTTACCAGTCATCCTCGACCCAAATCCCTAAAGAAGGCAAATAAATTAAAAAAATGAAAACAACCTAAATATTGCGACTATCAGATGTGTCTTGTTCAAAGTTCTATCAAAAGATGTCTTTATAACTACCTTACCCCAACCCCCAAAAGTTTGATTTTATCACACAAGGCCTAAGTCTTATGAGGATTGAGGTTGATGCATTCATATTTCTAATGACAAGTTACAATGTCCCATGTAACCCCGACACTCAACTTACAAAGACTATTAAATCTTAAATGCAAAAGTATTGTAAGGACTAATAATCTTCAATGCAAAAGCATTGTAAGTATCGGGGTTGTCTTGTCTATTGTTCCACTAAAGATCTCATCCCGAACCATGTAACATCAAACCCCAAAGCCCTCCAAACTAAGAACATACAAATCATCATCTATCAAAGATCGGGTCAAGTCTTTCCAATTTCCATTTGAAGGTTACAAGGGCCCACTCAAACGTGACCCTTGACATTAATAAAAGGTGTAAGAATGACTCAAAAGAATCCTCATAGATCAATAATCGGGGGTGCTTTGTGACTCGTCCAATAATAAGAAAGAAACGCTTCCTATTCCACCCCGAATATCAACACTAATGATAGGCCAACTAAATTTAATGCTTACGAGCATCAACAATTAGAGTTGGCGTCTTCTTTGCCTATGACTCGAAGCCAAAGGTAACAAATCAACACCAAAACCCTACCCATGGGTAAAGGTGTTTCATAACACATGCAAAGGATTAAATAGATTAATTAGATACGTTTTGATGTAAATACTGAAATATACCGATTGATTTCATGGAGTTATTATATAATACTCACCTTCATAAGAATGAAAGTTAATGGTATGATGGTTTGTGTGCTAACTGAAATTGAAATGCTTTTTTTTTTCTTAACTTGGCCTATTTGCCTTGCAGAGGATACTATGTCAAAAGAGATTGAATTGAAGGGTCCATCAATAAAGTATGAGTTCCTTGGATACATGTTAGCTTCAAGTATGTTTTCAAAAGTCATCAACATCTCAAACATAGACTTAGGTGACATAAACATGAAGGATTTTTGAAAAAATATTATAGATGAAAACAAAAAGACTCCATGAACCACGTCAATGGCCAAATCAGGATTGGTCTAATTAGATATCTTTCCCACATCCCTTCAATCTCTATATCTAGTAAAATCCTATGCAAAACACTAGAATACTTACGAAAGAAAAATATATGGACCTATAGGGAAAGTAATCCAAACAAGAGAGGGTGAGAAACATTCACTACAATAAGCAATATACTGACCATATTCAGAAGTCAGAAGGATGAAATCGTAAAGGAAGAATACAAAGCATAGAATGAAGAATTCAAGAAGTATGTCAATCACCTCATGGGTCCTTTAGACTCTATTGCTCCTTCTACTAGCTTTCAAGCAATGTTAGCCCTAGAGGCTAGGTTTCGAGGTACAGATAGTTTAGTAATAGATGCATTCGAATGGAGACGGATTAATTAGACATTGAGAGAATAAATAACAAACAAAGCCAATCAAACTTTACCATTCCACCATTAACCAATTGAATATTTTACAGAATATGTTGAGAATTGAAGATGGAGGGACAGGGATGGAAGAGAGTATCTTCATGTGGGAGGATTATCTTACCATGCTTTTATAATAAAAGGTACCAAAAAAGACAAACTTATCAAGGCAGTAGTGCTGGACGAGTTAGACAGAACTATGCCTAGGGAATGGCTATTGGCTAAAGGCCATCAGGATGGTAATCAAGACATACAAGAAGCTAAGGATAAAGAAATTGAGAACTATGGAGTAGCAACCAGATTGTTACAGAGGGTAGAGGAGTTTGTTGCTTCAGTCTCATGCATGACACTCAAGTTATAGCACAAAATTTTGAGGATAGTTTGCATAAAGAATGCACTAAGGATACCATCGACCGTATGATGATAATCAAGGCTAAGTTGAGAAACATGTAAGCAAAGCTTCCTTAGTTTGAGGATATGAAGAAGTTAAAAAAATTTGGAAGACTTAGGCAATCAAGCTCAAGTATACCACAATCTTGAACTCAAGAGGACTTGAATTCAGTTGTTAGAGAATTCAATCATGTGTTCCCAGAAGTTGTAACGCGCTTATAGCAGCTATATTTATACGTTTTCGTTCATCAACAAAGTTTTGCAGTTTATGGAGAAATTCTGAAAATATTACAAGTATTCAAATCAAACTTGGCTTTTGTTCACGTGGCTGAAGATAACACGTCAGTTTTGAGTGTGATTTGAAGCATATCCATGCAAATTTTGTGTCATCGGTTCATGCCATCTAAGTCAGCATCAACTCCAGATGTTTGGCGTGAATATTGGACCATGTGGAAGGCATTTTAACTAATAGAAGTCACAAGGGAGTTCCACTGTACACAGCTGCAGTTTGTCAGTGAATGTAGAGACATGTTTTGCCATTTTGGCGTGGAAATAAAACTACCTACCTCTTGCATCAGGCTTGCCATTAGTTACCATCAGTTTAAGTTTGTTTAGAGTAGTTTGCTTGTTGTTTTATCTTAATTTGAGCAATATAGAATGCCCAGTTATAGCACAACGAAACCCTAGCTATAGGTTGATATTTTCAAGTTGTAAAATATATATAAGCTCCCCCTTATGTTGATATTATAGGCAAATGTATTCTGATTTTGGTGTGATATTCTGCTACAATCTGTGAATTTCCACTTTGATCAAATTCAAAACATTTGTGATTTCATTTTGATTTCCCAAACACTTCAGTATTGGTGATTTTGTGTTTATTTTCCTCAATCTAATAACTCAGTTGAATCTTTTTTCAAGAGTCTTATATTTGTGCATCGGTATGACCTTGTTATCTTGATAAATTCTAAAAATTATAAGTGTTTTATGACTTTCCTTCGATGATCGCCATGTTTGTGTTGTGCATATATACTTTATGATATTTAACCTAATCATCTACTATAGAAAATTATGAATGTGATGATTATAATTGTCTAGATAGCATTAGGTTTTTTTCATTTATCTCTTGTAACAACCTACATCTTTTTTCATGTACTTCATGATACATGTTAGAATAGGATGTTAGATTAGAAAGCATTTCATTTCAGATTTTATTTTTTCTAAAGTTATGTGAGTGAAAATAAAATATATATATATTAGAAAGACTTGATACTATATTACAGTTGAACTTTGAGAATTCTAGCAAATTTCTCTTGAATAAACAACTATGTAATCTAACTCAACTATCCTGCATGGCTAAGACCTTGCTCACCAGGAACCTTGGAGTGATTCTAATCACTTTTCAAGAGAAGTAATTTACCTTTGGATTATTTGTCATTAACAGTGCCAACACCTCTGTCAATATTAAGTAGTAACCAAAAAAAAGTACCATTTTTTGAAAGCACAACTAATGCCAACAAAGTTTATAAGTCCACTCTCCATAATCCATTTGAGTTGAAGAAATCAAAGATTCATATCCCAGTTTTACCATGTAACTACCGTCTTAGATGAAGCCCAAATAAGAGAACCTTTAGAATTTGTGAAGAATGCTTTCCCCATTTTAGAATAGTTTCTAGAAGTGTATTTGATTGTAGGGGAAGTTACAACTAGAAAAGTCCTTCTAGATTACATTTGAATGAAATGAATCACCTTCAACTAAGAAATAGTTATTTACTTTGCTACCCCAATGCTGAGAAAGATCATTTTCTTTCTTCTTGAAGTGATTGAGCACGTGACAACAAGGGATATCCATTCCATGAATCATCCCAAAAGGATGCTTCTCTTCACTATTTATTACCCATGTAAGATGAGGAGTAAAAACCTATTTGCAATATGTAATGAAATTCCACATTTTTTAAAAAGGGACATGGAAATCCCTCTAGAGCCTAATATGATGTGTAACCAAGGCACTCTCCATATCAAGGAGACTATAGTTAAGACTATTAAAAGGAAGGACCTAGCAAAACAACAAGAGGTCAAAAGAGAAAAAATAAGCTCAAAGTTGAGAGGAACAAGGAAGAATCTTATGCCTCCAAAGTCCAATCCCTATGTGAAGAATGGGAATTTGTTGATGCCTCGATGATCTAGATGAAAAGTAATTTGATGATTAAGTTGTTCCATCTATATTATTGATTTGGCTAACATTGATCATTGACTAACTTTTCATTTACTCTCTATTTAGCCTTTATACTTCTATAAGTCTAATTTAATATTTAATTTTGTTTCTTAACACTTCCAATCTAAATCTTTGTAAAAGATTATAAGATCCTTTGAAACTCTTATGTTTACCCTAATTTTTAAAAAAGATTGTCCTTCAATAAAAATAAATTAAACAATATAATAAAATAAAATATTATTGATTTATATAATAGATAAACAAACAACTCCCAACATTTGTTGAATAAATATATTATAATATCTATATTAATTATAAATCACTTTATATCTTTTTCATATTTCTGAACAATATAAAAATTAACTTAATTATAACCAACCCATTCACTTTTTTAACAAACAAACTATTTACACAATAAAATTTCTAAATATTAATATTTTTCTTCAAATGTGAATTCTCTAATATAAATCATTCATTTATTATTCATCTCTCTCAACAATATAAAATTTAACCTAATCATAACCCACCCATTTACTTCTCTAACATAACAATTATTTCCACATTAAAATTTTTAAATATTAATTATTTTTTTCAAATGTTGATTCCTAATATCTCATTCATATTTCTCAACACTATAAAATTTAACCTAATTATAACCAAACCATTTACTTCTAACATATAAACTCAATAACGTTTTAAAAAATTAATATTTTTAGGTATGAAATTAATTTTTTTTAAATTAATATTCTTTCACACATATATCTATAGAAACTACGAGAGTTTATCGGCACTGCAGTCAATGATGTTTTAATTGCTTGAAAAGCAAAGAGCTTTCATATTTTACGTTGCTTCAAATCAAGCATTTTCTATGATAGGAAATTTTGCTTGCACTTCACATAAGGAGGTGAGAATGGGCAACCACATCTTTCCACTTTTCAAACATCATAAACCATTTCTTCCAAGCAACTAAATTAGGTGTACATTGTTGAGTATTGAGAAAATTGGACCACATGCCATGGACAATAAATCTTTTGTATGTTGGTAAGTCTCTTTCCTAGTAGTATTATTATTAAAGTTATGAGATTTCCACAATCCATCATATTATTATTATTATTTGAGAAGATAAATATTTTGTTGATATTGAGAGTTTGAGTTAAAGGTATAAAATAATTAATTTTTTAGTTTATTGTTAAGAATAAAGAGATATCTATTTCATCGAGATTATTTATAATATAATTTTTCTATTATTTTTTAAAAAAATTCAAACATATAACATTTTAACAAGAT
Source organism: Cryptomeria japonica (assembly GCF_030272615.1). Lineage (NCBI taxonomy): Eukaryota > Viridiplantae > Streptophyta > Pinopsida > Cupressales > Cupressaceae > Cryptomeria > Cryptomeria japonica. The sequence goes on along the minus strand of NC_081409.1, from coordinate 896,243,811 downwards.
AAGAATTACAACATATCTATTCAGTAAAGACAATATATAATACGGTCTTTATCTTATCTCTTTAAATTTTGAAAAACTTACATTTAAAAATTTTAACTCTTAATAAACGCATTCCATAATCATATCTTCAATCCAAAGAAATTTCCACAACAATAATGTTTGTTTTAAAATTAGAAATTAAATAGTTTTTTTTTTTTGTTTTTTTACACAAATGATTTTAAAACAACAAAAATTCTTTAAACCCAACTATGAACAAAAATAAGCTTTTATAAAGTTGAACACTATTTAATACTTTACTTTTAAAGGTCCAATGCGGCTTTCACATACATATTTATGTCCGTATGAAAATGTAAGAGAATGAGTTGTATCAATCACTTTGGTGTGCCATTATTATTATTATTATAGAAAGGTGACAATTGTCTTCACATTTCATGATGTTACATCAGCTTTATAAGGTTCCAATTTATAAATGTGAGTTGAATTTAAGTTTCATACAAGCTCAAAGTTTGTACAAAATAATAATAATAAAGACAAATAAACGTATTATGTGGTGAACAATGATAAGTATTTAAATAATAATAATTATAGAATTGTTTTTGTTTAAGGTAGAAAGTTGTTCTTTGGTAAATTTTTCTACTTATTTGGCTAAAACTTCTTGATTGTTCTCCAACTTTTTAAGTAAATCATAGATGTTGGTCACCCACTTGATAAAACCCAAGAAAGAGTCATCATATGGAGAGAGATATTAGTTGCATAATTATACTTAAGTTTCTATAAATGATTTATGATAATTTATTGCATTATTTCGACCACCAAATTTGTAGGAATAATAAGATTCATTAAAGTAGCTTTCCAATAATTTTTTTATACAATATCATATGTACTATATTTTGATAATCAACATAAATGACTTTTAGGTATAGAAATTGTAATTGTTTTATATTTTTTAAGTGTAATTTTGTGATTGTATTATTCTGTTTTTTAATCTTTAGAGTTGTAATGAATAAAAATTATATGGATGATCTATTTAGACTACTAATTAATTAGATGAAATTGATAAATTCAAATTAATCTAAATTAATTAGAGAGAAAACATAGTTGTCATAAATATATGAAAATAAAATATGAAGATTTGGGCATTCAACTTGAAGTGTAGATTCTATTCACCATTATTTAAAATTCACGATCTTTAGAATAATTATTATCTAAGAATCTACAGCATCTCAAAAATCTTTGTGGTTCAATCATGAGTGTTGTAAGGTTGATTTCAAGAGGCATTGACTTAACTAATACACGAGTTGGGTTTGTGATGTATAAGATCAATCTAATTAAATGTGCACACAAAAACTTGTTCACTTCACCTTCTAATGACTAAATGTGTCAAGGTGATTTCTAAGGACACCATTTAATAGTTTGTTGATTTGATAGTTGAATACTTTCTCCCAGGTCAAACGCCTTTAATAAGTCAAATCAATAGGCATTAAGGATATTGAAGATAGCATGTGTAGGCATGCAAATGGTATATTATGATGTATATCTAATTCTTTATTGCCCTTTAAAAAGTTGAAATGTTTTCTAATAAATTTCTTCTTGTTGTCATATGTGTAAATTGCATGCACATTTAATATCTTTAAATACCATGATCTATTTAAACTATTAATGAAATAGATGAAATTAATAAATTCAAATTAATCTAGATTAATTAGAGAGGACAAATAGTTATGATAAATGTATGAAAATAAAATGTGAGGGTTAGGGTATTCAACTTTAAAGTTGATGACAAAGAGCAATGTTGAAGTGTAGAGTAAATTCACTACTATTTAAAATTTGTTATCCATTGGTTGAAAATTTTATAAACTGGAAAGATTTACAAAATGTGGGTTTCAGCCAAAGTGTGTGAAATTAAATCTCTCCTAACAAAGGGGAGGTTGCCTTCTTATTGCACTTACACTAAGGAACTAGTATCTATTCTAAAATCAACTACTCTATTCCATCCAAGGGAGATATAAGCATTCAGTTCTCTCTTTTAGAACAAATATAATGATGTGCTTGATTTGATTCATACTAACTTATGTGGTCCAGCAAGGACCAGAAGCTTTCAAGGTGATAGATACTTCATGCTGATAATTGATGATTATTCTAGAATGATGTGTGTGACTTTTCTAAAGGAGAAGTATGAAGCTTTTGATAAATTCAAGATCTTTAAAGCTAAGGTGGAAACAAAAACTGGATTGAAAATCAAATGTCTGAGATCAGATCAAGGCGGTGATTTCACTTCTCAGGAACTTAATAGTTATTGTGAGATAAATTGAATTGGGAGACATTTATCTGCACCTTGGACTCCTCAGCAGAATGGAGTAGTGGAAAGGAAGAATAGAACCATTTTAGATGCAACAAGAACCATGATGATGGAAGCCAAATTGCCTCACATCTACTGGAGAGAAGCAATGAGTACAACAGTCTACACATTTAATAGAGTTCATAACATAGGTGAAACTAGTAAGACCCCTTTATGAATTATGGTTTGGACATACACCTACTGTTAAATTTTTTTTTTTAATTGGAAGTAAATGTTATATCAAAAGGGATTATTCAATTGGGAAGTTTGATCCTAGATGTGATGAAGGGATATTTCTTGGATATTCAATTCAGAGCAAAGCATATAGATGTTATAACAAAAGATTGCAGAAAATTATGGAGAGTGCAAATGTGAAAGTGGGTGAGCAATACAAAAATAAATCTATATCATATGACAGGGAACCCACAGTGGAGATGATCATAACTAAATCGGCAATGCCTCAACTGGTACAAGACATTGAGATAGTTACACTAGTACAATCAGAAAATTCAACTGTGACTGATGATCAGAATAGTGAACCTGAAGTTCAAAAGACACCAAGGTATGTAAGGTTAAATCATTCTGAAGATCAAATCATTGGAGATAGGAACAAGGGAGTTATGACAAGAAGAAGACTAGAAAATGAAGAGGTATGTCTTATTTCTCAAATTGAACCGGCATCTATTATTGAAGCTTGTAAAGATAAACATTGGTTAAAGGCTATGGAAGATGAATTAGATCAGATAGAGAAGAATAACACTTGGACTTTAGTTCCATGGCCTAAAAATAAGAATGTTATTGGAACTAAATGGGTTTTTAGAGATAAACTAAATGAGGATGGTCAAGTTGTAAGAAACAAGGCTAGATTGGTTTGTAAAGGATATTCTCAAATGGAAGGAATTGATTATGGTGAGACATTTGCACCTGTAGCTAGAATTAAAGTTGTTAGACTATTTCTTGCCTATGCAACATATAAGAACTATAAGGTCTATCAAATGGATGTTAAATGTGTATTTTTGAATGGTGAACTTGAGGAAGAGGTATACATTGAGCAGCCTAATGAATTTTCACTGACAGATGACAAAGATATGGTTTGCAGGTTAAGGAAAGCATTATATGGATTGAAACAAGCTCCTAGAGCTTGGTATGCAAGGTTGGATAAATATCTTTTGAAGCTTGGTTTTACTAAAGGCAGTGCTGACATTAATTTATATTACAAGATCATTGATGGTGATATTCTGATTATTGAAGTATTTGTTGATGATATCATTTTTTGAGGTGAAGATAAATTGTGCATGGAATTCTCTAATAATATGAAGGATGAGTTTGAAATGTCTACGATTGGTGAGATGAGATTTTTCTTAGGTTTGCAGATTACTCAAACTGACAAAGGCATTTTTATTTGTCAAACTAAGTATCTAAGAGAATTGTTGAAGAAGTTTGGTATGGATAATTCCTAACCGGTAAGTACTCCTATAGTGACAAGTGAGAAATTATCTATCAAAGACACATCTGCACTAGTAAATTCGACAAGGTATAAGTCTATGATTGGTAGCTTGTTGTATCTAACTCAAACTAGACTGGATATTATGAATGCAACAAGTATTGTTTCAAGATATCAAAGTAATCCTAAAGAAAATCATGAATGTGCAGTAAAGAGGATATTTCGGTACTTGCAAGGAACAACAGAATATGGCTTATGGTATTCTAGAGATGATAACTTCACTTTATGTGCATTTACATATTCAAATTGGGAAGGAGATACTGATGACATGAAGAGCACTTATGGTTGATCTTTCTTTCTTGGAAAGAAATTGGTTTCATGGATCAGTAAAAAACAGTCATGCATTTCTTTATCTACTGCAAAAGCTTAATATGTTGCTGCAGCAACTAATTGCACTCAAGTCTTGTGGATGAAGTAAATGTTGAAGGATATCAAGGTAAACTGTAGTGAATCGGTAGTTATCTGCAGTGATAACTCTACAACAATTGACATGTTTAAGAATTTGGTATTTCACTCTAACACTAAACACATTTCAATAAAATATAACTTTCGGAAGGACAAGGTGGAAGAAAAGGAAGTCAAATTGGTTTATGTGAACACTAAAGAACAGATTGCAGATATATTCACTAAACCATTGTCTAAGGAATCATTTGAGTATTTGAGAGACATGTTAGGGGTATGTACCCCTCCAATAGAAACTTAACTGATGGAGCAGACCATCAGTCCGATATGCATCATCAACTTTATCCTTTGCTCTTGGTTGATGTAGTCATGCTACTACTCAGGGGGGGTAGTCAGCTTTGAGATTGACAAAATTTTGATATCTATGTCATATCTTTGGCATTGATGTCAAAGGGGGAGAGAGCTATATGTGAAAAAATCTTTATGGGATTTAGATCAGTTTCAGATTGGATTGCACTCCTCAGGGGGAATTTCTGAAATTTTTCAGTTTTTCATTGTTATATCTTCTATGAGAAATGTTTGGCATTTCTTGGAACTTAGATGTTTTATTTTTCACATCTAGTGTTTCCATCAATGCCAAAGGGGGAGATTGTTGGCAATATGGAGGAATTGATTATGTGTTGCATTGATGTTTTGTCATTGATGTCAACACTAGCTGTTATGATTGGTTACCGACTGAAAGGTTTTGGTTACTGGTAAGGGTTTAAGGTTTTACAGGCAGAGCTTTTACTGAAAATATTTGACACGATGCATAAGTGGTGTTGGTGTGGCTTCTAGATGGAACTCGGGATGTTGAAGGTGATCCTTGATCGTGCCTCGACTGATTGGTGGCATTGCTTTGGCATGGAGAATCTATTTAGGTCCGGTACCTATCTAGGTTATGGACCGGTATCATGTTAACATGTTCTCTATACATTACCAGGATGTTTTATGGATTGGTTAATGTTGTTTTGGTCTAAATCCAACTTGGCATATCATTGTAATATGGATGTATGTAATGATCTTATTGTAATATCTTTTAGGTGGCCGACCTAATTGGTTTAGGCCTTAGGGTTTGTATAAATTGTTGTAAGATCTCATTGTAGATCATGGTGGTAATGGTCATGATCATGAAATCAAATATCATATGCAAAGGAGATTTGGTCGATCATAGGTGATCAAATTGGGTTTAAGTAAGAGATCAAAGGCCTCTGGTACTAAGCTTAACCGAGACTGTAATCAAGCATGGTAGATGCTATCACTGGCAGTTCATTCTTCTAGATTTTTATCCAATTATATTGAGGTGGTCATAACCTCTCTGTAGTCAGTGAGACTCCTTTGTAATGAGTAGTATGCTCTAGGCAGTGTGTCTTCCTGCATGCACAGACCCCTTATTGTATCACATACTTTCTGCAAAAGTATCATTTGACTGTGGGTAGGCTTCCCACTGTGATTTTTCCCTTTATCGGGTTTTCCACGTACAAATCGTGGTGTTATGTGGTATGGTTGCATTGTGTTAATTCTCTATTTCATTCTTAAGTTTTATTGCTTACCAGTATCTGTTTCTGCTATTCCGGTATTCAATGTTTATGTGCTCTAGTTAAAGGTTATAAAGTGGTTTGATTAATATAATTTGTTGACAACTGATTCACCCCCCTCTTAGTTGTCCACCAGTTATCCTAACAAAATCTGATCATACCGGATCAGAATCATAGCCAAAACTAAGACAAGCACCAAGTCAAACCGGGATGGAAGGACCATATCCAACCGGGATATAGTGTTGATATCAAAGACAACACTTAACTAGCATATTGCCAACAATCTCCCCCTTTGGCATTGATGGCAACACTAAATGTGAAAAACATCTAAGTGCCAAGAAATGCCAACAATCTAACAATCACCCAAAGATAACACCATCTCCCCAAAGATTAATTATTTTTCACATGAACACCATCTCCCCCTTTGACATCAATGACAAAGGATGGATACCAACACAAAAAAAATCTAAACCAAACAACTGACTACTTCCCCTGAGTAACAACATCATCTCATCAACCCAAATCAAAAAGTGTGTCTTATAAGATTACCAGATTGATGCATTCCTGCATCTCTAAGTCTCTTCCAAAGGGGTGGTGCCCCCCAACTGATCTCTGAGATATTCAAAAGTATCTTTAGGAAATGGTTTTGTTAGAATGTCTGCAATTTGTTCCTTAGTAGGCACATAAACCAATCTGACTTCCTTTGCTTCAACATTTTCCTTCAAGAAGTTATACCTTATGGAAATGTGTTTTGATTTGGAATGAATTACTAGATTCTTTGACATATCAATAGTAGCATTATTATCACAGTGAATTACAATAGGATCATCATAACTTACCCTTATATATTTCAACATTTGTTTCATCCATAAAAATTGAGCATAGTTAGTTGCAGTAGCTACATATTCTGCTTCAACGTTAGATAATGAAGTGCATGATTATTTCTTGCTAAGCCATGAAACCAATTTCTTCTCAAGAAAGAATGCACTGATTATAGTGCTCTTTCAGTCATCCACATCTCCTGCCCAATCAAAGTCTATATAGGCGCATAATCTGAAATCATCATCCTTTGGATACCATAACCCATAGTTTATTGTACCTGCCAAATACATGAATATCCTTTTAACAATAATATCACAAGTTTCTCTAGGATCTGACTAAAATCTAGAAGCAATACAAATAACATTCATTATATCAGGTTTGGTCTAAGTTAAATATAGCAAACCACTAATCATTGATTTGTATCTACTTGGATTCACTCTAGGAGATTCATCATCCTTTGACAATTTGCAACCGATTATCATAGGAGTACTGACAGGTTTAGAATTCTCAAGTCCAAATTTCTTAAGTAATTCCTTCACATAATTAGATTGACAAATGAAAATACATACCTTTATTAGTCTGAGTAATCTGCAAACCTAAGAAAAATTTAATTTCTCCAATCATAGATATTTCAAATTCATTCTTCATATCATCAGCAAATTTCATGCATAAGATTTCTTCTCCTCCAAAAATGATATCATCCACAAAGACTTCAATGATCAATAGGTCACCATGCTCAATTTTATAATATAAGTTACTATCAGCATTACCTTTGCTAAAAGTGAGCTTTGAAAGATATTTATCTAATCTAGCATACCATGCTCTAGGGGCTCATTTTAATCCATATAAAGCTTTCTTCAATCTGCAAACCATGTCCTTGTCCTCTAATAAAGACAATCCATCAGGCTGCTCAATGTAGACCTCCTCTTCAAGATCTCCATTCATAAATGCACATTTTACATCCATCTGATATACTTTGTAGTTCTTGTGTGCAACATAGGCAATAAATAGTCTTACTGCTTCAATTCTTGCAACCGGAGCATACGTTTCATCATAATCAACTCCCTCTTCCTGTGAATACCCTTTGCAAACCAATCTAACCTTGCTTCTTACAACCTGGCCTTCCTCATTTAATTTTTTCCTGAAAACCAATTTAGTTCCAATAATATTTTTATCTTTAGGTCTGAGAACCAATTCCCAAGTCTTATTCTTTTTTATCTGGTCTTGTTCCTCTTCCATTGCTTTCACCCAATTCTCATCTTTACTTGTTTCAATCAAAGGTTCTGGTTCAATTTGAGAAAATAAACATACCTCTTCAGCAACTAACCTTCTTCTAGTCATCACACCTTTCCTTTTATCTCCAATGATGTGATCTTCAGAATGATTCAGCTTCACATACCTGGGGGGCTTAGGATTGTCTTGACTTTCTGATTCTTTCTTCTCTTCAATAGTCACTATGGAATTTTCTGATGTTACTGAAGCAATTGGATCTATGCTCTGAATTGTTTCTTGCACTACTAGTTTTGATCTGACAAATTCATCTTTTGGTCCATAATCATATGATCTGATTTGATTGTTACCTTTCTCATCCACCTTGACATTTATGCTTTCCATTATCCTATTCAATCTTTGTTATAACATCTATATGATTTTGTCTTAGTGGAATAACCCAAGAATATACTCTTGTCACTTCTAGGATCAAATTTTTGTAATGCATCATCTCTTCTAATGTAGCATTTACTTCCAAAAAATTTGAAAGTAGGAGTATGATCAAACCATAATTCATCAGGAGTCTTACTGGTATCACCTTTTATGTGTACTCTATTGAAAGTGTATAATACAGTATTAACAGCTTCTCTCCAATAGATATTAGGAAATTTGGCTTCCATCATCATTGTTCTTGAAGCATCTAAGATAGTTATGTTCTTCCTTTCCACTATTCCATTCTTCTGTGGGGTTCTAGATGTAGAAAATTGTCTTTCGATTTCATTCTTCTCACAAAAGTTTTTGAACTCACCGGATGTAAATTCACCGCCTTGATCTGATCTTAAGCATTTTATCTTCAGTCATGTTTCTGTTTCAACCTTAGCTTTGAAGATTTTGAATTTCTCAAGAGCTTCAGATTTTTCTTTCAAAAATGCAACCCACATTATTATAGAATAGTCATCAATAAGAAACATAAAGTATCTATCACCTTGAAAACTTTTAGTCATTGTCGATCCACATAGATCAGTACAAATAAGATCATTAATTTTATTAGATCTATAATGTATGCTTCTGAAATAAGTTCTAACTTGCTTACCCGTTTGACATTCTCTACATACCGGATTATGAGGTTTAATAATCTTGGGCAAATCTCTGACAGCCTATGTTGAATTGATCTTCACTATGCAATTAGAATTTGCATGACACATCCTTTTATGCCATAACCAACTTTCATCAATCTAAGAAATCAAGCAAGCCTTCTCACCGGAGTTCAGATGAAAGACGTTTCCTTTGGTCTGAGTTCCGGATGCAATTTCCAATCTAGATCTATTGATGATCTTGCATTTTCCATCCTTAAATTGCAAATGAAATCCTCTATCCACCATCTAACCTACACTTAAAAGATTATGCTTCAATCCTTCAACATAATAAACATTATCAGTATTGGTCTTATCATCCAATGATATTGTTCCTTTTCCTTTGATCCTACATGCTTTGTTATCTCCACATCTGACTAGTCTGTCATCAAACTCTTGCAGAGTTAGGAATTTTCTCTTGTCACTGGTCATGTGATGTGAGCAACCACTGTCTATAACCCATTCATCCTTTTCTTCAATTTTAGCAGCTAAAGCCTCCTCCTCAGTATGAGTTGCTTTAATGACAGGTTTAGGAGAATTATCCTTGATAGCAATAAAGACCCAATCTTTATCGGAGCTTCCATTACTGGATCTACTTACAGGTTCATCATTATCAACATCATTAGTAATACCAAAATCATCATCACCAGCATAGTAACATGATTTACCCTTACTCCTAAATCTAGATTTGTTCTGATATTCCGGATTGGGTTTATAACTCCTTTTAAATCTTTCATGATTCCTAGTAGCTCTTTCAGGGCATCTAGAAGAAAAATGACCAATCTAATTGCATAAAAAATATTTGAAAGGGAATTTTCCTTCATACTTACTTCCAACAGGTCCTTTAGGGATTCTTCTAGCAATTAGGGCTTCCAACTCTTCAAGTTCTCTATCTTCTCTCTCAATGTCTTCCAAATCTTTAGCATATAACTCTTTCCAATCTATCTTTTGCTTACCAGAGGCAAATGCCTTAAATGCAGTCTATGTTTTACTAGCATTTAGATCTCCAAGTTCCTCAAGCTTAAAAGCAGTCAATTTCCCAAGTAATGTATCTCTGGTAACAAGGGTACTTGACATTGTCCGAAGCTCATTAATTGTAGTAGCCTTCATCTTGTAAACCAAAGGTAGAACTCTTAGAATCTTTGACACAACCTAATTCTCATTAACTGATCCAACATACCATTTGATTCTCACGACAATATCATTCACTCTATCCATGAAAGAATTTATCTTCTCATCTTCTTCCATCTTCAAAGTTTCATATCTCACCTGGTAACCTTCAAGTTTTATTATTTACTACTTAGTCGCCTTCATAAAGAGTTTCAAGCTTTAGTCAGATTTTCTTTGCATTCTCCAATTCTATGACATTCAATAACTTCTCATCAGATAGGGCACTTAACAATGCTTATTTCACTCTGACATCATTTTCAGCTCTCTTTTGTTCATCATTTTGTGTTGGTGTTCCAAAATTAGGATCATGAGGTATATACCATTTCTCTACTATCTCCCAAACTTCAACTCCAAGACATCTCAGATGAATCTTCATTCACTCCTTCCATAATTTGTAATTTGTACAATCAAATCTGGGACTCTCCTTCCGGTAGGGGTTGAATGTAGAACTTGATGTTGATGCCATTGGATCTCCTCAAGTGGTTAACCTTCTACAAAGAGGACCTTGCTCTGATACCAATTTTTAAACAGCTCAGATACTGGGAGAAAACTGAGAGGGGGGGTGAATCGGTTTTCTACCAATTAAACAACAATCACAGTTTACTAACCATCTATCGGATCTCAATAAGAACAGAACAATGAAAAATAAAGCATGAAATCACAGTACACATAACACCAGAATTTTGACGTGGAAAACCTGATGAAGAGAAAAACCACGATGGGAAACCCTACCCACAATCAAATAAGACTTCTTCAACAGTATGTGAAATAATTACAATGGGGATTCACTTGCAATCAGGCCAACCGCCTAGAGCTCATTGCTCATCACAAAAGGGAAGTCTCACTAACTTACATAAATATCGAACTACAATCCAGAGAAAATGAACTATGAAAGTAGCATCTGTTAATCCCTGATACAGTTCTGGTTAAGCACAAATGTCTACCCTCCAACACCAAAAACCTTTCATAATCTTTCGCTGAATGATCTAGCCTTGTTCGCACATAACCTTTCTCTGATATTGCAGACATAACCATCGATACTAAGATTACATGAATAAGTCACCTATAAATACAGATTATCAACCTTATTAATAAGGTCAGCTAAACCCAAAACCCATAATAACAAAAATCACATTACACGATATTACCAGACGAATATTATGATTTACATTACATAGAATCGACCTAATTCGAATTCCCAAAAAATTACATCCGTCGAAAATCGTGCTAAGACCAATATCCAACACATTTCACCAACCGGTAGAAACCCTTAGTGCAGTATCGTAGAATATCTAACTGAATCCAAATAGGACCACCATATCAGCACGCCATCCAATGCGAAACCACCAAACAATTAAGACACAATCAAGAACACCTTCAGCATGTTGGAAATCAAGTCAGACAAAAATCACCTAACCAAATCATCAAATATCGCCAACTGGTAAAGCTAACCGATACCAAGAAATATCAACCAAAAACATAAGCGATAGCTTCTAGAGCACCAAATCATGAACCAACAGAATATGAAAAGCATATAAGCATCCTGACTAACCATCCAAAACCGAATCCAATGATCTGATCATACCATATCAGAATCACGACCAAAACCAAGACAAGCACCAAGTCAAACCAGGATAGGTCATGTAATACCCTAAAAATGGTCATCTAAACCATGGGCCCCTAATCTTGACTACATCACCAAGGTCCTAACCAAAGACAATTAAATCAATCTTGAGCATCTAATTAATTGATTCTTAAATCATCAATGACACATGGCAAATAAATCATTCTAAATTAATTAAATGTGTATTTAATTAATTAATCATTCCAAGTAAATCATTTTAATAAATTAACTTATTTATTTAATTAAATGTCTTAGCATATTTAATTAATAAATAAATTTATCATTAAATTGTCAAAAAGGAATTAAATCATCAAAAAAAGAATTACTCATCAAAAAGGAATTAATTTTTTTTAAAATGAATTAATTTGAAAAAAGGAATTAATTTTTTTAAAAATGAATTAATTTGAAAAAAGGAATTAAATTGAGAAAATAAATCAACTTAAGATATTTCTTTTTCTAAATTTGAGATAACTTGAGAAATCTCAGAAAAGCAAGAAAAGCAAGAAAAGCAATTAAATTGAATAAATCATTTTCTCTTAATTTAAACTCAAAGCAATCTTGAGGAAAAGGGATCAGTTTCTTTAAAAAGGCTTTTTCTACTATAACAAATCTTGAGCAAATAAAAGAAATATGCATGGAATTAACTAATTTTATCTCAAGTGCATGACTTCAATTGATTTTATCTCTAATGCAAATTTAGACTTATAATCCAAATGTATTAAATCAGGCTTTAATTGAATTTATCTCAAGATCAACTCAATCTTATCTCCTCTGAAACTAAATTAAAGCACCCAATCATTTCAATTCACCTAGATTGTGCTTTCTCTTGAGGAATCTCAACCGCTCATCATTAATCAATCTTGACCATTGTTCTCTCTTTGGATTCTCTATAAATTCAGGCTTTCATCTCTCAATCAGGACACCCTAGACATTTATTATTATTATGTTATTTTTTCTCTAGAGTCATTGAGAATATTATGCTTTGACATTATGGCACCTTAGCTTTTTACATATTAGTTTAATCATGATTGCTTGCATTCATCTAGCTTAATCGTGCATCTATCTATCTTAATCTTGCATCCATTTATCTTAATTTTGTGATCCTATAGATTAAATCCTTTGTCTTGGTGTATTCTAGTCACTAGTATTGCTTAGACAAATCTGAGAGCAAGTATATACTCACATCTTTTAGGAGGCAATAAGTTGATTTGTTATGGTTTTTAACATTCATTGATTATATCCATCTAACCATGCATGCAATGATTTATTGAAGTGTTTGTGCCTTACAACTTGTGGATTACCACTTTTCACAGACATTTTTGGCGCCAACATTTCCATTCACTCATGCACCAACCTTTCAATATCTGATCCATTATCCAACACCTCTTTTTCACCCTTCCATCTCCCTTATCCAATCCTTTGCATAAGACTTTACCCTAGTTTCATTTCATCATCCTACCATCTTTGAGCATACCTTCATAGCCATGGTCTATTGCAAAACATATTGCAAGGGTACCATCCAAAGAAGTGCGACACTGGAGTCCTTCTTCCATCTCCTATCACGCACACATTATCTTCCAAAAAAAAAATCAAAAAAAAAAGCAAAGAGATCTAGATTGGGGGCAAGAGAATCTACCACATCTGAATTCATGGGTTCTAGAGTTGGATTTCCATTTGATGATCCACAAAATCCAAAAACTAAGGAAATCAACATTGGAGATGTTGAACATGTACGCTTAGTTGAGTCCTTATATCCTATTGGAAAAGACATCTTTATCTAACTCTTCAAACAAAGACCAACGAACTACCTACCCAAAACTCCTTGATCCTATGAATAACATGCACTTTAAACGATACTATATCTAAGGGTTGGGTTAGTTTAGGTTTTGCTTTTTGCATTGCATATCATTTTATTCAAAGCACTGTATCACATATAGTTTCTTTTTTTAATGCATCACATTCACAAAATTTGTACATTTGCATATAGCAGCATTAATAAAACAAGGCAACTGTCCAAGTTTATCATTTGTTTGCATTCAAGACAAACAAGAGCCATCTCCTTTCTTAGATATTCAGACATGAAGTCTTTGAGGTCCTAAAGTCATTCATTTTCAACATCACCCTGTGACGATGCTTTACTTATGGCTGGGTAGTGATTTCACTATTTGAGACTTGTTAACCCAAAATCTATCAATTACTATATCTCAAACACATTAACAAAATCTCTAATTCATTCTAGACACCTAGTTGATTATATGACTAGTGAAAAATCTAAACTTTTACTTCAGCGCCACTGTAATTGTCACGCCCTAGTAGGTTTCATTACTTCCAACTCAAGGAAAGAAAAAGTGCTATGCCAAATATTCATCTCAAGGCAAAAGAACAATGATATATAACTGAAATATCACACATGCGGATGCGACAAAAAACATGACTATGGGAACATGCGAGTAACTCCATCAGGGCTATGAACGCCTACTGGCAATGGAGAAATATTTGAGAAATTACAGTCTATAACCTTGTCGGAGCTCTAAAATCTTGTTGGCAGTGAGGCTCTATTCGGGATGCTTTTGAAGTTAGAATAATCCACGTAGCTAGTCATATAGGATGCTAAGGATCTTTAGTGAACCCAAGAGCGGGAATTAACTCATTTGCATACACATGGGGAAAAAACAAAAAGATCAAAGTTTCAAGAACCAATGGGGAAGTTTTTTGCATCTCCATTTGTAAATCCTAGTCACTAAGTGTGTTAATTTGGATGTTCCATGGGACCTTAAGGATCGAGTGACCGCTTATCTATGAAATGTTTTGTACCTCCAATTCAATTGGTGTATTACAAAATGCTAAACAAACACAGTCATCCTTGTTCGAATAGGAAATGCATCTTCATCATGCATATTGCATTAACATAGGTTATATCAAAAATTCATTGTCTCCACATGCATTCTACAAATCATCATGTGATATAGGTCTGCATACTGGGGGCATAGCTGAAAAAATTCAAAAAAAAATAAATCAAATAAAGTCCTGAAAAAATCATAAAAATCATAAAAAAGTCTAGATAAAAAATTTTAAAAAAAGAAAAAAAAAAGAGAGAGAATCTTTGCTAAGAAGGTGAAAACCTGGTAAATGGGCACCTTGGTAGTTGAAAAAAAAAAAGAATCTCCATCTATCAATGCAAATTTGGCATTTCCTATTTTATTTTCCACTTTCTTGCATCTTTGCTTTAGCTTGTACATATCTTTCAGTCGCTTTTGTGACACCCTGGTTCTTTTAAAACCCACATGGCTTGAAAGCGATCAACGTCCTAGTCTTAGGGTAATCGACTAATCAATCTAAATGTCCTAAGCAGTTTAACCAAGTCATCCAATCCAAGTCAGTTACCTGTCTCCTAACCACTGTAGGGTTTTACCACTAAGTAAACAAATGAAACAAGAACAATGAAAACAATCACTAAAAATTGTTTGAGATATGATTGAAATTTTATTTGTATGTTGTCTTTTAAACTAGTTTTCATTTTTTATTCCCTCTGAGTAACTCGAGGAAGTCTATCTTGACTAAGAGGAGCAAGGACTAGGGGCATAATATTTTTCTTTGTTTTATGCTTGTAGGAATGATTCTGATGATCTGGAAACATCTCATAAGTTGGGTGTATGTGATAAGTGCCTTCACATCAAGGTGAAATTGCCACACACACCTCGACTCCGTTTATTTGTATGGTATAGGAAGGTTGGAATCATTTCCTTGTCTGTTTTGAGTAAATTTTTTTATTGTGCAATCTGGATGAACGCTTAATCTATCCTAGGATATGAACGATAAAAGGGTCATTGCGGACAAGATAATTAGTATTGCATATGAAAAGGAAGGAACTCTTCTTTGTCTGGTGTGTTTGCACATAAGAAACATTCAAGCCATCCTAGCTCTTCTTGCCTTGGTGCATATGTTTGCTTACTAAATCAAAAGGACACGACATTCAGGTCATCCTGGCTCTTCATGCCTTGGTGCTCATGTTTATCTCCAACATTGTAAAATTCTCAGTGATGATGAATAAGCATACCCAATCCAGTTACTAAGTTTTAGGTTGCATTCATACTAAGCTTTGTTCATTTCACGTGATTTTAGCATGATAACTTTACTTTTTCTAACCATCCTGAGTCCATTTTCAAGATCAAAATCGAAATCTAATGTCAATTTTCTAGTCAAAATCTCACAACATTGACCACTTCGCACTTTCATCTTCAGGTCAATTTTTGCATCATTTTGCACTCAAATCTTTTCCACATCTACTCCGAATTTCTTCAACTTATCTCAAATTAATTCTTACATCAATCTTCGTGCTCAAATTATCATCGATAAATCTTTTTATTAAACAAAATTGCCTACAATCACTGAGATCTTGCTATCTTTCAATTTTGAGGGGGCATACTCATTACATCTTTCATTATCAATGATTACACCATAAAAAAGCTGAGAAATTTTTTAAATCTTCATCTAAAGTCGAGCAAAAAATCTTTTCAATCAAATATTAATCAAATATCAATCAAATCAAATCAACTTAAACCTTGTTACTAGGGGCATCTTAACTACATCGCATCAAATCAAGTTGAGATTATTCAATATCAAATAAAAAAAATCTCTAGGGGCATATCAACTTTTGTCCTCACCTGAATCAATCTTCAAACCGGTGTTCAGTTTTCATCACAGCAAATCAAGCTAGACATTCTATTTCGCTAATCGGTTCGTGTTCAATCAAGTTCGGAATTGGTATTATCTCTTTGCTCAACCGATTCTAGTTCAATCAAGTTCTAGATCGGTGCCCATTTCTTGATCCATCAAGTTCAAGATCGGTATCTTCACTCTTCATCGGTCCTAGTTCAATCAATTTCAGGATCGGTATTGCTTTGATCAATATGTCCAGTTTCATTGCTTCAAATCAAGCTGAACATCTCACTCTTCATCGGTATTTGATCCATCAAGTTCAGAACTGATATCTATTTGACATCAACTATTCTTTGAATCAATGTGTTGCTCACGCATCAATTCAAAGAGGGGCAAATGTAATACCCTAAAAATGGTCATCTAAACCATGGGCCCCTAATCTCGATTACATAACCAATGTCCTAACCAAATACAATTAAATCAATCTTGAGCATCTAATTAATTGATTCCTAAATCATCAATGACACATGACAAATAAATCATACTAAATTAATTAAATGTTTATTTAATTAATTGATCATTCTAAATAAATCATTTTAATCAATTATCCTATTTATTTAATTAAATATCTTAGCATATTTAATTAATAAATAAATTTTTCATTAAATCGTCAAAAAGGAATTAAATCGTCAAAAAAGGAATTAATCATAAAAAAGGAATTAATTTGCAAAAAGGAATTAAATTGAGAAAAGAAATCAACTTGAGATATTTCTTTTTCTAAATTTGAGATAACTTGAGAAATCTCAAAAAAGCGACTAAATTGAATAAATCATTTTCTCTAAATTTAAACTCAAAGCAATCTTGAGGAAAAGGATTTAGTTGCATTAAAAAGGCTTTTTCTAATAAAACAAATCTTGAGAAAATAAAAGAAATATGCATGGAATTAACTAATTTTATCTCAAGTGCATGACTTCAATTGATTTTATCTCTAATGCAAACTTAGACTTATAATCCAAATGCATTAAATCAGGCTTTAATTGAATTTATCTCAAGATCAACTCAATCTTATCTCCTTTGAAACTAAATTAAAGCACCCAATCATTTCAATTCACTTGGATTGTGCTTTCTCTTGAGGAATCTCAACCGCTCATCATTAATCAATCTTGACCGTTGGTCTCTCTTTGGATTCTTTATAAATTCAGGCTTTCATCTCTCAATTAGGACACCCTGGAGATTTATTGTTATTATGTTATTTTTCTTTAGAGATTGATAATATTGTACTTTGAGATTATTGCACCTTAGATTTTTGCATATTAGTTTAATCATGGTTGCTTGCATCCATATAACTTACTCTTGCATCTATCTAGCTTAATCTTGCATCCATTTAGCTTAATTTTGTGCTCATATAGATTAAATCCTTCGTCTTGGTGTAGTCTAGCCACTGGTATTGCCTAGACAAATATGAGAGCAAGTCTATACTCGCATCTTTTAGGAGGCAATAAGTCGATTTGTTATGGTTTTTACATTCATTAATTATATCCGTCTAACCATGCATGCAATGATTTATTGAAGTGTTTGTGCCTTACAACTTGCAGATTACCACTTTTCACACACAGGTTCAACTGGGATTGCAGAACCATATCCAATCGGGATACAGTGTTGACATCAATGACAACACTTAACCAGCATATTGCCAACAGTGCATTGGTGGATTCATCAAATATTTATTCATATCATTAGACTATTTTTGGCATTCTATGTCTCACTAAAATTTTACATATTTCTTTCTAATCTTAGTGAAAGGTAAGGTACAATAAATTACTTGTGCAATAATATGTTGAGTGATTTATATATTCCTTGAAGATTATGGAGTTGTGGGTATTTTTAAGTGAAAGCATATAAACAACATAATCAATTTTCTTATTGCCTAGTCAAAGGTTCATTTAGATACAATAAATTCTAATGAGAAAACTTTGGCCACTGAATATATAGATATTAGAATTTTGTCTTAAAGATAGTCCTTGAATCTTGGAGATTATCAGTTGGTTTCTTATATTTGTCTAAAATATTATGTATATAATCTTATAATATTTCATGCATTAGATCATGGAAGATAAAAGTCAAATATTTGATAAGTCATGCCAAATGACATGCCAACATAACAAAATATGCCCAATGGAGTAGTAAAAGTGATCTTATGTTGGACTTGATAGTATCCTAAAAATATATTCATGAAGTATAAAATCTTATGTTCACTAGTAGATTCTACAATCATATTAATATTAGACAATGGGAAATCAACCTTAAGCAATTTTTTTATTTAGATCTCTAAAACCAATGCATATGTGAACATTCTTATCAAGTTTAGTTATGCAAACCATATTAAAAATCTATGGGAAATAATTAATGGGTTTAATTAAAATAGATATCAACTTCTTATTAAGTTTCTCTTTAACCATTAATTCTATCTTTAGAAGCAATTTGTTAATCTTTTATTTCACTAGTTTGGCATTAGGGTAAAGAACAATCTTATGCATTATAATGCCTTTATATATAGTTAGCACATATTGGTAAGTCCATGCAAATGAGCCACCTTAATGTTGAAGTAATGAGGACATGTAATGTCATTAAAAAATCTTCAAATGCTTATCAACTTTTAGTGTATTTTCTTTATTTTTTAATCCATTTAAATATTAAAAGTATCTCTAACAACTAATGTGTTTGTATCATCAATGACTGGCCTATTAATAAAAGCACTAGATAAATTAGGGGGATCACCTAATGGAGAAGTTTCTTGAAATTAATAAAATGCCTTAGAAACATATGTGAAACCTCTAACTTGATGAAACTTAGGCACAAATTCTCATAAATTCCCAAAATTTTGGAGAGCCTCATCATTAATAAAAGTGTTGATGAGTGGAGTTGTAATTGTTAAGAAAAGTCCCCACAAAACCCTTAGGAATTAAACCAACAATTAAACTTAATTATAAAGCATGTAAGAATTTCCACATTAACCCTAAGAGAATACCATCATAGTAACCAATGTATTCCCAGCAACAACACAATTGCAATACAATATCAATCAACACTCTTCAAACCCAAATAAAAATTGGTAGCATAGTCTTATATAAAACAATGTATCGTGCCTCCATCTCAAGTCATCAATATACGGATGAAGGCCCAAAAAGCCACTCATGTCTTATATTTCTTACGATATGATCTAATATTATCTCAATAATTATGTGTTTCAATCTCAAGCATCGCAAGATATAATGTGAGAGGTACATAACTAATTTGTGATACACAATATATCTATCTAAATTGTTCTTTAAAACCTATTTTCCTTTACATTCTTGACAACTAAATCTATCAAGGGGTGTATAAGGATACCATCTAGGAGTTTTTTTACTTGATAGGTGAATGGGTTCTCATAGGTTAAACCCCCTTTGGATAGTTTTATTAATGACAATGAAAGATATTGAAGATAACACACATTGTCATGTAGGTGGCCTATATGATAATGTGAATTTGGTTCTTTATTACTCTTTAGAAATCAAGTTGTATTCTAATAATTTTCTTCTTGATGTTGCATGTGTAAATTAAGTGCAAATTGAATATCTTTAAATAGCATGTCATAGCAACACTATTCCACAAAAAAAGTATGTTAAGTTGTGGTGTAGTCACCGGTTAGGAGGGACCTGATCAAAGAGATCAATCTAGACCGAGAAGCAAGAGTAAACATAATGGAAACAAGAGGATATGATGGAGGCAATGTAGAACTGAATGAATTAGATCATGAAAATTAATTACAGATAACTGGTAACATCTAGATTATAAGATTTGACTCACTGTCCTGCTACATACATGCTCAATTACAGAATTGGTCAACTTCGGACCTGTAAATCTTAGGATGTATCTCTATGTTCTATCTCCTTTATTTCTAATGCTCAATTACAATGATTTATATGGTCCAAGGGGATCTGATCGACCAAAAGGGATCAAATGTCGAAGAATAAGATCAAAACATGTAAAACCAACATGTCGGCCTCCGCCAAAGAGTTTCCTCTGGAAAATCCTAAGGATGAAGTGTGGATCAAAGGGAAGGTCAGCCACATGCCAAGGAACATCGGAATCAATGAACTAGGCTCTGCAAGCTACGGAAAGGATCTGATAGATTCACCAATGCAAATAGGTCCAAGCGGTTTTGGTGCCAGAAAACTATCTCAAAATCCAGAATCGATAACTTGCCAAAAAATGATCCAAATGCTCTGCGATTTAGGAATAAAGAAGATGATCATGTCCTCAATCAAAATCCAACTCCAAATGATCCAGTGATCTAGTGCAAAAAAATACATAAAGAAATGTTGAAACCGCAAAACAAAAAACAAACAGAAAAGAAATGTTTTTGGTTGATGCAAGATTGCCAAGAACTGGGGATGCTCCTGCATCAAGTTGGCTCATTATATATAATAGAATTGGGTAGGAAAGTTAAATTTACAGTTTGATAATTTTATTTTAGGATCACTCCTACAAGCCTCAAGGTTAGATTGGGTCAATCCTAAGTCACATGAAAATAAACTTTAGGAATAAATTAGTAATTTAGAGCCTATCAAGTATCTAAAAATAAGTGAAAATAAAGGTGTAATAATGGTAAGTAAATGATGAATGTATACAAATTAGGATAAATTATCATAAATTAAGATTAACAATAAGTAGACCAAAAATCAAACTTTATAAAAATGTACGCTACATTTTATACCAAGAGGCATTCTATAGTGGCGTCAACAAAGCGTTAGGTCATGAATATGCACATATAATAGAAAAACTAAAATTGTAAGTAAATCTTTAGAAAATAAAATCAAATAAATATTAAGTAAATAAAAGTAAAATAATTTTACTATAGTAAAGAGTGGGGATATAGAGTAATGATTTGGCATCAAAGTGGTATTCATGCGATGGGATGGGAGAAGAGTTGGAGAAATAATTTTAGGGAGTATATTGCATAATCATTATGTAAGAACATGGTTGATTTCATGTATCTCCCTATAGTCTATTTAGATGGCTCAACAAATGAATGGTGTTTATATATAAATGTTGCTACTCCCCTACACTTTATGTTAGGTCCCTTTTATGTGTTTTTGGCTTGTAGGGATGGTGCTTTTCAACTAGCATTTCTATATATATATTTAGAAAAAGGGAAAATAAAAGCTGACTAAAAGAAGCTAGTAGGGCTAGGCAAGAAAAATGAAAGATAAATGAAAGAATATATGGTGAGGATATGATGGATAATTTCCTTTCTTTCTTGGAGGAGAGGGAATCTAGCTTAATATTGTGGATGATGATAATTTGGGAATTGGCCAAAAAGGTAGTTGGCTCTTCAAGAATTTGGATTACAACTATGAAGGTTGAACAAATATTAATGGACCCTACAAAAATATTAGTAGATGCAAATTTTTTGAGGCTTATCAAGCACTAATTTGCACTTAAATGATGTTCTATATTGCCAACATATATCTTCTTCATGACGAAACTTGTAGTGTTGAGAACCCCAAAAAAAAGATTATTTCAACTATCATCTTGAGAATTTTCATGGAATAAGAAATAATGTGTATAGTCTTCACTATGTGGTAATCGAGTTAGTAAGGGGTTGAATAAAACTCTCCTCGAAGGTTGAATTCAATGAACCAATTTCCTTCCACAATGAGTAATTTGAGGAAGAGCGAGTGATTTCTTATCACATGATTCATGACAAAAGCTATAAAAAAGGTGCCCTATGGAGTAGCATAACATCTTTGTAATTTACCTCTCGGCTCCACCTTGATTTTTGTGATGTATGAGCTTAAATTTTATAAGATTGTTTCCTTTATTTAGTATTACATTTAGCATAACATTTAGTTACAGTAGGGATTTTTCTCATTCTAAGACATAGATACATGTAAATATTAATATTGATAGTGGGTATAGTAATGGGGTGGTTATGGTTATATGCATTGAAATGGATATTTTTGGTTTACATTGTAGTTGAATGGAAGATTTTTGTTTTAAGTTGGCTTAATGTTCATAGCCCCTTTTTTGGATTAGAATTTAGGGTAGTTTTTATCAATAATATATTGATATATTATTGAAATTTGATGCAGCTAGTGAGTCCAATGGTTATTAGTAATTTGATCTCTTAACGTTCTTTTTTGTGGCTTCTGGGTAACTAACCTGGATATAATAGCAAAAAAAGAATCAAATTTTAAAGTAAAATAAAATATCCGATCAATAAAAATAGCTATTCAGATGGGGTTGACCCAACAGTGTGATGGTGAAACTGTGGTAGTGTTAATATTTCCATGAATGTTCAAACCCCACAAAGTACAAAGGGAGGAGGAAGAAGAAGAGGACATGAAAGAGGAGGACGTGAAGGAGGAAGGTGGTGCAGGAGCACCTAGTTTTGAATGCATGTTCTAGTTTTTGGTGTGTCAGTCTTTAGGTTGGTTTATTTTTATGAATAATGGACTCCTCATAGGTACACATGTGTTTTGGATATGCGTTTGGAGGATGAATGTCAATTAGATCATGTATTTACTCAATTTTGGCTTATGACCCCTTGTAAGCCTAAAATGGCATAAACTTGCATTTTGGTGTCAAACGTCTTGAAAAGCCTCATTTGGCATTGAGACGTGTAATTTTAGTGTTTTTAAGTCATTATAGGAGGTTTAGGATGAGTGACAATGCATAAAATGCAAAAATGCACTTTTTGGCAAAAGTTGTCAATATTACTCAACAACATTTTACAACTTTTGAGCAACTTTTTGCAAGTTTGAGCACATCGATGGTTAGGCAACCGATGGAGAGATGGTTAGGATCTATATGGAATATAAATTCTCTAAGAATGAATGTAAATAGGTTGGTGAACACCTTGAGCAGATTGGAATACGTTGTGAAGACCTTTTTCCAGATTTTACCTTGCATTTTCCCAAATTTTGAGTAGCAGTTCGTACTTCATGGATTGATTTCATTACTGTTCTTTCATCATTGCTTTATAAATATCTTTGTAGTGGTCAGAAGGTACTTGAGTTAATTTTGGAGTGCGGGTTTGAATTGAGTATTTGATTTTATATTGCTCTCCGCCTGAGCAAAGGTTTTAGGGCCCAAACATGGTTCCAGCTTGAAGTCCTTGATTTTTGCTCCATAACCCTTGGGACTCAATCCATGGAACCTTTGTACGGTGTATATAAGATTTTTTTTGGTATGGAAGGCATTAAAAGGCCATTTGACATCATTTCTTAGGCAAGCTCAGTCATAGCCTGGTTAGAAAAATGATTGAAAATTTGCAAGTGCTTGCAGAGTTGATCAGTTTTGAAGATGCCAAGTATTTTGCATGAGTAAGTAGGGTGTGGAAGAGCCTATGTGGAAGATTGGATGTGTGGCAGACTAGGGAAGACATTAAACCCTTTGAAGAAGACCACAAAGTCCCAAAACACTTCAAAAATGTCATTTTTGGGTTTCGTACGTGTACGGACAGATCTGACTTTGCCATCTGATGAATCCAAAAGGTTACTCGGATCATAAAATAGTTTGCCAGGGTCGTTGAGATATTTTTGATTAATTCCATAAAAAAAGGTTAGGTGAGGCTAATTGGGGCTCTAGGGCTACTAGGCCTAGAAAAATAGGAGAAAGAGGGAGCGATGAAGAAATGAATGAAAACCAATTGCAAAACTAGTTGATTGGCATGGAAATACCTTAAGAACACCTGCTACAACCCCTGCAAGCATATGTTAGAAGATTTCTAGTTTGAGGTTGAATTTACCCTTGTGAATCTCAACCATGCCTAAGCAGTCATTGAGCACAATTTGAATGGGAGCACTCCTAGAGAGTTTAAATATTTTGATTTGTGGAAAGACCAGTGTAGAGTGAAGGGAGCCCACTAACACATCACTCAACTTCATATTGAGTAAGGACAGACTCTCTTTGAGAACCCCTCCCCATCAAAGTGGTATCAGAGAAACTAAGATTTGGGAAGAAGACAGTTCATGTTAGAAACTAAGTCAGTAGGAGAAAATAGTCTAAAGATGGTGACCAATACAAAATTAGCCAAGAAGGTATAAGATCAATAGGAAGAGAATAGACTCCTTAGGGTAATATTACAACAGTTGGAGAGAAAACTAGACGCAGTTAAAGACAAGACTGAGAAAGTGACAATCAAGGTCAATCAAAGGAAGGGTAAAGAAGTAGTAGAAGAGGATAGCACACATGGACCAGATCCTATTCTACCTAAAGAACCTTTCCTTAGAGCCATCAAATCCTTAGAAGGAAAATCCTTGGAAGGAGTGCCACTTTTATGTGGAAAAATGGAACCAGAAGTAGTCATGGAATGGATTGAAGGATTGGAGAATCACTTTGAATGTGATGGGATCAGTAAGGCACAAAAGGTGAAGCTAGCCAACTCTAGATTGAGAGGAGCAGCCTTGACTTGGTGGAAATTCATCCAAGAAGAGAGGCAAAAGGAGGGTAAGAACCCAATAGACACTTGGAAAGGAATGTTAGCCAAGGTAAAAGAAGCATATATCCCTGAAGATTATGAAATCCAATTGCACAAGAGGAGACAAAACTTGAGACAAAGAGACTTAGATGTGAGCAGCTACACTGAGGAATTTCAGAAGTTGTGTTTGAGATCCAAGGTGGTGGAAGATGAAAGCATCAAAGTAGCCAGATACTTGAATGGCTTGAGATGGATTATTCAAGAAGAATTGAGTTTGTTATGTCCTAGTACTATTCATAAGTAATATCAATTAACACTCAAGGTGGAAGAAAAGAGCAAAAAGAAACAAGAGCAAAGCAACAAAGGCAAAGGTAGAGGAAGAGATGGAAGAGGTTAGAGAGGTAGCTTTGGTGGAAGAAGTGTAGACCAAATATCCCAAGGGGAATCCAAGTTGGTAGAGAAAAGTGGGTATTCCAATAGCAAGAGAAGCTATAGAGGAAGGGGGTCTAGCAACTCTAGTAGAGGAAGGTCTAGTGGATCAGGAAGAGGGTCCTATTTTGCCACAATGAAGTGCTATAATTGTCATCAACTTGGACACCCGGCCTATAGATGTCCTGAGAAGTCTTGTTCATCCCAAGGAGGTGAGAGGAGAGTAAATTATGCTCAAGATGTAGCAAACATGAAGGAATCAAAAGTGAGTTTAGATTCAGAGGTTGGAGAGAATCTTATGATAAGAAGAGTCTTGATTAAGGAACCGGTTAAGGAGGAACCTAGCCAAAGGAGATCCTTGTTTAAGATCATGGGAAAAGTATGTAGAGTGGTGGTGGATTCAGGATCCACCTATAACATAGTGTCAAAGGAAGCAGTGAGTAAGCTCAACCTACAAAGAATACCACATAGTGATCCTTATAGGGTTACTTGGCTCAACAAGGGCCCACAGCATGTTCTTGTGAATGAACAAACTTGGGTGGAGTTCACTATAGGAGGCTACAAGGATAGAATCTTGTGTGACATCTTGCTAATGGATGGTTACCACCTACTCCTAGGTAGGCCATGGCAGTTTGACAGAAAAGTAATACACCATGGAGAGAAGAATGCCTATACATTTCAAAATGATGGAATCACCTATAAAATTTAGTCCATAGGAGACCAAGAAGAGGGCTAATCAAAGGGTTCTAATGTGCTTCTAGTTGGTGAGTGGGGTTTGCAATTGTGGTAAAACCAAAAGAAGACAACAAGGAGAAGAAAGTATGCATTCCTAAAGAAGTGCAACAGGTCCTAAATCATTTTAAGGACATTATCAGTGATGGAACACCAGCAACCTTGCCTCCTCAACATGTCATAAGTCACCAAATTGATTTCATACCCGGAGCTTCATTGCCCAATAAGGCAGCCTATAAAATGACAATGTATCAAAACAAGGAGGTAGCCAAGAAAATACAAGAACTCTTAGACAATGGACTAATAAGAAAGAGCATCAGCCCATGTGCAGTACCTACCGTTTTGGCCCCAAAGAAGGGAGGTACTTGGAGACTTTGCACTGATTCTAGAGCCATAAACCAGATTACAATCAGGTATAGGTTTCCCATTCCAAGAATTGAATATTTGATGGATTGTTTAGGAGGTGTTGAATACTTCACCAAGATAGACCTCAAGAGTGGTTACCACCAAATCAAAATCAAGGAGGGTGATAAATGGAAGACAACCTTCAAGACCACAAACGGACTTTATGAATGGCTTGTTATGCCATTTGGACTCATAGATGCTCCTAGCACATTCATGAGACTCATGAATGAAGTACTCAAAGACTATATTGGTAAATTTGTTATTGTTTACTTAGATGACATCTTGATTTTCAGCAAGTTTAAAGATGAACATCTTAAGCATATAGAGATTGTATTGAGGAAACTATGTGATGAGCAACTAACCATCAATTTGGAGAAATGTGAGTTTATGAAACATAAATTGGTATATCTTGGGTTTGTAATCTCAAGAGGTGATTTTAAGATGGATACCTCTAAAGTGGAAGCCATAATCAGTTGGCCTACACCTAAGACAACAAGTGAAGTAAGAAGTTCTCATGGCTTGGCACAATTCTATAGAAAGTTCATCAAAGGATTTAGTGAGATATGTGCACCCATGCTTGATACAATCAAAGGAGGTATGAAAACCAAGTTTCAATGGACAAAGGAAGCACAAAGAGGATTTGATCTCTTGAAGACAAAGGTGGCTACCTAACCAGTACTCATTCTTCCAAGTTTTGACAAGCTCTTGGTCATTGAATGTGATGCAAGCAACATAGTGGTTGGAGAAGTTTTAAGCCAAGACAATACATCGGTTGCATTTTCAATGAGAAGCTCAATGATGCCAACAAAAGGTATTCCTCTTATGGTTTGGAGTTGTATGCACTTGTTCAATCTCTTAGGAAATGGAGGCATTATTTGCTGCCTAAGGAATTTGTGGTTTATACTGATAATCAAGCTCTTAGCTTTCTTAATTCTCAAGAAAAGTTGAATCACAGACATATTAAATGGGTAGAGTATTTGTAGTCATACACCTTTACCATTAAACACAAAAAGGACAATGTAATAAAGTAGTTGATGCATTAAGTAGAAGGTTGCTAACTATGCAAGAAGTGCAACTCAAAAGTATTGGAGTGGATAATTTCAAAGATTTGTATCAAGATGATGAAGACTTTGTTGTTGCCTATAAGGTTTGTCAAGAGTTTGGAAACCATTTTCATAGTGAATATGCAGATTACACCTTACAAGATGGACTTTTGTTTAAGGGAGGACAACTATGTGTACCTAAAGGGTCTATGAAAGAGAATTTGATGCAAAAGAAGCATAATGGATGCCTAAGTGGACATTTTGGTTTGAACGAGACTTTGGAACCTGTCCAAAGATTCTACTATTGGCCTAAGATGCAAAGAGATATCAAGAAATATGTGGAACAATGTGTGGTTTACCAAAGAGATAAAGGTACCTCTTCCAATGTTGGTCTTTATCAGCCTTTACCTATCCCAAACCGGCCATGGGAGTGTGTAAGTATGGATTTTGTTGTTGGTTTTCTTAAAACTAAATCAGGTTTTGATAGCATCTATGTTGTGGTAGATAGGTTTAGCAAGGTGGCCCATTTTATTCCATGTAAGGTCACTCATGATGCTAGTCACATTGCTCATTTATTTTTCAAGGAGGTTATTAGAATTTATGGTTTACCTATCAGCATTGTATCAGATAGAGATGCAAAGTTTATTGGTCATTTTTGGAAGACTTTGTGACAGAGATTGGGTACTAACTTGTCTTTCAATTCAACCTATCATCCCCAAACAGATGGTCAAATAGAGGTGGTCAATAGAACACTTGGAAACCTTCTTAGATGTCTAACAAAGGAGTATGGACAAGCTTGGGATCAGATCATCCATCAAGTTGAGTTTGCCTACAATGACAGTGTGAATAGATCCACCAGTAAAAGCCCTTTTGAAATTGTGTATGGCCTTCATCCTAGAGGTGTTTTGGAGCTCAGAGATGTTGGAAAGAAGGGACAATGGAGTGGACATGTTGTGAACATGGCTCAATCCATGCAAGAGGTTCATGAGTAGGTTAGGACATCCCTACTAGACACCTCTCAAATAATCAAGGAAAAATTAGATGAGAAAAGACCGGATATACAATTTGCAATTGGGGACATGGTCATGGTTCACTTGAATAAAGAAAGACTTCAGAAATGTGTCCCTAATAAACTTCAAATGAGGAGGACTGGCCCTTGTAAAATCTTGGCAAAGTATGGCAACAATGCTTACAAACTAGACCTACCCGGAGATATGGCTTTATCTCCCATCTTCAATGATGCAGATTTGGTGCAGTATAAGGGCACACTTCCAGAGGAAGGTAGTAGAGTCTCAGAGGTCTCTCAAGCACTTTCAAACTTGCCCTTACCACCTCCACCCATGCCACAAGACGAGAAGGTGTTAAACTCTAGAGTTCTCAAGCAAACAAGGCATACCATCTATATGGAGCACATGATCAAATGGAAGCACCTTCCAGCATCTGAGGCTACTTGGGTCCCTAAGGCATAATTTTCTAAGCTTTGAGTTCCCCTTTCTTTGTTTCCTAAAGGAGTCACTTGACTTCTTTCTCATTGGGGGAGTATGGTGCAGGAGCACCTAGTTTTGAAAGCATGTTCTAGTTTTTGGTGTGTTAGTCTTTAGGTTGGTTTAGGTTTGTGAATAATGGACTCCTCATAATTCCACATGTGTGTTTGATATTAATTTGTAGGATGAATGTCAATTAGGTCATGTATTTACTCAATTTTGGCTTATGAGCCCTTGTAAGCCTAAAATGGCATAAACTTGCATTTTGGTGTCAAACGTCTTGAAAAGCCTCATTTGGCATTGAGAAATGTCATTTTAGTGTTTGTAAGTCATTCTAGGAGGTTTAGGATGAGTGACAACGCATAAAATGTAAAAATGCACTTTTTGGCAAAGGTTGTCAATGTTGCTCGACAACATTTTACAACTTTTCAGCAACTTTTTGCACGTTTGAGTACATCGGTGGTTAGGAAACCGATGGAGAGTTGGTTAGGATCTATATGGCATATAAATTCTCTAAGAATGAATGTAAATAGGTTGGTGAACGCCTTGAGAAGATTGGAATACATTGTGAAGACCTTTTTCCAGATTTTACCTTGCATTTTCTCAAATTTTGAGCAACAGTCTACACTTCATGGATTGATCTCATAACTGTTCTTTCATGATTGCTTTATACATGTCTTTGTCGTGGTTAGAAGGTACTTGAGTTAGTTTTTAGTGCAGGTTTGAATTGAGTATTTGATTTTATATTGCTCTCGGCCTGAGCAAGGGTTTTAGGGCCCAAACATGGTTCCAACTTGAAGTCCTTAAGTTTTGCTCCATAACCCTCAGGACTCGAGCCATGGAAACTTTTAAAGTATATATAAGATTTGTTTTGGTTTGGAAGCAATTAAAAGGCCATTTGACATCATTTCCTAGGTGAGCTCAGTCATAGCCCGGTTAGGAAAATGATTGAAAATTTGCAAGTGCTTGCAGGGTTGATTAGTTTTGAAGATGCCAAGTGTTTGGCATGAGTAAGTAGGATGTGTCATAGCCTATGTGGAATATTGGAGGTGTGGCAGACCAGGGAAGACATTAAACCCTTTGAAGAAGACCACAAAGTTCCAAAACCCTTCAAAAATGTCATTTTCAGGTTTTGTACTTGTACGGACAGATCTGACCTTTCCATTTGATGAATCCAAAATTTCATCCAAAAGGGTACTCACATCATAAAAGCATTTTCTAGGGTCTTTGAGACATTTTTAGTAATTCCATAAAATCGGTTAGGTAGGGCTAATTAGGGCTCTAAGGCTACTAGGCCTAGAAAAATAGGAGAAAGACGAAGCAATGAAGAAATGAATGAAAACCAATTGCAAAACTAGTTGATTGGAATGGAAATACCTTAAGAACACCTATTACAACCCTTGCAAGCATATGCTAGAAGATTACTAGTTTGAGGTTGGATTTACCCTTGTGAATCTCAACCATGCCTGAGCAGTCATTGAGCACAATTTGATTGGGAACAATCCTAGAGAGTTTAAATGTTTTGATTTGTGGAAAGACCGGTGTAGAAAGAAGGGAGCCCACTAACACATGACTCAACTTCCTATTGAGTAAGGACAAACTCTCTTTGGGAACCCCTCCCCATCAGAAGGACATGTAGCAGGAGGATGTGTAGGAGGAAGAGGAAGGCATGTAGGAGGAGGAAGGAAGGTGTTAATGTTGGCGATGAGGTACCCCACTTGTGGCCTCACCTAGAGTAGGGACTAGGCTAAAAATCCTTGTACTTAACTGATAAAAAAAGAAGACTACTAAGATAAAAATAAATTAAATAATATAAACAAAAATAATAATTTTTTAAATAATTTTATAGTAAAATAAAATAACTATTAAGTTAATGAAAAACGAATCTTTATTAGTCATTTATGGCATAGTGTGATGGTTAAAATGTGGCATTGTTGTTGTAGCAACCAAACCCCCACTAAGCCATTGTAATAATGGGCATTGTGCCTTCATTGATCCATTGTGTTGGCAGGTTAAAACCTTCTCATTGATGCTATTGGTATTCACTATAATAACCTAGTACTCCAAACCATCATTTAGCTAGTGTGCTTATTAGCTTTGTGCCCCTGATGTGCTATTGATCTCGTGGGCGCTCATCGACTTTTTAAACCCAATAACCTAATACTCTAAACCCTAATTCAATTAGTGTGCTCATTAGCTTTGTCCCCCTAATGTGCTATTGAACTTGTGGGTGCTCATTGACTTTGTGTCCCTATTGTGTTACTAAGCTCATAGGTTGAACTCGTGGGTGCTCATCAACTTTGTGCCCCTATTGTGTTACTAAGCTCATAGGTTTGAACTATTTGTGTTAATGTTGTGTGTTCATGTTAAAGATGAGGTTCCTCCTTTATGCCTCACCTATTTGTGCTAGACTAAAAAATTTCAATATTATAAATAAAAGAAATAGCTCTTTACTAAGAAATACAAATAAAACAATTCTTAAATAATTGTAAAGTAAAATAAAATAACTCAAGACTACAATTCTCCAAAAAAAAATTAGATAGATATATTTCTATATCAATTAACACATTATTATATTAAGATATTTTCACCAAAACAAACATAAAACTAAATTAACAACAAATGAATATACAAATTTTACTATTATAAAACTACAATAATATTATTCACAAAAGCATTTACCATTAATCTCTACCCACTACATTTTTATCCTATATTTTATTTCCATTTTTAAAATGAGAAGAGCTCTTTTTAACACGTTAAAACCAAAAAAATATAAATAAACAAATAAATTAATTTAGAGATATATGGGTTGACATTATTTTTATGTTCAAATATCTTCCGCGTTATTTTTCATATAAAATAATAAATTAAATTTGTTCTCAATTTTTTTTAATACTATCTTATAGTATTTACAATTCGTAAGTTTTAGTGGACTCTTCCACAATGGAATTTTATTTCTATTTGTATCATCGTTGTATTCGGAATTTTATACAAATATAATATTAATTTCAAAATATCAAACAATTGCTAACCAACGTAATCTGTGTTAGATATACGCTTTCCAATCACATTGGACAGAAAAAAATGTGATCTGATGATGAATCACAACGCATGGTGAAGGAAATTATTTTATAGTTATAAGAAATGTCAACTTTACCTTAGTCTGCGCTGATGTGTCAGATCTCTTATATAATTTCTATGATTTTTCAATTGTGCATGATTCCACGTTGGCATATGCTGACGTGTCATAGCGACTGTTCAAGTAACGCTGGGGTTTGCTTGCACCGCCATCCATGGCAGTAGGTGGGTCGAAACGAGCCCATATTCGCAAGATGTGTGGATATATACAATGTGTATCTCACTATTCACACTTGCAGAGGTCTTGTTTTTTCGTTGAAAACAATGGCAGAAAAAAATCAGAGAACGGAAAGGAATTGAGACTTCTCTTATAAACAGGATTGTGATGAATTTGACTTGTTGAGATATATATATACAATGTATATATCTCACTGTTCCCACTGATGGAATACTTTTCCTGGTATAAACTGTTGGCAGGGACATAAAGAGTGAAAAAAGGGAAGGAAAAATAAAGGTGTTCTGATTAATGGATGTGAGAGTATATATCCAATTGAGATCTAAGAATAATGTCTGTTTTATCAAATATTTTCATATCAATAGTATGTTTTATTGTGGACTATGTTTCATATGCAGTATTTAAGATAATTGCAGTGGTAGCAGTGGTACTGATTCACATGTTGAGGATACCAGGCATGATCATTCTGCAAGTTTTTAGATGTGTAATTCAGTTGATACCCTTTATTTTGGAGCATATTATTAGGCATGTCACAGATTTGCTGTTTACAACAGTTTTTGGGTGTATGGAGGTGATTGAGAGTGCTTGCAGTGCTTTAGTAGGCTTTTTGGTGTCCATGATTTATGACATTTTGGGTCATCTGTACACTGCCCTACATGATTTTGCAGACCTCTTTTCGGCATTCCTGTGGAATGTTATCAAGATGTTTGGTCTCTCTCTGTTGAGCATATGGAACAATTTTGTGGATGCAATAGCTTATTTTATACATAATGTATAATCAATTGATTGTAAGATAAATTTGTTGAAAAGAGCCCATATTGAGCTCGGTAAGTATATATGAATTTGTACTGGGGGATTTTTCCCAGATTCCAATTCTGGAGATTGACAATGTTGCAGCCAAAGAAATCTATGGAGACAATGTTACACTACAGAAGATAAAGGAGTAGGGATATACAAATTCCACCCCATTTGATTGTTAAGAGGTAAGAATTTAGAATTGAAAAAAGTACTTTCCTCTTCATTATTTTTGAAAACTGATTTGCCATTCGGTATTCTAAATGCCTTGCTCTACTCAGCACAATTATTTTAGCTGCTGAATTTGTTAAATTAGCCTACATCTGAATTTATTATCAACAAACATGCCCATCGGAGGATACAAGAATGCTAAGAGACTTTTGCTTAATGAAATGATATGGGGATTAATGGACTGTTATGGTTTTGAGTCCTACCTAAATGCAGAAACTCGAGTAATAATACATTCCCATCCATCCTGCTAACTCATCTGTAAATACTTCAATGCCCATAGTCATTATTGTAGGATAGAAATGCCCATAGGTTGAGGCTAATGGCTCAAATGCTCACCTAAGAATCAGGAGGAAGAGTTAGATCTACAATAGAGATAAATTCTCTGGTAAAGGGTACCCACTGGTCTTCCAAAATGATACCTAATTGCTGGAGGAATCCCCCAAGCCCTACAAGCTGTAATACCCCAACATTTTTTATACCACAGCTTGAAATAGAGTTTACCTGGCCTAACCTGGTAGTAATACATACATTGTTATAATTGTAGTTTCCAATCAACTTGTTGACACGAGAATCTCAATTGGGTAGCAAAATTGGGTTCAACTTTAGGATTAAGAAGATAAAAATTCTTCATGGAATGAAGAAACCAAGTTACTTAAATTGCTGAAAAGGTTGTTTTCATGTTTCAATATTAGTTTAGATAATGCATCTTTTCTTGTTTTGCTAAGAACTGAATCATGTATTAGACAATAGCAGAGAATGGCATAGGTCATAGACCTCATGCCTTGCTTCTCTTTAAACCCAAGCTTTTGGTGTGTGTTCCCTCCTAGGGAGTTTATGTGCAGCCAAGATCCGGACTGGGGAATTTCATATGGGAGTCTTCCCAACTCAAAATTTTAGAGAACAAAAGCTAGGAGATAATGATAGAAGACTATGTAGCTCATAATCAACAAGTTTTAGGTTTTATCCTCCCATACAGGTCAATTCTGTTAAGGGTCAGAACAGAAGGCTATATAGCCCACGAGATTTCTGGTACCTAATAAATTCTCCTAAAAATACAGGAAAACATAGAACACCTGTTTAGCTTTATAGTTTACAGCCATCAAGCGCATAAAGTTGAGTTCATACTGCCACAAATGGCATGCCTTCTGCTTGCACAGAATCACAATCCAAATGATTTTCCATTAAAAATATGCATGTTGTTGTAGCACAATAGGTGAGGCAGACATATGATATAAGTCTTAAGGATGAGGTTGGGATCATGTCTCATATAATTTTCGGGATTGAATATCCATAGATCTTTGACCCTCAACTGAAAAGATATCAGGTAGCAAAACAAATTAGTGAATGATATTAAATCTTTCATTAAAAATAAAAAGAGATGGATCTTTGAAATCAATGGTTTAAA
Source organism: Cryptomeria japonica (assembly GCF_030272615.1). Taxonomy (NCBI): domain Eukaryota; kingdom Viridiplantae; phylum Streptophyta; class Pinopsida; order Cupressales; family Cupressaceae; genus Cryptomeria; species Cryptomeria japonica. The sequence goes on along the minus strand of NC_081409.1, from coordinate 896,209,066 downwards.
AGTTTAAATGACATATAGTAATATAGTAATTCTCAGTTTAATTTTGGTAAAGCATCTTACAAATTGGAGATTTCACAAATCTGTATAAAACATAAAACTCGGTAAATTTGTTGTCCTTTAAAGGTTACCTTGCATCCAATTTTTCTCAATTAATTTTGAAACGCCTTTTGTGATTTATAAGCTCGGGCATTGATGCTATTATTCGCCCTTCAAATTAATTTTCTTCCTGATGAACTTGTTACTCTGATATATAGATATGAACTTTGGTCATATATAGAAACAATAATTCCAGGTGAATCACAGTGTATGGACGGATCGGTCAAAAGTACTATAATACAAACTATCAATTGTATTTGCTCAGTAACTTTCAAACCCTAAAAATCAGAAACCAAGAAATTTTGTACTGTGCTACTTAATTAACAAATTACATGAAATTCAATAGGAGAATAAAAGATGGAGAAATGAAAGTAAACATCATGATCCATTTCGAATTAGTCTTCAATGGCAGATCACTTGCATTAAAAAGATGAACTGCATTGCCTCTGTTTAAAATCTTTTTCATTCCAATCTTTGGACTGTTTTTTTCGTATTGGATTATGAAAAAGAAAATCAGAACACAAAGTAAGATCAGTTGTCAAGAACTAAACAGCAGACACTATCTCTGTTTAAAATCTTTTTCATTCCAATCTTGGACTGTTTGAGAGTTAAAAGTGGCCTATTTGCAGCATTATTTTAAATTATTGCTGCTGACAAATTTTTGGTGGGTCTCAGATATTTTTCATGTTGGGGAAATTAAAAAGCTAATTCAAAATTCTAATTTTGGGGCTTTGAATTTTTTTCAGGTTCCAGAGCTGGAGGAATTCAAACAATTCCATGAAAATCTGGTTGAAGCTGTTGGGCACCAAATGGGAATGGAGAATTGCCCAACAGAAATTGAAGAGGCAAATCTTTTGTGTTTTGGAAGATCCAAATGGATCTAGGATAATATAATACAGATTATTCATTAGATAGCTCCAATATATTTGATTCATGACCTTCTCCAATGAGGAAGTTTTATTCATTGCAATTCTTATGAACATTGTAGGGTTTTATGGCATTGTGGATTGTTGGTTACAAATGTTCTAATAGATCTTGACTGGTTTTAATATTACGTAAGGAGTTCCAATCTGATGCCAAGACCTTTTATGAAGTGTATCCCAAATAAACATCAAAAGGTTTGTGCTGGGAATCACACATTAAGAGAAGTTAGTTTTATCGTAGTGGACGTCAAATGAATTAAATCTTATCCTTGTTTCAGATGTAAGATATCGTCATATCCATAATTTAAACAGGAGCATAACACAAAAATTTATAATTTTTTTTACAAAAAAAATCTTTATCAAATAACATTCTTTATATGATAATCAATTATGCACATTCAAAAATAATATAATATTATCTCTTATAGAATCATAAGCACATGACTATAAGGCAGCAAGGGTTAGGCTGAGGTCTTATAGAGAGGGTTTCCTAAAAAAATAGAGTTGAAGTTGCTGAGATATTTTAGGAAAATTTTAAAGCTGCTGGTCCCATGAATTTGGTACTCGAGTGCAGCTTAAAAATTTAAGTTCCGAAATTTATGGAAGCTAGAGGTCTCATGAAACAAGTAAAAAAAAAATCATTTTCCCTTCAAATCATATTTTTAATAAAAATCTAACTTTAAATGTTTGAAGTGGCACATAATCCCCTCTCAAGAGAAGTCTACTATAGAATCTTGAGTTTTATTATAGGTCTAAATTACAAAATAAAACCTATCCTAAATTTCAACTAATATGTCAATTTTTAATCAATATGAATTAAATAGCTTAATTAAGAATAAAGAACCTTACTATAATAATAACATAAAATTGGACAACATAATATATTATTCACAAGAAGTTAAGAAATCTTAAATTAAATTTCCAAAAGAAATCAAATTTATTGAAATAATTAAATAATTTTCTAATTAAATTATTCTATATCCCACTAAGGAGACACATAAATGAGGAATGAATTTTATCTCTCACCATTGAATCAATTATAACCTAAATTTGTCATAACTTCAAATATTGTTTTTTTGGGGGGAAGTTGACGAATATTGTGTTTTAATTTTTTCTGTGAATGTAAATGTGTGGCTGAAAAGTGTGGAATTTGCAAAAGAGAACTAAACAACATCAAACACACACATGAAACATTATGTTAGAGTTAGAGATCAAAATAGAAACCAAACTAAGTTAGCTTCAAAATCAAGAACCCCAAGCACGTCTCATGTTCCTCTATTTCCAAGGATCTTCAAAATTCAAGGTGGCTCTCACTTGGAAGAGCACTTGATCTTTTAGATTTCAACCTAAAGAACGAGCTTGAAGGATATGCCAAGATCAAAATGAACGCAACTAAGATCCTAGCTAGATGATCAAATGATATGAAAAAATGAAATGCAACATATGAGATTAAGATTGGTTCCAAATTGAAAGTTTAGGTGTGCTAATTAAACTAACATGGAGATTGCTATGAAATTGATATACAATGACTATGAATTAAGCTAGAATGAAAATGGGATTAGCATGATACTATCAACATGATGAAAGTTAAACTAGCATTTAACTAAGATGATCTAAGTTCTTGAAGATGACAAATTGAGCTCCTTGATAACCTACAAAATGACTATAAGTTTGATGCACAAGATGATGGATCTTTTAGAGTGAAGAAAGGGGTCCTATTTATAGGAAAAATAGAGAAATGGATGGTTGAGATTGAGCAATCTCAAAAAGGGATAGGATGGAAAGTTATCAATCCATGAGGGGAATTCAATCCAATCCCAAGTTGACAAATGTCACCTTGAGATGTCTTGAGAGGATGCTAAGAAAGCATTAGGGATAACCTCGAGGGATGACATCATTGGATAATGTTATAATCCAAGGGAGCATGCTATTGTCCAAGAGGTAAACTCTTGTGCAAATTTGAAGGATGGCCAAAGCGAGAACCATCATGGGTTAGGGTGATGTCTTGTAAGAGGCATCAAATGCCTTAGAAGACTTTACAGGTTAATTTGTAAGAGCCTTACAAATTTGGAAGACTCAACAAGTTAACTTGTTGAAGAAGATAAAGTCTTCAACACATTTTGAAGACTTTCCCCAAATTTGGAGAAGTGGCTTCCCCAAATTTAGGGATGTGACATGATTAGAAGAATTAGATTAATTAATGAAGGGTTAGAGGGGTTCTAGAAGAATATTAGCATGCTAATGGAAAATGTAGGAGAACGCAAGTGGAGGGAAAAAGACATTTTTAGATAAAATAAAATATTTATTTTAGCCAAAAGGGGTGCAACTTGCATTTGTAGGATTTTGCAAGTGGGGGGACTATTCACAAATAAATAATGATTTATTTAAATGCAAAGAGATTTTAATCGAATGTAAATTCAATTAAAAGGGAAAAAATGGGGTTTTATTCAATTAAATGGCTAAAGGGTACTTAATCAAACCTTAGTTTAATTAATAGATTAGGCTCAAAGAAAAGGATTTTAATCAAATCTTTAATTTGATTAATAGGCTAATTGGAAGAATAGGGATATTAATTAAACCTTAGTCTAATTAATAGGCAAATAAATGATGATAAATGAATAATTAGTTTTGCAAGTTTTAGATGTCTACATTTTGCCCCTCTTTTAAGCGACGTGTGACCACATGTTAATTCAAAGAAAAATGCTCGATATGTCGCCCAAATTCTTGATATGGTGTTGTCAACAAAATTGTCGATATAAAGCCTTGGTTATGAAGAATTGATTCAATATGGAATTGATGTCAATATGCCCTCTCGAGAGATAAATTGAGATAAATTACGATTTTCATAGCAGTGTCGCAATGCACGACGATTTTTGAAATTTTTGGATGATGTTAATTTTTTGAATTTTTCGATATTTAGTTGTCGATAAATGTTATTGAAAAGAATAGCTTAGAATGATGAAGAGACTAAGTGGGCATAGCATTTACATGCCTCACACGTCCATTGAGGCACCACAGTCGCTTGCGTCAGCATAGGCTATATAAACCCTCAAGGGCGCATTTCCACCTCATTTGTGCACTTGGCATTTAGAGAGTGGAGCTTGGAGAGGAGAGAAGAAATGCCCCCCCTATCACAAGCATCGATTCAAGAAGGTCGGGTGCTACAATCGACCAACGGAGTATGGCCCACCAGTAAGTTTGAATTTCTAACCTTCTCGTGTGATTTGTCGCAATTTATTTTATGTTTTTGATAGATTTTTCAAGTTTTGTCACACAGTCGTACGGTAGGTTTTATTTTTTTCGTTGTTGATTTCTTTTAGTGCATTTGTTTTTTCCGTAGCGCATATGTTGAGTTTTCTAGTGCATATATTAATTGTTTTAGCGTATATTTTAAGTCGTACAGTGCATTTGCATTAGCGCATTTGTTGATTGTTTTAGCGAATTTGAAATAGTGTTGAATTTGTTGAAAATTTTAACATGTGCAAACTACATTTTTGGGTTTGTTATGATGTTTTGCACCTTGTCGATGTGTTGATATGTGTCGATTGCATCTGTTGAGATGTGAGATGTCAAAAAGTCAATCTAGGGTCGGTATGAGTCATTGTTCGATAGGAGTCAATGTCAATATGGTTCAAATTCGATATGGGTCACATTGGTATGGATCCTGATTATCGATATGAGTCAAATTTTGATATGGGTCAAGTGTCGATATGGTTCAAATTCGATATAGGTCAAGTTAGTATGGATTTTGATTATCGATATGAGTCAAGTGGTGATATGGGCCAAGTGTCGATATGGGTCAAACTGATTTGATATGGGTCAAACTTGTCGATATGGGTCAAACTTTGTCGATATGGGTCAAACTTGTCGATATGGGTCAAAATTTGTCAATATAGGTCAAACTTGTCGATATGGGTCAAACTTGTCGATATGATACTTGATATGCATCTGGGATTGATTGATTCAACAGATTGTGATATGATACTTGATTCGATATGAGACTTGATGCGATATGATACTATGAATTCGATATGATTCTTTGATTTTGATACGAGACTTTGATTTTGATATGATGTGTAATGTTGATACGATAAAATAAAGTAAACCCACCTAGTTGTTGAGAGTTTATGTTTGGAAACCCTTTGTGTGATATCGTGACTATCTTCACTCAATAGATGCCCTGCTGATTGAGTATATATGTGTAATTCCTTGGGATAGGTAAACTAATATGGTTGTGATGTGTTGAAATAGGAACCCTTACGTGTTCTTCAACTTCAAGAGAGATGCTCGAAGACACTCTCCATGCGAGGATGATTGACTGATGATGATCGAGAAGTGCTCGAGGCTTGTGGATTGATACACCTGCTACACATGCCTTCCTACCAGAAGAACAAAGCACTTTTGATGGCTTTGGTTGAGCGATGGCACAGTGATCATAACACCTTTCACTTGCCGATAGGAGAGATCATAGTCACTCTTGGGGATGTTTATCGGATTCTCCAGATTCCGATCACCGATGAGCTAGTAGTATATGATGTTGAGGAGGTTGGCGGGACCAACGCACTGCGAGAGATTTTGGTGATCCCAACATTGTTGGATATTCAGTGCCTTGGAAGGATATGGTGGACAGATATGCCCCACTCCCCTCAGTTGTAGCTGAATTGGTAGGTGGTTTCCTTTTGTTGGATAGGAGATCACATGGGTTATCAATTGGATGGGGTTGTGTGTTATGACAGATGGTTCGATAGAGGACCCAATATGCATGGGGCATATGTTTACTTGCCCACCTATATCATGAGTTACATCAGGTGGTGTACGATCGAGGGGCCAATCTAGCAATAAGATGCACATTTATTCAGATTTGGGCTTGGGAGCACATAACCATCTCTTGTCCAATAGTACAGAGATCTTGGCCTATTGGGGCACCCTACATTTTCATGTAAAGAGAGGCAGCTTCCCAACCCATGCTCGGGAATTTGGATTATTGGAGGCGCATGATAGATGATATGGACTCAATGGTATGGTGACCATACTTAGATTGTGAGCCATGGCCAGAGGATGGGACAAAGCTTCCATTTTTATTTCAAAGCAGTTTTTCACTTGGGAGGACCACTTATGTGGTCAAGAGATTCATTCCTCTAAGGGTTTACCATCAGTTTGGTCGGCCACAACCGATGTCACAGGGTATGACCTTGTATGCGAGAGTGTATAAGGAGAGAGCAGAGTGGGGGCCAGCACTGATTTATGTGACCACTAAGGTAGAGTTCCTCTCTCTTTCTTATGTGGTATGGGACATGAGGTGGGTCATGACAAATGCAGGTATGGTCGATGAGTATGCTCGCTACTTCGCTACTCGCAGACGACTAACAGGGCTAGGAGATCCAATCCCTTATATTGATGAGGTTGATGATGATATGACCAGGGCGGAGGAGGAGGCCAATGAGGTGGTAGGTAGGGTCGAGGGAGAGGTGAGGGTGGTGAAGGGGATGATGGGCAAGACAACGAAGGAGATGGGAGAGAAGCAGGTGGATAGGGAGTGAGAAGTTGAGGAGGAGGATGGAGACAACAACTAGGTCGAGGAGAACTTTTACAGCTAGAAGTCGTAGCAGCAGTTGGAGGTGGCAAGGAGGAGGAGGGCTTAGATGATGAGGGATATAAGAAGGGGACCGATGAGTCCAGAGATGAGGAGACTGAGTCTGAGGAGGTAGGTGGTGGGATAATTGGATTGGGCGAGATAGTAGTTGAGGAGAAGGAGGAGGACCCCCAACCTCTCACTATACGATGCACGATAGAGATGCCCCTACCTTCCTCAAGAAAAACTAGTGGTGCACCAACCAGAATACCACAAGATCCACAGGCTCTAAGGTTGTCATGAGTTCACATTTTAGTGCCACCACACTAGGAGCAGGCATAGATAGTAGGGTTATAGTCCTTGGTTCAGAGCCTTCAAACCCAGCTAATACAGGCTCAGGGCAGGATTGCCCAATTACAGGGTGCTCAGACCCATCTCACACAGGCTCAGGCTCAGATCACACGGTTGTAGGCACAGGTGGCACAATTGACGACCGAAAGAGATACAGAGATAGAGCGGCAAGGTTGTGCAAAGGAGATGGTGCAGGCACTACAACAAGTGGTCACACGGGGTGTTACAGGGGAGACTATTAGGAGTCGCATTTATCAAACAGAGTGGATTGTATACTACAAGACTTTGTACTTCCAGGTGGTGCCCCCAGAGCAGTGAGCTCCTAGTTATGTTGCTAGCTCTCAACATGGTGGTTCCTAGAGGCGAGGAGGTAGTGAGGGTGTTATGGGTCCTAGGAGAGATCCTCCTAGTGGTGGTGCGGGTGCAGGTAGCTCTGGGGCCAAACAGTCAAATTCAAGAGGCAACCACTCTTAGCCTCCTCCTTGATGATGATGATGATGTACCCTTAATGTACTATGTATTTTGGACAATTCCCTCAATATGTACATTGTTGCATTTTGATTGATTTGATATGATACACATTGATTGATTTATAGATGTTGATGTCTCTTGATTCATGTACCTTGTTATTGATGTGATATCTAGGGACTTTGGACATTTATTGTTTCACTGATGATTCATTATGACATATCTTTGATTTTCCTTCAGATCAACATGGGTCACACATGTGTATGATGATATGATACTAGATATGTTTCTACATGTTAAGGATGCCTTTATTTTGATGAGCTATATGATATGTATGATCTATATGACTTTTGTTGTGATAATGCAAATTATTGCCTATGTGATGTGTGCGATGATGTGATTTTATGATGCTATGATCTATATGTTTTGAAGGTGATATGCTTAAGGTGTTTTGATGATGAATATGCTTAACTATATGTTTTGTAGGTGATATGATTAAGATGTTTTGATGATGATTATGCTTATAAATGTGTTTTATGATTTATAATGTGATGAATGTATGTATTTTATTGTGATGCTAAATGCAATGCATGAATGTACATGGATGAATATGTGAATGTGTTTAACATGTTTGTGTCCTTTTTGCATGTTTTCGATTTGATATGGTAATGTTCATGTATGTGAATGTACTTTGATATGAGATGATAATGATGATGCATCTAATGCAATTTGATTAGGATATGATAATGATGTGAAATGTATCCTGAAAATGATATAAGAATGATAATGATAATGATAATGATATGAGACTATGTGAGATGTAAAATGAGAATTATAATGATAATGATATGAGACTATGTGAGATGTATCTTGAAAATGAGATGTAAAATGAGTGATAATGATAATGATATGAGACTATATGAGATGTATCTTGAAAATGAGATGTAAAATGCAACTAATGCACTGCTTAATATGGTAATGCAACTAATGCACTTGTAAAATGATGTAAAATTGTACATGTATCTAAATATGGTTGGAACGTGATATGAAATGAGCTATTATAGTGCAATCTAATGATCCATGATAATACAATGAAAATGCAATCAAATGCGACTTTAACATGATATGATAATGATAATACAAAGCTTAATATGATGTGAAAATTATAATTCAATCTAATGCAAAGCTTGATATCATATGAAAATGATATTGCAATCTAATGCAAATCTTGATATGATATGAAAATGATAGTGCAATCTAATGAAAAGCTTAATATGACCACTATATGAAGTGCACTCTCGTTACTAATGTTTCCATTTGTTTTGATCAAATTACCAGTGCTTCCCTTTTTTTCATCATCGAGCCTTGATTTGTTGAAAGTTGATACAAGCATCATGGTATAATTAAACCATAATGACCTGAGTATAACTTACATGGATGTTGATATTTCAAGACGGAACAAGCGTCGAGGTATAATTGAACCAAGATGACCTGAGTGTTGCTTGTGTAAAGTAGACAAGAGTTAACCTTAGTCCAATATAAATCCAAAATGTCCTCGGTGATATGTTCCTGATCACATCGTAAGACAAATTTGCATAGTAGAAGGCTTCACTCCCAAACAACAAACAAAGAAAACATCACATTAATTTCTTGCTTCTCTAGTCTTTGAGACATCCTTGTGTTGCTTAGGAGATATGACAAGCAAAAATCGACAACCATAAGTAAGCATGCATGCTATCTAAAGTGTATTCTTGTCAAATAAAACTTCTTGCAAATAGATCTTTTGTTCAATTGTAATCAGTTCAAGTCCTTGATGTCTATCCTTGATGGTTGCGCTCTCATGTTGTTGTGTTCACCATTGGTTGTTCTGATCCTTATTGTCTTACTATGTTTTTGGTCTGGTGTCTAAACCCACAAGGTGAAATGCCCCCAGCAAGGTTAGGATTTTTCGCCTTGTTGCCGATACTACTTCGATATCGATATGTACATTTATCACCAAGACATGGTGGGATATGATTCGGATAACTTATTCAGATAATCAAGGACAATGACTATGCTAAGTATGTCCGGTATAACGCTACGCGTATAAGTGTTATGTGATGGCTAGCTTAGATCAAATGGAGCCAAAGATATGATACAGGTACTAATAGATAGAGGAGTTTCTCTATCACAAATAGCGCATGTTGCCAGGTTTTCACCACTTGTTTTTATTGCACTTTTCGATTTGTTTTTCATTTTTTTGTATTTTTTTAATTTTTTTATGCCACAAGGTGCCTGTTTACCAGGTTTTCACTCTACTAATGATTTTTTTAAATATTTTTAATTTTTTTTTCTTTTTCGCTTGATCTGTGCATTGGACGACTCAAGTGTAGAATTTCTTCAAATGGATGTTGTTAGTTGGCTCATCAAGCACGTCCACTTCTAAAGTTGATAACTGATATGGCCCCAATTTGTAAGCTAATATGATGACAAAGGGTCCCAACCAATTAGGTTCAAATTTCCCCTTCTTTTCCTAATCTTGTCGATTTCAGGGACTTTCTTTTAGGACTACATCACCAATTTTGAATTCCCTTGGTATGACCTTGTGATTGTAGCTTCAGCACATTCATTGTTGATATGCCTTGAGATGATCAAAATCGCGTTGTCGGCATTTGTCTAGCAGCTCTATCTCTTGCAGTCCGTTGACTCGATACTCTTCATCTAGAATGAGGTCTTTCAATTATACACCGAGTGATGGAATTTTTACCTCAATAGGTAGGATAGACTTTGATCCATACACCAATGAGTATGGTGTAGCTCGTGTGGGTGTATGGATACTTGTTCTGTATGCCCAAAGTGTAGTATTAAGCTGGACATGTCAATCTTTACTGGCATCATTCATTGTCTTCTTGAGGATCTTCGAGATTGTTTTGTTTGAGGCCTTTGCTTGGCCATTCCCTTGTGGATGATATTGTGTGGAAAAGTGATGCTAGATATGGAATCGCTCACACAGTTCTTGTGCATCTTGATTCTTGAAAGGTCATCCATTATCCGTGATAATAGAACTAGGAATGTCATATCGATAGATGAGGTAGTTCAAAATGAAGGAAGATATCTTCTTGCTGATAATTAAGGTCAATGGGACTTCCTCAATCCACTTAGTGAAGTAATTAGTGGTTGTGATGATAAACTTGTGCCCATTTGATGAGGAAGGATGATTTTTTCCTATGAGGTCAAGTCCCCATTGGCAGAAAGGCCATGATGTGGTGAATGGTTGTAGCTCCTGGGCTAGTGCATGTATAAGATTGCCATGGATTTGGCCTTTTGGACATTTTATGGCAAACTAATATGATTCTTTTTCCATGGTTGGCCAATAATAACCCATCCTTGAAGTTTCTTGGCGAGAGTAGGACCACTTGAATGTGTGCCACAAATACCTTCATGAAGTTTTTGCAAGGCGGTTTCAGATTCGTTATGATCAAGACACCGAAGAAGAGTACCATCAAGACCTTAGTGGTAAAATGTGTCAACAATTAGGGTATAACAGGTTGCTTGATGAATAAAGTTGCATTTCTGGTTTTGGGATAGGTCTAGTGGAAGGATATTTTCTTTTAGGTAGGTGTAGATCTTTCCATATAGGGGGGAATCAAAACCGTCTAGGGTATAGACGACTTGGGATTCCGAGATGTCATAGGCAGGGGAAAACAATTGTTCCACTAGGAATTCATAACAATTTTGTTTCTCTAGTATTTTTAGGAGTGAGGCAATGGTGGCCATTGCATCAACATCTATGTTGTCCACCCTTTAAATCTTCTCAAATATGATTTGTACAAAGTATTTCTTAAAATTATCCACCATGTGTTTGTAGGGCATCAACTTGTCGTCCTTCGTCTGATAGTCATCATTGACCTGATTGATAACTAATTGAGAGTCCCCATAGACTTTCAATTCTATGATTTTCCACTCCATGACTTCTTTGATACCTATCACTAAAGCTTCATACTTAGCGATATTATTGGTGCATGGGAACATCAACTGGTAGGATCTCAAAATTGTGTGTCCTTTTGGAGTGTCAAACAAGATGTCGACACCTAATCCATGTTGTGTATAGGACCCATTAAAGTATAAGATCCATTGCTTTAGTGTAACAATGAGCACATCTATATCTGAAAATTCCACATGTAGTAGGTGTTTGTTTGGTAGTGGTACTTCTGCTAGTTGATCTGATATTGCTTGTCCTTTGATAGCCCTTTGTTCTGTGTACTGAATGTCGAACTCGCTTAGGATCATGACCCATTTTTATAACCTCCCTGTGAGAGCGGCTTTGTTGAGTAAGTATTTTAATGGGTCGATCTTCCCCACTAGCTTGGTAGTATGAGCTAACATATATTGTCGTAACTTTTGGGAAACAAACACCACAGCTAAACAAGATTTTTTTGATGAAGGTGTAATTGAGTTCGTAGTCATTCAACATCCTGCTAATGTAATAAATGTGGTGCAGGAACACCTAACACAAAGGCACAAAAGGAGTCAATAAGAGGATAAAAATCAATTCATAAGTATATTCAATTAAATTTTCTTTTGTAATGTCATTTTGAGTCAATATGAATCAATATGTAAGGCTAAAAGAGCCCATTGTAATGAGTTGTCCAAGTTGTCCTAATAAGGTCTTGAATTAGTCATCTAGTAATATATGTATAAAATAACCTTGGAGGGGTAAAATGGTGATAAAAATACATCATTATTCCATCCTAATATATTTTGAGGGTTCTTTTGAAGGTTTAAAGTCATTTGAGTCAAAAGTTGTAAAATGCAACTTTTCAAAAGTTGTAAAAAGACCAAAATGGGAAGTTGTATGGTCATAAGAGGAAGTTGGGTAGTTGTAACTTCCATGTGAAGATGAAAAGGCTATAAAACTTTGTAATGGTCATTCATAAGGGTATGTAAAAATTGGAGAAGGAATTGGAAAGCATTGGAAACATTTTGGTATCATATTTTCATTGTTTTCAATCTCTTGTTTTGTGATCTTGGAAGTTTTTCCTCTTGTTTCCAGGGCTGGTATGGCCATGTAAAGCCTGGAAACAAGTGTATTTTCATAATGATAGTGTATTATATTGAATAATGTTTCCATTGCTTTTGGTTTCAGTTTATTTCATTCAGTTTTGAGAAAGTTGTGAATGTTTTGGTGAAAACCGTTTGGAACTACCCAAAACCTTGACTCACAGCGACCAGTTTTGGCACAATCATCATAACTTTGGATTTAACCGTTGGATTTTTCTATAATTTAGAGGAAAGTTTTATAGCTAGCATTTATAAAATCAGACTAGAGAGATTGTTTGTATGATTAATATTTTAAGAGTTATTAATGACTGTTCATGACTCTAATTTCATGACCAGAATAGAGTAAATTTTCTTAGTTTGGACAAATTCTTGGTTTTCATTTACAAGAAATGAATAGATGAAGGGTTTAAATGATTCAGGTTTAATGCATGATATATGGATCTACAATCATTATGGATTTATATATATGGAGAGATTTGATAATGGTTATTTGATTGATGTTTTCATGATGATCTGCATCAAATTGGTATCAGAGCTAAAAGAGCCTGAGTGTGTGGGTAGAACGCCGAAGGAGGCAATCCACACCAGGACCTAGCCATGAAGGATTTGTTATTTGGATTTTTTTGATGATTTTTTAGTTGCAAGGTGCTCATCCATCTAGCTGCAAGAAGGCAGACAAGGAAGGTCTGTCAAGGACCAAAGGGATGGTTCATTGATTGCCAAAAGACTAGGGAGAGAGGCAAATAGGAGAACTCCTAGGTGAGGCAAGGAGGTTGTTGGTGAGGTGATGTAGCATGAAGAGGTGGACATATGGTTAGGAAAAGCACCATTTATGGTAGCCATACACACTCTATTGGAAGGAGTCACATGAAGATTTATTGAAGGGAGATTGCAACATAGTATAGATAATGAAAAAAATAATGAAGAGGCATGAAGAGATAAATATTAATGAAGACAAAGGTGAAGATCTTACTCAAAAATTTCTTGCAGGTTATTTTCATCCATGTTTCCAAGGGACTTGGAAACTTTTCAAAGTCGGGAATATGGTGCAGGAGCACCTAACACAAAGGCACAAAAGGAGTCTATAAGAGGATAAAAATCAATTCATAAGTATATTCAATTAAATTTTCTTTTGTAATGTCATTTTGAGTCAATATGAATCAGTATATAAGGCTAAAAGAGCCCATTGTAATGAGTTGTCCAAGTTGTCCTAATAAGGTCTTGAATTCTAGTCATTTGGTAATATTTGTATAAAATAACCTTGGAGGGGTAAAATGGTGACAAAAATATATCATTATTCCATCCTAATATGTTTTGAAGGTTCTTTTGAAGGTTTAAAGTCATTTGAGTCAAAAGTTGTAAAAGTTGTAAAATGCAACTTTTCAAAAGTTGTAAAAAGACCAAAATGGGAAGTTGTATGGTCATAAGAGGAAGTTGGGTAGTTGTAACTTCCATGTGAAGATTAAAAGGCTATAAAACCTTTGTAATGTTTGTTCATAAGGGTATGTAAAAATTGGAGAAGGAATTGGAAAGCATTGGAAACATTTTGGTATCATATTTTCATTGTTTTCAATCTCTTGTTTTGTGATCTTAGAAGTTTTTCCTCTTGTTTCCAGGTCTGGTATGGCCATGTATAGCTTGGAAACAAGTGTATTTTCATAATGATAGTGTAGTATATTGAATAATGTTTCCATTGCTTTTGGTTTCAGTTTATTTCATTCAGTTTTGAGAAAGTTGTGAATGTTTTAGTGAAAACCGTTTGGAACTACCCAAAACCCTGACTCACAGCAACTAGTTTTGGCACAATCATCATAACTTTGGATTTAACCATTGGATTTTTCTATAATTTGGAGGAAAGTTTTATAACTAGCATGTATAAAATCAGACCTGAGTAATTGTTTGGGTGATTAATATTTTAAGAGTTATTAATGATTGTTCATGACTGTAATTTCATAACCAAAATAGAGTAAATTTCATAGTTTGGACAAATTCTTGGTTTTCATTTCCAAGAAATGAATAGATGAAGGGTTTAAATGATTCGGGTTTAATGCATGATATATGGATCTACAATCATTATGGATTTATATATATGGAGAAGATTTGATAATGTTTATTTGATTGATGTTTTCATGATGCTCTGCATCAAATTGGTATCAGAGCTAGAAGAGCCCGAGTGTGTGGGTAGAGCGCTGAAGGAGGCAATCCACACCAGGACCTAGCCATGAAGGATTTGTTATTTGGTTTTTTCTGATGAGTTTTTGGTTGCAAGGTGCTCATCCATCTAGCTGGAAGAAGGTAGACAAGGAAGGTCTGTCAAGGACCAAAGGGATGGTCCTTTGATTGCCAAAAGACTAGGGAGAGAGGCAAAGAGGAGAACTCCTAGGTGAGGCAAGGAGGTTTTTGGTGAGGTGATGCAGCATGAAGAGGTGGACATATGGTTAGGAAAAGCACCATTGATGGTAGCCATACACACTCTATTGGAAGGAGTCACATGAAGATTTATTGAAGGGAGACTGCAACAGCATATAGATAATGAAAAAAATAATGAAGAGGCATGAAGAGATAAATATTAATGAAGACAAAGGTGAAGATCTTACTCAAAAATTTCTTGCAGGTTATTTTCATCCATGTTTCCAAGGGACTTGGAAAATTTTCAAAGTCAGGAGTATGGTGCAGGAGCACCTAACACAAAGGTACAAAAGGAGTCTATAAGAGGATAAAAATCAATTCATAAGTATATTCAATTAAATTTTCTTTTGTAATGTCATTTTGAGTCAATATGAATCAATATGTAAGGCTAAAAGAGCCCATTGTAACGAGTTGTCCAAGTTGTCCTAATAAGGTCTTGAATTAGTCATTTGGTAATATTTGTATAAAATAACCTTGGAGGGGTAAAATGGTGACAAAAATACATCATTATTCCATCCTAATATGTTTTGAAGGTTCTTTTGAAGGTTTAAAGTCATTTGAGTCAAAAGTTGTAAAAGTTTTAAAATGCAACTTTTCAAAAGCTGTAAAAAGACCAAAATGGGAAGTTGTATGGTCATAAGAGGAAGTTGGGTAGTTGTAACTTCCATGTGAAGATTAAAAGGCTATAAAACCTTTGTAATGGTCATTCATAAGGGTATGTAAAAATTGGAGAAGGAATTGGAAAGCATTGGAAACATTTTGGTATCATATTTTCATTGTTTTCAATCTCTTGTTTTGTGATCTTGGAAGTTTTTCCTCTTGTTTCCAGGCTTGGTACGACCATGTACAGCCTGGAAACAAGTGTATTTTCATAATGATAGTGTATTATATTGAATAATGTTTCCATTTCTTTTGGTTTCAATTTATTTCATTCAGTTTTGAGAAAGTTGTGAATGTTTTGGTGAAAACCGTTTGGAAGTACCCAAAACCCTGATTCATCGCGACCGGTTTTGGCACAATCATCATAACTTTAGATTTAACTGTTGGATTTTTCTATAATTTGGAGGAAAGTTTTATAACTAGCATTTATAAAATCGGTCTAGAGCGATTGTTTGGGTGATTAATATTTTAAGAGTTATTAATGACTATTCATGACTGTAATTTCATGACCAGAATAGAGTAAATTTCATAGTTTGGACAAATTCTTGGTTTTCATTTGCAAGAAATGAATAGATGAGGGGGTTAAATGATTCAGGTTTAATGCATGATATATGGATCTACAATCATTATGGATTTATATATATGGAGAAGATTTGATAATGGTTATTTGATTGATGTTTTCATGATGCTCTGCATCAAAAAGGTTCTTTCCTTTTCTATTCAGTCTTCCTATGCTAGTAATGCCCCCGATGACACTTTCATTGCTGATATGTAGAGAATGAGTGGCTTACCTGCTATTGGTGGCACCAAAATAGGTGGATTCATGAGATATTGCTTGAGTTGATGGGATGATTTTGCACACTTGTCCTCCCATTTGAAAGGTACATTTTTATGAAGTAGATGGTTGAACGGGAGATATTTGTCCGCAAGTTGAGCAATGAACCTTTTGATAGATTGTAGCCTACCTTGAAGAGATCATAGCTGACTAATGTTCCTTGGAGGTGGCATTTCCATGATTGTCTGAACCTTTGCAGGGTCCACCTCAATGCCCTTTTCTGATACAATGTAGCTTGAGTTTTCCAAATGTGACCCCAGAAATACACTTTTTTAGGGTTTAATCTGGTATTAAATTGCTCTAGTCTCTGGAAGCTTTTATCAATAATGTCTAGGTGTCCCTCTCTTGTGAATGATTTGTCTAGCAATTCATCTACACAATCCTCCATTAAAGTATGCATCATGTCATGGAAGATTATTGTCATTGCTCTTTGATAGGTCGCGCTAGTATGTTTCAAACCAAAAGGCATAACATTTCAGCAATATGTACCCCATGAAAATGTGAAAGCCATTTTATCCTGATCCTTTGGAGCTATCTTTATTTGGTTGTAACCTGAGAAATATTCCATGAGTGATAGCATTGCATGCTCTGTCGTGAGGTCCATAATTGTATCGATGCTTGGTAGAAGAAAGCCATCTTTCAGACAAGTGTTGTTGAGGTCCCTAAAGTCAGTCCAGATTTAGATGCTTTTGTCTGACTTGGAGACCGGTACAATGTTGGAAATTCATTCGGCATAGTCGATAGGTCGGATAAAACCGACATCTAGTAGTTTCTTTAGTTCAACTTTGACTAGCAATGCTACATGTGGACTCATCTTTTTGAGTTTTTGTTTAATAGGCTTATCTCCTGGAGCGATTGATAAGTGATGCATAATGAGGTCTGGATCAACTCCCAACATATCTGCATAAGACCAAGCAAATTCGATTTTCTTTTCCTCGAAAAACCTTATGAAACTCGGCTTTTCCTGATCTATGAGTGATTTAGCAAAGTGAATGATTTTTGATATCTCTAATGTAACAATATTTATTGATTGAGTGGGCTCAATCTATAGGTGATCGCTCTTGATAATATTTGGGAAGAGTGTCAAGTCTCTCATCCATCAGTGCCTCAGAGAGGTTTTTACTGTTGGATACACCCTTTCATTTTACTATTTTGCGATATAACACTGTCATTAAATGGTTTTCACCATTAGATCAATTTTGTCTTTTGTTCATTCTGCGAGTAAGAAACTTGGCACTCCCCTAGTTGCAAACATCATCATAGGGTTCACCAGTGGAGCATATTTTCGGGTTTACTAAGCATAAGTATTGGATAGTGGCGTCATCATTTTGAAAGGTTGGTATATCAATGTGTTCAGGTTGTACCTAGTCTATAAGCTTAGGATGTATGAGAGGTAGGGGATTGTTTGGTGGGTCAAGGTTTGTCATTGTAAGAGTCATGATGGAGATGTTATCATAATTGTCAGTAACATGGGTAAGGTCTATAATGGCACTCTCTTCGGTATTTCATGTTTCATAGTGATGCTCCTCATTCTCGTTGGCTTCGTAGATATGTTGTGGTCTAAATTCCAATGATCTAGACCCTGAGATTTGTCCCTCATTGGGTGTGGGTGTATATGTGTGGATTGTATCTACCTAAATGTCTTCAATGACATCATAGCAAGTATCCCATTCATATTCATTTGAGTCTATCTCAGAATCACTTTCTAAAGATACACCACTATATCTGACAAGAATATCGTATGGTGAGAAGAGTTCGCTGATAATTGATACAAGTTTTATCATTTGTGTTGATTCAGGTTACGTGATTTCTTGTACTCTTTGGATTTATTTATAAATAGTCTCCCCCCTTTGAATGGAAAGCTCTTCTTGTTGTGGTTCATATTCATCTTCTCTTTGTTCTCTAATTGTTCTTTTTGTTACTGATTATGTACTGGCTCGATCAAGTCCCGTTATTGCTTGCACATGATGTACCTATTTATAGGAAGCTCCCTCTCTTTGAATAGCAATTTCCTCTTGTTGTTTCTCATATTCTTCATGTTTTGTTAGTTTTGTGTCTTTGCAACTGCTTGATGTATCACTTCTTTCCATGATTCCTCTTTATGTGTTACATTTAATTTTCCATTGGGGATTTGGACGATGATCTTATTTTTGTACAGGTTGAATATGTTGGTCATACCCAAGTCTAGATTTGTCTTTGGTAAGTTGTGAATGGGGTTGAATTGGTTCTGTGATGCCTTCTTGATGCTTGCCAATAGGTCCTTTTGTTGGCATTTGCATGAAGATTCTATTAATGATATGTTATGTTGTCATTGATGTCAATTAAGCAATAATGATATTATTGATATTGTTGTAATATTGTTTTGTAACCGGTAGGAAGAATTTATGGAGTGAATCGATATTGCTATATATTGGAGAGTTGAACCGGTAACCGGTAAACCCTACCCGTTGTTTTTTATAAGCCCTAACCGATTAAGTTTGGTGAATTGGTTATATTGGTTTATGATCTGATGATGAGTGGCAATAATTATGACACATATGACTATTGTATGAAGACAATTTCAAGTGATTTTGGTGAACTGTTGTAACAGTTTTTATCTAGGGAATCAACACGTATATTGCATATAATGCAAAGCGCGTGATGCGTTACTAAGTTCGGTGAAGGGTGATCAAGGAGAGATCTGTTGGCAAATGCACACTCCAATGAGACATTGTAGGTGATTGAAGGTTTTGTCATTGATGGAAAACTTACAATCCTATGACACTAGAAAGGCAATCTACCGGCACTAGTAGTGCCAGACTCTACACCGGCAGTAAAAGGAAGCATACCGACACAGAGGCCGACAGGAATTTTGTTTGTAATATATTTTGTTATTTATTGTAAAATCATTGTAAGTCGACCTGGCAAGTTGTAAAATGACTCATATATATAAGAGATCATTGTAGAACATTTTGTGATAGATGGAGGAATGTAATTAGGTGAAATAGGGCAGACCTATTATGCAAATTATAGATTAAGGGTTTATGTATGAAGCAAAGCTATAAACCGGTACTGGATCTAGCATAGTAGATGTTATTTTGAAGTAGTACAACAGATTGGATTTATATAATCCATTTTGTAAGTCAGTGAGACTTCCCATTTTGTAATTGAGCAGTGAGCTCTAGGCACTTGGCCTTCCTGCATGTGCAGGCCCCTCTTGTAGCAGTAATATTCTCTTATTGGCTAGTAAGTGAATATTGTGGATCACAAATCCCACCAAGGTTTTTCCCACACTGGGTTTCCTCATTAAACTATTGTGTTATGGTGTATTTTTCATGTGGTTGTTGTTATCTCTGTTTATTGCATTACTTTCTGTTTACCGGTATACAGTATTAATATGTTCTACATGTTTTAAGTTAATAAATTGCTTTAACCGGTTAGATATTGATTCACCCCCCCCTCTCAGTATCTGTAGGAACCCTAACAATTGGTATCAGAGCTTGGTCCTCTATTTTCAGAAGCCTAACAAATTGAGGAAGATCTTGACACCGGTAGAGATAGAAAACTTGATGAAGCAATTAGAAGCAGCTCTCTCAGACTATGATACAAAAAAATTGAAAAATATCAAACTTGAAGATGATCTAAAGGCTGCACAACATATTATTCAAGCACTTCAAGAAAATCTTACCATTGCAAGAAACAAGAGAAGAGAACTTTGTGAAAAGATGCAAAATGAAAATGATGAAAAGGAAACGCTTAGTGATTTGATAAGCAAGTTGAAACAAGAGAACATAACAACAAAGAATGAGATGTAGGATACGACTATGAGATTTTGTAAGGAAATTGAAGATAGAAAGAAGAATGAAGAAGATTTGACTAGAAGACTAAGTGATGCTGCAAATGAAAACACCAGACTTGGCTATGAAAATGATTTGTTGAAAATAGATCTGATGCATACACAGAATGACTCAAATGAACTTATGAGATAGAAAGAAATCTTAGAAAGAGAACTGAATACTGCAAATCAGCACAAAGAAAAATTTAAGAAAATATCAGAAGAACTTGGTAACTTATTGAAGAATCAGAAACCTAATGATGACACTTGTGGACTTGGCTTTGAAGCTGGTGAAAGCTCCGGTACTGCAAACACAAAGGATCATGGCAAACCGGTAAGACAAACTACTGCTTATAAATTTAATGGCAAATGCTTTAACTGTAACAAGTATGGTCATAGAGAAAATCAATGTAGATCTAGATTATCAGAATACCAATACACCCACCGATCAATGTTCAAAATGCAACAAAATTGGTCATACTTATGCAAAATTGCAGAATGAATGTGAGATGTTATGTTTGTGGAAGATTTGGACACTTATCTAATCAATGTAGAACACAAACTGACATAGGATATGGGAAAGCTATTCAGAAAAATAATGTGACTTGTTATGCTTGTAACAAGATTGGACATATTGCTAAATTTTGTAGAAGCAAGTCCTCACCGACAAATAACAAAGGTCCTAGTTTGAAAGGTAAAGAAAAAGTTGAAGAAGTTAACCAGGAATTCTCAAAACAATGGATCAGGAAATCAGAAGTGAATGTTGATAGGAATACTCCTCCACCGGTAGGAGACTCTTCATCTAACTGAAGAAAAATTCCTTGAGATTTTGGCAATCAAATGTGAAACATGCTATTATCCCCTCGGTTGATGATAAGAAGTTGAAATTACTTCTATACCAGCAGATAAGTTAAGTGATTACTTAACCGGCAAGCACTAAATATGGTGGTTGGTAAAATTAACATTATAAATCAGTGTTTTGGCTCCATTTTTACTTCATCAAGTATTCAAACATTCGAAGAGCGCGAAAACTCCTGAGCAAAGGCATTTCGAGCAAAGAAGCAAAGGGATTCAGCAAGCAATCTTTCCTAAGGTAGATAAAGGTATTTATAATCATGGCTTCTTCATCTGTTCCTGAATTCATAGCAAAACCTACTGTAGTCAAAGTAATCAAGCACCCTAGACCCGTATTTTAGTTAGTTCCCGAAATAGCTAAGAAGGATGATAATGTTGGTGCATTTTCTCAAATTCCCAAAGGAGTAGTTTTTGCAGAAGACCCTAGAATGTACATTCACTGCCACATAGAAGAATTAGGTGATGAGAAATTCAAGAACATGTATAAGATTGTAATATGTGATGATTCCGGTAATGTGAAACCTAAACATAAAATAGTTGAAACCCTAGGATTCACTGAAATTCTTGGTATTCCGGATTTCCCTAAGGAAGTTATAAGGATAGTTTTAAGCAGAGTACATGGTGCATTTTTTTTGGTTGGATTCGGTTCACAAAATCACTAAAGAGGCAGTCAAGGTCGTGACAGGGTTACCTTCCATGGGTAGCAAACCTGATAAAACAAAGAAGGTCTCAAATGACCTAGTGACAAACCTAACAGGTGCAACATCTGATAAAAGATCCTTAAGAGTAAATGATATAATCGACATCAATGTCAGATTCATTAGCATGATTTTAGGCTACAAAACAACACATGCAAACAGGTTAAATTCAGTCTCTAGCCTATGCATAAAGAGTGCTTATGATATGATCAAGGATAATGCAAAAATAGATGTGTGTGAATGGTTGAAAGATGAGCTTATTGACAATCTTGGAAAGATTAAGAAAGACAAAAAGGGGACATTTAGATTTGGAAACCTACTTGTCTGTTTAATGTTGCACATAACAAAACAGGTGCCCGATATCAGTAATAAGAATCTTGGTTTTGATATACCGGTAGGCAAACAACTGTCTGATTTACTGCACAACATGGGTGAAAATAGAGAAAAGAATATAAACGAGTACTTTCAAGCATTGAAGGCCCGGATGAATACTAGAGTTAGATTATCATAGGAAATTGTAAATAAGTATAAGGATGAAATATGCTTTGTTATTAAAAAGGATGAGATTTGGATGGAGGCAGTTATCCCAAGAACAATTTGGGTTACTGAAATGGGTTATGAAGTTGATGACAACCTAATTGAAACATATACAAAAGCCCTTCTGGAAGCACCCAAGGAACCTAAAGAAGAGGTATTTGGCAGTGCTAAGACCATTGGGAATCAAATTCAATCTAAGAAAAGGGTAAAGAAGGTAGAAGCAACAGTAAGAAGAGGATCTAGGTAAGCAAAGGCTATCAAAGAAGATGTACTTAAACAAACCGGTATCACTGAAGATGAGTTAGAAGCACTACAGCCAGAAACTCACCTTTCACCAGTAGCAACTTCTTCGGAAAGTGATATGCTAGCTGCATTTAAAAGAGTTGTGAGGAAAAGAGAACCTTCACCGATATCTACACCTTCTCCCAGAAGAACTAGGCAGAAACAACAGGCAGTAAGGCCCCCGGCTAAGAAAATAATTCCTAAGAAAAAGAAGTTAACACCCAAAAAGAAGACTCAACAAAACATTGCCCCAATTGACAAACTACTAGATGAAATAATAGAGGATGGACAGCTGAACAACATCATTAAATTATATGATTCATTATCAGCAGATGACAAAGAGAAAGTTGAAAATAGTGTAATTCTACACTTGGATATCTACAATAAATTTTTGATGCAAGTTGTGGATGAATTACCGGCAGAACTGTTTAAGAGACATGAAGCTAGAAGGCAAGCTGTTGTAGAGCTTGACAAGAAAATAAAAATTGAGAAACTACTTGTTGTATATCCTGTTAACTCACCAAAGGAGATAGATGATATGATCTCTTAGGCTAACCAATCAGTATTCTCAACTGCACACCGACATATAGCACTTATGGTTGGTAGAGTAAATGAGGTTGCAGAAGAAACTGCCAATGCATGGGACATATTCCTTGGAGAGAAGGAAAAATAGGAAGAATATAGAAAACCCAAACCTATCAAAGTATACCAAAAGGATAAGGATAAGGGAAAAGGCAAGGTTGGTGGACCACCTAGCATAAAAATAACAGATAATCTATCCCCATCGCCTCTGGATACTCCACCGGTAGTTACTACTGACAATCAACCGGACAATGAGAGTATGGACATACCACAAGAGGACACACATCCTAACTTTGAGGTACTATACATAGTTGACATTGATACTTAGATGACTAATATTGTGGTAGATAAGGATACAACTGGAAAGATAGATATGGCTAGTGAGGCACCAATAGCAGATGGTACAGAAGGTAAATCGACAGATGATAACATTGAGAAACAAGCTGAACAACAAGCAAAGCAACATGTTGAACAACAAGTAGAGCAACAAGCTCCATCGTAGCAACAGGTTCACACAAAGTCAATGCCACCGGCAACAGCTGAGCTAGACAAACCTTTGCTTAAAGAAATGGAAACACAAAATGACCTACCAGAGGTCACCACAAGCAAAGAAAATGCTCCCACTAGCAGAATACAGAGTGTTGGCCCTTTAAGTACAGGACTTAAACCAACTAATGTAACAGAAGTTATTTTGGATTCCATAAAGAAAATAACATATTGTAGCTCCCAGGCATAGAAGGCAATAGATGACACCATTCCAATTTTGAGAATGATAGCACCTAAATGTAATGTAGACAATAAAGATTCTTTGAGTCAACTTGACACTTTGTCTAAGTATATTACTCACAACACTGTGACAGTTGAACAAATTAAAGAGGATGCATTCAAGGAGAGATTAGTGAAGGAGAAACACAAATTCTTTGAGGAAGAAATAAAGAAGTGTACAAGGCAGTTTGACACACTTCTACGAGAACTATGTAGTACATTAAGGGAATTCAAAACTTTGTACAGAGACACATGCAAAACTAACTTTTTGACAGTTGATATAGACAAAAAGATTAGCAAGATACAAGAAGAAATAAATCAACTAGCTGACAATTTCATTAATTCATCTGATTCATTATCAGTTTTTGAGCAGAAGATAACAGGTTTTGAGGAAGAATTATTAAAGTTGGAAAGAGAAAAAGAAAGGATAAAAGATAAGGCTAAAGATCTTAAATGGAGACTAAGTCCAAAATTGGACTATCTAGCCTCCTTAAGGAAAGAAATATTTGATGCCTTGATTCAAGGACAGAAAACACCGACAGAGAAAATGCAACACCTCACCGATACAGTTCAGAGGACAGAGGTTGCAATAAAATATAGTAAAAAGTTTCTTGAGAGCCTGAATCTAGTTTTGGCAGATCTCTTTCAGATTGTAACCAACCGGTTACAAGGATGAAGTAGGACACCACACTCAATTGACACCTTGACAACCTTTGTCATTCATGCCAAAGGGGGAGTAGTGGAATGAGAAAAATAATCAGTAAAATGACTCATCTACTTAGGGGGAGCACATAGTTTTGGTATTATTCTTGGACTTCAATTTTTGGATACAATTTTGAATTTTTTCTCATGAGTGTTTCCATCAATGCCAAAGGGGGAGATTGTTGGCAAATGCACACTCCAATGAGACATTGTAGGTGATTGAAGGTTTTGTCATTGATGGCAACCTTACAATCCTATGACACCGGCAAGGCAATCCACCGGCACTAGCAGGGTCAGATTCTACACCGACAGTAAAAGGAAGCATACCGGCACAGAGGCCAACATGAATTTTGTTTGTAATATATTTTGTTATTTATTGTAAAATGACTCATATATATATAAGAGATCATTGTAGAACATTTTGTGATAGATGGAGGAATGTAATTAGGCAAAATAGGGCTAACCTATTATGCAAATTATAGATTAAGGGTTTATGTATGAAGCAGAGTTATAAACCAGTACTGGATCTGGCATAGTAGATGCTATTTTGAAGCAGTAAAACACATTGGATTTATATAATCCATTTTGTAAGTGAGTGAGACTTCCCATTTTGTAAATGAGCAGTGAGCTCTAGGCACTTGGCCTTCCTACATGTGCAGGACCCTCTTGTAGCAGTAATATTCTCTTATTGGCCAGTAAGTGAATATTGTGGGTTACAAATCCCACCGAGGTTTTTCCCACATCAGGTTTCCTCGTTAAACTATTGTGTTATGGTGTGTTTTTCATGTGGTTTTTGTTATCTCTGTTTATCGCATTACCTTCTATTTACCGGTATACAGTATTAATATGTTCTACATGTTTTAAGTTAATAAATTGCTTTAACCGGTTAGATACCGATTCACCCCCCCCCCCCCCTCAGTATCTGTGGGAACCCTAACAAGATCAAGGTCTTCTTGATTGATGTGCAAAGATTTCTCTATAATCTAACAATCATACTTGAACCGACTTGTTTGTCATCTCTATGAGAATTAGGTTTTTGTTGTGTTTACCGACCTAATTGATTTGTTTATAAGGTTGATGAAGTTGTTTAGTTTAAGAGTTGGCAAAGATCAGCTGAGTGTGTGGTTGTCGAATCGGATGATGTATCTACAGTTTGAGTAAAGGCAGATAGGAGCATGAAAAGGATCTGATCAAGCAAGTATAGTGATATTCAGAGAGATCAACAAACTCCTGTTGTTTTCTAACAATTATAGCAGAATTGAAATCCCCCAACCGGGTAAGCTCTAACAAGCTTGGTACTATTCAAATCCTCTAACAAGGTGATCCATTAGCTTGGATTTTCAAATCCTCTACCGAGGTTACTCCTTAAAGGGCATTGCTTCTAACAAGGCATTGTATTCAATCCCTTAACCGGGTGGTTCCTAACAAGATTAGTTCTTAACAGGACTTTTGTAAAGCTTTAACAGGTTGGGCTCCTAAAAGGGTGAACTTCAGAAGAGTTGAGATAGTTATCTTGTGAGTCTCATCTCACCGTTGTTTTTCCCATTTCTGTTTCCATGTCAAAAATATGTGTCAAGTGGTGAATGTGTTTGTGGTTATGTTCTTATGTTTTATTTACTTAACTACTTAAATACTTTGATAAGTTATGATAACCGGAAGCATTGAGAAATGAAGTCTGTTGACATATGAAAAAGCATTTGGATGTTTATGAGTTTGAAGTTGTTTACTGTTAATTTGTTGTAACAGTCAACCGATTTATCTTATGAGTTTTTATCTTAATAGTTGTATTACATTGATAGTTCTAAGTTTACTTTGAGAGATTGATTTTTGAGATCGGTGAAGTTTTTATCAGTTTTTCTATCTACTTATTCACCCTCCCTCTCAGTAGTTGACCGAATACTTATTCTTTCATCATACCATCACCTTTTCTTTTGTATCACATTCTTTGCATGATTCTAAATTTATTACCATATTTTTGTGTGGGGATGGTAACTTCTAGAGCAGTCGCTTTTGTTTCTTCCTCATCTTTGTATATCCAGTTGAGGATATCCTTGTCTTTTGATTCTTCTACGAGTGTGCCTACTTGGATAAATTTTCCATCAAAATTTTTAATGGGTTGTGTTGCTTTGTGCCTTGATTTTGAAGGTTGTCCATGAGACCTTGGAGATATGGGTAATTGTGACAGACATAGTGATTCAAAAGAATACTCCCCCATGCCTTGGTCTTTTATTTTCATCTTCTTTTCAAAGTCTATGGACAAAGAATTGAGTTTTTCCTGATTATTGGATGATATGGAAGCTTGGGCCTCCTTGTTATGTGGTACTAGAACATTATGAGTTGCCTTCATAGTGTTGCAATACTAAAAGGGGTTGGTGTCCATTGATATTGAGATCTCATGTCCATTGTAAGGGAACTTGAGACATTGATGATATGTAGAAGGTACCGCTTGCATTTCATGGATCCAAGGATGACCCAAGAGTATGTTATATGTCAAGTCTATGTCTAAGACTTGGAAAATTGTGTCCTTCTGCATAGGTCTTACCTGAATGGGTAGCACCATTATTCCTTCTGATGACCTTTCTTCATCATCATATTCCTTGATAGTGATTTTTTGTTTGGGATCAATAGCTTTCTTTGGGAATCCCAATGCATGGATAATTTTTAAGGTACATATATTTAGGCCAGAGCCTCCATCCATTAGTACACGTTTTACTCAGTATTTGTGGATGAAAACTTTGATATGGAGGGGGTTGTTGTATGGATGACTCAAACAGATGTCATCATGCTCAGAAAAAGATAGGTTATGAGGCATCATCATATGTGCCACCATGGCTTGGAATCAATTGATATCCAGGTTGTTTGGAACTATAGTATCTATAAGAGCTTGTTCCAAAATGTCCTTATTTGTTGGTGAGATTTTGAACAAATCTAATATCGATATTTGGGCAGGTGTCTTTTGAAATTGGTCTACCAAGTTGTATTGAGTCTTAGGAAGAGTTGTTTCTTTAAATGTGCTCCCCTTCTTGACATATTTTTGTGCCCTTGTTGTCACTTTCACCAGCGTGTGTCCTTGTTTATCCTTTATTTTTATGACATTCACTTGGTTGTCATATGCTGATATGTGATTAATGACATTGTCGTAGATGTGGTTTATGTGGGCTCCTTTGTTATTGTTGGATGTTGTTGCTCCTCCCTTGTCATAATTAGGAAAGGTATTTTTGAATTCCTCGTGATCACCATTGGTCTTATGACCATCAACCATTATATCACCCTTGTCTAGAATGTCTTGAAATAGGTTCTTCAACCTTAGGCAATCATTTGTGTGATGCCCCTTGTTTCAATGATAATCAAAATAGTGTGAGTTGTTCCACCATGGTGGTTTGACTTGGGGTTTAAAATTTCTTATGTTTGGAAATGTGATGACTTTATTTTCCAAGCACTAATACATTTGGCCTAAAATTCCAATGGAGGTTTGCGATGGAGAAGGTATATTGTGATCAAATTTGAATTTTTTTTGAAAAAATGCCCGATTTCGTCGGAATTCCGATGATAATGAAACATTTGGTTTCGACGGAGAAGGAATTGGCAATGACATTTGGGTTTTTTTAGAAAAAGTGCCCATGTTCATCAAAATTCCGACGACCGTGTACATTACTTTAAAAAAAAAAAAAAAAGACCAAGTCATTTCATAAATCCCGCCTCTTCGTCCTGTCGACCTCTGCCATTACAAATTTCCGCATCTTCGTCTGGTCAACCTCTGCCATTACAAATTCCTGCCTCTTCATCCCGCCTCTACCATTACAAAATCCTACCTCTGTAGTGAACCTGTGGGTTTAATCATGGCAGGGAAGATCATTGGTGTGAAACCAGTCAGTTCTGCAACTCAGGCTGGAAGTGGAGGGAGTAAGATTTGGTTATGTGCTTTCCCAACGAATGGGAATTATTGACCTAAAGAAGAAAGAAGAGCCACACTAGAAACAACTTGAATTCTTGGACACTCACTATCGAATCTCCATCCATCTTTGTTGGCTTCAACCAAAACTATTCGCGTAAGCATCCCTTCCCAGTCGAGCGAACGAGTGCCTACCTAAAGGCCCTCCCAAGGTATCTTAGTTCGCTATCTCGAGGCATATAAGGGGATCACAATGGGGATCACAATAGGGAACATGCAGGTAGGGGTCATCCCCTGATGAACATGAAGGAGGGAGGCGGACATAGGTTCCCTGTGGGTTTAATCGTTGCAGGATGTAGGAGTGGTTTAATCGCTACAGGAAAAAGGTAGGGTATAATCAACAAATTCATTGTTATACATATTCAAATATTTAGATTCAAAGTTTATTATATATTTATCAGATTAATTGCCAATAGCAGAGATGGTGAGAGGTTTATGTAATATGATATGATCGATTTAAAAGAAGAATTTCTTACAAGACCTAAACCATTGAACAATCCTAGAATAATGTATTAATTAAATACTGCATTTTAAATAATGAACAATATAGTTAGCCTGAACCATATTAACACTACTTTCCATATTTAAAATATATCCAAATTAAGGAGAGGGATGACCTAAACCTGTGTGATCGAGTGCCATTATGTAAAATATATCCTAATTATGGATGTTGGTATATATGGTTGTGACAGAAAATCCCTGTTGCAGAACCGTGAGAGCATTGTCTAGTGATCGAGTGCTATTTTTTGTCGGTGTTTTGGAAGGGATCATAAGTGTACCACTAGGAAGGTGGTATAAAATGGAAGCTGAGAGGTATAAGGTTATGAGGTATGGGTTAGGATAAGATAGGGAGGTAAGTGATGAAGGATGTAATGGTGAAAGAGTAAGTTAGGATATTTTAGGGGTTTGGAAGGTAGGAAAGTGAATGGGGGGAGATAAAAGGATGTGAAGGATGGAATGGGGTTAGGTAGGTGAAATAAAAGTAATTGTGTATGAGGTTAAGGTTTAGGATAGGATGTAAGAAAGTGGAGGAGGTTAAGATAGGGGATATGAAAGGTAGATGGAAGGTAATAATGATAGGAAGTGAGGTAAAGGTTATGAGGTGTGGGTTAGAAAATAGAGTGTAGGAAATGGAAGGAAAGGTCATATCACTTTGAGAGTTTTCACCAAGATGAGTAGCCCGAGTATGGACCTCAAATCTTACAAGCCATGAGGATCCACTTGTAGTAAAGGAGCATATACTTGCATCTTGGGAGCTTATTAGGAGTTTGCCTTGAATTTGGGAAATACACGTAGAGGAGATAGAATATTGATCAATACACATTACCTAGCCTCATCATGCATAAATACAAGAGGTATAGACTATAGAAAGCACATATCATGAGCCAAAGGATCATATTCGAGAGTTTCTTCATCTCCAATCCTCTACATTTTTAAGATCCACAAATGGGGTTGAGTATAAGTCTTGGTTACTTAGCTTGGACTTATGCTCTGGGTTGCATCTATATGTGAGCAACCTAAAGGCATAATTTTCAATGCAATTTTTGAGAGGACTTGATTCCACCTTGTGGTACTGGGAGGATAAAATGTACCAACTCACATTGGAAACCCTCTCTAGATACCATTTTGGAGTTCTTCAAAGTGTGTTCTATTTCAAAATATTTTTGACAGAGATGCATAGATGAGTTTCATAATTTACATAATAAGGTTTCATAGTGGCTCAACATGAGAGTTAGTTTTTGGAGTTATTCTAGTTTGTAGATTACATTCAAGACAAGATACTTGTCAATTATTTCATTAGGGATGGAAAGCCCAAAATTTCAGTTTTCCTACACATGGCCAATCCAAATGACTTTAGGGTTGCTATGGCAAAGTCTCATATGGAAAAGGAGGTACATGGGAGTACACAAGAGGCATGAGAGAAGTTTGTAACCTTGATGAAGGGACTAAAGTGTCCATAGGCCTCCCCATCCTTCAAAGGACAATTTAGACTTACTATATGATTTACAAAGAAAAACCCAATAGTATCAATATTAGGGACAAAGGTCTAGAGCATAGTAGGGGCCATAGGGTAGTCACATTTGACCGTCATCGACAAAAGGATATTTTAGGTATGAGAGACTATAGGGCTATCAAGCTAGGCCTTATATGACTCAACAACCTTTTAGGGGAGAATCTAGTGTTTTTAGTAATTAGGATCTTCTAATTATGGTGGGGCCTAGCCAACATAGGGTTATATGAGAGGCACATGTTATGTATATGTTAGTATCAGACAGAGAGTGCCCACAAGGTTTTAGAGTAGGTGGACACCATCCTAGGATGTCAAAGTAGATAGTTGATAGGTGGGTCTTTACCCTCCCAACCACTCAACATATACCACCATGGGTCTTTACCCTCCCAAACACACAAAGGTCAAAGGAAGATTCACTACTGCAACACTCACTTTTTGTGACAGTCTCAAGCACTTAGGACAATCACTCCTTTCGTGGCCATTCTTCTTCACACAACACTCTCTAATATTAATTATGATGATAGTGTACCTCCTTAAACCTTCCAGCAACACCTAACTCAATACGAAACTCTTTCCCAATCTTGCTAATGGACTTATTAACTCAACTCACTGTGAAATTGTGATGATCAATGCAAGGTTTAGGACAGTAGTAATTATGATCTTCTAATTATTGTGGGGCCTAGCCAACATAGGTTTATATGAGACATGGGTAAGTTCAATAGTGATGTGTATTAGATTGTCATCAAAGTTTCCTGTTAGTGTTACTTTGTATCAGCATTAACCACTTATTGTCATGGGAATCAACTAATAGACAACATAGATATTTATCACCAACCTCCTTTTTTTTCACCAAAGGGATAAAAATTTATTAAACACAACAAGAATTACAGAGCAAGAAAGTAGATACATAACCTAATCTAATCTCCATTTTCATAACCTAAGAAGGTAGATACAACTAAATAATCTTGAAAGAATTGCATATGAAGGGCATTATTAGAAAAGAACTTATGTACCATGCTAGTCTATGTAGCTACTACTAATTATTGCATAGAAATAGATACATGTGTTAGAATGTGTTGAAATAGTAGCTAGCTCAAATAGGATAGACCCTATAAATGTAACTTGTAATTTGAATATACCTTGTAGTGTGCAATATGGAAGGTTTGTATTCTTAATCTCCTGCCCATTTCTTAATTTAAAAGATGATGTCTTTATTAAATATCTCCTCTATTAAATATCTTTATTAACTTGATTTCTCCTTCAATTCTTGATGAATGCTTGATTGCTTGTTCACTTGGAATTGAATTGATTTTATAATTAAGAGATCACTTGAATTGTAGGCAAACCCCTTCAAATGACAAGGTATGCTTCCTTTTATACCTAATATATGTCTTGAAAGCATTTTATCCCAATTGCTTTAAATTAAAGTACTTTCTCTTCTATCTGGTATTGGTGGAGCAGAGGTTACATTGCATCATCCTAGGATACATATTTCCGCAGATACAACACAAGTTAAATGTATCCCAGGTCGATGCAAAGCAACCTCTGCTCTAGAGATCACCAGAAAATAGAGAAAGAACTTTAATTTAATGCCATCAGGATAAAAGTCTTTAATCAAGACAGATAAATGGTATGCAACTGTATCTATTTGGAATGCATTACCCAAACATGGCAATCGATCAGTCGTCTTTGAAAATAAAGTGGTATGATGAAATATTTAGGCATAAAATAGATGAAATGCACTCCATACTACTGCTGCACAATATTTTGGTCAATGATATTTTTAAAATAGTAAAGGAAGGTGTATGGAACAACCAAATTCTTATCATTATAAACAATGAATATTTTAAGATCCTTTTATGATGTGTAAGTTGAGAATATTTTATGAAAGGTCCCTAAATGAATACACTTTAAACTGATTTTAGCAATGACTATCGAATGTAGACAAAATGAAATCTTTTTGGATTAGGATGGTACATAGAATCTACTATCAAAAGGTTGCTTTGGAAAGTATATGATTCAAAACTAAGGAAATGCAATTATTTACAAGTTTTAACCTTCTTAGATGCAAAATCCCTTATTTAGCCTCTCACAAACCCTTAAAAGTAGGGTTACTCATATACCCCTCTTCAAAACACTATACCATCCAAATGATGATGGATTCACCTTTCATTTGAAATGTCTAAACACTGTCAATCATAAAATGTGTCCCTCCTTAAGGCGGATTTTCTACTGTTTCTCCTTAGCAAGCAATTTCTCCACTCTTACATTCACCATAACAGACCTTAAGACATCATAATTGATTGGCTCTTCACTCCTAAGACCTTCAAAAGTCTTTAATGGCTTCATTGAGTCCTTTGGTCTTCCAAATGCACCTACACCAACTTGAATTCTCCTTCAATACTTGATTGCTTGTTCACTTGGAATTGAATTGATTTTATAATTAAGAGATCACTTGAATTGTAGGTAGAACCCTTCAAATGATAGGGTAGGCTTCCTTTTATACCTAATATATGTCTTGAAAGCATTTTATCCTGATGGCATTAAATTAAAGTACTCATTCTTCTATCTAGTATTGGTGGAGTAGAGGTTGCATTGCATCGACCTATGATACATATTTCCGCAGATACAACACAAGTTAAATGTATCCCAGGTCGATGCGAAGCAACCTCTACTCCAGAGATCACCAGAAAATAGAGAAAGAACTTTAATTTAATGCCATCAAGATAAAAGGATTTCAAGACAGATAAAATTTTAGTTTGATTGTCATCATTTACTTTGCCAAATTCTTCACATGTAACTCCTGAATCAATTTCCTACTCACAAGAATTTTATTAAGTCTCAAATATAGGGAAACAAAAGGCTTCAAATAGAAAACTTGTACATGCAACTAAATCCATTGACTAATCAGAAGAACAAAATTAAGAAACGGTTTGATCATCTGAGAGATGTTGTAGACTTGCAACTCACCAGCTACTTAGTATTTGCAGGTAAGAAATTTTTTTGTTTTGGTTATGGTTGTGGTGTTTGTAGTTAGACATTTACAAATTTATATCTATTTTCACTATTTAATGGTTTATGGGTTTGTAATGGTAATTTAATATTCTTTCATATTTTTGTATATATTCTTTATAATAGCCTATATATTGATTTGTTCTATTATGGATAATGGTGTGGGTCAGACTGCTTTGTCGTTAGTGCATGAAAGCATTGAACGAGTTCTACTTTTAAAAATTACATGAAACATTTTTAATTTATTTGGTTCAGTGTTATTTGTAAAAAATAATTATCAATGATGTTTCCTTTCTCTAAGGATTGTCTAGTATCTTTCCGTCAGATAATATGTAGCATCGAATGACTAAATATTTTCATTACAAATGCTTATTTTATTTAATTATTATCTAAGTGTGAATTAAAATTTATATCTAGATGGAAGTAGAACATACAAGTTGAAGAGTCATGTGCAAGTAAATTTCGTAAAAGAAAGCAAGCATGCATTATCTTGAATGACATGGAAACAAGCTCATCAGCTGCCTAGAAGAGAGCAATTGGAGAAAAGAAGAGGAAAGTGTTAAAGGGTGATAAATAGATAGAGAGTATGCAATACAAACAAACAATGTAGGGAGTGTGTGATGTGACGTCTCTAATTTATGTCCGAAGGGACTAACTAGTTTTGGAGTTCCTGCGAAACCTATTGGGCCACGCTTGGAGGAAATCAATGTGTTCATGCAAGGAGAATCTTTTTTCTATTATGAGAATGATGCTTTTGCACCGAATGATATTTGGAAGTCAATATCCAAATATTTCTATAGTGTGGAACCAAAGTTGGCGGACTTGAAGTAATTTTCAACTTTCAGAAGACCAAGAGGTTATGTACACAATCTCCCAATAGAAGGGTGATTTCAAGCATTACCTCTCCCCCCCATGACTATTCAGGAAGCACTTCCTCAGACAAAGGACTATTGGCCTACATGGGATCAAAGGAAAAAATGAAGCATAGACTCTAGACGATGTGGTGGTGTCCTTCGTGAAGAACTCTGCACTATAATTGAAAATTCACGAGGGAAACTGCAAGATAGTGAAGAGAAATACAATCTTGAAAAGTGGGAAGAATGGATCTTGGCTTAGGTGGGGCTAGGTTAGGTGGCTCCTCTATAGGTTGATGAGATAGAAATAATATTGGGATTTGAAAAATATCACACTCATGGAACTTCGTGTGCGACTGATCGATTGCGGTGTTTGGGTAATGCATTCAGAATAGATACAGTTGTATACCATTTTTTTTTTATTGATAAGAGGCCACGGCCAAAAAAAATTATTAATCATATTAATTTTTTGCATCACTCCACTCTTGCGGGCGTTGGTAGGAAAGAGTGGAGGCGAGAAAACCTCCGGCCTTGCCCGGGACCGTAGTCCAGATAGTCTCTACATCTAATTACAAATAAGCACAAATTTAGAATAATACAATAACACCCCGGGCTAGGGTGAGCAAGTGGGAAGATATTTTCTTTCCCTTACAGGCCCATATTTCTATTTTTAAATTGTCAATGTTCTCCTTGTGCTTTATCTATGAATTTGAGCCTTGATTGCATATAGTTTATGGCCACTTTAGCAGCTTTCACCCTGTCATTTGTTAAAGATGACCCTGCACCTCCTACATGGTTAGTATTCAAAACACTTGCCTAGATTGTTAGTCACATGTAGTATTCTATTTTAGATAAGAATTTTATCTTCCAAGCTAGGATACTTCCTTAGCCAATTATCCGATTGGACCTATCATCCCAAAACTTAAATAGAGAAATGTAAACAGAAAATTATAAACAGCATGATTTGACATCCTTCTCTGATGTTTTTAAATTCTTAACCTTATTTATCTAAAATTATAAAGTCGCCAAAATGACATATTCATAAACAGAGTTCCTAGATAATTTCCATTTTTGAGAAGTGATCATCCATAGTTATGAATCACCTGTTTACCACCTTTTGCTTATGTACCCAGATGCTATCCCTGAAAAATGGATGATATCCAGAATACAATAACAAAAGGGGGTAAATGGGACTTCTGTCATGCCTGAGTTCAACTGAGGGTAATAGAGGTAGACGAGTTTTATGGCAGAATTTAACCTACATTCATTACTCAAAATATTTTCCATGCAAGCCACATATTATCCGTAGTCTACGGAGTGTCATATAACCTTGTATTTATAGAAAGCTCAGCAGCAAGTATCAAATGAGTATATGACAGGGCACTTAAGTGTTACAAATGATTTTCTCAGTTCCTATAGGCCAACACATGCAAAAAATGAGGGCCTTTATTTCCTTAACAGATCCCTCCCTAATTATGTATCCACCAATGTGAATATATACCTATATATGAGTAAATCTTATTGCTTATAATCATATATATGAGTATATATTCATATTTATGAATATCAAAACAAAGTTTGAATTTATTGGCCAATTTTCAACATATGTAGACCTATATGAACAGAATAATCAATAGTAAATGAAAATGATAATTTCAGGCTAATCTTATGATGTTTATCTAAGTGAGCCATAAAATTAATGGTTAATACATATTGTTTTATATCATTTAAACCGACTATGTCTATCTTTAAGATTTGGCAAGATTATTATCTCCTCTGAAGTCTATATTTGATCAAAAGTTAACATTGTTTTACTTGATATAGTAATCAGCTAACTAACCAGTCTATGTTGAAACTATGGTGACAAGGAAGGGGCAAAATTGTCACATTATCAAACCAGGAACCATAGCCTCCTTATTTCGAGCTTGCAGAAGGCGTCGCAGCATCATCCTCGTCCAATTCCAAGCCTTCTTCCTTAAGGAAATCCTCAAACCAAGTGGGCTTTGGTGGGATTCTCACATGAAATAAATGCAACAGAAAATTAACATTTCTATCAATTGCATCACTCCTCTCCCTGGTAAAGGCTTATTCATCCATAGTGATAATGGGGTATCTAGGTACTGGCCTATTGTTTCTTATTAAGACATCATAGTCTCTAGGCCTTGGAATTGTCCAGTCATTGTCAATGTTGACAAGAACCCTCTCCAAATTACCTAAGATCGAGGCAATGAAGACCTCCTTGCAGAGAGCGCCTGTGTCATCTTTTTTCTTGGTGGAGGTCACCGTAATAGCCAATAACATGGCCGCCACATCAGAGTTGGCCCTAGTTCGATCAGTATTTGTGAGATAGACAGGGCCGCGAATAGTTTCTACAACATCTATTACTAAGGTATAAGGCAAATGAATAATGCGTTTGAGGCGATCCCTAGTAATAGCACCATCAAAGGCCATCTGCCTCTTTGAACTGCTCAGTTTGATCGGGGTGTCCATCTTTGGTTTTACTTCAAACAAGGAGATATCTATATCACAAATTTATACCGATCTAGATTGGTTTGAAAGCTTCTGAATTTTAACTTGAAGGCTTGGTTTAATAGCTGTGTAGGGTAATTATATTAATGACTGAGCTGTCACATCCTTTCTTAATTCATGCATACCATACATCCTCCTTAAACATTACAAATTGATTTAATATAAATGCCAAATATTCAAATGATGATCCACCTGTGGGAATATCATTTTGAGTTGCCATATTTAATTTTGGTGAATGATCTTTCAGGTTATTGATTCGGACAACCAACAAATGCCCTTCTCATCGGGACACTAACCTGCCATAATGGCCCAGATATCTTTGAGATCAAATTTATAATGATGATTGGGCACTTTAATTATGAGTTTGATTTTTTATACAGTTGTCTATATTTGGATATGAGTGTCCCCATCCTAAGAGCTAATGATTATCATATTCTTAGGAAGGTTAAATGTTTTATTATTTAATAAGCAAAGTGTATATAAATATGTGATAACTTATATTAATATAATTATAAATTGTATATTAATATATTTGAAAATATGTTTAAAATTCCCCGTGAATAATTATAAATATATAATTATATTTATGTGTATATTGATCTAAATTGTATATTTATATATATGAATATCTATGTATATATATATCCAGTATATATGTATAATTATATAAATTACCTTATCATATATTTTATATAAATATTCATATATATCCATTCTATAGTATTATAGATGAAAATATCTATATATCTACATAAATCCATATATATATTAATTTGTATATAAATATATATATATGTATATATATGTGTGTGTGTACACACACACACATATATACACATACATACATATATAGTATATATTATAGATGAAAATATCTGTATATCTACATAAATCCATATATATATTAATTTGTATATAAATAAATATATATATATATACATATATACATATACATATATACATATATATATATATACATATACATATATATATATATACACATATACATATATATATATATACATACACACATACACATATATATACATATATATATATATATACACATATATACATATATGTGTATATATATATATACACATGTATACATATATATTTGTATATATATGTATGTATATATATATATGTATACATGTGTATATATATATACACATATATGTATACATGTGTATATATATATACACATATATGTATATATGTGTATATATATATGTATGTGTGTATGTATATATATATACATATATATATGTATATTTGTGTATATATATATACATATATACACATATATACATACATATGTATATATACATACATATATATGTATATATACATATATATGTATATATATATATATACATATGTATGTATATATGTGTATATATGTATATATATACACAAATATACATATATATATACACAAATATACATATATATATACACAAATATACATATATATATATATGTATATATATATACATATATATGTATATATGTGTATATATGTGTATATATTTATATATACATATATATGTATATATAAATATATACACATATATACACATATATACATATATATACACATATATGCATATATACACATATATGCATATATACACATATATGCATATATACACATAAATATATAGATATATATATATGTGTATATGTGTATATATGTGTGTGTGTATATATATATAAATATGTGATATATATATATATATATTAATATATAAATATATAATATTTATAATATGTATATGTATTTATATATTTAATGTGTATTCATATATAAAATTTTATATATAATGTATCTGTATATATATATACATATGTCTGAAAATATATATATATATATATATATATATATATATATATATATATATATATATATATATATATATATATATATATATATATGAATGTATATTTATATATGTGTATCCAGATGGTATATATATGCCTAAGTCTATACAAATTATTAAGTGTGTGTAAAAGTATTAATATGAATGACTCTGAATGATTTGAAGCAGAGAGTGTAAAAGGTTGTGTTAGATGTTTAATTCTCATCCCCTGCCTCTAATTTTGAGCTCAGTCTATCTCTAAGTGTTTGGATAAATTGTGTGGATGCTACTATATGGTGTGAATACTACTATTTTTATAGTTGTTGTGTCGATGTGAAATATTGTTTAAGGATAAATGCTAGGTGTCACATGGATCACTATCTTACCATCAGCCCCCATGTTAGCTAGAGAGTCGACGCTTTTGTTGCCCTCTCTGTAGATGTGATTAAAGATGACCTTGTCAAATGTTTTGATGTCCGTCAGTATCTTAGCAAGGGAAGCATTTAGCTTCCAATCAGGCATTGCCCCATTTCTAAGGGCATTGATGATTATAGTTGAGTCCCCTTCAATGCTAATCCTCTTTATATTCAGTATAATACATAGGTTTATACCTGTAGCTAATGATTTCATCTCGGCTTCATTGTTTGTGCATTTACCCAAGGGAAAGGCCATATAGGCTATTTCATCCCCATTTGAATTGTGAAGGCTGCAACCAATTCCAACTTCCCTTGGGTTGCCCCTAGAAGCCCCATCAAAGTTAAGCTTGATTCATCCAGCTTTGGGGGGGAGCCACTTGCATTCAACACGTGTTATGTTGTTGGATGGTGGACCTTTTCCTATGAAGGGTGGAATCTTTAGACCCTTCCACCTTAGTCTCATTTTTTCATCCCAATAGGACATATTGACATCCCTCTGATTGTTAGAGGTCTGGTTGTTTACCATTTCAACTATGGTTGCTTCAATTTTATTGGTTAGTTGGGCCCAGTGCATTTTACTATCTTTGAAAATCCTCTTGTTTCTTTCCTTCCAGATTTCTCAGATCATAATGGAGGGGGAAATAATCCATAAATTCTCATACATACACCCTATATTCTGAATGGGCCATGCATGGAATAGGTCAAAGATAGTGCTAGGAATAGGGGTATACCAATTCAGCTATTTTTTCAACCATCCCCAATAATTGTGTGCATAATCGTAGGTTAATAGTAAATTATTAGTGTTTTCTTCCTGCATTTCATATAATGGGCATTTGCTGGAGCCTGCATATCCTAGTTTTCTGAAGGTTTCATTGGTGAGAAGCCTATTTTGAATTTCCAGCCATGCAAACAGGCCAGCTTTCGGTAGGCACCTTTTATCCCAGCAAAGTGTTAGGGGTAGGTTGGAACTCGGGTTATTTTCCTTGATTAACAAGTGTTTATATCCTTCCTTAGTTTCATACTTCCCCTTCTTGGACCCAGCCCATATCAATTTATCTTCTTCAGAATTTAAAGAAAGGCTTCTTGAGGCTAGGATCCGTGCTAAGAGGGCTCTCTCCTAGTCTGGTAGGTTTAAATTATCCATTGATTTCCATCTCCATTGTTTGAGGCTCCTAATGCAAAATTCTTCCACATAGTCTTTTACTTTCACTCCCCATTGTTCTTCAAGGATGGCTATTATTTTGTTGAAGTTATGAATTTTGTTGATGGGGGTTTGAGCCCCCCAGGAGTCTCTCCAGAATAGGGCATCTGCTCCATTTCCAACATTCCATGTTAGCTTGTCCGTTATGATGTCTCTACATTCAAGCATAAAGTTCCAAATTTTGGAACCTTTATGTGGGTGGGTTGTCCTAAAGATGCTTGTGGGGTCCTGGTTATGCAGGTATTTGTTATAAAGGATTCGTGCCCATTTGAATTTAGGGTTATTAAACATTCTCCATACAAGCTTTGTTGTTAGGGCCTTGCTTTTGATTTTTAGGTCTTTGATACCCAAACCCACTAGATCTTTAGGCAAGCATATCTTATCCCATGCTATCAATGGGACTCTAAATTTGTCTTCAGAGCCTTGCCAGAAAAATGTCCTAATATGTTTTGTGATTTCCTTTCTCTTGGTTGAAGGTAGATCCATGCATGAGAGTTGGTAAATTGGCATTGCTGAGAGAACCGACTTAATCATGGTGGCCTTTCCGGCACAGGATAACCATTTTCCCTTCCAAGAGGAGATCCTTTTTGTAATTTTGGAGACCACCTGATCCCACAAATTGGATGATCTGAACCCTTTATCTAAGGGAAGTCCTAGGTATTTACATGGTAATTCTCATGTTTTGTATTTAAGAATATTTAAGATTTTCCTTTGTAGTTCTTTATTTATGTTAAAAAAGATAATGTTGGATTTTAAAGTGTTGATTTCTTGTCTAGAAATCGTAGAATAGTTGTCTAAGATTATTTTAAGTGTTTTTTCTTCTATTGTATTGCTTAATCCAAACAACATGGTATCATCAACAAATAGTTGATGGTTAATTGGTTCCATATTAGTAATTTTAATACCCTTCAGCTGTTTTGTTTCTCTCTCCCTATTGATCATCCTTCCCAATGATTCTGCCATGATGATAAATAGAAAGGGGGAGAGGGGATCCCCCTATCTGATACCTCTTGAGATTTCAAAAAAACCTTATGAAGCCCTGTTGACTAATATTGATACTCTAGGTATTGCAATGCATTCATAGACCAGATTTATCAATTGCTTATTGAACCCGAATGATTCAAGACATTTGCATAGAAAGTGATAGTCTACTTTATCATACACCTTTTTAATATCCAATTTTATTATCATGCTCGACACCTTGTTTTTTTGTACTGAATAGATTGCTTCTTGAGCAATGATAATGCCATCGTAAATAGATCTGCCTGGCACAAAACTAGTCTGCTCCTCAATAATGATTATGGGGAGAAGTTTGTGAAGTCCATTTGCAATTGTTTTTGTGAGTAATTTATAAAGGGTATTGCATAATGCTATTGGTCGGAAATCCTCAAAATAGTCCACTATTTCCTTTTTTGGGATTAAAGCTATGAATGTGTTATTTAGTTCTCTTAGGATCTTCCCTGAATTTCTAATCCCCTCAAGTGCTTCTGTAATTTCCCGCCCCATGAAGCTCCAGTATTTTTGAAAAAAGTGTGCTGGGAAACCATCAGGGCCAAGAGCCTTATCTGGTCCCATTTGGAATAAAGTTGTTTCCACTTCTTCCATAGATATTTTTTTATTAAGCATCAAGTTGTGTTCTTTAGAGATTAATTTGGGAATGTATTTTAAGAATTCACTCTCATTTGTCCACTTAGAACCATCTTTATTATTAAGGATATTTTCAAAATACTCTACTGCTTCCCTAGCTATAATCTTAGGGTCATCACTGAGATCTCCTGATTTTAATTTTATTTTGTTGATTCTATTTATAGCTCTTCATTGTTTTGTGTTGTTGTGGAAGAAGCTTGTATTTCTATCCCCAACATCCAACCAATATTCCTAGGATTTTTGTTTCCAATATATTTCTTCTCTAGTGAGGATTTCTTCATATTGGGCCATATTGGTTTTTTCCTTTTGATATAGTAAGTTATCCATCCCAAGCCTGATTATCTCCTCATTAGTTCTTTCCATTTCTATCTCAATTTCTTTCTTTTGTGCAAAGATATTTCCAAAGTGCATTTTGTTCCATATTGTTAATTGTTGTTTTATCTTTTTTAGTTTGGTGACCACTTTGAAAGTTTTGGAGCCTATAACTTTTGTTTCCTTCCACCTTTTTTCTATTAGTTGTACTAGATTTTCTTCCCTAAGCCACATTTTTTCAAAGTGAAAGGGGGTTTTGGTTGGCTTTAGTTCCTCTGATATGATCAAATGGACCGAGAAATGGTCTAATCCTGAGAACGGGAGAACTGAGGACTCATAAGACTGTGTGAGATTCCCACAAAGGAAGAATCTGTCTAGTTTTTATGCAATGTTGCAGAAACCTTGTCTACGATTATTCCAAGTAAAGGGATCATTTTTAGTCTTGAATTCCATCAAGTTACACTTATATGTCCAATCTTTGAAGTCTTGACATGTTTGGGTCATTTTTTTATTACCTCCCCATTTTTCCTTGGGATCTAAGATTGCATTGAAATCCCCACCTATTATGTATGTTTGATCTATGTCACTTAAAAGGAAACTCTCAATTTCATTCCACACTTGTCTTTTTGCTTGTGTTTGGATAGGTCCATAGACATTAATTATAATAAATTTTAAGTTGCTTTTGATGCTTATAGCCCAGCCGCACATCCAGTTTGGGCTTTTGCTTATTATTTTAAAGGATATTAGCCTAGGATCCCATATGATGGCCAATCCACCTAAGGCTATACAAGTGGTTTGTCCTTCTAATTCTCTGATACCTAATTTTTTGTTGAGATTTGTCATTTCGATGTTATTTAATATAGTTTCTTGTATTAGGAATATCTCTAGATTGAATTTAGCAATGCAACGTTTAAAGATACCTTGATTGTTAGGGGCATTCAAGCCC
Source organism: Cryptomeria japonica (assembly GCF_030272615.1). Classification (NCBI taxonomy): domain Eukaryota; kingdom Viridiplantae; phylum Streptophyta; class Pinopsida; order Cupressales; family Cupressaceae; genus Cryptomeria; species Cryptomeria japonica. The sequence goes on along the minus strand of NC_081409.1, from coordinate 896,165,735 downwards.
CTAACATTCCAAGTAAGGAGTTTCATAACACCATGGGAAGGTCCTTCCCCTTCCCTGCCTCAAAAAGGTTTGTGATTTTAATCTAGCCAGCAGCGCTTCCTACTTTGGTTAATAATTCAGCAATTGATTTTCTCCATCTCTTTTTTAGTTCGGAAGCATAATCCGGGGGTAAGCAAGTTTCTATGGTTTTAACTATCCCCAGGTTGACAATTTTATCTGTTACAACATTATATCTATGGATCTGTGCTTCTTCCTTGGTTACATTAAGTTTGCATAATTCTCTTGCTAACAATGTTTTTTGTAATGCCAGTTCCTCTTCATCTGCTATTTCATTGATGAATAGTTCAATGAGGTCATTTGTAGATACATTGCCAACATACTCAAGGATACATTTATTTTCTCTTTCCATCCTTTCTACTCTTTCCATATCCTGTTCACTGCTGTTATTGTTGGAGTTCTTTTTCTTTTTCTTTTTTCCTTTTTTATTGTTTTTTTTCCTTTTTTGTTCTTGTTCTTTTTCTTTTTTTTAGAGCACCTTTCCTTCTCAATTGCATGTGGTATGAGGTGGTTTTCTTGTTCCACATAGTTATCTTCTTTATTTTAGATGTTTTTGATTATTTCCTCCTAGTTGTCAATGTTAGCTTCATACCTCAGGGGGCTTAGTTCGACTCCAAAATTTACGCTCTGTTCCGTTGAATCATTGATTATTAATGGTTTAGCTTTTTGCTTATCACTTACTTTTTTCTCTGTATCATTCCTTCTTTGTTCACTCACTGGTTTTTTAGGTGTTTTTTCAATCTTTGCTTTATCTTTTTCATTTTTTGTCATTTCTTGAGTGTTTACTAGTTCCTTAGCCCTAGGGTTTTGTTTGTTGAACATAAAATCACCTTTTGGGTTGAATTTTATGTTTATATCCTTATCTATTCCAGAAACAATCTTCATCTTAGTATTATATCTCTCAATATTCTGAATAGGGGAGATAACATCTTTGGATGTGATATCACCCATAAGGATCTCTGGGTGAATCTGGTAAATCGAATAGTTTGTAATGATTTTGATGGGTTCGAATTTCAGTTTGTCTACCTCAAAGCTGGCTAATATTTTAATGTCAGAGGATTCCATGTATTTTTCCTCCAAACCCTCGAAACCTCCTAAAAAATCCCCTAATGTTTTCAGGGTGTGGTTGTGGATTAATTCAACCCGCATTTTAGGGAGTCGAATCCATTTTGGCACCCTAAGTTTATCAAAATCTTTGGGCGAGAAATTAGGTTTCCAATTAAAAAATTTGAAACAATAACCTTTAAAGAATTTGTGATTGTTCCTAAGTAAATGATTTTTTAAGCTCGCATGAATTGCATTTAATAAACAAAAAATCATTTTCCAAACAGGTAATACTTATCTGATTTTCTGTGGTAGACTTCAACCAATGGAGGACATCAGAGGTCGACGCTCCAAATCCAAACCATTTCCCAAAGAGCCCAAGTTCATTGTAACGTTCCCACAATTCATCTGTGTGCTTACCACTAATTATCACTATGTTATCTGTGCTGAAGCTTGGCAGCTTCTAAGTGATTTTAGGGCATTGTTTAGGGTTGAAACCCTCCCTGCACAAGGTTTGGGTGTATGAATTTGAGCTTGTCACGGAGGGTCTTCTTAACCCTAATTTTATTTTGTTAGCCCAAGAAGCAACATCATTTTGGGCTCGAGATCAACTCTCTGCATGGGAGGATGGTAAATAAGAAATCCTTCCATTGTTAGGGTGCCATTCCGAGAGGCCTTCGAGATGGAATGAACTTCCCCTTTCTGCATTGTTAAAGGATTTGCCTATTTTATTAAAGGTGCCCTAGGGTTCCACTGAGTTTGTCTCCAAACCGGCTTTGTTGAAGTCAAGGGAGGATCATCTGTACTTTTCAGGTCAAGGAGGGAACCCTTTTGTATATCTCATTTAGTTGTAGATTAGTTAAATTTGCTCTTGTGGCGCATGATTGAGAGACATTCAAGGCTTCGAATCTATTTGAGGTGCCCACAACATTTTTATGGACCCCCTGTAGATTAAATTCGCTATGCCATGTCCCGTAAATCCTCCCCTGCCTTCGGGGATGTTTCGAGGGTTTAGCATAAATGTTTATGCTTATCGCAATAGTTCGCATTTTCGCCATCAAAGAGAACTTCCACCTAATTTTTTTATTTTTTTTACAGTTGCATACCATTTATCTCTCTTGATTAAAGCCTTTTATCCTGATGGTATTAAATTAAAGTACTTTCTCCAAAAATACCAGTACCAGATAGAAGATAAATAACTTTAATTTAATGTCATTAGGATAAAAGTCTTTAATCAATACAGATAAATGGTATGCAACTGTATCTATTTGGAATGCATTACCCAAACACCACAATCGATCATTCACACACAAAGTTCCACGAGTGTGATCCTTTTCAAATGTTAATATGATTTCTATCTCATCAACCTCTAGAGGAGCCACCTGACTTGGCCCCACCAAACCAAGATCCATTCTTCCCACTTTTCAAGATTGTATTTCTCTTCACTATCTTACAGTTTCCCTCATGAATTTTCAATTATAGTGTAGAGTTCTTCATGAAGGACACCACCACATCGTCTAGAGTCTATGCTTCAATTTTTTTCTTTGATCCCATGGAGGCCAATAGTCCTTTATCTATGGAAGTGCTTCCTGAATAGTCATGGGGGAGCGAGGTAATGCTTGAAATCACCCTTCTATTGGGAGATTATGTACATAACCTCTTGGTCTTCTGAAAGCTGAAAATTACTTCGAGTCCACCAACTCTGGTTCCACACTATAGAAATTTTTGGATATTGACTTCCAAATATCCTTTGGTGCAAAAGCATCATTCTCATAATAGAAAAAAGGTGCTCCTTGAATGAACACAATGATTTCCTCCAAGCGTGGCCCAATAGGTTTCGCAGGAACTCCAAAACAGGTTAGTCCCTCTGGACATAAATTAGAGACGTCACATCATACACTCCATACATTGTTTGTTTGTATTGCATACTCTCTATCTATTTATCACCCTTTAACACTTTCCTCTACTTTTCTCCAATTGCTCTCTTCTAGGCAGCTAATGAGCTTCTTTCCATGTCATTCAAGATAATGTCTGCTTCTTTTCTTTTACGAAATTTGCTTGCACATGACTCTTCAACTTGTACGTTCTACTTTCATACAAATATAAATTTTAATTCACGCTCAAATAATAATTAAATAATATAAGCATTTGTAAAGAAAATATTTAGTCATTCGACGTTACATATTATTTGACGGAAAGATCCTAGACAATTCTTGGAGAAAGGAAACATCATTGATAATCATTTTTTGCAAATAACACTGAGTCAAATAAATAATAAATGTTTTATGCAATTTTTAAAACTAGAACTTGTTCAATGCTTTCATTCATTGACGACAAAGCCATTTGACCCACATCATCTCTCGTCATCGGAATTCTGATGATAACTAATGAAACATCCGACAAGGATGTTGTATATTCGACGTCACTTCCATGTCGGAAAATCGTCGAGGAGAAAACATAGTATCCAACAGAAATCCACCAAAATTTGTGGCCAGGGGTGCAAATATAGCCATTGTCGAAGGAGTTTATAACATCATCGGACTACCACCGCAAATGGCATCGTCAGGGATCCCGACAATGAGTTTTCGACGGTAAAGTTGGTCGGAAGTCCGACGTTGTGTCGTTACAAATCCGATAATTAGCCATCGGAAATTAGGCCCAAATGTACTAGTGAAGAGATCTTGAAATATGGATTCTAGGGTTTGACCTAATGGTGTAAACATTCTTTGATATTGGGCAGGTGGAGTGTTGGTGTTACTCCCTTGATTATTCATCCCTTGATTGTTGTTATTCCCTTGGTTGTTTTTGTTTCCTCAATTGTTGTTGTTTCCTTGATAGGTTGTGTGTTGATAGTTGTTAGTGCCTTGATTGATATTTCTTTGATTGTTTTTGGGTGGTGTACTACTTGATAAATTTAACACCAGTTGCTTGGATTTCACGTTGTTGGCATCAACCACACCATCATTAACAATATTCTTGTTCCTAGTCCAAAACTTGGACTTGTCCGAGTTGTTGTTGTATTGATTGCTATAGGTATCGTTGTTTGAGGAACTAGCACATTCCCTAGAGAATTTCAAGTTTCCCTTTTTTATTGAGGCTTCTTCTACTTTAATGCCATTCTTGATTAACTTTTGAAATCTAGGTAGACATTGTAATTTGAGTTGATAACTCATTTCGTCATTCAAATTGTCTATAAAAAATCCATTTTCTCCTTTTCAGGCACATCACGTGGGTACCTTGTGTTGGCATATGCACACTCCAATGAGACATTGTAGGTGATTGAAGGTTTTGTCATTGATGGCAACCTTACAATCCTATGGCACTGGCAAGGCATTACATCAGCATCAATAGATCACACTCTACACCAGCACTCAGACCACCGGCACTGGTAGAGAAAGGAAGCATATCGACACAGAGGCTGACAGGATTTTTGTTACATTATATTTTGTTATTATTGTAAAAACTTTGAAAGCTGACTTGATATCATTGTAAAATGACTTATATATATAAGAAGTCATTGTAAGACATTTTGTAAGAGATAGAATGAAGAAGAAAAAATAATTAGGTAGACCTATTATGTGAAATATAGGTTAAAGGGTTTATGTAAGAAGCAGAGCAGAAACCGGTACTGAATCTGGCATTATAGATGCTATTGTAAAGCAGTACAAGACATTGGATTTGTATAATCCACATTGTAAGTCAGTGAGACTTCCCATTGAGCAGTGAGCTCTAGGCAATTGGCCTTCCTGCATGTGCAGGCCCCTCTTGTAAGTAATATTCTCTTATTGGCCAGTAAGTGAATATTGTGGGTCACAAATCCCACCGAGGTTTTTCCCACACCGAATTTCCTCGTTAAAATACTATGTTATGGTGTGTTTCTTATGTGGTTGCTTTCATTTCTATTTATTGCATTATTTCTTGCATACCGGTACACTGTTATATTATGATCTACATGTTTTAATTTAAGAAATTCTAAATACCGGTTAGATATTGATTCACCCACCCCTCTCAGTATCTGTGGGACTCCTAACAATTGGTATCAGAGCCTGGTCCTCTATTTTCATAAGCCTAACAGCTTGAGGAAGATCTTGACACCGGTAAAGATGGAAAATCTGATGAAGCAACTAGAAGCAGTTCTCTCAAACTATGATACAAAGAAATTGAAAAACATCAAACTTGAAGATGACCTAAAGGCAGCTCAGGATATCATTCAGGCACTTCAAGAGAATTTTACCATTGCAAGAAACAAGCGAAGAGAGTTATGTGAAAAGATGCAAAATGAGAATGATGAAAAGGAATCACTTAATGATCAAAAAAGCAACTTGAAACTGGAGAACATAACAATGAAGAATGAGATGCAAGATATGAACATGAGATTCTGTAAAGAAATTGAAGATAGGCAGAAGAATGAAGAAGAATTGACCAAAAGACTAAGTGATGTAGCAAATGAGAACACAAGACTTAGCTATGAAAATGACCTATTGAAGATAGATCTGATGCATAAACAAAATGACTCCAATGAAGTGATGAGATAGAAAGAGATCTTACAAGAGAATTGGATATTGCAAATCAACACAAAGACAAATTCAAGAAAAGCTCAGAAGAACTTGGTGACTTGTTGAAGATTCAAAAACCAAATGGTGATACTTGTGGAATTAGCTTTGAAGCAGGAGAAAGCTCCAGTACTGCAAACACTCAGGATCACAACAAACTAGTAAGGCAACCTAATGCTTATAAATTCAATGGAAAATGTTTTAATTGTAATAAGTATAGGCATCGAGAAAATCAATGTAGATCTAGAAATTATCAGAACATCAACACACCCACCGGTCAATGTTCAAAATGCAACAAAGTTGGTCACAACTCTAAAAATTACAGAATGAATGTAAGATGCTATGTTTGTGGAAGATTTGGACACTTATCTAATCAATGTAGAACACAAACTGGCATAGGTTATGGAAAAGCTATTTAGAAAAATAATGTGACTTGCTATGCATGTAATAAGATTGGGTATATTGCAAAATTCTGTAGAAGCAAAGGATCACCGACAGACAACAAAAGTTCTAGCTTGAAAGGAAAAGAAAAAGTTGAAGAGGTTAAGCAAGAATTTTCAAAACAAAGGATTAGAAAGTCTAACCTAAATGTTGGGAATACTCCTCCACCGGTAGAACCAATCAATGCTTCACCGGTAGGACAGAGTAGTGCTTCACCGGTAGGACAGAGTAGTACTCCACCGGCAGGAAGCTCTTCATCAAACTTGTTGTCCTCGATTTCAGTTGGCCAAAATCGTGAGGCAACCCTACGAAAATGGTCCATTTCATACCTTATGGTCTCTGGGAGAGCTTAATCAACTTGGTCAGTTAGTTCGTTTCATTCTTCGCTTTCCATTTTTATTATTTTTGTTGCTTCTTAAGTTTGCATTTTAACCTACAGTCTAGACTTTAAAGTTTGAACTGCAGGGGTCTTTGTAAATAAATACACTTTGGACTTTAAAGTCCGAAGTGTATTTGAGTTTTGTTGTAGTCAGCAATTCGGACTTTAAAGTCCGAACTGCATCTGGTTTTGACTGCAGTTCAGACTTTAAAGTCCGAACTGCTATTTGCTTAAGACTACAGTTCGGACTTTAAATTCCGAACCGCTATTTGTTTTGGATTGCAGTTCAGACTTTCTTCTCTGAACTGCATATGGTTTTTGTGTTAGTTGCATGTCGGGTTTTAAAGTCCGACATGCAATTACACATAGGTTGCATGTCAGACTTTAAAGTCCGACATGCAACTGCGAGTTCTATTAATTAGCATTTATTGCTAATCAGGGTTTTTCTTTAAAGTTATTTTTAAAGGTTAATCTTGCATTTTAATCCTCATCCCTGGTTTTTATCGCGCGCCTCCACCTCCTTTTTCCTTCATTGCAACCTGGATCTCTCCTCTTCGTTGCTCGATCTAATCGCCCAATATCCGGATTTTGCAAACACCACATCGGAATAGGTAGGTTTCTTGTTTTCGGGTTTTTATTGTTTAAGTGTTTTCGTTTTCTTTTTTCCTTTTGTTTGTTTTTTCTTGTTTTCAGTTTTCCCTTTTGGAGGACGATTGGGTTTTGAAGTCTGATTGCCTCCTTAGCTTTGGAGAAACAATCGGACTTCAAAACCCGATCATCCTCCAAAACCTCCCCTGTTCTAAGCTACATATCAGAGTTTAAACTCCGATATACAACTGAACAGTTGTATCCTTCGCTTATCGGACTTTAAAGTCCGATGTGCGACCTATTAACCTTCGCATATCGGCCTTTAAAGTCCAATATGCGGAGAGGTATAGGGTGGCATGTTGGGTTTCAAAACCCGACATGCCAACCGGTTGTCCTTCCCCTAAGAAGCACATTGGACTTTAAAGTTTGATGTGCCTCTAATTTTTTCTAGCTAGCACATCGGACTTTAAAGTCTGATGTGCTCGCTTGAGGTTTTTTCTCAACATATCGGACTTTAAAGTCCGATATGTAAATGTCTTCCCCGAATTAACACTTCAGAATTTAAAGTCTGATGTGTTGATATCTTTTCACAAATTTGCACTGCAGACTTTAAAGTCCGATGTACAAATTTTTGTTGGTAAAGAAGCAGGTCAGACTTTTTTCTCCGACCTACTTTTTTAGCAGTTTTTACTCCTTGGCCTATTTTGAGTCCCGTTTTTCGATCCATTTGAGAAAAAAATGAATTTTGATAATGATGAATGGCTAATCATCAGTGTTGAATACAGTCATTATGCATGAATGTCAAATCCCTCCCATAGCAAGCCCGAGTCTTCCTTAGGACAACCTTCTCTGAGTAAGGCATCATCAAAAAAGATGAAATACAAGTACGATAGGTACTTGAATATGTACCCTAAAATTTTAGTGGATTCTAACATTAAGGTAATCAAGGACACTAAAATTGGCCACGTTGACATGCAAGAGTTTCTTGACCGGGTTCAGAACGCTCCTGCACACCTGACAAGTTTAATCAAATCTGAGTTGCATAAGTATGCATCTTTCCCAGTTACGGCTCATGATCCTGAATTTGTACTAGCAGTGGTTGATCACTTTGATCGAAGCACAAGATAGGTAAGGGATGATGATTAGAAGGTCATAATGACTCTAGAAAGCGTATTCTTCAATAGAATTTTCAAAGGCTCATTGGCAGAAGAAGTGGTTGATATTTCTGAAGAGAGTGCTCAAGAGTACTACGAGAAACACGAAGATAAATGCAAAAAGGTGATCAATATTGTTTATCTCTCAACTGATAGATCCTCCCTCACCTCCTGATGGCCAAAGTCTTTCCACAGGAGTGATTTTAATGAAGAATATAATGACATGGTCACCATGTTATCCAGAGTGAGAGGATAAAAAGACTCTCATTATTTCCAAAGCTGGATGATTTACTATATGAATATAATCAGAAAGGGAGCTGCAAGGACCTGGAAGAATTGATTGGGGAAAACAAATCAGTGATGTGCTTTACGCCCAACTAAAAGAGGTCAAGGTAACAATAAAGTTTTATATGACCTCATACCTGGCTTACGTAGCTGCCTCTATGAGGCAATATCCAGGCTTGTCAACTAAGGGTGACAGAAGAATAGTGCCTGTTTGGGAATACTATGATCAACTCACTATCAAAAATCAAGGTAATCATTATAGGAGGATTAGTGATGCTTTCTTTGTTGTTTGGAAGTGCATTTTTGATAAAGGCCTGTATAAGAGAAGAATATTAGAGGCTGCTTACAGTAGGGTTTCCCACTTTGGGTGTGTCTTCCTTCAATTCCCCACATTAACCTATATCTAGATTGGATACTTCTCAGGTGACCCCTTTATTCTTCCAAGGTTTCCTTTAGATAAAATTATCCTTATGGAGCTATGCAGACAACTGATTAGTGTGCATGAGAAACAATCACAAGCACACAAGACTGGGCTGAAATTCCTAGAGTCAATTGGTAGGTATTCAGTGCTAACTAACCCCAAAGCCAAAAATATGGAGAAGGAGATCCGAACCGATTTTGATTTTTGAGGTATAAAGAGCAAGCTCAAAAGGACATACGCTCATGTCTATAGGTTTGAAGATGTTTGGGCGGACTGTCAGGATGAGGAGGATATAAGGAGGATGGACTTCAGCTGCCTTACTCTAGAACAAATTGAGAATCTGGATCTAGCTAAGATCCCAATGACTATGGAAGACACAGATGACATAGTGGATCCTATCTACTATGAGAAGAAGATTGCTGACTCCCCACTCCCACTTGTGCAATGGTCGAAGAAGGAAAGCAAGTCCATTACTCAAAGGATCTCTCCTATTATAGCAAACACCAATTCTTGGTTGCTAAAGAAGAATCTCATGATGAAACAGTTTCCCACTAGTTCGGGAGATGATGACAACAATGATGGTCCATTGAGCAAGACAGTGACAGCTGAAACTAGAACCAAGAACAGGGCAGACTCACAAGCACTATCTTTAGCTCCAATGGTAGAATTAAAAGGTAAACGGCCTAAAATCAAATTTACAGTTAAAGGGTCAAAACAAGTCGAATCATCATCAGTGTCACAAGAGGTACCAGCAAAAGAGCCAGAACAACCACCTGTCAGTGAAGCTGGAAAGGGTAAAGAGGTTGAAGAAGGTGAAATTCCTCAACAAGAGGAAGTACTGACAGAAGAAGTGCCACATTTCGTTGAAGTTGATACGACAACCACTTCACAAGTAGTTGTTCACTCTATTGATTCTGACTCCGATTCTGATCAAGAAGATGAAGATGTTCATGAAGATGGAGATATAAGTATGGGCATGCCGCAATCAGAGACTGCTGGTCAATTTTTTACAATAACCAACTTATCTAATTTAGATGATATCCCTTCATCTACTTTTGAATCTACCATGATGGACTTTAATGAAAATTTGCAAGATGCACTTGCAGATCAAGTGTCAGTAGATTTACCAGTCATTACTACCACAGTCACAACCATCCCTTCATTGGTAAGCTTTGAAGTTACACTGACGACACCCTCAACTCTTCCACCAATAATTGAAGAGGTACCAACAATAGATGTTCCATTAGATGCTTCAATATCAGCACCATCAGTTACACTTGCAACTGCTCGAAGTTCTAGTCAACCTATTCCAGATTCTTCGACCCCAAGTCAGCAAGGAGCCACTACTCCATCATCCAATCCAGAACTACCCCCTTGGATGGAAGTAGTGGCCCCTAAAAGGAAGAAACAGGTAATATCTCCTGATGAATTTGACTTTGAACTTTTGGTTCCTCCAAAGCCTAAGGGAACAAAGAAGCCAAAGATAGTATCTCGGGTGGTAGTAGACCTGGCTTCCAAAAGAAAATACGTTGAAGTTATGGTACCATCGTCAGATTAGGACAAAGGAAGCATATGATTAGAAGATTATACCATGTAGGTTGTAGAGCTTGGAGTGGAGACACATGAAAGTGTGAAATTAGATTCTTAGATAGCACTTAATTCTTTGTTAAGAAGACTAGATCAGGAAAGGGATGAGAAAAATATCCTGAAGCAGAAGTGTGAGCAGTTGACCAACGTCCTCCTAAAGGTAACACAATCTTCTCAAGAGGTTGAACCTATAGGATCATTAATAGACACTGAAGCTATCAAAAAGATTGAGCGGTTAGGAGCTAAGGGCCGAGTAATGGATGAATGCATCTCGCGGCTAAGGTCAGAAGGCTCTCATCTCCTGAGTTCAAAGGTGGAGTTATCGTCTAGTTATGAAGTGATCCAGAGTCGGATGCAAGGACTCAAAACCTCTTTATCCCAGGAAATTGAGGAAGTTGTGAAAAGCACTACCCTTTGGAGCAAAATGGAGGATTTCAGGATAGATGTCCTGGTTGAAAACAAGGTAATTCCCACAAGAGAGAAGTATATTCAGATATTGTCATTATTGTCTCATAAACAAGAGACGATGAAATTAATGATTGTAGAACTGGATCATGAAAAGAAAGAAGGTGATGAGGTTGACCTTATTTTTGCTAAAGTAGGCGATCTCCCTTGCTATTTGTATCATGGTGATCAAAATCTCGTCACTGCTGAGGTCTTCACCCAAGAATTTCTTTCCTTGATGGACCAGTGCACGGGACAAGACTTCTCCCTTGATACATTTGATAAATAGTTAGAAATTCAAGTCAGCTTTGAAGTACTTGCATCCATGCTAAAGGATGTTAAGAAGAAGCAAGTGAAGATCCAAGATGTGATATCCCACATTCAAATCATCACAAGTTCTACCTTGATGCCAAACAAAGAAGAGGTCAAAGCTATCATCGCCAAGTTTGAAGGTTTTCAGAAATCCAACGAAGAAGAGAATCAAGAATGAAGTTCCCCCTTTTGACACTCTTCCTTCATGCAGCTGCACCAATAGATGTAGTAAATTTTTGTGCAGCTGCACATTTTCTTTATGTAGTAGTTGTAGTAAAGTGGGACTGTGCGGTTGAATAAGTCAACTGTGCCCACCTTTTCTCAACTTCTTTTCCTATATAAGGAGGACATTTTTGTAAATATTTTGATCTTTTTCATGCTTAGCAAAACTCTGCTAGATTTTTATCCCAATTTAGACTTTGAGCTTTTGTGATGAGAATTCAATCAAACAAATAAAAAAAATATTTTTGGTGATTGCAAACTTTGTGTTGTATCAATAAATTTGTTTATATTATTTAATGTTCCTATGTCCATTGAATACATATTATCTTTACGCATTTGATCTTAAGATATTGCTGCATGGTTAAAGAGCTCTCAAATCCTACCAATAGACTTTGTGCTCTTAGCATGCTTGAGAAATCTGTTGATAAAGGAAGTAACTTGTAGTAAGCTTTGTATTTCTACAACTATTAGTAGTTTAATTGATTAGAAATTTACACTTAAAGACTTTGAGCTTTAAGCTAAGTTTCTACTTGTTTAATTTGTAACGATAAGTGTAAATCAGTCTTACCATAAAGGAGACTTTGTGCTGCTTAAAAGTAAAACTTAGTATAGTTTATTAGATTAATAGTTCTTTTCTTTGAATATCTGAAGAGGTAGAGAAACTGTAACTAGGCAAAGGGAGAATACATAAACTCTGAAAAAAGAGAGTTATATGCCCAACGCCAACCCACCAATTTAATTTCTTGCTAATTAGAGGAGAAATTTCATAGGGAACCTCCCCTTGATGAGAGGAGAGATTAATATCTTAGCATAGCGTTGTGTGAATTTTTTGTTTTGTCATTAGTACACTGGTGACAAAATATTCACCCAATAGTTTTTTGGCAACTCTGTTGGGGAACGATGTGCAACTAGTTTGTCTCTTGGGTTGCAGTGCATTTTCATTGTAATTTCCACATTGTTCTTTTTCTTCAAATCATAATTTGGCTGATCAATGTTACACTCGTGGGAAACGATTAGTAGGAATTGTTGATCCTACCTTTGAAGTATTGCAGAAATTCAATTTTCCTTTTGTAACACCTCCACGGACGTTTTCTCCTTTGCAACAGACACGAACTTTTCCTCCATCTGCACAGAGATCTCCCATACCAAGAAAGGCATCAATTTTGCAAGTTGCAGTTATTCCATTAGCAAATCTTTTTGTAATACCACCTTATAATCCATTAAGGATGGTTGCTGCTGGTCCTTGGGGTACTTCTTTTGGTCCTCTGAACTTGACCGCACCTCTGCATGAATTACCAAAAGGTACGCGAAAGAATCTACCCAAATTTTTTGGAGATGGTGCTCAACATCCAGACGAACACATTGCTGCCTTCTACATCACTTGTGGAGTTCTTGGTGTTGAACACGAAGATGTTTCAGTAAGATTTTTCATTGAAACTTTGCATGGAGCTGCTGCCAATTGGTTTTATCATCTACCCAATGCTTGTATCACTTCTTAGGCGTCTCTCAGAACATTGTTTGAGGCAAGATTCAAGTCTGCTGAAGATGATCATGCTTTATTGGCACAATTAACTCAGTTGAAGAAAGAGCCTCAAGAACCCATGCGTGAGTTTGTAGCCAAATTTGACAAGTTACATAATCGTATTCCAGTTACTTAAAGACCTACTGCTAGAAACTTGAAATGTTTTTTCATCAACTCCCAATTGCCAGAAGTGAGTTTCCTTTTGCAGAGGAACAATCCTACAGATTTGGCTGCAGCTCAACAAATGGCCATATCAGTTGAAGATGACCTTATCCTTGCTAGCAAGATAAGGAGAGATCCTAACAAGTTTAGGAGTAATCAATCTGTAGATGCATCTCCTTCTTCAACTAGTTCTGTTGATCCTATGATACAGAAGCTAGCAAATGAGTTGTTGGCGCTTAAGAAGCAAATTTCCTCACAAGGAAATACTTCTTATCGAGACGTCCCAAGAAGGACTTACCCAAACAATACTTCTAGTTATGTTATGCATAATCAGAATAGATTACCTCTTGCTCCAGAGAGGCTTGCATTGGAAGCACCACCCCAAAGTTCAGCTACTAGATACTATGAAGCTGAACAAAATGATCTTCCTCCCTTTAGTGAAGAAGATGCTAATTCACATCAAGAAGGTGATGCAGACTTAGCTAGCGACTCTAACATCAGGTTTTTATAGTACCAAGAAGATGATGCGTCAAATGCACACGAAGGAGATGTCTTTGCAGTGTTCACGTGTTCACAAACACAAGCGGCTCCACCACCTGTCAATGTGAAAAATGATGATTCTGCTCAGATCCAGGATTCTCAACATTTTCTAGTTTCTATTGCTAAGCGCGGGACTCCTATACCAAACCCCCCAAAGGACACTTCTATCTCGAAGGACGTTATGAAAGATAAAGGTGTAAGTACTCCTTCAACCGCTGTTAATTTTTCTGCACCTGCACCGAAGACTAGTGTTCCTCATGTTGTAAGTTCTCAAAATGAGAACGCAAGTTCATCTTTAATGAATTCTTTTGAGTCATTTGATATTCTAGATCATGCTAGAAAAACCAAGATACAAATGTTTGAGGTAGAATTTTTGAGATCTAACCTCGATCAATTTGACCATTTGGTCAAATTTGTTAAAAAAAAAGATATTACCCCTAGCAATCTTCCAAAATCAAATTTGCTTCAAAACAATTTAGTATCTTCCCCTTCTCCTATTGAGAAGATGGAACCATTTTACATCTCTTTGTTAATAAATGGTTACAAGCTTAGCAACTGCGTAATTGATTCTGGGGCATCTGATAATGTTATGCCATCAAAAGTTGCTAATTCCCTTGGTTTAACCTTGACCAAAACATTTGGAAGGTGTTTCTCTATGGATAACAAGCAAGTTCCTTTGATTGGTCAAATCAAAGATGCACAGTTTGCCTTTGCTTCATTCCCAGAAAAGAAAATCAAGATGACAGTACTGGTAGTTGACGTACCAAATTCCTATGGGCTATTGTTGGGAAGAAATTTTTGTAGAGATGTTGGGGGTGAGTTAAACATGGATATGACTGAGGCTCATATCCCAATTAAAGGAGTTGTCCAAAGGTTACTTCCAGAAAAAGAATAGAAATATACTGTTGTCAAATATGACAATCAGTGAGCCCAGATTCTTTTCGAATCATCAAGCATGGGTAATTATTTCATGCATGTTGATGATGGTCTAAAGATGACTCCTGAGAGTGAAGTTGATACTTCACTCAATAATTTCCCAGTTAATTGTGAAAGTACTGTTATTGAATCAGAAGGAGCTTCAACTTCACAACAAGAAATTCTTGATTTTGATACCGTTAGCATTGGTAGTCCAGATGATGTTTGGACACTGGAGTTTGACAGCAGCTGTTCTTCCATCGGATCAAGAGCCGGTATCATTTTGATTTCTCCCAAGGGTAATCTTTTCCCTTTCTCCTTCAAATTGTAGTTCAATAACACAAACAACACTATTGAGTATGAGTCTCTCCTGCTGGGAATGAATGTTTCTCAGCAGAAGGGAATCAAGAACTTACATGCTTAAGGGGATGCTGAGTTAATAGTTTGTCAGATCAGAAACATATATCAAACAAGGAGTGAAAGGTTGCGGCATTACTGCAATCTTGTCTGGGATCTAATAGAAACATTTGATGCTTTTGATATATAGGTGGTTTCCCATGAATTCAGTGATAGGGCTGACTCATTAGTAGTATCAGCAACATCTTTGATTCCTCACAAAGATTTTTTCAGGATCAACTTATGTTGTTAAATTGGTTTTCCGGCCAAGCGTTCCTGACAACTCTTATCATTGGCAGGTGTTCAATGATGATCATCATGTAATAAATTTCTTACAAACTTCTGATAACTTTGATGATCTGTACTTTGAAGGCAGTCACTGCCCTTCAAAGGATGCAATTGAAAGTGTTGACGCAGAAACAGGAGAAAAAATTTTGCAATTAAAAGGAAACAAGATCCCCAAGGGTCTAGTTTTGCTAGAAAAGCTTTTTGACAAGCATGATCGCTATGTTAAGAAGCAGCAAAGAGCAACTTCAGGGTTAATGGAATATGAACAAATAAACATTGGGACTGAGGACAATCCCAAAATGATGAACATTGGAAAATGTTGCTCACAGGGAGAAAGACAGAAATTTGTTGCATTATTGCAGAAGTATGTTGACGTCTTAGCATACTCCTATGAAGATCTAAAGTCTTTTCGTCCCAAAGAACTCCGCCATGACATTCCATTGAAACCAGGTATTATGCCTTTCCGATAGAAGCAAAGGCAATATAACCCAAAAATCTCTGACACTATCTTTGTTGAAGTACAAAAGATGTTGAAAGCAAGGATAATCTTCCCTATCCACCATTCTTCTTGGATTGCTAACATTGTACCTGTACGTAAGAAGAATGGTGAAATTCGGATGTGTAGATTTCTGAAACTTGAATCAGGTGTCCTTGAAGGATAATTATCCTCTGCCTGTCATGGATCATGTCCTACAAGCTGTTACTGGAGCAGAGATGATGTCCATGTTGGATGGATTTTCAGGTTATAATCAGGTTGAAGTGTTGGAACAAGATCAGCACAAGACCGCATTTACCACGCCTTGGGGTACCTTTGCATATCGCAGGATGCCTTTTGGGTTAATAAATGCGGGAACAACTTTCTAATGTGCAATGGATTTGTCTTTCTGAAGTTTTCTTGGTAAGTTCATTGTTGTCTATTTAGATGATTTGATAGTTTATTATAAGGAACGTCAAGATCATTTTCCCCATCTACAACAAGTCTTAGAAAAATGCTGCCAGCATGGAATCTCTCTCAATCCCAAGAAGTCTATTTTTGGGGTCACTGAAGGTAAATTGCTTGGGCATATTGTTTCAAAGGAAGGTATTAAAATTGATGCAGAAAGGGTAAAAGCAATCCATGACCTTTCATTGCCAACCAGTAAGACTGTCATTCATTCTTTCTTCGGAAAAGTTAATTTCCTGTGAAGATTCATTCCCGATTTTGCCGAACAAACTCGTCATATAGTCAATATGATGAAGGGTAATTCTCTCTTCAAATGGACTCCAGAAGGAAAGCAAGCTTTCCATCAAATCAAAGAAGCCATGGCAAATGCTCCAGTCTTAGTATGCCCAGATTATACTAAGGAGTTCATTATGTATAGCTATGCGTCAGATCATACTTGTTCAGCTATACTAATGCAAAGGAATAGTGAAGGTGTGGAATCACCTATCGCATTCATGAGTTATCCATTGAAAGCTCATGAGTTGAAATACTCAGAAATGGAGAAGGATGTTTTTGTTGTAGTGAAAGCAGTTAAACATTTCAGGTTCTATATTCTGAATTCACATGTCGTTGCTCTTGTTCCTGATGTTGTTGTCAAGTCTATTCTGACACATCAAGAGTTAGGGACTAAAAGGGGCAACTGGGCTGCCAAGATTCAAGAATATGATATGGAAATCAAGCCCACTAAGTTGGTTTGTGGGAAAGGTCTATGTCAGTTGATAGTTGACAATAAATCAATAGACGAAGTGGTACTTGAAAAAGAAGGTATTAATCAAGATCTTCCTCATGTTCTATTCGTTAGTACTACTGACGAGTGGTATTCCAACTTGGCGTATCTCTTGACATATGGAGATTGTCCCGCATAGCTGTCAAGGAAAGAAAAGTGAACTTTAAAGCTCAAAGCAGTGAATTTTGTCCTATGGGATAATTGTTTGTACAAGAAGGGTCTCGACAGCAATTTCCTGCGCTGCGTGGACAAACAACAGCAAGTAAGGTTACTTCAATCTTTCCATGATCTTGCTTGTGGAGGACATTTTTCTGCCCCTGTTACTGCACACAAAACCTTGTGTGCTAGGTATTACTGGCCAACATTATTTAAAGATACATACAGTTGGGTTCGCAAGTGTGAGCAATGTCAGCAATTTGTTGGTAAGCCTAAACTAGCTGCACTTCCACTAAAGCCAGTAATAATTGAAGAACCTTTCAAACAATGGGGATTGGACTTCATTGGACCTGTCAATCCAACATCAAGCACAGGTCACATATATATCCTCATAGCAATGGATTACTTCACCAAGTGGGTGGAAGAAATTCCAACTAAGCAATCTACCTCAGCGGTGGTTTGTCAGTTTCTAAAGGAGAACATCGTCTCAAGGTTTGGTGTCCCTCATAAGATTGTAGCTGATAATGCTTCATGTTTTTCATCTTATGAGATAATTGATTTTTTCTTTGATCATAGTATTATTCTTTCTCACTCATCTGACTATTATCCGCAAGGAAATGGTTAGGCTGAGTCAAGCAACAAGAACCTAGTCACTATCATGAGGAAACTTGTTGATGAGAAACAACAGTTTTGGCATAAAGCTCTTTATGATGCGCTATGGGCGGATCATATAACTCCAAAAAGAGCAATTGATATGTCACCTTTTCAACTTTTGTATGGTTTGAATGTCGAGATTCTGATCACTGTGGAACTTCCAACACTAAAGCTCACTAAAGCCATTGAGGACAACACATATCAAGATTCACTGGACAAGCGAATTATGTTTCTTTCTTAGCTGGAAGAAACAAGGACTGAAGTGGTAGATAGGATTGTTGCACACCAAAGCCAAGTGAAGATATTGTTTAACAAGAAAAAAACTTCCCACAACTTCTCAGTTGGTGATCAAGTCTTGTTATGGGACAAGAGGAGGGAACCAAAAGGCTTGCATGGAAAGTTTGATTCCTTGTGGAGAGGTCCCTTCACTATTCATGAAGTATGTGGTGAGCATAGCTACTTACTTGCATATGCAGATGGTACCCCTTTCTCGCTACCTCATTGAGGAGAACATTTGAAGCTCTTTACTCAATACAGAGCAATGTAAAGGAAGTTTTACCTTTTTGAAAAAAATGTATATCTTTTCTTTTTAGTTTTTTATCGCCTAACTCTATAGCCCAATGGATATAGGCATTTGGAGTTCTAGATTCTACAAGCTTCAAGTGGTGCAGCTTGTTCCCCAGTTAGAGTCAGCTGTTGTCCTTGATTTCAGTTGGCCAAAATCATGAGGCAACCCTACAAAACTGGTCCATTTCGTACCTTATGGTCTCCGGGAGAGCTTAATCGACTTGGTCGATTAGTTCATTTCATTCTTCGCTTTCCGTTTTTATTATTTTCTTTGCTTCTTAAGTTTGCATTTTAACCTACAATACGGACTTTAAAGTCCAAACTACAGGGGTCTTTGTAAATAAATACACTTCAGACTTTAAAGTCCGAAGTGTATTTGAGTTTTGTTGTAGTCAGCAGTTTGGACTTTAAAGTCTGAACTGCATCTAGTTTTGACTGCAGTTCAGACTTTAAAGTCCGAACTGCTGTTTGCTTAAGACTACAATTCGTACTTTAAAGTCCGAACTGCGGTTTGTTTTGGATTGCAGTTCAAACTTTTTTCTCCGAACTGCATATGGTTTTTGTGTCAGTTGCATGTTGGGTTTTAAAGTCCGACATGCAATTACCCCTAGGTTGCATGTCAGACTTTAAAGTCCGACATGCAACTGCGAGTTATATTAATTAGCATTTATTACTAATTAGGGTTTTTCTTTAAAGTTGTTTTTAAAGGTTAATCTTGTGTTTTAATCCTCATCCTTGGTTTTTATTGCGTGCCTCCACCTCCTTTTTCCTTCATTGCAACATGGATCTCTCCTCTTCATTGCTTGATAGAATCACCCAATATGCGGATTTTGCAAACACCACAGTGGAATAGGTAGGTTTCTTGTTTTTGGGTTTTTATTGTTTAAGTGTTTTCGCTTTCTTTTTTCCTTTTGTTTGTATTTCTTGTTTTCGGTTTTCCCTTTTGGAGGACGATCGGGATTTGAAGTCCGATTGCCTCCTTAGCATTGGAGAAACAATCAGACTTCAAAACCTGATCGTCCTCCAAAACCTCCCCTATTATAAGCTGCATATTAGAGTTTAAACTTCGGTATACAGTTGAACAGTTGTATCCTTCACGACCTATTAACCTTCGCATATCAAACTTTAAAGTCCGATATGCAGAGAGGTATAGG
Organism: Cryptomeria japonica; assembly: GCF_030272615.1. Taxonomy (NCBI): domain Eukaryota; kingdom Viridiplantae; phylum Streptophyta; class Pinopsida; order Cupressales; family Cupressaceae; genus Cryptomeria; species Cryptomeria japonica. Next base: position 896,146,185 of record NC_081409.1, on the reverse strand, counting down.
GTGGCATGTCGGGTTTCAAAACCCGACATGCCAATCGGCTGTCCTTCCCCTAAGAATCACATCGCCAATAATTTTTTCTAGCTAGCACATCGGACTTTAAAGTCCGATGTGCTCGCTTGAGGTTTTTTCTCAACATACCGGACTTTAAAGTCCGATATGTAAATGTCTTCCCCGGATTAACACTTCTGACTTTAAAGTCTGATGTGTTGATATCTTTTCACAAATTTGCACTACGGACTTTAAAGTCCGATGTGCAAATTTTTGTTGGTAAAGAAGCAGGTCGGACTTTTTTCTCCGACCTGCTGTTTTAGCAGTTTTTACTCCTTGGCCTATTTTGAGTCCCATTTTTCGATCTGTTTGAGAAAAAATGGATTTTTGATAATGATGAATGGCTAATCATCAGTGTTGAATGCAGTCATTGTGCATGAATGTCAAATCCCTCCCATAGCAAGCCCGATTCTTCCTCAGGACAACATTCTCCGAGTAAGGCATCATCAAAAAAGATGAAATACAAGTAAGATAGGTACTTGAATATGTACCCTGAAAGTTAAGTGGATTCTAACATTAAGGAGATCAGGGACACTGAAATTGGCCACATTCACATGCAAGAGTTTCTTGACTGAGTTCAGAAGGCTCTTGCACACCTGACCAGTTTAATCAAATCTGAGCTACATAAGTATGCATCTTTCCCAGTTGCGGCTCATGATCCAGATTTTGTACTAGCAGTGGTTGATCACTTTGATCCAAGCACAAGACAGGTAAGGGATGATGATCAAAAGGTCATAATGACTCTAGACAACATATTCTTCAATAGCATTTTCAAAGGCTCATTGGCAGAAGAAGTGGTTGATATTTCTGAAGAGAGTGCTCAAGAGTACTACGAGAAACACGAAGATAAATGCAAAAGGTGATCAATAATGTTTATCTCTCAACTAATAGATCCTCCCTCACCTCCTGATGGCCTAAGTCTTTCCGCAAGAGGGATTTTAATGAAGAATATAATGACATGGTCACCATGTTATCTAGAGTGAGAGGATTAAAAGACTCTCATTATTTCCAAAGTTGGATGATTTACTATATGAATATAATCAGAAAGGGAGCTGCAAGAATTGATTGGAGAGAACAAATCAGTGATGCACTTTGTGCCCAACTGAAAGAGGTCAAGGTAACAATGAAGTTTTATATGACCTCATACCTGGTTTACGCAGTTGCCTCTATGAGGCAATATCCAGGCTTGTCAACTAAGCGTGACAGAAGAATAGTGCTTGTTTGGGAATACTATGATCAACTCACTATCAAAAATCAAGGTAATCATTATAGGAGGATTAATGATGCTTTATTTTCTATTTGGGAGTGCATTTTTGATAAAGGCTTGTATATGAGAAGAATATTAGAGGCCGCTTACAGCAGGGTTTCCCACTTTGGGTCTGTCTTCCTTCAATTCCCCACATTCACCTATATCTGGATTGGATGCTTCTCAGGTGAGCCCTTTACTCTTCCAAGATTTCCTTCAGATAAAATTATCCTTATGGAGTTGTGCAAACAACTGATTAGTGTGCATGAGAAACAATCACAAGCACACAAGACTGGGCTGAAATTCCTAGAGTCAATTGGTAGGTATTCAGTGCTAACTAACCCCAAAGCCAAAAACATGGAGAAGGAGATGCAGTGGAATACCATGAGAAGATTCAAGGCCCGAACCGATTTTGATTTTTGAGGTATAAAGAGCAAGCTCAAAAGGACATACATTCATGTCTATAGGTTTGAAGATGTTTGGGCGGACTGTCAGGATGAGGAGGATATAAGGAGGATGGACTTCAGCTGCCTTACTCTAGAACAAATTGAGAATCTAGATCTAGCTAAGATCCCAATGACTATGGAAGACACAGATGACATAGTGGATCCTATCTACTATGAGAAGAAGATTGCTGACTCCCCACTCCCACTTGTGCAATGGTCGAAGAAGGAAAGAAAGTCCATTACTCAAAGGATCTCTCCTATTATAGAAAACACCAATGCTTGGTTGCTAAAGAAGAATCTCATGATGAAACAGTTTCCCACTAGTTCAGGAGATGATGACAACAATGATGGTCCATTGAGCAAGACAGTGACAGCTGAAACTAGAACCAAGAACAGGGCAGACTCACAAGCACTATCTTTAGCTCCAATGGTAGAATTAAAAGGTAAACGGCCTAAAATCAAATTTACAGTTAAAGGGTCAAAATAAGGCGAATCATCATCAATGTCATAGGAGGCAGCAGCAAAAGAGCCAGAACAACCACCTGTCAGTGAAGCTGGAAAGGGTAAAGAGGTTGAAGAAGGTGAAATTCCCCAACAAGAGGAAGTACTGACAGAAGAAGTGCCACATTCTATTGAAGTTGATACGGCAACCACTTCACAAGTAGTCGTTCACTCTATTTATTCTGACTTCGATTCTGATCAAGAAGATGAAGATGTTCATGAAGATGGAGATCTAAGTATGGGCATACCGCAATCAGAGACTGCTGGTCAATTTTTTACAATAACCAACTTCTCTACTTTCGATGATATCCCTTCATCTACTTTTGAATCTACCATGATGGACTTTAATGAAACTTTGCAAGATGCACTTGCAGAACAGGTGTCGGTAGATTTACCAGTCATTACTACCACCGTCACAACCATCCCTTCATTGGTAAGCTTTGAAGTTACACTGACGACACCCTCAACTCTTCCACCAATAATTGAAGAGGTACCAGCAACAGATGTTCCATTAGATTCTTTAATATTAGCACCATCAATTACACTTGCAACTACTCAAAGTTCCAGTCAACCTATTCCAGAATCTTCGACCCCAAGTCAGCAAGGAGCCACTACTCCATCATCCAATCCAGAACTACCCCCTTGGATGGAAGTATTGGCCACTAAAAGGAAGAAATAGGCAATATCTCCTGATGAATTTGACTTTGAACTTTTGGTTCCTCCAAAGCCTGAGGGAACAAAGAAGCCAAAGAAAGTATCTCAGGTGGTAGTAGACCCGGCTTCCAAAAGAAAATACATTGAAGTTATGGTGCCATCGTCAGATAAGGACAAAGGAAGCATACGATCAGAAGATTATACCATGCAGGTTGTGGAGTTCAGAGTGGAGACACATGAAAGTGTGAAATTAGATTCTCAGATAGCCCTCAATTCTTTGTTAAGAAGACTAGATCAGGAAAGGGATGAGAAAAATATCCTGAAGCAGAAGTGTGAGCAGTTGACCAACATCCTCCTAAAGGTAACACAATCTTCTCAAGAGGTTGAACCTATAGGATCATCAATAGACATTGAAGCTATCAAAAAGATTGAGCAGGTAGGAGCTAAGGGCCAAGTAATGGATGAATGGATCTCGCGGCTAAGGTCAAAAGGCTCTCATCTCCTAAGTTCAACGGTGGAGTTATTGTCTGATTATGAAGTGATCCAGAGTCGGATACAAGGACTCAAAACCTCTTTATCCCAAGAAATTGAGGAAGTTGTGAAAAGCACTACCCTTTAGAGCAAAATGGAGGATTCAGGATAGATGTCCTGGTTGAAAAAAAGGTAATTCCCACGAGAGAGAAGTATATTCAGATCTTGTCATTATTGTCTCATAAACAAGAGACGATGAAATTAATGATTGCAAAACTGGATCGTGAAAAGAAAGAAGGTGATGATGAGGTTGATCTTATTTTTACTAAAGTGGGTGATCTCCCTTGCTATTTGTATGATGGTGATCAAAATCTCGTCACTGCTGAGGTCATCACCCAAGAATTTCTTTCCTTGATGGACCAGTGCACGGGGCAAGACTTCTCCCTTGATACATTTGATAAATTGTTAGAAATTCAAGTCACCTTTGAAGTACTCACATCCATGCTAAAGGATGTTAAGAAGAATCAAGTGAAGATCCAAGATGTGATATCCCGCATTCAAATCATCACAAGTTCTACCTTGATGCCAAACGAAGAAGAGGTCAAAGCTATCCTCGCCAAGTTCGAAGGTTTTCAGAAATCCAACGAAGAAGAGAATCAAGAATGAAGTTCCCCCTTTTGACACTCTTCCTTCATGCAGTTGCACCAATAGATGTTGTAAATTTTTGTGTAGCTGCACGTTTTCTGTATGTAGTAGTTGTAGTAAAGTGGGACTGTGCGGTTGAATAAGTCAACTGTGCCCACCTTTTTCTCAACTTCTTTTCCTATATAAGGAGGACATTTTTGTAAATATTTTGATCTTTTTCATGCTTAGCAAAACTCTGGTGGATTTTTATCCCAATTTAGACTTTGAGCTTTTGTGATGAGAATTCAATCAAACAAATAAAGATATCGTTTTTGTTGATTGCAAACTTTGTGTTGTATCAATAAATTTGTTTATATTATTTAATGTTCCTATGTCCATTGAATACATATTATCTTTACGTATTTGATCTTAAGATATTGTTGCATGGTTAAAGAGCTCTCAAATCCTGCCAATAGACTTTGTGCTCATAGCATGCTTGAGAAATCTGTTGATAAAGGAAGTAACTTGTAGTAAGCTTTGTATTGCTGCGGTTATTAGTAGTTTAATTGATTAGAAATTTACACTTAAAGACTTTGAGATTTAAGCTATGTTTCTACTTGTTTAATTTGTAACGATAAGTTTAAATCAATGTTACCATAAAGGAGACTTTGTGCTGCTTAAAAGTAACACTTAGTATAGTTTATTAGATTAATAGTTCTTTTCTTTGAATATCTGAAGAGGTAGAGAAACTGTAACTAGGCGAAGGGAGAATACATAAACTCTGAAAAAAAAGAGTTATATGCCCAACACCAACCCACCAATTTAATTTCTTGCTAATTAGAGGAGAAATTTCATAGGGAACCTCCCCTTGATGAGAGGAGAGATTAATATCTTGGTGTGTGAATTTTATGTTTTGTCATTAGTACACTGGTGACAAAATATTCACCCAACAAAACTAAAGAAAATCTTCTTTGAGGGTTTGGCAATAAATGAGACATATGCTATTATTCCCTCAGTTAATGGTAAGAAGTTGGAAATTACTTCATTACCAGTAGACAATGTTAAGTGACTACTTAATCGGAATGCATTAAATGTGGTAGATGGCAAATATACTTTATAAATTTTTTATTTTGGCTCCATTTCACTTCACCGAGATTTCAAACATTCGAAGAGCGCGAAATTTGCAGAGCTAAAGCATTTCGAGCAAATAGGCAAAGGCATTTCAGTAATCAATCCATCCAAAGGCAGAAAAAGGTGTTTATCGTCATGGCATCCACCTCTGCACTTGAATATATAGCAAACCCTACTGTAATCGAGGTTATAAAACGCCCTAGGCCCATGTTTCAACTAGTTCCTGAGGTAGCAAAGAAAGATGATACTTTAGGTGCTTTTTCTCAAATTCCAAAAGGAGTTGTTTATGTTGAAGACCCCAGAATTTACATCCATTGCAACATAGAGGAATTAGGAGATGAAGAGATCAAAACAATGTATAAATCTATCATATTTGATAATTCCAGAAATGTAAAACCAGAACATAAAATCATTGAAACCCTAGGATTTACTAAAATCCTTTGCATTCCTGAATTTCCCAAGGATGTGATTAGGATAGTCTTAAGCAGGGTACATGGTGAATTTTTCTGGTTAGATGCAATTCACAAAATTACCAAGGAAGTTGTCAAAGCAGTGATAGGGTTACCTTCCACCGGTAAAAGGCCAGACAAGACTAAAAAGGTCTCAAATGACCTAGTAACTAAGCTAACTGGTGCAACATCTGACAAAAGGTCCTTAAGAGTCAATGATGTAACCGACACTAATGTGAGATTTATCAGCATGATTTTAGGGTATAAATCTACTCATGCAAATAGACTTAATTCAATTTCAAGTTTATACATTAAGAGTGCTTATGACATGATTACAGACAATGTGAAGATTGACATATGTGAGTGGCTAAAAGATGAGTTAATTGACAACTTAGGCAAGATAAAGAAAGATAAGAAAGGAACTTTTAGGTTTGGAAATCTACTTGTATGCTTGATGCTACACATAACCAAATAGGTTCCCGATATAGGCTATAAAGAACTTGGATTTGATATACTGGTAAGTAAACAGTTATTAGAACTATTCAATAACATGGGTGAAGGCAAGGAAAAGAATATCCATGAATACTTTCAAGCATTAAAGGCCAAAATGAAGAAGAAAATCAGATTATCATAGAAAATTGTTGACAAATATAAGGATAACATATGCTTTGTAATAAAAAAGGTTGAGATCTGGATGGAAGCAGTCAAGAACAATTTGGGTAACAAAAATGGGTTATGAGACTGATGACCTTATCATTGAAACATATGCTAAAGCACTTTTGGAAGCTCCTAATGAACCAAAGGAAGAAGTATTTGGCAGTGTTGAGACCATAGAAAAACAAATTCAATCTAAGAAGAGAGTGAAAAAGGTTGAAGTTGTTGTGAGAAGAGATTCTAGACAGGCAAAGGCTATTAAAGAAAATGTAATGAAATAAATGGGTATCACTGAGGATGAGTTAGCAGCCCCACAGCCTGAAACTCACCTATCACCGGTAGGAACTTCCTCGAAGAATGACATGCCAGCAACTTTCAAGAGAGTTGTAAGGAAAAGAGATCCTTCACCGGCAACCACACCCTCACCTAGGAGAACTAGACAGAAACAACAAGCAGTGAGATCTCCGGTTAGAAAGACTACACCAAAGAAGAAACTGACACCCAAGAAGAAGAAGAGAACAAAACAAAACATGGCCTCTCTTAACATATTGCTAAATGAAATTACAGAGGAAGGGAAACTAAAGAATATAGAGAAATTGTATGACACTCTGACAACAGATGAAAAAGAACAAGTGGAAAACAGTGTTATTTTGCACATGAACATGTATAAGAAATTTTTGAATGGAAGTGGTAGATGAAGTACCAGATGAATTATTCAAAAGACTGGAAGCAAGAAGACAAGCTGGTGTAGAGCTTGATAAGAAGATCAAAATAGAAAAGTTACTTGTTGTTTACCCAGTGAACTCACCTAAAGAAATAGATGATTTAATTGCAGAAGTCAACCGGTCAGTATTCTCTACTGCACACCGGCACATTGCATTAATGGTTGGAAGAGTCAACAAGGTAACTGAAGAAATAGAAAATGCATGGGATATATTCCTAGTTGAAAAAGAAAAATAGTAAGAGTACATGAGCCACAAACCTATAAAGATATATCAGAAGGATAAGGACAAAGGTAAAGGAAAGGTTGGTGGACCTCCTAGTATCAAAGTAAAAGACAACTTACCCCCACCACCTTTGATCACTCCACCAGTAACAACAACAACTACAAATGATCAACCGGCAGTTGAAAGTATGAATGTAGAGGATATAAATCCTAATCCTGGAGTCTTATACACAGTGGATGTTGATACACAAAAGATCAACATTGTGGTAGATAAAGATACAACTGGTAAGATAGACATGGCTAGTGAGCCACCGGTAACTACTGATCAAACATAAGAGAAACCGGCAGATGATAACAAAGAACAATAGGTAGACACTCAGACTAAGACTCAGACTGAGCAACAAACAGAGAAACAAGAAGAGTAGTAGGCTCCGAAACAGGTACAGGAACAAATTCATGAGGAAACAGTGCAACCAGCAACAGGAGAAGTACAAAAACCATTGCTTAAGGAAATGCAAACACAAACAGACCTACCAGAGGTCACAACAAGCTTGGTTACTTCTACCACCGATGGTATTTAGAATGTTGGTTCCTCATCAATAGGCTATAAATCAACTAATGTAATAGAAGTACTCTTAGATTCAATCAAAATGATAATAGATTGTAGTTCACAAGCTTATAAAGCTATAGATGACACAATCCCAATTTTGAAGAGGCTAGCTCCTAACTGCAATATAGACAATAAAGATTCATTAAGCCAAATTTACATTTTGTCCAAGCACATCACTGAGAAGACAGTGACAATTAAGCAAATTAAGGAAGAGGCATTGAAGAATAAGATGGAAATTGAAAAGCAGAAATTCTTTGAGGATCGGATAAAGAAGTGTACAAGGGAATTTGACACACTTCTACTAGAACTATGCAACTTACTGAAGGAATTCAAAACTCTGTACAAAGACATATGCAAGACAAACCTACTAACAGCTGACATAGATAAGCAGATGAGCAAGGTACAGGATGAAATCAATAAACTTGCAAACAGTTTTGTTAACTCACCTGATACATTATCAGTTTTTGAACAACAGATAACAAATTTTGAGGATGAGTTACTTAAGTTGGGAAGAGAAAAGGAGAGAATAGTAGATAAGGCAAAAAGTTTGAGACTAAGACTGAGTCCAAGATTGGACTATCTATCATTCATGCGGAAGGAAATATCCGAGGCACTTGTACAAGGATAGAGAACACCAGTAGAGCATATGCAGCACCTCACCAGTATAGTTCAAAGAACAGAGACAACAATAAGAGACAGTAAGAAGTTTATGGAGAGTATAAACTTGATTTTGGTGGATCTATTTCAAATGGTGACCACGCAAGTACAAGGTTGAGACTACAAATCTATTGACATCTTGACAACCTTTGTCATTGATGCCAAAGGGGGACTAGTGGTATGAGAAAATCCAATATCACAAGAATCATATGCTCAGGGGGAGCACACACATTTTTGGTAACTTTTTGGACTTCACATTTTTGGATACACTTTTGAATTTTCTCATGAGTGTTGCCATCAATTCCAAAGGGGGAGATTGTTGGCATATGCACACTCCGATGAGACATTGTAGGTGATTGAAGGTTTTTTCATTGATGGCAACCTTAAAATCCTATGGCACCGGCAACTCATTACACCGACATCAACAAATCACACTCTACACCGGCACTCAAACCACCAGCACTGGCAAAGAAAGGAAGCATACCAGCACAGAGGCCGACAGGATTTTTGTTATATTATATTTTGTTATTACTGTAAAAACTTTGAAAGCCGACTTGATATCATTGTAAAATGACTTATATATATATAAGCAGTCATTGTAAGACATTTTGTAAGAGATAGAATGAAGAAGAAAACATAACTAGGTAGACCTATTATGTGAAATATAGGTTAAAGGGTTTATGTAAGAAGCAAAGCAGAAACCGGTACTGAATCTGGCATTATAGATGCTATTGTAAATCAGTACAAGATATTGGATTTGTATAATCCACATTGTAAGTCAGTGAGACTTCCCATTGAGCAGTGAGCTCTAGGCAATTGGCCTTCCTGCATGTGCAGGCCCCTCTTGTAAGTAATATTCTCTTATTGGCTAGTAAGTGAATATTGCGGGTCACAAATCCCATCGAGGTTTTTCCCACATCGGGTTTCCTTGTTAAAATATTGTGTTATGGTGTGTTTCTTATGTGGTTGCTTTTATTTCTATTTATTGCATTATTTCTTGCATACCGGTACACTGTTATATTATGCTCTATATGTTTTAAGTTAAGAAATTATAAATACCAGTTAGATATTGATTCACCCCCCCCCCCTCTCAGTATCTGTGGGAATCCTAACACCTTGAGACCACGTGCCTCCATCTTTGTAAGAACACCATGAAATTTTCATTGTTCTTTTGTTTTGTATTGCATAGGTCAAGCATTGTGACCTCGTATTGGATATTATAACAATATTGTGAAATGAATTTGTTCACTAACTCATCAAATAACCTGATAGGAGGTGTGAGTTTTGAAAGCCACTCCATTGTTTGTCCTTCCAAACTTCTTGGGATTAGACTCATCATGTAAGTGTCATTATGGGGAAACTCTAAGCTCATAGTGCAAAATTACCTAACATGATCATGGGGATCACTCTTACCATTGTATTTGTCATACTTTGGTATATCTAAGTTTGGTAGAAAGGGAACCATGTTTAATATTCTATCAAAAGGATAAGGACAAATGTCCTTCAAAGAGTACCTTGTCATGGACCCTTGTTGCATATCTTGCATCTGTTGTTGGAGTGCTTGGAGTTGTTGTCTGATGTTGGATAAGGGAACATTTTCATCATTGAACCATTTATGATTGGCATCCCCTTGTTCACTAATGTTGTCATGATTACGAGTATCATCTCAGTCACGGGTGTTGCCTTGGTCATGGGTGTTGTCTCCTCCCAAGTGCTCTATACTTTTTCTGAGTATTGAATGTCTAGGTCCTTGCTCCTGTTCTTGGGATTCTTAAATTGGTATTCCTTGAATTCTCCATGTCAAAATCCTCGGGAATCTTGACTCCTTTACTATTTAGCATGAGGAGGTATTTTTGTTTGTCTGATTCTATAAGCTTTTCCATGAGTTTTTGGAAGGTGGCACTTTATTGGCATTGTTGGATGAGATCCTCGGTGATCTCATCTTCCCCCCATATGCATGTATTCATAATAAGGATTGGACTCCCTATGGCTCATACTTGATTCTGGTTGTGAGTCCCACTTTTTTTTTCTGAGATCGAGTGAAAATGGGCATCGATGTGCTTCTCAATAAGTGAGTTCTTCTTCTCTTAGTGGGGTTGATATTTCTTCCTTTCTTATTGGAGTTCGTGGTTGAGGTTGAGCTTTGTTGTAAGTGATGCAAATGTTTGGAAAGAAGGTAGGATTGTTTTTTCCCCCTTTGTTGAGATGTTGGTTGAATGTTGACTTCTAAGTATAAGCCCTACTCCTCAAAGGCTCTTCGAAAAACTCATTGGTGTTCCGTTGAAGATATAATCACATGTGATGCAAGAAGATACGATGTGATACAAAGAGTTGACGGTTAATGTAGATAAACTTTCTCCTCTTGATAAGATCCCTAGGACTAGGTTGTCTCTTCTTCAACTTAGTCTTTTGATGAAGACTTCTAATTCTCAAAATTTGGGGAGTGGTCATACAAATGATCAAAATGTTGATATTTTTGGTTGATAGGGATACTTAATTTTGATACCCATACTTACTAGTTCCAATAGAGGGTTTGTTCAATATGACCCGATGACAAAGTATGCCAAATGATATAGATCAAGTTTACTGATATGGAAACCAAATTTGACAAATCTTAATACCTAGCTAGGTATTGTTGTTGAGATAGTTTGGATGATAACTTGTGATCACTTGGTTTGATACTCCTCTAATCTTGTTGGATGAAAGTCTTCCCTAAAGATAGTTGAAAAGTTGATAACCACCTCAAAATGTGCTTTGTTCAATTAAAATTTGCTCCACTTATGATTTCTCTTTGTTTGAACTGATTTTTGAGTTGACTGATTGATATTTTTTGAAGATGTTTTAACATTTGTGACAAGAATACATAGCACACATAAGGACAATGGTCATCCTAATGCTAAACATTTAGTGTATGTTCATTGAGGATGTGTTCAAATCTTCAATGTTTTCACTGGTTTGGATAAAAATAATACACACCAAGTAGACTATTTATTCAAAGGTCATTGACAATACCATAGCCCACAACTCGATACTCCTTCAACTCAAACAGTTGTGTCACCCCCTAGGGGGCACCCTTTTTTTTGCCTTTTTCCAAAAGTTAACCCTGTTGGTTCCCAAATGGGTTTATACAGCAAGAGAAAGAAACCAAGCTAATTCTTCAAATATCTACAGAGAAGCCAACTCCAACCATTAAAATCTTCAATAACTTGGACCAACTTACAAGGATTTTGCAAATCCTTCTACGCTTTGGAATCTGCATAACCTGGGAGGGTGATCCATTAGTGAGTTTTACGATCTCTGTATCACACTCATAGATTCACTTAAACAAGGCAGATGATCTCATACGCAGGCTCAACAATAGGGAGAATGCTCAAGGGTGGAAAATCCTTCAGTAATCCTCAACCTAATTGGAGGATGAGACGAGTAGAATAGATAATAACAAACAATGAATTAAAATGTATTTTCATAATCAATAATTTGTAACAAAGACAAATAAATGGAGCCCTAAACTAACTGAAAAGACTCAGACAAGCTAATGACCAATGCCTTATCCATTGGGGAGTCAAATTCATGAAATATAAGGTGAATTACAACAGAAATAATCTGATAGCATATTGATCTAAAAATATATTGCCTTACAATACATCTCAACTATAACCCAAGCCCAAAACTACTTATCAAAATCCCCGTACAAGTCCTACCACTCGGCAATTTTATTTAAGCATTTAATCAACCCCTTGGATCAAAGCATAAACATAAATCACATACATCATAACAATGCACTGAAGGAAATAAACCCTTGATTTATTTCATTCAAAAGATAGTAAAATGATACATTAGAGATAAATCAAGCCTGAATTCAATTTTATTCATTCAAATGCTATATCTTTCATAAAATAGTATACAAATCAGTCCTTCAAAATCTGGAGAAAACATGACACCAGACTCATTCTATTTTTCTCTACCAAAGACTCTAAACTTTGCTTATTCCACTTAAAACTTGCTATGGAACCAAAAAAGGAACCCTAAAGGAAAAAAAATCGGAACCCTTTCTCATGGCCTTGATTTCCATTTTATCGAAGAAAATGGAGCAACAAGCTTCATGCCAAGAGACACATGTCAATAGAAGATTTAATCTCACCAATTAGGCCTAAAAGTCCATATGCGATTTTGTTACAAAAATATTCCTTATCCATACATTGGCACCCATGATGAAATAGAATCAAAATTTTCAATTGAAAATTGGTAGAAACAAAAGTGCTTGAGTCATGTCATTATCACCCTGATGCCTTTGGATGGAGTGTGAGATGTTATGTTCTGTCCTACAGAGCAATTCCCTTCCCGAAAGGGAAAATGGATCCTGGCAAGAAGTAAAGTCGCCCCTAAACTAGAAGAGGAGCTCCAACCTTTATGCCCAAGATAGAAGAAAGTGGAAGGAGGAGCTTACATGGAAACATAATATGTTGGGAAGGGATCGCAGCTTCATTCCCCTATGGGATCCTTCCTCAAACCCCCTACCAGCCAGTGGGAATGTAGAAGCAGAGGATGTATCATGAGTGGCTTTTTCTGATAAGAAAAGGCTTTCATGCCCTCTCTGACAATCCTTCACACTTTCACAACCCCTCTGGAAATAAACAAACTCGCACAGGAGAAAGAACATCCATCTAGTATCATAGATCACATTGTAACTCCATGCATGATACTACTCAAACATCATCTTCCTTGCTGATGAAAAATCTCTCAGAAAATGAAGAGGTTCTTTTCTTTTCTACCAATTGAGTTAGCACCCAATTATATTTATAATCAAAATCACTTCACTTGGTGATGCTCATTCACGTGAAAAAATATCATTCTGGTCCTTTCTACCCATCCTGTCAGCTATGGACTCTAGAAATCATGCCTATCAAATCCATTGCCTTCTTCTAAGGCTCATCTTACATGAACGGTTCTATTTTGATCTTATTTTTCCTTGATTGCACAATTTCCACTTCAGAATCCCTAACAACAAGTAACCTCTAATTTTATCAAGGAATCTGTGATTTCTCACTTCTAATTCAAAAGTTATCCAAATCCCCTTATGCCTCTGAAACCATCATCCTTTCATGCCTAATCAACCTCGACTCAGTAGAAACATTCAAACTAGTCCCTCGGGAATGAGTCGGCATCCAAGTGTCCCAACTTGTCTCTATATGTTCCATGTCAACAAGCCTACATTTTGTCTGTTCTAACTTTCCTGCGTGGGTGACACACAATACCTTTAATTACCTTTTAATATTCGGTTTCAAACTCCACTGTAGATCTTTCCCAGCCTGGCAAATCATACAATCACCATTGGTCAATCTGACATTGACCTTCTCTCATGGTGTGTGGACCCATATAAATGTGACGTAGCAATGCCATGTCCTCTTCTAGCCTAATACTATCAGTGTCCCCACCATCGGTCCTCTCGGTCAGCCTGGGACACGGGACATCATCTCGTGATGTTGTAGTCTATAACATTCTTGTATATTCCTTCATAGGGTCACGAGGGTCATTGGATCTGTTCACACTTTACCTTCTGGCCACAATGCCCACCAACCTTTTCAAATTAAACATCAAGAACCTTTTACCTAGATTATAACATCGTCATCCATTAAAGCACGTGCAAATTTATGGAACCATTAGTAGTTTGGTATTTACCTGTTGGGAACCGGTGACATCAAAGGTTTGAAGAGTTAAATCAGTAGCTCAACCTTCTCCACCGAGGACATGTGGCATCATCTTGTAATATCGTGGTTCTTATCTTCCTTGCACTTTCAACCGAGGGGCAGCGTGGATCATAGGATATGATCGATCATTAATATTAAAGCCGAAATACTTAAAAGTTTAGACTTAGGAAACTATAAGGACCGACAAAAGGATTAATTGCTAGGAAAATAACATGGCCCCCTTGGCGATAAGCTAGCCCTCGGCCTTAAGACAAAAAGGTAATACAAAAATAGAACGGTCTTAGGATTTTAAAAAAAAACTTTAAAAAAAATCATAAAACATAAACCCTTGACTTTATGACAGAAAGCAAGACTAATTCAAAATGACCAAAATTTTAACTAAGGCATGAAGATTTTTTGCACAGTCATTTTCAAGACTATCAGTGGCTCTTGTTGGGGATGATCATTACTCAGGAATGATGCGAGAATCCAAAATCTTTGGTGAAGCAGACCATTTTGTAGAGCAGACCAAAAGGAAATTACCTGGACAAGGCAACTTCATCAAAAAGGAAATCTACACTAATATGTACAAGACCATAATCTAATGTTTATGGAAAAGAGCTACTTTTGGAAAAGTAGAGCTTCAAGAATTATCCATGAATAGGAAATTCAAGAAGAAAATGACTAATATTTCATTAGGCATAGATTCAAAAGGTGCACTCTACCCCAAGCTATTTATCATTTGAAGGTCAAACCACATGTGATGGCCCAAGGCCATCTGAAAAAATCAACCAATGCTTTCCTCGGTTAAATATGTAGTTGTGATCATGTTGCATCATGAACAATCTAGGAGTATCATTGGCATATACCTATTCATGATAAGCAAGCTCTTCATCCTTCAACATGTCATTAAAATTGTTTATCTCAGCACACTCTTCATTGATCTGAACTTTATCACCAAGCATTACTTGAAACAGACAATACCCATGCTCAATGTCTGAAATGAGAACATGTTGAAAATAGCATTCATCAAGTTTCATGATAGCCCCATCAAGCTAAAAAGGTAAGTAAAACACTTCATACTCTGTTCTGTAACTAGCATCATGAAAATTAGTCTCTTCAATTGTTTGCACCTCCATAACATATTCATCATTGAAGCACTCTTGCAAACATAATACAAATTCATTACAAATGTCAAAGGAAATGCTCTCATATGTTGGTCCATCCAACATAGCAATTGGTTTATAAATTTCCATATTGGAACAGTCAAATTTGAAAACTATTATAATTCACTTATGTTTCCTATTGACATGGTCACTGATTCTTGATCAACATTTTGTACACTCGGGTCACTATATGATGAAAAAGCATGATCATTCATATTCTCAACAAAACTATCCTCATGCACAACAAAAAATCCTAAATCTAATTTCAAAGTATCATGCGAAGCAACAAGGCAATGATCTTCATCATCCACTTCATAGTCTTGGACCACATCAATGAACTCCACACTCTCGTATTCAACGTCAGCACTTGTAACATCAACCGAAAAATCACCCTCATATTCACTAGTTACAAATATTTCTAAATCAGGCTTAAAGAAATCCTCAAAATCATCAGGATAATAGGTTTCATCACAACCCATTTCATCCTCTTCACTTTCAAATTCTTCACATGAAGCAGACTCACTATATGGTTGATCAATAGATTTGTCTGATGTAATCTCTTTATTATTTATAAAATTTTGATTTTCTTCATGTAGAGTTGTTTGTAATGGAACAACTGGTATGCAACTATTTAAAACATTATTTTTAGAAACACATACCTCAACTAACTCTTCATGCACATTATTTTGGATGAATTCATGTGGCATAGATACAAACTGAAACATGCTTTTCTCATTTGAACACACCATGCAGATTTCTATCTCAAAAGCATCATCAACCAAAAATGGTGGCACCTCATCATTCAAATTTTCATCATCACACATAACTGATTCCTGAGAGACTGAATCTATGTCAGTAAAATCTTGCACGCTAGCATTGTCTTCATCAAATTTACAACTTTCCAATTCTCCATACATGTTGTTAGATTCACTTGAAACATAAGACTACAGATGAATCTCTTGTGGGATCTCCTTGTTGCAATAATTGTTGTTGTTGTCATATGGTGTCATAACTGAAATTATCTCACTAACCTTTTCTTCATTAACATTAGGAATAACCACTATCCAAGACAAGTTCTCTTTACTCATATTTTTGTTTGAATCATAATTCATAACATGGTTAGTGTGATCAGTAGGGGTGCAAATGCTTTGACATTGGTCTTCACTTCTTGACTCACACCTTTCTTCGACATCTATCATCTTAGGATAGCATATTCTTGTAGATAGATAACCCTTAGGGATTCCATATTTCAAGTTATTCTCAATATCCATTACTATCCTATAAGCCTGATGCATGGTTTTGGGATCCTTGTCTCTCAGCAAATAGCTCATCTCCTCATCAAATGCAGCTAGGTAAATAATTGAACACACTGCATCATTTGGCCTATAGATACTAGGAATGTCATCTAATGTTCTTACAAATATGAGATTGAAAACATGGACTAACTAATCTTCTTTCTTTTGAATATCCATGAATCTTTTTATAACTGAACTTGGATCAACTCTTTCACCAAATTGTTCCATTAAGGTTGCCTTTAGTTCATCCCATGAAGAAATAGAACATGTTGGAAAATAAGAGAACCAATCTATGGAATCATCCTTCAAACATTGAACAAAAAAATTCTTGAGAATATCTTCTTGTCCTATCTCAAAATCTCCCATCAAATGAAAAAACTCTTGCAAATGTTGACGTGTTGATTCTAGTATTTTCCCATTGAATTCTGGCAAAGTTTCCCAAACCTTGGTAGGAACAGGCTTTGGGAAACCTTGAATACCATTAAAACTAAATGGCTTATATCTTTCCATAGAGAACATTCTATTATGACTTGATAGAGGTTGCATACTTACATTTGATATTTCATAAGGATGTATAGGCCAACAATACATCTTCTCACTAATTTCCCTACTTCTTTCCTTTATCACAATCTTAAAATATTACAATTCATATCTCAAAACATACTTCATCCAACTTAATACAAAAATCTGAAAAATTGTATCACAAAAGTATGTAAAATAATCACTACTATTCCCTTTCTTAGTGCTTTACTCACTTACTAGGGAAACATTCATGATTTTCATGAAAACACATTTGACTCGTGAAAATCAAAATACCTAGAAGTGTTGTAATGACTGGAAATCAACCTTATGTCTTGCAACAGTGATAGATCTGAAGCTATCTTCACCTCTCCATTAGATTCTTTTGTAAAGTCACCATCTCTTTGCAGCGGACAAAATTTTGAACCACTGGAATTTCTTCACAGGTCAAATTTGTTCCAAAACTAGCACTACAATACATCCTTATCATCATATGAATTCCATCCTCAACTTGTCAGGGTACTTCATCACAAGAGCTCAAATTTGCTTCATCTCTTCTATAAATTCTCTAGTTCTTCTCCAAATAATGCACACTGGTGCAGAGATCTCAGAGTCGCCACTTACAACTTGTGAGGTACTGAAATAACCATGAAATACAGACAAATCTAGGATGAAATAGATTCTCGAGAAACATTTATGAGAATTGACTCAACTGACAAGGGATGGACTTAACAAGCTCATGACTCTATAAGGCAAAATATTTGGGTCCTATGACGCGGGAGAAAAGATCAACCATCAAATCATAGAAATACATGGAAAACACTATGCAATGTCCCCAGCAGAGTCACCATTTTGTTGGTTCCCAAATGGGTTTACACTGAAAGAGGCAGAAACCAAGCTGCTTCTTGAAATATCTATGGAGAAGCCAACTTCAACTATTAAAATCTTTAAGAACTTGGACCAACTAAAAAGGATTTAGCAAATCCTTCTACACTTTGGGCTCTGATAACCTAGGAGGGTGATCCCTTAGTGAATTTTATGATCTCTATACCACACTCAAAGATTCACTAAAATAAGGCAGATGATCTCATACGCAAGCTCAACAATAGGGAGAATGCTCAAGGGTGGAAAATCCTTTAGTGATCCTCAACCTAACTGGAGGATGAGACGAGTAGAACAGACAATAATAGACAATGAATTGAAAGGTATTATGATAATCAATAATTTGTGACAAAGACAAATAAATGGAGAATAAAAATGACTAAAAAGACTCAGACAAGCTAATGAGTAGTGCCTTATCCATTGGGGAGTAAAATTCATAAAATATAAGGTGAATTACAACAGAAATAATCTGATAGCATATTGATCTAAAAATATATTGCCTTACAATACATCTCAGCTATAACCCAAGCCCAAAACTACTTATCAAAATCCCCACACAAGCCCTATCACTCTGCAATTGTATTTAAGTATTTAATCAACCCCTTGGATCAAAGCATAAACATAAATCACATACATCATAACAATGCACTGAATGAAATAAACCCTTGATTTATTTCATTCAAAGGTAGTAAAATCATACATTGGAGAGAAATAAATCCCAAATTCAATTTTATTCATTCAAATGTTATATCTGCCATAAAACAATATACAATTCAGTCCTTCAAACCTACAGAAAACATGACACCAGACTTATTCTATTTTTCTCTGCCAAAGACTCTATACTTTTCTCATTCCACTTAAAACTTTCTATGGAACCATAAAAGGAACCCTAAAGGAACTAAAATTTGGAACCCTTTCTAATGGCCTTGATTTCCCTTTTTATAGAAGAAAAAGGAGCAACAATCTTCAAGCCAAGAGACACATGTCAACAAAAGATTTAATCTAAACAATTAGGCCTAAAAGGCCATATGCGATTTTGTTACAAAAATATTCCTTATCCATATGCTAGCACCCATGATGAAATAGAATCAAAATTTTTAATTGAAAACTGGTAGAAACAAAAGTGCTTGATTCGTGCCATTATCACCCTATAGAACATTTCCCTTCCTGGAAGGGAAAATGGATCCTGGCAAGAAGTAAAGTCACCCCTGAACTAGAGGAGGAGCTTCAGCCTTTATGCCCAGAATCAGAGAAATTGGAAGGAGGAGCTTACATGGAAACATAATATGTTGGGAAGGGGTCGCAACTTCCATGTCATTGCAGAAATGATCAGTTGTCGCTCCCTACCTAAACAAATCCTTCTTGCATTCCCCTATGAGCTCCTTGCTCAAACCGCTTGCTAGCCAGTGCCAAAGTAGAAGCAGAGGATGTATCATGAGTGACTTTTTCTGATAATAAAAGTCTTTCACGCCCCCTCTGACTATAAACAAACTCACATAGGAGAAAGAACATCCATCTGGTATCACATAGCACACAACAACTCCATGCATGATACTGCTCAAACATCATCTTCCTTAATGATTAAAAACCGCTCTCAAAAAATGAAGAGGTTTCTTTTCTCTTCTACAAATTGAGTCAACACCCCATTGTATTTATAATCAAAATCACTTCACTTGGTGATGCTCACTCACATGAAAAATCATCATTCTGGTGCTTTCTACCCACCTCACTAGCTATGGACTCTAGAAATCATGTGTATCGAATTCACTGCCTCCTGCTAAGGCTCATCTTACATGAACAATTTTATTCTGATCTTATTCTTCCTTGATTGTACAATTTCCACTTCAGAATCCCTGACAACAAGCAACCTCTGATTTTATCAAGGAATCCGTGATTTCTCATTTCTAATTCAGAAGTTATCCAAATCCCCTTATGCCTCTGAAACCGTCATCCTTGCTTGTCTAATCAACCTCAACTCAATAGAAACCTTCAAACTAGTCCCTTGGGAATGATTCAACATCCAAGTGTCCTGACTTGTCGCTATCTGTTCCATGTCAACAAGCCTACATTTTGTTTGTTCTAACTTTCTCATGCAGGTGACAAACAATGCCTTTAATTACCTTTTAATATTTGATTTGAAACTCCGCCATAGATATTGCCCAGCATGGAAAATCATACGATCACCATTGGTTAATCTGACATTGACCTTCCATCATGGTGGTGGACCCACAAAAAATGTGATGTATCAACACCATGTCATCTTCTAGCCTAGCATTATCAATAGCCCACCGTCAATCCTCTCAGTCAGCCTGGGACATGTGGCATCATCTTATGATGTCATGGTCCATAACCTTCTTGTATCTTCCTTCACGGGGTCACAAGGGTTGTTGGATCTATTCACACTTTACCTTACAACCACAGTGCCCACCAACCTTTGCAAATTAAACATCAAGCACCTTTTCACCTAGATTATAACATCACTATCCATTGAAGCATGTGCAAATTGATGGAACCATTAGCAGTCCAGTCTTTACCCGCTAGGAACCAGTATGATCAAAGGTTTGAAGAGTTAAACCATCGACTAAACCTTCCTCATCGAGAACACATTGAATCATCTCATGATGTCACAATTCTTATCTTCCTTGCACTTTCAACCGTGGGGCTACGTGGATCGTAGGATCTGCTTGATCATTAATAGAAAAGTCGAAATACTTGAAACTTTAGACTTAAGAAACTATAAGGGCTGAAAAAAGAATTAACTGTTAGGAAAATAACATGGCCCCCTCAATGATAAGCTAACCCCTGGCCTTTAGACAAAAAGGTAATGCAAAAATAGAACAATCTTAGGGTTTAAAAAAAAAAACTTAAACAAAGCGAATAAACCCTAAACCCTGGACTTTGTGACAAAAAGCAAGACTAATTCAAAAGGACCAAAATTTTAACTAAGGCATAAATATTTTTTGTACAGTCATTTTTCAGGACTATCAAACCCAAAGAGGATTTCTTCTCAATTGAGTAGCTATCTTGGGACATGTATGGTGAGTGATCTTGGGGGCAGATTCTTCCCCAACCTTGCACTATGATATTGCCAATGTATGGCAACTAACTCGACTCATTATTTCTACTTCTATGGTTCGTAGTAAAGGTTTTGTTTGGTGCAACAAATGATAAACTCAATTAAGAGACTTTCCAACCTTTAGAACAAAGGCTTTTCACATCACAAGGATACTAGGGGAAGGCTATCAAATACACACTGTTTTGGGAGAGATTTTCATCAGCCTCCATATTTGATTATAGTGGGTGTGTAAACTTGGCTTTAGTCAGTGCCCACTTGGGTCATTCCCTTCTCACTAGCCCCCTCAAGGCATTTGGGAAGGCAGGCCCTCTAAAGGTTTTAAATTCTTTGAAGTAAATAAAGCATGAAAAGAGTGGGTTTGGCTTTTTGGTCACCCAATTAAGGGGAGAGCGTATACCTACCACTCAAGACAAAGTACACAAAGTTATTTTTACCTTTTCAAAGAAATTGTTTTCTAAGTTCTAATTGGAGATGTTGCTTTAATCAAACATGGTGTTCTTTTAGTCCCACATAGCAATGATTTTCTAAACTAGGAATTGGAAATCCTAGTCAACAAAATGAAAATCGTTGTAATAAAATAAATTATTTTGCAAAAGGTACAAGTTGATTGTTCTTTTTAACTTTGAAATAAAGATTGATTGTGAATTTTACCTTTGCAAGAAAATGAAAGATTGTTGCTCTTTTTAGAGCCCAAATTGATGTGTTTTTGCTCCTAACTTTCAATAAAATGAAGGTTCGATTTGTGATTCCTTTTAATCTTTGCAAGTGATGTTCTTTTTAGAGCCCTAAAGACAAGTGTGATTTATTTTAGAGCACCAAAAATGAAATTGTGAGGTTCTTTTTTACCAAAAAGGAAATATGAATTCTTTTTAACCAACTTGAAAGAAAGCTAGAAAGAAATCAAAAATTCTAATTTAACTCCTCTAACTTGCAAGAATTTGTTAGAAACCTGCAAGAAAAGAAGTTAGCAAAGCATAAAATCTCCTTGTGGGCTTAGAAAAGCCTAAATTCCAAGTTTGGGTTGCAATTCTTGGCTCTGTTACAAATGCACTACAACAGAGAACGAATGCGCTAAAAGATTTCATATATGCATTATAAAATAGAACAAATGCACTACAGAGTACTTCATATGCACTAAACCAAACCACGTATGCGTTAAACTAAGTTTATCATACACAAAGAGAAAAAAATTCACAAGAAAAAAATGCACTAAAAGATTATTTATATGTGTTGTAACAAAGCTCATATGCGCTAGAACAAAGCACAAACACGCTAGACCAGAGCGCGTGTGTGCTACCTCGTACCATGTATGCGCTGCAACAATCGATGTATGCGCTAAAAGATTCTGGTAAATTCTAGTCCGAACCTTCGCAAGAAGGTTAACATTTTGATAAATTTAGAGGTCATACCTCACGGTGGGTGCCAAAAATGTGTGGTTGAAAAGTTTGGAATCTGCAAAAGAGAATCAAACAACATATAACACATACATGAAACATTATGTTAGAGTTAGAGATCAAAATAGAAACCAAACTAAGTTAGCCTCCAAATCAAGAACCCCAAGCACGTCTCATGTTCCTCTATCTCCAAGGATCTTCAAGATTCAAGGTGGCTCTCACTTTGAAGAGCACTTGATCTTTTAGATGTCAACCTAAAAAATGAGACTAAAAGATATGCCAAGATCAAAATGAATGCAACTAAGATCCTAGCTAGATGATCAAATGATATAAAAAGATGAAATGCAAGATATGAGATTAAGATTGATTCCAAATTGAAAGTTTAGGTGTGCTAATTAAACTAACATGGAGATTGCTATGAAATTTTTATACAATGACTATGAATTAAGCTAGCATTAAAATGGGATTACAATGATACTATCAACATGATGAAAGCTAAATTAGCATGCAAATAAAATGAGCTGAGAGCTTGAAGATGACAAATGGAGCTCCTTGATAACTTACAAAATGACTATAATTTTGATGCAGAAGATGTTGGATCTTTTAGATTGAATAAAGGGGGTCTATTTATAGGAAAAATAGAGAAATGGATGGTTGAGATTGAGCAATCTCAACAAGGGCTAGGATGGAAAGTTATCAATCCATGAGGGGAATTCAATCCAATCCCAAGTTGACAAATGTCACCTTGAGATGGATTGAGAGGATGCTAATCAAGCATTAGATGCTAAGTAAGCATTAGGGATGACATCATTGGATAATGCTATTATCTAAGGGAGCATGCTATTGTCCAAGAGGTAAACTCTTGTGCAATATTGAAGGATGGCCAAAGGAACAACCATCATGGGTTTGGGTGATGTCTTGTAAGAGGCATTAAATGCCTTAGAAGACTTTATAGGTTAATTTGTAAGAGGCTTAAAAATTTGGAAGACTCAACAAGTTAACTTGTTGAAGAAGATAAAGTCTTCAACACATTTTGAAGACTTTCCCCAAATTTGGAGAAGTGACTCCCCCAAATTTAGGGATGTGACATGATTAGAAGAATTAGGCTAATTTATGAGGGGTTAGAGGGGTTCTAGAAGAATATTAGCATGTTAATGGAAAATGTAGGAAAATGCAAGTGGAGGGAAATAGGCATTTTTAGATAAAATAAAAGATTTATTTTAGCCAAAAGGGGTGCAACTTGGATTTGTAGGATTTTGCAAGTAGGGGGACTATTCACAAATAAATAATGCTTTATTTAAATGCGAAGGGATTTTAATCAAATGTAAATCCAATTAAAAGGGAAGAAAGGGGGTTTTAATTAATTAAATAAATAAGATTTATTCAATTAAATGGCTAAAGGGTACTTAATCAAATTATAGACATATAAATCTGACCACCTAGTTAAATAAATATTTAATATTTATTTAAACCACATCCCCCTATTAATTAAATTTTATTTAATTAATTTCTCCATTTTTTCATCTATTTGATTAAATGAATTCTTCAATTTATTTAATTAAGTTCATCTAACCCCTTTCTAGCCTTTAATTAAATAAATCACTTTATTTAATTAAACCCCCTTTCTCCATTTTAATTAAATTTACATTTAATTAAAATCATCTTTGCATATAAATAAATCAAATTTATTTATAATCCCCCCACTTGCACCTTCCTACATTTCCCACTTGCCTAAACATTCTTCTAGAACCTATGTAATCCCAATCAATTAGCCTTAACTCTTCCAATCATATCACATCCCTAAACTTGGGGAGGTCACTTCTCAAATTTGGAAGAAAGTATTCTAAATGCATTAAAGACTTTATTCCTTCAACAAGTTAACTTGTTGAGTTCCCCAAATTTGTAAGGCTCTTACAAATTTTTCCCCAAAGTCCTTGTAACCATTAATGGTTAATCCAACCTTCCCTCATGGTTAGAGGCTTTCTCTCTAACTTAACCTTCATCTAACTTAGGGGTCTCATCAAGTACTCATGCCTTTGACCCTAGTTATCCCATCTAACCCTTACACAAGAGTTTACCCCTTGGGTAAAAGATTTATCCAATGGATGACCCTAACCTAACCATAAGCCCAACCTCCTAAGGTGACCTTCATGTCTTCTTAGGCATTTAATGCCTCTTGCATCTCCTCTCAAGACAACTCTTGTGGACAATTCTCACCATTTCATTAGTGAAAATTTTAAACATGGATTGAGTAACTTTGAATCCTAGCGATTGTTAAGATTATTGAATCTTAACCATCCATTTACCTATTTCCTCTATAAATAGAGCTCACTTTCTTCATTCTCCATATCCAAGTTTTATGCATCTATATTATAGTCTAATTATATCAATAATTTTAGCCTCTCTTTGTTAGAATAACATTGTGGCATTTAGGAGAATTTCATATCAGAGTATATCCATGTTAGTATATCATGTTAGGATAGTTTGTTAATATCTTTATCATATCATTATCTTCATCCCATCTTAATAGCATAGTTTGAACATATCATATAGATCTTAGAATGTATTCATGCATATAGATCACAATATCACTTATTCTTGGAGTTGTCATTCCTAAGTCATTTGCTCAATTATCTGAGAGCAAAACATTGGCTTTAGGGATCCTATGAGATAGAGAACAATGAGACACATCTTGGGAGGTTAGCTTGTTTAAACTTGTTTACATTAGTTAATCTTTGTACTCAAAAGTTTCATTGGTATGTTGGTCATTTGATCTAAGTGTTAATATTTTGATCACCACATATTCCAACACACACAAACCTTAGTTTAATTAATAGGTTGGCTAGAAGAGAAGGATTTTAATCAAATCTTTAATTTGATTAATAGGATAATTGGAAGAATAGGGATATTAATTAAACCTTAGTCTAATTAATAGGCGAATAAATGATGATTAAATGAATAAAATTCATTTAATTAGTTGTGCAAGCTTTAGGTGTCTACAGTAAGAGTATTTGCAAATCAATTTGTTTATATGTTTGAGCAAATATGTAAATATTCACAATATAAAACTGTGTTTATTTTGCATATCACATAAATAAATATTATAAGGTTACAGAGCTACATAGGTTCACAGATTTGAGGCCTAAACTTTGAAGTGGTCAGAGAGTGATGAAATAACATGTGTTTTATTTATTTATATTGTTAATTTAAATAATAAATAAGGACTCTATTTAATATATGAAGGAATTTGAATCCATATAGTGCGGCCTGGGGATTCGGGAGCACACGCTTCCATTGAAGCATTGTAGACTCCTCTACAATGCTAAATTATTTTTTAAAAATACCACTATATATAAGTAAGTATCCATGTATATTTTAATCTATTAACGGATATAATATGTGTATGAATTTGTTTGAGACATGCTATACTACAAGTTTAAATACAATTATTTATTTATGAATATTGTACTATCTTTTTGTTATTAATGAAAAGTTAAATTGGATATATTCATATAACATAGAAATACAATTCTAGCACAACAGTTATGTGAAATCTAACATATTAATATTCCAACAATTATTTCCATGTGTAATTATATACATGAATATTTAGTTATAGATTATCTTTAATTATGGACTAATTACTCTTATATTGAAATTTAATACAAATACATTTTTCCTTTTAAACATTTACTTATAAAATATCATAATAAGAATCCAAATAAAACAAATAAATAGTTATTAGACTTTTTCTCCAACACAATTTGCAAATTGAGAATTCTTCTTCTTTTCTATCTTTAAATAATGAAAAGGGCACGCATGCCCTTCTCCTGTTAAAAAAATTTGAAAAACATTTGTAAAAATGATGATATAGTTTTAAACCATATTTGTATAGGAGATTTCATAAGAAATGTCTTATTTAAATCTCTTTTCCTTTAACAATTTCAAGAGTCACACACACCATGACCATAGCATCATTTACAATTGAAGTCACTATTTATGCAAAGAACGCTTGAAGGACGCTACCCAAAATTGTTCTTCAACAAAACACAATAGCAAAAATGAAAATTTTCATTTTATTGACAATAAGATCTCCTCAATATACCTCCAATCTACACAAACAACACAACAAAATGCCCTTATGACAATGCAAGGCTCACCTCCCAACTAGAGAGGTTTTGCTTACAAGCAACCCTTGAGCTAGGAGGTCTTTGGAAAACCAAGGTTGTAATTCACACTGTTGAGGTCTAAAATTGCTTTCAGACACATAGCCTAATGGGAAAATCGGTGTTTGGGGACCTATGTGCTTTCACTAAGTAACCTCCAAGATTTTACAAGCTGACTCTTCATTTACTTGAGGAGAAAAAGGGAAGAGAAACCACAAAATAATATTAATCTAAAGCGATATGCCTGATCAAAATTCTTGTTAACAAATAGTATAGAGAACCTCATATAAATGTGATTCTAAGGCCCATTCAACAATCTACATGCTTTATGAACAATCTAGAATACATCCAAAGACCCTTGAAATGACATAAAGCAAAGTATACGTGAACATCTACTAGAATGATAGAGTACACAACATGATTCAACTAGTAGATCTTAAGCATATGTCACTAAAGTCAAGACTAGATACTCAATTGCACAGAAAACCATTAATGAATACTAAACAACATACCCCAAAAAGGCCTGAAGCACAATTTGATTACTTTGATTCAAAGAGACAATAATAGCATTGAGGCTTTTAGTTCCAACCTAGAGATCTTTTTTAATTCTAAATCAAAAGTCCAGAAGTCCTTAATTTTACAAGTATTTAGAATTAAATAGAGGAGGGTCTAATTGCCCACTACTATAAAAACAAAAAAATTATCGTGATACTATGCCTAATGCTATGCCAGCTAGCCCACTCAATAATCTACAAAGTCATCAAATACCGTCAAAGAAATGACTTCTTTTGGCTTGTAACTTTAGCATTTGTTATTAGGATCAAAATCACAATCATGATCGTTCCACCGCAACAACCCCTTGGACCTACCTAGATCAGCGCCCCAAAAATGCTTTGCAACCACTTGCTACATTCAATGAGCCTCACGAGTGGCATTCCTCTTTTTGTTATAAGAACGCGTGGAACTCCCGACATTTGCTTTGAAGTTACACACAGCGGGAGGACAAGAGGTCTCACCCTCTAGCGAACTGCAAACTCAAAGCTTCCTGCAGCCAACACGTGGCTCTCAAACTGCATCCCTTTGAACTACAAACAAAACTTGTGGGAGAGAGAAGGGTGACACCATATGGAATTCAAGAAGGGTTGCATTCATGTAGAGATCCTCAACAAAAGAAGAGAAGGTCATCAAAAAGACATGTCATGCCAACACGTGGCAGGCGTGCACAAACTACAACCTTAATACTTATTTGATCAAAACGAAAGCCACGGTCTAAGATAAAATAAAAGGAGTCCTTTTATTAGGTGATGTGGATCATAAAACCATAGTTTTCTAGTGATTCCTAGGAAAATATTGCCTACGAGATGAGGATACTCAAAACTCTGGTTCTGCGGACCAGATCTATGAGCTTTCTCTGAATAGTTGGTCGAGGAGATTCTGCAAATGGATCCAATTGTCCTCTGAGGGAAGAGCTTGGGTTTTAAGATGCTAATGGTCCTGATCCAAATTAATGATTTCCTTGAAAGGTAGACCACTTAGCTCACTAAGAGTTATCTCTATGAGAATGGAGAGTTGACCTAAGGGATGAATCAATACTTCAATCTCACCAGCGTAAGGAGAGTCACTCATAGCTTGAAGATATAATCGGTCTTGTTGGCGCTACTCTATTAAATCCAAAACCTTCTTGATCTTCATGATTGAATCATTAGGGAAGAAAGGTGAGGGAAGACCAGTCTTCACAAACTATTCAAACCAATCCCTCATATGTGTGGTCGAGGACCTTAATGTTTCCAAGCTAGACATAGCCTAAATAGCTACCTTGTGACAATTTATGAACTCATTTACCTTCCTTTCTATAGCTATGCAATATTCAATCCCTGTTGGAGTCAGTTCCTTATCAAAAGCAATATATAGCCAATTGACTAATCTTTGAGATCCGAGGACCTTATGCATGATGGATTGCATGATCTAGTCAATGGTATTGCTTGCATTGACACACAGTGACTAATCATCTGCCAACAACTACCTTGTGACAATTTATGAACTCATTTACCTTCCTTTCTATAGCTATGCAATATTCAATCTCTGTTGGAGTCAGCTCCTTATCAAAAGAAATATATAGCCAATTGACTAATCTCTGAGAACTGGGGACCTTATGCACAATGGACTGCATGATCTGGTCGATGGTATTTCTTGCATTGACACATAGTGACTAAGCATCCACCAATACTTTGAGGGTTGGTTGCAAAGAGGCAAAATATTGCTTCACTTTCTCCCAACCAGAAGTGTAAAGTTGTTGTACTGTAGGAGTAAAATCTATAAGGAGAAGACGAGGAAGTGTGGAAGGCTCTGAGAGGAGATTGATTTCAGCTTCCTTCAAATATATCTTTTCAATCAACTCTTTAATATGTTGAGCTCCATCAGACACTTGCTATTGCATCCTTACGATCTCGACACTCTTCTCTTATGTTTCTTTCTACTTTTGACTATGATTACTATGTTCATTTTCCAAAGCTAACCTTGCATCATGCAACTCCTTATCAAATTGGACCTATTTATTTTGTAAATCTTGTAATGCCCGCTCTTTTCCCTTATCTCCTATATAAGAAGGACATGTGCATTATTCAACTCCTGGACATACCAATCCTTCTCTTTAATGGCAGTCTGCAATTGAATTTGAATTTGGGTTGCATAGGCAAGCTCGCCTACACCTATAGAAGCTCTCGGTCTTCCTCCTAGAGCTTTTTGATTCATTCATTCTTTGCATCTTGTTTTGCATGTAATTGCGCTTGTACTTTTCTCAATTCACCCCAAAGTTTATCCCTCTCTGTTTTCTTTTGTTGTGCAGTGGATTGAAGTCAGGCAACTTCTACATCTCTAGATTTCTCTCTTTGTTGCAAGCGCTCAACTATGGTCTTAATAGCATCTAACTTAGCTATTAGCTTATCTAAGAATCATGAATGCTTCAAGAAATTGATGTCACCACTTTCTAGGTTTCCTCCATGAGTTCCACTTTGTCCTCCAGCCTCACCAATTTCAAGTTGATGTCAATAGAATGCACTATATAATCCTCCAACTTCATCTATCCTACCAATTTGATGACATTTAGCATCATGTCTACACACAACAAGTTCTCATGATCTTCATTGTAGAGTGTATGTACGCTAGGCTCAATAGGTTTCTGAGAACCCTTTGCTCTTCATTTTTGTGATCTTTAGGCACAAGCAAGCCTGACAGAACTTGCCTGTTACATGAACTCTGATGGGGATGGAATGAACTATCCCACAAAGAGGACTCCAGGCGGAAGATAAAATAGAATTGGAACCACAAGGGGCTTGTGAATGAGTCTGCATTGGCAAAGTAAGGGTGGCAAAAGAAAACGGAGGGATCCCTTGTAAAACACTTGTGGGAGCCTAGAGAAAATAGGGTTGGCACTAGATGATATCGGAGGCCTAGAAACCCTAAAGCTTTTTCTACTAAAGGTGAAAATGTTTATTGACTGTAGCATCCTAAAATTGTGACACTTGCAATTTCAACTGCATTTCGGTCTTCACGATGGCGATGCAACACGCAACCTGAATGGAGACCCCGAAACCTGATTATGACACTGAAAACTGCATTTTCTTGCACCCTGGCCTGAACCTCCTTTGCACCCTGCTGTCCCGGGAGGTGGGACCAGAGCGCCCAGCACCCTGGTCCTTCAGGATCAGGGCGCCCAGTGCCCTGGTCTCCCAGGACCATGGCGCCCAGCGCCCTGGTCCCTGGGTCCTATTTTGGGCCCGGTCTCTTTTGGACTTCGGGTCTTTTTGTTTGTAAATTGGAAATTATCTTTCCTGGTCGGCCTAAGGTCGGGAAAATCGGTCTATCAGCCCTAATTGACAAGTATATAAACTACATATTCCTCTTTCATTCGACATGATGGAAAAAGCGTGGAAATTATACTCAAGCATTCAAGCATTCAAGCATTCCTTCAAGCAATTGATCATTTCAAGTCTCCATTCAAGGCTAAGTGTTGCATTCAAGACAAGGATTCAACCATTGAAGAGGAGATCACTTACTACATACAACATACAACATACAACATCTATACCTTCGCACATAAGGATACAAACATCCTTACAACAAGGTATTAGTACTTGTTTTACATTACAGACATTTACATTTACAGCATTGCTCATTTCTTGGTTAATTCCAAAACCGGGGTTTGACCTAAAGGCAAACCCCTAATCCCTAACCCCCCAATCATCTTCACTTTTCTGTGTGTAGGTTGCACGTACGCGGCTGACATTGAAGATCTGGAATCCTTGTGCAGAGACGAACAGATCCCCCTTCGTTTCGTGGATTTTTCGGAGGACCGTGGCGCTCGGGCGCCATTGTCCCGACAACTTTTGCTCAAATTTGTAGGACAGTGCCGTATCGACATTTTACTGCTAATTCCAAGTCCGCAGCTTCATACTGTATTCCTATCTCAGTTTATAAGCGAATCTTTCTCACTTTCTATGCATTCCTAGCTTAATTCTTCTATGCACATTCTTTACAAAAGAGGGTAGCCTTGCTTTCTTAACCCTTGAAACACATTTAGCATCCAATCTTGCATTGTGTGGGATTGGATCTTGTGGGTTTCAACCCCTCTTTTGAATGTAAAGTCTCTCCCCTAAGTGAAAACCATCAACCCTAGTGAATCTCCCTTCTCTCTCCTTGGAGTTGGAAGAGGGGAGAGCAACTAGGGTTCGATCGCGATTTTCCGCTTTACATTTTGGTGAACCCGACGTGAACATCCTTTCTGATTATTCATAGTTAGATCTGAAAATTGGATTCCTTGATTACATTTCCATGTTTGATCTTTTGCAAAATTTTAAAGGTTAATTGCATAAAAACCCTAAATTTTCTTTTTAGTAATTAAGCTTGTGAAAATGTCTAAATGTTGATGCTTGTTTCAGATCTGCCCTTCTATTACAAATTATCAATTCATATTTGTGCTTTAATTCTGAAAATTAAGTGGTTAAGTGTCAAAACCCTAATTTTTGAAACCCTCTTGATTCAACCTTTGTCCGACAATTTCACTGATCAAAACATCTCCAAATCAGTTGTAACGTGGATTCCGCAATAAAATCACAATATCTTTCATCCCTGAAAATTTGGAAAAAAGTTGCGAGGACCGTGTGCACTCCGAGCGCCATCGTCCCCGACATTTTTTCCAAAATTTCGGGAGCGAGATCTTACTGTATTTTCCTACTAAAATCCAGAGTTTTGGCTGATTTTATCAAATCTAACACTTTCAAAATTACAGTCAAAGTTGGTCTTGTGATTGCTTGGATTAAGGCTTCTAAACATTCAAAAATCATCAAAATTGAAATTTTGTGTCAAAATTGTGTTCTTACTGTCCTAAATCTGAAAAGTGTGTTTGCATTCATTCGAAATTTCAGTGCTTTATTCAAATTCTTACAATTTGTGACTTTTGAAATTAAGTGCTTAATTACAACAACTTTAATTTCCGCTTTCAAAATTGAATTTTGCGTGAAATTGAGTCAATTTTTAAATTTCAAAATTTGCATTGCTCTTGACATTCCCTCTAAAATCATAACATTCAAAATTTCAGTTTCCCTCTCTTTTTCAAAATTCAAATTTTTGCATTTTTCGACAATCTTGGTAGGGTTCAATTTCGAGATTGCAACTTTAATTTGGCCTATCTACAAATCGTAAAATCACTCAATTTTTTCAGATTAGCTCTAAAATCATCATAACTTTCATCCCTGCGAATTTCGAAAAAAGTTGCTGGGACCGTGTGCACTCCGAAGCGCCACGGTCCCTGATATTTTTTCTGAAATTTCGGGAGATTGTCCTGATTGTATTTAACAGCTTAAATCCAGAAGATTGGCTGATTTTACTGAAAATTGCTACCTCTAAATTCAAAACTTTCTCTCTCTCTCTAGTGCATGAGTTTTACAACAATAAGCCCTACTTACACTATTCCCGTTAGACGAAGCCGTAGAATTAAGTCTTTCTGAGGTTTAACTACTGAGGAGATGGAACCTAATTTGAATAGCCTTTTTAACGAGGACATGGGTAATTCCTCTAATCCTCCTAATGATGAAGAAGCTCTCCATGAGGTTTCTGAAGAACAACTTTCGAAATTGGATAACCAATTTGACGATTTTCGACAATGGATGTCTCAAGAATACCCTGATAGTCAAGCTCTTCCTTTAATTGAGGGTCTAAAACGTATGCTTCAAAGTGATAAGAATGGAATTGATATTTTGTGTGGTATTGCACACATTGTGGATTCAAATGTGATGCCTATGAAGAGTTGTGCCGAAACTTTAGGTTATACACAACCTCCTACTCAAGTCAATCATTCTATTCCTTTGATGACTTCTATTGCTAGCGTACCTACCTTTACATCAAACATAATGGCTACTTCTACACAAGACATTCCTCCTGTGATCACCAGTCATGGGGGCAACCCTTCTTCTTCAATTAACCCTCTTCCTTCATTTAATCCGACTTCTTCATTCATTCCTTCAATGAGTGTCCCTATTATATCTCCACAAATGAACATGACGCAAGGGGGCAATTAGTTTAACCATTCCATTCCTCCTTGTAGTGTTCCTCTTGTCCAATCATCTCCTATGACTAATTATCATAGAGTCCCACCACCTTACTCTTTACCTTCTTTCAATAACATAACACCTCTATCTCAATCTAACACATCTAATATGAATTCTTCGACTGAAGTGACCATTAACAATCTTGCACAAACTATCTCTTCTTTACAGCAACAAATTGCCTCTATGAATCAATCTAAGTTTAGTGTGCCCACATTTGATGTTGCGAGCCCACTTTCTCTTGACATTGTTCGAGCTATCCCTCCTAAACATGTTGAAATCCCGCATTTGGAGCTTTATAATGGTAAAGGTGATCCTCTAACACATGTTAAGACTTTTCAAACAATATGTACTGATTTTGCTTATGACCAAAGGTTGCTTGCAAAACTATTTACTAGAACATTAAGAGACAAAGCCCTACAATGGTATTGCTCGTTGCCTTCTTATTCTATTACTTCTTTCGAACAACTTGCAAATGCTTTCATTCA
This sequence comes from Cryptomeria japonica, assembly GCF_030272615.1. Lineage (NCBI taxonomy): Eukaryota > Viridiplantae > Streptophyta > Pinopsida > Cupressales > Cupressaceae > Cryptomeria > Cryptomeria japonica. The sequence goes on along the minus strand of NC_081409.1, from coordinate 896,112,473 downwards.
ACAATTTCAAAACAATATAAGTCCTAAAGTTACTTTGATTGATTTAATGCAGCATTGTAAACAAGGTGTTAAAGAAAAAGTGACTGATTTCATTGGTAGATATAAGCATTTGTATGCTCAAATTTCTTTTCCAGTGCCTGACAATGATATTCAAAGAATCTTTATTTCTAATTTACAAAAAGATATTCGAGACAAACTCCTGTTTTCTGAGTTTACTTCTTTCCAACAGTTGTGCGCAACTCTTCACAATTATCAACTGACTGTGAGTCAAATGAAACAATCACATCCTATGGCTCCGAGTGATAAGGGTGATAGTAGTCAACAACCATTTGGGAAGTTTAAACCGAACAGAGAGTCCATTAAATTCAATGAAAACATCATCAACAACAATGTGAATGCAGCATCAGGTGTGCCTCCTATTTCTAAATTTTTCAAGAAAGAAAGAAAGTATACTCCTTTGAATGAATCATTGCATAGTATTATGAATAAGTTATTAGAACAAAATGTGCTTACTCTTCCTCCTATAAGGCAAATTGATCTTGCAAAGATTACTTCACCTTATTTTGATAACAAAGCTTTTTGTCAGCCTGGGCATGATACTGAAAAATGTTTTTCTTTAAAGGGTAAAATTCAAGATTTGGTTGATAATAATACTATTTCTGTTTCTGGAGTGAATGATAAAGGCAATACATCTGTAGCTCCTCCTAATCAAAATCTTCAGATTTTCACTGATCCATTACCTTCTCATACCTCTAATGCAATTGAGGCTAATGATTCCTCTCTCTCATCTGATGGTCTTGTGTCTATGACTCCGAATGTGATTAACTTTGTAGAGCAGCAAGAAAACCCTAAAGAACCTTCCATCACATTTGATTCCAGTGAAACCATTAGGGCACCTGATGGTCCTTTATACATAGTTGCAAAAGTCAAGAATACACCTTGCCGTGGAGTGCTTATTGATCCTTCGTGCATGATTAATGTTATTACTGAAGAATTTCTTTTTACTTTGCAATTGAATCAAGTGATATATGACAAAACAGATGTGATTGTGAAACTATTTGATGCATTTTCTTCTCCTGCAATTGGTTCTATTACATTGCCTATTGAGGTCCATAAAAAAATCCCTTGATGTGAACTTTGCTATTATTCCTTCATCCGAACAATTTCGTGTGAAGCTTGGCTATCCTTGGCTATCTTCCATGAAAGCTATTGCTTCTCCTATTCATAAGTGCTTGAAATTTCCCCATAATGGTGAAATTGTTACTGTCAATCATAGTCTCTTTTAACCAGCTGAAAGAACTTCTAGCGTTCCTATTGATTACTTTTGGCCTAAACAATTCCAATCTCTTCCTCCGCGAAGTGATCATCTTTTCAAATCTTATCAAAAGTGGAAAACAGATATGATCCTATCTCTAAGTGAACCTAGAACACCTAAACTTGATATTCCTATCATTCTTGAGAAGGAAGTTCTTCCTTTGAAAGATAAAACTAATGTCTTTCCTCAAGAAGATTCCCAACCCGTCCCCATGGATGTGATTATGTCTATGCCTAATAAACCTTCTAAGAGTAGACCTATACCTCCTCGTCATGATGGACTTGGTCTTCTTCCTAAACCAAATATTCCTCCTTTGTATGGAGCAGTCCCTCCTCCTTCTTTTTATAGAGAGAAGAGACCTTCTTCTTCTCCTATTATCCAGCCTAAGAGACCACAACCTAAACACCCAAGTGATAAGGATGAGAACATTCCTCCTCCTCAATCTTCTCCACTTCCTACTAAGACTAGATGAAATCGTTCTGCACGTGAACGCCGACGAAAGCGTCGTCTTAGAGCTCAAGCAGCTGCTTCTCAAACTTTGCAATCTCCAAAAACACCTTCAACAAGCATTATTCCATTTTCTCCAAAATCTCCAAAACATAAGATGCATGATGGTCTTGATCCTGTGCGAATTAAAGACCCTATTTTTATAAATCTTGATGATGCTATAGATGAAAATGTTATTCATGATGAAAATGTTACTCCTCTTGCTTCTGATAGTGAATATGAACTTGTTGATATTGATAACCATTTATCTAATGAATTTTCTAAAGCACTTATCCTACCTCCTAGACAAGAACAACGTGGCTTGGAACATGAACATAGCCCTTGTTTGGATCTTGTGATAGCTCCATCTGCTGTGTTGGATGTTCCTCCTCTAGCGTGTTCCCTGCCTTCCCGAAACATTGATCAACAAGATCGGGGGGTAGATGACGTGCTAGACTAGTTACATTAGCATAGCAGATTCTCTCCTTCTCTCTTGTGTTACTTCTTCTATATGTTATTCTCATTCTTCTATTTGTTGTCCTTAGTGTTGTCTACTTGAGGACGATGCAAAACATTGAGATCTCTTTTGGTCTCTCTCATGTTGACTCAAAAGACACATGTGTTCCCTTCTTCTAGGTGACCTTCCTTGATTGGGGAATGAAGAACAATTATGCATACATACATATGATATACATGAATTATCATAGAGCATACTGACCCCGAGGAAAGCGAAGTCACCTCATGCTTTGTGTTTTGTGTCTATTATCCTTGGGTTTATCTCACACTTGGGGGCTAAATCCTTGCGATAACGTGCTCCTTTCCCTTTTTCATTTTCTTATATGTATCACTACCTTAAAGCAATCACCCCCGGTGAGGCGTGTGCGATCGCTTTAACGTAGGGGGGCATACACCCTGTCTATCCCTTCAGGATACATGAAAATTTCTTGGAGAACTCAGCTTTGCCTTGAAAATTTTCGGTATTTCTCTTGCATGACTCATAGTGAGGGAACCTTACTACTGACAGTCACGGTTCTCCCTCGTGATCTTCCCTTTTACTTTGTCAATCGAAGTTGTAAGATCCTTAGTCCACTGGGGGCTTGGTGTATCTTGCCTCCTAGACGTGGTGAAAGTCTTTCAATGTTGTTTCCTTGTACTTTACCGGAAGTATGAGCGTACGCTTATACTCCCGCTAAAGTGGGGGCTAAATGTAGCATCTTAAAATTGCGACACTTGCAATTTTGACTGCATTTCGTTCTTCACGATGGCGACACAACACGCAACCTGAATGGAGACCCCGAAACCTGATTATGACACTGAAAACTGCATTTTCTTGCACCCTGGCCTGAACCTCCTTTGCACCCTGCTGTCCCGGGAGGTGGGACCAGAGCGCCCAGTGCCCTGGTCCTTCAGGACCAGGGCGCCCAGCGCCCTAGTCCCTGGGTCCTATTTTGGGCCCGGTCTCTTTTGGACTTCGGGTCTTTTTGTTTGCAAATTGGAAATTATCTTTCCTGGTCGGCCTAAGGTCGGGAAAATCGGTCTATCAGCCCTAATTGACAAGTATATAAACTACATATTCCTCTTTCATTCGACATGATGGAAAAAGCGTGGAAATTATACTCAAGCATTCAAGCATTCAAGCATTCCTTCAAGCAATTGATCATTTCAAGTCTCCATTCAAGGCTAAGTGTTGCATTCAAGACAAGGATTCAACCATTGAAGAGGAGATCACTTACTACATACTACTACAACATACAACATCTATACCTTTGCACATAAGGATACAAACATCCTTACAACAAGGTATTAGTACTTGTTTTACATTACAGACATTTACATTTACAGCATTGCTCATTTCTTGGTTAATTCCAAAACCGGGGTTTGACCTAAAGGCAAACCCCTAATCCCTAACCCCCTAATCGTCTTTGCTTTTCTGTGTGTAGGTTGTAGGTACGCGGCTGAAATTGAAGATCTGGAATCCTTGTGCAGAGACGAACAGATCCCCCTTCGTTTCGCGGATTTTTCGGAGGACCGTGGCGCTCGGGCGCCATCGTCCCGACAACTTTTGCTCAAATTTGCAGGACAGCGCCGTATCAACATTTTACTGCTAATTCCAGGTCCGCAGCTTCATACTGTATTCCTATCTCAGTTTATAAGTGAATCTTTCTCACTTTCTATGCATTCCTAGCTTAATTCTTCTATGCACATTCTTTACAAAAGAGGGTAGCCTTGCTTTCTTAACCCTTGAAACACATTTAGCATCCAATCTTGCATTGTGTGGGATTGGATCTTGTGGGTTTCAACCCCTCTTTTGAATGTAAAGTCTCTCCCCTAAGTGAAAACCATCAACCCTAGTGAATCTCCCTTCTCTCTCCTTGGAGTTGGAAGAGGGGAGAGCAACTAGGGTTCGATCGCGATTTTCCGCTTTACATTGACCTAGATTCATTATGAAAGCGGAAGCACTAGGTTCTATGTTAAAAGGTGTGAGTCTGTGTAGGGGAGTGAAAACAAGGCCAACGAACCCAAAGGTTGATGAAAATTGTAGAATGACCGCAGGTGATACTATAGCAATAGGGGAGCTAGAGGTAATAGTGGAAACTAGTGGGGCTAAGGCCATCAACCAAAATAGAGATTGAGATAAAGGGAGAGGGGGAGAGAAACATACCTGAGATGAAGGTTTTGTCGACATAGTTGAAACTTGAGTTGCAATAGGTTCTTGCATCAAAGCACCTCCCAGAATAGTGGTTGTGTTTTGCTTCTTCCTTGAGGTTATCAAACCAACACCGGAAGGATTCTGAGACTGCAATTTCTCAATGGGCCTTTTTCTTAATACTTGCTAGTGCGGTCTCCTTATAGCTTCAAAGACCACTAAAGGTCCAGGGGGTAGATATACTAGCCTTTGTTCAATTTGTTTACCCTTCTCCTTCTGTTGTTTGTTCTTTTGCAAGGGAACTGGCTTTGTTGTATCGATACCACCTAGGGGAGGGCCATTATTAATATCAACACTATCATGCATTGAACTTTTTCCATTCACATTCAAAAACTTCATCTATAGCGATATTATGAATTCTAGTCCTAATTTGTTGAATTTCCTATCGATATACCCAAAAGGCCAACTGCTTTCCTTCTGGCCAACCATCCTCATCCATCTTCCTTTTCTAAATAGATGGTATCTTTTTAGCCGAGTCCTCTTTCCCCATTGGCTTGTAAAATTTGAGCCATGGTGACCATTCGTCTTTAGGAATAAAAGATAGATCCACATATAGATTAGGGTCTTCTTGGGTTGGACATATTTGGGCCTCCCAATACTTGTGAGGTATATGAACTATGGATTTCCTCTGGTTTGAGAGGCATTCATATGGATCGTAGCTCCATTTGTCATCGATAACTAGCAGCCCTAATTGGACTAACTTTGAGGAAATAATTCCTTCTAATTGAAGCCTTTTTCAAGTGTAATAGGTCCTAAGATTTGTTGGTCTTGGGTAATAGAGGTTTCATGCCTCCCTGCACTTATGCGAAGTTCAATTATAGCTAGTTGCCTAAAAATCTCCAGGGATAGGGTACGATTAGTAACATAGGATGAGAGATGGATCGGTTCCTCTGTAAAACCATGGACTCTGATGAAAGAAAAATATTTACCTAGAAACCAGTCACAACAAGGTTAGTATGATATCATCCAGCCAATTTTATCTTTGGAAAAGTGGGTGTCCGAATCTAGACCTTGTTTTCTCAAATCATGCAGGGCAGGAGTTAAAAAGGTGTCTGAAAAAATATAAGAATCATAAGTGATGGGTAGGATAGGGGTCCATGCAGTTACATACGTTCTCCTCTTTTTACTATCATGGGTAGACATTTCCATGTACTGACTAAAGAATTCTACATTTTGGTGCAAAACATATGGACTAGAAAGGAGGTGTACCTGAACTTATACTGCTTTTTATAATTCACAAGTTGCTCAATGATCTCCTGAGAAATGTCTTCCACAAAATCATACCAAAAGGCCTCCTTTTCCTTGCAAAGCTTGAAGACCATCCCCATTTCAAATGAGTGGACATCAAATTCATTTTTGAAGCCAAAAATGTATGCCAGCATAGAGTAGACGTAATGTAGGTCCTTTTGTTTTAAATCTCTAATTGATATAGGGAACTTTGGAAGTTCTATCTTAATCGAGTCTCTACCCATTGCGCCATTACAAAAGCTCATAGCATCTCTCCTCCTTCACCAATATCCCTTTAATTCTTATGTAGAGAATTTTTGTGTGTCACTGGTGACCAAGGGAATGCATAACATATCTCTAATTGCATCTACACTTATTACTACCTGTAGCTTATCTCCCTAGATAATGCCCAAATTTGGTTTAAAGTTTGCAACACATGCATCAATTATGTCAGGGCAATGGGGAACCATTGGCACAATGTATTGTGGGAGGCCACAATCCCAGAGTTTGCACACCAAAGACCCTAAATCAACTATTCTCTTACGGACCAACATCCTACAGGTCAGGGGTCATAAAACTCCTTGTACATGTCTGTAAGTACAGAAGGATTCTTACACATGCTCTTCTCTTTCTGCTTTGTTCCCACATAGATAGGTTTTGGGGGCATGATATGGGAGGCGTATGATATATCTTTGAATACATCGACAAAATAATCAGTTGTGGCAACGCTTGCCATGTTGTCTACAACACTTCCTTCTACAACCATTTCTCTAATGCTTCCTACTTCTCATTGCTTTACTTAGGCACAAACAATAAATTTCTCTCACTAGGCACTACTTTTGCATTTGCACTTTTATAACCTATTAATCTTCTTTAAGATGTTATTGCCCTTGATGTATGTTTCACCTCAACTGCTTGTGCAAAATTAATTTGGATGATGTCCATGTAGCTGCCACCTCATGAGGCTGAAAAGACACTACGCTTTATCTTGTTGTCATCAAAGGAAAATCTGGACATCTTCCTTGGGAAAAGAACATCCTTTCACTTGTTGTACATCTAAGACAACCTGTAGAACATATAAGAAAAGAGAGACTTGGGATTTTTCATACTAAGTAAGCTCTACGGATGGAAACATGGCTTAAGCTCATGCCTTTCACACTTCTCGAACTTCTCTATGGCTAGATTATAATTTTTTCAATATTTGCATCCACTATGACTTTGATTAACACCATGGACCAACTTGTACATAATAATGAGATATTATTTATTCCTTAAGCTTATACCATTTCATCTCTATAAATGTTGCTCGAGTGAATGACCATACTCATCTAAGCATTTTTAATCGCTAAAAATAAAGATCATGGATACCCTTATAAGGCTAGTGAGCTCTAGAGTACAAACAACTTTCTTAGGCAATATTTATGATCATCGCCTCCAAATAATGACAGGGCACAAGAACCAAATTCTCATCCCTACAATCAAATGGGGTCTGGGTGAGGATTTATAAGCTCTGAGGACCGATACCATGTAAACATAGGTTTCTATTCCCAGTTCGTGGTCTCGCTACTAGACATTAATGTGTCAAAGAACCTCATCATCCACTTTACTGAAGTTCTCTTTCCACTCTTGTACCTAAGTGAGTTAGATGAGGTGGTTGACGTCATGGTTCCTTATGGAGGAATCCCCACAACCTCAGACCTAAGGCTTTTTGTTGATCACATGGAGGTGGTTCCATAGTTACCCTTCGTTTCTAGCTTCAAAACCATGACCCTAGCACAACATTGGGATAGGGTGGTGCATGCTTTCCATTTCTTGTTGCATTTGCATTGCTTGATACCTTTTGATGGTGTCACCTAGTACATCAACTTTAGAGACTACATCTTCCCTAGGATCCTGACTCCTAACAAACCTCCAGCTCTTATGGCAGTTGATCTTCTCTGATTTTGACTCTAATTATGCAGAGAAGAAGATGACGAGGAAGATGATGAAGAAGAAGATTGAAGTCTCCCCTTTTTCATTTTACCAATTTGTTATTTATGTAGTTTTGACAAAAGGCCTAATAGCCATTTTCCCATGCATATGTAAAGAAAAACAATATATAATGAAATATAGTTGCCTTTTTTGTGTGTTACATGGCTCTTTAATTTGAAATGTATGATTTTCTATTTCTATTTTCAGCTTGTTAAATTTAAATGCTTTGAAAGGCTTAAGAATTCAAGAACTTTTGACCTCTAGCTACAACCAAAACACGACCACAAGGAAAGTGAAACACACAATATTTACATACTTGTTTTCCATAGCATCTTAATTAAATGGTTTGAGATGGATTTTGTTAACCGGAATCCCAAGTGTTTCACCTTGCATATCTTCTAACTTGAAAGAGTTATGTTTCATGCATCCAAAAATGTGAAAAGGGCCTTCCTAATGGCTATCAAACTTAGCATGTTGACCAAGCTTAGTGCCTTGTTCATTATACTTCAACACAAGGTTCCCACATTTAAAGTCGGGGTCTGAGCACTTCCTATCAAACCATTTTTTAAAAACTTTTTGCCTTTCGTTCAAGGAACTAAAATCCTTCTACATTTCTTCTTATAGTTCTAACAATTCTACTAGCCCAACCTCCATAGGCTCATTTTCTTCCATTTCTAAAGATTTGAGCAGCCGCAACGTTGGGATTTCTAAAGAAACAAGAAACTTGTCTTCTTTTATTGTAAGATCATAATAAGTCTTTAGAATTTGTTTAGAGGTTATGCAATCAACCCAAAGCATGCTCTTTAGGTGTTTTTGTCACTCTCTTTTATTCTCTACTCATATCCTCTTGATGAGCCGAATTAAGTTCTTGTTTTTTGATTTTTCCAAACCATTCCCTTGTGGGTAATATTTAGAGGATATTTTGAGATCTATAATATGATCAAGAGTGAACTGTGTGATTCGAGAACCTAGGAATGCTTTAGCATTGCTTGAGATTATGGACTTTGGTGAGCCAAACCTTGTTATGATCTCTTCTAAGAAACTTAGGATTTCTATTTCTATCATATTATTTAAAGGTACTACTTCTACCCATCTAGTAAATTAATCTGTCGCGATGAGGATCCACTAATTATAAGCACTAGATATTGACATTATCATCCCTATGAAATCTAATCCCCACTGGATGAAAGGCTCCTCCACCACTATATGTTTTAGAGGCATGGTTGCATTATTTTGTTTACCAACATAGAACTGGCATCCTTGCATGTACGAACCAAAGCATGTGCATGATGGAATAGAGAAAGCCAATAATATCCTATACGGGTGATTTTTATAACTATGGTTTGAGCAAATAAATGACCTCCTACAGGTCCATTATGAAAATCATTCAGGATTCTTTCTGCTTGTTGCTTCTCCACACACCAGAGGAGCACTCCGTCAAAGTTTCTTTTGAACAAGATCCTCTCAATCAACCGATAGTTGTTATTCTGCAACCTATAGAATATTCTCTTATTATGAGGGAGACCAGGTGGAAAATTTCCAGTTTGCATGAATTTTGTTCAATCTGTAATCCAACATCTCTCAGCTACAGATTCCTGAGCCAGAACCACTTCACCTTGCTCCTCCTCAAGAACCTTTGTTTCTTCAGCTAGGTATTTAACAAAGGCCTTTTCCCCAGATTACTTTGGTTGGTCGGACATCAATGTCATATTCCATAATTTTCGTCATCCAATTGGCTCTTTTTTTGTGATCTCCCCTTCCATTATGTACTCTCAGACACTTGGGTGAGCTACACAAACTATTGTCTTGTTGCACACAATGAAGTTCCTAAACTTCTTCAGCCCTTTAACAATGGTGAATTCTTGTTTCTCCACAAAGTTATATTTGACTTCATAACCTTTCAGAGTCTTTGACTGGAAGCGATTGGATGCTCTCCTTTTCCTTCATTGTCCTTTTGTGTTAGCACCATAGTAATGCTAAACTCATTAGCATAAACATAAAATATAAAATCTTTGGATAAGTCTGGTTTAACTAGAACTGGGCTAGATGAGATGGATTCCTTGATCTTCTTGAATGCCTCTCTAGCTTCTTTAGTCCATTTGAACTGCAGGTCTTTTTTAAGCATTAGAGTAATGGGTCTTACCAAGCCAACAAAATTAGAAATGAACTTATTGACAAAGTTGATATTTCCTAATAAATATTGCACCCCTTTCTTGTTGATCTTATTTATCAGCTCCTTGAATGCAATATCCATTTCTCATTGGAAGTTGGCACCTACATCAGACAAACCAAAAGACATTTAAGCATAGGTGAAAATTCCCCAATTGGTGGTTAATGTTGTTTTGTGTTGGTCTTCCTCCACCAAAACTTCATTCTATCCTGAGAAACCATCCAAAAGAGAGAACATTTCTAAACCCGCCACAGTATGTAAAATAAATTCCATGGATGGAAAAGGGTAATGATCCTTCAGGGAAGCTTTGTTCAAGTCCCAAAAAATCTACAAAAAGATGGATATCTCCATTCTCCTTTCATACGGGCACCAAATTGGAAACCCGATTGTTCTACTTGATTGGGTAGACTATCTGTGAATCTATCAGCTTGGTCAGCTCTTGTGTTATGAGGGCTTCAATTTTAGGGTTAACCAACCTCTATTTTTGTCTGACTGGGTTAGTTCCTTTTGCTAGCTCAATTGTATGTTTAATGGCAAAAGGGTCGTATCCCTTGAGATCATCATATGATTGTGCAATGACTCCCTTATACTTATCATATGAAACATATCGGTCTGTCTTTATCATGTTGGGGAACATTATTTCCCACCTTTAATTTCTTCCCTTCAGCAACCTTTAGCTTGATATAATCTCCCTTATCTATTGTGAGTTTCCTTTTATCATTCTAATCACCATCATAGTCAAACAAATTCTCTAAGGTGATCAACCCTCTTGGAAGATTTTTACTTTTGATATGAATAATTTTATCTTCATACGCCTCAGCTTTTTTAGGCTAAAGTTGATCTACAAACTCACCAGACTATTAGAGAAACATGGCAATTTGCTCATCATTTTTTAACACCTGCCAATTCTGATCATTGTCTGTAACTATTATTCTCATGATGACCCACATAGAAAGCTTATTTTATAACAAGTTAGAGGCAGGATCAAACTAGGATCCCACGATAGCGAATCAGTCTACCACCGCATTTTTCTTTCTAGGGACTCCTTCAGTGTTAAAATCCTTGAAGCTCTCTATCAGATCCGACACTCTATGTTGATATGAACGCATTCGGGCATGCTTTTTTGCGGCTTGGCATTGAACTTATTTTACTACTAGCTTTGATTCTTTGAGGAATCTCAACTGTTCGATACCCATACGTTCAACAAGGCTTAGTCTGTGCACTAACCCTTCATACTCCACTTATTTGTTTGAACATAGAAATTGGAAATGAAAAGATTGCAGGGTTTTCCCTTTGGATGGGGAGATTACGCAAATACTAGCTTTGAACCCTATCTTGCATCTTGCTCCATCAAAATACAGGGTCCAAAGCTTAGGAACCTGGTCCACTTCTTTTTCTTTTTCATACTGAGAGTATTTGGAAACCTTAGGAATTACTTGATCATCATCAAAGATTACATACATACTAATGCCAGTAGCATGATAATTTCCAAAGGGATCGAAATCAATAAATTCATTCAAGAAAACTTCATGCTCAGGTGACCGGTCTCTAGGTACCTCTTCATCTTCCAACAACTTCACACACTGCATTTCATCTTTATTAATGGAAGTATGGGTAGACTCAAAGCTCATCAAAGGTTCATTAGCTACATGCTCAGAATGCAGTGGCTCAAGCATTATTTTTAACTTAGATCCATGCTTAGTTCTCAAAATAAGGTGTGACCAATCTAAGGAGAGATATCCACCTATCTTGTCTATGAAATCCCTTGACAGGAAAAGGCCAAAGATAGGAGGAATATTAATTATCACAACTTCTTGCGAGACCGTGATACTCGAACAGGCATACAAGGTCAGGGGAAGCTCCCTAATTATACCTATAGCCTAGACATTATTTCCATCGAGTTGCATGACACCTCTATCGAAAGGCTCATATTCTAATTTCACGACCTCCGCTATTTATTTTGGCATCACCATAGAACTCGCTCCAGAATCAATCATAGAATTACGGAGTAATTTGTACCCAATAATGAGAGTTAAAAAGAAAGGGATTGGCTTCATTTTATCTACCTTCTCATTCATAGATACCTCCCCTCGATTAGTAAGCACTATGGCCAGACATGATTGACTCCTAGATTCAGTCCTTTTATCTTTTGTTGATGCAAACTCAGTCACAGTTCCAACCTAAGACTTCTTTGTCTCACCCAACGCTTCTTGCAACAAATATTTATGATCCAGGATAGCAAGGATATCTCATAAAAATACACTCGCAAGGACCTTTTTAAGATGTTTCATAAAATTAAGGATCATAGGTGGTGCAGGAGCACCCATGGTGTACGGCAAATATATGGTCAAAATCAACATTTGAAATATAATTGATATTTTAAGGTCATTTATAATGTATTTGAATCCATTTGGAATGATTTGTAAGGCTTGGAAGCCTAAAAATGTAAGCAAGTCCTGATTATGTCCTAGTTGTCCATATAGGCCCTTATAGGTCAAGATTGTCAAAATGAGTCAAAAGACCCATGGAAGGGTATACAAGTTATAAAGGTCATTTAAGGTCCTTTGTAAGGTGTCAAGAGTGTTTAAACAAAGTTTGAGTCTATTTTGACAAAAAATGTAAAATTTGTTAAAAGTTGTCAAAATGCAACATTTGGAAAAGTGGTAAAAGTTGCCAAGAAGTTGTAAGGTCATGTATTTCAGTCAGGACTCCAAAAAAATGCAAAGGTTTATGTTTCCAAATGTTTTGATTGTTTCGGGATCAAGATTTGCAATTGTTATAATAGTCACAGAGAGTTAGGACTGTAACAATGTTAAGATTGATTAACAAACTTAAAATCTCTAAACTTGATCAGGGATAATACATGTATAGAAAAGTATTGATTATGCTTTGGATGAGAAATATTGTTGTTGGTTAAGATGCATGCAGGCACGAGGGATTCTTGGAGGTGAATATATGAATATGAAGAAGGACTTTAGTGCAGCATCATATAAGCACATGGAATTATCATTGGAACAACAAGAAGTGACCAGAGACCTTTGGTGCAGGAGCACCCTTCAAAGGGCTCTCACCATTTGTTTTGTTTGTGTTCTTTCTTCTTTATGAAGCCATTGTATATAAAATAAAGAGCCATGTGCTCATTGGTCCTAGGTAGGGTCCTGGTTGAGGTCTTAGGGTCATAAGTCAAGATTGAGATTTTCTTGAAATTTGAGGGTATGTGTGCCTTTGAGGTGTTTAGGGGTCCTTCATAGCATGGTAGTGTCCTTAGGTTGGCCCAATGTGGGTCTAGGAGTCAAGAAAAGCAACATTGGGAAAGTTGCTCAAAAGTTGCAAAAGTTGCATGACAACTTTTAAAAGTTGTCAAGCAACTTTTCCACCATGAGGTCAAAATCTTTAGGTTAGCATGGAAAACCCTAGTATGGGCACATAGACCGAGGAGAGGGTAGTATAAGTATTTTCAAACCCTAAATTAATGGGTTAGATGTCAGATGTTGTACGGCCCAAGCAAACTAACTGACTGTGACTGCAATTTTTGTTGCCAGTCGACACAAATGGAGTAAAGAAAGATCATTAATGGATTGATTTTTGTGCAAAACTATGTGGAGTGTCTTGTATGGTGTGTTCACTTTCATTTTGAGCTATTAGATCAGATTTTGGTTTGTAAGTGAGGTGTGTTTGTAAATAGTTTGTAATTTGCATTCTCTCTGTCCAGTTTTAGACTGGTTTGAATAAATGGGCTCATAGCTCCATTCCCCATTGTGGAATCACCATGAAACCATGGGGAATGAGAGTTCGGACCCTGTACTATAGTTCAATGCAAGTAGGGCCCTTTAAAATGCAAGGAGGCCATATAAGGACCCATTCCTAGGCGAGACTGGACAGTGCCCGGCTAGGAAGGGTCAAGTTGCAGAGGTCTTGGAGAGCAAGGAAGGACAGAGAAGAAGGCACCCTTTGGAGGAGTTGTAGAGGGGTGAGTGAAGCATCATTGGTGTGAAGGAGGACCCTCCACCAATCCAGACAAGGTGGCTAAAACACAAAACATACACTATGACCCAGGCAAACCATAAAAACCCTTAAAAACCCCAAAATTTGCCTAGGGCACTGTACGGCCACTTGGAGGCCCAAAACAAGAGAAATCCTTGAGCCCTTGCCAAATGAAAGGTAGTCCATTTTGGGAGTTTGGGTTGTTTGTGCATCATTTTCAAGAGAGAGCCCTAAAAGTCCGGATTGGAGGCCTAATAGGGGCTTTTCCTTGTAGCCCTATTTTGTGGGAAATGAGCAAAATGGTGGAATTAGTAGGAGGGATGAAGGTTGCAACTTCTTGGGGGCACATGGATGGATGTAAAACATGGTTTAAGACCTATCCTAACCTTTCTAGGACCTAGGAAGCAGTAGGACAAGCCAAGCCATTATTAGCCATAGTAAGGGGTTTTGAGTCTCATGAGTAGGTGAGACCTTTGAAGCAGCATTGCAACTCATTGGTGGGTGGATTGGGCAAGGTCAGGGGATTCCTTAGGCAAGGGAAGTCCTAGAGACCCTAGGGTGTGAAGAGAACACCAGGTGATCCAAGGGAAGGATCCAAGAGCATAGACTAGGCTAGTCTATCCCATTCCCCATCCCATCAGATTGGTATCAGAGCCAGTTAAAGATTGTTGGACTGTGTATGTCTCTATATACTGGTGAATCAGTAGGGGAAAGCACAATGGTCACTAATGTAGAGCTAGCTAGCGAGGTAGAAGACCAGAAGGAGAAGAATACACTCCTTGAAGAAGCTATGAGTGAGATAAGGGATAAACTGTAGGAAGTGGTGGATCAAAGGACACAAGGACCTTGGGGAGAAGACACTAAAGATAAAGGAAAGAAAACCATTGACATAGATGACATTATACCTAAACCAGATCCCTTGTTCAATGAAGAACCTTTTGTAAAAGCTATCAAGGCTTTGAGCACCAAAGCTTTTGAAGGATTGCCACATTTTAGTGGAAGGATGGACATTGATATTGTCATGGAATGGATTGAGGGCATGGAAAACCACTTTGAGTATGAGGGAGTGACAGAGGCTCAAAAGGTTAAGGTTGCCAAATCAATATTAAGGGGAGCAGCTTTGACATGGTGGAAGTACCTACAAGAAGAGAGAGTTAGCATGGGGAAGCTACCTATTGCCAATTGGAAGGCCATGGTGAGTAAGATCAAAGAGAACTACTTACCAGAGGCTTATAAAGTCCAACTTCATAAGAAGAGACAGGGTTTGAAGAAAAAAGACCTTGATGTGACCTCCTACACCGAAGAATTTCAAAAGCTATGTCTTAGGTCCAAGATCCAAGAAAATGAATCTATCAAGGTGGCTAGGTATCTAAGTGGCCTAAAGTGGAACATTCAAGAGGAGATAAGCCTATGGAATCCTACTAATGTTCAAAAATGTCATCAACTAGTTGTCAAGGTAGAAGAGAGGAACAAAAGGAAAGGAGACTCCAATACCAGGGGTAGAGGCAGAGGTAGAGAACAAATGAACCACCGGGGTGGTTACCAAAGCAAGGCAAATGAGCAAAGGAACCAAGGAGAAGCCAAGTTGACTGAACATGGTAGTGAAACCAATCTCAGAGGGGGACATACTAGAGGGAGAGGTGCACAAGGTGGTCCAAGTAGGGGTAGAGGTACCGGCAGAGATAACTCCTACTTTGCAACTATGAAGTGTTACAACTGTGGACAATTGGGACACCCGGCATATAGATGCCCTGTCAAGCCTACATCATCAAACAGTGGAAAGAGGGTTGCTTATGCACATGAAGACTCTTCAAGCAGTAAGACACCTGAGGTGGACCATATTGAATCAGAGGTTGGAGAAAATATGATGTTCGATAGGGTCTTGATAAGACAGCCAGTCAAGAATGAACCTAAGCATAGGAGAGCATTGTTTAGGGTGAGATGCAAGATCCTTGGTAAATTTTGCAAGGTGATAGTTGATTTAGGATCAACTGATAACATAATATCAGAGGAAGCAACCAAGAAGTTGAAACTCACAAGGATACCCCACACTAACCCATATAAGGTGACATGGTTGAATCATGAGCAGAGTGTGCTTATCAATGAACAAACTTGGGTAGAGTTTTCTATTGGAGGATACAAGGATAAGATCCTTTGTGATGTGTTACCCATGGATGCATGTCACCTATTGCTAGGTAGACCCTAGAAATTTGATAGGAAGGTGATCTATGATGGAGAGGAGAACTCCATTTCCTTGAAGAAGGACAACAAGACCTTTAAGATTCAGTCTTTGACAAAGAATGAAGAGGGAACTTCAAGAACACCTAGTGCCTTATTGGCTACTGGTAAAGAGTTCTTACACCTGCTACATGAGGAGGAGATAGTGAAGTGTGCCATCTTTGTGAAGCCAAAGGAGGAAGAAGACAAGTTGCAGGCAGAAGTACCCAAGGAGGTGAAGCAAATGTTGCAAGAGTATAAGGACATAGTGAGTGATGGAGCACCTGCAACACTCCCACCAAGAAGGTCTATAAGCCATCAAATAGAATTTGTTCCCAGAGCATCCCTACCTAACAAAGTTGCATATAAGCTCACACCTTATCAAAACAAGGAGGTAGCAAGGCAAGTGCAGGAGTTATTGGAACAAAGACTGATTAAGAAGAGCATCAGCCCATGTGCAGTCTCGGTAGTGCTAGCATCAAAGAAGGGAGGCAAGTGGAGACTTTGCACTGACTCAAGGGAAATCAATAAGATCACCATAAGGTATAGGTTTCCTATTCCTAGAATAGAGGATTTGATGGACTGTTTAGGAGGTGCTATGTATTTTACCAAATTGGACCTTAAAAGTGGCTATCACCAGATTAGAATCAAGGAGGGAGATGAGTGGAAGACTAATTTCAAGACCACAGAAGGACTGTATGAATGGCTTGTGATGCCATTTGGACTCACCAATGCCCCAAGCACCTTCATAAGGCTGATGAATGAAGTGTTAAAAGATTTTACAGGCAGGTTTGTGGTGGTGTACCTAGATGACATTCTCATCTATAGAAGAACCAAAGAGGAGCCCCTTGAGCATTTGAGGTTAGTCTTAGAGAGGTTCCATGAGGAGAAGTTATCAATCAACCTAGAGAAGTGTGACTTCTTGAAGCAAGAGATAGTCTACTTAGGATTTGTGGTGTCTAAGGGAACCTTCAAGATGGATCCAAGCAAAGTGGAGGCAATCTTGAATTGTCCTGCACCTAGAACAGGGACTAAAGTTAGGAGTTTCCATGGTTTAGCCCAATTCTATAGAAAGTTTGTGAGGAACTTTAGTGGCATATGTGCACCAGTCCTTGATACCATAAAAGGAGGCCTTAAAACTAAGTTTAAATGGACTGAGCAAGCTGATAAAGCATTTCAATTGTTGAAGCAAGAAGTAGCCACAAAACCTATCCTTCTCCTACCTACCTTTGATAAGCTATTCACATTGGAGTGTGATGCAAGTGGAATTGCAGTAGGGGGTGTTTTGAGTCAAGAGGGAAGACCTGTGGCATTTTTCAGTGAGAAGCTCAATGAAGCAAAGAAGAAGTACTCAACCTATGACCTAGAGTTGTATGCATTAGTGCAGTCTCTAAAGAAATGGAGGCATTACCTACTTCCAAAGGAATTTGTGGTTTTCATAGACAACCAAGAATTGAGTTACATTAACACTCAAGAGAAGCTTAGCAATAGGCATTTGAAATGGATGGAATACCTCCAATCCTTCACCTTCACCATCAAGCATAAGAGGGGGCAACTCAACAAGGTGGCAGATGCATTAAGCAAGAAGTTGTTGATAGTTCAAGAACTACAGTTGCAGAGCATGGGAATAGAAGGTTTCAAGGACCTCTATGAAGGAGATGAAGACTTCTCATCAGCTTACAAGGTTTTCAAGGAGTTTGAGAACCATTTCCATGGTGAGTATGCAGATTATACTCTCCAAAATGGTCTCTTGTTCAGAGGTAATCAGTTGTGTGTGCCAAGAGGTTCCATGAGGGAAAACCTCATCCAAGAGAAACACAATGGTAGTTTAAGTGGACACTTTGGAGTCAACAAAACCTTGGACTTAGTACAGAGGTACTACCATTGGCCCAAGTTGCCAAGAGATGTGAAGAAGTATGTGGAGCAATGTGGTGTATGCCAAAGAGCAAATGGAGGATCAAGCAATGTTGGTCTCTATCAACCATTGCCGGTCCCAAATAGGCCTTGGGAATGCATAAGCATGGACTTTGTAGTAGGACTTCCCAAGACAAAGATAGGTATGGACAGCATCTATGTGGTAGTAGATAGATTTTCCAAGATGAGCCATTTCATTCCATGTAGGACTACACATGATGCTAGCTATGTTGCACATCTCTTCTTTAAGGAGATTGTTAGAATTCATGGACTCCCTTTAAGCATTGTTTTAGATAGGGACAGCAAGTTCATGGACCATTTTTGGCAAACATTGTGGAAGAGACTTGGAACTAACCTCTCATTTAGCTCAGCTTACCATCCACAAACTGATGGTCAAACTTAAGTCATCAATAGGGTGTTAGGCAACTTGTTGAGGTGTCTAACCAAGGAGTGTGGGCAGACATGGGACCTAATCATTCCTCAAGCAGAGTATGCATATAATGACAGTGTGAATAGGACCACTGGTAGAAGTCCTTTTCAGGTTGTGTATGGCAGACATCCAAGGGGAGTATGTAAGTTGAGAGACCTTGGTACTTTGGAGATGAAGAGTGGGCAAGCAAAGGACTTCACTCAAACCATCAAGGAAGTCCAAGAGCAAGTCAAGAAAGCCATCCTTGAGTCTACTCAAAAACTAAAAGCATGAATGGATGAGAAAAGGAGAAAGGTTCAGTTCAAGGTGGGTGACTTTGTGATGGTCCATTTGAGCAAAGCTAGGATGCAAAGTGGTAAGCCTACCAAACTGCAAATGAAGAGGGTAGGACCTTGTAGAATTTTGGCAAAATATGGTGAGAATGCTTATTAGGTTGAACTTCCTTCAGACTTAGCCATTTCACCAGTCTTTAATGTTGCTAATCTGATCATGTACAGGGGTGAGATAGAAGGGCAGACTAAGAACCAAGCCAAGGTACTACAAGACTTGGATATGAATGCCTTACCTCAAGTGAAGAAGCCTATAGCAGAGGATATTTTGGAGTCAAGGGTGAAGAATTCCACTAGACACCAGGTCTACATGGAGCACTTGGTGAAATGGGTAGGCCAACCTATATCTAAAGCAACTTGGGTGGAGGAGAGCAAGTTCAAGAAGCTAGGCATTGATCCGGCTCTTCTCACTCCCCTAATTCCTTAGTTTGTTGCAGAGGGGGAGTATGGTGTAGGAGCACCCTTCAAAGGGCTCTCACCATTTGTTTTGTTTGTGTTCTTGCTTCTTTATGAAGCCATTGTATATAAAATAAAGAGCCATGTGCTCATTGGTCCTAAGTAGGGTCCTGGTTGAGGTCTTAGGGTCATAAGTCAAGATTGAGATTTCTTCAAAATTGAGGGTATGTGTGCCTTTGAAGTGTTTAGGGGTCCTTCATAGCATGGTAGTGTCCTTAGGTTTGCCTAATGTGGGTCTAGGAGTCAAGAAAAGCAACATTGGGAAAGTTGCTCAAAAGTTGCAAAAGTTGCATGACAACTTTTAAAAGTTGTCAAGCAACTTTTCCACCATGAGGTCAAAATCTTTAGGTTACCATGGAAAACCCTAGTATGGGCACACAGACTGAGGAGAGGGTAGTATAATTATTTGCAAACCCTAAATTAATGGGTTGGATGTCAGATGTTGTACGGCCCAAGCAAACTAACTGACTGTGACTGCAATTTTTGTTGCCAGTCAGAACAAATGGAGTAAAGAAAGATCATTAATGGATTGATTTTTGTGCAAAACTATGTGGAGTGTCTTGTATGGTGTGTTCATTTTCATTTTAAGTAGTTAGATCAGGTTTTGGTTTGTAAGTGAGGTGTGTTTGTAAATAGTTTGTAATTTGCATTCTCTCTGTCCAGTTTTGGACTAGTTTGAATAAATGGGCTCATAGCTCCATTCCCCATTGTGGAATCACCATGAAACCATGGGGAATGAGAGTTCAGACCCTATACTATAGTTCAATGCAAGAAGGGCCCTTTAAAATGCAAGGAGACCATATAAGGACCCATTCCTAGGCGAGACTAGACAGTGCCCGACTAGGAAGGGTCAAGTTGCACAGGTCTTCGAGAGCAAGGAAGGACAGAGAAGAAGGCACCCTTTGGAGGAGTTGTAGAGGGGTGAGTGAAGCATCATTGGTGTGAAGGAGGAGCCTCCACCAATCCAGACAAGGTGGCTAAAACACAAAACATACATTGTGACCCAGGCAGACCATAAAAACCCTCACAAAACCCTTAAAAACCCCAAAATTCGCCCAGGGCACTATACGGCCACCTGGAGGCCCAAAACCAAAGAAATCCTTGAGCCCTTTCCAAATGAATGGTAGTCCATTTTGGTATTTTGGGTTGTTTATGCATCATTTGCAAGAGAGAGCCCTAAAAGTCCGGATTGGAGGCCTAATAGGGGCTTTTCCTTGTAGCCCTATTTTGTGGGAAATGAGCAAAATGGTGGAATCGGTAGGAGGGATGAAGGTTGCAACTTCTTGGGGGCACATGGATGGATGTAAGACATGGTTTAAGACCTATCCTAACCTTGCTAGGACCTAGGAAGTAGTCGGACAAGTCAAGCCCTTATTAGCCATAGTAAGGGGTTTTGAATCTCATGAGTAGGTGAGACCTTTGGAGCAGCATTACAACTCATTGGTGAGTGGATTGGGCAAGGTCAGGGGATTCCTTAGGCAAGGGAAGTCCTAGAGACCCTAGGGTGTGAAGAGAACACCGAGTGATCCAAGGGAAGGATCCAAGAGCATAGACTAGGCTAGTCTATCCCATTCCCCATCCCATCAACCTTGAAGGACAGATTTGAGACAAGCTAAAGCCTTTTGCTAGATTTTTAACAAGGTGGTTGAACAAAGTTATTGATTTGAATAACCCATTGTAGCATGAGTATAGCATGGAAGATGAATTGCCAAGTTTTGGTAAGGATTATGTTTGAATCCTAGTTTGAACAAAGAACCTCAAGTCAAGTGATTAAGAAATATTTCTTTGATGAAGAATGACCTTCAATTGATTATTGTTGTGGAAGTGAACTTAAGAGGATTTTGGTTGAGTGAAACTAGGTTGTTGAGTTGATAAGGTTAAGGAACCTATCATATATATAGGTTCAAGATTTCATTATTTGTCAAGAGTGCATGTTTGAAGCCTCTAAGTTGACGAGATATGGTGAGTGTGAAGAATATTTAGTTCGAATCTATGGAATTGAGAATATTTCCTTGATGTTCTGCATCAAATTGGTATCAAAGCTAGAAGCTCTTGAGAGTGTGATAATTTCACACCAGGACCTAGCCCATGAGATTGTTTATTTGATTCTTGTGATTAAATTTTATTGGTTGTAGGTTTGGTGTAGGTTCACTCAGCTGCAAGTGGGTGGACAGGAAGGTCTACCAGAGGGGGCCCTAGGATATGGTTCACTCAGCTGCAAGTGGGTGGACAGGAAGGTCTACTAGAGGGGGCCATAGGAGATGGTCCAAACGGCCTGAGAAGGAGGTCCAGTGTGTTGCCAAGAGTCTTGGGGAGAGAGGCAAGAGAGGACTCCCAAGTGAGGGACAGAAACTATTGGATTCTTGTAGAAGCTTGGAGGAGTGGACTTCAGATGAGAGATGCACCATTGGAAGCAGCCAGTATAAACTCCATTGATAGGAGTCTTGCAGAGGCATCACAAAGCATGAAGAAGACAAAGAAAAACCAAAAGGAAATGGTGACGTGGAAGCATTGATGAACATGTTTTTGGTCTAATTTTTTTGGGCTCCTCTTTCTTCTCCTTGTAGGTCATGTTACTCATTTCCAAGAGACTTGGAAATCTTTCAAGGCTGGTAGTATGGTGTAGGAGCACCCATGGTGTGAGGCAAATATATAGTCAAAGTCATCATTTGAAATATAATTGATATTTGAAGGTCATTTATAATGTATTTGAATCCATTTGGAATGATTTGTAAGGCTTGGAAGCCTAAAAATGTAAGCAAGTCTTGATTATGTCCTAGGTGTCCATATAGGCCCTTAGAGGTCAAGATGGTCAAAATGAGTCAAAAGACCCATGGAAGGGTATACAAGTTGTAAAAGGTCATTTAAGATCCATTGTAAGGTGTCAAGAGTGTTTAAACAAAGTTTGAGTCCATTTTGACAAAAAATATAAAATTTGTTAAAAGTTGTCAAAATGCAACATTTGGAAAAGTGGTAAAAGTTGCCAAGAAGTTGTAAGGTCATGTAATTCGGTCAGGAATCAAGATTTACAACTGTTATAACACTCACAGAGAGTTAGGACTGTAACAATGTTAAGATTGATTAACAAACTTAAAGTTTCTAAACTTGATCAGGGCTATTACATGTAAAGAAAAGTATTGATTATGCTTGGGATGAGAAATATTGTTGTTGGTTAAGATGCATGCAGGTATGAGGGATTCTTGGAGGTGAATAGATGAATATGAAGAAGGACTTTAGTGCAGCAGCATATAAGCACATGGAATTGTCATTGGAACAACAAGAAGTGACCAGAGACCTTGAAGGACAGATTTGAGACAAAGTAAAGCCTTTTGCTAGATTGTTAACAAGGTGGATGAACAAAGTTATTGATTTGAATAACCCATTGTAGCATGAGTATAGCATGGAAGATGATTTGCCAATTTTTTGTAAGGATTATGTTTGAATCCTAGTTTGAACAAAGAACCTCAAGTCAAGTGATTAAGAAATATTTCTTTGATGAAGAATGACCTTGAATTGATTATTGTTGTGGAAGTGAACTTAAAAGGATTGTGGTTGAGTGAAACTAGGTTGTTGAGTTGACAAGGTTAAGGAAACTATCATATATATAGGTTTAAGATTTCATTATTTGTGAAGAGTGCATGTTTGAAGCCTCTGAGTTGATGAGATATGGTGAGTGTGAAGAATATTTAGTTGGAATCTATGAAATTGAGAATATTGCAGCAGAAGATCTACCTTAAGGAGGTAATGTTTTTATGTGAAACAGTTTTAGGAGATGGTAAATGCATGGTAAATACCAAGTTTCAAGATCTGGAAGTGAGTTTTGGGGTTTGAACAAGGAGGCCCTAGTTTTTTAGGCCTAAAAAGGGGGGGTTTAGTATCTAACCTATCAAATGATGTTTTATTGTCTTGAAACCTATAAAATATATGGTTTTGGAACATTTTTCAAGACATTTTTTTTGGTTTGGAGTTGTGTTTGTACCATTTGTTGATACTTGCTTTGGAAAAGAGGGCTAATTGGGCCTAGTTGGTGTGTAGCAGGGTGTTGGTCTGAGTATTTTTTCCAAAAGACCCATAGTTGATTTTCACATATGTTAGGTAACTTCCAAAAGGGTATCCAGATATGAAATTTATTTGTCAAGTGTTTTCAAATTATTTTGATTAAATATCAAAATACCCGTTGAACAGGGCTATTAGGGAATTGGCTTATTTAGGGACCCGGTAAGGGTTTGAGAGAGAACCAGTTGATAGGATGAGTGAAGCCTATTGGGTAAAGTGGAATAGGGTATGTTGAGACCCTAGGAAGTGTTGGAACAAGTTGGTGAGGTTGAGAGTTCTATCTGGGCATCTTGGTGAAGCCTAGTGAAGGAAGGTGAAACAAGAAGAGTTGAGTTTTTTAAGAAGAAAGAATGATAAGTTGCAATGTGATTGTAGGAGGGTCCATGATGCTTTGCATCATAGTGGTATCAGAGCAAGGTAGTAGGTTCTTGCAGATTTCAGATTGAAGACTGAGAGATAAGAGAGGAAACCATCATGGAAGAAGATGAAGAAATGTGGGCAAGGTATGCTCAGGGGCACTCTATATTCCGGACACAATGCAAATGTAGGGGTAAGGTATGTAAATTTTTTGTTAGCAGTGGTTCTTTTGAAAATCTAGTCTCATTAGAGATGGTTGAGAAGTTGAACTTGCTAAGGACACCTCTTGAGTCACCTTACAGAGCATATGGGGTAAGCAATGATCAATGGGTTGATGTTAAAGGGCAAGCATATGTTTCTTTCAACATTGGTTCATATTATGATACTATTCTATGTGATATTATGCCTTTGAGTGATTTTCATATGATCTTGGGTAGAGTATGGCAATTTTATGTTAAAGCCCTACATGATGGTAGAGAAAATGCATATGTTATTAGCAAGGATGGGGAAAAAATTGTGATGACATCATTGCAAGATGACAAGGCAGCATGGGGAATGTGAAGGATAAAGTTGATTGAAAGAAGAGAGTTCCTAAGGCATGAGGAACATAAGGATGAAAAAAAGATAGAGATAGAAGGCACTTCTAGGCTTGAAGAAGATAAGGTAGAGTCTAAGTTATAGGAAGAAGATGCAAAGAGTAGGTATGAGGTGAAGGAGAACAAGGAAGCAACCCTTGAAGAAGAAAAGTGAGATTATGTTGATGAAGAGTGCATTGATAGGAGTGCAAGATTGTGGTTCAGATAAGTCAGAGGTATATATGAGAAGAGAAGAAAATGTGAGTGAGAGTGCTGATGTATTGCCAATGACAAGGCAAGGATGGCCTAGAGAGGTCATAGTAGAAGATAAAATTGATTTGCTGACAGAGAAAGTGGAGGATGGTCTAATAAAAGGTGATGTTGATAGGGCAGATATGTATGAAGCTAAGACAAAGATCCTAGAAGAGGATAAAGATGTTAGAGGAGGGGTAACTTGTGCATTTGAAGGGGACAAGAGCAAAGAGCAGTAGGTATCTTGTGAGGAGGAAGATGAACTCAATGGCAAAGAGGTTCCAAGAGTTGAGATAGAGGTAGATGATAGAGATGCTGGTGATGACAGCAAGGGTTCAAGTCTTGAAGGGCTTGAGTATGCAAAAGTGATTTTGATTGGGACAATGGAATGTCCTTTAGATGGAGTAAAAGGTATAGTATAGCAAAATACCCCTATGATAGTGAATTGTGAGGCTAATGATGTAGCCTTGAAGTTGGATAGAGAGTTGGTATGCCAAGTGGAATGGCATGAGATGAGGAATGAGTTGGTAAAGGAAGTTGAGTTAGTTAATAAGATGATGATGGGCCATGAGAAGGCTAGAGAAAGTGTGTGTTCTCCTAGCATGGACATGAAATATGTTAATGATAAGACTATGAGTTGTCTTTGCATGGTAAGTCTAATTGTTTTGCAGATGTATGCTATTGTGAGAGAGATTCCAAACATGGTGAAGATGATGGATGTTGGTAGAAGTCAAATGGTGGAAGGGGCATGCTATTGCTTCTTGATTTTGTTGATATTGATAATGAATAGGAAACCAAGAGTGAAGATGAAGGGAAAGAGTCAGAGTATCAGATGTTTTGGCATATGTGGAGATGCAGGTCAGATAGAGAGCATATGGGAGCAGCCTAATCAGAGCATGGAGGATAAGATTCAAGAGGAAAAAGAAGCAATGAGGGGTACAAGAGATAAAGCATGGATGAGAAGTCAAGAGAATGACAAATACAAAGCCAAGGTAAAGATGAGAACACTAAAAGGGAAAGATGGTGTAGGTTTTATGTTTGTTTCTTTTGCAGGTACACCATTCCCAAGAGACTTGGAAATTTTTGAGGCGGGGAGTATGGTGCACGAGTACCCAAGACAAGATTGGACACCAAGAGGCCATAATAAAGATTTATGAGAAATTAAGTCTATAAGGTTAAAATGACCATTTAATATTTTAAACATGGATAATAATGACATTTGCAGTCATCAAACTCATATAATGAGTCATTTTGTAATAAGTTGTCAAAATTGCCATGTTGGGCAAATAATGTCAAAATGAGTAATGTAATGGGGTTCAATGGGTAGAATAGGTTTTTGAGAAAGTTATGAGAGTTTTGGTGAAAATTGTTTGGAACTACCCAAAACCCTGATTCACGATGACCAGTTTTGGACAAATCATTATTTGTGAAGAGTGCATGTTTGAAGCCTCTGAGTTGATGAGATATGGTGAGTGTGAAGAATATTTAGTTGGAATCTATGGAATTGAGAATATTGCATTAATGTTCTGCATCAATAGGGATGGACACCTTTGGTTCCTTTAGCTTATAGGACAAGGCCTCTTTATGTTTCTGGAATGGGGAAACTATGACAGGTTGATTCATCACTTTGTTGAGACCCATCTTAGGCTATTGCACCATTGGTTTGCTCGTGATCTGCACTTTGAATGAAGGTTGTATTTGGATTGCACCTGAGGATCCTTTGAGGTAGAAGCAGAAGCGTCATTAGAAAACACTGATTTTTTTCCTTCCATCCACGAGAAAAGTGCATGATCTGGGGTGACTTGGGGATGTTGCTCCAAGGACATGCCTTGCATATGTGCAGTGAGAATGACGATCTCCATACCTAGGGATGCATAAGCGAAGTTAGGGTTGATTCCTTGGCTCCGTTACTCTGTCACCTTTTATTGCAAGTTCCCTTGCAGACAAGTTTGTGGCATGTGAGCTTCATTGCAAGGGAAACATCAATAATTCATATGATCTGTCAAGTTATTTTGGCCCGTGGCTAGCTCCTTGTTCTGGTTTGATGGTATAGCTTGCAAGGGGGTTGGGACCAGAACAATCTAGTTGTTTGGCTATGATTGGCTAGATTTAGTACCTCCTTGATACTAATTCTATTGAAATGGAGGTCTTTCGGCCTAGTAATTCTAGAATGGAGGTCGTGTAGGAGATGCTTGTTGCCTTTTTATGTTGATAATCACATTTGAGAAGGTCCACAACAGATTTTTCATGTTGTTCACCTCAGCTGCCAAGGAACAAGATGTAATAATGTTACTT
Organism: Cryptomeria japonica; assembly: GCF_030272615.1. Taxonomy (NCBI): domain Eukaryota; kingdom Viridiplantae; phylum Streptophyta; class Pinopsida; order Cupressales; family Cupressaceae; genus Cryptomeria; species Cryptomeria japonica. Next base: position 896,085,732 of record NC_081409.1, on the reverse strand, counting down.
TGTTGGGAATTTGAATAGACATATATGGACTATGGTAGTGTTGATGTTCTTAAGGAGCCTTGTTCTGGAAATTGTCCTGACAATTGGACGAAGACTAGCATGAGAGGTCCCAGTGAAAGCTTCCTGACATCAATAAAATTATTTTTTTCTCTGATTGCAAGTTCATACACATCCAAAAGAGTGTTCTCATTGAGGGATTGGATCACGACTGATATATCAAATTTGAATGCCTTGAGATAAAAGACAAATGTCATATCTATTGAACATATGGGAAATTAAGAGGGGGGTGAATTATTTGAGAACAAATTTAACAATCTTAACCTTAATGCATAAATCCATAATATTAAGAAAAATTAATAGAAATAGGAAACACATGCAAAATTCAGATCAGACACAAGAAACACCAAGATTTATGTGGAAAACCCAAAATGGGAAAAACCACAGAGAATGTTAATTCTAAATATATAAGCACTAGTTAAGGTGACACCGGTTAAGGTGATTTTTACAATGGGTGGCTCACTACCAATGTGCTCACTGCCAATATGCTTACTACGGATGGGCTCACTGCCCTGAAAGGGTCACTACCAAAGAAGAAAGAAAGACAAAGAGAATCCACCATAAGAAAAACACAGTATGTACTGTCGGAACTACTTCCAATAATATCTCACATAGTCACTGGATTCCTTCAATCTCGTAAGTCTTCAACACAAAAACCTATATATAAAATCATTAAATCAAACTCCTATATATATTGTCTCCGACAATCATAATTTTCAATGTCGATTGAGATAGGAATCTAAAATAGGTCTCCACTAAAAATTCTGATAGTGGCAAGGAATGAAACGTGAACCATATCACACCATTTCTCCTCGAACACATCAATACACTACATACATCTCCAAGGTCGGACCTAAAACACATCCACACACTATGCAATCTCAATATCTAGTCTAAGGCCTTGAGCTCTGAATCACACATGACCCAAAAATAATACAAAAAACATCTTCTGAGATACCAAATGCATCCGGTGAAACTCAAAAACCTTCAACCGCACAACATACCTAAATTGAACACTCTTGCTCATCATACCACATCTGGACCTAATCCGGACCCAAAGGATTTGACATTAATGACAACACATAATGCAATGCTAACAATCTCCCCCTTTCATTGATGGAAACATCCATCAACAATAATATGGAAAACAAAAGACCATCATTCATCATTAAGTGCAAAACCATCTCTCTATCCCCCTTTGACAGCAATGCCAAAGGTGGTCAAAACTCCTCCTAAGAAACTCAATATTGCTCCCCCTGAGAAGAAGCATGTCAGCATTAGTCCAGAAAAGAATGTTCATGTTGCTCACCAGATTGATGCACACCTGAAATACACATTAGTTGAAACTAGTGGGGGGTAATACCCCTAACTTCTATCAGAGATACTCAAAAGTATATTTGCATAATGCCTTTGTGAAAATGTCTGCAATCTTCTCTTTTGTGGGTACATACTCAAGTCTGACCTCATTATCTAGAACTTTTTCCCTCAAGAAGTGATGCTTGATAGATATATGCTTTGTTTTGGAAAGTTGTACTGGATTCTTGGAAATATTTATTTCACTAGTATTATCACACATTTTTGGAATGGGGTCATCAAATTTCACACCAATGTCCTTCAAAGTCTACTTCATCCATAAAATCTAAGTGCAACAAGAAGATGTCGCAATTTCCTTTGCTTCTACCATAAATAAGGACACAAAATATTTCTTTTTGCTTGACCAAGCAACTAACCAAGAGCCAAGAAAGAATGCTCCTCCACTTGTGCTTTTTCTGTCATCAACACTTCCAACCCAGTCTGCATCTATGTAAACTATGAGGTTGAAGTCTGAATTTTTTGGATACCATAAACTAAACTCTTATGTACCTTTAAGATATCTAAAAATCCTTTTTACTATCATTCTTTTGATTCTTTCTACCAAGGATACTGCATACATGATATATGGTCTAGTAGCAGTCAGATATAACAGTCCTCCAATCATTGACTTGTATCGACTTGCATCTGCCTTAGGTGATTTATCATCCTTAGTTAACTTTCATCAAATAGTCATAGGTGTACATACCGGTTTGGAATTCTCCAATCAAAAGTTCTTCAACAATTCTTTGACATACTTAGACTAAGAAATGAAAATTCCTTTATCATTCTAATTAACTTGCAATCTAAGGAAAAAAATCAACTCACCAATCATGGACATCTCAAATTATTTTTACATCTCAACAACAAATTATTTTCACATACGTTCATTTCCTCCAAAGATTATATCATCAACATATACTACCACAATAAAAAATTTACCTGATTCTACCTTGATGTACAAGTTATGTTCTGCTGAACCCTTGTAAAATCCTTAATCGGTTAGATATTTGTCTAATCTCCCATGCCAAGCTCTAGGAGCTTGTTTTAGTCCATACAAAGCCTTTTTTAATTTGAAAAAAATGTTTGAATCATCCTTCTGATTGTTCAATGTAAACTTATTTTAATTCTCCATTCAAAAATGTTGATTTCACATCCATCTGATAAACCTTGAAAATGCCAGGAACATCCGGATTGCCTCCATTCTTGCAACTGGAGCATAAGTTTCATCAAATTCAATGCATTCAATTTGAGTGTATCCTTTGTGTAGAAACCTAAAATTGTCCTGTTTGATTAAATAAATGAATCTTTATTTAAACCTAATTCTTCTATTAATTAAATGAATCTTTATTTATTTAATTAATTCATTTATCCTCTTCTAGCCTTATTTCTCATTTAAATAAATACTTTTATTTATTTAAATTATCTTTTTTCCTAAATTAAATAAATACTTTTATTTATTTAATTGATCCCACTTCTTTTATTCATTAAATAAATCTATTTATTTAATTAATTCATTAGCCTTTTCTACCCATGACACATGGCATTCATCTCTTAATTCCTACATTACCTACCCTCTTATTATTTTTTTATTTTCTCTACCTACCCTCTAATCTTAGCCGACCATTTATATTTTATACCTCTTAATCTTATCCATCCATTTCTTACAATGTCTTCTATATAAGAGGATGCTTCTCTCATTATCAACCCTATTCAACTACTAGCATCTTCAAGCATTCTAGCATTCGAACTTTCATATGCGATCAAGCTATCAATTGTTGGCATTTGTGCAGAGTATGTTGACATAATGATATTATGTTGTCATTGATGTCAATGTGTTGGAGAGTGAATTGGCAATATGTTGAAATGTGAACCAGTACAACGTGGTGAACCAGTATATTGAGCAATAGGTGAAGTGGTATGTTTGTCCAAGAGAACCGGTATGATGAAATGTGAACGGGCATATGGAATGTTTTCTATGAAGACTTAACATGGTATAACTACCGGTTGGTAGTCTTAGCTTAAGGGTTTCCAGTTAAAGTGTTCCAAGAATGTGTGATTCAACCGATGACATCGTATGATGAGTCAGAATTGTAATGAAGATCATATCATGGTGCCATGTCAGCCTTGTGTGCGTAAAGGATCTTGCATGAAGGAGATTGATCTTATCTACCTCGGGAATGTGTGAAGTCTCTGTAAATGGTGGAGAACGCCTGATGGGTTATCACTTCCATAAAGCGGTGAAGAATGAGCGATGGAGAATGTCTTGAGATCTGTTCAAGACCGTTATATTCAAATGCAAAGTATTCAATGGCTAGGATTGAACCACCTGAATTGCTTAACCTAAATGTTTAGGGTTTAGCGTTTATGCTACCGACCTATCTGTTTCCTATAAGGTCGATGTTGTGTTTCATGTTGAGGTTGTTGTAAAATGGTATGTGTGTATCTAAGTGAAGAGATACATGATTCTTGCCAGACCAGATGAGATAAGGGGATTGATTCCTGCATAGTGTGTGTGCAGAAGGAAGGAACTTAAGCGGATCTGCATTAGGCATTGAGTGCTATTATCAGATCATTGTAATACCTATTTCTCTTTAATCACTTCAATAGTTGGAAAATCCCTTAACTGGATAGCTTTAATCAACTTGTTGTAAATCCTTTAATAGGGTGACTCAAACTCATTGAGTTCTTGAAATCCTCTAACAAGGTAACCTCTAACAGGGTTTAAACCTTAACTGGGTATTTAGCCATCTCTTAATCGAGTGATCTCTAACAGGATCGGTTCCTATTAGAACCTGTTGTAACAGTCTTTAACCTGACTAGGCTCCTAACAGAGCGGACTTCTAAAGAGTTCAAAAATAGCTTGTGGGTATTCATCCCCACCATGTTTTTTCCCAGTTGGGTTTCCACATGAAAAATTTGTGTGTCATGTGTAGTATTTTTCATATGATGATTTAAGTGATTTGTGTCTGAAGGTAAAACATGCTGAGCTAGTTGTTATTATATTTCTGATGATAGATTACCTATTCATGCATAAAGGTGAAATGGAAGTGTAGTATTAAGTTGAGTAGAAAACTAAGTGATTAACCTGTTAATGCCTGTCACAGTCATTCCTAGCCTTACCGGTTGCATTCTGTTTCAGATTGGTGTTACTGTCTGTCAGACATTTGCAGTGATTGCAGTCAAACAGGTTTGGGAAATGATTTTGTGACTGTACTAATTCACCCCCCCCTCTCAGTACCGGTTTGGCACTTATTGTTCATCGTTGAGTTATCAATTGGTATGAGAGCATCCTCTAGGTCCTCTGTGTTGTGAGTTTAACCGCTTGAGGGAAAGATCCTATTGTAATGATGAAGAGGGAAGGTCCAAAGTTCAACAAAGATAACTTCAAAATATGGAAGGACAGAATTAATATTTACATCAGAAGCATAGGTACTCAACACTAGAGCTATGTTGAGAATTCTTTTGTTATTCCTACCGGTACTCTCACCGATGATCAAAAGAGAGAAATACAGGAGAATGGGCAAGTCATGGAAGCCCTAATCAGCAGCTTATCTGACATTGAGTTTATTGATGTCTAGGATAAAGATAATCCCAAGGAAGTATGGGACACTCTTGAGAGTATCTATGGCGGTGATGAGCATGTAAAACAAGCCAAGAAAGAAAGCCTTAGAGGGAAGTTTGAAGACATGCGGATGGTTGAAGGTGAGACCATTCAACAGTATGGAATAAGAATCAAAACTGTTGTTGGAGATATCAAGAGTGTAGGTGGTAAAATGGAAGATTCCACTGTGGTAAGTGAAGTTCTGAGATCCTTATTACTAGTCTATACAATAAGGGTTGCTACTATTCAGGAGTTGAGATCAATAGACAAGACTAAGGTATCCCTAGACTCCATCATTGCAAAGTTGACAACCTATGAGCTAAATAGTTTTGATGGCAGTGTTCAAAAGACTGAATCAGCTTTTAAAGCTTCTATTGTACCACCCAAAAAAGGAAAAGAAGCAAGCACCAGTGGTGAACCAAGACATAGCAGAGAAATGGATGATGAGGAGATTCTAATGGAATTTGAAGCTCTTCTTGCCAGGAAACTTCCTAAAAGAACCGGTAAATATAGAGGTAAGCTCCCTTTGAAATGCTTTTCTTGTAATCAGATAGGACATATTGCTATAAACTGTCATAATGGTGATAGCAAGGACAAATTGGAGAGGTTCAAGAAATTCAAAGGAGAAAACCAGAAAAACTGTTTTGTTGCAGTTGATGAAGGTGTCATAGATGAGGAATCAGAAGATGAAGAGAATGAAGATATTGTGTTTGTTGCAATAAAGATGTTTCAGACAAGAAGGCTCTTGTCTCCCACTTTGATAATCCCAATTAGTGGATTATTGACACTGGTTGTTCTCACCATATGACTCGTGACCGGAGCAAGTTTCTATCTTTAGAAGAGTATGATGGTGGTGTGGTTCATTTTGGTAATGATGCACCATGTATGGTTAAGGGAAGAGGGCCCATCTCTCTGAATGCAAAGAGCAGTGCTAACAATGTGTATTGGGTGGAAGGTCTCAAACACAATCTATTGAGTGTTGCCCAGCTGAATGACAGTGGACTCACTCTGGAATTCAAAAATGGAGCGTGCAAAATCAAAGGAAAGAATGGTGAATTGGTGGCCACCGGTATGTAGACCAAAGGTAACTTATTTCAGCTGAATGCAAATGTAAGTACATGTCTTATGGCTAAATTTGATGATAGCTGGATATGGCATAGGAGACTCTGCCTTGTAAACTTTGATAACATTATGAAGTCCAGTAAGACCAAGGCAGTCAGAGGATTGCTGGTGCTGAGCAAACCAAAAAATCCTTTGTGCAGAGAATGTCAATTGGGGAAAATGTCTTCCTCAACTTTCAAAGGTAAATCTTTCACAGCAGACAATTTACTTGATCTTGTGCATACTGATTTGTGTGGTCCTATGAAAACTAGGAGTGTGTAGGGAGATAGGTATTTTATGATTCTTACAGATGATTGCCTAAGAATGATGTGGGTCACATTCTTGAAGGACAAGTCTAAAGCCTTTGGAAAGTTCAAAACTTTCAGAGCATTGGTAGAAAAGGAAAGTGGTAGAAGAATCAAGTGCCTTAGAACTGATCAAGGAGGGGAATTCACTTCCAGTGAATTCAACAAATATTGTGAAAAGAATGGTATCAAGAGGCAACTATCTGCCCCCCGGACTCCACATCAGAATGGCTTAGCAGAGAGAAACAACTGGAATGTGGTTGAAGCAGCTAGAACTATGTTGATCCAAGGAAAAGTTGCTCACACCTTTTGGACAGAAGCGGTGAGCACTACAGTATACATAATGAACCGGGTACTCATCAAGAAAGGAAAGGATAAGACTCCTTATGAGTATTGGACTGGTAAGACACCAGTGGTAACCTACTTTAGAATGTTTGGTAGCAGATTCTATATCAAGAGAAGTGAACATCAGAGCAAGTTCAATGCAAAATGTGATGAAGGAATATTCCTAGGATATTCCACCAAGAGCAAAGCTCTCAAATGTTTCAACAATAGGACTCAAAGAATTGTTGAAAGCATCAATGTTAGAGTTGATGAAAATTCTGGAAAACCTGAGGAAACCAGCAGTAAGCAAGTAAGAGATGAACCTGTAGTAACCTTCTGGGAATCGGTTGTTAATCAACCAAGTACCGGTAACAGTGTTCCTACATCGGTAAATGCTGATGCTGATGAAGATGAGGATGAAGAAGAAAAGAAGGAGGAATCAGTCAAGAGCATTCCTCGATATGTCAAACTGAAGCATGATCCAAAGCAAATCATAGGAGATAAGGATGTAGGAATCCTTACAAGAAGAAAGGTCAGAGAGAATTCTTGTATGATCTTTGAATTTGAGCCTAAATCGTTCAAAGAGGCACATAAAGATGAAGACTGGATCAAGGCAATGGAAGAGGAACTTGACCAGATAGAGAAGAATGGTACATGGTCTTTGGTACCCAGACCGAAGCACAAAAATGTCATTGGTACCAAATGGGTGTTCAGAAACAAGTTGAATGAGGATGGCACAGTGGTAAGGAGCAAATCTAGACTAGTATGTAAAGGATATGCTCAAGAAGAAGGAGAAGACTATGGAGAAACCTTTGCCCCAGTAGCCAGATTGGAAGGAGTCTGTATGCTTCTTGCATATGCAGCTTTTAAAGGATTCAAGGTATACCAAATGGATGTAAAATTTGCATTCCTAAATGGAATACTTGAAGAGGAGGTGTATAAAGAGAAACCATATGGGTTTTCCCTATCAGAAGACAGTGACATGGTGTGTAGGCTACATAAAGCCTTGTATGGACTGAAGTAGGCACCTAGAGCATGGTATGAACGCTTGCACTCCCATCTTGTGAAGATTGGATTTGAAAGAACAAGTGAAGATAGCAATATCTACTTGAAATCAGAAGGAGATTAGATTCTAATTTGTGAAGTATTTGTTGATGACATCATCTTTGGAGGTGATGACAAGATGAGTCATGAATTTGTTGATGAGATGAAGAATGAGTTTGAAATGTCACTCATAGGGGAGATTAAGTTCTTTATTGGACTATAGATTCAACAAATGAATGATGGAATCTTTATTACTCAGTACAAGTATGTCAAAGAGGTGTTGAAGACCTTTGGCATGGAAGATAGTAAACTGGTTAGTACACCAATGGTGACCGGTTGTAAGCTATCAAAAGAAGATGACTCAGTGGTGATAAATGAGAAGGATTACCGATCAATGATTGGTAAGTTGCATTATGTAGTGCATAGCAGACCGGACATTGCGCATGCAGTGGGTATTACTGCTAGGTTTTAGCAAAGCCCTAGAGAATCCCACTTGGTAGTAGTCAAGCGGATTCTTAGATATCTAAAGGAAACTATTGACTATGGGTTATGGTATCCATACAATAACGACTTCAACCTGAAAGTGTTCACAGATGCTTATTGTGCTGGTAATGTAGATGACCGGAAGAGCACAACCGGTGGTGCATTCTTTCTCGGTGGTAGACTGGTCTCGTGGATGAGTAAAAAGTAGAGTTGTATCTCTCAGTCTACAACAGAAGCAGAGTATGTTGCAGCCTATATGAACTGCACCCAGACTATTTGGATCAAGCATGTATTGAATGGCTTCAAAGTTTCTGTATCTAAATCGGTAAGCATATTTTGTGACAATACAAGTGCAATTAACATTTCCAAGAATCCGGTTTTGCATGCTAGAACCAAGCACTTTAAGCTCAAGAGGGAAAAATTTCAGAACAAGGAGGTTGTACTAGAACATGTTTCCAGTAAGGAGCAGTTAGCAAATATATTCACCAAGCCTCTACCAAAGGCTTCATTTACCTATTTAAGAGCTGAACTAGGGGTGCAACCCCTTCAAGAGGTGAACTGAAAGTATGTACTCCACATCAGTCAGGTATTGCAGTCTCCAAATCTTTCTAGATTGATGTGTTGAAGGATGCTACTCCTCAGGAGGAGCAGCATAGTGGAACAGGAAACCTTGTGCCTTCACTTTGGCATTGTTCTCAAAGGCAGAGAAAGATGTGAAGCGGAGAAGATATCCACAGCAATGGGTTGAAGATGTGATGCAAAAGGAGAGAGCTTTGTATATTGCCATCAATGCCAAAGGGGGAGATTGTTGGCATTTGTGCAGAGTATGTTGACATGATGATATTATGTTGTCATTGATGTCAATGTGTTGGAGAGTGAACTGGCAATATGTTGAAATGTGAACCGGTATAATGTGGTGAACCAATATATGTGCAAAGAAGTGAACTGGTATATTGAGCAATAGGTGAAGTGGTATGTTTGTCCAAGAGAACCGATATGATGAAATGTGACCCGACATATGGAATGTTTTCTATGAAGACTTAACATGGTATGACTACCGGTTGGTAGTCTTAGCTTAAGGGTTTCCGCTTGAAGTATTCCAAGCTTGTGTGATTCAACCACTGACATCGTATGATGAGTTAGAACTGTAATGAAGATCAGATCATGGTGCCATGTCAGCCTTGTGCACATAAAGGATCTTGCATGAAGGAAATTGATCCTATCTACCTCGGGAATGTGCGAAATCCCTGTAAACGGTGGAGAACGCGTGATGGGTTATCGCTTCCATAAAGCGGTGAATAATGAGCGATGGAGAATGTCTCAAGATCTGTTCAAGATCGTTATATTCAAATGCAAAGTATTCAATGGCTAGGATTGAACCGCCTGAATTGCTTAACCTAAATGTTTAGGGTTTAGGGTTTATGCTACCAACCTATCTATTTCCTATAAGGTCAATGTTGTGTTTCATGTTGAGGTTGTTGGCAAATGGTATGTGTGTATCTAAGTGAAGATATACATGATTCTTGCCAGACCAGATGAGATAAGGGGATTGATTCCTGCATAGTGTGTGTGCAGAAGGTAGGAACTTAAGCGGATCTGCATTAGGCATTGAGTGCTATTATCATATTATTGTAATACATGTTGGTCTTTAATCACTTCAACAGTTGGAAAATCCCTTAACCGAGTAGCTTTAATCAGCTTGTTGTAAATCCTTTAACAAGGTGACTCAAACTCATTGAGTTCTTGAAATCCTCTAACAAGGTAACCTCTAACAGGGTTTAACCCTTAACCGTGTATTTAGCCATCCCTTAACCGGGTGATCTCTAACAGGATCAGTTCCTAGAAGAACCTGTTGTAACAGTCTTTAACCGAACTAAGCTCCTAACAGAGGGGACTTCTAAAGAGTTCAAAAGTAGCTTGTGGGTATTCATCCCCACCGTGGTTTTTCCCAGTTGGGTTTCCACGTGAAAAATATGTGTCATGTGCAGTATTTTTCATATGATGATTTAAGTGATTTGTGTCTGAAGGTAAAACATGCTGACCTAGCTGTTATTATATTTCTAATGATAGATTACCTATTCATGCATAAAGGTGAAATGGAAGTGTAGTATTAAGTTGAGTGGAAAACCAAGTGATTAACCGGTTAATGCATGTCACAGTCATTCCTAGCCTTACCAGCTGCATTCTGTTTTAGACTAGTGTTACTGTCTGTCAGACATTTGTAGTGTTTGCAGTCAAACCGGTTTGGGAAAGATTTTGTGATTGTACTGATTCACCCCCCCCCCTCTCAGTACCGGTTTGGTACTTTTTGTTCATCATTGAGTTATCATCAACCACATTTCCGTTCTTTATTGAATTCTTGTGCACACATAAAATCTAAGAGCAAATATATCAAGCAAGATCAATGGAGATTGGAAAAATGGAGATCCAAACCCTATTGGACATGTGATGGTATAATCTTTGTGATTTAAGTTTATTTGCATTGTCTTAGGTAATCTTCATATGTTATGGTGGATCTTTGTTGTTGATTAGGTTAGGGTTTTGTGTTTGAATCTATTTAGTCTTTCAATATTGTTGTTTTCATTTTTACCATAAACATTTTGGCATGCCCTGTGGGACATGTATTTTTGTTAGATCTATGTTTTTTTTGTAGGTTTTTCTAAACCTATATCGCCATTTTGTAAAACAATTTGGAGAATAACCTTGTGCAACTAGGGTTTTGGATGCAAAATCAAGATCTTGGAGAGTTTTGATCCGATCTCACAAACGACTTGGAAATTTTGCATAAAACTTTGTTGGCAGGTTGAAGACAGTATCAAGAGCTCTCAATCCAAAATTCAGAATTTGTGGAGTATATTTGTATTTTCTATGAATTTTTTATGAATTTTCATAAAAAATTAATTTTGAGAGTAGATGAGACATTTTTTTGGTTTTTCTTATATTTTTTGAAAGCTCTCCAATTTATACACATGATCTGTTATTTGTGATTTTAATGCTGATGCAAAATATTTTCTAAAAAATTGGATCTTTAAAAATTAGGGTTTTTCATTATTTTGATCAGATCTCACAAACTGCTTTGAATTTTGACATCAAATTTTTTTAGCAAGTCAAGAACAGTATCAGAAATTCTCAGTAAAACAATAAGAGTTTTGGGTCATATTGGAATTTTCTATGAATATTTTATGCATTTTCATAAAAAATTAATTTTGAGAGAAATTTAATGAATTTTTCGGATTGTGTTATATTTTTGGAAAGCTCTCAGAATTATACATAGGATCTGTTCTTTGTGATTTTACTTTTGATGCAAAATAATTCCTAAAAAATTGAATCTTTGAACATTAGGGTTTTGCATTATTTTGTTTATATCTCACAAACTGCGTGGACTTTTTGCAGGAATTTTTTATGCAGGTTTGTAATGCTATTAGGAGTTTCTAGTAAAAAAAATTCAGATTTTGTGGATAAATTTTGCATTTTTTATGATTTTTCATAAATAAATTAATTTTTGGAGCAAATTAGAAACTTTTTTGGATTTTCTTACATTTCTGGAAATTTCTTGAAATTTTACAAGTGGCATGTTTTTTATGATGCAAAATAACTCATGGAAAATCAGATCTTTGAATCTATCAAAAAAACGTCCTGTTGAAGGCCCCTATTTCACAAAGTCTTTTGGATCTAAAATTTACCTAACTTGTGTGCTTGCAGGAGGGGTATTATTGCAAAACTAATAACAAATCTTTGTTGCAGAGTTTTGGCAAGGGTTTTTTATTATTTTGTGCCTTGTTTTCATAGATTACCAAACACTTCAATTGGTGCACTAAAATTGAACTAGTGTCTTTTGTGTCTTGAGCAATAGGCTCTTTTTGTTTAATCTCTAGAGGGCTTGTCTCCCCATGTGGTATTTAGGACTACTAGTGAGGAGAGAATGACCCAAGTGGTAGCGAGGAAAACCCACCTCTTTTGAACCACTATAAATAATTGTATCCATGGTGAAAGCCATGGATAAACTGTGTTGATTAGTTCATACCGACACTATGTCTCCCCATAAATCCATTTGATCAAATTTATTTGATCAGTTGTAGGGTGTAACCCTACCGGCTGGGAGCCTTCTGTATTTACAGAGCTAAAAGTGTCGCATGTATGGCCACACAAGTGGATGCCCTTACTAGCACCTTTTTTTAATTTTAGAAAGCCAAAATCCTTTTAGTTGTTGGGGTAGGAGGTTGGACCTCTGGAGCAGCCCACACACATACGGTTCTTAGTAGAGATACAAAGTTCGCCACAGGGAGTTTTCGTGGGGACTAATGCTTGGCTGCCCTAAAGAAGTGAGTGTTGAGGGTGGAGCCAGTGGGGTCAAGTATCTAAGTATCCACTCTAAATACCGTAGCCTTGAGGGAAACCCCATGTGGGATCAACAACTATTGTCTTGGCCAACCATAAGAATTGTGCTTGTCTTCTTTTAAACATTTAAACATTCAAGACCAAACATCAAAACATTATGTCTTTTGTGTCTTCAAGTGTATGCAAAACATTTTTACATCAAACAACACAATTTATTTTGAGTCATTGTGAGTCTAAACATATGCAAACATTGAGTCATCATCAATATTGTGTCATCTTATCACAAAAAACAGTCAAAAAAATTAGATTTGGTCACAACAAACAACTTCACAGATTGAAAAATTGTACTCAGATTTTAGAACCGCATCTGTGAAGTATATAGGCACGTCTGTGTTTAGTATTGAAAAAAAAACTTACAGTCCAACAAACAAGAGAAATCAGTTTCAGATTTCTTCAGCTTCCTAGGTCATTTCTCTGGGTTTTCATCTAGTATTCAGCCTATTTCTGGGTCTCACAAAGTTCGCCATTGCTTTACATCTTGCATTACATTCACATTTGTCTAAACTTAAGTCAAAAGGTCACTTGCTTGTCCTCATCTTGCTTTGTCAACACACTACATACAACAACATTTTGCTAAGTGGTCCCTCATAAAGGTCTATCACCTTTGGGTCTCATTTGATCTCACTTAGAGTCAAGGTCAACTTACCTCATCAAGAGAAACTATCATCTCTTTGGAAGCCACACCTACTCTACTACATACATACTTGGACTTACACTTTGGACATTGCAAGTACACCTCAGATTCATTTACATTCCATCCAACAATTGGTCTTCCATACTCTTTTCATTTTCATCTAGTCTCACACATCTTGGTCAAGACCTAGTTCATGGTTGAAACTCATTCCCAAAAATATAGGAGAGAAGATAAAGAGGCTCAAGAGTCTGCAAACATGAGTGCCTATGAGTATGACAATGGTATCTTCTTCAATTCTGATCATACCACATTACCTAACATGGACACTTATAGAAACACTCAAAATGTTGAGAACATGGATAACACAAACAACAATGATACACACAATGACAATATGGATAACTTTTTCATACATTCAGCATAAGTGGAATACTCCATCATGGATCCCCATTTTAATAGATTGGCTGAAGAGATCATGAGGAGAGATAGACAATATTTCCTACAAGTGATGGCACAAAGTGGAACTAAAATACCTCATGATTTTGACATGTCTCAAATATTGGAAAATCAACCTATGCAAGAAAGTAAACGCAACATGGATCAAAGGAGACCTAGTAGTGGAGGTAATAGAGGACCATGTTTTGTGCCTGATTCTCCATCATCTTTGTTTCAAAAAACCTAAGGTCCTAAATACACATGGTCAAGCTTATGATACGCATGAAAGAGCATCTCATGAACAACTCCGTCTACACGACCATTATGGAAGCCTTATGCAGATAAATACACTCAATTGCATACCAATGCTAAGGATCAACCTCAAAAGCAATTGGATATACAAAGGCATGCTCAAAATTTCGACACAAGGAAACCCCGTGTCAAATTTGGGGGCAACACACTAGAACAAACTCATGACATGCTTGTAGAATATGATATAAATGGACAAAGCGGATATTCCATTCCTCATTATGACTCTATACGAGGTGGTTCCTATATGCAACATCATTATAGACCTCCTCCATATGAACAAGTTTATGATCAATACCATCCATACATGCAGTATGCTCCTCCTCCACCCAGTGGCTCAGGCATGGGACATGGTCCAAGAAGTCGGTCTCCACCTAAGAACAATTTAGAACAGCAAATTAAAGACTTACAAAAGAAAATAGAGGACATAAATACACCGAAGCCAGTTTACACAATGAGAGGCATATGTCCCTATCCATTTGACAAAAGCATTCCAATGCCTCCTTTTCCTACACATTTTGTGACACCTAAGTTCGATAAATACAGAGGCAAAGGAGACCCTAAGACACATATAAGATAGTTTTTCATAGCTTGCATTGAGGTAGCATCAGAAGAGACGTACTTGATGAGACTGCTCCCACAAAGCTTAGGTGATCAAGCTATGGAATGGTTCTCCCAACTTCCACCTGGAATTAAGTCTTGGGGTGATCTAGCAGAAGCTTTCATACAACATTTCTCATACAATATAGAGACAGACATATCAGTCAACACTTTGTGCAACACCAAGAAAAAGGATGGGGAGTCACTTTCATCATTCTTACAAAGATGGAGGAATTAAGCTAGCAGATGCTCTTGTGAAATTCCACAAAAACAAATGGTAGAGATGTTTACACACAATGTCCACAGAGAAATTGGTTATGATCTAAGGAAAGCTTGCTTGTCCACTTTTAAGGAGGTCATTGAAAAAGGCTTAGCGACAGAGAAGGTCCTAATTGAACAAGGAGTAATTAAGATATTCAAAGAAAACAAAGAGGACTTTAAAGGAAAAGATAAGCCACGATTTTGGAACAAGAACAAAAACACAGTAAATGATGGTGTTGTTGATTCTAACATAGTAAGACCCAAAATCATTCTTTCTGGATCAAGTTCTACAAACAGCCAAGTGAATACTGAAACAACTTCCAAACCACGAAGGAAATACAACCCATTGGGAGAACCACTTGAGTCAGCTTTCAAGAAGCTAGTGACAAACAAGATAATAACAATTCGAGATAATCCTCCATATCAGCCAAAGGTAAAACCAAATTGGTGGAATGATGATGAGTACTTTGAATATCACAAGAGCAAGGGCCATAAGACAGGAAATTGTCATTGGCTGAAGAACATCATACAAGATCTTATTGATAGAGGTGACATTGAGATCGAGGGACACTCATCCAATCAAGAACATGAAATATTTAAAGAACCATTTTCAAAACATGACAAGGGAAAAGCCAAAGCCACAGATGAGAAAACCAACTATACCAGAGCATCCTATAACTATGATTCAATTGTTAATCACATTTCAATGGACAATTATGTCTCTACCATTATCATAAAGGACAAAATGCCTGAAAATTATACCCAAAGACCTAAAGTTGTCCTACAAGGAATGGGATCTTCTTCCAAACCTACCTCTGAATGTAATGTCACGACTCATCGAGGTAAGGTCATTTTGCAAGGTGCTCCAGCTAAAAACATCACTTCCTCAGCAACCAAACCTAGATATGACCTGGTAGAACAATTAGAGAGGACGCCCATGCTTATCTTCATCCTATATCTTTTATGCATATCCCCCGCACATAAAGCCATCCTTGACAAAACTTTGAGAGACACTATTGTCCCCACTGATCTGAATGTGGACCAGTTTCAAGCCATGGTGGGATACCTTTCCATTCCACATTCTCTCACATTCACAGAAGCTAAAGACGCCTCCATGAGACAACCACATAATTCACCTTTACACATTGAAGCCCTCCTACACAAAAATCAAATAAAATGAGTCCTGATAGATGGAGGAGTTGGTCTCAATATATGTACTTTGAACACAATAATAAAATTGGGGTATTCATATAAAGTTGTGAATGCTATAAACAAAATTACCATCAAGGCATATGATGATGAAGAGTGTTCATCCAAAGGCACAGTCACATTGTCTCTTAGAGTTGGGCCGGTTACAAAGGATGTGGTTTGTCAAGTCCTAGACCTCGATCTCACATACAACATATTGCTAGGATGTCCATGGATTCATGAGATGAGATCAGTCCCATCTACATACCACCAATGCATTAAGTTTCCTCACAGTGGAGTGGAAGTAACAGTTAATGGTGATCCTAACCCATTCATATATTGCAACAATATGCGACCTAGATCAAAAATAACAATCCTAGTCAATCGAGAGGCTGATCCTTCATCAACATATGTGGATCCAGAATCCTTGAAAGCTTCTACATCAAAAAAAGCAAAGATCAAAGAAAAGTTCAAGATTAAAGACATGGGATGTGGTGATTATATCTTTCATGTTGATCAACTCCCACTATCTCCTAAGGCATTTAGTCGATGGGAATAACCTACAAACAACTTGCAATGTCAAGGAATTGGGTGTGAACCACCTAGTGTTGTGGCTACTAAGTCTAAATGCAAATCTCCTCTAGTGGTGCAAGCAGCTCTTGATATCAATAGTCCTAAGAGTGGTTCCAACAAAGAATCTGTTGAATATATCACCAACCCTCTTAAGAACTCACATAGATTTACCATTTCCTCCACTCTTTCCATTTCTAGTCCTCTCCTGGACTTTGATCAACAAGAATCACAAAAGCCCTTACTTATTCGGGATCAAAAATCAAGCTATGAAAAGAAACATATAAAAGTAAAAAATAAAGAGAAGTCCTTCGGTCCAAATCAAAATCAAAAGCTATTGGACTCTGCAAAAATTAAAGTCAAGGATAAAAATCCTATGAAGAAAAAAGAGAAAGATGATCTCTCCTAATACTAAAATAACTGGGGGCAAAAGTTCTAAAATTTAAGTCAAAAAGAATACTTGTTAATCCTAAATCTCCATCATGCTATCCTACTTTCACTTCTTTTCACAATCACAAGCCTTCATAAATCATCCATTTGTTTCGCACATCCTTTCCCTTTTGGCAATACATCATGGACCTTTAATGGAGCTTCCTCGAGGGACTTTGTTATCAAGGATGTCCAAACTTCTTTAGGTGACATGCATATGGGCCTACGTAGTCGACACACTAGTAATTCTATCTCAGTTCCTTCATCAAGGAAGATAGTCACTTGAGCTACACATCATTCAGTCAAGGAACAATGCAGTTACAATCATAAGGTAAAGCCTCCTACATTGGAGGTGGGTGACTTAGTTCTCAAAGAAAATCCTAAAAATCAAAAAGATGGATAGAAGAAGGGCAAGTTCAAACCAAATTGGCTTGTTCTCTATGTCATCACCACAATCTATGGATCAGGTGCATATTAGCTTTCAACACCAGATGGAGAATCTTTGGAGGATCCTATCAACAACATGCACCTTCGCAAGTTTTACACATAACTCATCAGAATATCCTAATTCAAAAAATACAAAAATATCAAAAATACAAAAAATCAAAAAAATATCAAAAATACAAAAAAAAATCAAAAAATTCAAAAATACAAAAAAATCATAAAATTTAAAATTGTTACTTGTGAAAACCTGGCAACCAAGCGCCTTGTGACACAAAAAAATCAAAAAAATCAAAAAAAGTAAAGAGAAATAATTTCATCCAACAATGAAAACCACTTCGGTGGCGCCCTAGGCAAGTACCATGCTGAAAATAAGGTTGTTGGCGCCATGTGTAGAGACATTGCTCCTCTCTCCTTCGGGATTCACTTTCATCCTTTCACTTTGCACACACTCAGCCTATCCATCTATAATAAACTTACCCATTCCCATCATGGCTTGTTATTGATCTAACTAATATTGGTTAGTCATTCATAATAATCCTTCCTTTTCACCCCTTTCCATCCATAATAAATTAGCTCCTATATGTGGCTAAGGCAAATCCTACGTCTAGTGATGGGTGTGGAACTAAGAGCATCAAACGTTCTGAGGAGTACAGTTTCTTCGAGTTTTCTTCAGTCTATCTGTGCACAATCCACAATAAAGAAACACTTGCATCGTCGATCTGTAATAAAGTTTCGTCTTCTCCGCAATAAAGTATCAGTTTCATGGATTCAACCAGTTTTAGATGAGACACAGCGGCAACAATGGGCTTCAACAAATCAAATCTTTCAACATACTCAGACAACATTATGGTTCAATGCTATTTATCCTTTTGTGAGAGTAAACATTGTGACCACAATCAAATCGACTTAAACAAGTGACAAGAGACACTAAACTTGGGGACTGCAATGGATGTTGGTGTCGAGTCTTGGTTTTCTTTTGATTTTATCTTTTGGTGACATGTCTTTTAGCTTTTCCGAGATGTCTCTGACTAGATATTTTATCTCTAGGATGTCTTTGACTAGAAAGGCGAGGATGGGGTATTGTCACTTGTTTTTCTTTGTTGTTTGTGGATTGTCTCTTAGTAATGCTATGACTTGTCCAAGGATATGAGGACACTGTGAGTCTAGTGTGAACTAGGGAATTCCTTGTTTGTGACTGTCTAATCTCCATGCAAACAGGTACAATGACTTTCTAGGTTGAACATATACCTCAATTGTCATCACCTATTTGCCATAATAAATCTCAATGATGATAATAGCACAAGAAGCTCTTTTCATTTTCATATCTTCTATCTTCCATCCCCCTTTCTTGATTGACCTCCATTGTCCCTGAGTCTTTGTAGCTCGTTATCACATGACTGAGTATAATGACACACCAAAAATATTTTCATTTCATGAAGTTTACACTTGCATTACCATATATAAGCATTTCATACATATAGATATCACAATTGCACCATATCTTGCACACAACTCAGGTTAGCACATTTTACATTCTCATCATGTAAATAATTATTTGCATTATCATATTCATTTTTATTTCATACATTCACATTTGTATATGCATAACATATCAAACATAAAAGAACAAACATATTGCATTTTATCATGTACATATTTGCATCCATATCAGAAGCATCATATCACATATTGTAAGCATCACATAGGTACACAAGCATATAGCTACCGCAAGCATGAATCATCTCATATATATATCAAAATCATAAGTGTCATGATACAATGATGTCAAAATAATATGGCTACAATCACCCGAAGGTGTCCACATCATCATACAAAATGGTACAAAACTGATACATAGGGAACCCTCTAAGGCTATGATGAACTCCCTCCCTCGGAGCCAGCTGGCCTCGACGGAGTCTGAGCCCTGGAAGGACCTACCCTAGGATCATCTCTCCTACCCCCTCTATTTGGTGGTAGTGGAGGACCCATGACCCCACCACTAGATGCCTGTCTCATGTCTCTCCCTCTAGAGGTCATCGCCATCCGCAATCGTCTCCAGAAGCTCCTAGCCCGCTGATCTGGTGGCACCACTCCATAGTATAGGTCTCTCCAGTAGCCTATCTCCTCCCCTGCCCACACAACATAGGTGTATCTGGCCCTTGTGTCCTTTGTTGCTTGTCTCCCTGCCCTCAGTGTTGTCTCAGCCTCTGTATAGCGTAGAATAGCTTGATCCCTCTCTCGCTCAGTGTCCCTTAGCTATCTCTTGAGCCTAGCCGTATCCCTCTCTAGATCTTGGATCTCATCTTTCTGTCCCTAGAAGATATCCCTCAAGGATAGTAGCTCATCCTCCTCCTCTCTCCCCTCACCCTATCCCTATGACTACTCCTATGGTTTCTCTTGTCCCTGTCCCTATCCGGGAACCTATACCTATCTGGGAACCTGTGCTATTGGCACCTGTAAGGGAAATCCACCACTACATGCATTTGTCTCTTCTCTCTGCCCTCTCTCCTCTGAGCCACTCTCATCTCTATCACTTAGCCCCGCCTCCACCATCGATCTCTACCTCCTCCATCCCCACTGTCATCTCCACCACCTCCACCATCACCATCTATCGGCTCCCCTGGATCCATCAGCCATGGAAATGGATACTCTGCCCAATATGCAGTATACTCTACATCCATCCTTGCATCCTCTACATCTATCCATATGTCCCAAGGCATGGGAACCATCTCCTACATCTGTTTCACGGCCTGATCATAAGACAGTTATAGACCTAAATGAGCTTGATCCCTCAATGTTTGTGCATACATCTCTGACCCCTGTGGCATCCGTTGTATCTTGCCAAACTGCCTGCATACCTTGTCAATCAACTGTCTCTCAATAATATACAGTGTCCTCCCTATCAGATACCTTCTCCTGAATACATATGGTAACTCCACTACATCATCCTCCCACTCCTCACAGTTTTGGTACAACCTCCATACCACAATGCCTATCTCGTCCATAACTCGGTGCCAATACTCTAGCCTCCCAATCTGTGGCTAAGAAGTAATCATATCATACAAATGAACATAACTGCACCCATGACCCCTGCCTCTAAAGTGTATGGGACGTGTAACCAGCAGATGCTCATATGCCCATACCTACAACAGTGTCACTTTGCATCTTAATCATGTTGATCCATGATACACAAACTGATGTAGCTCATAATACAAGTGTGCCTACAGACACGGCCCCCATACAAACCTAGTGTGCTTAGTCACCAATGTCTCCAGTGTCCTCCCCCATCCCACTGCCAACCTTCGTGTTTCCCTATTCGAACAAAGGAACCTACTGATAACTTCTGCCAGCACCACCGATAGCACCAATCTTGTAGTTGTCATAGTATCCCAAGTCACATGTCCTATCCTCATCTTCAGTCATGGATCCCGAAACACTCATCTCAGTGCATCCTTGTCTCCCTCTCAATCGAAAGGAACCAACTCCCCAACAATCGGTATCCTTAATATCCTATACACATCCTCTAAGGTGACTGTCATCTCACGCATCGACAAATGAAACATGCATGTCTCAAAGTGCCATCTCTTAACTAATGCAGCCAGCAATCCTATGTTTGCCCGAAACTAAGGCACATACATAATATATAGTAGGCCCATAGCCTCCACTGTTGCTCTATCCTCCAATGTCATCTCTACTTGCAAACTCTGAGTCGAAGGGAATCTATCTCGTGACTCCAGCATAAGTAAGTCCTCCTGCAGTCAAGAAAATCAATTGTGTCAATCCTAGTGGTACTCCCTATTCATCACAAAGTGTTGTTTTTTATCCTAGTACTTATATCTATCATATGGCACTCTATCCTAGTAGTACTCCCTATTCATCACAAAGTGCTTATTTTTTATCCTAGTGCTTATATCTATCATATGGCACTCTATCCTAGTAGCATTCCCTGTTCATCACAAAGTGTTGCTTTTATCTTATTTTTTAGCGCACTTACTTGAGTGTGTCCTCTTGAGTAGCTTATCCAATTGGCAACGTATGTTCTATCACATAATTTTCAATTTCAGCCTAATCCAATTGGCAATGTATGTTCTATCACAGAATTGCCAATTTCTATGGTGCTCCATGTTCATCACAAAGTGCCTCGCTTTATCCTATCCTAGGGCCTCTTCTTGAGTGTATCCTCTTGAGTAGTTTCCTGACTGGCAACGTATGTTCCATCATAGAATTGTCAGTCTTAGCCCTATCATAGTCTTCCCTAGAGGACCTTCTTCAGTGTATCCTCTCAGCAGCTTATCCAATTGACAGCATATGTTTATCACAGAACTGTCGATTCAACCTTGAAGATGCAAACACGCTTGCATACTTCACAAATGCACTTGCCCTGCACAGACGCACCTGAATCAAATAGAAGTGCCTTTGTTCTGCACAGACATGCATGTTCTACACAAACGCACCTGAAATACACAGACACGCTTGCATCTGACACAAACACTACTAAAACCGTAGATACGCCTGGCACAAACACAGACGTGCCTATCCTACCCAAATGCGCCTGACACCAATACAGACATGCCTTGGCGTTTTTCCCCCAGCTTGACTTTTTTTTTGCAACCTACCTAAAGTGCATTTATTGCCCTACCTAGCATGCATTTATGATAATAATTAATGCGACAAAGTACAAGGAGGTTTTGTGTTACCCACTAGCTCTCTTGCATCTATTGGCCTCTGATATCGGTGAACGCGATCGAATCTATGCACCAATGCCATTGCCGCTGACTATTGACTGTTCTTTGCTCTCTCTACACTTTGATCTCTTAGGTGTGTGGATGACAATGAGGATGTTTTCCCTCATAGTCTACCTTATAAACTACCCTAGCCCTAGTCTCCCGATTCCGTCTTCTTTATTATGTGACTCTATCACTCTATCCTATCTTGTCAGTCCTTTCTAGCCTTTCTTTCTTATCAAGAGATTGTCTGCAATCTTTTCAGACATTTTCATCCAATCTCTTGAGGGGGCATATCATTCCCATCTTGGGGCAAATTTGTATCAGTTCATCTTATCTTCTTTGAAACAATGCGACAAGTTGCATTTATTTAATTATTTAAACCTAATTCTTCTATTAATTAAATGAATCTATTTATTTAATTAATTCTTTATCCTCTTCTAGCCTTATTTCTCATTTATATAAATACTTTTATTTATTTAAATTATCCTTTTTCCTAAATTAAATAAATACTTTTATTTATTTAATTGATCCCACTTCTTCTATTAATTAAATATATTTATTTAATTAATTAATTCATTAGCCTTTTCTACCCATGACACATGGCATTCATCTCTTAATTCCTACATTACCTACCCTCTCGTTATTTTTTTATTTTCTCTACCTACCCACTAATCTTAGCCGACCATTTATCTTTTACACCTCTTAGTCTTATCCCTCAATTTCTTATAGTGTCTTCTATATAAGAGGATGCTTCTCTCTTTATCAACCCTATTCAACTATTAGCATCTTCAAGCATTCTAGAATTCGAACTTTCATATGCGATCAAGCTATCAACCATTTTACTATTGTAGTTGAGAAATACAACCCCACAGTAGCCTGAAGATCTTCTGCAAGCCAAATAACCTATTACAAGGAGAATTAATGAAGCAATAATCTGAGGAACACACAAAACACGGGGAAAATATTCTCAAAAGATGAGAGCTCCAATTCACCAAAAAAGTATTGTGAAAAGATAATACAATGAAAAGAAAAATTAACCTCTAATAGGTCAATAAACCCTAAAAAGGGAAAAACCCTAGGCTTGCACATAACAATTAATAAAATAATTAATTAATATGCACCTAATGTTAGCTTAAGTGTAAAAAGATAATTGGGAACTTAAAGAATTAAACAAATATTGTTTAATTAATCAAATAAAGACCCAATTACTCTAACACCCCCCCTTAAGCTAGACGTAGGGAGAAACTAAAACCTAGAACAACAACTGAAAGCATGAAATATGGGTCCTGGCAACAAGTTCTGATCAAGTACCCAAATACAATGAAATCTCTATGAAATGGAGACAAAGGAGATAACCCAGTGGGAAAAACTCCTCTCCAAAAAGAGATAAAAGAACATGTTGAAAGAAGAAGAAGGAAGGAAGACCTCATAAATACCCCCCAAGGACAAATTCCTTCACCCCAAGCATAGAACGCAACTGAAGATAGTGCGGTGATGCAAAGGTTTCATGAAGATGTCTGCAACCTGCTCGGAAGTGGGAATGTACTCCAGAATGAGAACACCATTCTAAATCAACTGGCAAATGAAATGCATGTGAAGCTCAATGTGCTTCATCCGCTGATGCTCTACTGAGTTGCGGGAAATATGAATAGCACTCTGATTGTCACACCAAAGAATAGTGGGACTATCAGGAGGAAAACCAAACTCAATCATCAACTATTGAAGCCATAAGATCTCCTGACTAGCGAGCACAGCAGCTCGGTACTCAGCCTCTGTAGATGATAATGCATGAGTAGTCTACTTCTTGCAAGACCATGTGATAGGACCAGAGCCAAGAGAGAAAACAAAGCCAGAAGTAGACTTCCGATCAGTGACATCACCAGCCCAATCTGAGTCAATGAAGCTAACAATGTGAGGTTCCCCTAATGTGTAGTGAATGCCATGAGAACTAGTGCCCTGAATGTACCTCAAAAGATGTTTGGCAGCATGCCAATGACTCTCATGAGGATCATGGGAGAATCGAGAGACAAGACCAACCGCAAAGGAAATATCAGGATGGGTGTGAGTCAGGTACAACAAACTGCCAACCAACTGCCTATAAAGTGTAGAATCGACTGAAGGAGTGGGACAAGCAGTAGTCAAAACAACCCCGGATTGAAATGGAGTGGGAGCAGACTTGCAATCAAGCATGCCGAAGCGTTGAAGCATGTCAAGAGCATACTTCTGCTGGTAGAGAGAGATCCCAGTAGAAGACTGAATCACTTGAAGACCAAGGAAATAGTGCAAAAGACCGAGATCTGTCATCTCAAACTGGTCCATCAAGGCACGCTGAATATGCTGAATCATAGAGGATGAGCTACCCATGATGAGGAGATCATCAACATATAGCACAAGAATCAGTATGTCACCCTCAAGAAGCTGAATGTACATTGTGTGATTAGAGTGACTGTGGGAGAACCCAGTGGAGAGCAAGAAAGAATCCATCTTCTCATACCAAGCTCGAGGGGCCTGTTTGAGACCATACAATGAACGTCGAAGTCTGCAAACCAAAGAACTATCCTACACAAATCCCTGAGGTTGTTCCATGTATATTTCCTCCTGTAGATCCCCATGCAAGAAGGCACTCTTCACATCCATCTGAAAAACAAGCCAACACCAAGAAGCGGCAAGAGATAGTACAAAGCGAATGGAATTCATCTTGGCAACAGGGGCAAATGTCTCAGAGTAATCAATACCCTCAACCTGTGAAAACCCCTTCGCAACAAGACATACTTTGTACTTATCAATGGAACCATCAACAACATACTTAGTGTGATACAACCAGCGGCACCTAACCATCTTTTTGCCCTTAGGAAGAGGACAGAGATCCCCAGTATGATTCCTCATCAAAGAAGAATACTCCTCCTCCATAGCACAATCCCACTCAGGGTGACCTATCGGCTCTAAAAAACTTCTGAGGATCATCTGAAATAGCATGACTCAAAAAACTAGACCCCACTGTATGAGAATGAGTGCGATGAGTATCTGGAGGATCACCAGCCATAGAACCAGCTGCCTCAACAGTAAGGCAAGCCCACTTGGGCATCTGAGGTGGAGCAGGTGGAGGTGGGGATGGTGGATTATCAGCACCATCATCATAATCATCCTCAAAAAGATCCTGAAGGGGTGCAGTGGCCGGAGTAGGCAGAGGAGTAGACACTGGAGTCGGGGTATCCATTGTGGGAAGGTGCTCATCAAACTGAACATCCCGTCGAAATAGGACCTCTCTGGAATCAGGATCAAACAACCTATATGCCTTAACATCCTCACAGTAGCCAACAAAAATGAGTGGTCAGCTCTTCTGCTCCATGGCTTTCCGCTGAGCATCAGGAATAAAGGCCCATGCCTCACTACCAAACACTCAAAAAAAGGAAACATCAAGCTTGTCATGAGACCAAGCCTCCTCAGGAGTCATATGTCGAATAGCCTTGTGAGGCATCCAATTTTGAATATAATTGGCACAATTGACTACCTCAGCTCAAAAAGATGAATCCATGTACCTGGACTGAATCATACAGTTCACCATCTCCTGTAAATTTTTGTTCTTGCGTTCAGCGATACCATTCTGTTGAGGGGTGTAGGGAATAGTAAACTGATGCTGCAAACTATGCTCAATGCAAAAATCTCTGAAATCCTGATTCACATACTCCCCCCCATTATCTATATGTATCCGTCGAATAGAATAGCCAGACTGCTTCTCTACAAATGTCTTGAAGACTCGAAAGGAATCAAAGACATCAGACTTGTACTTAAGAAAGTACACCCATGTGCATCTGGAGAAGTCATCAATAAAAGTGAGTACATACTTGGCCCCGGAAAAAGAAGGAGTGGGAAATGACATGAGGTCACTATGAATCAACTCCAAGGGTGCCAAAGAACGAGAAGCTTTTCCCTTCGGAAAGGGATCTCTGTGATGCTTGCCAAGCACACAACCATGACAAACACCATCAGTGCAGGAAATTTGTGGGAGCCCAAGAACAAGTGCCTGTGTACTTATCTGCTGAAGATATTTGTAATTGACATGGCCCAATCGTTCATGCCAAAGCTTACTCATTGAATCTGCATGTGCTATGAGAGATGAACCTGGACCCGAAGAGGGCTCAAATTCATCAAATTTGTAGAGAGGAGATGTAGAATCCACACTACTAGTAGCCACAACCAAATCAGGGTCATGGAGGTCCCGAATAACCACATCATGTGGTGAGAACTCGACTGTCTTACCAGAGCCAAAGTAGCAAATCTGATAAATGGACAGGAGGTTAGTTGAGATGTCAGGGACAACCAAAACATCCTACAGAGTACCCCCATCCAAAGTGACAGAACTTGAACCCAAGACTGAAAGATGAACTGAGTCGCCCACTGCAATTTGTGAAATACCACAAGAGGCAAGAGAAGTAACCAACTGTTGAGTGTGTGTCCTATGGTGAAAAGCACCAAAATCTAGAATCCATGTGGACCCATAGGTTGAAGCTCGAGCAGTAAGAGCATGACCTTTCCCTGTGGAAGGAGAAGACGACTGAGGTGAGGAAATGTGATGTTGTTGCATGGCTTCCTCTAAAGCCTCTAATCGTTTCCAACTCCTGGAAACTGGATGTCCTTCCTTGCCACAAAAACTGCAAGTGTCTCCTGATTTCTTCTTAGTCTTGGAGGAAGACTCACTAGACTGTGAAGATGTCCCTTGTTTGGGAGGAAATGGAGGTTTAGAATCAGACTTAGGAGATGGCTTGAAGGAAGACTCACTGCCTACAGAATTCTTCTTGGGCTTTGGTTTTTGCTTCTGTTTCTCCTTCTCCTTAGAGGACTGAGCAACCAATGCTTTGTTCTTGGAGCCTGAGAGCATGTCCAACTGAGAAAGATGAGACTACTCACGAGACAATTGCTCACAAAAGACATCAAAGGTAGGCATGTTGAAACGAGCACCCAAGCCATCCATGGTAGAGTAGAAAGCAGAGGCAAAAAACTGAAAGTGACCCCGAAGCTTCAAAAGAATCAAATGAATGCACTCTGTATCAATCTTGTTCTTTCCACATCCCTAAAGAATAGATCTAGTAGTCTTGAATTTGTTCAAAAAATCCTCAATAGTGGGAAAGGAATCAAGTGACAAAGAAATCAACTCTACTTTAATCTGTAATGCTTGAATCTCATTGACCCTCCCGAAGAGAGAATCAAACTTCAACCACATATCCTGAGGAGTAGGTAACTCATCAAGGTGAAATAGTAGACTGTCGGAGACATGCAAAGAGATCAAACCCATGGCCTCATCAAGCTTGTTCCTGTGCATAAGAATCTCATAAGGACATTGCAGTACTGGTTGAACCTCATCCAAAGAAGCCCACAACCCTTATGCCCTGAGAAGCCTCATGATGTGGGGCTTCCAAGTGTGATATTTGTGTGAAGTCAACAACTCAACTGAAGGATCTGCCATGAGAACAAAAAAAAAACTCTGCACCTGCACCTGCTTGTTGGTTGGTTTTATTATGTGATCTTTCAGAATAGAGAGAAGATGCAGAAGGGTTTGTTTGTTTTAAAAGTTTAGGTGTTCTTGATTTCTGATATAAATGACATAAAGCGAGAAAAAACACCCCCCCCCCACAATAGAGAAACCCAAACCCTAGTACATAGTAATGAGAAGGAAGTAGTGCATAAGAAAAAAACATTCAAATTGATATCTCATGTACCTGGTGAAAATTCTAAGAAAAAAGATCACAAATCTGAATAGAGCATGCTGAGAGCTTTCCAACGACTATTCATTTTTGAAAAACGGAGTTCGTTTGTCCATTCTACGGCCCCGAAAGTGCAAAAAAGGAAGCTCAACTTTGACTGGTAAAACATACAGTCAAATAGTATATTTGAGAAAAAAATCCACCACCACGAGGTTCGGCTCGGAATCACCTTTCCGACGCCTATTTGTTCGCCAAAATCCGACTCCGGATGCGCAATCTAGACCCAAAAAACCAACCCCTCCTTAAAAAGGTTGAAGGGTGAAGCTCCGGTGAAGAAGCCTAGCTCTGGTGGTGCGTTGGTGGTGCATCCGAGCGGAGCAACCAGGCCGAGTGGAGCAACAGGGCAGAGCAGCCGGTGGAAGAGGGCCACCGGGAGGTGCGGTGGTGGCGGGCAGCAACAGTCGGGGAGGCAGCCGCGCTGCGCGCGACGACCGAAGAGGTACGCAGTGCTGGGCGCAATGGCCGAGGAGGTGGGTAGTGCGGCGGATGTGGGCAGCGCTGGGTGTGGCGGCGTTTGCAGGCAACGACATAGGGAGCGGTGGCCGGTGGGGGCGTTGGCCAGCGGGAGCAATGGCCGGTGGGGGCGGTGGCCAGAGAGAGCAGTCGGCGAGGGTCGGGGAAGCAGGAGCCAGAGGGGCCACTTGCGGGGGCCGCAGAGGTAGGACTGATAGGTCCGGCAGGCCCGTACAACGACCGAATGTCAGATCTGGTACCCTACGGTACCCACAACCTAAACACAAAACAATTTGTTCTTCGCCCTTTTTTTTTTAATTTTTTTGTGAATATTGACTTTTGAAAGATTTTTTTTGATAAAGTCAAGATCCGGCCTACATGTCGTAAAAAGGCAAAAAAAAAAATTCTCGATTTGCATGCCAGATTCATACGGCTTGGTTCGGAGAAAAAAAAATCACCCAGATGCTCAGGGGTTAAAAATGGACAAGTTTTATATGACTATAGGGGTTTTTGGGCCTTCTGAGCACGATAGTGAGGTCCGTTTAGGCCCAAAGTGCTCAGAAAAGAAACCTTAACCCTAAGCACACAAAAAAATGTCTGAAACCCTAGATCTACTTACAATGCAAAATTCTCAAAAACAGGAACAGATAGCTGTAGATCTGAGCTCTGATACCATATTGGAGTTGAGAAATACAACCCCACAGTAGCCTGAAGATCTTCTGCAAGTCGAATAACCTGTTACAAGGAGAAGCAATGAAGCAATAATCTGAGAAACACACAAAACACAGGGAAAATATTCTCAAAAGATGAGAGGTCCAATTCACCAAAAAAGTATTGTGAAAAGATAATACAATGAAAAGAAAAATTAACCTCTAATAGGTCAATAAACCCTAAGAAGGGAAAAACCCTAGGCTTGCATATAATAATTAATAAAATAATTAATTAATATGCACCTAATGTTAGCTTAAGTGTAAAAAGATAATTGGGAACTTAAAGAATTAAATAAATATTGTTTAATTAATCAAGTAAAGACCCAATTACTCTAACATTTGCCTGATTCTATCTTGATGTACAAGTTATTGTTCGTTGAACCCTTGTAAAATCCTTAATCAGTTAGATATTTTTCTAATCGCCCATGCCAAGCTCTAGGAGCTTATTTTAGTCCATACAAAGCCTTTTTTAATTTGAAAACAATGTTCGGATCATCCTTCTAATTATTCAATGTAAACTTATTTTAATTCTCCATTCAAAAATGTTGATTTCGCATCCATCTGATAAACCTTGAAAATTCTAGGAACATCCGGATTGCCTCCATTATTACAACTGGAGCATAAGTTTCATCAAATTCAATGCATTCAATCTGAGTGTATCCTTTGCAAACCAACCTTGCTTTATTCCTTACAACCTTTCATCTAGCTTATTCCAAAATACCCATTTAGTATCGATTACATTCTTATCTTCCGATTTGCTGATTAATTCCCCTGTCTGGTTTTTCTCAATTTGATCTAGTTCCTCTTTCATTTCCCTCATCCAGTTCTAATCTTTGCAGGCTTCTTCTACTATCTTTGGCTCAGTTTCAAATACCAGACACAACAAGACATGTCCTTGTGTTGCTTTACTTCTTGTGATAACTCCCTTGTTCTTGTCTCTGATGATTTGTTCTTCTAAGTGATTCTTCTCAACATACCTTGGAGTCTTGGATGCAGATGTCAAAGCATCCTAATCATTCTTTTCTTCACTCTTGGTTTCTTCTTTATTTTCCTTTTCTCCGAACTCAACTGAGTCATATCTTGTTGTTTTTTATGACTCTTTTGAAGTATTCTCATAAACTTTTACACTTGCACTTTCAACAATCTTATTCAATCTCTTGTCAAAACATCATTATGCCTTTCTCTTTGTTGAGTAACCCAATAATATACCTTCATCTACTTTGTTGTCAAATTTTCCAAGATTATCTTCATCTCTCCTAATATAGCACTTGCTTCCAACAACTTTGAAATATTTTTCTGTCGGAGTTCTTCCATACCATAGTTCAAAAGATGTCTTACCATACTTCCTCCAATACATAATTTTGTTGAGTGTGTATGTTGCTATATGAATTGCTTCTTTCTAATAGACTCCAGGTAACTTTGCACCTTTTATCATGATTCTAGCTACTTCTTGTATAGTCAGGTTCATTCTTTCTACTACACCATTCTGTTGAGGTGTCTGGGGAGCTGATAACTATCTTTTGATGCCATGCTTTTCACAAAAGTCATTAAACTCATCTGAGATGAATTCTCCTCCTCTATCAGACCTTAAACCTTTGATTTTCTTGCCAACTTCATTCTCAACTTTTTCCTTGAATATCTTGAATTTTTCTAATGCTTCAGATTTTTCTCTAAGAAATGCAACCCAAGTCATTCTATAATAATAATCAATCAGTAACATGAAATACCTCTCACCTTGTAGGATTCTTGTACGGGTTGGACCACAAAGATCTGTGTGAACTAAATCTAGTAATCTATTGGATGAGTACTCCTTTCCTCTAAATGTGCTTCTAGTTTGCTTTCCTATTTGACATTCCCTGCAGATATTGTTCTTTGGTTCAGACAATCTAGGAAAATCTCTTATTGCACTCTTTGAACTGATCTATATCAAGTTATCAAATTTTATATGACACGTCCTCTGGTTCCATAGCCAGTTGTCATCAAGTTGTGATATCAGGCAATGTTTTGTAGTGCCTTCCAATTAGTACATATTTTCATTTGTCCTTCTTCCAACTACAATAATTATTCCAGAATCCTTCCGGATATCACATCCATTGTCCTGAAAGACGATATTGTATCTATTTTTGTACATTTGCCCGACACTTAATAGATTATGATGCAAACCCTTCACATAATAAACATTGTCAATGCTATGCTTTCCATCAAAGGTAATTGAACCAATACCAACAATATGTGTTCTCTGATTATCTCCAAATATAACTGGACCTCCATCATACCTTTCAAGTTTTATGAATTTTTTTATCACCAGTCATATGATTTGAGCATCCACTATTAATCAACTATTCATTCTTATCTCTTCTAGCATGAAATGTGTCAACAACAGTCTTAGAGATATCATACTTAGGAACATCTTTTTCTAACAAAAATAAACAATCACCATCCTCATAGTCTGATTCATCATCTGAGATACTAGCATCATCCTTAACATAATATACCTTCTTATTGAACTTTCCCTTGTTTTCCTTAAAATTTTGTCTATTTCCCTTTTCCAAACATCTAGTTGCAATATGCCAAATCTTACCACATCTAAAACATTTAAAGGGTAACACACCTTTGTATTTGTCAGTGCCTTTCTTTAACTTCCTTACAAAGTTTGCTTCTACCTCATCTAGGCTTTCTTCATCATCTAGATTGTCTTCAGATGCCTTGAATGTGGTTTCTGACTTGTCTTTGTCATTTCTAAATTTCCTTACTTCAAATGCAGTTAGGGTACCAAACAGTTGCTCTCCAGTGAACTTCTTTGGGTCATAAGTTTGTTCAATTGCAGAGATCTTGTCACTCTAGCTTACCAGTAATATCATCAAAATCTTGTCAATCACATCTTCATCACTCAAAGTGCCTCCGAACTCTCTAATCTCATTCACTGTAGTATCAACCTTCTCAAAAAATCTCACAATATCCTCTCCTTCCATCCTCAGGTTTTCATATCTTCTCTTAATAGTTAATCTCTTTGTCAGCTTGACTCTCTCATTGCCTTCATAGATGTCTTTTAACTTCTTCCATACTTTATAAGCAGTATTCAAAGAGATAACCTTAGTCAATTCAATTTTTGATAATGCACTAAATATAGCATACCTTGATTTTTCATTTTATTCATAAGCTTGAATTGCATCCGAAGTATTGATTCCATTCGCTAGAAGAACATACTTAGTCTCCACAACCTTCCAAGTATTGTAACCTGGAGAAACCAAATAACCTCTCATCTTCACTTTCCAAAAACTATAATCAGATCTTTCAAAGATAGGAATTGATAACTTATGTGACATCAGATCGGGATATACCTCAAGCGGTTAAGCTCTATCTCAAATAACCACAGCTCTGATACCAATTGTTGAATATCTAGGCAACTGGGAGGGGGGTGAATCAATTGATAGAAAATTTAACAATCTTAACCTTAATGCACAGATCTGAAATATTAAGAAGAATTAATAGAATTAGGAAACACATGCAAAACTCATATTAGTCACAAGAAACACCAAGATTTACGTGGAAAACCCAAAATGGGAAAAACCACAGAGAATGCTAATTCTCAAAATATAAACATCGGCTAAGGTGATTTTTACAATGGGTGGCTCATTGTCAATGTGCTCACTACAGGTGGGCTCACTGCCAATATGCTTAATACAAATGGGCTCACTACCCTGAAAGACTCACTACTGAAGAAGAAAGAAAGACAAAGAGAATCCACCACAAGAAAAACATAGTTTGTACTTCCGGAACTGCTTCCGGTAAATATCTCACATGGTCACTAGATTCCTTCAATCTCGCAAGTCTTCAACACAAAAATATATATATGAAATCATCAAATCAAAATCCTATATGTACTGTCTCTGGAAATCATAGTTTTCAATGTCAGCTGAGATATGGATCTAAAATAGGTCTCCACTAAACATTCCAGATGTGGTAAGGAATGAAAAGTGAACTATAGCGCACAGTTCCTCCTCAAACACATCAACATGCTACATACATCTCCAAGGTTGGACCTAAAATGCATCTGCACACTATACAATCTCAATATCTGGTCTAAGGCCTCGAGCTCTGGATCACACTGGACCCAAAAATAATACAGAAAAACATCTTCCGAGATACCAAACACGTCCAGTGAAACCAAGAAACCTTCAACTGCACAACATAAATTGAAAACTCTTGCTCATCATACCACATCCAAACCTAATTCAGACCCAAAGGATTTGACATCAATGACAACAAATAATACAATGCTAACAATATCCACAAGAGGATAGACAATGATTGAGATTCCTTGCCAGGTTTTATGAAACCTAGTGTTGAAATCAGTTATTGCCTCATGAATGACCCGTCTTATAGTTATCAACTATTACAGTAGGGAGGATCTATCACCCTTCTCAATGAAATGTTCAAAGAAATAATCCCCAAGATGGTCCTAATCAACAATCGAATTTGGTTGCAGGGATCTATACCAATCCTATGTTTTTCCTTTAAAGGAAGTTGTGAGTAGCCTTAATGCCATATTTTGCTCTGTGACATTATTGTTGGGATTCAGGAACACTGAGAGGGGGGGTAAATCAGTGTTTTGCCAGATTGAACAGTTTTTAACTTTCTAGACCGTGCATATATATACCGATAAACAATTAAACATATAACAAGAAGCAAATGAACCATCCACATAAATGAACACCATAACACAAATAATTTATACGTGGAAAACCTCAATGAGGAAAAACCACAGTGGGATTTGTGACCCATAATATCAGTTCACTAGCCATATGAAAAGATATTACATATAATAGGGGCCTGCACTTGCAGGAAGGCACACTGCCTAGAGCATACTGCTCACCACTAAAGACCCTCACTGACTACAAGCTTTCTGCTATGCCAAATAGAGTTTTGGTTCTGGTTCTACTCTATACCGGTTCATAAACTCTGAACTGCTACCAGTATCTCTTCTCCTCCAAGAATGCTTTCCAAGCTATCGACAGATCATTGCATGATATAGCATTCGCATACAAAATGATCTCCATACATATATTTCACATCATACAGTTCTGCTATATTCTCCTATATCCAAACATATCATATATCTTACTCCATTACAAAAATAACCTAGCAAACTGACCTGTATACCTATTACAAATGATATGCCTTACGTCGGCTTACAATACATTTAAAAAATGTTGGCCTTGATAATAATAATTACAAATGATTTAAGTAAATTATCCTTGATGTTGGCTTCCAAAGAAGTATTGATATCGGTGTCGATGCCGGTGTTGGTGTAGCCCTGAATGCTCCAAAGCCGGTATCTGTCGGTATATGATTCCTAGTGCCAGTTTATGACTTCCATCATATATTGTTGCCATCAATAACAACAAAATGAATCCAATGAGTGTCAATTACCAACAATTATGCATAGTGCACACATCCACAACATCGTGCAAGTGCTCTGTGGGCATTTTAGAATCCTCTTTGGTAAATTTTGGTAAGGCTTTTAGGTTAGACGTTGAAATAGGATCCCATTGATTAGGAGGTACAGGTGGAATGAGTGGACTCCCACTACTCCATGTGACAAAATTTTGAGGAGGAATGACCATCTGCATAGGGACTTGGATTGGGATTTGTGCGCCTCCTCTTAAACCTCGGTGTTGGAATTCTACTAGAGGTAGTATCAATAGACTTGGATTTAAAGCGGTTTGGGATCTAGTAATAGGCATATGGCTCATACACCTGCTCTAATTAGAGAAAAAAATTGGGTCCCACCGAACATGTCAGAAAAAGATTGTTGATGTCTAAAATTGCTTTCAGACACACAACCTTATGGGAAACTCGGTGTTGGGGGACCTATGTGCTTTCAATGAGTAACCTTTAGGATTTAAGAATTTGATATGCTTGATTGGAATTCTTGTTAACAACTAGCACAAAGAACCTCATACAGATGTTATTCTAAGGCCCATTCAACAATCTACATGCCTTATGAACAATCTCGAATGCATCCAAAGTCCCTTGAAATGACATAAAGCAAAGTATACGTGAATGTCTACTAGAATGAAAGAGTACACAACATGATTCAACTAGTAGATCTTAAGAATGCATTGCTAAAGTCAAGACTAGATACTCAATTGCACAGAAAACCATTAATGAATACTGAACAAATTACCCGAAAAAGGCCTAAAGCACAATTTGATTACTTTGATTCAAAGAGACAATAACAACATTGAGGCTTATAGTTCCATTTTAGAGATCTTTTTTTTATTCTAAAGCAAAAGTCCATAAGTCCTTAATTTAACAAGCATTTATAATTAAATAGAGGAGGGTCTAACTACCCACTGCTATGAAAATGGAAAAATTGTCGCGATACTATGCCTGATCTTGTGCGAGTTGGCCCATTCAACAATCTGCAAAGTCATCAAATATAGTGAGAGCAATGACTACTTTGAGCCTATAGCTTTATCATCCATTATCACGATCGAAATCACAAGCATGACCATTCCACCGCAACAAATCCTTGTACCTATCTGGAATAGCACCCCAAAAATGGTTTGCAACCATTCTCTACATTGAACGAGCCTCGCGAGTGGCATCTCGCTTTCTATTATATGAACATGTGGAGCTCCGGGCATTCGCTTTGAAGTGACATGTGGTTGTAGGATGAGAGGTCTAACCCTTTGGCGAACTACAAACTCAAAGCTTCACGTAGAGCTAACACGTGGCTCTCGAACTGCATCCCTTTGAACTGCAAATAAAACTTGTGGGAGAGAGAAGGGTGGAACTATGTGGCATTCAAGCAGAGTTGCTTAGCAAAATAAGTGAATTCATCAAGAAGATGCACCACACCAACACATGGGGGGCGTGTGTGAACTACAACCTTAACACGTAATTTGATCAAACCAAAGATCGTGATCTAAGATAAAATAAAACGGGTCTTTTTATTAGATGATGTAGATCATAAATCTACAATTTTATGGTGACTCCTGGGGAAATATTGTCTGCAAGAGATGATACTCAAAACTCTAGTTTTATAGACCATATCTACATGCTTTCTCCAAAGAGTTGGTTGAGGACTTTCTACAAGTGGAGCCAATCATCCTCTGAGGGCAAAGCTTGGGTTTTAAGATGTTGATGATCCTGATCAAAAATAATGATTTTCTTGAAAGGAAGACCACTTATCTCACTAAGAGTTAGCTCTATGAGAATGCAGAGCTAAGGGATGAATCAATCCTTCAATCTCACCAACGTTAGGAGTGTCACTCACAGCTTGAAGATATAACTGGTCTTGTTGGTGTTGCTCTATCAAATCCATAACATGCTTGCTCTTTATGATTGAATCATCAAGGGAGAAAGGTGAGGGAAGACCGATCTTCACAAACTACTCAAATTGATCCCTGATATGTGTGGCTGAGGACCTCAATGTTGCCAAGCTAGACATAGCTTGAACAACTTCCTTATGACAATTTATGAACTCATTTGCCTTCCTTGCTATAGTTTTGTAATCTTCAATCCTCGTTGTAGCCAATTCCTTATTAGAAGCAACATATAGCCAATTGACTAGTCTCTGAGAACCGAGGACCTTATGAGCGATGGACTGCATGATCTAGTAGATGGTATTGCTTGCATCGCCACGCAGTGACTAAGAGTCTACCCAAAATTTGAGGGTTGGCTGCAAAAAGGCAAAAGGCTGCTTCACTTTCTCCCAGAGAGAAGTGTAAAGTTGTTGTACTATAGGATTATAATCTATAGGGGGGAGAGGAGGAAGTGTGGAAGGCTCCAAGAGGAGATTGATTTCAGCTTCCTTCAAATTAATCATTGTCATATTCTTCTATGTTTTCGCCTAAGATAATTAATTTAACTAATTTACCTAGTCAACTATACCCTAGCTCATTTACATCTATTATATTAAATAAATTCCTCATTTAATTTAATTTAATTCACTTTATCATTTTCCTCCAAGTATAATTCAAAGTAATTATAAATTCATCCCCTCTTTCTCTCTCCAAATGTCACGTCCTCCTACATTTCCCACTTGCCCTCTAATCCCAATCCTAATATCACTTATTTTCTCCCTAATCATTTGCACATTCCTGATCTAGGAAGGGATCAAATTTTCTATAAATAGCCTCCCCACTTGCCCAATTAACCTTAAAGGCTTTCTCCTTTTGGGAAGGAAGCCCACATGCGTCCTCTCCCAAAAGGTCACGGCAAGGTATTTAATAATTATTTATTCATTGTTCTCTCATCATTTTGAGTGTAGGACAAGAAATGTCTTAATGGAAAGATTGTATCCATATTACAAGGGTACTCTTCTCAACCACCATCTCCTCTCAATCTCTCTCATGTTGCCACATGGAAACCTCTCATGCCTTGAGAGAACTAAATCGTCCTCCACTCTTGATATCCAAAAATCAATCTTAGCCTTCCATTGCATTCTCCCTTATTCAAACTACTTAACACTTATCCATTTTTCATCATCTCGTGCATTCAAATCCTAAGAGCACCATCACACTATCACAATTTCAAGTGAGCACACATTGAATCCAATCTTAATGGGAGAATCTACACGGTGAGGAGATCATCATACTTGGTTTGAAATGAGTTTTTTGATGTTTTGATATCTATCTAGCCTAAGCTTGAGTGTTTTATTTTGTTTTATGATTTTATTTTTTTGCTATTTCGATTCCTTTGAAAGAACATTTCATTGCGCGTACTCCTATCTTGATGACACCTACCCTTTTGAGAACTTTCCAATTGTACCTACTTAGGAGATTCTCTTCCAAGAGATACCCCCATGTGTCCATCCAAAAAGGGTAGGTCATAGAGACCCTATCCTCACCTTAACCATATAACAACAACCATGATGATCAAATGGGGTGGTGACACCTCACCCAACACCATCCTAACAACCTTCAAATTTCATCACTTACTAAAAGTGGCAAATTTAGAGGTTAGAAATTTAGTTTTAAAAAAATAACATTCCAAATTGACTAAATAAAAATTAAAAAATCCTACTTAAATCCACTTTAGAACCTAAAAAAGAAAAATCAATATTAAACACTTAAATGACCACTCCCTCTAATATGTGACACTCTTAACACAAATTAAAAATAAACATCAATTTTATACATGAACATATCTCATCACATAAAAAAATATTTCATATCACAAAAGACAATCTACATCACTCTTGACCTTAGTCCCTCCATATGGACTAAGGTTGACTTCACTAGTTAAGCACAACTAGGTTTACCAAGGGACCTCCATAGTTTCTACTGGCCATGGATTTTTTCAAAACAGTTAATTGCACCCATTAGTAAATTCATCGTATAGCCAAAACAACTATAAATGCGAAGAACATAAAATGTAATTATTCATCATTCTTGAAATAACTAAATTGTAATGCTCTCATAATAATGCACTTTATTGGTGCATCCCCATCTTCAAGCATAGGTCCTTCTCGATAATCCATTTGGCATATACATATTGTAGACACCTAAAAATGTCTCATTGATCATGTACCAATTATTCCTCCAATTAGTTAAATAATTCTTTAATTATTTAATTAAGTTAATTAATCTTATTCTTTTAATTTCATATTTCCTCATTATCTTACTAATTATTCCAATTTCAATTCTATCATCGTTTCATCATTGAAACCATTTCTAAAGTTAATTAAATATTTATTATTTAATTAATTGTGATTAATCCTTCAATTTAAATAATCTTTATTATTTAAATAAATTCATTCCGCAATTTCTATCTCTAATCATCTAATCATTAACTCTCTTCTAAATATTAATTAAATATTTATTATTTAATTAATTATGATTTTAATCCTTTAATTTAAACAATCTTTATTATTTAATTAAATTCAATCTAAATAATTAAATAGTTATTTTTAGTTATTTAATTAACTAATTAATTCTTCTAATTTCATTTAATTCTTCTAATTCCAATTCCAAATCCCCAAATTCTAATTTCATTTAATTTAATTAATTCTTCTAATTTCATTCAAATTCAAAGTCAAAATCATATTCTTCTAAATTTCTTCTAATTTCAAATACATGTGCATGATTTCAAAAATCAAATTGAAAATCAAAGTCAAGTTCTAAATATATTCAAATACTAAATTGAATTTAAAATAAATTCAATATTTGAATTAAAATATCATGCAAAGATTAAATTGAAAATCAAAGTCAAAGTTCAAGCACATGTTAAATTAATTAATTCAATCAATTATCTCTTCAATTCCTATTTCTATCTTTTAGTTAGCTTTTTTAAAATAAAGCTCTCAATCAGCTTTCGATCAGTTAACTATTTCCTCCTCTTTATTTCCTCCAATCATTCTTTTTCATCTTTCAATCAGTTTTTGCTCAATCAGTTAATTCATTTAATCTATTCAATCTATTGAGTTCCACCTCTAAATCAGCAATTCAACTATCAATCAACATGTGAGCTCACCTGAGCTCCACCTCTTGATCATTCTGTTCCACATTTCATTCAATCCTCTCCAAAAATCTATAAATTGAACATTCAATCTCCATTTTCAACAATCTCTGAATCACGAACTACGAATCTTTGTGTCACTTGCAGGTTGTCAGCGCAATATTTGAGAGCCATCATACCACAAAGAAGAGAAGAACAATGGAAGCAATATGCGATCATAAAATAGAGATTTTGAATTGATTTATTTTACATTCCTATTTGATTGATTGTGTTATTTCATTGGTTTATTTAGAATTATTTGATTAGATAGGGATTCATGATTTCCCCTTTATTTCTAGTTGAATTTGCTGATAAATTTTGCATACGACACATATTTCTATTTATTTCCATACAACTAGTCTTAATCCAATACTCTAAATTTTTATATGGTTCAAAGCATACCTTTATAACATTAAAATTCAATGCAAAATTAACCTAGACATTCCCTTTCAATATCATTAGAAAATTGAATATTTTCAATTCATAGTTTGAATAACATATAATTGATACAATTTAAAATACATACTCATGATATAATTTGTTAGACCCATAATTACAATGAAAATAGAAAATGGCAAAATAAGTTAATAGTATATAAATCAATGTAAAACTATCCTACATAGAAAAAAGAAGGTAATGACGAACAATTTAATTGTCAAACAGAATTGCCAAAACTAATACAAACTAAAAGTAGAAACTAACTTATAACCGCAAATGATTAATACATCAACATCCCCCCTTAATTTGAAGGGGGTTATCATGAAATTAGGCAGTATTTGAAACTGTTCAAACTTCTCTTGGCCTAGCACATTGGTGGACACATTTGCTTGCTAAACTAAAGCTTGTTACCATGGTAGGTCTTAAAATTTGTTTGAACTAACATTGTTACCTTGACAAGGTTCAAACTTTTATCATTGAGCCTATTGCTTTGATAGGTCTCAAATTTTGATAATAAACCTAATGCACTACAAAAAGGACTCATGAACCACAAGATTCAAACGTTAATGTTGTTAGTATCAATCATAAATGAAAGATAAAAGAAACTACAATCCTAAGCATGCATATCAAGAGAGATAACAAACAAATTAAAGCACACAAAAATGGAAGAAAGTCACTAAACCCTCCCAAATGCTCTCCAACATGCTCATAGTTGCTTCTCCCTTGTTCCTCTTCTCTCCAAGTTCCACATGAGTGTAGCCCTCATCTTTTTGCACTATTATGGATGTCTTATGGAGATTCAAGATTATGAAAATGACTAATTATGTAAATGCAAGCAAGCTAAATATGAGAAAGCCTATTTAATCTATGTTGGTTTTAACCAAAATAACAAAGAAAAGTGCTCCTAGAATGCTCTCTTAAAATTGGTATAAGTTTGATGCATACAAAATTTCTGGATTTCTAGATGAGAGGATGAGAGCTCTATTTATAGGGGAAATGGGGCAATGGATGGTTGAGATTGAGTAATCTCAACAAGGGTCAGGATTGATGGGTTTATGATCCATGTGAGGGCTTTCAACCCATTCCCAGGATGGAAAATGTCAACATGAGATGGCTTAAGAGGAGAGGGAAGAAGCATTAAATGCTTGAAATGACTTGAAGGTTACCTTGGGAGGTAAGGTTAGGCTTGAGTTAGATGAATAAAGTCTTTATCCAATGGGCAAACTCTTGTGCAAGAGTTAATGGGGATAACCATGGTGTGAGATTTTGCCAAGATCAAGGGCACAATGAAAAGTATAAAAATAGAGACAAAAGAATGACAAGAACAAATTGTATTCTCATCAATATGAAAATGATCAACTAGATTCACCAATACAATGAATATATGCCTTCTTATATAGGCAAGGCCATATGGATGTACAAGCACACAATCATGACATGTGGCTCAATGAGAAATAAGGGTAGGTAAGAAATACTAGGGGTAGGTAGGAGAAATAATATAATATTCCACAAGAGGTGGATGACCCACCGAATGTGGAGTGTAACAACAAAACAAGACCACAAAAGGTGGAATTTCTCCTACAAGCTCTATCCCTATGTGCACACTTCCCTAAGTGTCTCAAATCCAAACTACGAAGAGATGCATTATCCTAAGTTAACTTAAGTAAAGTGTAATAATATCCATAATGAATATTTATTTACACCAACACCCCCCCTTAAGTGCAACTTAGGGGAATGAAGACTTAAGTCAACAATGCAAGATGGGTCCCAGCTACAAGGCCATGATAGGTACCCATGTACAATATGCAAATGCAAGCAAAACCATGCAATGCAATCTCTCACAAACGGAGAAAAGGAGAAAACCCAGTGAGAAAAAACTCCCCCACAAAACAGAGATGAAAGTACAAAAGACTCTCAAAGAAGAAGGACAAAACCTCAAAGAGGAAAAAGTCCCCCCCCATAAGAGAGGAAGGAGAAGTCAGCTGACCCCCCCTAATGACACATCCTGCACCCCCAAGAGAGCTCGCAACTGCTGGAACTTACTCTCGGTGAAAGGTTTGGTGAATATGTCAGCAACCTGCTCCGCTGTAGGACAATACTGCAAATCAATGGCCTACTCCTGAATGAGCTCTCGGATATAGTGCATATGAATCTCGATGTGTTTGGTCCGCTGGTGTTGGACCGAGTTCTTCGAGATAGCAATAGCACTCTGATTGTCGCAATGTAGAACTGTCGATCGTGCAGTGGTGAACCCAAACTCTGTGAGAATCTGCTGAACCCAAATAGTCTCAGTCGCTACGTTAACAGCGCCTCAATACTCAGCCTCAGTCAAAGAAAGAGCAATAGCATGTTGCTTCTTGCTCTGCCAACAAATGGGGCCTGAACCAAGGTGAAAACTGTAACCGGAAGTAGACTTACAATCATCAAGATCGCCAGCCCAATCGGAGTCTGTGTAACCAACCAAGCGAACTCCTGTGCTTACTGCATAGTGAATCCCATAGTGATGTGTACCCTGGATATAATGAAGGATGCGTTTGGCGGCTTTCCAATGAAGCTCATGTGGTTCCTGCATGAAGCGGGAAACCATGCCAACTGCAAATGAAATATCAGGGCGTGTATGGGTCAAGTAGATGAGACTACCCACAAGCTGACGATACAAAGTGGCATCAACTAGTGGAGAAGAACACTGAGCCTCAAGCTTGACTCCTGAAAGAAAGGGAGTCGGGGCAGGCTTACAATTAGCCATATGAAAGCGTGCAAGTAGATCAAGAGCATACTTGGGCTGCGATAGTGTAATCTCGGAAGGTGACTGTGAAATCTCTATCCCGAGAAAGTAGTGCAAAAGACCCAAGTCAGTCATAGCAAATCTGTCATGCAAAGCAGATTTGACCCTGCTAATGATGGATGCGGTACTCCCTGTAATGATCAAATCATCAACATAGAGCACAAGTATCAAGTGAGAGTCATCCTGTTGCAAAATGTAGACATTCGGATCGGAATGACACCTGGTGAACCCTGCGGAGAGAAGAAAGGAATCCATCTTGGCATACCAAGCCCTGGGGGCTTGCTTAAGGCCATAGAGAGATTTCCTTAGTTTGTAAACCAAGAAAGTATCCTGGATGAAACCCTGTGGCTGCTCCATATAAATCTCCTCATCAAGATCACCATGAAGAAAAGCACTCTTCACATCCATTTAATGTACAACCCAACCATGAGTTGCAGCAATAGCAAGTGTCAAGCGAATGGAGTTCATCTTGGCTACAGGTGCAAAGGTCTCAGTATAGTCAACACCTGCAACCTGAGAGAAACCTTTCGCAACAAGTCGAGCCTTATACTTATCCACACTACCATCCGCTGCAAACTTGGTCCGATGGATCCACTTACATCGAACCATCTTTCTCCCCTTAGGGAGATGGACTAAATCCCATGTGTTGTTCCTCATCAAGGAACTATACTCTTCCTCCATAGCTTGGTCCCACTCAGGAACCCCTGATGCTTCCCGAAATGTCTGTGGATCGGAAGCGGTAGCAATGAATGCATGTGGTAGATCCTGATGTTGTGATCGAGTTCTCTGTGTATCTAAAGGATCCCCAACAAGAGAACCTGCTGACTCAAGTGTCTGTCGAGCCCAACGAGGTCTAGGTGGAGGTGGAGAACGAGGCTCCTCAACTACAAGTGGACCATGCGGAGGTGTAACCTTGCGAGTCGGAGTTGAAGGAGTCCCATCATCTGAATCACTCGCATCACTATCCACAATGGAGGAAGGTGGAGGAGGTAGAGAGGCTAAGCTAGGAGAGCTTTCCTCAAAGTGAACACTCCTCTCAATGAACACCTCATGTGTCTTAGGATCCATCAATCTATATGCCTTAACACCCTCAGGATATCCAACAAATATGCAAGGCTGACTCTGAGGTTCCAATGCCTTGTGTTTTTGCAGAGGTATACGAGCCCATGCTGGACACCCAAAGACTCTGAAATGTCTCACAATCGGTTTCCTACCAGCCCAAGCCTTAAAAGGAGTAATACCTTGCAAAGCTTTGTGAGGAACCCAATTATGGATGTGTGTGGCACAACTGATAGCCTCGGCCCAAAAGGCGGGATCAAGAGAACGTGCATGAATCATACATCTAGCCATTTCTTTGATAGTTCTATTCTTGCGTTCTGCAACTCCATTCTGCTGTGGAGTGTATGCTACAGAATGCTAAAGATCAATCCCCTCAAATATACAAAAATCCTCAAGTCTCTTGTTCACATATTCCCTTCCATTATCTGTACGAAGAATCTTGACCACTTTCCCGGATTGCTTATCCACATGAGTCTTGAAGTCTTGAAATCTGTCAAATACTTCACTCTTATGAATAAGAAAGTAGACCCAAGTGAAGCGGGAGTAATCATCAATCAAGGTGAGGACATAGCGGGCCTTACTAAATGAAGGTGTTGGAAATGGA
This sequence comes from Cryptomeria japonica, assembly GCF_030272615.1. Classification (NCBI taxonomy): domain Eukaryota; kingdom Viridiplantae; phylum Streptophyta; class Pinopsida; order Cupressales; family Cupressaceae; genus Cryptomeria; species Cryptomeria japonica. Next base: position 896,041,149 of record NC_081409.1, on the reverse strand, counting down.
CCTACTACATCGTTGTGAACAAGTTGAAGAACTTCCAAAGCTCTCCAAGCTTTCCCCTTATCAAACTTTTCCTCGGGATGCTTGCCCATGGAACAACCTGAACATACACCCTCTGAAAAACTGATTCGAGGTAGACCTGTGACCATGTCTTTAGTGCTGAGCTGCTGAAGATAGCGGTAGTTGAGGTGACCAAACCGCTCATGCCATAGCTTACTTTCGGAATTTGAATGAGTAAGCAAGGCCCTAGAAGGTGAACTTGGCACAAAGTGGGAGAATGAATAAAGCCTTGAGTTGTCATTGACTTGTCCCACTGCTACCAAGGCATCATCATCAAGTTCCTTTACCACAACTGAATCTGGTGTAAACTCAACCTTTTTCCCATTCCCATAGTGAGTGATTTGGTAGATAGAGAGAAGGTTGGTAGACAAGTTAGGAACATAGAGAACATTCTCAAATGTTCCATCATCCATGTCAACTGAACCTTTTCCTTCAACCTCTACTTGTGTATCATCACCTATGTAAATGTGAGGTACCTTAGATGGCTCCAATGAAGAAAACTGCTCCTTTGTAGAACCCATGTGATATGAGGCACCTGAGTCAAGTATCCACTGCTGTGAAGAACCTGTAGTAGCCACAAATGCTTGCCCTTTTCCCTTAGACTGTGAGGAAGAGGAAGCAGTTGAATCCTTCTTTGTGTAGGCAGATGGCAAGTTGATGTTGTCTTTCTTAAGAAGATTAGTTAACTCATCAACTTGCTTTGTGTGGCATCGATGCTCATCATGACCATACTTCTTGCAATATGCACAAGTTGGCTTATCCTTCTTAGGTGGTGTCCCCTTCTTGGAAGAGGATGAAAAATCGCCTTGTGATGGAGAGGATGATTGTCCTTTTTCCTGTTGTGGCTGTGACTTAGATTGCTTCTTCTTCTCATTGGAATCTTTGCCTTGACTTCCTTGATTCCCTTGATTAGCCACCAAAGCCTTGGACTTTGAAGACTTGAGAAACCCCATGTTCAACAACTTAGATTGTTCCAATATCAACATTTCTGTGAAAGCATCAAATGAAAGCATAACATAGGAACTCCCCACTGTCAAACGATTAGTTTGGAAGCTAGACACAAATGTTGCATATTCTGGTGCAAGCTTGTCCAACAAGTTGAATATCAACTGAGCATCCTTTTTGTTAATTCCACAATCCTTAAGCTTTGCTCTTAACTCATTTGCTTTGGTGACATAATCTTGGATTGTCTCAAAACTCTTGGGATCCAAGTTGGTGAGCTCATTGTCAATCTTATAACCTCTGATTTCATCAACTTGACCATACAATTTCTGAAACATATCCCAAGCATCTTTGATTGTAGTACACTTTTCAATGCAATTCTTAGTGAGCCATTCTAATTGAGCATTAGGATCAGCCTTAGAATCAGGTGGTGCTGCTATTGTTCCATCTATGTAATGCGTGAGACCTTTTTCCATTAATTTGCTCCATACTTTAATTTTCCATGATGCATAATTATGTAGAGTTAAAGTTGGAAATTTATGAGGACTCATGAGCACAAGGAAAGAGAGGCACAATCACACAAGACACCCCCCCAAATTCACTCAATCAAAGAACCCCCCAAAAGTGATGATTTGGCACTTTATACTTAGTGCATATACAATGGGCCACTTGCAAAAAATGGCAAAGTGGACTTCTGATTTCAATTTTACAACTACCTCAATAAGGCCAAAAGAGACTCAAACTAATAATGCAAGAGATCTAAACTAAGATCCAAGCAATTTACAGGTACCAAATAGGCCAAATAAGACCAATATCTGAAAGTACAATTTCTACTTAAAATCTCTGAAATCTGATCATAGATTATGAAAGTAGAAGAAAAAAAATGCACTTTCAAAAAAAACGACACCTGAAAAGGAGGTCGTATGAGCTCAAACGAGGCCTTTGAAGTTGCAGAATTGAGGATTGGACAGGTACAGCTGAGAGAATCCAAAAATTCTGAAACATTTGTGCACCAAAACCAGAAAATAACCACACCACTATGAAGAGCATGAAAAATTAGCCCAAATCAAAAAAAATTGCACCCAAAAAGGAGCAAAATTGAGCAAGTTATGGGCCTCCAAAGTTGACCCAAAAATCCAAACTGCTCAACGGAGAGGGGTCTAAAAATTTCCAAAGAAAATGCTGACTGGGCAGAAGGTACAGATCCCAAAAATAATTTTCAAAAAAAAAAAAAAATTTCAAAAATTTTCAAACTGGAAAATAATTTTCAAAAAAAAATTAATCCCGAAAATTTCGTACCGTACCGCCTGAATTGGGCAGAAAATTTCCTCCACACCCAAAAATCGATTTTCGCCAAAATAGGTTGAATTTATACTCGATTTTTATGGAAACGACCTCCGGACGCAATGGTGAGGTCGAAAACGCTCCAAGATGCCTCCAAAAAATGCAGTCCCTCAGATCCGAAAATAGAAGCCTTCCACAATGTCTCCAAAAACCAATCAATGAAGCCCCAATGGCTCTGATACCATGTGATATTTTGCCAAGATCAAGGGCACAATGAAAAGTATAAAAATAGAGACAAAAGAATGACAAGAACAAACTGTATTCTCATCAATATGAAAATGATCAACTGGATTCACCAATACAATGAATATAGGTCTTCTTATATAGGCAAGGCCATATGGATGTACAAGCACACAATCATGACATGTGGCTCAATGAGAAACAAGGGTAGGTAAGAAATACTAGGGGTAGGTAGGAGAAATAATATAATATTCCACAAGAGGTGGATGACCCACCGAATATGGAGTGTAACAACAAAACAAGACCACAAAAGGTGGAATTTCTCCTACAATCTCTATCCCTATGTGCACACTTCCCTAAGTGTCTCAAATCCAAACTACGAAGAGATGCATTATCCTAAGTTAACTTAAGTAAAGTGTAATAATATCCATAATGAATATTTATTTACACCAACACATGGTCAAAACAATGAATGCTTGAAGAGACCCATAAGTTAAATGGGGGTTGAGTTAGAAGGAAAGTCTCTAACCATGTGGGCAAGTTGAATTAACCATTAATGGTTATGTAAGATCCATAAATGGTTATGTAAGAAACATTAATGGTTTGGAAGACTTTGGGGGTTAACTTGTTGAAGACATGAAGCCTTTAATGCTTTTCAAAGACTTTGGAGGCTTTGAGAAGTGACTTCTCTTTTCTTAGAAATGTGACAATAATTAGGAGATGGATTAGGCTAATTAGAAATGGTTTAGAAGAATCTAGAATGGGTTTAGGATGCAAGTGGGTTTGGTGGGTGAGAAAAAATGGGATTTTAATTAAAATAAAATTACTTTATATCAACTAAAATTGTGCACCTTGCATTTGTAGGAGAATGCAAGCGGGGTGGGTAATTTAGGGATTTAAATAAATATTTATTTATTTATATAAATGAGGAAAGGGGTTAAATTAAACAAATATGCTTTATTCATTTAATTGATTGTTAGAATGTGGTTTAATGAATTAATTTAAATAAATTGAATAATTTAATTAGTTAATAGAAGAAGAGGTTTAAGGATGAATTAATTAAATATTAATTTAATTAACTGTTGACTGATGGTTAAATAATCAAATAAATATTAAATATTCATGTAATTAAGTGGACAGATTTATGTGTCTACAAAACATATTACTTTGATAGGTTTCAAAATGGGACTTGTTTTGTTCATTTTGAAATAGCACACATTGGGTGCAACTGACTTGTTTGTCCATGTTGCAATTTGATAAAATGGCCAAACTTTAGCGACCAATATATGGAGTCGTCAATTATCAATCTCAAGCAACTTTGTATCATAGTATTTGGAATAGCACACATTAGGTGCAAATAATACATTGAAGTATCATCACCGCACTAATTACAAGGTGACTTCACTTGAATTTGACATATACAAAATATTCCCCCTTTGGTAGATGAAAGAGGAAAATGTGAACATAGTCTCCATGATGGAGTTATTGGACAAGAGACATCATTTTTATCTCCATAGCCTCAAATAGGTGGAATACATTAGTAAGGACTAACATCATCATAATTATCACAAATTGCATCTCCAATGTTAGCAAAATCATTCCTACTAATAAAATTTTCATCAACGTAACATCGCTCTCATTATCAATAGTATCTTTACCAACACTTAACATAACCTTAGCCTTATCTGTTTGAATCTTTGCCAAAGATGTCACGGCTATAATATCTAGAGAACCATTTGATGTCATCCTTGGTATTGGTTCAAACAAAGGACTAACAAAATATGACATAGGTTTTTTTTACTTTCTTTTGAAAACAATGAAATGAATCATGAGTATGTTAACCACATGAAGAACAAGGGTATAGATCAAAGCAAGTACTAGAAATATGACCTTGATGTCCACAATAGGGACAAATTTGGAAATTATTGGGTTTAGTACCATTTTTATTTTTTTTAAGTTACTTAGATCTTTGAACTTCACAAAAATCATGATCAAAATTAGACTTAACATGAGATTGATACCAATGCCTTTTGCGATGGCTCTCTCGCCCAGAAGTTTTTGATTGTTGTTGCTCCTGCAACCTGTCCTAGAGCCTTGGCCACAACATTGGGTGGCTTGCCCTCCCCCCAAATCCTTGCTCGGATACTGCTCACTCCTGCTCTACGCTCTTCCATCCTCTCGCTATGTCTGTTGTGCGCTCTGCTCCTACGTCTATTGGGGAGTGCCCTCCTACCGATTTTGTGGTTGGTTCGGGCCTTCCCCCACGACCTCCCATGGGTGTTATCAATTCTGCTGGTTCGGCGGGTCTTTCTGCTGCTACTGTCGATGATGTTGGGGTCTTTCTACTGTTGGTGATGTTGGCCGAGGTGTGGATGCTCTAGGTGCCATTGGTGTTGTGGTCCCTCATAGACCTCCTCCTTTCATTGGTGGGCGAATGTACTCTCGTGTGGATAGATCTATTGCTCATTCTCGTAAGGGGATTTGTTCTCTTCCCCGTGTCAAATCTTTTCTTGTGGTTTGTGCACAGGATGTTGTGGATAATATTGGTTTCTATCAACATTGTGCTTTAGTGTGCAAATTTTTTGGGTTCTGGTCTTGTCTTCTAGACCTTCATCCCCGGGTGAGTAACTCTTGGAAGCCTCTAGTTGCTCAAAACATTGAGCTTTTTCCTTGTGCTAAAGGTTTTTTCATTGCTTCCTTTACTTCTTCTTTGGATAGAGATTCGATGTTGGGCAAGTTGTGGGTTTGGAGAGATCACTCTCTTTCTGTCAAGCCCTGGACAACTTCTTAAATAATCCCCTTAGTTAAACACTGAATGTGCATCCAGTATGGGTTTGCCTTCCTAATCTCCCTCTCCATGGAACATTCTTGCTTCAAGGCTATTGGTAACTCCATAGGTCGTTTCTTAAAGGTGGATGATGCCATGTCTTCTATGGGGCACTCTACCTTTGCCCACAGTTTAATCAACATTGACATCTCTTCGCCTCTCCCAAGGATGTGGTTCTCATGGACTTAGTCATTGGATTATGAGAGCCTCCCCTTTCGCTATCGAAAATACTTCTCAACGGGTCATCATGCTTCAAACTATTCTCTTCCACGTCATAGGGGCGTTGCTACTTGGTGGAAGGATGCTACTGTAGATTATTTGATGATCAATGTTATGAACTCGGATTTTGTTAGCTCCTCTCATGAGGATGATGTCTCCTCTAGGGATGATGTGCCTCTCACTGTTGTTGAATCTTTTATTTATCCTCTTGCTTTTATTGTTGTGGCCTCCTCTATTCTTGAGGCCACCACATCTGTTACTCCTATTTTATAGCCTCGCTCTACTTCTGTTGAACCTACTTCTGGCTTGTTTCGTCTCAACACCCTGCTACTATTTCATTGTAACAACCTACTGTGACTGTTGTTAGTAACTCTGCGGGGTCCTCCCCGCTCGATCCTTCCTTTGAGGGTCCTAGTGATAGTATTGCCTAGATCGTGGTTTGTCGCAGGTGGAAAGGGAAGTCTTCTCCCCTCTCTCAAACCACTCTTTGTCAAGGCTTGGGTGCTTCTCCTCATCCTTGAGTTGGGTTTTGGGTTGTTGCAGGTCGGATAGGTTCTGTGTTAACTTATCTAACATTGGTTTGTTCGAAATTCACACCCCTATTTGGAATTTACTCTTTGCTACCTACGGGTTTTGTACTATGAGTCACCGCCCTCGTTTTATGTTGCTTTTTTAATCAAAAACATGATTGGTTCATATATCCTCCTGAAACAAATTTTATAGGTTTGGAATATTCGAGAACATAAGAGCCAACAAAACCTTTGTATCCAAGCTCATATTTTCCTCTATTTGGTTTCTCAGATTCCCAAACTCTCATAATAAGTTTGGTTGAAGTAGCAAACTTCAACTCAATAGATTTCTACTTTTGTTTAGACACCAAATTTACCTTTATGACACAACACCTTTCTTCAAAGACTTTTTGGTTTTACATGCTTGCTTTGTTGAAATGCTAGAAGGAGGCACATCTTGCTTAACCTCTTTTTGTTGTGTGATCCTTAACTCATCTTGTAATCTATTAAATTGTTTTCTCAACAATATGTATTGATTACAAAATTGATCGAAGAAATGTTTATATTGTCTCTAACATTCAAAGATTAATTTTGCTTCATCCATTCATGAATCTTTTTAAAAGCAAGATACCATCCGTATAGATGATGAATGTAGACATGATTGTAAAGAAATAAACAAATTGAAACACCTTATAACATCAAGCACACCTTATTCCTCCCCCAAAATTTATAAAAATCACTATTGTTTGTCGGATAACATCCACATACATAACAAAAGGAAACTGAGTTACCTTGCAGCCAGATTATCAAACTTAGGCACAGTCATCATCATCTGGATATCACACAACCCACACTGGTTTCTGACTTCAATTCCACATCAGCATATTAAGAACAGGGCAGAATATGCAAATATTACACTTTTAATGCGAATTCCACCGGCATATTGTAACAAGTAATGCCTATAGAATTACTTCCCCGGCAGACATTGTCTCCTTGAATGAGATCTTTATGGATTGAGAAATGTTAAAATATTTTTAAAAACTCCAAACCTTTTAAAAACTTATGCAGATGCTGCGCTTTGTGATTAATCCTGACAGTTGCATTCACATCTTCCATTGCGCTGCTTACGAGGCTTGCCAGAGAGTTACAATTGGTAGGACTGTTGGGAAGACTGTTTTTATATTTTATTTATGCTGGTTTATTTGTTTCAATATTTGTTATGGGTTTATTATTCCTCTTTGGTGGATATTCATGCTATGCAAAGGATGGATTATGTTTAGATCGAGCACCATTCTATTATTGTACATTATTTAATTTTAAATGGCAGGCTAAAATTATGATATTTTTTCAGTTTTTAGTAAAATTAAAAAATTCAAAATATTTTGAAAATATATTTAAGAAAATCAGGAAGAATTTGAAAATTTTATTTATATTTAATTCATAGTTGAATGTAGAAGATAGAGTATTTCAATGGTTATCTTTTTTATTTTGTATAAAGATTTTGGAGCCATAAGCATAATAGATTTTTCAGTTGCATATATTGTAATTGAATGCATCATCAATAGAAACCATCATCGAAAGAAAAATTTAATTTGAAATGGAGAAAACTTGAGGCATGGCAATTGTTGATAATGCAAGACCAGAATAAAGTCTTTATGTCAATGTTAAAGGGGATGTCGGAATTATAGTGCATGACATATAAAATAATAATAAATTAGCATGTTGCTAATACTATCGGTTATCTTATTTCTATTAAAAATGTCACTAAATCTAGAACTAATTTTTCGTTTTGCTAGATTCCATGTCTTTGTTGAGGCCAGTTCAGAATTTCTAAGTTTGAAGTTAGAAAGTAGGAACTTCATCGGGAATTCCATGTCTTTGTTGAGGCCAGTTCAGAATTTCTAAGTTTGAAGTTAGAAAGTAGGAACTTCATCGGGAATCTTCTCATATGTACCACCTCCATTGTGTTGGGAACTTCTCCTTGGCATGGAACTCTACTTCATCTCCAATTGGGGATAATGTTAACCTGCCTAAGAGTGTGTTGATTAAAAAAGTTGACACATTACAAAATTGTAGATTCTCTAAGCATATGAATGCTAATAAGTTCTGTCAATGCAATAGTGATATCAACATTTCTAAACCTAATTGCTAGTCAATGTATGGGAAGCCTTTTGAATGTAGAGACTTGGGGAATGTGAAAAGTCCACGCATGGGCAACTTGAATGAAGTGAATTCATGGCTTTTGAGTTCATGCTTGTCACAAACCATTATTGGTTTCTTATTTTTGTCTTGCTTATATGTTGAGTGATTGAATTAGATGTTTGTAGTGTCTTTTTTTTTTGGAGTTGAGAAAATACTGCCTGATTTCTACCAAAATTGAGACACGTGATCAAAGACATCTATTTCAGCATATATTAAATTCACATACATTGTATTGTAATCACTTTCAGTTGATAATATAGTGAGCGATGCTGTGATTTGGCTAGGTTTCTTCCCAGTAATGATTCCCAGGGTTATATGGGGTTATGTGTGTATGTATTAACAATCTCAACTTTCTCAATTTAGAAAGAAGCATTATTTAAAGAATCAACTACAATCAAGAACAAACATATGCAGAAACAACTCAATCTTCGCATTTTCCATGAAGACTGTCACCGTGTATGAAAGGCTGCAAGGAATTTATGAATTGGTGGATAAAGAAGACAACAACAAATGATAAATCAAGCAAGCGTCCATGCAGAAATAGCAAGATATTTTCTATTATATGGTTATAGTTTAATTTAAGTGCTCACAATGTTTAGGCCAGAAGTTTTATTTTATACTCTCGGTTTTACGGAAAGCTTTTTATGCTAAGGCACTAATCTCTGAATCAATACTGATGATTATCTAACAGTAATTTTCAGTCTTATTTTGGTCCTATTGGGGCAATAAGAATGCCAGTAGCTGCAAATTTAAGCCACTCTGCTACAAGAACTATTTAGAATTTTGAATCCTTTTTCTAAGCAGGCCTGAGCTCTGGATCTTCAGATAGTTCCAATAAATTAAATTTACACTGTACAATTGTATTACAAGAATAAACTATATGAAGCAACGTTAGCAGAGAACAAGAACACTCAGGAAGCATTTTGGTCTTTCCTAATACGTCCCTATTTCTTGTAGCAGATGCCTAGGGAACTCAATTATCAGTCAAACTGTATATAGAATCTACATAGCCTTCTGCATCCCAAAGGAAAGAACCAAATGCAGTAGCCTCCAGAAGTAGCCTTCTCAAGCTGGAATATGTTAGCCTGATTTCATCGGATGCAATAGTGACTGTTCCATCTTCTGCAATGTGTGTAACTGGCCTTCCGAAAAGAGCCCCAGCATGTTTCTCAATCATGTTAACGGTTTCTTTTGTTCTCATTGTTGCACATCTTTTTAAAGAATCTGCATCAAAGGACATGATATAATCTCTCAGCTGCCTGGGTTTTGCTTTAGTTTCAACCAAGTAAGACATAGAAGGATCTGCTTCAGGAACAACATCTGCAGCTTGAACAGCAGGATGCTTGCTCCAACTGAAAATGTTATTTCCTCCCAAATCCAAAAGATGTTTGTTCAAATCACTTGAATCAAACAGAGGGGCATAGACTATCTCTAAGTTGACCTCTAGCTGATATCTCTGGCATGCTCTTCTCAAAAAGTAGCTGTACATTATGGATGCAGCATAAATACGTCCAAGCGTTAGTCTATCAATTTGAGTAATCGTATGACTATCAACAATATTCGTTTTGCCTCGCCTGCCTAAAATCCTGGATAAATGCTCTCTAATCATCTCAAGCATCTCTGTAGAATGGATAGATTCTAGTTCCTCATCTTTTGGCAGCCAAGAATCTACCCTGCCATTCTCCGTGCATGACAATAGTTTGGGTACCATTGGTATTTCGAGATTAAGGAACCTTTGAACTATTAACAAGTAAATCACCTCTTCTGCTGCCGTCTGACATTCCTTTGCTTTCAGTTCTGCTATCTTCCTGGAAAAAGTAAAGAAGGAATAAGACAGGTTTATAGCATCATTGTAGATATGATATTTGCGTCTTAATGCGTGAACAATTTCAGTCAGTCATAAACAAGATAAAATGTCATTATTATAGAGCATGATAAAATGCTAAACGACTCAAATTCGAAAGAACACGAGTAAATACCAAATATCTTAAAAGGCATCCCAAAAGGGAGACCCTGAGGAGAGCAGCAGCAGACACTTAGATAACAGAGTGGCAAGCCTATGGTCAATGGTATGAGCTCCAATGTAAATTATCCTGATTTTATAATGGAGACCCATGTTCAAATCCTCAAGAGACATGCTACGTGCTTAAAAGTGTACAAATGTTGTATATTGAATCAGTTTAATTATCATTGTTGGCTTGATGATGATTGCAATGTATTCATCACTTGTTGTCATTGATAAAACATTCTAACACACACATATGATTATATTGACTACCGGTGTAACTTCAATTGTCAACCGGTATGTTTAAGGTTTATCTCTAACCGGTACTTTGTGTCAACCAGTATGTGCATAAGAGACAACCTGTGGTTACACTAAGTCGGCATCAAAATGAAGATGAAGATGAAGATGGAGATCAAGCCGAAGATTCCAGGACAACAGTTCACATGTTTTGTTCCAACCGGTATTGACTGTTCTAACCGGTATCTAATTTTGTGATGAGTTACCAGAACCGATTTCTTGGTGGTCACTTTTGTGATGAGTTTTGATCACTTGTCTAGATACACTGCACCTAGGAAATTGTGTTTTGATTTCCTTAGGCCAACATAAGATTTGAATGTCTATTTAAAGACATCTTAGTGAATCATTTGTAGATGATGTTATGCGAATACTGATATGCATCAAGAGTGAAAGCTTTTGTTGAAGAGCGATAAGGTTAAGATGAAGAGCAGTGTTGAATGTACTTAGAAGGATCTGATCTAGCAAGTATTGTGCTACTCAGAACAGATCAAACCATTCTTGTTGTTTTCTAATCATTACAACAGAATCAAATCCCCTAACCGGGTAAGCTCTAACAAGCTTCATTGTACAAATCCTCTAACAAGGTGATCCATTAGTTTGGATTCTCAAATCCTCCAATGAGGTTACTCCTAACAGAGTAGTACTCTTAACAAGGTATAAGCTTTTAATCAAGCTTTGGGATCTCTAACAAGATTCGCTCCTAGCAGAGCACTTTGTAGACCTTAACCGGTCAGTTATCTATTACTACAGATAGTTAACTTGTGAGTTCCATCTCACCGTGGGTTTTACCTATTTGGGTTTTCCACGTATAAACACTTGTGTTATAGTGGATGCTGTACTTTTTGTGAATGCTGTTATATCATTTTTGATAGCATGTATTTTGTTTAAATGCTTGGTTAAGTTCATCTACCGGTTAGTGTTTGAAGTAATGTTAAATTTGGTATCACTGTGCTTTTCAAGTCCATCAATCACATCCAATTTAGAATGGGTTGTTGTAGCCTAACAGATAAAGGCCAAGTGCTCTTAGGTGAATTCAACAGAAGATATACGGTATACCCTATGGTAAATCCTCAAGAGATATGTTACGTGCTTAAAAGTGTACAAATGTTGCATATTGAATCAGTTTAATTATCCCATCCAATTCAGAATGGGCTGTAGCCTAACAGATAAAGGCCAAGTGCAAGTCTTAGGCGAATTCAACAGAAGATATACGGTATACTCTGGTCATGGCACCTATGCAAAGGTCAGAATTTGACAGAACACATACCCCCTTGGTCATGTATGGTCACCCCACAAGCGGATATATTAAACCTATTTTAAAATATAACAGTGATTACAGACTCTTCCAAACCATTACAAATATTGCTGCCATAGAAATTTTCCGTTTAAAGCTATGTCATTACTTTCTTTCTTACTCAGCACAAATGTGTGTACGTCAGTGTCGGCAATGATTGGACATTTTTATACATAAACATGTACTCACACATGGTGGTATTCTCCGTCATTACTTACTAATATTTAGCAGTTGAGAATTTGAAGTTGGAAGCTTTTTGGGTGAGATTGAAAATGACATACAGTTACACTATTACACAAGAATACAAAATGTAGAGGCAGCTTGCCAGGTTGCCCCAACTAGATCCCAGAAAATATTAAATAGTTTTATAGCCCTCTGATAATCAGCTTAAGATTACAACCCAGCCTAATCTTTAGAAAATGTAAAAACATAATTTCATTTTGTCAATAAGAGTTGTAATATTTCAACATTTCATATTAGTCAAACTTAAGAGTACCGTTATTATCGACGTTTCAGATCATAATCCAAAATTCATCATCAAGATGAAGAGGAACAGGTCTTACATTGTCCAAACGCATTGACGAGTTTCATTCTATAAATTTCTCCAAAACATACGACCTAGTTGATAAGACTGGTAATTATGGATACAAGCCTTACTCAAAATTTTCAGATGTGCATTAGCGTAAAATTTCTTTTGAGTTTTCATTGCATTTTGTAGTCTGTCTATATGCATATTCATGCTCGGAGCTAGAACATCACCTACCTACCAAAAGCGCCACCAATGGAACACATATTAAATCCAGTTCAGATGTTCTCCCAAAATAACAGGAATAAAAGCAGTACAATCACTTTACAAGATCGCAGATAGAAAAAGTGTAAGAAAAAAAAGCTAGCAGGCACAAACAAATTATCATACATGTCAATAAAACATTCAATAAAATTAACCACTTTGAATTAAGACATCATTAGCTGAATGTAAGGATACTTGAATTTCTTGATGTCCAAAAATTCATCCAAAATGTTATGTATTCTTACCTGTGTAAAACTGAGTATGCATCACTTGCACTCAGCTCTTGACGAGCAACAGCACCATCCCTATCAGCAGCTAGTTCTTCTAGTTGTCTAGCAACAGCAAAATGAAAGAGATCTGGCTGTTTTTCAAGTATGTCACTCAATAACTTGCCTGCAGGAGATTGGACCTCAAGTGGTGCGAGATGACCGCTTTTATTGCATTTGTGAAGCTCTGCTCTAGCAATGGACAGATTACGACTTATTTTACACCAGTTATCACATTGGAGGAGTTGCTTTCCAAAGCTTTTTCTTGATCTCTAAAATCAAAAACACATTTCAGTAAGCTATAGTACCCTATCCATTGCAAATTTGATATAAACTAGGCAGTTCCATAACACCAAAGTTGCACTTTCTTCAGAACTATAATTGTATTTCAACATGCCCTTCTCAATAAATCTGTGCTACATTGGAAAAACAATATAAACTTAGAATTAAACATCTCCTAGCAACTAGATCACCGTATAATCAATTAATCCTCAGGCAAAATCCTCTCCGAACTAGTTTGTTTAACTCTTAACAAAAAATATCACCAACGAGGCCACTAGATTGTGCCAAGTTTTGTGCTCCTCTTGTTAATACTATTCATAGGAGAGAGAAAAGCTAATGTCCTTCAATAACAATTACCCTTTAACTGTGTAACTTAGGGGCATTACACCTGAAGACTAAAATGAAAATTGACTTCCAAATCTTGGGAATCATTTGGAGGATCTTCGCAGGTTAACATGAGGGGTTGTCGATTGCCAGAATCTCATTCAGGTCTGGATTGACCTCCAAGATTACCAGAGATCTATTCGTTGCATGTGTTAATACTAGACACAAAAAGCAGTCAATGGTGAAGACTGAAATAAAAACTTGTTTCAACACCTTGGGAACTATTGGGAAGATCTTCGTAGGTTAACATGGTGCAGATTGTTTGACTACCAAAAGCTCATTCCAAGCTGGGAATACCTCCAAACCTCACAGACGTGGTAAATATGGAAAACAAAATCTGCCAAGTCTCTTTCTCCATGGTCAGTTATCTTTCTCTAACATATTTATCCAGATTGTTGATAAATTTTCTTATGCCCTTTTGTATAATTTTTATGGCAGGCTCTAAATTCATCTAAAAGGGATGTTAATTATTTATAAGTTATAACAGTATGCTGTTCTGCTATAATGTCTTTTCTCTGAGATGTTTATCCAGATCGTTCATAATTTTTCATATGCCCTTTTGTGTAATTTTTGTGATAGGCTATAGCTATTAAACCTCAGTATGTTACCCTGAGTTACCAGGATGGGGACAGCAGGGGACGAGGGATGTGTTTTGGGATGGGGACAGAAGGGAGCCGTTTTGGGGGAAAAGTAGCTTCTTCTTTTGCCCTTTGCTCATTCTCTTTCCTTCTTTCATTTGGTTTTTGCTCGCTTCTCTTTACTTCTTTCACTTGGTCGCTCCAAGCTATGCTCTTCTTTTCACACTTTACAAAATGACACAAACGAACTCTATTTAGATTTTGGATATTGTCTTTATTTATTAATTAGTTTTATATTTTTTAATAAAACAAAATATTGTTGGCCCATAGGGGACGGTTAGCCTTCGCCAGAAGGGTCAAGTAACGTCCAAGCATCCCCTGTCCGTCCTGAGGACTTATCATTCCTACGTTTTCTTACATGTCCCCAAGATGTTTCCGTTTTATTTTCAGATTTTAGGCACAGCGGGGGACATTTCCGAGCGAAGACGGCCCCAATTTGATGACGCATCCCCAAGTTAATATAGTCATTTTGAGCTCTTCTGATGTACTTTTGTGTACTTTATTTTGGAATTGCATCAACATAGCTCACGAAGGCCACCGTATTGGATACGTATGTTTAATATTTATTAAGGTCAGGCTCCATACATATAATAAGTGCTCCATGGTTTTTTTTTTTCCTTTTTAAAAGTGAATAGTCACGGCACTAACTAAAGTCTAATATAGTCAAACTTGTAAATAAAAAAGTAAAACACTCTCTGAGATGAGCAAGAGCCCCCAGACAAAACTCCTCGAGAATGAAAATATTTCCACTTAAACCCTTGACAATATCAGCAATTATCATTCCAAATTTCCTCTACATTTCGATTTACAGTAGACGATGTTTATATATATTTACATTAATCTACCCCAAAACGCAAATATTTCCATTTAAATCCTTGAAAATGTCAGCAATTATCATTTCCTTTTACATTTTGATTTTCCGTCTATAAAGCTTGTGGAATTACATTTTTGGAACATAATTAATCTCAACAGCATAATTCTTTTCGTTATCCTAAACAAAGTATCTTTTTAACTCTGAAAACATTTTTACTGTCCTATGCATTGCCAACCATGAAATGGACAATTCACGCAATCTGTGAAGCTTGCTTCCCAAACATTTAGGGTTTTAGAATTTTTTTTATTATTATTTATGTCGGAATAGAGTTTACAAATATAGCTCTAAAGAGCAACAAGGTTACAAATCATTACAAAGAATATCTCGCAAGATATATAGTATGACAAATATGGTAATCTCGACAAAATCAACTCAAACAGAATACTCTGGAACTTAGCAATATGATTTCATGAATTTGAAAGCACCTAATCTGCACACATTATGCCTCAAAAGTCAAAATATATCTATAATTTGCCTATGTTCAAAGGTGTTTCTCGGGAAGGGATGACAGGGGACAGCAGGAAACACTTCAAGGATGGCAGCGCCAGGAGGCCATTTGTGGAGATAGCAGAGATGTCAGCATATTAAAAAAAATTAAACATAAACAGGGAAAATTTTACAAGTATACCTCTACATAACATCAAGACTCAAGTTTAGACATTCACATAATACATCAAATTCGAGATTTGATGTTCATAGTTCATATTCAAGTATAGAAGCAATAAAACTTTCATTGTTTTCATTACAAATAACAGCTAAAGGTCTGAAGGATACAAAATGTCTAATAAGAGGTATAGCAGTAAGACTGGGTGACAAATATGAACATGGTTCGGTTAAAGGGGGGTTTATACCCCTTCTTTTTTCTTTTTTGTTTTAGAGATTTTCAAAATTTTACAGCTGTAGGGGCATTCGGCCGTTCCCGAGACATCACACCTCTAGTTAACACATTTTGGGCACGTGTCCCTGATTTTGAGCAGGGTTGGGAGCACCAAGGGGATGTTTCCCTGTTGCCTCCATATTTCAGAAGTAGAAGGGGCGAAGGGATGGTTGAAAGGGGCCACGATGCATCATATAACCTTGTTTGTAGTCCCATATATCCTACAGGACATACTGTCAAAATTCTACCCAGGATATCTAAAAGAGCTTTGACAACATCTTCCTGAGGAAAACTGAATTGCAAAATTTCATTTAATTTCATCGTTTATTTTTTTACCCATGTTTTACCTAATTAATTAGCTTCGGATTGAACAATTTTGACGTCATTAAACGAATAAATTATGACAGTAATCCTGGATATTTTCCCAAAAAAGACACTACGCTATTTTTCCATATGTCCTGAACAAAAGGCACAATATTTAGCAATGGATCTAGGATGATTTAACATAAAAATATTTATATACTTTAAATTTATTAGAAATTAAATTTCAAAAAAATGACAGGGAACTACTCATAAAAAAATGCAAAAATTCATGAGAAGTTCCTTACTCAAACCTCAAACAGTCAACTGTTAGGAATCAATGTAAGGTTTCCACGGGAAAACACTTTCACCAAAATAATCACACCACTAGTCAACAGAGAAACAAATTTTGACCAGGAATTGAAAACCAGCACAAAGATAAGGACTTAAGGATTTAGACAAAACTTTCATCGGAATTAGCATTTAACCTGGCTTTTTTAAAGATTTTTGACACTCGTCAGTAGAGAAACTCCTAGTGACAAATAATCAAAAACCAACAAAAAGATTAGAGTTTTGAAAATGCTTTCATCCAAATCAGTATTTAATCCAGCTAAAGTTACATCACTTATCAACAGACAAACAAATCTCGCCAAAGAGTTAAAAAAAGAAAAAAGAAAGATTAGAGTTTCGATAAAGCTTAGAGTAATGAATATTCCATCAGCTTTTTGTACTTTATTATATCATCAATAGGCAGAGAAATTAATAAATCAATATAAAAATTAGGTTAGAGTTTCATGAAGGAGGGTTCTTTGAGGGGCTTTCAAAATCTATTTTTGAAGAATAGGAGGTTTCATGAAGTCAAAAAAATGTTATTTTTTTTTTTAAAATAGCAGTTCCTACTAGATATTGTCTTACCATCTTAATCTTTTTTCCTGCTATTTGTTAATCATCTGAATTTTATTAATTTTTATTAATTTTTATTTTTATAATTTTTATTTATTTACTCAAGCAAATTGAATATACTATATAACAAAGTTCATGAGACTGTGGGCTTCCATAAATTTGGAAGCTTAAATTTTTAAATCTAGACTGCACCACAAAATTCATGAAACTGTGGACTTCCATAAATTTGAAAGCTTAAATTTTTAAACCTAGACTGCACCACAAAATTCATGAAACCACCCATTTTAAAATAATTCTGAAAGATTCTCAACAGTGTCCACAGAAAATTTTGAGGAAGCCCTTCCATAAGATCCCAGCCTTAGAATTTGGAGAAATCTGCTTTTCTACAAAGCTACATTACTTGTCAGCAGACAAATTATTTTTGAAAAAAATAAAAAATCAACACCACTGTTAGAGTTACTCTCACCAGAGAAACTAATTTCGACAGAGAATTTAAGAAAAACCACATTAATTTAAGATTCCAGGTTGTTCTATCAGTATGGCATATTTGTAGAGCATTCTGGAGTAAGCGGCATATAGCTTTTAATCACCAGAAACCTTAAAACAGAAGAAGGGAAAAACTAGAACTAAAATCATCATGAAGTTTTAAATGTATAATTATATGATTGAATTAAAGCAACTCGAACAATAAGGACAAGTATATAGAAGAAGACAAAAGCTAACCTGCAATTTTGAAATGTAAAAACGACAACACAGAAACGTAAATACTAATTAAAAATCAAATAAAATTACACAAACAATGAGCTCAAAGGTAAAGCAGTAAAAATTCTAACCTGTAAGCCAGTGAAGGCGTGAAGAAACGTAGATGATTTTGACACAAAATGAGGGCGGAATCGTTCGACTGAAACGGCACTATTCACAGTGAAAGCCCGACCAATCGCCAAAGAAGCAAAGCACTCCATCAACGCACTCAAATCAACCCTTGAAACCCTAACACAATGCAAAATCTCACTGATGCACTCTAAATATTCAAGCTTTAAAAATTATTTCTCCAATTACGAGAATTTTTCAGCACTTTTCTCGCGGCAAAATTAAAATCCAACTCTTTCTCTGATTCCACAGGTTTTCACACAGATTCGACTACTTCTTTCGCGATTTGATGCTTTCTCCTTCGATTATGCAGAATAGAAGCTACTGCATAAATCTCTTAAATCTAAGAATCTTTTAGTCACGATTCAATTTTTGAAAGGAGAATGTTGAGAATTTTGCAGCATTAGTTTCATACCCTGAAATTTCTGAGGCATTTCGATTGAACTGCAACTCGTTTGGTAGCTTCGATCAGTCAAAAGGTTGTGAACAAAAAAATCAATTCGGAGAAACTTCTGACACACACAGATATTTTAATTAGCACGCGGAAAATGTAGGTCGCTGCGGAAATTAGCAAAACCGTGGGTGTATTTTCGTGGCAATTGCTCTGCATATCTTTTCGGAGATTCGGATAACTATGCAAATTACGGCTTCCGTGTTCCGCTTTTCAATTTTCAAGATCTACAAAATACATCTTTTGTGAATCGCCTGGTTGCGTGTCATACCCAACTTTATTGGACGTTTATATAAAAGGGATAATCTTGTATTATACTTTGAACTTTCCTTTTATTAGTTTTGGTTTGGTTGATGAAAAGGGTACAAATGGCGTTTTGTGTATATAATTTAACGGTTAATTTGTTTATATTTTGTTTATATTTGTATTTATTTTCAATCAAAATTTATAATTCATTTGTAGTTTTTCAATTTGATGGTGTCAGAATTTTTAAACATCAATGTTTTGAATCCCACTCTATTATCGTGATGTAAGAGAGCAAAGAGTGATTTGAAACATTGATGGTTAAAATTCTCACACAATCGAATCTTGCATACAATATTTGTATTTATTTTGTTTGAACCTTTTATTTATGTATTATACAAGTTGGATAGCCATCTCAAATTAAAAGTGAATAGATATTTGAATTATTAGAAATTTTCTTATTCAATATGAAATGAGACATGAGTCTATTCAATGGCAAATCTAGAATTGAACCTACTTTCATACGATGGTAAGTAGTGTGTGTCTCATTAGCTCCAAAGAAAGTTCCTCAATAGCAACATACAACAAACACTACAAAAAAGTTAAACTTATACTTGTATAATGATTTAGTTGAAATATGTAATTGCAACAATAATCTTAAGTTTTCAAATTTATATTTAGGTTTGTCTGATTTTTAGAAGAAAAATCATAATAAAAATATATTCAATATATTAATTTCAAATATAAGACTAGAATGTAATACAATGTTTAACACTTTTAATGGAGATTTGTAATTCTAATTTTAGAGTCAATTCAATAACATATATTTGTAATAAAAAATTCCTATGAGGATAATTTTCAAACTTATATTAAGCTCAAATATAGTTCTAGATAATGAAACAAGATAAGAAGATTTTTTTATTTTATTTTTTTAAGAAGAAAATAGAACAACCACAACACAAAGTGATACTAGATATGCCTTGATAACACCCCCATAAAGAAAAAACTAGCTTCTAAAATATCAAACCTATTGTATCAATTAGCAACCAATAGTTAAATTAGCTATGAAGGTAGCCACCCAAGATCTAGAGGCCAAATGGAAAGCACAACAAGAGAGATAGAATATGACAATTGTATTCCTATCGATGATGCAATAGAATCCAATATATGTACATAGGAGACCCCTTGGATATATAGACTAAGGTGAGAACATAAGAGTGTATAAGATTAGGACAAGTGTCATAATCTTATGACATGAAACAAGTGATAACCTACCATCCCACCTAAAGTGGAAAAGTGATCACATGATAACATCACTAAAGGTGGATCACCCACTTAAGGTGGAAAAGTGCAACCATGAAAGGTGGATATGATAGTGTGATAAAAGCACTAAAGGTAGAGAAACCACATAAAGTGGAAATGATAACATGATAATGCCACTAAAGTGGAGATGTTGCAATAAACTCTTATGTAATTCCCTAAGTAGGCTTAAGTAAAGTGTAATTAGAACCTAGGTGAGAAATAACCAAAGTAAAATATCTTAACTACACCAACACCCCCCCCCTTAAGTGCAACTTAGGGAGGATGTACACAAAATGTAACAATGTAAGATGGGTCGCAGCTACTAGGCCATGTTAGGTACCCATGAACAAATGCAATCTCCCACAAACTGAGAAAGGAAGAAAACCCAGTGGGAAAAAAAATCCCCCACAAAAGAGAGATGAAATCACAAAAGAACTCTTAAAGAAGAATGAGAAGGACAAAATCTCATGTGAGGAAACCCCCCCCCCCCCCATAAGAGAGAAGAAGAGAGACCAAGTTGTCCCCCTTCAATGTAGAATATGCACCAATGTTAGATGCTCCAAGGTGGATGTAGAAGATGTTCCACGATCGCCAAACACCATTCCTCCCCTTAGGGAGAAACAAAAGCAAAGGTGTGTGAATGATGTCTTCCCAATCCTGAAAGGTAGATGTAGGAAGAAAACTCAAGACCTATGGAGAGTCTAAAATTTGTTCAAGTCTCCCCATGTTGATGTTGAAAGTTGTCCCTTCCATATCAAGTGTACTAGGGCACGCTGTTGAAAAGGACAATCCGAGATCTAGTAAAGATGAATGTAGAACAAGTTCCAAAGACTCAAGTGTCTCCTCTATATATAAAGAGACCTTCTAAATGTTGTACATAAGCATCCACAATCACATCAAACTCGAAAGAATGGTCATGTAGAGAATAAACAAGAGGGTCATAGTGCTCTCTCGCAATAAATGAAGAAGGATCATCTCCATCATAGAGAAGATGAATATCATCAATGATGTCTTTCAAATTTGCAATGTAGGACTCCACAAACAAACTTGTGATGTCTATCAAGTAATCATCCTAATGAACTGTATTTGAAAGACAATGTATATCCTGTTGGACCAAATCACAATAAGCCAAAACTATAGCAACACAAGCATCATCAAGAGCAATAATAGATGTGATATCAATAGGAGGAGATAAAATGCAAGGATCAAGAACTGGATCACATATGAGACTACCCAAGTTCAAGTAACCAAAGTTCTCCGTAATATTGAAATCTACAGTGCTATTAGTGTGATCATCATCAGAAGAATCAAAGTCATCAATGGGAACAAAGTCTAAAAAGGAGTACAACCGAGATGCATGATCCACCACCCTAGTAGCAATGATAGTTGTACTCTCCAAGTCTCTAATGATAACTGAATCACGAGTGAAATCCGCAATCTTCCTTGCTACACCATGAGTGATTTGATAGATGGAAAGAAGATTATTTGTTAGGTTAGGTACATATAAAACATTGTTGAAGGTGCCAACCCCAATATCAATAGATCCATTCCAAATTACATTCATATATGTGTGATTGACCATCAAAATTTGTGACATGTTACAAGGCTCAAATGAAGAGAACATAGACTGTAAAGATGTCATATGATGAGAAACTCCTAAATCGTGACTTGTAGTAGCATAAAGAGCTTATCCTTTACTTGTCTTAAAAGTGTGATTCTTTCCCTCGTCTAATTATGTATCTTTGGAAGAATAAACTAAAGTAGATATTCTAGAAGGCAAACTGATTCTATTCTTCATATGAAGATATTTTAATTCATTAATATCCTTCTCGTAACAATGGTGTTTTTCATGTCCTAACTTCTTGCAATATACACAAGTAAGCTTCTCCTTCTTAGATGATTCCCCCTTAGGAGAGGATGTAGAATCTCTTTGTCAAGGAGAGGAATATTGTGCTCTATCCTTTTGTGGCTTTAGATTTGATTGCTTATGCTTCTTTTTGGAACCTTTCTCATGATTAGCCACCAAAGCATGTGACTTATATGACTTGAGAATACCCATTGTGATCAATTTTGCTTGTTTAAGCATCAACGTGTCAATGAATGAATCAAAGTATGGTGTAGTATAGACACTCCCTATTGTCAACCAATGACTGTGAAAACTAGAAACAAATAATGCATATTTAGAAGGAATATTACCCAACTAATTGAAGACCAATTGTGCATCCTTCTTCTCAATGTCACAATCCTTGAGTTGTGCTCTTAGCTCATTTGCCTTAGTGACATAGTCTTGGATTTTATCAAAATACTTGGTGTTGGAAGAATGTTGCAAATATGTGTTTGAGAGATATCTGAGAGATGCGTTGTCATTGATGTCAACATATTTCTTTGTCTGAGACAGTGATGCAATGAAGTTCAGTGAGTTAGTTTGTTCAACATAGTAAGTATGATGAAGATTAGAGTTTATAGATTAAAGGGTTTGTAGAGAGTTGTCTCTAGTTGACTCAGTTCAAGTTTTAGAGGCCCGCATGGAGATTTGATTGAGTTATGGATATTTGTGTTGTGGCTGATTTTTCAGTTGTCTAGTGGTGACAGAGTGAGTATTTTGATTTGCATTGCTCCGCATTATAATATCTTGTTATGAGGATTTGGAGATATGTTTGAGATATTGGTGTATGTCCTCAATTCGAGTGGCTCATGGTTTGGAGGTCCGCAAGTTATTTTTCAAGGTTGTCACTCATTGTAGTTAGTGTTCTTGAGGTTCGGATGAAGATGTTGGTGATTCTAGTAATTTGTGTTGGTGCAGATGTTGCTATGGTAATTCATGATGCTTGTGGATGTCTTTGGATCATGTGCCTTTTGTTTTGGTGGTCCACATTGATCGTTGAGCTCATAATTGGTGTTTTTCTTTGGTATGTTGGTGTTTTTCATGTTCTTGGTTGAATGGATGATTGTAACATGTTGCAGATGTTCAAAGCGTAATTCTTGGAGGTGTAATGTGTTTGAGGTGAAAGATTTGGGTCCATGCTATGTCTTGACCAACATTGTTTGGTTCGCATGTAATATTGTATTGAGTTTGGTTGTGTTTTTTTAAGTAGGTGGTGAGTGTTGAGTCAACCTTGATAATTTCTCAAGGTTGATGTCATGTATAAATAATTGTAATAATCTTGTATTCAAGCATGGTGTGGTGTGTTATGAGTGTGAGTGTGTATGTGCACTGGATGTACACAACTTTTGAAGGAAAAGAATAAGTATGAAGAAGAAAGTTGTTTTGTGCTTCAATGGAACTAAACTAGGCATTAAGGAGATGTTATTTCCTAGTTCATAATTTTTGGAAGTGATCCCTGATTGTTTGTATAGGCAGTGAGCCTTCTCTGGCCAATGAACCTTTTCTATTTTGAGCAGTGAGCTCTAGGCAATGTGCTTGAATGCATTTGTATTCCCCATTATAATACTTCTAACAGAGAATACCTATATTGTGGATTCATCCCCACCATGGTTTTTCCCACAATAGGGTTTTCCACATAGAAAAATCTTAGTGTTATGTGTGTTTATGATGTGATGTTGATTTATGCTTTCATGTTTAATTATCAAATCTATGAATAACTTGAAGTAGTGTGAGTTTTTATGACAACTGATTCAACCCACCCCCCTCAGTTGTTTGCCCTATTTACATCAATTATTATTAGAGCAGGCTCCTCTGAAAAAGATTAATTACTTGAGGTGACCTGAGACAGCAACTTACAAGAAGGATAGTTCAAGATTTGACGGTACCAACTACTCTCTCTTTGGAAAAATTGCATGGCGTGTCATCTGAGATGCATTGGTGAACCTTACTAGGATATTACTAAAATAAAATATACCATTCCTGCAAATTGTCCTTCAACTCCGGATGAGATCAAAAGTGTTGAAAATAATATTAGGGCTAAGGAAGCATTGTTGAGTGCTCTGACTGACTTTGAGATGAAAAATGTTATGGAATTACAGACTGCTCATGAGATCTAGAAGAAGTTGGAAACCTTGTATGAAGTTGAGAGCTATGTGAAGATTGCCAAGTTGCGGAGCCTAAAGGGAAAATATGAGATGTTGAGGATGAGTGAAGATGAGAACATCACTTCCTACATGCAGAAGGTAAACGAACTTGCATGCAATATTAGATGTGTGGGTGGGAAGTTGGAAGAATCAGAGATTGTTGCCAAAGTGCTCATATCTTTACCTGCACCCTGCAAGCATAAATTTGTTGCTATTGAGAATATCAAAACTGTGACAGAGGTAACCAGGGAGATGTTGATTGGTAAACTTTCAGCCTTTGAGATGAGTGAGTTTGGTGATTCTCTTCCTAAGGTAGAATCTGCATTCAAGGTTATTATTTCTAAAAAGGATAAGCAAAGATATGATCTGAGAGAAATTTCTTCAAGGTGGATGTCCATATATGAGAAGGAGAGGAAATAAATTTAAGATGAAGAGTGGGAGCTTGAGGATCTTGAGGCCCTCATTGCCAAGAGATTACCCAAAGGAGACAGTAAGTATGAAGGAAAATTGCCTCAAATGTTTTTCTTGCAATAAAATGGGTCATTTTGCCTCAAGGTGTCTAAAAAGAGTTCCTAAGTCAAAGCCTAATAGACCTAGATTTTAGAAGAGATGATATTATGTTGCTGATGAAGGTGTGACAGATGATGAATGTGATAAATGAGGTACAAGTGATAATGAATGGGTATTTATTGCTATCAAGGAAGGTGATCCAATGCCTACTGACTCTGCTAGCTACATGAATGTGGAAAGAGCTTTGGCTACACAAGTTGAAGAGAAAGATGAATGGGTGATTGACAGTGGATGCTCTCACCATATGACAACTAATAAGAGTAAGTTTGTGTAAGGAACTTGTAGCCATCTTTATGAAAATTTCTACATAACCCATTTAAGATTTCAATCAAATCAACACATAGAAGTCATATGCAAAGAATAGACAAAATACCCATGAAAATGTGACACGAAATATATCCTGGAAAAACCTAGCCTCCAAAAGAATCATCCACCATGTATTATCAACAATGCATACATTACAATACAACTATGGAAAGCCTTCAAAAACCTAGCCATAACCAAGCACTCCATGTGACCAAGCATGAATCCACACATCCCATGTCATGCTTCCTCCTTCACAAATGCTAACCTGGATAACCCAAACAACTACCCTTGTGGTGCTTTTACAGAGACAAGAAACCACAAAACCACCAAGTGGTATTACAATAAAACCACGTGACAATAAAATATAATATTTTCCTAAGTACCCTTGACCCACATTTAATATTGGGCACTTCATTACAATTACATTCCCCAATATTAAAAAAAATATAATATAATAATACCAATTTGTCAATACAACTCATCAAGTGGTTACAAGAATATTCTAAGGGAATCTTTACATGTTGCACATCCATCTAGGTGCTCCTAGGTGCAACAATACAATATGATATAATATAATTCCATGTCTACCTCACACAAAAATAAAATAATACAACAATGAAACATTATTATGCAAGGTGTACAACACCATTTTCCCAACATTCTCCCACTTGTTGTATACATTGCATAAGGGCAAAGAAGTAATCTATCACACGAACAAGAGACCGATCTCTCCACGCGCATATACCATCATGGAATCCAAGTGCTCCATGTGCTCCATCAAGGTACCTGCAACAAAGTGACCACCATCTCATACATGAATGCTCCCACCCTCTATCATGTCATTGTCACTGAACATGAAAAGATCATCCAAAGAGAAAGCCACACAATCTTTCGCAACAAATGATAAGTCATGCACCAACTGATATCTGAACACAAACACTAATCCAAAGGTATCCAATGTAGAGGTAGTTGTTTACATAGCTAAAATAACACCCACTAACACATCAACTATACATCCCTCTAAGGCATACAAACCAAGTGAATAACATCTTATCAACATATGCAACTTGTAACATGCAACCATAAGCCCCAAGTGCAATACCTGCCATGTATGTACACCAAGTAACTCCCACAGCATAGGTAATGTCAATAT
The DNA here is from genome assembly GCF_030272615.1 of Cryptomeria japonica. Classification (NCBI taxonomy): domain Eukaryota; kingdom Viridiplantae; phylum Streptophyta; class Pinopsida; order Cupressales; family Cupressaceae; genus Cryptomeria; species Cryptomeria japonica. Next base: position 896,015,035 of record NC_081409.1, on the reverse strand, counting down.
CATAAATGAATCCACTAACAACATAACATAGAAGTGTAACCATGTAGCATCAAGAACATCCACATCAATATGAAAATCATGTAAACTGATTACTTGCAAGTACCACTCTCACACCATGTCTCCAACATTCTTCCATGTTCTCCACACCAAAAAAAGAAAGAGATAAAGGAACCTCTATGCCATCTCCCACATGACAACACATGAACATAAAACTAGTGAACACATAGCTCCAAACAATCTCCAGCCAATGTAATGTGAATACGAACATCTAGGAAGATAACTGAAACAAAGAGAGAAACATTGCAAATCAAATCCCATAGTATGTCCTTCTACACACACCTCTGAATGCTAAATGTGTCAAGTATGATCTCCTCCATAGAACCCCACACATGAAAAGTACAACAATACCCAAACATTGTTCAATCTCTTAGAACAAACCAACATAAGTATCATGTAATGCTAACATGGATATAAGCCTCCCATAACCAAGAAGTTCAAACTCATAATAGCCATTCCCAATGAAGGAAATCAACCCACTAAACCATCTCCTAACATCCTCATAATGATATCATACCATCAAACCATATGCACAAGGATATAACCAATGCTATACATCTCTCAAATTAACCCTCCAGAACTAAACATCTCCATATCTATGAAAGATAAACATAAACACAATGCATCTAAAAGGAAACAATGGGCAATACTTCTCAAGTAGTAAACCGTCGAGTAGACCAAGAGTGGGGAATGAGAATGCCCATCAAGTGATCCAAGTCATCATGACTCACACTAAGAACAATATCCTATCAATTATATACCAAGTGAATGTTCCCCGATCTTCAACACATATCTATAATCACAAGAGAATACCAACATCACCTACATCTCAATGTATCCATGAGCACCTGTAACTGATCAATCCGTGCCAAACTCCAAAATGTAACACCGCAATATCATTAGGTATCAAGCAAATGATCATGTACCCAATACAAATAGAACTACCAAGATCAATGTCAAAAGCTCCAATCTTAAGAACCAGGAACATAAACATGACAAAATGATCTAACCATCTCCTCCAAGGAGATAACATGCTCCATATGAATATATCAAATAACTATAACATACCATAACTCTAATGTGCAATCAAGAGTGTACCATGACATAACAACAACCATGATAATATGTCAAATGAAAGCATAAAACCACACCTCAACCAAGGACTCCTTGAGCCCTCAAGATGTCAACATCCTTAAATATCATGAAGATCATATACTCCAAGTGAATATAACATGGTCTCAAGAGAAATGTATCATGCCAAACTATAAATTGGTAATCAAGAGTAAACCATGGCATAACAACATACTCTAAACCAAATATCACCTATAACCATCTCCAATCAACATGAAGATAACCATCTCCTACTAGTGCACCCACAAATATGAAAGACCTGTTGTGCCCTTGTTGCCCAATGGATAGTGCACTAGCCTGCGAACTAGAGATTTTGAGTTCATCTTGTGTCCTTTGCAGTCCTTGTCCCTAGTCAAAGCCAGTTGTTGCCCCATATTTGATATACCCAAAATTTGAACTACAAATTGGTCCCAATGTTGATTGAAGGCCCAAATATGTGTCTATGCGTAATGAGTGAGCACGTGATTCAAGGTTGTTGTCAGTCAAAATATGAAAAATAGATGAATTTTGAAAATTACCAAGAATCATTTTGTGTCATGTGGCCAATTTTTGCTTGAACCCAGTTCATAGTTTATTATATGTTAAACTTTCAAATTTTGATGTCCCTCGCCCAAAAATGATTAAAATCTCTCATCCTAGGTATCGTCATGAGGAATAAATGATAATTTTGTCTCATTTCCCTACCATCAACATGTGTTTCAAATTTGAGAGCCTAAATCCTTACCGTTTGAAAGATATGGTCGTCTTTCCTAAGTTTGAGCATTAAATTTAAAATATTTAAATTAATTTTTAAAAATAATTTAATATTTTAAATTATTTTAATATCGTGGTCATTTGAGGGAAAAATTTGTCTAAAAATGTCATTATTTTCATTTCTCCTTTATTCTCCTTTGTAGTCAATGGTTTCTGGAGGTCAAGATCATAGTCTTTGAAAGAAATGGTTAAGGATGCTCTATTTTCGAGCATTTTTTACCCATATTCATAACCTCAAAAAGAAAAAGATTAAGAATGCTCCAAAACGGAGCATCTCTAACCTTATTTCTTAACCTTGTGTGGACCCATTTTGTCTAAAAAGGTTAGAAATGCTTCATTTTGGAGCATTCTTAACCTTCTTCATAAGAGTTAAAAAGAAAATGCACAAATGAAAAGCAGTCTCATGGCTTTTTGTAAGCGAAGACAATATGATTAATAATGCAAATTTGCAATGCAAGTTTTTCTACCTTCCATTCCATCCATACAAAGTCGAGATCTTATGAATAGGTTATGGACATTCATCAAAGCTTAAAAGGATAGAGGGATTTCATCGATGTTGTAGTTGCAATTGCTTTGGAAGATGTGACTGCCAAACCTGAGAATATCGCCTGCCGTGAGGTTTGATTACAAGATATATATGCTACAATTGGTGGTTGTAAAGCCAAACTCTGTGTAGTTAATGCTTTGTAATGTTGATATGCATGTTGTGGATGTGGGAGGTATGATAAAGAGCATCGACACTATACATCATAATTGTTTGACAGAATGCACAAGCAAATTGTGGAAGTATGGAGGAAGCAGATTGTTAAAGTACAAACAATGCACGTAAACTGTTTGATATAATGCATACATCATATTTTTTTGACAAAATGCACTAAATAAATAACATTTTTCAGTGCATATCGTAAACATTAAAGAAATGATCAATATAGATGTAAGATTGAATTCCATGATATTTCAGCATGAAATTTCAACCAGTTATGGACATTCATCAAAGCATACAAGGGATAGATGAGGTCAGTCAGATGTTGTAGTTGCAGTTGCTCTGGTGACATGAATACAAAATTTGGAATCCTAGCCAAAGTCATGAATTGCTTAGAATCATGTGTTTGTATAGCGGCAAATCATGGAAGCATAACAAAGGTGCAACTGCTCTGGAAGACATGACTACAAATCATAGAGGTATGATAAAGTCATTGCAACTGCTGACTGCAAATCTTGAAGCATGGCAAAGGTTAGAGCTGCTCAGGTAGATAAAATCGTAAATGCATGGTAAAGCTGCAAATTGTTTGACAAAATAATGTGGGGACATGAATGCAAATACATGGAGTTGAACCGATTGACATAAATGCCTCAGAGATGCCACCCCATCGAAGGCAATGATTATAGGGGAGGCATTAAATGCATCTATTAAAAGATGTTAGAAGCTTTCAAGATAATGCAATCGGCAGGTGTATAGGGAAGAATATGGAAATATAGACAATACACGTTGTGGAAGCACAGACAATGCACGTGAACTATTTGATATAATGCTTGCATGATAACTGATCTATAGAAGGCCTCAGATAAATGTCATCTCGCAGCATGCCATGATTGAAGAAATGAATGCAAATCGTGAACTGTTTGTAGCTACAGAATATGGAAGCATAGACAAAGCACATCAAATTGTTTGACAGAATGCCACGTCAAAATGCATGCAAAAGTGGAAGCTTAAACATGACAAGTGAACTGTCTGATAGAATGCTTCAAAGAAGGTATCATCTCATGTAATGCAATGATTGCAGGATATGTACAAAATGGATTTCCTGAAAAAGCTTTTGAATCTTTCAAGCTAATGCAATCGGCAGGTGTAAGGCCGAATTCCACAACCTTTAAATGGGAGATTTGGATCAATGTATGGATGTCCATCAAAACATGAAGATGATAGTTCCGATACTTAAAGATAAGTACAGATGCCAAGCTAATAAGATGAGAGGGGGGGGTGAATCATACAAACTTAATCTTCCATAAAAACATCAGATTCAACCTCGGTAACATATACTTCAATAATATAACCAAAACTGCTAAACATGCAAACTCAAAAGCATATGAACATCATAACACTCATAACACCAGATTTAATGTGGAAACCCAAATAGGGAAAAACCACTGTGGGATTTCGGACCCACTAAGAAATATACTCTTCTAGAGTATGCTCGGTTAAAAGCAAATCCTGTTAAAGATTACAAATACATTGCTAGATGTGACCCGGTTAAGGGATTTCCCTCAGATTTGTTAGGATCTTAACCTTGTTAGAAGTGACCTTGTTAAAGGTTTTTAAACACTCAATCAGAATGTCACCTTGCTAGAGGGTTTTACAAATAAGACTGTTAAGTCCACTCGGTTAAGAGATTTTCTGTCACTTCACAAAATAACAATAATAAAAATCTATCTGCAACTTCACATCTAAAATGCTAAAGCAGATTCTTATTTGCTCAATACAATATAGACATAGAACTAATCTTGTCCATCTGCTGGGATCTATACTCTATTATTCAAAATAGGTCTTCAAGCTTCTGTGCTCAGTAATCACTATGTAGCATCCCTGTGCATACACTTGCCCGCATACATTGTTTATCAACAGTTCCCTATTTATAAACAATTCGCCAACCGCTTAATCTCCTTGATCACATTTCCCATGATCAATCATAGCCATCAGATCTTCAAACTTTGACCAGGTTCAATGTATCCTTCGATCTGAAAACGTTTTACCCTGCCTTGGAACTTGCATACATTTCTTGGAACTTGTGCTAGGGTATTGCGGTTCAATCAAAGCTGTAGATCTTCCTGCCGATTTTCCTTTGCCATAGATTCTTTAACAAACTTCATTCACAGCATACCAATCATTTAATCATAGCCAGCTCATCAGCTTCCTTCATTAAATAATGCTTGTAATCATTTAATGCATTCTGTTACAGCTCGGTTACAACTCAGTAAATACTAAACTTCACTCGGTAGACATTCTGCCTTCATTAACCAATAGCGATAACCTTAGGGTTTACCGACTAGGTTCCTTAGGGTTTACCGACTAGGTTCTTTGCTCGATAACATAGTATAGTATTAGCCTTTCAATCAATAACATATGTAGGATATCAAAACAATCTAGTCATCATGATCTCATCATTGTCTAACTCGGTAATAGTTGCCCATTGAATAACTTATTTCTCCCCTTATTTATCATATTCTTTTTGTGTCTTTTACCGACATCTTTATACTCATCAAATCATACTTCTCAAGATATGGCAACATCATACTGAATTAGAAAATCAATTTCTTGACATCAATGACAAAATAATAATATTAAGACAGTAAACATCCTTAATCAGTTATATCCATAATCATCAACAACCTTCTCAATGCCAACAATATCTTATTGTCTGTTATAATGCCAAATGCCAATAGAAGAACACATAACTTTTGTTTATATTGTAATTGCAACTACCGCATTGGACATGAATGAAATCTGAAAGCAAAGACAAGGCAAGTGAAAGGTTTAACTAATTTCCTCATTAATGCAAGTCATGGCTAATACAGGATGAACGTGACATGATGAACTTTTGACAGAAACTCAAAGAGACTTGTCTTATCATGTATAATGATTGCAAAATGTATACAAAGTGGAGATGTTTAAAAAAAAAAGTTTTAGAAACTATCTAGCAAATTCAAAATGGCAGGTGTAGATTTGAACGCTACAAACTTTTCCAGTTCCTTACGTGGTATGAACATCCACAAAGCATAATAGAATTCAGGATTTTTGTGAGAGGTTATAGCTGGAAATGCTCTCGCAAGCATGCAATCCAAAATGTTGAAACATGACTCGTGCAAAATGCATTTTGTAGTGGAGCTATCAAGATCTTTGAATTAATGAAGGCCTCTCGAACCATTTTGTGTGTGTCTTATTTAGTGGAAGATGGTTGCACGTGCTTCAATCACATGAATAATAATATTCTTTGAAATATGATTGATGGAATCCACAATGTATGAATGCAAAGAATCAATCATGCCATCATGCAAGCCTTCCCATTATGAAAAGATGTGTTATGAAATTAAAGAATGCTTAGCAGATGTAGATGCAATTGGAGAGCATATTCTTGAAGTCAATATATTTGTGGGCAAGTATTTCTTTTAAGTTAATGGTCAAAACATTAATGTGTTGGTATACTACAATAGTTGATACTTTGGGATAATTACAAATGCACATGAAGCAAATCAAGATGGAGGCCACCTCGACAAAATCGACAAATGAATTATTTCTTCAATGTAATGGGTTTCAAATTCTTTTTGTAAAACGTGACTTATGTCACTTATTGTAACCAAAGGTTGGAAAGTTGACTTATTCTATGCATAAAAGTGTAAGTTATTAACTCATTGAAATTTACATAGAAAAGAGTTAGTTATTAACTCGGGATTGAAGTTGGTTATACGGTAGCTATCCTAGGAAGCCTATAAATACAAGGCTATTTATGGGGGGGAAACTCTGCAAAATTTTGTAGAGAAACTAAGTGAGAACTTTTAATGTTCGTACCTTTGTACTAAGGGGTTTTTGAACTTGTATATTTTCAAAAAGAATAATGAAGAATGCATTAAGTTTGTGTGCCTTGAATGTATTCATGAGTTATTGTTACTAATTTATCGTATGTTGAATTAGTAATCCCTTTATGTATTGGTGAAATATATTGATGAAACACATCATTTCATGGTATCTTGACTTGCATATGCTAGTACAACCTATCTCTTCGTATGTCGAGGTTTATCATACTTCTTTCATCATCGTTGCATGGCTAACCTATTTGGCGGTGACCCCTTTTGTAATTGTTATCATTTAGAGAATCCTACTTGGTATTTGTATGACTTCTAGTAGGGTTTATATTATTAATATTGTTTACGTTCTATTTTTTCTCCTTGATGTACTTTCAGGTTAAAAGTACACAAAAATCCTAAATACCCCTATCATACGAGGGAGTTGCCCCTCTCAAACGCAGAGGAAGATTGTGGTTTTACTCCAATCTCTCCAACTGTTGGAACGTTTGTCACTGCTTATCGGGCAAACAGGGTCAGTTTCAGATAAACGACTGCAGTGACAAATTTTTTTACCTACAACCCTGCATACCTAGCCCCATTAGTTTCCTTGTCTTGAAAATATGGGTCCCCTCTCTTTTGTTTTTATAGTTTTTCTTGTTTTAGTTTTTTCCTTTTAAAACCTTGGAACGTCGGAGTCCTGATTTTTTCCTTGCCTGGTTTTGAAGTCCTACCCCGGAACCCCGGCGTTACGAGGTAGGCTTTTGTTTCTTGTTTTGGTTAAGACCCCGAAACCCCGAAGTCCCGAGGTCTTGCCTTGTTATTTTTTCGTTGAAGCCTCAGAATCCTAAAGTCCTGGAACTTCAATTTCTTCATGTTTTGTTTGTTGTTTTGTGAACCTCGGAACCCCAGAACCTCGAAGTGATGGGGTTTACCTAGCCTACTCAACACACCACCTAGTTGGTGTTGCTCAATTCCACCAACTCACCAGGCCTAGTTGTAGTCTAGACCTCCAAGTCCTTCTCAATCTCTTATAGGACTTGATTCTTGTCCTTACTAAGGTGTTTGCTTCCGGTGTTTTGGTTAGGAACCCTATCAATGCACTGTGCTTCTCAGTTGCTCAATTGTGGCTTCTTGGCTTCAAGTTGCCAAAATGACCCCCTATCACTGTAGAATGTTGCAGAGGTGTGGAGGTGTCTACTAACATGTTTTGTATTCCTTTGAGGTCTATTTGTGGCTCACAATAAATAGGTTTCTTACCGATTTCAAAATATTGCCTAGAAAAGGACTAATTAGGCCTCCAAATCCGGTTTTCTAGGGCTTGGGTGAAAACGGTTCAAAGGAACCCCAAATAAGTTTGCATTTTCTTCAAATATTCACCTATCCCTAAAGTATTTTTGTGTTTTTGTTCTCTGGTTTCACCATACAATGAAAGAACCCCAAAATGAGGGTTTTGAAGGGTTTACAAGGCCTTTAGCCAGCAGTGAATGAACAAATTGGGGATTGGGTATTAAAAGGATTTGTCAAAGATTCTCCCTACATGGACAAGTCTGCCCCAACTCCATGAACCCCTCCAAACTCTGAAATGGTGATTTGACACACACCCCTGAACTTAACACTCCATTTTCACCTTATTTCCTCTAACCGGGTTGCTCCTGGACTTGCCTAGAATAAGGTGATAGTCACATCAAAGCTCTTCTCTAGGACTTGAACCTACATATGTACACTATATAGAGGGTTTCCCTTCATGTTCCAACAAGTCATGATGGAAGCACGTGTGGAACTCATGGGGCAACCATATTTACAAGAAAATTGCTATTTACAAGCAAAAACTGGCTGTTTACAAACTTGAGCAAGAAAACACCAAAGAAAAGTATATACAAGACTTAAAATTGAACCAAAAATACAATAGCACATAGGAGTAACTCAATCCATTTCTGGATCAATGGATTCAATCCATATTCTATTGCAAAATGATTGAAAACAAGCCAAAATGCTGCCAACAAGACTGAAAATGAGTAGTTTCAGTTGTTGAACTTACATCACACACTTCTCTAACCTTGGTAAATGTGAAAGAGAGGGTTTATATATATTTCTAATGTGTGGAGGCCTCCTAGGGTGTTGAACAATCCTTAACTCCACCGCTAACCAATTCATGACAAAAGTTGTCATGACAACTTTTTGCAACTTTGCACTTTTGCACGTTTTGGTCTCTCCAACCTATAAGACCTATTCCAAGTCATCACATATGAATTCTTAAACATGTATAAGACCTATTTAACCCTCTCTAATGCGTTTACCAAGTTTTGACACTTTTGACCAACTAAAGGCCAATTTACCTACTCAAACTCACTATTTACACAAAAATACAAACCTAAGTAGAATGAACTCAACCTAGGCCTACATTGACACAAAATAATCGCACTTGGATCCTCTTGGAGTAATTATTCACTATTGACTTTGGCTAAGGTCAGTACAAGCCAAAATTGTAAACACCAAATTGCATAAGTCTTAGGTGCTCTTGCACCATTCTCCCAAACAAAAGAAGTTCAAGTAACCTCTTTGGGGATCAAATTCTGATTAATCCCATGCTTGTTAAACTCTGACTCAAGTATCCATGTAGCTTCATCATCATCCAAACCCTGCCATTTGATTAAGTCCTCCCAATAGACTTGATGCCTTGTCTTCTTGGTGATCCTTGCACTCAACACCTTCTCGGCCTTTGGATTTGGTTTGGCTGGTAACTGAAGGTTGTTCACATCAACTGAAACCTCTGAGTGACTGTAATCTAAACCTTGAACTAGTCCCTTGTATGCAGCTAAGTCTGCTATATTGAAAACTGGTGACAAGCATATGTCACTAGGTAGATCCACCTTGTATGCATTTTCTCCATACTTGGATAGAATGGCACATGGACCTATCCTTCTCATTTGTAACTTGTTAGGCACTCCTTGTTGTATCCTTTCTTTTTTGAGGTGCACCATGACAAGATCTCCCACTTGAAATTGTAGATTTTTCCTCTTTTCATCCACTTTTTGCTTGAGTTTGCTTGTGTTCTCTATTAATGCTTGCTTGACTAATTCATGGACCTCCTTCATTGATTGAGCAAAGTCCTCTGCATATCCACTTCTTGTTGTTGCACTACCTAAGTCTCTCAACTCCAAAATGCCTCTTGGGTGCACTCCATAGACTACCTCAAAAGGGCTCTTGCTAGTAGTCCTATTTGTGGTATCATTGTATGCATATTCAGCTTGTGAGAGTACTTGATCCCATGTCTGACCATATTCCTTAGTAAGGCACCTTAATAAGTTTCCCAAGCTCCTATTCACCACTTCGGTCTACCCATCTGTTTGAGGATGGTAGGTTGATCCCAAAGGGAGGTTGGTGCCAAGCTTCTACCATAGTGTCTTCCAAAAATGACTCATAAACTTTGAGTCCCTGTCTGAAACAATGCTCATGGGTAAACCATGTATCCTCACTACCTCTTTGAAGAACAATTGAGCAATTTGGCATGCATTATGAGTAGTCTTGCAAGGCACAAAGTGAGCCATTTTGCTAACTCTGTCCATAATCACATAAATGTTGTCATATCCATGTTTTGTCCTTGGTAAACCTACTACAAATTCCATGCTAATGCATTCCTAAGGTCTATTTGGTATGGGAAGAGGTTGGTATAAACCAACATTTGTTGAAGTACCTTTGGCCTTTTGGCAAACTATGCAAGTCTCCACATACTTCTTCACATATTGATTTATCCTTGGCCAATAATAGTATCGTTGAACCAAATATTGAGTCTTATTGACTCCAAAATGTCCACTAAGGCTACCATTATGCTTCTCTTGTATGATATTTTCCCTCTTTAAGCCTCTAGGCACACAAAGCTGCCCACCTCTAAACAAGAGTCCATTTTGCAAAGTAAAATCAGAATACTCACTATGGAAGTGATTTTGGTACTCCTTACACACCTTGTAGGCACTTGAGAAGTCTTCATCCTCTAGGTACAAGTCTCTAAAACTGTCCACACCTATGCTTCTCAATTGGATTTCTTGGACTATCAAAAGTCTTCTACTCAATGCATCTGCTACCCAGTTTAGCTGCCCTTTCTTGTGCTTGATGGTGAATGTATAGGCCTGCATATACTCCACCCATTTCATGTGTTTATGACTAAGTTTATCTTTTGAATTCAAAAAACTCAATGCTTGGTTATCCGTATAGATTACAAATTCTTTAGGGAGAAGGTAGTGTCTCCATTTCCTCAATGCTTGCACTAAAGCATACAACTCAAGATCATATGAAGAGTATTTCTTCTTGGCATCACTCACTATGGAAAGCAAATGGTCTTTCTTCTTGGCTTAGGACAATGCCTACAGCAACATTGCTTGTATCACATTCTACAATAAAAAGTTTCTCAAAACTAGGCAACACTAGTACCGGTTGAGTAGCTATCTTCTCCTTTAAGGTTTCAAAACCTTTGTTTGCTGCCTCATTCCATTGAAATTTTGCTTTCATTCCACCTTTAATGGTGTCTAACATGGGTGCACATATAGCGTTGAACTACCTAATGAACTTCCTGTAGTACTGAGCTAGTCCATGGAAGCTTCTCACCTCTGTTGCTGACTTAGGAGTAGGCCAATTTACAATGGCTTAAACCTTGCTTAGATCCATCTTGAGGTTTCCTTGAGACAACACAAACCCAAGGTAAACCAACTCCTTCTTGACAAACTCACACTTATCCAAATTCATGGTTAGCTTTTCATCATACAATCTTTGTAATACATCTTGCAGATGATTAATGTGTTCTGCCCTATCTTTACTGAAAATGAGAATATCATCAAGATATACTACCATAAATTTACCTATGAAGTCCTTCATCACCTCATTCATGAGTCTCATGAAGGTGCTTGGAGCATTGGATAAGCCAAATGGCATTACAAGCCACTCATAAAAACCCTCAGTAGTCTTGAATGCAGTTTTACATTCATCACCCTCCTTAATCCTAATTTGATGATAGCCACTCTTAAGGTCAATCTTGGTAAAGTACTTGGCTTCCCCTAAACAATCCATTAGGTCTTCTATTCTAGAAATAGGGAACCTATATCTGACGGTGATCCTATTTATGGCTCTAGAATTAGTACACAATCTCCAAGTACCACCTTTTTTTGGTGTAAACACGGTAGGGATGGTACAAGGGCTAATACTCTTCCTAATTAGGCCTTGGTCTAAGATTTCTTGGATTTGCTTAGCTATTTCACGTTTTGTTGAGGAGTCATTTTATAGGCTGTCTTATTAGGCAAGGATGCTCCGGGAATGAAGTCTATTTGATGGCTTATGGTTCTTTTAGGAGGTAAGGTGGTTGGTTGTCCTTCACTTACTATGCCTTCGAATTTCTTCAACAAATCTTGCACCTCTAATGGTAAATCTTGCTTCTCTTTCTTGTCTTCTTCTTTGGGCTTCATCACAAGTGCAAACCCTATACCTTCACATTTCTCAAGTGTCTTTAAGAACTATTTTTTACTCACCAAAAGAACATTAGGTCTTGTTGCCCTTTTTTCACCTTCCTCAAGGATAGACTGAATCTTGAATGTGACTCCATCTTTCTTCAATGAGTATGCATTCTTGGCTCCATCATGGATAGCTTGTCTATCAAATTTCCATGGTCTCCCTAGTAGAAGATGGCATGCATCCATGGGTAGGACATCACATAACACCTTGTCCTTATACCTTCCAATGGTAAAATCCACCCATGCTTGCTCATTAACTAGGACATGTTGGCCTTTGTTCAACCAAGTGACTCTATAGGGATTGTTGTGAGGTATCCTTTGCAATTTGAGCTTACTCATTGCCTCTTCTGATACAATATTGTCTGTAGACCCTGAATCTATGATCACCTTGCATACTTTATCCAAAATCTTGCATTTGATCCTAAATAAGGACCTTCTTTGGCTACGCTCTTCTCTAACCGATTCTTTGATCAAAGTTCTCCTTATCATCAAGTTGCCACCTACTTCTGACTCTAAGGCAACCTCTAAAGTTTTGTTGCTTGAAGATTCTTCTTGAAGATAGTTCACTCTTCTTTCACTACCTTGTGATGATGACCCCTTCTCTAGACACCTATATGTTGGATGGCCAAGTTGGTTACAATGGTAACACTTCATAGTTGCAAAATATGAGGAATCTCTACCTTGTCCACTAGATCTTCCTTTGGAACCACTGTTTTATCCCCTTCCTCCATTGAATCCTCCTTTACTACTACCACTATCTTGTTGCTCAGTGAGTTTAGACTCTCCTTGTGTTCTTTGTTTAGAACTTCTTCCTCCAAAGCCTCCTCTATGGCCTCTATTGTCTTTTCCTCTACCTTTGCCCCTATTGTTTCTTTAGTCATGTCTTCTTTTTAGTTTATCCTCCACCTTAAGGGCAAGTTGAAAGGTTTGATGGACTAGTTTTGGGCTCATTAGACTGATTTATTCTTGGATATTCCACCATAGACCATTTAGGTATCTAGCTACCTTGAGACTCTCTTCTTCCACCGCATGAGATCTAAGGCTAAGTTTGTGAAACTCCTCCGTGTAGCTACTGACATCAAGATCCTTTTGTCTTAAGTTTCGCCTCTTCCTATGAATTTGCACTTCATAGTTATCAGGGAGATAGACTTCTTTGATTTTGACTAACATCCCTTTCCAAGAAGAGATGGGTGCTTTGCCCATTTTCTTCCTCTCATCTTGTACAAATTGCCACCATGTGAGAGCAACTCCTCTCATCCTGGACTTGGCTACCCTAACTCTCTGAGCTTCAGTTATGCCTTCACATTCAAAATGGTTCTCCATACCTTCTATCCATTCTAGGACCACTTCTGCCTCCATCTTACCAGTGAACAATGGAAATCCTTCTAGTGATTTACCACTCAAGGCTTTCAACACCTTCAAGAAAGGTTCTTGATCTAGGACAGGATCTGGTTCAGGCACCTTGTCTATCTTTAACACTTCTTTACCCTTCCCTTCTGCTCCTTCAACCTTTACTAGCACTTCATTAGCCATGGTTTCAATTGCACCAAGCTTACTCTCCAATTCAATTAACTTCTCTTTCAGGAACCTATTCTCTTCCTCCTGATCATCCACTTTCCTTGCCAACTCTACATTGGTCACCAAGTTGTTGTCTCCTACTGATTCCACTGAGGACATCAACTCTTCTAGCCCAAATCTTATAGGCTCTGATACCAATTTGATGGGGTTTACCTAGCCTGCTCAATTCCACCAACTCACCAGGCCTAGTTGCACTCTAGACCTCCAATTCCTTCTCAATCTCTTCTAGGGATTTATTCTTTTCCTTACTAAGGTGTTTGCTTCCGGTGTTTTGGTTAGGAACCCTATCAATGCATTGTGCTTCTCAGTTGCTCAATTGTGGCTTCTTGGCTTCAAGTTGCCAAAATGACCTCCTATCATTGTAAGATGTTGCAGAGGTGTGGAGGTGTCTACTAACATATTTTGTATGCATTTGAGGTCCATTTGTGGCTCACAATCAATTGGTTTCTTGCTGATTTTAAAATATTGCCTAGAAAAGGGCTACAAGGAATTAGGCCTCCAAATCCAGTTTTCTAGGGCTTGGGTGAGGGTGAAAACGGTTCAAGGGACTTCCAAATAAGTTTGCATTTTCTTCAAATATTCACCTATACCTAAAGTATTTTTGTGGTTTTGGCCTCTGGTTTCACCATACAATGAAAGAACCCCAAAATGAGGGTTTTGAAGGGTTTACAAGGCCTTTAACCGGTAGTGAATGAATAGATTGGGGTTTTGGTAATAAAAATCTTTTTCAAAGCTTCTCCCTACATGGACAAGTCTTCCCCAACTCTATGAACCCCTCCAAACTCTGAAATAGGGATTTGACACACACCCCTACACCTAACACTCCATTTTCACCTTATTTCCTCTAACCGGGTTGCTCCTGGACTCGCCTAGAATAAAGTGGCAGTCACATCAAAGCTCTTCTCCAACACTTGAACCTACATGTGTACACTATACATAGGGTTTCCCTTCATTTTCCAACAAGTCGTGATGGCAGCACGTGTGGAACTCATGGGGCAACCATATTTACAAGAAAATTGCTATTTACAAGCCAAAATTGGCTGTTTACAAACTTGAGCAAGAAAACACCAAAGAACAGTATATACAAGACTTAAAATTGAACCAACAAAATAATAACACACAAGAGTAACTCAATCCATTTCTGGATCAATGGATTCAATCCATGTTCTATTGCAAAATGATTGAAAACAAGCAAAAATGCTCCCAACAAGACTGAAAATGAGTAGTTTCAGTTGTTGAACTTACATCACACTTCTCTAACCTTGTTAAATGTGCAAGAGAGGGTTTATATATATTTTCCATTTGTGGAGGCCTCCTAGGGCGTTCAACAATCCCTAACTCCACCCTAACCAATTCAGGACAAAAGTTGTCATGACAACTTTCAAAAGTTGTCATGACAACTTTTTGCAACTTTGTACTTTTGCATGTTTTGGTCTCTCCAACCTATAAGACCTATTCCAAGTCATCACATATGACTTATTAAACATGTCTAAGACCTATTTAACCCTCTCTAATGCTTTTACCAATTTTTGACACTTTTGACCAACTAAAGGTCAATTTACCTACTCAAACTCACTATTCACACAAAAATGCAAACCGAAGTAGAATGAACTCAACCTAGGCCTACATTGGCACAAAATACTCACACTTGGACCCTTCTGGAGTCCTTATTCACTAATGACTTGGCTAAGGTCAGTACAAGCCAAATTTGTAACCACCAAATTGCCTAAGTCCTAGGTTCTCCTGCACCACGGAGTCCCGAGGTGTTTTATCTTTTTACCTCGAAACCCCGAAGACCGAGGTGTTTTCTATTTTTACCTCGAAACCGTGGAGTCCTAAGGTGTCTTGCTTCTTTTTTTGTTTTTACCTCAGAACCCCGGAGTCCTGAGGTGTGTTCTTGTTTTGTTTTTGTTTTCACCCCAGAACCTCGGAGTGGTGCAGAGCACATTCCATTACACATCTATTTTCAAGCACATGGTGATGTCTACAAGTTCATTTGTGATTTAATAATGGTTTGGATCAATGATCACCCTTGATGTAATTTAATGCTTATTTGTATGGTCAATAATCTCTTAGGTGAGCATATAAACCTAGAGGTCTATTAGGCCATGAAGGCTTGGAATTTGGATTTTCAATGTTAGTATGTCTAGGATGTTGTCTTAGGTGTTTGGAGTCTAAAAATGACAAATAATGACCTTGGATGTGTTTCCATAAGGTCTAGGTGGTTAACAACCGATATTATCCTAAGTTGCAAAATGTTGCATTTGTTGTCAAGCAACTTTTCAAAGTTGTCGGCAGGATGCCAACTACTTTTCCAATGGTCCTAACTATTCAAAAGTTGGTTATGGATGTTGGAAAAGGTTTATATATGCTTGGACAACCATAGGAAGAAAGAGTCAAAAGTTTTGTAAAGTTTGGTGGATAAAGTGAATAGAACAAGTTTGATTTCACCATAATAGTAATATTTTTTCGTACTATCCGTACAGAGCGTGAGATCTACTGATGAATTTTTTATTTGATTAGAAAGAGCCCTAAAACACCCTTCCAATGAATTTGGTCTGACCTCTTGAAGTAAATTTTAGTGGAAGTTATAAGCATTTTATCCTCTGTAGGTCTGAAACCCTCCATTTTCAAGGGTTACAATATAAATAAGACGCTAACTTGCCATCTACTCATTAGGATCCAATGGCCATGGGTAGAATGCAAGTTAGGGGCATGTATTTTGAGATTCCAGAGGGGCGAGGTCAGAGGAGCTGGTTGGTACATTACCACCAAGCCCTAGTCTAAACCGGTTGAGGGTTTAGATTAGATTAGATGAGTTTCATTGAGCATACAATGAACAATGATGAGATGATGAGTTGAATTGATGGAATTGGAGTATTTGAACATAGAAGAAACTTCCTGAAGAGTTGGAATCTTCATGTGATCCCATTCTTGCATACCTCCTTTGTAAAACTAGTCTAACCTGATTAATTAGGCCTATGACCCAAGTAGGTGTTGAAGAGTGCAAGAATAGAGTGGAATTCCAATCTTTTGGAATCTAATAGTAATCCCAAAAGGGTGTCTGAAACCTAATTTTTTTTAGGGTGCTCTTTGGTATGATCTAGAGAAAAATCCAAAAGGACAGTGAAATAGGACTACTAATCGGTATGCCTATATCGATAAACCCGTGTCAGTAGATCTGTGTTGATAGGCTTGTTTAAGCCTCAAAAGCCAATATTTGCTTTGTGCTTCAAAATAGCATTGTGGAAGATCTTGATAGGTCTTAGGAAGTGTGTAGAAGTGTTGTGTCATCCTTGGTTAGGGGTAAGAGTCTAATTTTACAGTTGAGGTGTGAATTGTAGTCTTGAGGGAGACTCAAGGTAAAGAAGACCAAGGTGTGTAGGTGGGTTTATTACCCTACTGCTGCCAACATCTGCATCAGGGAGTCCTAAGGTGTATTGTTGTTTTTCTTGTTTTCCATCTTGGAAATCCAGAACCCCGGACTTTCGAGGTCGTGTTTAAGGCGACCATACGGACAAAATATATCGAGGGGTATAAATAGAGGAAATGAACCTTTTTGAGCTCATTTGTGCATTCAAGTTTTCTATCCTCCCAGCTCTTCCTCCTAACTTTGTGCCTTCGTGTTGTTGAGCTTTTGTGGGTTTTGAGATTTTGTGGGTTTTCTTCCCCATTTTGTTTTCTTGTTTATATTTTCTAGTTTTTTAGCTTAGATTATCCTTTCTTATTTTTCATTTTTTTTATGTTTTCGTATTTCTCGTGTTCCCTAGAGTTTTTGCCACCCCGAAGTTCTGAGCTTCACAGTCCTAACAACCCCAGAACCTTGGAGTCTCGAGGATGTTCCTCTTTGGTCACACCTTAACCCTGGAACTTTGGATTCCTGGAGTTCCGGACATCCCTTTTTGATGAACTACCCCCAACCTCGGAACCTCGGAACCCTGAAGTTCTGAAGCTCTTGATCCCTTTTGGCCATGATGTTCATTTCGGAACCCCAGAGTTCTAGATCGTCTTTTCGGCCTTCACTTAAATTAGCTTGGGACTTTGAAACCCTGAAGTCCTGAATGAGCCATGCTACCTAGTCCATCTCGAAACCTCAAAGTTCTGAGCTTTATTGTTTTAAACTTGTCCTGACCCTGGAACACCAAAACCCTAGAGTTCCGAACTCTATCATTTTGTCCAACCCAGAACCTCGGAGTTTTGGGCCATGTTGTTTTAGCTTATCTTGACCTCGAAACCCCAAATCCCCGGAGTTTAGAAGTTAATTATTTTTAAGGAGTTACTCACCTTAGAACCCCGGAGTCCCGAAATGGGTGATATAATTGATATTTTGAGTATATGATCAGTTAAATTTTGGAACTTTCTTGCAGATCAAAGCAATTAAATGGACCCAACCTCTAGCAAGAGAGTCAAGGAATTGGACAAACTGTCCACAACCATGAAATGCCATTACCAAGGACAAATTTATGCTTTCAAGCTAGATGATCAAATTAAATGGGTGACTGGCTCTAAGGTGAGGCACATTGAGTTAGAAGATATCATAATACAAATGGATAAACCAAGGCTAGAGGTTCCTTATAGGAGAATCAAGAGGTCGGGGTTAGTAGAAGCAACTATTTTTCCTCAATTTGTCCAAGCCCCATAATTCATTATGACCGTGGCACAATTTTATAACACTGATACTAGAAAGTGCAAGGATGATGAAGGAAGGACAATAATAGACTTGTCGGCGAATATGCTAGGATTTGTATTTGGCATCCCATCAAAGGAAGAAGTGCTCTTAACTACTAAGGAAGAAGGTGCTCAAATATGAAGAAATGATATTGCTTCATGCAAAAGGCACATGAATGAAAATTGGTTAGAGGAGGAGAGGAAGACAAGACTAAAGACCACTTATATTCTAAGGGCTGATTTCAAGGAGCCACAACGTGACCTAATCATCATGTTGAGCAAGGCCTTCGACAAGACAGATTGTCACCATTTCCACCCTTGGATGTTCCAATATATGACAACTATTCTCATTGGAAAATGATACTTTGATTGGGACCAAATATTATCAGACAACATACATAGGCAATTGACTGTGGTACACAAAACAAATAAATTATTCTTTACCTCGTAGGTTATCTAGGTAGTTGCCCGAGCAGGAAAATTTCCAGGGTTACAAACAGAGGGCCAACGTGGTGATGAGGAACGACAAATGAAGGTGTGGGAGTACTACACTCAACTCCCTCTGGGTGACGCAAAGACATATGTTAAAAGAATAAATGATGCCTTCCTTTTCCCTGTCATTATCAAACTCACAGGTGACACAGACTACAAAATAAGTCCAGAAGCGATGGCAATAATCAGGGAATGGGCATGTTGGTTCAATGTTCCACACATATCAAAGGCAGTGGATTCACATGGAACCCCATGTTGCTGCCTCGATACCGTAATGACATAATAATACTCTTAGAATATGTCAGGCAGATGGTTGGGCCACAATCATTATTATCTTCAAAACATAAGACAGATATTGATTTCTCTGTTTCAATTGGTTACTTTTCTTGTTCTAAAATCCAAGTAGCTAAGTCGGCTGAGTAGGAGCTCCAAGATTTACATTTAAAAGAATTTAGTTATGCTCAAGAATACTATGACCCATATGGAAAGTTGAAGCAACTAATGCCAAAAGCATATGATGAGCATCAACCAAGTTTGGAGGATTTTTGGGTCAACCTCCAAGACAATTTTGAGGTTACAAAGAAGAGTTATTCTAGGCTCTCAATTCCACAAATAAGAGATTTTGAGATAGAAACCAATCTCCCTAAAGAATTGAGGGATGATGATGAATTGTTAGATCCAACATATAAGGAACAAGGAATTGATGAAAAGCCCATTTCTCCAATCAGATGGTTAGATCAGGAAGTGGTAAATATAGATATAGTAACTCAAACAATTATAGAGAGAACTACAATGGTTGGATTTAAGGATTAGGCCAAGTGCTTCAAAGGGGAAGCAAAAGGAATCAACCTTCGGGAATCCTCAGTCAAGGGCTCATAAAGAGTATGCCCGCAAGACAAAGTCTAGTTCTAGAAAGAACACATCCACAGACCCAGATCAAGTTGCCCGTCCTGAGAAAACTACTGAGGAACATCTAGGAAAAGTCAAGGAGCAGATGGGAAAGGTCATGTTGTTGAAAAATACCACAAATTTTGGAATAAGGGAGGGGTTAGGAGCCATCCCACTGGCAAAGGTACATCCTTTCAGAATGGAAATTGGGCAAACACTGGGAGAAGGCACTCAGAAGGAAGATAAACAAGAAAAGGCCAATGAAGAAACATCTACACTTGCTCAACCCCCTCTTGATACAACAACGCAAGTCTCTGCACCAACTCATACTTTTGCTACAACATCAACGCCCTTACCTCCGCTAATACAAGTGTTAACTCCTATAATAAAAAAGGTCACAATTCATAACCTTGAGTCGGATTCGGATCAAGGAGATGAGTAGCCTGCGGTGCAACCAATGCAAAGAAAGACTGAGAAGAAATAAAAGAAGTCTATTAGGCTGAGGAAATAGGTGTCGGTGGTTCCCATGGACTTTGATAAAAATGACTTGTCAGAGAAGCCGTCGGTTGAGGAAGAAAAGGAACTAAATGACTCCAAAGATGAACAAGGTGAAAGATTGATCTTAACTCCAAAAGACCAAGAGGATTTATTAAAATAAATAGTTGTTGAAGAAGGGATGGAAGAAACAAATAAAGTTGATAAAGAGTTTGAAGAAGAAATAAGTGATAAGTTAGAAGAGTTGCATAGACAACAGTAGTTAATCGCTCTTCAAACCAGCCAGGTTCAACCGAGGATATCAACCCAAGATATTCAAATCCCGAAGCAAGAAGAAGAGGGAAAGGATGAAGAAGAAGAGAAGTCAAAGGTACACATGGTTACTGTAAAGCGGAAAATCGCGGTCGAACCCTAGTTGTTCTCCCCTCTTCTGACTCCGAGGAGAGAGAAGGGAGGTTCGCTAGGATTCGATGGGTTTTCACTTAGGGGGAAGACTTTACATTCAAAAGAGGGGTTGAAACTCATAAGATTCAATCCTACACAATGTAAGATTGGATGCTAAATGAATTTCAAGGGTTAGGAAAATAAGGCTACCCTCTTTTGTAAAGAATGTGCATAGAAGAATTAAGCTAAGCATGCATAGAAAGTCATAAAGATTCGCTTATAAACTGAGTTTAGGTTATAGGATGAAGCTGCGGACCTGGAATTAGCAGTAAAATGTCGATACGGCGTTGTCCTGCAAATTTGAGCAAAAGTTGTCGGGACGATGGCGCCTGGCGCCACGGTCCTCCGAAAAATCCGTCAAACGAAGGGGGATCGGTTCGTCTCTGCACAAGGATTCCAGATCTTCAATCTCAGCCGCGTACCTGCAACCTTGTTCTAAGGATGTTGGTATCCTTATGTGCGAAGGTTTAGATGTTGTATGTTGTATGTTGTATGTTGTATGTTGTATGTAGCATGTAGTAAGTGATCTCCTCTTCAATGGTTGAATCCTTGTCTTGAATGCAACACTTAGCCTTGAATGGAGACTTAGAAGGAATGCTTGAATGCTTGAATGCTTGAATCTTGCTTTCTGCCTTTTTTCCATCTACTTTCCATCCATCCAAATGAGAGAAGAAAATGTAGTTTATATACTTGTCAATTAGGGCTGATAGACTGATTTTCCCGACCTTAGGCCGACCAGGGAAGTATATTTCCAAATTGCAATCAAAAAGACCCGATATCACTTAGGAGACCGGGCCCAAAATAGGACCCAGGGACCAGGGCGCTGGGCGCCCTGGTCCTGAGGGACCAGGGCGCTGGGCGCTCTGGTCCCACCTCCGGGACAGCGGGGTGCAAGGAGGTTCAGGCCAATGGTGCTTGAAAAATGCAGTTTTTGGTGTCGTGAGCAAGTTTTGGGGTCTCCATTCAGGTTGTGTGTTGCGTCGCCATCGTGAAGACTAAAATGC
Source organism: Cryptomeria japonica (assembly GCF_030272615.1). Classification (NCBI taxonomy): domain Eukaryota; kingdom Viridiplantae; phylum Streptophyta; class Pinopsida; order Cupressales; family Cupressaceae; genus Cryptomeria; species Cryptomeria japonica. Next base: position 895,993,467 of record NC_081409.1, on the reverse strand, counting down.
AGTCGAAATTGCAAGTGTCGCAATTTTAGGACGCTACATTTAGCCCCCACTTTAGCGGGAGTATGTATGCTCATACTTCCGGTAAAGTACAAGGAAACAACATTGAAAGACTTTTCACCATGTCAAGGAGGCAAGACACACCAAGCCCCCAGTGGACTAAGGATCTTACGACTTCGATTGACAAAGTAAAAGGGAAGATCACGAGGGAGAACCATGACTGTCAGTAGTAAGGTTCCCTCACTATGAGTCATGTAAGAGAAATACCGAAAATTTTCAAGGCAAAGCTAAGTTCTCCAAGAAATTTTCAAGTATCGTGAAGGGATAGTCAGGGTGTATGCCCCCCTACGTTAAAGCGATCGCACGCGCCTCAACGGGGGTGATTGTTTTAACGTAGTGATACACATACGAAATGAGAAAGGAAAGGAGCGCGTTATCGCAAGGATTTAGCCCCCAAGTGTGAGATAAACCCAAGGATAATAGACACAAAACACAAAGCACGAGGTGACTTCGCTTTCCTCGGGGTCAGTATGCTGTATGATAATTCATGTATATCATATGTATGTATGCATAATTGTTCTTCATTCCCCAATCAAGGAAGGTCACCTAGAAGAAGGGAACACATGTGTCTTTTGAGTCAACATGAGAGAGACCAAAGAGATCTCAATGCTTTGCATCGTCCTCAAGTAGACAACACTAAGGATGACAAATAGAAGAATGAGAATAACATATAGAAGAAGTAATAAAAGGGAGGGGGAGAGAATCTGCCATGCTAATGTAACTAGTCTAGCATGTCATCTACCCCCCGATCTTGCTAATCAATGTTTCGGGAAGGCAGGGAACACGCTAGAGGAGGAACATCCAACACAGCAGATGGAGCTATCACAAGGTCCAAACAAGGGCTATGTTCATGTTCCAAGCCACGTTGTTCTTGTCTAGGAGCTAGGATAAGTGCTTTAGAAAATTCATTAGATAAATGGTTGTCAACATCAACAAGTTCATATTCACTATCAGAAGCAAGAGGAGTAACATTTTCATCATGAATAACATTTTCATCTATATCAGCATCAAGATTTATAAAAATAGGATCTTTAACTCGCACAGGATCAAGACCATCATGCATCTTATGTTTAGGAGATTTAGGCTCAATATCCGACTGAGGAGAAAATTAAATAATGATTGTTGAAGGTGTTTTTGGAGATTGTAAATTTTGAGAAGCGGTTGCTTGAGCCCTAAGACGACGTTTTCGTCGGCGTTCGCGTGCAGAACGATTACGTCTAGTCTTAGTAGGAAGTGGAGAAGATTGAGGAGGAGGAATGTTCTCATCCTTAGCACTTGGGTGTTTAGGTTGTAGTCTCTTAGGCTGGATAATAGGAGAAGAAGAAGGTCTCTTTTCTCTATAAAAGGCAGGAGGAGGAACAGCTCCATATAAAGGAGGAATTTTTGGTTTAGGGAGAAGACCAAGTCCATCATGACGAGGAGGTATAGGTCTACTCTTAGAATATTTATCAGGCATAGACATAGTCACATCCATGGGGATGGGTTGGGAATCTTCTTGAGGAAAGACATTAGTTTTATCTTTCAAAGGAAGAACTTCCTTCTCAAGAATGATAGGAATATCAAGTTTAGGTGTTCTAGGTTCACTTAGAGATAGGATCATATCTGTTTTCCACTTTTGATAAGATTTGAAAAGATGATCACTTCGCGGAGGAAGAGATTGGAATTGTTTAGGCCAAAAGTAATCAATAGGAACGCTAGAAGTTCTTTCAGCTGGTTTAAAGAGACTATGATTGACAGTAACAACTTCACCATTATGGGGAAATTTCAAACACTTATGTATAGGAGAAGCAATAGCCTTCATGGAAGATAGCCAAGGATAGCCAAGCTTCACACGAAATTGTTCAGAAGAAGGAATAATAGCAAAGTTCACATCAAGAGATTTATTATGGACCTCAATAGGCAATGTAATAGAACCAATTGCAAGAGAAGAAAATGCATCAAATAGTTTCACAATCACATCTATTTTGTCATAGATCACTTGATTCAATTGCAAAGTAAAAAGAAATTCTTCAGTAATAACATTAACCATGCACGAAGGATCAATAAGCACTCCACGGCAAGGTGTATTCTTGACTTTTGCAACTATGTATAAAGGACCATCAGGTGCTCTAATGGTTTCACTAGAATCAAATGTGATGGAAGGTTCTTTAGGGATTTCTTGCTGCTCTACAAAGTTAATCACATTCGGAGTCATAGACACAAGACCATCAGATGAAAGAGAGGAATCATTAGCCTCAATTGAATTAGAGGTATGAGAAGCCAATGGATCAGTGAAAATCTGAAGATTTTGGTTAGGAGGAGCTACAGATGTGTTGCCTTTATCATTCACTCCAGAAACAGAAATAGTATTATTATCAATCAAATCCTGAATTTTACCCTTTAAAGAAAAACATTTTTCAGTATCATGACCAGGCTGACGATGAAAATGACAAAAAGCTTTGTGATCAAAATAAGGTGAAGTAATCTTTGCAGGATCAATTTGTCGTACAGGAGGAAGAGTAAGCACATTTTGTCCCAATAACTTATTCATAATATCATGCAATGATTCATTCAAAGGAGTATACTTTCTTTCTTTCCTGAAAAATTTAGAAATAGGAGGCACACCTGATGCTGCATTCACATTGTTGTTGATGATGTTTTCATTGAATTTGATGGAATCTCTATTCGGTTTAAACTTCCCAAATGGTTGTTGACTGCTATCACCCTTATCACTCGGAGCCATAGGATGTGATTGTTCCATTTGACTCACAGTCAGTTGATAATTGTGAAGAGTGGCACACAACTGTTGGAAAGAAGTAAACTCAGAAAACAAAAGTTTGTCTCAAATATCTTTTTGCAAATTAGAAATAAAGATTCTTTGAATATCATTGTCAGGCACTGGAAAAGAAATTTGAGCATACAAATGCTTATATCTACCAATGAAATCAGTCACTTTTTCTTTAACACCTTGTTTACAATGCATTAAATCAATCAAAGTAACTTTAGGACTTATATTGTTCTGAAATTGTTGAATGAAAGCATTTGCAAGTTGTTCGAAAGAAGTAATAGAATAAGAAGGCAATGAGCAATACCATTGTAGGGCTTTGTCTCTTAATGTTCTAGTGAACAGTTTTGCAAGCAACCTTTGGTCATAAGCAAAATCGGTACATATTGTTTGAAAAGTCTTAACATGTGTTAGAGGATCTCCTTTACCATTATAAAGCTCCAAATGCGGAATTTCAACATGTTTAGGAGGAATAGCTCGAACAATATCAAGAGAAAGTGGGCTCGCAACATCAAATGTAGGCACACTAAACTTAGATTGATTCATAGAGGCAATTTGTTGCTGTAAAGAAGAGACAGTTTGTGCAAGATTGTTAATGGTCGCTTCAGTCGAAGAATTCATATTGGATGTGTTAGATTGAGATGGAGGTGTGATGTTATTGAAAGAAGGTAAAGAGTAAGGTGGTGGGACCCTATGATAGTCAACCATAGGGGATGATTGGATAGGAGGAACACTACAAGGAGGAATGGAATGGTTAAATGAATTGCCCCCTTGCGTCATGTTCATTTGTGAAGATGTAATAGGAACACTCATTGAAGGAATGAATGAAGAAGTCGGATTAAATGAAGGAAGAGGATTAATTGAAGAAGAAGGAGGATTGCCCCCATGACTAGTGATCACAGGAGGAATGTCTTGTATAGAGGTAGCCATGATGTTTGATGTAAAGGTAGGTATACTAGCAATAGGAGTGGTCAAAGGAATAGAATGATTGACTTGTGTAGGAGGTTGTGTATAACCTAAAGATTCGGCACAACTCTTTATAGGCATCACGTTCAAATTCACAATGTGTGAAATACCACGCAAAACATCAATTCCATTCTTATCACTTTGAAGCATGCGTTTTAGACCCTCAATTAAAGGAAGAGCTTGACTATTGGGATACTCATGAGACATCCATTGGTGAAAATCGTCAAATTGGTTATCCAATTTCGAAAGTTGTTCTATAGAAACCTCATGGAGAGCTTCTTCATCATTAGGAGGATTAGAGGAATTACCCATGTCCTCGTTAAAAAGGCTATTCAAATTAGGTTCCATCTCCTCGGTAGTTAAACCTCGGAAGGACTTAATTCTACGGCTTCGTCTAACGGGAATAGTGTAAGTAGGGCTTACTGTTGTAAAACTCATGCACTAGAGAGAGAGAAAAGATTTTGATCTTAGAGGTAGCAATTTTCAGTAAAACCAGCCAATCTTCCAGATTTAAGCTGTTAAATACAATCACAACAGTCTTCCGAAATTTCGGAAAAAATGTCCGGGACCATGGCGCTCGGAGTGCAACACGGTCCTTGCAACTTTTTTCGAAATTTGCAGGGATGAAAGGTATGATGATTTTAGAGCTAATCTGAAAAAATTGAGGGATTTTACGATCTGTAGATAGGCCAAATTAAAGTTGCAATCTCAAAATTGAACCCTATCAAGATTGTCGAAAAATGCAAAATTTGAATTTTTGAAAAAGAGAGGGAAACTGAAATTTTGAATTTTATGATTTTAGAGGGAATGTCAAAAGCAATGCAAATTTTGAAAATTAAAAATTGACTAAATTTCACGCAAAATTCAATTTTGAAAGCGGAAATCAAAGTTGTTGTAATTAAGCACTTAATTTCAAAAGTCATAAATTGCAAGAATTTGAATAAAGCACTGAAATTTTGAATGAATGTAGACACACTTTTCAGATTTATGATAATAAAAAACGCAATTTTGACACAAAATTTTAATTTCGACAATTTTTGAATGATTAGGAGCCTTAGACCAAGCAATCGCAAGACCAACTTTGACTGTAATTTTGAAGGTGTTATAATTGATAAAATCAGCCAAAATTCTGGATTTTAGCAGAAAAACACAGTAAGATGTCGCTCCCGAAATTTCAGAAAAAATGTCAGGGACGATGGCGCTCGGAGTGCAACACGGTCCTCGCAACTTTTTTCCAAATTTTCAGGGATGAAGGATAATGTGATTTTATTGCAGAATCCAAAGTTACAGCTGATTTGGAGATGTTTTGATCAGTGAAATTGTCGGACAAAGGTTGAATCAAGAGGGTTTCAAAAATTAGGGTTTTGACTTTTAACCACTTAATTTTCAAAATTAAAGTACAGACATGAATTGATAATTTGTAATAGAAAAGCAGATCTGAAGCAAGCATTAACAATTAAACATTTCGCAAGTTCAATGTTCAAAAAGAAAATTTAGGGTTTTTATGCAATCACCTCTAAAATTTTGCAAAAGATCAAACATGGAAATATAATCAACTTTTCAGATCTAAGCATGAAAAATCAGAAAGGATGTTCACGTCGGGTTCACCAAAATGTAAAGCGGAAAATCGCGGTCGAACCCTAGTTGTTCTCACCTCTTCTGACTCCGAGGAGAGAGAAGGGAGGTTCGCTAGGATTCGATGGGTTTTCACTTAGGGGGAAGACTTTACATTCAAAAGAGGGGTTGAAACTCATAAGATTCAATCCTACACAATGTAAGATTGGATGCTAAATGAATTTCAAGGGTTAGGAAAGCAAGGCTACCCTCTTTTGTAAAGAATGTACATAGAAGAATTAAGCTAAGCATGCATAGAAAGTCATAAAGATTCGCTTATAAACTGAGTTTAGGTTATAGGATGAAGCTGCGGACCTGGAATTAGCAGTAAAATGTCGATACGGCGCTGTCCTGCAAATTTGAGCAAAAGTTGTCAGGACGATGGCGCCCGGCGCCACGGTCCTCCGAAAAATCCGTCAAACGAAGGGGGATCGGTTTGTCTCTGCACAAGGATTCCAGATCTTCAATCTCAGCCGCGTACCTGCAACCTTGTTCTAAGGATGTTGGTATCCTTATGTGCGAAGGTTTAGATGTTGTATGTTGTATGTTGTATGTTGTATGTTGTATGTAGCATGTAGTAAGTGATCTCCTCTTCAATGGTTGAATCCTTGTCTTGAATGCAACACTTAGCCTTGAATGGAGACTTAGAAGGAATGCTTGAATGCTTGAATGCTTGAATGCTTGAATCTTGCTTTCTGCCTTTTTTCCATCTACTTTCCATCCATCCAAATGAGAGAGGAAAATGTAGTTTATATACTTGTCAATTAGGGCTGATAGACTGATTTTCCCGACCTTAGGCCGACCAGGGAAGTATATTTCCAAATTGCAATCAAAAAGACCCGATATCACTTAGGAGACCGGGCCCAAAATAGGACCCAGGGACCAGGGCGCTGGGCGCCCTGGTCTTGAGGGACCAGGGCGCTGGGTGCTCTGGTCCCACCTCCGGGACAGCGGGGTGCAAGGAGGTTCAGGCCAATGGTGCTTGAAAAATGCAGTTTTTGGTGTCGTGAGCAAGTTTTGGGGTCTCCATTCAGGTTGCGTGTTGCGTCGCCATCGTGAAGACCAAAATGCAGTCGAAATTGCAAGTGTCGCAATTTTAGGACGCTACAGTTACTATAGACATCGTGCCACATGAAGGTGATAAGGACAAGGATACACCACAATGGCTAAACTTCACCTTTGAGAAGAAAAAGAAAGTGGTGTTGCCAAAGGTCACACTACAACAAGAAATCACCGAAGAACCAAGAAAAACAAAGAAGGCTAAAACCATATATCATGTATCTAGAACTGGTTCTGGTGAGGTGATTATCGATGTTGCAGTTTCTACACAAGCTGGAGGTCAGAGCTCCCCCAAATACCAAGTTTCAAAGGTAAAATTAGGTAAACATACCAAATGGGGAGATTTGAATACATCAGAGCTTGCAACTAGCGTAGTGAGGAGCTAGATAGAAAAGGAACACATCTCCCACTCATAGGTCAAGGCACAACTAGAATAGTATAAGCAGTTGCTAGTGGAGATGAGAAAGCCCCTTGATGTATGGGTCGATGATAGCCTTCCCTCAACCTCATCGCTTCCAGAGGGAGACGTGAAGGCACTTATTGAGGTGAGAATGGTGGCAACCACTACAAAAGCATGGGTGCAGACAATTGCCTCTAAAATTAGATTGTTTTTGCAAAATACTATGGAAGTGTTTAAGAAAGCTATGCAGGTTGGAGGAGCTTTAGCTTCATGTTCTTAGCAGTGGGAGCAGAACCTTAACATATTTGGTAAGCAGTATCAAATTTTGAATAGGGTTTTGAATCTTGAAGTGGATATCATACTAGGTGAGGATCTTTTAGGATGGGAAAGTGTTGACAATTTGCAGTTATATATATACATTTTGGAGTTGAAGATTGAGATGTTTCAACAGTATGGAAAAGACATAACAGATGCATGTTCTCCTCTCCTTGGTGTAATAAAGAAGTATGAAAGGTTTGTAAGTCAGTTATTGGGTATTTTTGGGCTCGGCATTAGTAATGTAGGACACATGGAGGAAAATAATGCACTTTGTCAATGGGATGCATATGTGGCACAATATCTTACAAGTCCTTATGAGTTTAATGTTGAGTTAATGAATAGATATACATACTTAATAACTTAATGTCAACAAGCTTCAGAAATAATAGAAAAATTAGAAGATAGAAGTAAGAATGCAAAGGAGATTTTAAAGAAGTACAAGTTCAGAATCAAGCATGTTGCAGATCCTCCTACTGAAGTGGTTGTATGTATCATTAGCATTTATAAGAGCTATAAAAAGAAGTGAAAGATAAACAGGCAGTTGCTAATGATAGCATGATATTTTTGTGGAATTTTGCATGACGCCAGAACTGGGACTTCAACTGCTACTTCCGCATGTACATTGATTATTGAACAATTTTTGCATGATTATGAAATGTTGGCTCATGCAGCACCATTTTTGTAATGCTCACCCAGACCCAGTTTCGTAATAGTTAACTGGAGTCCAAGGCAAAGACTTGCATGTCAACTATGACTCCTTACTTTTTTAGAGCTTAATTTAGATAGGGTTGATTCCTAGAAAGTAGGACAAGAAACTCTATAAATTGGAGATTTTGGTTTGTTTGTAAGGGCCCACAAATTGATTATTTGATGCCCACTTAGAGATTTTTAGATTACTTTTATGCAGATTGTTATGAATTAGAGTAGTTTTTGTGATACATTCTTTGAATTTAATACAATAAGCAACTTATAGATTGCTTGATCTATGTGTATGAGCTATAAATTTGTTCTTTGTAGTCTGGTACTGTTTATTGTTTGAAATCAACAAGTTATTTTGGTCTTATGTTTTATTTCTTTATGAATCATATTGTGCACGTAAGTGGTGTATGAGAATTACCTGTGATAGGATGATTTTGTGGTGATATTCTTTCCATGAATTTGTGAGGTTGCATGACTTTGCATGTTTATTGGAGGTCCATTATTGAATGCTAGTTTGAATAATATTGATGATTTATGGATTGCAGGGTGTTAGTTAAGTAGTTCATTAAGTTGTGATTGCATTAGTTTCATTGGTATTTTCTTGTTTCCCTGATCTATCTTTTGCAGTTTATTTTAAAAGTATTTTAAATCATAAAAAATGCAAAAAAAAGTTAAGTTGTTGGAAGTTATTAGGATTCGTTTGAACCAGCAGGCCCCTTAACAGGTGTAACCACATCAACCATTGAGTTGTCCATCACCGTCGAGACCCGAATATACAGACCTTGGATTAGTTAGTTTCTTGAAACTTATTGCTTTTCAGGAGAGGTGGTGAGTGTTCACATAAACTACCTGACTGTTGGTGAGTGTGTCAAAACACCCGTCAACAAGACCCTTTGCAACAATAGGATCAAGAGCTCCTCCAACATTTGCACACTAAGAATATCATCCACCATCCAATGGTGAATACACATCACTACCAACAACTCCCATTGAACTGTTATACTGAGTCACACATGGCATCATGATAACCACCTCCTACATGAAGAACATCCAGTTCTACATGCATACGACTTGGTGTAAGAGCACCCCATTAAACCCTTAAATATGATAAGTCAGACTCTGAGAAGGAAGGATATGGCATTAAAAATGTCTTTAGAATATTTTGTATAGGTTTTTAATCATGCATTATGTGTTTGTAATAATGAACCCCATCTTGTGAGCCAAACTCCTATTTTGGCATTTCTATGAGCCAGTTAGGACTTTTGGATAATAGGGGATCAAATGTGTTGGTTTTAGTGTTTTAAGATGTTTTAGGAGGGTTTAAACTTGACCCAAGGCATTAGGAGGCAAAAGATGACATTTTGACAACTTTTGAAAAAGTTATCAAAAGTTGTCATGAGCAACTTTTATGTACTTTTTCCATTTTGTTAATTTTTAAACTCCTCCAACATCTCTAACCTCTTGATTTTCAGTTGAGAGTAGTTGTAGAGTATTTTATACACCTTGTGGATCCAATTCCCAAGGGTGATTGTATAGAGAAGAGTTTTGATGCCCTCAAACTAATAGAATTTTGAGTTTTTCTTGCAATTTTGGAGTTTTGGTCTATGGTATGGTACTGTACAGATTGGGATCCATTCCCAATGATTTTAATTGGTTGGAAAGGAGAGTTAAATTTTTTGTGTCTTTGATTTTAAGTTCTAGTTGTGTGTGTTGCTCCTGAAATTCAACTTTTATTGTAGGTGCCCGGAAAACTAGGGTTTTCCTTGGGTTTTTCCTCCTCCATGGCCATATCTTGCACTTTATCAATCTAAGACCCATGGGATTTGGTGAAAGGAAATTATGGTCAGTTTATTCTAGGATTCCAAGAGTTTTTTTCAGTAGGAGCAAGGGAGGGAAGTGTTTGGAGCGACCCTAGGTAGACATCTCTATGTGGCTACCTAGACCTTAAACAAGCAAAACTACCTTGTGTGCAATTGGTGACGATTCCAGGTGTGTAACTCTAGAATCCCTTATGGTTTATGGTTACCTACATGCCCATGGGATTGTAATTGGCCGGTTCATTCATTTGAGTATACTTGCTTCATAAAAGAGGCCTAATTAGCAATCAACATCCTACCAGAAAAGACCTTTATTTTCCAGACCCTAACCCTTCCTTTTGGGGATTTCTGTAACTTCAAAAAGGGTGTTTTAATCCATAATTTTTTTTCTAAGGTGTTTGGGAAAGTTTGAACCTAAGGTCTCTTTACACGCTAAATAGGGTTATAAGCAACTAGGCCTAATTCGATGAGTTTCTTAATGAATGGGCATGAATCCTTACTGTAGGATTTTGCCAAGATCAAGGGCACAATGAAAAGCATAAAAGAGACAATAGAATGACAAGAACAAACTGTATTCTCATCAATATACAAATGATCAACTGGATTAACCAATACAATGAATAGAGGCCTGCTTATATAGGCAAGGCCATATGGATGTATGAGCACACAAATATGACATGTGGCTCAATGAGAAACAAGGGTAGGTAAGAAATACTAGGGGTAGGTAGGAGAAATAATATAATATTCCACAAGAGGTGGATGACCCACCGAATGTGGAGTGTAATAGCAAAATAAGACCACAAAAGGTGGAATTTCTCCTACAAGCTCTATCCCTAAGTGCACACTTCCCTAAGTGTCTCAAATCCAAACTACGAAGAGATGCATTATCCTAAGTTAACTTAAGTAAGTGTAATAATATCCAAAATGAATATTTATTTACACCAACACCCCCCCTTAAGTGCAACTTAGGGGAATGAAGACTCAAGTCAACAATGCAAGATGGGTCCTGGCTATGAGGCCATGATAGGTACCCATGTACAACATGCAAATGCAAGCAAAACAATGCAATGCAATCTCTCACAAATGGAGAAAGGGAGAAAACCCAGTGGGAAAAAAATCCCCCCCAAAAGAGAGATGAATGTAAAAAAGACTCTCAAAGAAGAAGGACAAAACCTCAAAGAGGAAAAAGTCCCCCCCATAAGAGAGGAAGGAGAAGTCAGCTGACCCCTCCTAATGACACATCCCGCACCCCCAAGAGAGCTTGCAACTGCTGGAACTTACTCTCGGTGAAAGGTTTGGTGAATATGTCAGCAACCTGCTCTGTTGTAGGACAATACTGCAAATCAATGACCTGCTCCTGGATGAGCTCTCGGATATAGTGCATATGAATTTCGATGTGTTTGGTCCGATGGTGCTGGACCGGGTTCTTTGAGATCGCAATAACACTCTGATTGTCACAATGTAGAACTGTCGGCCGTGGAGTGGTGAAACCAAACTCTGTGAGAATCTGCTGAAGCCAAATGGTCTCATTCGCTGCTTTAACAGCGCCTCAATACTCAGCCTCAGTCGAAGAGAGAGCAACAACATGTTGCTTCTTGCTCTGCCAACAAATGGGGCCCGAACCAAGGTGCAAACTGTAACCAGAAGTAGACTTACAATCAACTAGATCGCCAGCCAACCAAGCGAAGTCCTGTGCCTACTGCATAGTGAATCCCATAGTGATGTGTACCCTGGATGTAATGAAGGATGTATTTGGCGACTTTCCAATGAAGCTCATGTGGATCCTGCATGAAGCAGGAAACCATGCCAACTGCAAATGAAATATCAGGACGTGTATGAGTCAAGTAGATGAGACTACCCACAAGTTGACGATACAAAGTGGCATCAACTAGTGGAGAAGAACACTGAGCCTCAAGCTTGACTCCTGAAAGAAAGGGAATCGGGGCAGGCTTACAATCAGCCTTATGCAAGTGTGCAAGTAGATCAAGAGCATACTTGGGTTGCGATAGTGTAATCTCGAAAGGTGACTGTGAAATCTCTATCCCAAGAAAGTAGTGCAAAAGACCCAAGTCAGTCATAGCAAATCTGTCATGCAAAGTAGATTTGACCCTGCTAATGATGGATGAAGTACTCCCTGTAATGATCAAGTCATCAACATAGAGCACAAGTATCAAGTGAGAGTCATCCTATTGCAAAATGTAGACATTCGGATTGGAATGACACCTGGTGAACCCTACGGAGAGAAGAAAGGAATCCATCTTGGCCTACCAAGCCCTGGGGGCATGCTTAAGGCCATAGAGAGATTTCCTTAGTCTGCAAACCAAGGAAGTATCCTAGATGAAACCCTGTGGCTGCTCCATATAAATCTCCTCATCAAGATCACCATGAAGAAAAGCACTCTTCACATCCATCTGATGTGCAGCCTAACCATGAGCTGCAGCAATAGCAAGTGTCAAACGAATGGAGTTCATCTTGGAGACATGTGCAAAGGTCTCAGTATAGTCAACACCTGCAACTTGGGAGAAACCTTTTGCAACAAGCTGAGCCTTAAACTTATCCACACTACCATCCGCTGCAAACTTGGTCCGCTAGATCCACTTACATTGAACCATCTTTCTCCCCTTAGGGAGATGGACTAAATCCCATGTATTGTTCCTCATCAAGGAACTATACTCTTCCTCCATAGATTGGTCCCACTCAGGAACCCCTGATGCTTCCCTAAATGTCTATGGATCAGAAGCAGTAGCAATGAATGCATGTGGAAGATCCTGATGTTGTGATCGAGTTCTCCGTGTATCTGAAGGATCCCCAACAAGAGAACCCACAGACTCAAGTGTCTGTCGAGCCCAACGAGGCCTAGGTGGAGGTGGAGAATGAGGCTCCTCAACTGCAAGTGGACTCTGTAAAGGTGGAACCCTGCGAGTCGGAGTTGAGGGAGTCTCATCATCTGAATCACTAACATCACTATCCACAATGGAGGAAGGTGGAGGAGGTAGAGAGGCTAAGATAGGAGAGCTTTCCTCAAAGTGAACACTCCTCTCAATGAATACCTCATGTGTCTTTGGATCCATCAATCTGTATGCCTTAACACCTTCAGGATATCCAACAAATATGCAAGGTCGACTCTGAGGTTCCAATGCCTTGCATTTCTGTGGAGGTATGCGAGCCCATGCTGGACACCCAAAGACTTTGAAATGTCTCACAATCGGTTTCCTACCAGCCCAAGATTCAAAAGGAGTAATACCTTGCAAAGCTTTGTGAGGAACCCGATTCTGGATGTGTGTGGCACAACTGATAGCCTCTGCCCAAAAGGCGGGATCAAGAGAACGTGCATGTATCATACAGCTAGCCATTTCTTTGAGAGTTCTATTCTTGCGTTCTGCAACCCCGTTCTGCTGTGGAGTTTATGCTACCAGAATGTTGAAGATCAATCCCCTCAAATGTACAAAAATCCTCAAGTCCTTGTTCACATATTCCCTAAATTATCTGTACGAAGAATCTTGACCACTTTCCCTGACTGCTTCTCCACACGAGTCTTGAAGTCCTGAAATCTGTCAAATACTTCACTCTTATGAATGAGAAAGTAGACCCAAGTGAAGCGGGAGTAGTCATCAATGAAGGTAAGAACATAGCGGGCCTTACTGAATGAAGGTGCTGGAAATGGACCTGCTACATCACTGTGAACAAGTTGAAGAACTTCCAAAGCTCTCCAAGTTTTCCCGTTATCAAACTTCTCTTCGGGATGTTTGCCCATGGAACAACCTGAACATACACCCTCTGAAAAACTAATTCGAGGTAGACCTGTGACCATGTCTTTAGTGCTTAGCTGCTGAAGATAGCGATAGTTGAGGTGACCAAACCGCTCATGCCATAGCTTACTTTCTGAATTTGAATGAGTAAGAAAGGCCCTAGAAGGTGAACTTGGCACAAAGTGGGAAAATGAGTAAAGTCTTGAGTTGTCATTGACTTGTCCCACTGCTACCAAGGCATCATCATCAAGTTCCTTTACCACAACTGAATCTGGTGTAAACTCAACCTTTTTCCCATTCCCATAGTGAGTGATTTGGTAGATGGAGAGAAGGTTGGTAGACAAGTTAGGAACATAGAGAACATTCTCAAATGTTCCATCATCCATGTCAATTGAACCTTTCCCTTCAACCTCTACTTGTGTGTCATCACGTATGTAAATGTGAGGAACCTTAGATGGCTCTAATGAAGAAAACTGCTACTTTGTAGAACCCATGTGATATGAGGCACCCGAGTCAAGTATCCATTGCTGTGAAGAACCTGTTGTAGCCACAAATGCTTGCCCTTTTCCCTTTGACTGTGAGGAAGAGGAAGGAGTTGAATCCTTCTTTGTGTAGGTGGATGGCAAGTTGATGTTGTTTTTCTTGAGAAGATTGGTTAACTCATCAACTTGCTTTGTGTGGCATCGATGCTCATCATGACCATACTTTTTGCAATATGCACAAGTTGGTTTATCCTTCTTAGGTGGTGTCCCCTTCTTGGAAGAGGATGAAAAATCGCCTTGTGATGGAGAGGATGATTGTCCTTTTTCCTGGTGTGGCTTAGACTTGGATTGCTTCTTCTTCATGTTGGAATCTTTGCCTTGACTTCCTTGTGTGTGGGAGAAAAAGTGACACTAAGCAAACATGCCCTAATCTCACTTTCAACCACACACTTGTGGAATACGAAAGAGCCTAGAGGTATCACACAATTGGCTACTTCTTCTTGTGGAAGAGAGAGCCACGGGCTACCTATTAGGATTTCTATTCCTTTGTTGTAATTGAAAGATGAAATGATGCAAGTTCAATCCCTAACCCCAAAGTGCAAGTATGAACTAATAACAAGATTGCAGAATTGAACTTAAACAATGGAAAGCTGTAAACACAAGGACAAGACAAGAATGTAAATGTGTACCCAAGTTAAAATCTGACTGAAAATGTTCGGGACGGGGGCGCGGGCGCCACTGTCCTGATTCTGCCCCTGAAACTGCTCCGAAAACTATTGTTTTGCACTCTGGAAAAGCTGTCAAAAATGCTGAAAATGCTGTCTGTCAGGAAGACCAGGGCGCCCAGCGCCCCTGTCCCAGGGACCAGGGCACCCAGTACCCCTGTCTTGGCAGGACCAGGGCACCCCACGCCCCTGTCCTGGTCTTTTGCTCTGAAATTTGGTGGGAAGGTCGGTCTCAGTCTGCTTCTCCCGGATCTGCAACCTGCGGCGTCGTCCGAGTCCTGAAACCTGCACTTATATCTGAAAAGGTGTTTGGGTGGCTATATAGGGTTTTGCCTTAGTCAAACCCCCGCTTCGGTGATTTCCACCTCCACGAATAGCCAAGTTGTATTGTAAAATGTATTGTGTGTGCAGACCTAGTGTGTGTGCAAGGTCCTTAAATGCAAGAAAGCAAACTAGAGCAACCTAGAAAGTAAACCCTAATTGCTTGTAAATGATAATGTAAATGCTCTAAATCAAGATGCAAAGTGATCTAAAGCATGAATAAAGGATATATTGAAGCTTATGCAAAGACATGAAAACAACATGAAATCATACCCAACCCTCAAGGGAGGAGTACAAGCCAATCTTCAGTCAGTAATCTCCTATTGTTCTTCAATGTCTTCCAAGCCCTAAATGGATGAATGAAATTGATGAATGCTTGATGGATGGATGTTGAATGTTGTTGAAGTCTTCAAAGATCTGCTCTTTCGCTGCATATGAGGTTCCTGAAAACGAAAATCGGATCCTTTCAAATGAAGAAAGAGAGCTCTTATGTATGAAACCCTAGGTCGTAATTCTGTCTTTTGGCTGACCTAGAGATTGAATTTCCCGCCAATTTCTTGGGGTTAAGCTTTATTTTATGATTGGATCGCGCTCCTAAAATTTCGGGAAAAATGTCCGGGACCATGTTGCACTCCGGGCGCCATGGTCCCGACAACTTTTCACCAAATTTTCAGGACTGTCGAATATGATGATTTTAGAGAGAATCCCGAAGTTACAGGTGATTTCGAGATGTTTTGACCCCCGAAATCAAGCCCCCAAGTTCAAAATAGGACCTAATTAGGGTTTTTGATTAAATGATGTATTGGAGGAATAAAATGAAAAGGGCACACTTTAACGAAAGGGCCCAACTTTATGATGTGAAAGATGATGAAATAGAACCTTAGACCTAATTAATTTGATTAATTAAGTGCTAAAGGGGAAATGCAATGCAAAATACAAAATGCGCCAAGGCGGGTGCTAAACTAGGTGTGAAATTGTACCACCCTAGCAAGTGCGTACAATTTACGACGCTACACCTTGATTTCCTTGATTTGCTACCAAAGCCTTGGACTTTGAAGACTTGAGAAACCCCATGTTCAACAACTTAGATTGTTCCAATATCAACATTTCTGTGAAAGCATCAAATGAAGGCATCACATAAGAACTCCCCACTGTCAAACGATGAGTTTGGAAGCTAGATACAAATGCTACATATTCTGGTGCAAGCTTGTCCAACAAGTTGAATATCAATTGAGCATCCTTCTTGTCAATTCCACAATCCTTTAGCTTTGCTCTTAGCTCATTTTCTTTGGTTACATAATCTTGGATTGTATCAAAACTCTTGGGATCTAAGTTGGTGAGCTCATTGTCAATCTGATAGCCTCTGATTTCATCAACTTGTCCATACAATTTCTGAAACATATCCCAAGCCTCTTTAATTGTTTTACACTTCTCAATGTGGAAAATGAGGTCATCTGATACATACTTGCGTAAGGTTCCAAGAGCCATGCAATTCTTTGTGAGCCATTCTAATTGAGCAATTGGATCAACCTTAGGGTCAGGTGGTGTTGTTATTGTTCCATCGATGTAGTGTGTGAGACCCTTTTCCATTAGTTTACTCCATACTTTAATTTTCCATGATGCATAATTATGTGGAGTTAATGGTGGAAACTTATTAGGACTCATTACAACAAGAATGGAAAGAGCACAAAGAGAGGCACAATCACACAAGACACCCCCCCAAATTCACTCAATCAAAGAACCCCCCCAAATGTGATGATTTGGCACTTTATAAGTAGTGCGTATACAATGGGCCACTTGCAAAAAATGGCAAAGTGGACTTTTGATTTACAATTTTACAACTGCCTCAATAAAGCCAAAAGAGTCTCAAACAGATAATGCAAGAGATCTAACTAAGATCCAAGCAAATTACAAGTACCTAATAGGCCAAATAAGACCAAAATTTGAAAGTACAATTTTCACTCAAAATCTCTAAAATCTGATCATAGATTCTGAAAGTAGACGAAAAAATAAGCACTTTAAAAAAAACGGCACCTGAAAAGAAGGTCGTATGAGCTCAAACGAGGCCTTTGAAGTTGCAGAATTGAGGATTGGATAGGTACAACTGAGAGAACCCAAAAATTCTGAAAAACCTATGCACCAAAATCAGAAAATAACCACACCACTGCGAAGATCATGAAATTTTAGCCCATTTCAAAAAAAATTGCACCAAAAAAGGAGCAAAAATGAGCAAGATATGGCCTTCCAAAGTTGGACTGCAAAACTTAAAAGCCCAATGGAGAGGGGTCAAAAAAATTTCAAAAAGTGCTAATGTGGCACTAATGTCAGCAAGTCACTGTGTTAAATTTGATGGCCGTATGACAGTCACGAAAACTTCACCTCCCTGTTAACTGGGCGTCCGTACTGTACGAACTGCTGACTGTGCAGGTGACTGTGCAGACCGTACGGATGACGTGGCACTGTACGGATGACTGCGTGTCACAATGACTGTGCAAGCCGTACTACCGACGTGGCATACGGAGAGCTGTTTATCCCCAGGCCAGTGGCCGCCTGCCACGTGGCGGGCGCGGTTGCCGCCTGGGTTAGGTGGTCGCTGGCGGTGGAGATGGCTGGAGCCGTGGACCGGCGGCGGCCGAGAGTCTGCGCGTTGCCGGAGCCGGTGGGCGGGGGAGGCGCTGGCGGTTGCAGATCTCCGCGCGGGCGGCGGCGGCAGACCAGCACGGCGGCGGCACAGCGATCGAATCGCTCTGCGGCGGCAGGTACTTGCAACCTACACACAACGGGTACGGCCAAGTACGGGGGTCTGCGGACCCCCAAAAAACCCCTTTTTTTCTTTTTTTTTTTTGAAATTTTTCGAAATCTTTTTTTTTTTGAAATCCGTACGACATTAGCCAAAATGAGAAAAAAAAAATTCTCACCAAAATAGGTCGACTTTATAGTCGAAATTTATGGAAATGGCCTCCCGGATTCAACGGTGATGTCCAAATCACTGTATGACGCCCCCAAAAAATAAAGATCCCAAAATCCAAAAATAAAAGCCTTCCACGATGTCTCCAAAAACCGATCAATGAAGCCCCAATAGCTCTGATACCATGTAGGATTTTGCCAAGATCAAGGGCACAATGAAAAGCATAAAAGAGACAATAGAATGACAAGAACAAACTATAGTCTCATCAATATACAAATGATCAACTGGATTAACCAATACAATGAATAGAGGCCTGCTTATATAGACAAGGCCATATGGATGTATGAGCACACAAATATGACATGTGGCTCAATGAGAAACAAGGGTAGGTAAGAAATACTAGGGGTAGGTAGGAGAAATAATATAATATTCCACAAGAGGTGGATGACCCACCGAATGTGGAGTGTAACAGCAAAATAAGACCACAAAAGGTGGAATTTCTCCTACAAGCTCTATCCCTAAGTGCACACTTCCCTAAGTGTCTCAAATCCAAACTACAAAGAGATGCATTATCCTAAGTTAACTTAAGTAAGTGTAATAATATCCAAAATGAATATTTATTTACACCAACACTTACAACTGGTGCTTTGTCTGACCTTAGGAAGTCTTGTATGACCCAAAACTGGTATGAAAATGTTTGTAACCCTTGGAGGTATCATGGAGTGTGTTGTAGCATGATACCCCTGATTGAGTAGGTATGAGTCTTGAAGATGGTGAGAAGATTGAACTAATGTTGTAGAGCCTTGTCTTGATAGGATCCCATTCTTGGATTTAGGGGTCAGTGTCATACATTTTGAGGTGTTTGGCAGGTTGCAAGGAGGGCTCTGCATCAAGTGGTATCAAAGCTAGTAATAGCTTTGGTAAGGAGATATAGAATTGAGAGATATATGAGGGACATGAAGAAGATGTCCCTAGAGGACCAATCACCAACATGGAATTGGCAAAGATTGTGAGAGAGTAGGCCACTACTTGCAAGGTAATGCAAAGGGAGCTAGGGAGGTTGAGAGGCAGAGTAGATGGGAAGAAAGATGGAGGCACTGGTAGTGGTGATGAAGGGGATGAGGATGAGATCCCTATGCTAAAGGAAGAGGCAATTCCTCCTAACTAGAGGCACTTCCTTAATGCCCTCAAATCCATGGAGAGGAGAACCATGGAGTAGAAGATTGATTTGCTAACTTTCACTGGGAAAATGAAACCAGATGTTGTGATGGATTGGATAGACTCGCTGCCTAGTTTCTTTGAGTGTGAAGACATTTCAGGACACTAGAAGGTGAATATTGCTAAGTCCAAGTTGAAGAGAGCAGCCCTAACTTGGTGGAACTTTGTCCAAGAGGAAAGAGAGAAGGAAAATAAGCCCAAGATTGTTTTTTGGAAGAGGATGGTTGCCTTAATCAAAGAGGCCTATGTACCCAAAGATTATGAAATACAAATCCATAAGAGGAGACAAAATATCAAGCAGAAGGATATGGATGTGAACTCATATACTAAGGAGTTCCAAAGGCTATGCATGAAGTCTAAAACAAAAGAGGAAGAGAGTGAGAAAATTGCCCGGTACCTCAATGGATTAAGGTACAACATTCAAGAAGAATTGAACCTTCTTAGCCTAGACACCATTGGTAGATGCCATCAACTTGCTATCAAGGTGGAAGAGAAGATCAAAAGCAGACAAGAGCAAAATAATAAAGGAAGAGGAAGACAACAGAGGGGTGGAAGAAATTTTTTCAGAAGTAAGGGAAATGGTTTTGGAAATCAAAATGAAACCAGTCAAGAAGGCATTAAAGGAGAGAGTAGTTCCAATAAAAATGGAGGATACAATCAGAGAGGTAACTTCAGAGGAAGAAGACCACCATTTAGAGGGAGATCTCAAGGTAGAGGTCCAATCAGATGTTATAACTACAATCAAGAAGGTCACATGGCCAATAGATGCTCAGATAAACCTACTAGTTCCATGGGAGAAAGGAGAAGTAACTTGATTTTAGAGGTTGACTGTCAAAGTGTCAATACACCTAACAGCTATGGATACCCTGAAAGAGGTGAAGCTTTGATGATCAGAAGAGCAGTAACCACTATGAAGATGTCTGATAGAGAACCCCCACAGAGGAAGTCTCTATTCAAGACCACTTGCAAAGCGGGTAGA
This sequence comes from Cryptomeria japonica, assembly GCF_030272615.1. Lineage (NCBI taxonomy): Eukaryota > Viridiplantae > Streptophyta > Pinopsida > Cupressales > Cupressaceae > Cryptomeria > Cryptomeria japonica. Next base: position 895,973,391 of record NC_081409.1, on the reverse strand, counting down.
AAAGTCTGCAAGGTCCTAATAGGTTTCGGTTCAACTGAGAACTTTGTGTCTCTAGAGATGGTGGAGAAACTAAAGTTGAGGAGACTACCTCACCCTTGTGCCTACAAGGTCTCATGGCTCACACAAGGACAACAAGTTGTTGTGGAAGAGAAGACTTGGGTGGAATTCCAGATTGGAACCTATAGAGATAGGTTGATGTTTGACATTGCAAAGATGGATGCTTGCCATCTCCTATTTAGGAGACCATGGCAGCTTGATTTGAAGGCACAACATGATTGTGCTAGGAATACATATTCCATCACCAAGGATGGTAAGGTGATTGAGTTGCTACCTTTAATGGAGGATGAGGAGGAGACCAAACAAAAGGAGGCCAAGGTGTTGGTATTAGGAGGGAAGCAGTTCATGAGGAACATGGAAAATGAAGGCATGGTCTATTATGTCCTTATCCCTATTCCAACAGTAACAAAGGTGGAGAAGTCTGAGGATAAGAAAGAGGACAGATTGAGGTTGATTGACCCTGCAGTGCAGCAGATACTAGACAAATACAAGGGTGTCATCTCTTATGGCATGCTAAGGTCACTACCTCCCATGAGGGACATAAACCATTGTATAGACCTTATACTTGGATCCACCTTGCCTAATAAAGCAGCATACAAGCTCACATCGGATCAGAATGTTGAGATGGCAAAACAGGTTGAAGAATTGTTGGAATTCGGATTGATTGGCAAAAGTTTGAGCTCATGTGTAGTCCCTGTAGTCTTGGCACCCAAAAAGGAAGGAACTTGGAGTCTTTGCACTGATTCAAGAGCTATCAACAAGATTACTATCAGATATAGGTTTCCCATGCCTAGGATTAAAGGTTTGTTAGATTGTTTGGGTGGTGCTAGATATTTTACAAAAGTTGATTTAAAGAGTGGCTATCATTAGATTAGGATTAGGCCGGGAAATGAATGGAAGACTGCATTTGAAACAAATGAGGGGTTGTATGAGTGGAAAGTCATGCCCTTTGGCTTATCCAATGCACCTAGTGCCTTTATGAGGTTAATGAATGAAGTCTTGAGGTATTTCATAGGGAAATTTATTATAGTCTACCTAGATGACATTCTAGTTTTCAGTCAAACCAAAGGAGAGCATCTAAAACATCTAGACCTGGTCCTAAGAAGATTGTATGAAGAACAATTAATGATCAACTTGGAAAAGTGTTTCTTTATGCAGGAAGAGATCATTTACTTGGGATTTGTAATCTTATATGGTGAATTGGAAATGGATCAAGAAAAGGTGAGTGCCATATTGTCTTGGCCTACACCTAGGACAATGAATGATGTTAGAAGTTTTCATGGCTTCGCTACCTTCTAAAGGAAGTTTATAAGAGGCTTTAGCCATATTTGTGCCCCTATGCTAGATACAATAAAGGGAGGACAAAAGTGTAGGTCTAGTTGGACAGAAGAAGTGAATAACTCTTTTGGAACCCTGAAGAGGAAAGTTGTTGAGCAGCTGGTCCTTGCCCTACCTGATTTCAACAAGATTTTCCAAGTGGAGTGTGATGCTAGTCACATGGCTATTGAAGCAGTTCTCAGTCAAGAGGGAAGACCTATTGCTTTCTTCAGGGAGAAGTTGAATGAGGCAAAGAGGAGATATTCATCTTATGACCTAGAGATGTATGCTCTAGTCCAATCCTTGAAAAAATGGAGACACTACTTGCTACCAAAAGAATTCATAGTTTTCACAAACAATCAGGCCCTTAGCTTCATAAACAGTCAAGAAAAGTTGAATCACTGGCACATGAAGTGGGTAGAGACCCTACAAGCTTTCACTTTCATTCTTAAGCACAAGAAAGGAGTCAAGAATAAGGTGGTAGATGCTTTGAGAAGGAGAGTCCTAACTGCAAATCAGATTCAGTTGGAGAGTGTTGCCATAGACTCCTTTAAAGCCATGTATGAGGGTGATGAAGATTTTGGAGAGGCCTATAAGGTATGTACTTCATTTGATGAACAATTTCATGTTGAGTATTCTGAATTTTTTATTCAAAATGGATTGTTGTTTAAGGGTGCACAACTATGCATACCCAAATGCTCTGTGAGATTGAATATAATTAAGGAGAAACATTGTGGAGCAATGGCAGGCCATTTTGGTCTTGACAAGACACTAGATTTGGTAAAAAGACACTATTTCTGGCCCAAACTACAGGCAGATGTCAGGAGATTTATGGAGACATGTGTGATCTACCAAAAGGCAAAAGGAAAGTCCACCAATGCAGGCTTATACCAGCCTTTACCCATACCTTCAAGACCATGGGAAAGCATAAGTATGGATTTTGTTTTAGGATTACCTAGGACAAGGAAAGGATATGATAGTGTTTCTGTAGTGGTGGATAGGTTTAATAAGATGGCACATTTCTTGCCATGCAAAACCACTTGTGATGCTTCTTATGTAGCAGACTTGTTCTTTAAGGAGATTGTCCAAATACATGGTTTGCCTTTGACTATAGTCTCTGATAGGGATGTAAAATTTATTCGTCACTTCTGGAGGACCCATTGGAAGAGGCTTGGTACAAATTTATCCTTCTCCTCAGCCTACCATCCCCAAATAGATGGTCAAACTAAAGTTGTAAACAGGTCACTAGGGAATCTGCTAAGGTGTTTGACTAGACAACATGAAGAAAGGTGGGATAGTATATTGTCTCAGGCAGAATTATCCTACAATGATACAGTGAATAGGAGTACCGATAAGTCACCTTTCCAGATTGTATATGGCATCCACCCAAGGGGTGTGCTGGAGTTGAGAGAGATACCTCAAGGAGAAGCCATTAGTGCAGATGGATAAACCTTTGCTACTGCCATAAAAGAAATCCATGACCATGTTAAGACTCATCTTCAACAATCTGCAGAGAGATGTTTAGTTTGATGTGGGAGACTTGGTGTGGGTTCACTTGAAGAAGGAAAGTCTTCCAAAAGATAGATAGACAAAGTTGATGCAAAGAAAAATTTGACCCTGCCAAATCTTGAAGAAATGTGGTCCAAATGCCTATGAACTTCAATTACCATCTAATCTTGGTTTGTCACCTATTTTCAATGTTTGTGACTTAACTCTTTATAAATGTAGTGTTGGTGCAGGAGAAGACACGATTCAAGATATTGTTGATGATGACATTCCCAAACATGAACCACCAAAGTTGCATAAGGTTATAGACACTAAGGTTGCAAAGTGAACCAGGAGCAAAGTTTACATGGAGTATTTGGTTGCTTGGAAAGGACAACCTGATTCTGAATCAGTCTGGATGATAGAGCAATAGATTAAAGATCATAATGCCGACCTACAGACTCTCATCTCAAGTGGACTTGAGATTTCTTCTTCCGGGGAGTATGGTGCAAGAGCACCCCCATCAAACCCTTCAAGATGATAAGTCAGACTTTGAGAAGGGAGGATAAGGCATTAAATATGTCTTTAGATTGTTTTATATAAGTTTTCAATCATGCATTATGTGTTTGTAATAATGAACCCCATCTTGTGAGCCAAACTCCTATTTTGGCATTTCTATGAGCCAATTAGGACTTTTGGACAATAGGGGATCAAATGTGTTGGTTTTATTGTTTTAAGATGTTTTAGGAGGGGTTAAACTTGACCCAATGCATTAGGAGGCGAAAGATGACATTTTGACAACTTTTGCAAAAGTTGTCAAAAGTTGTCATGAGCAACTTTTATGCACTTTTTGCATTTTGTTAAATTGACACTCCTCCAATGGCTCTAACCTCTTCATTTTTGGTTGAGGTCAGTTTCAGAGTAGTTTATACACCTCATGGATCCAATTCCCAAGGGTGATTGTACGAAGAAGAGTTTTGATGCCCTCAAACTAATAGAATTCTGAGTTTTTCCAGCAATTCTGGAGTTTTGGTATGTGCTACGGTATTGTACGGATTGGGATTCATTCCCAATGATGCGAATTGGTTGGAGAGGAGAGTTAAATTTTTTGTGGATTTTATTTGAATTTCTATTTGTGTGTGTTGCTCTTGAAAATCAACTTTTACTGTAGGTGCCCGGAAAACCAAGGTTTTCCTTGGGTTTTTCCTCCTCCATGGCCATATCTTGCACTTTATCCATCTGAGACCCATAGGATTTGGTGAAAGGAAAGTATGGTCAGTGTATTCTAGGATTCCAAGAGTTTTTTTCAGGAGGAGCAAGGGAGGGAAGTGTTTGGAGCGACCCTAGGTAGACATCTCTATGTGGCTACCTAGACCTTGAACAAGCAAAATTACCTTGTGTACAATTGGCGATGATTCCAGGCCTGTAACCTAGAATCTCTTATGGTTTATGGTTACCTACATTCCCATGGTATTGTAATTGGCCGGTTCATTCATCCGAGTATAGTTGCTTCACAAAAGAGGCCTAATTAGCCCTTTAGGACAGTCAACATCCTACTATCAAAGACCTTTATTTTCCAGACCCTGGCCCTTCCTTTTGGATATTTGTGTAACTTCAAAAAGGTTGTTTGAATCCATAATTTGTTTTCTAAGGTGTTTGGTAAATTTTGAACCTAAGGTCTCTTTACCCACTAAATAGGGCTACAAGCAACTAGACCTAATTGGGTGAGTTTCTTAAGGAATGGGCACGAATCCTTACAATCGGTGCTTTGTCTGACCTTGGGAAGTCTTGTATGACCCAAAACCGGTATGAAAATGATTTTTAACCCTTGGAGGTATCATGGAGTGTGTTGTAGCAAGATACCCCTGATTGAGTAGGTATGAGTCTTGAAGATGGTGAGAAGATTGAACTAATGTTGTAGAGCCTTGTCTTGATAGGATCCAATTCTTGGATTAAGGGGTCAGTGTCATACATTTTGAGGTGTTTGGCAGGTTGCAAGGAGGGCTCTACATCACAACTAAAAATTCAATAACATCAAGTGTAACCATGAACTCCAAGCCAGAAAGATACATGTAACCGCCCACAAAATCACCAATCAAGAATCAGTCCTACACCGCAAATACATCACTGTCAAAAGCTCCCATTGAAAGTGTAACCAATGAATAACCAAGTTAGCATGACATCGTGATAAACCACATGATACAAGTCCCAACACCAGCTATCCAGGTACTATAAATATCATCCATCCTCTTATCTCAAAACAAACATACCAATGCACAGTTGACCACAGACAAGGTCAACTAAAAAGTATACACCACTATGAATCAAACCCGGTGGATATAGACAGTCCACATCCAAGACATCCCATTGCAACTGAATAGTTGATCAACCCACACAATTGCATAACTCGTAGGTGAAACACTAAAATATACAAACTCATCATCACATTAGTAAACTACAAATTGAGATATCAAAGAGAATAATCCTATATACCACATGACTCAAACACCAAATCAACATTTGTTTTGATTTGCCAAACATGTCCAAAACCAAGGAACCAAATAAGCATCAAGGTGATAAACAACAACCTCCTAACATAAAACCAAATTACCACAAATCACCACAAAACATGACTATGTCGTGTCAATGCAAAACATGTACCTGCATACCCATGTCACCATAATCATAACCAATATTTCACCTGCACTCAACTCTCACCCACATGAAACTCCAAGTCTCAAACAATGTCCAACAATGTCCTCAAACCGAAGATAGCCTATGTACCTATCACCATCAAAGTCTAACTCTGAAAAACACCTATAAACCTGTACTAAGGAGCACCAAATCTAATAATTAGTTGTATCATCATAAATAACTCATAAAAACATGTACTCCCTCAAGGTTTTGCCTGATGACTTGTCTGGATGCACTCACACTCACACCCTAAATCTCAAGCACCTACAAGTGATCAAACAAGTACACACCTCTCCAAACTTATAAAATTGATAAAATAATAGCACCATTAAGTAGTCAAGTGAACATACTCTCAAAGGCCTATTTGAAATTGTTGTAAGGAAACTTGCAACCATCTTTATGACAATTCTACATAACCCATTTTAGATTTCAATCAAATCAACACATAGAAGCCATATGCCAAGAATAGACAACATATCCATGAAAATGTGACACAAGATATATGCGGGGAAAACCCTCAGGAGGGAAAAATATAGCCTACAAAAGCATCATCCACAATGTATTATCAACAATGCATCCATTACAATACAACTATGGAAAGCCTTAAAAAACCCAGCCATAACCAAGCACTCCATGTGACCAAGTATGAATGCACACATCTGATGCCATGTTTCCTCCTTCGCAAATTCTACCCTGGCTAACCCAAACAACTACCATTGTGATTCTTTTATAGAGACAAGCAACCACAAAACCGCCAAGTAGTATTACATCAAAACCATGTGCACAAAACCATGTGACAATAAAATATAATATTTTTCCTACCTACCCTTGACCCACATTTAATATTGGGTACTTCATCACAATTGCATTCCCCAATATTAAAAAAATATAATATAATAATACCAACGCGTCAATACAACTCATCAAGTGGTAACAAGAATATTGCAAGGGAATCTCTACATGTTGCACGTCCATCTAGGTGCTCCTAGGTGCAACAATACAATATGATATTACAATATAATTCCATGTCCACCTCACATAATAATAAAATAATACAACAATTAAACATTATTATGCAAGGTGTACAACACCATTTTCCCAACAGTTTGTGAGTTTGGAAAAGTATGAAGATGGCGTTGTGAAGTTTGGTAATGATAACGCTAGTATAATCTGCGACAGAGGATCCATTTCTCTTGATGGTAAAAAAAATATTGATGATCTCTTGTATGTAGAAGGTATAAAGCATAATCTCTTGAGTTTTGGGCAGATGGTTGACAAGGGATATGATCTTCAATTCAAGAATGACAAGTGTAGAATCTTGGGTAGTTCCAGAATTGAGATTGCATCGAGTACAAAGACTAAAGGTAATATCTTTCATTTAAATAGTCCTGGTAAAATATGTTTGATTGCTTAGGTTGATTAAAGTTGGTTGTTGCGTAGAAGAATGTGTCATGTGAATTTTCATAACATTGTTAAGATAAGTTCTACTCAAGTTGTGAGAGATATTCCTAGGTGGATTAAACCTACTAACACTATGTGCAAGGAATGTCAGTTAGGGAAACAAACCAGAGTTACTCTTAAGAGTAAGAAGAATTGTTCGAGTGGATTATTGGATCTTTTGCATACTAATTTGTGTGGTCATTCTAGAATCAGAAGTTTGCAGGGAGACAAATATTTCATGTTGTTGATTGATAATTATTCTAAGATGATATGGGTTACTTTATCGAGGTAGAAGTCTGAGGCTCTAGACAAGTTCAATATTTTCAAGGCTATAGTTGAGATAGAGACAGGTTTGAAGCTAAAGTGTCTGAGATCTAGCAGAGGTGATGAATTCACTTTCAGTGAGTTCAATGCATTTTGTGAACAACATGGGATAAGAAAACAGTTGTCTGCTCCAAGAACTCCTGAACAAAATGAAGTTGTGGAAAGGAAGAACATAACCATTCAAGAAATTACCAATGATGTTAGAGGGAAATTTTCCACATGTCTATCTAAGAGAAGGTGTGAATACGGTTGTTTACACTCTTGATCGGGTGCATATTAGAGGTGATACCGGTAAGACTCCTTATGAATTATGGTTTGGTCATGCTCCTACTGTTAAATATTTGAGAATTTTTGGAATTAAATGTTATATCAAGAAAGGTAAAGATCTAGTAAAGTTTGATTCTAGATGTGATGAAGGAATGTTTCTTGGTCGTTCTACCAAAAGCAAGGCCTACCGATGTTATAATAAGAGATTGAGGAAGATAGTTGAGAGTGAAAATGTTAGGGTTGATGAAAGCAATGAGAGACAATATAGATCTTATGGATATGATTCAGATGATCAGAGTGACAGTAAAAAAAGGGAAGCAACCTCAAACCTAAAATCAAGTCCAGATCATTTCGGAGAATCTAGTGCCTCAAGGAGAAGGAACTAGTGCAAGTGCCAAAGAAAGAACAAAAGAGTTTAAAATTCAAGAAAATCCTAAGATTCCCAGGTTTCTAAGGTTGAATCATTTTGAAAATCAAATCATAGGAGATAGAAATAAAGGTGTTCAAACAAGAAGAAGAATTGTTGAAGATCAAGTTGAGTATTGTTTGATTTCAAAGATTGAACCTAAGGATGTAAATGAAGCATGTAAAGATGAATATTGGGTAAAAGCAATGGAAGAAGAATTGATGTAGATTGAAAAGAATAATACATGGGATCTTGTTTCCAGACCTAAGGGAAAAAACGTAATTGAAACTAAATGGGTCTTCCAGAATAAAATGTAATGAGCAAGGTGAAGTTGTTAGAAACAAAGCAAGACTTGTTTGTAAAGGACATTCACAAATAGAAGGAATTGATTTTGAAGAAAGTTTTGCTCCCCTAACAAGAATTGAAGATGTAAGATTGTTTCTTGCTTTTGTTTCTTACAAAGATTTTACAGTATATAAAATGGATGTCAAGTCAGCATTCCTAAATGGTTAATTGGAAGAAGAGGTGTACATTGAGCAACTGGATGGATTATAATTATCTAATCAAGGAGATATGGTTTGTTGATTGAAGAAAAGATTTGTATGGACTAAAGCAAACCCCAAGAGCATGATATGCCAAATTGGATAAGTATATGCTAAAGCTAGGATTTAACAAAGGTACTTCTTATAGTAATCTATACTTTAGGATTGATCATGATAACATTCTGATTGTTGAAGTTTTTGTTGATGATATTATCTTTGCAGAGAATGATAGTTTGTGCAAAAAGTTTGCTAATGATATGCAGAATGAATTTGAAATGTCTATAATTGGAGAGATGAAATTATTTTTGGGTTTGCAAATCACACATTCAGAAAAATGAATCTTTATATCTCAGTCTAAGCATGTAAAAGAGTTGTTGAAGAAGTTTGGATTGGAAGATTCAAAGTCAGTTGGTACACCTATGGTGACCGAATGCAAGTTGACTAAAGATGATGATTCCCCTAAGGCAAAACATTTTAGATATAGATCTAGGATTGGTGGATGGCTCTATTTGACTTAGACTAGACCTGGTATCATGAATGCAGTTTGTCTTGTTGCTAGATTTCAAGTTGATCCTAAGGAATCTCATGTTGTAGCAGTCAAAAGAATTTTCAGATATTTGAAAGGAACAGTTGATTTTGTTCTGTGGTGTCCATGTGATATCCTAAAGATGATGATACTTTGAGTTTTTTTACTGATGTTGATTAGGCAGAACATGTGGATGATAGGAAGAGTACTAGTGGTGGTGCACATTTTTCTTTGGAAAAAAATGGGTTTCATGGTTGAGAAAAAAAACAAAATTATATTTCTCTATCTACTATAGAGGCAGAGTATATTGTTGCAACAAACAATTGTATTCAGGTGGTATGGATGAAGCAGATGTTGAAGGATATCAGAGTAGTGTATGATGAGTCTATTGTTATTTTCTATGGCAATTCAAGTGCAATAACATTTCTAAGAATCGTGTGTTGTATTCAAAGACTAAACATATATCCATCAAATTTTTCTTTTTGAGAGAAAAGGTAAATGAGAAGGAAGTAAGATTGGAGTATGTGTCTACTAAGGAACAAATTGCAGACATCTTCATGAATCCTTTGCCTAAAGATACTTTTGAGTATATCGAGGGGAAGTTAGGGGTGATTTCCCCTCCTAATCAGAATTAAGATGCATTAGTATGCATCAGTCTGTTGCATTTCACAGTCATGGCTTGTGATCCAAATTGATGATTGGTGGCTACTACTCAGGGGGAGTAGTTAGTTTTGTGGTTTTATTGCAATATGTGCCTTTGCCATTGATGTCAAAGGGGGAGAGAGCCATGTGAAAAACTATGAAGATATAATAAAAAAAGAGGAGAAAAGTAGTGTGCAAGGTCTATGGGGGAGCTGTTGATTTTTCTTTTTTCTTTGTCATTGATTGTGTCATTTTTTCACATCATATATTGCCATAAATTCCAAAGGGGGAGATTGTTGGAAGAATTTTGTAAATATGTGCTTGAGAGATATTTGAGAGATGTGTTGTCATATGTCAACATATTTCTCTCTCTGAGACAGTGATGCAATGAAATTCAGTGAGTTAGTTTGTTCAGTGTAGTAAGTATGATGAAGATTAGAGTTTGTAGATTAAAGGTTTTGTAGAGAGTTGTCTGTAGTTGATTCAATTTAAGTTTTAGAGGATTGCATGGAGATTTGATTAAGTTATGGATATCTGTGTTGTGGTTGGTTTTTCAGTTGTTTGTGGTGACAGAGTGATAGTATTTTGATTTGCATTTCTCCGCATTGTAATAGCTTGTTCTACGGATTTGGAGGTATGTTTGGGATGTCGGTGTGTGTCCTCAATTCGAGTGGTTCATGGTTTGGAGGTCTGCAAGTGATTTTTCAAGGTTGACAGTCATTGTAGTTAGTGTTCCTGAGGTCCGGTATGAAGATGTTGGTGATTCTAGTAATTTATGTTGGTGTGGATGTTGCTATGGTAATTCATGATTCTTATGGATGTCTCTAGATCGTGTGCCTTTTGTGTTGGTGGTTTGCATTGATCATTAAGATCGTAATTGGTGTTTTTCTTCAACACGTTGGTGTTCTTCATGTTCTTGGCCGACCAGATGATTGTAACATGTTGCGAATGTTCAAGGCATAATTCTTGGAGTTGTAATGTGTTCAAGGCGAAAGATTTGGGTATGTGTTATGTCTTGACTGACATTGCTTGGTCCACTTGTAATATTGTATTGAGTTTGGTTATATTTTTGTAATTAGGTGCTGAGTGTTGAGCCGACCTTGATGATTTCTCAAGGTTGATGTCATGTATAAATAATTGTAATAATCTTATATTTGAGTATAGTGTGGTGTGTGATGAGTGTAAGTGTGTATGTGCGTTGAATGTATACATCTTTTGAAGGTAGAGAATAAGTGTGATTGTTTCTATAGGTAGTGAGCCTTTTCTATTTTGAGCAGTGAGTGTTGGCATTTGGCATAATTGATGCAGAATGCAATGATGTAGGTGATGCAGTTGAAGATGGATGACTGCACCGGTAGAGAATAGAAGACTATTTGTGATAAAGAGATTGAGATTTTGTGATTAGATGACTTGATCAGTTATTTGTGTTGTCATTGATGGCAATTGATGTCAAATGATGATTACTGATCTTCTTGATGTTTTGTTTTGTCATCTAAGTGATTTGGTTTACCGGAGGACAAGGTTTACCTGCAAATAAATGAAGTCTGTGAAATAGGACTTTAACCGGTAAAGCAAAGATGTTTTGGTTGAATCCGACGATCGACAATGATTGGTGATTTGCGGTTTGGAATGTGAGCTTGTATCATGGAAAGGTGTATCTGACTGGAACCAAAAAATTTGATAACTACCAGAAGGCATGTTTCAAATTTCGAATGAAGTTTTGCTAAGGTTTTAGTAGGGTTTGAGACTTGTGAAGATATCATCAAACCAGTAATGTTTTTTGTTATGATGGTGATGGACGACGAGTCTATATGAAGGTGGTAACATGACACAACCCACATGATATGTTTGATTACTGTTTTGGCACGATTCAAGGAAGAATTTCTCAGGAAACATCAAAACGCTTAGTGGAGTGTTTTGAGGTTTTGACTTTGGTACAAATTGGATTTTTTCGTGATGGGTTACGATCAACCAATGGTTGATATTGCATTGTAATTTGATGTAATGATCTGTATATTAATCTAAGATGATCTTTTATGATTTGTATTGTAAATTCATGATGTAATTAGGGTTTAGTGGTCGACCTAGTTGAGATGGCTATTTAGATGGCACAGTTGATGTTTATTGTGTCAGTGGTCTTGAGAGAACGTGTTAAGCCATCCAAGTGAAGTATGAGATCTTCCTGAGAGATGCAGAGTGTTGATCATAACTAGATTTGATCAAGCAAACTGAGAAGTGCAAGTAACATATCACTTTTTCACTGTTGTTCCCTAATAGTTGTAGTAGGTTAAATCCCTTAACCGGGTAGGTCCTAACAGGCCTTAAACATTTAAGTCCCCTAACAGGGCAGCTCTCAAAAGAGTGTTAAATCTTCTCATGAGGTTGATCCTAACAGATCATCAAGATCCTAACTAGGCTGCTACGCAAATCCCTTAACCGAGTGACTCCTAACAAGGTTTGCTCCTAACAGGGTGTATTGTAAGTTCCTAACAGGACATACTTAAAAAGAGTACAAATATTTGTGGGTTCCAACTCCCACAGTGGTTTTTGCCTATTTGGGTTTCCACGTCAAAAAATTATGGTGTTCATGTGTGGAATGCTTTTAATGCGATGTTCTTGTTTATGTTACATTTCATGCACTATTTCTAAGTACACCGGTTATGATGTTTTATTAGAGGTTTATAAAAGGTTGTCGATACTAATATGAGTTGGTATAGAAAGCGTTTGATCTGATAATGAGTTGGTAAAAGATCAAATTTATATGACTGCTTATGTGGTAAATGATTTGATTAATGTGTTAGCAAATCTGATAAAGAGCTTGTTAGATCTGAAAAAACAAGTTGAGATATTTGTTAAATGATTTTAGATCTGGTATAAGTTTGTTTTTGGTTTAAAGTTTCATTTGGTATTAATACTTATTCACCCCCACTCTTAGTATTAACTAGATCCTCATAGGATTAACAGTGAGCTCTAGGTAGTGTGTCTGAATGTATGTGTGTGTTCCCCGTTGTAATACATCTAACAGAGTATACCTAATGCAGTCATCGATACAGAGAAACCTCAAAGAGATAAGTTTGAACCGGTCAGCAAGAGTAAACACAATGGAAACACAAAAATATGATAGAGGCAATGCAGAACGGATGGAATTATATCATGAAAATTGATTACAACTAATTGGTAACAACCAGATTACAAAAAAACTGGCTCACAGGCCTGCTAGAACGTACTCAAAGTACAAAATAGGTCACAACCGGGACCTCAAATCTCAAGATCTATCATCTATTCCCAGTCTACCTATTTCATTTCATTCTAATGCGCAATTACAATGATATATATGTTCCAAGGGGATCCGGATAGGCCAAAAAGGGATCAAAACCCGAAGAACAAGACCTAATATGTAAAACCAACAAGGTCGGCCTCCGCCAAATAAATCCTTCCATAAAATCTAAAGGATAAGTGTAAATCATGGGAAAAGGTTGCCCACATGCCAAGGAACATCAGAATCAATGCTCAGGGCTTCGCAAGCTATGAAAGAGATCTGATAGCTCACAAATGCAAATAGGTCCAGGTAACTGGTAACAAGAAACTGTCATGGAAACCGATGGCGATATCTTCTTGAAAAATGATCCAAAAGTGATGTGGTTTGGAAATAAGATAGATGGTCCAGTCTTCAAGCAAAATCCAACTCCACAGGATCCGGTGAGCCAAATCCAGTACACACATAAAGAAATGCTAAAACAGCAAACAAAAAGCAAAACATAAAGGAAAACATTTTTCGTTGATGCAAGATTGTCATGAACTGGGGATGCTCCTACATCAGACATCCAAAGTTGTTGAAAAATTGAGTCTCTCACTTTGCTGGGGTCAAAGGAAAACCAAGGCGACCTACCTTTTCCTGAGAAATCCAAGATGAATCTTCCACTGGTCTGCCCTTCCATTTCACCAGGTACTTCATATACCGATTGCTCCAGGTACTACACCCAATCCTACTGTCCAAAATGTCCTTAATCTAATCTGGTTCCTTCTGGGGCAATTGTTTCTCCAAGTCTGCAATATTATCTTCACTGAATTCTGGTTCATGATACTCATGAAGGTCTGCAATATTGAATATAGGTGATATGTTCAAGTCATTCGATAACTCCACTTCATATGCATTTCTAGAACTGCATTTCCTTAAGATCTTACAAGGTCCAAACTTCTTCATCTGCAACTTGTTATAGTATGAAATCCATACTCATCTACCTTATATCCTAGTATGAAATCCATAAGATCCTAGTATGAAATCCATGCTTATATCCTCCCAAGGTCTTACCAGTAGTGTCAAAGGTTTGTACAATCCCACATTCAGACTACTCTCTTTTGCAACTTGACAAATTCTACAATTTTGCACATATTTCCTATCATCCTTATGAATTTGGGGCCAAAAGTATTGCTCACTCACCAAGGCTACTGTTTTGTCAACACCAAAGTGTCCAACTAATCCTACACTATGTTTCTCCTTAATCAGATTCTCCCTCATAGAACTCTTAGGTATGCACAATTGAACTCCTCTGAATAACATCTCATCCTAAATGAAATAATCCAACCACTTACTCCTATCTTCCATAACTGGTTCTTTATATTCTTTCCAAGGTTCTCCAAAATCCAGGCCATCACCATACAAGGTCTTCAATTCTTCAAATCCTAATACTGTCACTCTCATCTTTGTCAGCAAATTCCTTCTCCTACTCAATGCATCAACAACTTTGTTAGATTTCCCACTTCTATGTTTCAACACAAAGGTGTAACTCTACAAAAATTATACCCATCTCATATGTCTTTGATTCAACTTACTCTAACTGTTCAAATACTACAACGATTGATGATTTGTATACAACACAAACTCCTTAGGCAACAAGTAATGTCTCCACTTCTTCAATGCTTGACTTATGGCATATAATTCTTGATCATACACTGAATATCTCCTCCTAGCATCATTCAACTTCTCACTGAAATAAGATATTGCTCTTCCTTCTTGACTCAAGACTCCTCCTATTGTTGTTCCACTTGCATCGCAATCAACTTGAAATAATTTATTGAAATTCGATAAAGCTAACACAGGCTGCTCAGTCACTTTCTGCTTCAATAACTCAAAACTTTTGTTTGCTCCAGTGGTCCACCTAAATTCCTTCTTATCTCCTCTCATGGTCTCAGTCATATGGTTACAAATTGAATTAAAAAATTTGATAAACTTCCGGTAGAAACTAGCCAATCCATGAAATGATCTTATGTTGGCAATTGATACTTAATTGGTTGGTTTCAATATGTTGTCATTAATGGCAACATGATAATTTAGTCCGGCTTCATATTTTGGGTTAGTTGTGTACCGGCAGGCACTTCACAGACACTTCATTGGCACCGACATAGACACTGGCAGGTTGGAAGGAATTCTCTGGTCACCGACAATGCAGACCGACATGGTTTAGAATCAGGTTATCAATATTGGAGGCCGACATCTTTTGGATCCGGCATTGACAATTGTTTTTGATATTTATGTATTTATGTTATCTAGCCGACATGTATATTGGTATTGTAATTATCTTTGTAAGCCGACATAAGGCATGATGAATTGTAAAGGGTATATAGGTCAGTTGGTTTTTCATTTTGAGACATGATTTTATAGGTATGTGAATATGTATCAGGAAGGAAATAATGGAGGAGGTGAAAAATATATGAGAGAGATTATGTATGTGAGGATATTTGTGTAAGGGGTATTCTGGTAAGGGTTTAGAGTTTTAGACTGGAACAGACAGAGCTTAACCGAAACTATATTCAAGCATAGAAGATGATATCTTTTCAGTTCAATCATTTCTCCAGATTGCAGTCTGGATTTGTATGTAGTCATTGAGGGTCCTTTTGTGAGTGAGTAGTGTGCTCTAGGATGTAAGCCTTCATGCAAGTGCAGGCCCCTATATTTTGTAATATCTCTTCATATGGCCAGTGGATTGATATTGTGGGTCACAAATCCCACCATGATTTTTCCTCTTTGAGGTTTTCCACGTATTTAACTCTGTGTGTTATGGTATTCATTTATGTGATTGGCTTATTGGTTTCTTTACTTCTTTCAATCTTATATGTATTGGTATACCGGTTGGTGTATGCATGTTTTAATAAGGTTAAAATTAATCATTCGGGTAGATCATTGATTCACCCCCCCTCTCAGTGTTGGATTCCAACATCTTACCTCTCCAATGCTTTCTGGTGTAGGCCACTCAACAATTACTTTCACTTTCCCAAGGTCCATCTTCAATACATCAATAGATATCACAAATCCCAAATAGACTAACTCTTCCTTCATGAAAGTGTAGCGTCATAAAATTGTGACCTTGCAATTTTCAACCACATTTGGGTCTTCACATTGGCGAAACGAATCCCCAAGCCTGATTGGAGACCCGAGACATGCTCACACTGTCTGAAGCCTGCATTTCCTCACACCCCGTACTCCATGTTGCTTCTTCTTGTCCTAAATTAGGGTAGGACAGGGGTGTGGCGCCCCTGTCCCCCCTAGGACAGAGGTGAGGCACCCCTGTCTTTGCCCTATTTTGGGCCCCCTCCATTCAAACTTTGCATTGGGCTTTGTATTTTGGAAGTGGTAAAAGTTTCCCTATGTCGACCTATAACAAAAAAATCAGTCAATTAACCCTAATTGATGAATATATAAGATGCATTCCTCTCTCCTATTTGGAGAAGTTCATATGAGTTCCATAAGTGTAAATTGTGATCCTAAGTGAAATCAAGCATTTAAGCATTCGAGCATTCAAGCATTGAGCATTCTCAAGTCTCCTTTCAAGGCTAGGTGTTGCATTCAAGTCAAGAATTCAACCATTGAAGAGGAGATCTCTCTTGACATTAAATTCTACATATCCTTTCAAACAACTCTATCAACATTTCAATTGCATCCTCTCTTGAGGTGAATTCCATTTCAGTCATTTACTTTCATTACTTGCGAGTACTTTCCATCATTTCGTTAATTCCAAAACTGGGGTTTGACCTAAAAGCAAACCCCCAATCCCAACAACATTTTCTCTCTTTTCTGTGTGTAGGTTGCAGGTGCACAACAAAGATTACTTTAGTGGTGAATATTCACCAATGATGAATTTTTCATGTCGATGACTCGGGAAATTGCGAATATTTTGTACTGACTTGGGGTGGCCATGCCGCCAGAACATTGTCAATTTCCTTCAAATTCGTGGGCCGATCACAATATGTTTTATGTAATTAAATGTTTCTATGTGAGGATTTCGTCAATACTATTTACGGTGGACACACAGTAAATTTAATTTTTTCACCTACACTCTCTGAGGTTGCCTTAATAGATGACCATAATTCACTTACAGGCATATGAATATTTGTTATTCAAGAGGACCCAATTCGCTCGATATTTTACCGGCACGTGTCTCCATTCACCCCAATTTTTGCCAACTATATTGTATTTGCCAATTATTTGGACAACCCATAATCGCCTCAAAAATTACATAAGTCGTGTTATAGTTAAGTGGGATTCGCCAAATATTTGTATACCATATAAAATTCCCACGAAATTCGCTATATAAGGATTGGTATAAATGCATTCAAAGATTAGATCTATCTCTACACAATCTGGTGGGTTCTAGGCTCTGAATTTGGATCAATAGCGAAGTTTCAGAGAAAGGAAAATCATTGTTGTTGACTGCATCGACGACTGCTAGTGACCTAAAGGTGAACGATCATATTTTTGAAGTGTTATAATATTATTGTGAATTTATCTATATATGTTTGCATTGTTGAGTTCATTCTTATTCAGTGGGGACCCATCAATGCCAAGTGGTCAGCCAGGAGATTCAGACCTCAGACATCTAGATTGTAGGTCGTAGGGCCAATGAAACACATATTATACTTTATAGTCTATTATTACTTCTTCAACAAATTGATATTTTTTTTGGAGCCTTTATTTCATTGGAGATGTTGAACAGGAAGAAGGGTAGGAAACCTGAATGTGGGGAAGGCCATGAAAGGCCAACAAAACGCAGAACGTTGTCTTCATACTTTGGCTTTGGAAAAGATTGTGGTGAAAATCAGGAAGGTACATAATCACAAATACAATCACAAAATTTACAACCTACACCACATGTTGAAGACGACAGTGAACCTAATATCTCAGATTAGGATGATCTTGAAGAAGATTATCTGGTAGATACCCAAGTTAGCCGGAATGATATAATCGATTTGGGTGATAATGCCATAGATGATAATGCACGAAAGGGGAAAAGAAAAGCCAGATCAGAAAAGGATCAACCAAAATAAAATAAAAAAGATCGGGAGTGGGATATGTCAGTGAGGAATTTTCAAATTAATTGGGCATCAAAGTTTCCATTCATTTAACCAATGGACAATCCAATTGAAGGTGAGCCTCCAATAGAATGCAAGTGTAAGATTTGCACTTGGAAACATAACCGTGAGCTCCGACGATTTATCTACCAAAGGCTAATTGAAGATGAAAGAAGTAGAGATCGTTTATAAATAGTTGAAGCTCTTGATTGTAATAATTCCTTCTCTAACCGTATTAATTCCTTTAATTTTTTTTAAATATTTTGTATATCTCTGCAAATATTTCCCATAATTGCACTAGTGTGCAAAATTGGAAACAATTATAAACCAGTACTAAATACCATATTGGAAGTCGTGGGGACAGAGTGGATTGCAGTTAGTGACTAGACATATATTAAATGACCAACATTATCGAGCGTGACATTTGATACGTGTCTATTGAAGTCAATTCCATTCCGGGCACTTTCTGGAGAACTACGTTCTCTTCAGAAATTTGGGCCGAAATAAAACTCCAGCCATTGATCTATGATCATCGAATGGCTTAAAATCATTGATAGATTTTAGGTACGTGTCACGTGTCAAAGAGGTCATGCTTATCGATACATCGTGCAGAGTTCGAACTCAATGTGATGTGATGTGCCTTGTCTATTAATGACAATGAATTCATGAAATCGCCAATAAAATATTTTTTTCCATAAATAACGAAATATTAGCCAAACAAATTAAATAATTTTCAAGCGGTGGATAAAAATCACCTATACACTTAAATAATTTTTCCTTCAGAGTAAAAATTTATGCCCATACACTTATATATTTGTTCCTTTAAATAAAAAATATTCGCCTCCTACACAATATATTTTCTCCACAGAACAATGTATTATTAGCCAGAATTTTATGGAATTTTTCGTACCCTAGAAAAAAATCGCCGATACAAATTAATTTTTTTTCCTGCTTTGAAATTTTTTTCGCGTCAATATGAAAATTTCCCCCCCAAAATAATGCTTGATTCGCCAGGGTTTTACAGTTTTTCCCAGGGGGTGTTTTCATAAAATTATCCCTGGTGCATAGCTGTATCTACAGATTTGGACTTCATTTTCAGAGGCGGAAAAACCCTTTTCGGTGTGCGGATTTTTCAGAGGACCGTGTGCACTTTCAACATAGTCCCAACAACTTTCACCCAAATTTGTAGGGGAGTTTCGTCTCGGCCTTTTACTGCTAATTCCAGGTGCACAACTTCATCCCGCATTTCTATCTAGACTTATAATCATTTCTTTGTCACATTTACACTCAGTCTTAAATCGTATAATTCTACCTATTGCATTCTAAAAGAGGAGTTACTTTCACTTTCCAAATTAATTGTCGATTCATTTAGCATTCAATCTCTTGAGATTGGATCTAGTACACGCCTGGGATAGGCATACACAGACGAACAAAGGTGAAATCCAAAATAGTCATATGAGGTATAGAATAATGGATAGCTATCACAACGAAGAGCCAAGCGGGTTTGGTCAGTCGTGGTAGCGCCCCTCAGCTCTAGTGGTCGCAGTTTACTTTGCTTTTAGGGATGGCATTCTCAAAGGATGCTTTATCATACTCCTCAGTTTCCTAGCCCACCCCAATCATAGTGGTTCTCTTATCAGGTACCCAACAAGAATCAGTGGCTTGTGGTTCAGCCTGGAGTCCTAGTGATTTCATGCAAATACGTGTTGGAAACCTTTCGTCTCAAGCACCCGTCGGGACAAGTAGAAAATCCACGACTCACAACTTCTACTGCAACCTTGGCTATTACAGTACCGCTACCACTGCTTACTGCTCCTTCCAGTGACACTATCTATGGCAGGACCATTCGCTTATCCCGGCAAGCTCGAATTATCCCCCCCTCTTTCAAATGTAATGTGCATGAGAGGTTGAGGAGAATCTCTTCTGAAACTTTCACTCCTCTTGAGGAGAGAAAATATTTCCTATTGACTTCTCCATCACCCTTTGCCCCCATTACATAAAAGTACACTTCTTAAGATTTATCAGCAACTTCTCTTCTTTTAACCTCTGCAAAACTTGTCTCAAATGCAACAAATGCTCCTCTTTTGTCTTACAGAAAATCAGAACATCATCCAAATAAACAATAACAAATTTGCCCAGGAATTTCTTCAACACCTCATTCATCAACCTCGCGAAAGTACTAGGTGCATTAGTTAACCCAAAAGGCATTACTAATCATTCATATAGTCCTTCATTTGTCTTGAATGTTATCTTCCACTCATCTCCCTCTCTGATCCTGATCTAACGATATCCACTCTTTAAATCTATCTTTGTAAAGTATCTTGCTCCACTTAAACAATCCATTATGCCATCCATCCTAGGCAAAGGAAACTGGTATTTCACTGTGATCTTGTTTATTGCTCTGGAATCGGTACACATCCTCCATTCTCCATTCTTCTTAGGTGCTAACACTGATGGTACTGCACAAGGACTCAAAATTTCTTTGATCAAACCTTTCTTTAACAACTCCTGCACTTGTCTATTTAACTCTTCATTCTCTGCCAGTGTCAACCGGTGTGCAATTTTGTTAGGCAAACTAGCTCTAGAAATCAAATCCATGCAATGAGTGATAGTTTTAACCAGTGGTAATCCTTCAGGCACATTATCTAAAATGATGTCTTCATATTCCATCAGTAACTCCTTTACCTCCTCTAGTTGTTCTTCTTTTGGTTCCAGTCTCTCGGTCTTCCTAGGAACCAAGGCAAAACATAAATTCTCATGTCTCATTCCATCCAGGAACTTCCTTCCATCCACCAAATAGATCCTAGCATTCATATAGACTTCACTCTTCAAAGGCTCCTCCAAAGGTAACAAGGTTTGCTTCATTCCATTTGCCACAATGGTGTATATATTTTTGCTCCCATCATGTATTGCATGTCTATCAAATTGTCAAGGTCTACCAAACAAAAGTTGACAATATCCATAGGCATAATATCACACAAGACTTCATCACGATAATTCCTAATTTTCAATTTCACCAAACATTTCTCACTTACCAACAACTTATGGTCATCTTGAATCCATGTTATCTTATAAGGCTTAGGGTGTTTCAACCTTTCCAAGTTCAACTTATTCACCATCTCTTCTGAAAAAGATTACCTGAATTATCATTATCAATAACAACTTTACAACACTTACCAGATACCTTACATCTGGTCTTGAACAAATTTCTCCTCTGCATGGGTTCTTCATCTTCTTTGGTATGACACAAAAGTCTCCTCGTCATCAACAGTTCTCCATCTTTTGGTTTGTGAGCCGATCTGGTGAGGTTTTCTTCCACCACTACTACTCTTCTGGTATTCTTTGTCTTCTTACATTCAAATGCACAATGTCCTTCTCCTCCACACTTATAGCAAGTTCCTCTAAATGTCTTCTTGTCTTGTTTGCCAAAATTCTCATTTCGGTAACCTTCTAGTTCTCTCCTCTGGTATAAATTTCTATCATCCTTCTGGTATGAATTATCTGCTTACTTCCTTGTCCTTGTTCTGATCTGTACAGGTACCTCTTCCTCCAGTATATCCTCTTCCTCCTTGAAATCTACCTCCAGTAAACCTTCCACCTCTACCTCTCTACCTTTGCTCATGTCTCTTATTTAACTTCTCTTCAACCTTTAGGGCATACTGGTAAGCCTCTTCAACACTCTATAACTTAATCAAACTAAGTTCATGTTGTATAGACATCTGCAATCCATTCAAATATCTTGCTACTTGTTCAACTTCATCATCAACATGTCTGGATTTGATATTCAACTTGTAAAATGCTTCGGTATATTCCTTCACACTAGATACCTTTTGCCTCAAATTCTCCAACATTCACTTGATAGTCAACCGGTATAAATTTTGACTTCAACTTAGCAACCATCTGATCCCAAGTCTTGATTTTCTCTTTGCCTCTTCTTTGTTTATCAACTTGCAAATGCTCCCACTAAAGAGATGCGTGACCTTTCAACCGGATACAAGCATATTTCACCTTCCTTTCTTCTACAATGTTCTCAAAATCAAAATACTTTTCCATCTCCGAGATCCAATCCATCAATTCATCAGAATCCAACTTTCCATCATATTTCGGTGGGGTAAAATGTGGTTTGGTATTAGCCCTACTCAAAACCCTCAAAAACCTTTCTTCATCCGGATCAACCGTCGGTGGGTTTACTTGTTCTGTCGGGGCTTCTTCTCCTTCATCTTCGCTTACATCTTCAATATGTCGACCTCTTCTTTGTGTTGTCTCCATGGCTTCCAACCGGGATGCTATCCCTCACAACATCTCCATCATATCAGGGTTTGCATTCCCACACACTCCACCATTCCTAGTTCCTCTTCGCGCCATATTTCGCTAGACCTCTACAGCTACAGGTCAGATCCAAAATCTGCCACCCTACAACAAAATTGTCAGGACAACCGGAATGAAAAGTCGCTCTGATACCACTTGATGCAGTCACCGGTAAGGAGAAACCTCAAAGAGATTAGTTTGAACAGGTCATCAAGAGTAAACACAACAAAAACACAAAGATATGATGGAGGCAATGCAGAACAAATGGAATTATATCATGAAATTTGATTATAACCAACCCGTAACAACTAGATTATAGAAAACCGGCTCACAGGCCTGCTAGAACATACTCAAAGTACATAATAGGTCACAACCGGGACCTCAAATCTTAAGATCTATCATCTATACCCAATATACCTACTTCATTTTATTCTAATGTGCAATTACAATGATATATACGATCCAAAGGGATCCGGTCAGCCCAAAAAGGGATCAAAACTTGAAGAACAATACCTAACATGTAAAACCAACAAGGTCGGCCTCCGCCAAAGAAATCCTTCCAGAAAATTGAAAGGATGATGTAAAGGTCGGCCACATGCCAAGAAACATCAGAATCAATGCTTAGGGCTTCACAAGCTACGAAAGAGATCTGGTAGATCACAAATGCAAATAGGTCAAGGTAACCGGTAATAAGAAACTGTCATGAAAATTGATAGTGATAACTTGTCGAAAAATGATCCAAAAGCGATGCGGTTTGGAAATAATATAGATGGTCCAATCTTCAAGCAAAATCCAACTCCATAGGATCTGGTGAGCCAAATCCAGTACACACAGAAAGAAATACTAAAAATGCAAACAAAAAGGAAAATATTTTTGGTTGATGCAAGATTGCCATGAACCGAGGATGCTCCTGCATCAATACCTATATTGTGGGTTCATCCCCACCATGATTTTTCCCCTAACGGGTTTTCCATGTACAAAAATCTTGGTGTTATGTGTGCTTATGACATGTTGTTGATTTACGCTTCCATGTTTAATTATCAGGTCTGTGAATAAGTTTAAGTAGTGTGAGTTTTTGTGACAATTGATTCACTCCCCCCCCCCTTAGTTGTTTGCCCTATTTCCATCGCTTGGGATCAAAATTTATGAGATCGCTTTCAATTGTGTATCCTCTAAGCTCATCAACTTGACCATATAATTCAACAAGTTTAGCTTTAGGATATGAGGATTCTAAAATTATTCTATTAGCACAATGATTTAAACCTTTTTCCATAGTTTACTCCTCACATTACCTTTCCAAGTTGTGTAATTATGTGGAGTTAAAAATGGAAATTTAAGAGAACCCATAACTGAAAATCAAAAGAGTGCCACAGAGAGGGAGAGAGAGAGAGAGAGAGAGAGAGAGAGAGAGAGAGAGAGAGAGAGAGAGAGAGAGAGAGGCACACAAGACACCCCTTGATTCACTAAATCAAAGAACCCCCACCCCCACAAACAAAAATGATGATTTGACACTTCATACTTAATGTAATTACAATGGCCACTTGCAAAACAAGGAAAAGTGGACTTTTTATTTCATTGTTTACAACCACCACAATCAAGCTATACCAAACTCAAATCATTAATGCAAAAGACCAAACTAAGATCTGAGCATTACAATTGCCAAAAATAAGCCAAATAAGGACATGTTCTGAAACTAATTTTTTTATTATAGTGATTACAAACTGATAGCACCACTGATGCATTTCTTTATCCAATACATATTTATATATTCGTGAAATTCTTTATTTTCTAATAAATATAAATATACCATTTATTAACGTTTGCAATCATGTCTACGACAACTGTTGTTGGTGCGACAAATATTTATAGAGGCGATGTGATTTACCACTTTTCATGGTTATTGGAGCTAGATATGAAGCTATTAAAGTAATAATATTATTTTTATTATTTGAAAATCTACTAAATTTATAACAACACAATTTAACTTGGTAACAACGAAAGCAACTATAAAAAACACACATTTCAAAGTAAAATGCAGATAGTGTGAAAGGATATATTTTTCTTTTGAGAAAGACAAATATTTGGTTTGCATAAAAAATTACACTAATATCTACTAATGGAAGGTATGAAAAACAATTTAGCTTGCCAACAATAAAAATAGTTATTAAAAATACAAATATTTCAGAATAAAACTGGATAGTTTGAAACGATGGCCTAAAAAAGATCACTTGCTAGCTTCAGAAACTCTATATTCAAACAACAAAAGTCACATTGTTGAAACACAATTCATTTATAAATACAAAGGACAATTCCTTCAATTGTACATGTAAATATTTGATATCTCAACTACAACTAATTAGAACTATTTTTATCCAAATAAAATAAAAATGCAAAAGAACCCATTGTATCTCCAAACCAATATAAAACCAACACAAATAATTATTAAATATTGTATTTTAAATTTTTTAGTAAATATGTATAATGATGATAAAATTATTTTAATAAAAAATAAAATATAATAAGTGTATAATGATGATAAAATTATTTTAATAAAAAGTCAGTAAAATATAATAAATATATCATATGTATATGTTTAGGATTGCAATTCATATTTTATTTTTTAAAATATATTTTAAAATATTTTCAAAATAAAATTTAATAATTTTGATGTTTGTAAATTTGTATTACTTTACAAATTTAAAATTATAATTTCATCATTGCAAAAAATTTTTTTAACTTAATAATGCATCTTCTCCAACTTAGGCTCAAAGTGAGACTTTAGAAATTAAAGTAATCTCTCAATTTAAAAAAAACTCACCAACAAAATACTGACTATAACAAGAAACTAAACCACTCACATCTTATCTTATGTTGCTAACAAAATTAAACATTATTAGTACTTGTCGTTAGGCTAGTACTATTGCAATCCATTGCACCCAACTTTCATTAATTCGTTATTATTCAATTGATTTTCCACCAATTATATCTACAAATTATAATACTCCACATTTAATAAAGACTCCTTTCATCTTCAATATAATTTTAAAACATTTAATAAATTTAGAATATACTTTCACCTAATATTCTGTTGATTTATTTGGTTAGTAACTAGTAACTATTATAGAATGGTAAGAACAAACTAACATAATAAATCAAATTATATTACAAGTTTAAAATATTAAATTAATCCGTATTACAATTCCTTAATTACTCTTGATTTTAAATAATTGATTATTAATTAATTGTGAAAAACTGCATAGTTATCATTACAAGGTAATAAATATTTTACTTTCTAAGTAATTTATAAATAGCTCTTGGTTGGCAAGATTAAAACAATAATATAACAAGTGCCACATAGTGGCTAGTACTTGCCTTGTTTTTAGTATAGTTTTAATAATAATTATGATTTAATTTTAATAATGATTATATTTTAAAAATTATAATAATTAAGATAAAAAATTAAACATAATTATTTCATAATAATTAAAATTTTACTAGAAAAAGTAATATAAATTAAAGAAATCCTAATGAATTTTTAATTTCATAAAATAAAGTTGAATAATTGAAATAGTTTTATATTTAAATCTACTTTAAAAATTATAATATAATAAACAAAAATGTGTAAACAAAACAATATTAAAAATTAAATATTAAGAAAGAAAAAAATTAATAATAAATAACAATAGTTTTGATAAATAATAATTTTATTAAGCCAATTTAATTAAATAAAAATAGTAATAATTTTTTAAATTCATTGTAATTTAAATATAATAAAATATGTATAAAATAAGTAATAAAATGAAATTAAATGTCGTTTGTTAAAGTGAATAAAGAATGTCCATTAAATTTGGTCTAACGCCTTCGAAAAGCTTAAGAAAACAGACGCCGAAATAATATAATATATTAGTAATTAGAATAATAAATAATAATAATAATCTAATAATTTTAACATTAATAATATAAAATTAACATTTTTATAATACAAATAAAATATAAGATTAGATTATTAAGATTGAAGATCATTTCATTGAATAAATATTAATGTAAGATAATACAAAATAATAATGTTTAAAAAAATAACACAATGAATATTGGGTGAAAAAATAATATAATAAATATTAATACAATGTAATATAAATATTAATACAATAAATATTTAAATAATATAATAAATATTAACTTTTAGAAGTGCTATAGTATTTTTAATTGAAAAAAATTAAATATTGTTTACATAAATTTATATAGCTAGCTTATATATATTTAATAATATATATAGAATAAGCCAAGAGATATCCTTCTAGAGGCGCCTATTTTTTATTAATTTATCAACAGCAAATGGCAATAGGCACCTCGAGAAGAATATCTCTCAGCTTATTCTATATATATTATTATATATATATATATATATATATATATATATATATATATATATATATATATATATATATATATATATATATATATATATATATATATATATATATATATATATATAAGCTAGTAGCAGTCGTAGCATGAATTGAAAGACATGACATAAATTAATTTCAAATTATATATTGTTGTATAGTTGTATATTTTGGATTGGTATTGTGTTAGATTTAGGATTCCATTTGGTTCAATTCTAAATTTATAATTATATTTAGGATTGGAATCAAAATAGTAGGCCTAATTCAATAAGGATTAGGGTTCATTATGGTTTACTATTAGGGTTAGGATTTGATTTGGTTTAAAATAGTAGGCCTACTTCAATAAGGAATAGAGTTCATTTTGTCTTGCTATTAGGGTTAGGGTTATGGTTGTAGTTAGGGTTTACATCATTGTTGAGGTTAGGTTAATGGTTAGGGTTTGGATTTACATCATGTTTAGTGTTACGGTTAGCGTTAAGATTGTGATTAGGCTAGGATTTAGGGTTATGGTTAGATTATGTGTAGGGTTATGGTTTATATCATAGGGCTATGATTAGGGTTAGGGTTATAGTTAGGGTTTACTTCATTGTTAGGGTTAGGTTAATGATCAGGGTTTGGATTTACTTCATGGTTAGGATTAGGGATAGGGTTAAGATTGTGGTTAGGCTTTGGATTTATCATTATGGTGAGGATTATGTCTAGGGTTAAGGTTAGAGTTAGGATTATTGTTAGGGTTTACATCATTGTGATGGTTAGGTTAATGGTTAGGGTTTAGATTTACATCATTGTAAGGGTTAAGGTTCTAGTTAGGCTTAATTTTTAGGTATATGGTTAGGATTATCTCTATGATTAGAGTTTATATCATCAAGTTACGGTTATGATTGTGGTTAGGGTTAGGGTTAAGGATTAGGTTTAGGATTATAGTTAGGGTTTACATAATTTTTATGGTTAGGTTAATGGTTATGGTTTGGATTTACATCATGTTTAGTTTTACAATTAATGTTAAATTTATGGTTAGGCTTAGGATTTAGGGTTATGGTTAAGATTATATGTAGGGTTAGGACCTTTATATCATAGGGCTAGGGTGGCTATGGTTATGGGTTAGGGTTAGGATTATAGGTAGGGTCTACATCATTGTTAGGGTGAGTTTAATGGTTAGGGTTTGGATTTACATCATGATTAGGGTTAGGGTTAAGATTGTGGTTAGGATTAGGATTTACATTTATGGTTAGTTTTATGTTTAGGGTTGCAGTTTATACATCACCATGTTAGGGTGAGGGTTAGCACAATGGTTAGGGTTATGGTTAGGTTTAAGATTGCGGTTAGGCTTAACATTTATAATTATGGTTAGGGTTATGTCTAGGGTTAGGATTTATATCATAGGATTAGGGTTAGGGTTAGGATTATTGATAGATTTTATATCATTGTTAGGGTTAGGTTAATGGTTAAAGTCAAGGTTAGGGTTAGGGTTAAGACTATGTTTAGGCTTAGGATTTATGGTTATGGTTAGGATTATGTGTAGGGTTGGGATGTATATCATAGGGTTATACTCAGGGTTAAGGGTTAGGGTTAGGGTTATAGTTACGATTTTTATCACTTTTAGGGTTAGGTTAATGGTTAGGGTTATGGTTACATTAAGGGTTTATATCATTGTAAGAGTTAGGTTAATGGTTAGGCTTGGGATTTAGTATTATTGTTATGATTATTTCTACGTTTAGGGTTTATATCATGGGATTAGGATTAGGGTTAGGATTAGGATTTATGATTCTGGTTAGTTTTACATTTAGGGTTAGGGTTTATATCACGATATTAGGGTTAGGATTAGCAGCAGGGTTAGGGTTATGGTTAAGTTTATGATTGTGGTTTAAAGGATTGATATTTAGAATTATGGTTAGGGTTATGTCTATGGTTAGGGTTTATATCATAAGGTTAAGGGTTAGGGTTAGGATTATAGATAGATATTACATCATTCTTAGGTTTATGTTAATGGTTAGGGTTAGGGTCAGGGTCAAGATTATGCTTAGGCTTATGATTTATGGTTATGCTTAGGATTATGTGTAGGGCTAGGGTTTATATAATAGGGTTAGACTTAGGGTTAGGGGTAGGGTTAGGATTATAGTTGTGTTTTGCATCACTTTTAGGGTTAGGTTAATGGTTAGGGTTTGCATTTACATCATGGTTAGGGTTAAGGCTAGGGTTAGGGTTAAGATTGTGGTTATGCTTAGGATTTAGGGTTATGTTTAGGATTATGTCCAAGGTTAGGGTTTATATCATAGGCTTAGGGTTAGGATTAGGATTATGTTTATGGTTTATATCATTGTTAGGGTTAAGTTAATGGGTATAGTTTGGATTTACAACATGGTTAGGGTTAAAGTTTGGCTAATGGTTATGGTTTGCATCACTTTTAGGGTTAAGTTGATGGTTAGGGTTAGGATTGTAGTAAGGGTTTACATCATTGTTAGGGTTAGGTTAATGGTTAGGTTTTGGATTTAGGGTTTCAAGTTAGAGTTAGGGTTACGATTATTGTTAGGGTCAAGATTTAATGTTATTGTTATGATTATTTCTAGGGTTAGGATTTATATCATGGGCTTAGGACTAGGGTTAGGATTAGGATTTACGATTATGGTTAATTTTATGTTTGGGGGTAAAGTTTATATCACAATGTTAGGGTTAGGGTTTATATTAGAGGGTTAGAGTTAGGGTTAATGGTAGGGTTATGAATATAATTAGGGTTTACATCATTGTTAAGGTTAGGCTAATGGTTAGGGTTTAGATTTATATCTGGGTTAGGATTAAGGTTAGGGAAAGGGTTAAGATTATGGTTAGGCTTAGGATTTAGGGTTACATTTAGGATTGTGTCTAGGGTTAGGGTTTATATTTATTGTTATTGTTATGGTTTGAATTTATATTTATGGTTTGTATCACTTTTAGGGTTAGGTTAATGGTTAGGATTACGATTGCAATATGGGTTTACACCAACGTTAGGGTTAGGTTAATGGTTAGGTTTTGGATTTAGGGTTAAGGTTAGGGTTAGGTTTACAATTGTTGCCAGGATTAGTATTTAGTGTTATTGTTATGATTATTTCTAGGGTTAGGCTTTATATCATGGGATTATGATTAGGATTAGGATTTACGATTATGGTTAGTTTTGTATTTAGGGTTATGGTTTATATCACAACATTAGGATTGGGATTAAGGGTTTAAGGTTTATATTAGAGGCTTAGAGTTACGGTTTTAAGGGTTAGGGTTAGGACTGTAGTTAGGGTTTACATCATTGTTAGGGTAAGGCTAATGGTTAGGGTTTGGATTTATAGCATAGTTAGGGTTAAGGTTACAAATAGGGTTAAGATTATGGTTATGCTTAGGATTTCTAAAGTTATGTTTAGGATTATGTGCAAGGTTAGGGTTTATATCATAGGGTTAGGGTTAGGATTAGGATTATGTTTATGGTTTATATCATTGTTAGAGTTAAGTTAATGGGTACAATTTGGATTTACAACATGGTTAGGGTTAGGGTTAGGGTTTGGCTAATGGTTATTGTTTACATCACTTTTAGGGTTAGGTTAATGGTTAGGGTTAGGATTGTAGGAAGCGTTTACATCATTGTTAGGGTTAGCTTAATGGTTAGGTTTGGATTTAGGGTTTAAAGTTAGAGTTAGGATTAGTGTTACGATTATTGTTAGGGTCAGGATTTAATGTTACTGTTATGATTATTTCTAGGGTTAGGGTTTATATCATGGGCTTAGGATCAAGGTTAGGATTAGGATTAGGATTTACAATTATGGTTAATTTTATGTTTAGGGGTACAGTTTATATCACAATGTTAGGGTTAGGGTTTATATCAGAGGGTTAGAGTTAGGGTTAAGGGTTAGGATTAGGATTTTAGTTATGGTTTACATCATTGTTAAGGTTAGGCTAATGGTTAGGGTTTAGATTTGTATCATGGTTAGGATTAAGGCTAGGGAAAGGGTTAAGATTATGGTTAGGCTTAGGATTTAGGGTTACATTTAGGATTGTGTCTAGGTTTAGGGCTTATATTTATTGTTATGGTTATAGTTTGGATTTATATTTATGGTTTGCATCACTTTTAGGGTTAGGTTAATGGTTAGGATTAGGATTGTAGTACGGGTTTACATCATCGTTAGGTTTAGGTTTTGGATTTATGGTTAAGGTTAGGGTTAGGTTTACAATCGTTGTTAGGATTAGTATTTAGTGTTATTGATATGATTATTTCTAGGGTTAGGGTTTATATCATGGATTATGATTAGGGTTAGGATTAGGATTTATGATTATGGTTAGTTTTGTGTTTAGGGTTAGGGTTTATATCACAACATTAGGATTGGGGTTAAGGGTTTAAGGATAATATTAGAGGGTTAGGGTTAGTATTGTAGTTAGGGTTTACATCATTGTTATGGTTAGGCTAATGGTTAGGGTTTGGATTTATATCATGGTTAGGGTTAAGGTTAGGGATAGGGTTAAGATTATGTTTAGGCTTAGGATTAGGATTATGTTTTAAAGGATTATCTCAAGAGTTAGGGTTTGTATCATAGGTTAAGTGTTAGTGTTAAGGGTTAGGGTTAGGATTGTAGTAAGGGTGAAGTTAGGGTTATATTTAAGTTTAGGGTCAAGTTATGGTTTAGAGTTCAATCAGGTCTAGATTATAGATATTGTAAAGGTGAGGGTTTTATTATGGTAAGGTTTTCATTATAGTTAGGGTTTGTATTTTTTTAATGTTGTTAAATGAATCAATAATTAGTTTTAGAATAAATTTAAAACTAAACTTAGTTTTCTTTCAATGATTAGAGTATGCTTTTAATGTTTATCAAAGCCTAATGGTAATCAAACCAAAATATTAATTAAGGGTTTAACCTTTATGATATAATTTTAAAAATTTAAAAATTATATTGTTAGAGTTAACTTTAAGGTTAGGTTAGGGTTGGCATTCAATTAGAGAGATTAGGTTTAGGAGTTAAGGTTATAGTTAATTAGAGTTTAGTTTGAAGGTAAGGCTAGTAGGTTACTATTGTAGGATGATGCATTCATAACACTTATAATCATTTTTTATTAAATATTAAAGAATCTTTATTATTATATAATTTTCTTGTGAATATTTTATTTCCTTATTTATATATTTTAAAATAAAAGTTAAACTTATACTCTATAGGCATTAGTAAAAGTTAATTGATATTAAATTGTTAGAGTATGATTTTAGTTGTGAAATTGAAAAAAGAAAAGAAATTAATATAAATATATTAACAAAATTTCTCTTCTACCCTTTTTGTTTTTGCATGAAAATCAATTCAAATTTTAAAATTAAAATAAATTTATTTTTAAATGTTGTTAAATGAATCAACAATTAGTTTTAGAATAAATTTAAAACTAAAACTTATAGAACTTGAAATTATTAGAGTATGCTTTTGAATGTTTATCAAACCTAATGGTAATCAAACCAAAAAATTAATTAAGGGTTTAAACGTTTATGATATAATTTAAAAAATTTAAAAACTATATGATTAGAGTTAACTTTAAGATTAGGTTAGGGTTTACATTTATTTAGAGAGATTAGGTTTAGGGGTTAAGGTTATTGTTAATTAGAGTTTAGTGTTAAGGTAAGGCTATAAATAGGTAACTATTGTAGGATAATGCATTCATAAAACTTATTGTTATTTTTTATAAAATATTTAAAAAGTCTTTAATATTATGTACTTTTCTTATGGATATTGTTTTTCCTTATTTGAATTTTTTAATGAAATGATTACCGTGAAACTTTGTTCTAATGAAATAAATACATTTTAAAATAGCTTCAAAGTTTATTATAATTAAAATATAGGCATTTTAAAATAGTTCAAAGTTTCTTATAAGTAAAATTATCTTACTCATAACCTTTAATTAATTTAAACATATAAGAAACATTTTGAAACATTTTTATTCTATCATTTCTTTTTGCATGCAAATCATTTTAGATTTTTAAATTGAAATAAATTCATTGTTTTTAATTGTTAAATGAACCAATAATTAGTTGTAAAATAGATTTACAACTCTCACTAGCATCTTACATTCCTTCTCCAATGCATTGATCTCCTCATTTTTGTAATTCAAACGAGTTTATTAAAATTGGAAAGAAGCTATTCATAAAGATAATGAAAACATAGATTCTACCACATATGTTTCTATAAATGTCAACCTGGAAAAATTCACAAATGAATAAATGCTAAAGAATCCCTCTACAACCCCAAATCCAAGTCAAACCTCCTCCTGGAAAAATTCACAAATGAATAAATGCTAAAGAATCCCTCTACAACCCCAAATCCAGGTCAAACCTCCTCTACCCGTGAATAATAACATAAAAATCTACTTTCATATTAAATAGGTGGTTAATTTGGATTCACCATGCATTGCACTGCATATCATTGCAAAAAAATTATTAGTTAAAATGATGCATTGAAAATAGGATATCCATTTTTTGTTTTTAAAGAGAAATTAAAATAAAATGATGCATTGAAAATAGGATATCTATTTTTTAATTTTTTTAATTTCTTACTTTTTCTTTTTATCATTCTTAAGTAGATTAAACTTCATTAAAACTACTTAATATTTTCATCCAATCTTTTTCCTATGTAATGAGCTTTGCATACAGTTCAATTTTAAGGTTGTAACAACAATATATAAACTTGAATTCTAATGTTAGTGTCATTTAATTTATCATAATATTTTAAGAAGAGAATAAATATATATCATGTTGATGGAACAACTCGAATAACTTTTATACTTCATATTTTAAGAAATCTAAATATTTCTATAATTAAACCTAAGAGATTTATGGAGCAGTTGAAAAAAATCTACATAATAGATGAGACAACCAAACTATTTTTAAACTGATGGAGTATGTTGTTAATTTCTCTAAGAAGGGAATACATATATATCTATGTATGAGTTTCCACAGGTTGATTGAAGAACTGGAATAACTTTAAGATTGTAACAATAATATATAAAATTGAATTCTAATGTTAGTGTCGTTTAATTCATAATATTTTAACACTGAACCAATGGAACACTCTTTACAAGCTTCCATTATTTGAAGTCTTACTAATTTAGAGGTGCGTATTTTTGTTCTCTATTTTTGTATTGTTTATTTATGTCCTTCCTCTAGATAACGAATCCCCTCAGAGGTTTGTAACTGGCAATACAAAGCGGGTGAAATAGGGTAAGATCACATTATCAAAAGAATTCAAACAAACCCGACATCACACAATTGTAACATGTAGGGAACTTAAGTGATAAGATTTGTTTTGATTAACATGAAATTTAATTTTTGGGGATTTTATAGGGAATAGAAAAGGGATATAAATCTAATGAAGAACTAATTCAAGTAGCTTTCAAAAAGTTGAATATTAATATGCTGATGATTCTGCAATTATTTTGCAAATAAAATAGACTCATTAATTCATATTCAACAAACCTACAATATGAAAACAATATGAAATCTGTAAAACAATATCACATACTTCTATCTGACGTTGAAACTGCACAATTGATCCCTCTCTATCTCCAAATTACTTTTGCCAATGACAAGACTACAATTCAAAGAATGATGCATTACCATTTTTGCAATTTTTTATTATCCGATGGAGTGAAACTGTCTCGTAACGGTTTTGAAAATCAAATCTATTAATCTATTAATTATTTTACATTCTATATTAATTAATTATTATTTAAACCTTAAATAATTGAAAACCAAATGACCGTCAAAATTATTGAAAACCCCCAAATGTTGACCCATAAATTTGCTGCCATTGTAGAAGCCTCTCGGCTTAATTAATAGCTTTACTAAGTCTCTCATTTATTTACTATAACTAGTTTGATTGAGTTCTTTGATTACCTATTCATTCGTTATAATTAATACATAATAAATTATTAAGATAATAATTACTATTCAATTACTATTACAAATAGAGTGAGGATTATAGTTCAGTTAGGATTATATTTATAATGTACTATTAGAGTTTAATTAGGAGTAAGGTTCAATTAGGAGGATTATAGTTCAATAATTAGTATTGGAATTGGAGACATGACTTTTATTAGAATTAAAATAGTGTTAGGGTAAGGTTTAAGATTAGCATTCAATTTATGTTAGGGATTATTATGCATTAAATTTAGGATTTAATTAAATTTATAATTAATTTTCAATTAGTATTATAGTTAAGGTTTAAATAAGATTACAATTTAATTAGGATTAAGATTCAATTAAAGTTATGGTTACAAAATTATTAATCTCTTCTATTTGTTAATTGTTTGCAAAATTACAATTACAAATCTAAAAGGCAAGTACTAGCCACTACACGACACTTGTTAATATTTAATTAGTCATTTATCCTCAACACACTTCCTAGTCAAAGGGGAGTGGAGATCTGTGTGGCATTCCATTTCCTATTTCATCTCAACCTTCCTTACATTTTAGAGATTGATTTTTCCATACCGCCTTAGTCAAAGGAGACTCGTGAGACACTTGCCTCATAAAACCTAAACTCCCTCCAATCTTCCAACAACTTAGGCTCCTTTCTTTTTTTTGTCATGGTCTTTGTGAGCATCCTGCCATGTGGCTCCTTGTCCTACATATAATGTAGGAGGAACATCTTCCTTCCATATCTCCTCTCATTCAACCAATTGATTTCTTGACCCTCCATTTTACAAGACCACTTCCTCAACTGCTAATTTCTACCACACTTCCTCAACTGTTGATTTCTACCACCTTGGATCTAAGCCATGATTTGCCTATAAAAGGAAGCCTCTCATTCTCATTTTGGAGCTAGCTAATATATTTTCATATTGTTTTAAAGAGCTTAATAGATCATAACAATAACAAAGTGTGCATATACTTTGTTAAAAAATTCAATTATAAGAAATTGTGGGAATATAAAAAATTTGGATTATCATTGGAGAGATTTATTTTATCAAAAAGTATTTATAAATTGATGTGATTTTTCAAATATTTGTATTCAATGGAGAGTACAATACACTATTATTTTCAAATTTTCTTCAAGTAAAAATAAGAACTTTTTTTTTTCTTATAATTGTCATTATTACTTTTGAAAAAAAAACCTTGTATTTAAAAATTGTATAATCTAATAATTATATATATATATATATATTGAAAAGACTCCTAGATTAACAATAAAATAAATAAAACTTTACATTTAGAAATTATAAAATGTAATAATAATAAAGAAAATTAAATATATTTTTTAATTGATAAATTTGTTGACAACCAAATACACATGAAATTAAATGACTTATGACTTTTGTTTTCAAGGGATTGGTATGAGGACAATCTCTTGAAAACAAAATAACAATAAATAAATAAAAAATTTGCATTTAGAAATTAGAAAATGTAATAATAATAATAATAATAATAATAATAATAATAATAATAAAGAAAATTAAATTTTTTTAATTGACAAATTTGTTGACAGCCAAATACACATGAAATTAAATGACTTTTGTTTTTATTTATGTACACCTTAATTACCTTAGAAAATAGGGTATAAAATAGAGAGACAAAGATGATTGATTAAATAATAATGAATTATTTAATTATAAAAATGATCAAAACAAATTAATAATGGTAAAAAATTGACTAAGCGCAGACTGTTACATTTCTCTACGCTCTATTTAGACATTACATTAATTAATATTTAGTTTTTAAAATATTTGAAAGATAATTCATAATTAAATTGAATAATATATTAATTTTAAAACAAAAATAATAATTTAAGTTTCATTCAAGATGGTTTCAAATATCATTTCACAATTAAAAATTATCTCAATTTATTTTATTAATATTTTTTTATAATAAAATAAAAAAATTCTATTTTTTAATTTTTATTATTTAATATTTTGTGATGGAATCAAAAAGCTATGAAAGCATCTCTATATTTTATTTATTATTTTGCATTTTTATGTAAGCTATAAGCTATAATAATAACAACAAAACTGAAAGCGAAATCCTCCTCGTTCCCACACGCGACAATTTAACGCATCCCTCGAAGCGCTTTGGAAGCACATTATCACGTGTGTTTAAATTGTAAACCAGAGACTTCCACACCATTCCAACAAACCTTATATCTTGCTGCAGCGTTACAAGCAAATCTACTATACGATATTTATCCACACCAACAATATAAGCGGACATTTTCGACAGCAAAGCGATCCTCATGGCTGCTAAAATGATGAAGGCTGTTCAGTACAATGGATATGGAGGAGGTGCTGAATCTCTTAAGGTAATTATTATCTGGCAATTTTTAATTCAACGGGACTCTTAATCTTATTTACATCTTTGTCTTGCAAAGGTTGTTTATTTTATTTTTCTTCTGAAATTTTGGACTGTTTTGATCCATCATTTCGAACTTTCAGGGCTAAATGGGATCAACACCAGGGCAAGAACAGAGCTGATATATGTTAAATGTTGGCTAATCTTTATGCATTTTTAAGTTTTTTATTGCTTTCTTTTTACCCAGACTACTTTATAATTTTAAACTTACTATTTATTGCTCATACCTGTTCTGGAAGGAATATGCTCAGTTCCAGTAAATTTTATGTAATTCTTGTCTCTTTTAGTTTTGATAGTGATTTCAATTAATCAAATATTTTTGACTAGTTTGCCTAGAGTTTTGAGCATTCAGTTTCTTTAATCTTTATATTTTTTAATCTATCTGCAGGTGTTAAATGCATGTCCTTCAGGTTAAGATTTTGAACTGTTTGATTCCATAGTTTTGAGTTTTTAGAATTGCTTTGATAAGGGTAAGCAGGAAGGGATTTTACCTTCATTATTATGAGTTTTTTCAAGTTTTTAATTTGTTTCTGGCTAAGGGTAATATTTGTTTCAAGGGTAAGCAGGAAATCACAATTTACGAGGGATTTTGCCTCCATTATTATGAGTTTTTTCAAGTTTTTAATTTGTGAGCATGACTGGCTTAGGGCTCTTTTTTCTCAAAAATTAGGACTATTTTGCCCACGATTTTAAACTTTCAGGAGATTTTTTTGGGGGGTTTTGGATAACCTAGAACATAATTGATCAGCCCTTCCTCCCCCAAATTTTTTTTGGACTGTTATGAGCTTCCAGAAGATTTCGTTTGGTTAAATGATAACTTGCAAGATCCGAAGGCTAGTGCTTTTTTCTTTTATTTTTAAAAATTCTAGAAATTATGATTTTCTACAAGATTTCTTATATTTCTTGGCTATAGGGTAACGAGGAATTTTATGGACCGCTTCATTGTGATGTGATGATTAAGTTAGGTCCCTCTTTATACAAGCGTCTTAGAAGTTTCCTTTGGTTACCATATAAATTATTCAAAATAGTTGGCTACTAAAGTTTTCAGATTTTCAAATCTTGAGACATGGTCATGCCGGATGTCGGAGTTCTAAAAGGTCGTTGAGCATACTTCTTTCTTTCTAAAACAAATTTTAACCTCTTTAACTAACAGTTTATTGCATCAGTATGTACTCACAGTGAATTGAGTTTACTGAACATTTTATCTGAACACAAAAGCGGAGTGTACATATTTAGATGAAGCTACCAAAAACTTGCATTCTCTAATCCATTTTGCAATTTTCCAAATATCATCACCCCCATCAGTTCTTTACTTAGTGGAGTAGTTTATTTAATAGGATTTTGAATCAGTGTAAGGTTCTCTTTTGAATATCTTGAAGCCGTTACTTTATCTTTGATATGCTCTTAAAGGAGAGGGCTATTGTCACCAAAAATAGCCCACTAACTTTTGAATACCCTTAGGCTTTGGAGACTGTTGTGACGTTTTCACACATCGCCCCATTGCAAATGGGGACCCATGTTTTTTGCTCGTTTTGCTCGTTTTCGCTTTGCTTTTTCTAGGGTTTTGTTAGTCGGTTAGTCGTCTGGATTTAGGGTCAAGCCTTAGGGTTTTAATTTCTGTCTTTTCAGACCAAGAATCCAGTTGGTTTTGAGAGCTTTTTTGAATTTCCTTTTCTAGAATGCAAATTTTGAATGCAATGAATTTGCCAGAATGGTCTATTTTCAATTGGAATTTTGAATGCAGATCTTAAATTTGTCTAAGTGTTGAAGATGAAATGTGAATTTTTGTCCAATTGAATATTTTTGACCAAATTTTGACATTTTTTATTTTTGATCCTAGGCATCTCAATTGATTTGTTTTCGCCTTGTGAAGTGTTAAAATGTGAAAAATCATGTTATTTTGGCCTGTAGGAGCAAAATCGCTCCTGTCCCTCAGTGAAGGACGGGAGCTCGTTTTCAAATATTTTACTATTCCTGCAGGGTCAAGATGAATTACGAATTGAAAGTGATGGAGAAAGGCGAGATCTTTCCATTGAATATAAATTGAAGATTTTCATGAGCACAGAAATGCCTCCAGGGGAAAAATCGCTCCTGTCCCTCAATGAAGGACCGGAGCTACAAATCCAATTTTGCTTTGTCCTTGCAGGATTTTAACGTCTTGACGATGTGAAAAGGTCCAAAGAGGTGCATTTTATCAAATGAATATAACTTGAAGCGTCGCCCAGGGGATCACATAGGATAGCAAGTCCGGCTTGAGTGAGGTCCTGATCCTGAAATTTGGCTAAGTCTGGAATGTCCTGATCCTGAAATTTGACTAAGTCTGGAAACTGAAAAAAACCTCCAAAAACTAGATTTTGCAATATAACTCCTGGAGGTCTGAAACCACTCTCAAACATCCTGAAAGTATATATGGAATATAACTTAAAGTATAAGAAAGAAGAAACATAGAAGGAAATGTCACTTATACTTGAATGTTATATTCCATTAAAATTGTCCTGATCGAGTGTGCGAAAAGTCAAATTTCGCTCGTGTCCCTCACCAAGGGTCCAGAGCGAAAATGCTTAGTTGAGCCATTCCTGACCTTGTTTGGACGAATCGAGACATCAAAGGCATGGTGAAGGACGAAATGAGCATGATAGAACATCCAGACTTGATCAAAAACAATGAAATGATGAAGTTTTACCTAGAGGGTCAATTTCGCTCCTGTCCCTCACTGAAGGACCAGAGCGAAGTTCTTCATAGGGTACGTCCTGAACAAAGACCAAGCAAATTTTATGTTCGAAGGCAAGAAAGGAGGTCAATTGAACCCGTTGAAGACAAATTGAAGATTATCAAACGTCAACAAAGGACCAAAATGCTTAAGTTCGCTCCTGTCCCTCAGGGAGGGACCAGAGCGAAATTTGTATAAAGGCTCTAAATTTTGAAAGTTTATCACGCATCAAGTGATTGAGGAGGATCAAGGGACCACGTTTTACCCAATGAAGACAATGGCAAGTTGAAAAAGGCAAAGACAAGCTCAAAATCTTGAAATTCGCTCCTGTCCCTCAGGAAGGGACCAGAGCGATGTTGAATATATTGGCTAATTCATACAAAAATCACGTTGAGTCAATGTTTTGCAAGGTGATAAAAGGTCTAAGGCGTCCTTCGAAGGTGATATACCAAAGGCTTCAAACGTCAAACGATCACCAATTTGTACCAAGAGGCTATATCGCTCCTGTCCTTTGGACAAGGACCAAGGCGATTTTTACTAAAACACTCATGTTCCGACAAAATCAAGACAATGCAAGGGTGGGCAAGATCGAGGACGTCCTTTGGAAGGCAATGAACGAAGAACGAAGATCAAAAGTTTGCAAATTTGAGCTAGGACACAAGGATCACTCCTGTCCCTCTCCAAGGGACCAGGGCGATGATCTTCTAAACATCAAAGCGCCTTGTAAAATTCAAGGAAATGAGAAAGGAATGAAGGAATAACGTTGTTTGTCCCCACAATGAAGATTGAAGTTCAAAGATGCAAGATCAAGGAGAAACAATGGAGATCGCTCCTGTCCCTCTCCAAGGGACCAGGGCGATATCATATCTAAAGGATATTCATTTGCAAGAACAAGTCAATTAAGCTTAAAGGACCTAGCGAAAATGGCAATTCCAACGTGGAAATAAGGACCTTGGACGTAAAAATTGCAAGAATCATGACCAAATTGATGGATCGCTCCTGTCCCTCAGTTAGGGACCAGGGCGATGAGGTACGTATCTTCTCACTTTTTCATTTTGGCGCTTCAAACACATTTTTTTAATTTATTTAAATGCTAACAAAATCGATATTTTATTAAAAATAGCATTTAAATATTGCGCTTAATGTTAATTAATTATTTTGCCTTGTAAAAATCGAATTTGTCAATTTAAATGATAAAGGCATTTAATTAATTATTAATTAATCATTAAAAATCAAAAGGAGCGCTTGGTATTTATTTGTTTTTGAAAGTCGGCCTTTTAAGTTTATTTTAAATTTGCCTTATTAATTATCAAGTCGGCCTAAGGTGGTAATTGTGAGATGAGCGCTATAAAGGGAGGTGAGAATCATTATTTTCACATTATCATTTTTCATGCGATCTCAAAGGGAGAAGTGCGAAATTATCTTCAAGGTGCGGGTCTTGTCAAGGAAGGCGCAAACATCATCAAGGGAGTGCGAGTGTGTTTGAAGGAGCGAATTTCATTTCAAAACAAAAGAAGGCACTAGTTTTATCCAAGGCGAAACTACTATCCAAAGGAGAGGCGAACTTGAAGTTTCAAGTTAGGCGAACTTGCCAAGGACATTGAAGAACACATCAAAGATTCCAAGGGTGGCGAATTAATAAAGAGGACGTTCATTATCCTTCAAGATCAAGTCAAGGGCTTTAAATTTTGATTTTTGCCTAGGCAAATTCCTCATTTTGCATTATAGAGTTAGCTCTCTAGTGAGGTATGGCGATATGGATTTATTGTTTTGATTTTGATTGTTGATCGTCATAGCTTAGATTTTGAAATTTTGAAATTTTGAATTCCTAGCTCAAGAGTCGTTTTTAGGAAATGATTAATAAAGGACTTATCATTAAGTTTCCTAAAATTTGCTCTCTAATTTATGTTATGTATTGCAAAATCATGGTACTAATTCTGAAATGTTGTGTAGGCATCAAATGGAGATCTCTTCAAGGAAAATCGAGCCGGATCAAGGACGGTCTTCGCCGGGACGGTCTTAGCCAGGACATGGGCGACCTCTTTCAATCCAGCGTTCCAAGGCGAGGTACATCATCTTCCTGCACATCAAGGACGCAAGGAGTTAGAACAAGGGCTCGTTGAAGAAGCAAAATAGTTCCAGATGAATTAATTAAAGCAAGCTTCTCAACAACATCAAGTTGAATATCTACCAAGTTCCAAGTGTCAAATGAGGTGGCGTCCTAGTCATCATTTCTCCAATCAGTGAGGTCCATCTCAGCATGTCCAGATTCAATGTACTTAACTCATGGAAGGTGGCACAAACTCCGATGTACCTACCCCGACTATCCATTGGTCGATTTTTCTAGAAGGGACATGTGTCCAAGCAATACAATTATTTCATTGGTCAAGCATTAAATGTTATGTAATGGTTGTAACAAACCCTAATTAGGGTTTTCATTGTTGAATCTTGGCCATTGATCTTGAATTGATCTAAGCCATCAAATTGTATTGTGGGCACTATATAAGCCCAAACATTTCATTTGTAAAAGAGAATTAGAGTTAGAGAGATTAGAGGATTAGAGATAGTATAGAAATAGTTGAAAGTAGTTAGAGAGTAGAATAGGAGGACAAGGCAAGAAATTGTTGCCATTGATTGTAAACAAACTCCATTTTCATTGAAGTAATGGTGAAATATGTCGTTTTCTTGCAATTTGCATGGTTTCTTGTTGAGTCTTCAATCTTAGATGGTAGATGATTAGATGAATGGAGGAAATGCGATTGATTAATGGTGGAATTCGTACATCCATACTACTAGCAGTTTGTTGATTGCAGACTTGCCTTGCGTAGTCAACTGGAATCATTCAGCCTAAGCTCAATTTCAATTTGTTGCCTCTTCATTGATATGCATCAACTTGGATGGTGTCTATGCCTGCGGTGATAATTTGAACATCATAAAGCTCCCCTTAGAAGATCGCACTAGCCTTGTGTAGATGTTCCATTGATGTCAAAACAAGATCTGGTTAGAGTTTCATCAAAAATCAAGTCATTGCTCCTACATTCTTAGTATTAGGATTAGATCCTCTCTTCGCCCTTATCCTTTTTCCATTTTTTTAATCTAAGTTAGTAAGAGCCTGTGTCCAGCAAAGCAGATCGGAAGTTCAATGTAAGTCCCCTTGTGATTCCAGCAAATCACATCATACCACTGGAGCTTGTCCACACGTAGAGACCCTACATCAAAGAACCTTGGAGTC
Organism: Cryptomeria japonica; assembly: GCF_030272615.1. Lineage (NCBI taxonomy): Eukaryota > Viridiplantae > Streptophyta > Pinopsida > Cupressales > Cupressaceae > Cryptomeria > Cryptomeria japonica. The sequence goes on along the minus strand of NC_081409.1, from coordinate 895,930,362 downwards.
TACCTAACTGATCCTTTATGCGAATCTTCAGCAGTTAGAGACTATTTTCTCAAGAGAGGATAAGATGCCTTTAGGTATTTTATTCTGTGTATGATTGTGTATAAAATACACGTCAACAGAGACCCACAACATCCTCTTACAAAAGCTAAGGGTTTAGATCTTTATATTTCAAAATCCACCAAAAAGATGTAGTGGCACAAGCATATCCCTTTTCTATAGAGAATCCATTGGACCCTTTAGTAAAGTTCTTAACTGGTTCCCATGTCTTCCAAATGTAAAATCTGCCCCTTGACCGTAACAATTTTTTTTTTAAATTCAATTCACAACAACTACCAAATTAGCCAACCAAGCATCTTCCATCTAAATTATAAGTGTTTATTTAAAACTTTCCATACACCATGGTGGTGACAACTCAATGTCACTGTGTATGCTTACACTTTGTCATGCCCCTGGCATTTCCATACCTGTCAATAGGTTATGCTTGAAGATCTTTCCCTATTGATAAGGGGGCAAGAGCCCCCACAAATAAGCACTAATCTGAAATCGGCGTAAATAGGGACATAGAACATGTATGAACATTAAAAGCATAAAGGCTGTGATATACAGCGATCTTTATTTCTGTTAGACCAGTGTTTGCAGGAAATTGTCTCATTACTAGTACGTCACAACCTTCTGACTTTTAGGTGATAGCCACACAAAGGAAATAATAACTCTTGATCTACTAATTTGGTGTCTTACCTAATAATTAAACTAAGCAGGTTTCCAATAGCCACATTGACTAAATATGCATGTGTATAATTAAAGAAAAACAGCGATTAACTTTAGAAAAGACACCTCCATATGAAGCAAGATGACGGATGGGAACCCTTCGCCTCCACTCAAGGATATCTAATGAGATTTGTATTTTAGGGGAAGGCATCACAAAAGGGATAAAGTTCTATCTGCATCTATTAAAAAGATCAAGCAATCTGCAACTCTGATATATCGATCAGATCAGCAATATCATTAGACTACAGTAGCATTATTCAATTGTGGCATGCAAGATAAGAAGGCGATTGAGTATATATATATATATATAGCCTATCTCTATTGTTATTATTGAATATATAGTCTATCAATTCCTTTTTATGATGATCTATATTGTTATTATTGAATATATAGTCAATCAATTCCTTTTTATGATGATAGCAGTTCATCTATGTAATCATTTATTAATTGGAATTTCTTGTAAGCTATCATTAAAGGATTAGGGAGAAACCCCAATAAGGTCAGCAAGTGCGTCTTCCCTTCTAAGTAGCCCACCTCATGCTGGATGGACAAGAGTTCCTACCACTTGGGGCCAAGAGGTCGAGTATGAACACTTTGTGCTCGTGGGCTTAGCTGTGGTGAAGTTAGGGTGTCTTATTGAGGAGTAATGATTAGGGGAGCAGTTGTGTCTTCCCTTTCTAAGTAGCCTACCTCATGCTAGATGGACAAGAGTTCCTGCCACTTGGGGCCAAGAGGTCAAGTATGGATACTCCGTGCTCCTGGGCTTAGATGTGGTAAGTTAGGGCACCCTAACATGCTTCCTCTCCAACCCCTATTATGGTATATTATGGGAATGATACTATTGATTCTTGACTTCTTAGATGATTCATTTAAATAGATTGAAATAATTAATAATATTTATGCATTTATATGTTACCCTAACCTTTATTGAAATATTGGAAGAATCGCAAGCTATTTAACATGATTGCATGACCTATTCCTAGGTTTTATCTTGCTAAAGACATATTTATTGGTAAAGTTAAAATTCTAACTACATTATACCTCTTGTTTGATTTAACTTGTAGTTCTAAGGCAAAACATAAAGCAATAGTATTAGGCTCTCATAATTACAATCATCATAGACCCAAACCTAATACTCGAGGGATAATCCATGATGACCCTAGTTACGTATCCTTTCATGGGGAATAAAAGGCATAGTTTGCACTTGAATGTTAGAGGGAGTTCATTCTCTCTTATATGAGATCACCAATCTCTCTTTAACCCCTAACTATTAATAAAGTGTAATCTATTAATTTAGTCCCATTACAATAGAAAGATAACCATTTGCCATCATATTTTGGTTCCATACCAAACATTACCAATCATGTCATGCCCCCTTTACTTGCTAAGCAGAGATATCATTTTTTTGTTAAAAAGTGTTTTTAAACACTATTATTAAAATATGTTAATATTAATTATTTTAAATTAAAAATATAATAATAATAATTTAATTTTGGTGACTGACTCAACTTTACGTTATAGCCAACTCTATTTTGAAAATTTGGCACCCTTGTTGAACTAGTATAAATAAAACCTTAGATGATTGGGAGAATGAATTGGATATTTTTGGAACAAATTGGAACAAAAAAGGGGAGCAAACTCGCCATTTGCAATTTGACCATTGCTTGGGATGAAACCCTCAAGACAATAACTTCGTAGGACGAAAACCTTTCCATTTTGTGTTCATGTAGTAGAAGCGAATAGGATTTCTATCTAGAATTGATAAAAACAAATTGTTTTTTAAATCCATAAGTGGTGTTGCTGATTGGAAGAGAGGTTTGGAGGTCATCAAACAAAGCTACCCTCGTATTCATAAGCAGATACCATAGGTCTAGCCAAGCAACCATTCATGCATCCTTCTAAGAAGTTGCAACCAATTACAGGCCTAAACCAACAATAGAGAGTATTGAGGAAAGGATAGATCAAAGTTAGTTCAACCTTGCAGAGTTGCAACTAATTCATTGGCACCTCAATTCGAGTAATTTGGAGACTTCAAGCATTGAAGGTGCGAATATCCAAGGGCTAATCATCAACTACAATAGTATGCACAAGGGCAAATTTGAAGAATCTACTTGGAGGAAGACTTGTTATCAACTAGATGTTAGGGATTTGGGGGGTACCCACCTCCAATACTAACAACCTAATCCCTTAGTCTAAAGTAATTGTTGTTCAGGATAAGAAATTGATTTGTGTGCACTAATATGTTGTAAGGTCACAATCTAGATTGATTCTTGGATATGTAGTCAGATTCATTACTTCTTTTGAGTTGTTTACTTTCGTATCTATTGTTTGAATTATTTTGCCTTTGAATTTAGAGTTTCAAACTATTGTCATAATCTTCTACATTTTGTACTACACCAAAATATTGGATTGATGGTGAATGGCGTCCACAAGTGTTAAAAGTAGGGTTTTCGTTCCACTAGAGTGCCAACGTAGGTCAACCCCCTTGTGGACAAGCGGTTGTTGGCCTGACCATTTGGTTTGGGTACACGCTTACTAGCCCGACAGAGGAATGTCCATCAGGGTTCAGGCAACATATTGGGTTTTCATCCATCACAAACATTACATGCCCATGATGCTTAGTAGGGCTTGACCTTGAGGCCTCAACTCTAATACCAAGCAAGGCAAACACTACGCCAAAAGCCTAAATTGATGGTGAATGGCATCAACTAGCGTTAAGAGTGGGGTTTCCGTCCCACTAGAGTGCCAGCGTAGGCCAGCCCCCTTGTGGACGTGCTTGTTGGCCCCGCCATCTGGTTCGAGTACATGCTCGCTAGCATGACATGGGAATGTTTGTTGGGGTTTAGCCAACATATTGGGTTTTGTCCAACAAGGACATTACAAATAATTAGTGTACAAACATACACAAATGCATAGGGGTCATATAATACCATAATCTCAAGATCACACACACAATGATTGGTTCGAGCATACGTCACATGTACACAAGGTGACTAGCTCATACACATCATAATTACAAGTTGACTAGCTCCAGCATACATCACATATACATAGTGAGTAGCTCTAACACACATCACAAATACATAATGATTGGCTCCAATTTACATTACATATACATGGTGACTTGCTTCCATACATATCACAAATACATAGTGACTAGCTCCTACGTACACCACAAATACACAGCAACTAGCTTCAGCATACATTACATATGTACAATGACTAGCTTCAACATACATCACAAATACACAGTAGTGGCTCATATAGACATCACAAAGACAATAGTGATTGGCTCATACATAATGGCTAACACACACATGTCCATAGTGCGTCTTAGTAAAAAAGGGAATGTCAATGCATTGCGCACTACACCATGGGTCCCATTCTTTTCCTTGGTCTTCTGCACCAATGGCAACTGGGAAGAGGATACAATATATCCCAAACTACATAGGGGGTTCATCCTCAACCCTAAGAGTTTACACAAGTAGTGAACCAACCTAGCCTAGTGGATTTCAAATTCAATTGCTTATAGGTCATTGGCAACAAGTTTGTCCACCTAGGAAGAAGTAGTTTTCGACACATACTACTTAGTGAGCTTATTGATATTGTTAGCTATCTTCTTCACAATCCCAAGTAACACTTGGCATTGGTCACCCCCTTGACATACGTGGTTGATAGCGAACCCTACCAATACAATAGTTGGTTTGGGTTGTCATTGCCTACACGGTAGGGTAACTCCTTGTGCAATTGTTTGTGTATCAAATTCTAGATAGCCCCTAGCAATCCTTCACCTCCATGAATCAATTGAATGCTAACTAATCCAAAAGATACAACATTAGCTCTAGGCATCTGCCATTGGCATATCAAATGACAATCTCCTAATAGATATCCTATCATAAACTAGGGTAGCCTTTGGCAACCTTCACCTTTGTGAACTAGGTGAATGTCAACTAATCCCTTATAGTAGCCCACATATCAATCATTGGTACAATTCAATGACTACCTGTCACTACACAAATATCTTAGAGGTTCATACTTGTGGGAGTCATGCATAACCTAATTCAGAGTACTAGTCAAGTGGATTAAGTATATCGCAATTAACTACTTTAGGAGTCTATGCACAAAGTCCTATAGGTTTGAGATTAAATTACATGAACACAAATATAATTTTTGAACCAACATGAGATGGCCTCTGATACCAACTATATGGTAGTCAACTCATTCACTTCATTCAACTTGCTATTCAAAAGAATATTATGTGTAAAATACAAGTTATCAATCTATTTAACTCATTCTAAACCATCTAATACCCATTTCAACCTCCTAGTTAATCCTTTTGAAGAGGGAAGGTCAAACAAGTGAGGAACAACCCCAAACTAGAGTTATCCCCCCCTAAACTTTCCCTTATGGACTTGATGTCATAGGGGCATCCTTTGCCCAAGGGCTCCCTACGTATCTGCTTCCAAATGGGTCAAAGTCAAACGTAGTTCTCCTTACAAGATTTCTCAAAGGACAAATATACAACTTCCCAATTAGTAAACCCTATACCACGTCACTAGTACCCAAGTCTTTTGAAATATCCAATATGGCTATTATTCCTAATTCAACATGAACATCCCAAAACCTCTTATAAATTCGTGTTCTTGATATAGAGGTAAGGTTGATTTCCTAATTCTCTAGGTTCATACAAACCATATTTATCACTAGGCCAAAACACTATGCCATAGTAGTAACATAAACATGAAATTACATTATTGTAGTCATAGTTGCCACATCCAACGTTATATCTTGATGTAAGGTTGTTTAACAATTTATTTGGCTATCTCGACTAGAATAAACATCGCTCAGTGTTACATAGTTGGGGTTACTTATTGCTCTAATTAAGCATACATTTGATGCACTATGAGGCATCATTTACCCATGACAATATACAACCACAACCCATTCACAAGGGAAGTATCAATATTAGAGAGTCAAGTATAATCTTCCTTCGTCTAATTTCTAGCACACAATAGTAATCAAGGATATAATAGTCTTAATGACATATGCTTAATTTCCCATGCTTAGTTGACTAACATTCTTATGTCTACACAACCATTTAGAGTTTCCCACAAGGGACGAGCTACATTTATTATTGGCAAGTGGCAACACATATGATAATTATTTTTATCACTTTATTTAGAAGCCAATAAGATAGAAGCTTACATGTACATTTAGCTTAACTTACATTAATATCGACTTCATATCAAATAAAGTCAAGTTTCATTGTTGTCTAAATAGGGTTCCTTTTACTGATTATCAACTATCAATAATGCTTAACAATATGCAAGGAAAGCCAACCCTATTACCAATTTAGCAACACAATAGGAAAGTACTTCCATTTGAAGTTCACAGAATAGATTCAATATTGAAGTTCTTATACTGAATGGATCAATAGTGAGTGATATCATATAACATCAATACATTTTGAAATCAATCCGTAATATGATGGGAATAGTGTATTTGTCAGATCATCGTCATATCCAAATTATGACCAATAATTTTAGTAATAATAATATTCTAATCCCACTAAGTGTGGGAAAACAACAAGCACAACACTTATCAAAGCCAAATAGCTCCCAAGCAAGAAACAAACTTGTCCCTTTCGTGGTGTTCTACCCTGTATGGTTCTCAAGATAATAATTGCTTAAACTACTTCGAAACAAATGAAGATATTTTTGCTGGGTGCCACAAATAACCAATTCTGTTCCAGACCAGTGCCCAGGACTGACAAACACATTTTCTTCATTCGTACATCATTACATTTCATTTGAGCATACTCCAAATTGCTGAAAGCAGTGATAGTCATCCCAATGACGATCCCAATAGAGAACCAATGCTCCATTAATCTACATGAAGTCAGAAAACATTTCTCAAATGACCTCATGCCTTTATGCACAAGATTCGATACCTGCAGCAACAGGTTATCACTTGTAGCAACCTGCATGAAGCCCGTAGTAGATTACATGATGCCTGTAGCAGCCTGCATGATGCATATAGCAACATGCACAATACCTGTGGCAGCCTATACAACACCTGTAGCAGCTTGAACAACACTTGTAGCACTGTAATCTTTCACCTATATAGACATGTATTTCTATGCATAGGTGTTGGAAACCGAAATAAGTTAAGCACTTGTAGAACAGTGTTGTGAACAAGTACACTTCTATATGTTTCACAAAAGGTAACTTTGAGGGCTTTAATCAGGATTTGACAGCTAGGGTAATCATATAGTTGATTTGTTTCCAAGCACAACGTTGTCTATACATTCTAGTCTGGTTTATTGCCTCAACCTCACCTTGGCTCTATTCTTGTTAAGTGTTTTATGACATATTTCCATCCTAAAATTTTCAAATCCAAGTCATTGGCCCCTATAGCATGAAAGGAAGCAATTGAGAAGAAATGAGAGCTTTATCTCAAAAGCATGTATGGTGAAATATAGACATTTGCTTTGCATCTTATGATGCTCATGCCAACATAGAGATTATCATTTGTCTAATGGATGCTACTTCCATATGAATGAAGAATTTTCCGAATGCCATTGAAAACCTTTTGTGTATGAGAGCATGGGGATGTAAATAAGGTTGATAGAAATAGCATCTAATTGGCTTATGTGAAATGTAATGGGTGCTAATCTTTACCAAACTTTTTGGAGTGTTTTTCTTGACCAACTATGGTCAACCCTTGCGCTGAAGGACTATTGTTAATCTATTCAAAGCCTGAAACAACTTAAGGCGCATATCAAATTTACATAGTTGGTTAATTTTTGTTGGTTACACGTGTTCCCAGCTTCAATCAACAACATTTTCCAGGCATTCTTATTATATGTGGACAAGAATACCAACATTTTCCAGGCATTCTTATTATATGTGGACAAGAATACCTTGTATCAACATTCAACTTGATAGGATGTTGTTAGTTTTAACACTTTCAGATTAATATAAACTCAGAAAACCAGAATTTAGTTTCTAACTAAATTGATTAGATGAAGATTTATAGTTTTCCAGATTTCGGCATAACAAAGAAATGAACAAAATAAGAACAAGACACGGTTACCTTGGGAAAACCTCCTAGGAGGAAAAACCCAGCCAGAAAAGATCCTCAGATCTGATTATGAATTATGTTCATATGAGGGTTACAACACCTATCTCAAATACTTGAAGGTGTTTGTACTTAGGACTGATAATGTCTTCCACAAACCTGCACTTTCACAAGCATCAAGTAGTCACATCTGCACCTTTAACCCTTCCAACAGCAATCAGGTCCAAATCCTAGGTTGGTAATGTATGAAGTCTGCTCTTTGATGGACAGCAACCTTATCCCTTAGTTCGCTCTCTTCATTAATGAATTTCGCACCACAACTGGCATGTGTAGTTCACTGATATGACAGGGATAAATCCCTTTAATTGCAGGTGTAGTCTTCCTCTTGAATTCGCATTGGTAGGCACAAATATTTCGCATGGATGGAAAAACTGAATGAGTGAATGATAGAGTGAAGTTGGAGTTTATTTATATGGGGAATAATAATCTTAATCATGTCGGCTTGCATTATGATTTAATGACTTTAATTTATTTATTTAACCGAAAGCATTAGGATAGGGTTGGCCCAATACATGGTGGCGTGTTGGCTTGAGTGTAGCGTAGGATCTTCATTTGATGCCGTGAGGTATAGGGCCCAGCCCTACACGTTGGGGAAGGGGTTGGCCCCCTTGGGCGGATTCCAATGTTGCCCATGGCAATTGGAATCCGCCATCCCTAATTATAATCAACAGATGTGATACATTCAATTTTCTATTCCCAGTCAGATTATATCAGTTGTTCAACATTAAACTATATAATAAGCCACATTTGGAAAAATAGAACAAAACTTCAAATGGTATTACATATTGTAGAAACATTAAATTTTCTATAACAGGTGTTCAACATCAATTATAAAACAACATACATTGAAGAAAGACAACAAAACTTCAAATGGTATTACATACTGTCGAAGATTTTATACCATGAGTGAGTTGCATGTTAAAATAAACAAAGGACAAGAGAAAATTAGTTAGACATCTCAAATAAATTTATAATAATCTTTGAAGACATAGCAAAGTAAATTCAGTATTTAGACAACAAAATGACACGTTGACTAGAATTGACATGATTCTGCTTATGGTTTCATGACTTCACTTTGTCAAGTTTCAATTCATTAATACTTGGTTTGTCGTATCATTTATTTAGATAGACAACAATATAGACAACAAGGTTGTAATATCCCTGGTAGGGGTGTTACTCATGATTCACCAAATCTTCAAATCAACTCTAACCCTTTCTCTTCCTGATCACCAAGATCTTGACGTAGGCAAGGTGAGAGCATATGGAGACCAGAATGAAGACATAAAACAAAACAATGCAACTTAATGGAGGCTAGCCATCCGGATTACAAATAGTTTTACCAGAGCAACTAGTAGAATCAATCAATGTCAAAATGGTAGATAATGACATACAAATTCCAATCAATGCCAAACTGGTTGATAACAAGCGGAAATGTGTTAATGTTAAAATGGCATACAATATCATCTGATTCTGAATCAACACCAAAATGACAGAATTATATGCAAATCAAAGAGGATCTGAGGGTGAGCCATCCAATGTCTTGTAATATCAACGCTATTTCTAATTGGTAGTAAATCTGTTCAATTTATTACAATTTTGAATGATAATCAATTCAATCTCTTCAATACTTAAACCAAGAACTGTGCCAAACAGTTGTCCAACAATCTGAAAGTAGACATTTCGTCAAATAGTTGGAAAGCAATCTGCAGAAAATATAAATTACCTGGTTGATGCAATCAGCTGCAGAAGAATTTAGCAACCATAATCCATTTGTTGTAGCTGAAATAATTGTTGAGTGTAACAACAACAATCTTCTTCAAAATATCTGATGTAGAAAATATGAACTCTTAGAACTACAAATAACAACAATACTAATATACACTACAAGTTGGAGATTAGTATATGCTGAATCTTTTCTGTACATCTTATGGATGGTCAATATATAATTACCATACTGAGAGGTTTACAACTTTGTATATAGAGGGAGGCAAGAAAGAAGAGGGTGGACCTCTATAAAGAATCCAGCTAGTTTCTTCACAAAAATGATTAGTCATTTGCTAGTGATTATTCAGGTGTACTACTGTTAATATGTCTTGTGCTTTTGCTACATGTCTGACATCAATTTAGATTCCAGCTTCTTGCAAAGATCAAAATTAGTTTAGTATATGGGTACAAACATTCATTTAATTAGTTCTTGTAATCTTTATTTATACAGTAGTCATTTATTGGTGGTGGTTTTTTTTTCTTTTTGCTGTTTAATTAATACATATTGCTTACATTAAAAATGTGTCACAATTAGTAGTTTGCATATTGTAGCATGTGGAGGTTCCAATTCCTACTGCAAAGAAAGGTGAAATGTTGATGAAGTTAGAGGCAACGAGCTTGAATCCAGTTGATTGGAAGATACAAAAAGGATATCTTCGTCCTATTTTTCCAGCAAAGTTTCCTTGTATTCCTGGTATGTCAAAAATAAGATAAGTTTACAATATTCGAATTAGAGCCTTTGGTTTATTTTATTTTATTTAATAATTCATTTATTCATTTTTAGAATTCAATATGTTTATTTGCAAACTCATTGCTGTTAGCTAGTTAGTCTTATGAACATGGTACTTGAGATAAAACCTCATAGTCCAATTTCACTTGTTTTTATCATAGGTGTTAGGGATCTAAAAAGTGTATTGGGTAAAACATCATATAATTACCAAAATATATTCTTCTGCCCTATAAAGATGACAATGGCACATATTCTATCTGTTGCGAGATGTAATATCTCTAAAGGAAAAATTGTTCTGCAAGTTAGTAGTAGTCAAAAGAACAAGTTAATTTTAGAAAAAAAATGTTGATAATGTGACGATTCTAGATGATCCTGTTCCTAGGTGGTATGGGGAACGGTGTTCTAAGTGAGGACCTAAATGTCTTGTATGCCTGTGGAAACAAAAGTAGAGAAGGGTATGAAAACTGAAACAATCTATGTCTTTTGTACATGACATCCTCTAGAGGGAGATGTATGGCTGCGTATTTTTTTCTATCTTATTTGCTCAGAGACATATGGTTTTGTATTTTCTGCTATCTATCTTATTTTGCTAATGTCTCTATATGTATGCTTATTCCTATTTGTTTATGTTATAGATGTACATTTATAGATAACATGTTCATGAAGACAAATGGGTAATTATGGAAGTTCAAATGGTTGGGCTTTCTATGTATGTCACTTCATCTCATGATAGTTAGATTGTTGTGTCATGATAGTTATATTTCTGGTCATGTGTCGTGCTGACAGGTTACGTATCATGAAATGGCTCTATGAGGTGCACAAGATTGTTGTGTGAAGTATCTAAGATATTGCATGATGCTCTGAGTTGAGTTTTGGATTGTGCCGTATGTGTGCCAATGTTCTTAGGTGTAGGTGTGGAACAGAAGCTAGATAGAGTTACTTATATTGTGTGGCGTGATCCTTCACATTGTGAGAGTGGCACATGATGCAAAGGGCTGCACTCAAGCTAGGAAAGTATCTTTTGAGTTGTGTACAATCATTCTGAGTGCAACATGAAGCAGAGAGTTGCATGTTGGGCTATGACATGATTATAGACATCACATAAATAGCACATGAAGCAAAGAGCTATGCATGAGATTCTATGTACGTGCTCGAGGTTGGTGTGCAGGGTTGCATGGTAGCATGCAGATTTTTTGTGCCTTTTTGAGACAATGTTCTCATTGTGGTGCAGGATACTTGCACAATCTGATGTGAAAGTTGTGCAACATGTTTTAATCGTGGAATCACTCTAGGGATTTAATATCTCTTATTGCTCTATAATATATCATGCTAATGTCAACCAAACTTTCTACTTCTTCCTCCAATTAAAGATAATAGACATTATGTCAAACACTTTGTTTTCCTCGCTGATTTGTTCTGTATATTTTGCATTTTACACCATGGACATTTTGACAAACTGATTGCATGAAATATGATTGTGAATGTATTGTTTGCAGAGTTGTATGTTTTCTTGTAGAGGTTTCATGTTTTCATGGAGATTGCATATTGCATACAAGACAACCATAAAGTGCTGATAAGAATGTATATTGCAAATGGAATTCATTTCTTTGAGTTTGTTGTGACATTTTCACACATGGCCTCATTGCAAATGGGGACCCCCACTTTTTGCTTTCTAGCATAGTTGTTTAGCTTAGCCATCTAGCTTGGCAGTAGTTTCTTTAGTCTTTAACCTCTTGCTTGTGAGGAGATGCAATGCCTTTGTTGTCACGATGTGATCAAGTCAGGTAGTCTAGCAATAGTCAGGTCTTCCTCCTGACTAGTTTAAGGTCTTCTCAGCTCTAGGTGCTCAAGTGATAGGCAAGAGTCAAGGTAGTCTTTGGGTGATGCTTCACAATGCAACTTCTAGGTCAAGATAGGGTGAGTCTTAAAGTTTGATGAGGGTCAAGGCAATTAATGACATGGAAAGGTGAGGTGATTCTTCCATTTCCACTTCCACTTCACTCCCAAATCCACGGCCTAAGTCACTCACTTCTAGTTACCCCTCAAATCCACGGCCTAAGTCACTCACTTCGAGTTACCCCTCAAATCCACAGCCTAAGTCACTCACTTCCACTCACCCTCAAATCCACGGCCTAAGTCACTCACTTCGAGTTACCCCTCAAATCCACGGCCTAAGTCACTCACTTCCACTCACCCTCAAATCCACGGCCTACGTCACTCATTTCCACTTACCCCTCAAATCCACGGCCTTCCTCTTCCACTTCCACTTACCCTCCAAATCCATGACTGTCTTCCTTGACTGGTCAAGATCCACAACCAAAGACAGGTCAGGGTAAAATCAGAAATTCAAATCAGATCAGACCTTAAGGCATTACAAAATCAGACATAACATCAGAAATCAGAACATCATTTCACCCCTTTAGGAATGCATATCAGATTAGTAAGTTTGAAAAACATAGGTGAAATCAGTATATATCAGTCATATTTCATGATTTCCTTGTTTGTTTTGCAGGCAACTAAGAAAAAAAGAATGAAGGAATTGGCTGCAATCATCAGAGGAGTAAAGCTCCCACAATACTTAAGCAACGCAGGGAGGAGGCATCAAAGGAAAGGCCCTACAAGGAAAGTGTAGAGATCAACATCAAGGAAGGAACATATGACTATCTTGAATTTCCTTTGGAAATCCAAGAAAACTTGTTAGGATAAGGAGGTAATCTAAGATGGGAGATTCAAGATGGAGAGCAATGCAAGGACAAGTTCTAGACACCATAAGGAAGGATTTTTCCACACAAGAGAAAGAGAATGCAAATATGATCAAGGAGATAGTTCTAGAAGAGTTAATCAAATTTAGAAGGCTTGATCCCCAAGGATGATACAATTTGGGAATATCTCCCACCATCATCACATCATGGGCTTGGAAATGTTGAGTATCATGAGATATTGCTTGAATCACAAACTCTTTCTTGTGATGAGTTACAAGGAATTAGCTGAGTGGCACCTAGTCATCACCATCCCAATCACATCATTCCAAGTCAAAGCATTAGATTCAATGCACTTGACTCATCCAATGAGGGGGATAACTACCACATGTGGAGGCACAAAATTCGATGTACCTAACCTCATCATTCATTGGTCAACATTCAAAGGACATGTGTCCTATTTTGTAATTTTATCATTGGTCAAGTATTAAATGTTATGTAATTTGTGTAACAAACCCTAATTAGGGTTTCTATCTTTCAATCTTGGCCTTTGATTTGGATTTGATCCAGGCCATTCAATTGTATTGAGAGCACTACATAAAGCTCCACTCTCCTCATTTGTAAAGGTTAATAGTAAGGAGATAGCAGATAGCTAGAGTAGGGTAGGAAAAAAGGAGATCGTTGCCAAGACTTTATTGCAAGAGGCATATTATTTTCATTGAAGATATGGTGAATTTCATGCATTGATTCATCATTTTGCATGGTCTTTACTTCTCATTTGTTTTGATGTTGATTAGATGGATGGAAGTTATTGTGGATGATTAATGGTGAAATTCGCATGTTTATACTAGTATTTTGCTAATTGATAAATACTTTGTGTGGTCAACTGAACTCTTTATATAAGCTCAACTTTGATTGCTACTCACCCATTGATATGCATCCCTTTGATGGTGTCTATGTTGTTGGTGGTGATTTGAACATCATAAGATTTACCTTAGAAGATCACACTAGCTTTGTGGAGTTGTTGCTTTCTAGTAGATTTTCACTAAATCATTCATAGTCTCTTGCATTCCTAGGATTAGATTAACTTCTCTAAACCTTTAATCCTTTTTGTCCTTTTTTTTTTTTTCAAATCAAGTAAGTTTCCACGTTCTAGCCACATTCAAGCAGAGTTCAAGCAAAACGTAAGTCCCCCTTGTCATTCTAGCAATATCACATTAACCATTGAGCTTATCCACATGTCAAGACCACACATTTGGAACCTTGGAGTCACCTCAAGTGATCACTTATTTCAACATTTGAGAGGATTTTATTCAAGAGAGGATAAGATACCTTGGTATTTTATTATGTGAATGAAGCTCATAAAAACACATCAACAGAGTCCAACATCAACAAATTCACAAAGAAGGAAACTGCAGTTACAAATTAGATAAATATATCTAACCTTAAATAATTCAATCCTCTAACAATTTATTGGCAGCTTGATATCATTAAAGTCTGCATTGTGCCTTCATAGAAACACTTTGAACGCGGATTGGAACACAATCAGGTAAGTCTGAATTGTGCCTTCATAGAAACACTCCGAACAAGGATTGAAACACGAACAGGTAAGTTTGAATAGCACCCAACCAACTTCTATGAACTGAAGGAACAAAAACTTCTCATGGTGACAAATACTAGTTGTTTCATAGCCTAATTGGCACACGCTCACACAAGCATAAATAGTAATATATAGAGTTCCTGTCAGAAATAAGAGTCTTCCAATTCAATGAGGATTCTCTCGAGTTGTAAAAGCCACAAATACAAGGAGATACCCCACAAGAACCACAATTGCAAAGACGAAACTGGTCAAAACTCTTGAGTAAATACCAACCTGTCACCCTTTCTAAAAGAGCCTACCATTTCGGATGTCCAGACTCGTATACATACTTTCTTTTGATATAAAGCTCGATAAAATAAAGCTTCTTTTATTTAATCAGTATGATTGGTAATCAGAAGGAAAAGATCCCATGAAAAAATAACAATCCTCAGAACAAACTCCCAACTTCTCCCTCTAGTTTTCCACAATGTCTCAAACTCTAACTTCTTGAATCGAAAGTACTCTGTCTCATTCGTAATTTGTGTGTTGGATATATGTTCATGGATCAACTATAACGTTGAGAACCGTGCTAAACAACACCGTTATGTGTTCTATTATAGTATTGAAGCCAATAGTGTCACTTGCATTACAAAATATGTTTCAATATTTGCCAATACCTCCATTTTCTTCCAACCCAACAATGATCTCTTGAATGTGGATATGACTAAGCATTAAGAAACCCAATAAATCCATTACACCACTCCACGCTAACTCCAAAATCTAATGTTTGACCCGATAGAATAAACTTTGGCAAAGATCATTATTTGTAATGTCCCCAAATTAGAGATACCCAAATTCTGCCCTAATTGAAGTGGGATAGGGGTTAGAGATACCTGTTACTTTGATTGAAACCCTGCAAGTAAGTTAGAAACTATACAATAATCATATTTGATTTAATAGATCTATTAAGTAGGAAACACCAATCATACATATGCAAGACATAGTCCTAATCACAGGATTAATTTATGCTTGAGAGAGTTCAATCACAGAGGATAGGGTGACTAGATAGGGTGATGTAGAGACCCTCTACCCTAGGCCCAAGGGTGGATCTCATTCCCCCTTGGCCTCATGTGGCCCATACCTTATGAGATGGAATACCTAGTGAGGTATCCTATCATTGTTTTCCTTAACCTTGTCACCCCTATCCTATGTCTCATGATTAACACATTCATTCACCATGATAGAGAGCATGAGGGCCATCACAATAGGGTGCTTAGAAAGTCTATCCTTCATAGACCCAAAGGTAGCACCCTTTGTACCCCTTTGGCCTCCTGGGACTCCCCAATCTTATACCATGAGGTGGTGTGCCTAGAAGGTAACACCAACATTGTTCCTCTGCTTGCAATCCTCTCTCTGTATCATGGATGGAATTACTCAAAATATATGCAGATATATTGTTAGACATTGAGAACATATGCAGAAATATATTTGACATACGATAAGTCAACTACTGAATATAATCTGCTAGATTTCTATTTACCGATTTATATATAATTCGTAAAGCATTGCATCATAATTTATAAGAATGCAGGAATAACATATGTAGTTACAACACATTATACTATGCACAAAAATTCATACCAACTGCAATATTGGGTCGAACTACTCAGAGGAATAGTTAATGATTATATTAAATCAGAAACCTTCGATGATATTTGTATGATTGATTCAATGAATTCCTTTGATTGGATGATTTGAGGTATCGGTGAGTTGATGACTAGGTGATTGTTGATTAGATGATTGATGAGTGAGTGAGTGATCCTTGAATGCTTGGAATGATTTCTCCTTTATACTTTATTGGGGGAAGAGTCACCACCTTTCATAGGAATTGAGGCACCACCTTTCATAACAATTGAGTCAGCACTTTGCATTGCTGCCTTTGAGAATAATACGTTATTCTCCAAATTGATCTCCCTTCCCTCTCTTCCTCAAATGAACCTTCTCCCCTTTATATTTTCCCATGTGAGGGAGAGGTCACACCTCTTCATCATGCCTGCCCCTTGGTAAGAGACATAACCTATCACGATTTCCACCCTTTGAAATAGTACAACCCTTCATAATTCTTGCCCATTGAAAGAGACACAACCTTATCTACTTCCCATCCCTTTCTTCCTCCATTAACCTTCCTTATTCCCATGCTTCATTCCTTTCTTCCCTCCTCATCCCTTTTCAAATGATCTCTTCTCCCTCTTATATCTCATGTTTGAGAGAGACGACTTTTCATTCCATGCCTTTTGACCATTCATTAACTTAATTACATTATATTATATTATATTATATTTTAATTATTTATGTTTTAATGTATTATTAAATCCTATCTCAAAATGGGGACATTACATTATTACTTCCAAAGTATCATGAAAGCTCGTCCATATTAAAATATAATTCCGCCAACCAGGTTATATTTATCTTTAAGTGCTACCTTCCCAAAAATGCTCACAATGTATTGACTCTCGATGCCTAGGGTGTACAACTGAAATTAAATACCATATATTTAGAAATTAGAAAAAAAAGTGAATAAAAATCTCTTTCGTAAGTTACCTCTGAAATGTAGTCAATTGAGAATCTGATATTCTTTGTCTACCTCAATTTCTGTGACCACCTTTAATAGCCCAATTGAAGAATCAGACTGATTCTTCCACTTCCACCTAGGGCAGATCTTTCACTACCAAAATGGCGTTCCCCGGCCTCCATCACGAGAAAATAAATTTGAGAAACTTCTCAAACCCAAATTGAAGAAAATAATAATCATTCCAAATCCTTCACCATGTAGAACTCAATTCTTCTATTGAGGGGGGGAGGTGAATCAGTTGTGGATACAAATTTAACTTTTAATAAAACTTCAAACTGAAATCTGAAAGTAATCGTAACTGAATCCTAAAGAGATGTAGCCACACAAGAAACAATGCACAAGATTTTACGTGGAAACCCAGGATGGGAAAACCACGGTGAGAAATGCTGCTAGGATCTACTGTCCTAATCCAACCTCACGATAAATTCAATTACAATGTTTAAGGGCATCAACCCTAAGGAGCCACCAAACCCCTATTCTAAGAGCAGCACCCACTCAACAATTTGAGCACCAACCCAACACCGATCACTTTTACAACTTACAACCGTTTTTAGCCTCAAAAGTTTTGTACTTTACAATATCAGGAATATATGAGCACATATTACAATTTGAATATTGTCAACCTTCAACTATCCTATGTAGTATTATTTCTTTTGATAAGAAAACTCTGCAAGAAACTTTCTGAAAATTGAATGTTATCAATGATACCAAGAATGTGCAAACAAAAATTGATTCTTCTTACTGTCAAATCAATAAACACTTGCAGACACGTATCTAGAACATATCTGTTATCAGCACCCTTCAAACCCTTTCTACACAAATTCAGAATATACTTTAAAATGAAAATAACTATTATACGTGATCACAACAATTCACCCAAGCCACTGCACTTCTTATCTTCATACCAGTTCAGACTTTTTCACATTAACTTTTAGAAATATTGCAGCAGAAAGAATGCTCCTTGGTCACACAAACTCCTCTCTCAGCCTTTTCAAAGTCTTTTAATCAACTTCTTCATAGACCGCATTCCTCATTCGTAAAGCATACTGAGAAACCTTTCATTGAACTTTCATAGAATGATTTTTATAATCAACAATTACATACAATCATTGCTCTCCCAACTCTCCCTTTCATCAATGCCTTTGCATTCTTAAATAATATCTTGTCTTCATTGATGTATGGTTAATTAGGATCAACTGCCTTAAGCAGTTACAACTGATGTATGGTTAATTAGGTTTAAAACTGAAAACAGTTGGTAGTTGTTAGTTCCAACTGAATCAACTAATCACTTGGACCAATTCATAACCAATGCCTCTTTATGTAATGTGTTTTAAAAGCAACAAAACTTGGCTACAAGTACCATAGCGATGGTGATAACCTGAGACTTATCATCAATCTGAAACAATCAACAAATGTCTTCCGTCATTCAAGACATAATCAATCTTAAATATTAATATGCAGATTGTACCAGTGACAAGATCAAACTTGTAAAATGTCTGTATGTATCAATCAGATCTGTATGTGTTTTGTTTTCAATATCAATATAAATAAATCTGTTTGTTTATCATATTAACAGTTATATATTTGTTCTTCATCAGGGGCAATTTTATTCACAAAACAATCATGAATAACTTCTGCATTTCATTAGAATGTCTAACATCAATGACAAATATTCTAACAATCTCCCCCTTTGTCATTGATGGCAAAACTCCAATATTCCAGTCTGCAACAAAACATGTTTAACTCAGCAAAATTTCAACTGAAACAAACCATAATCTGAAACAATTCATAATCATCAAATCTGAACATAGCTCCTTTCAACAACATCAAAGCAGTTGCATAATATCATTAAACCACCAATCCAATCTGAAAACAAACTGAAACAAACCATAATCTTTCTCCTCCTTTGACATCAATGACAAAGGACCAAAGACAATAAATGTGACAATAAAATACTCCTCCTAAGCAGATGCTTGCCTTCAAAAAGAATCAGAGAGAAACCCCTAGCTTTCGTCCATGCCAAGGCCAACTTTCATCAACTTGCCCTAACAAACAATGTTTTCCTTTTACCTCTCTAACATCATAGACATTGCCTCCTGTTCTTTTCCCTTCAACAATCAACCTTTCTGATTTCACACCCTTGAGCATTAAAAATAACATAGTGCCCATTATCACACATTTGACTGACACTCAACAAGTTGTATTTCAAACCTTCTACATACCAAACATTATGTGTTGTAAGAGTACCATTAATGCTTAAGAAACCTTTACCACGAATTTGAATCTATCACCAAATTTTATTGCACCACCAAGTAAAAGTAGTGAGCTTACTCTTATCCCCTGTCATGTGATTTGAGCAACCACTGTCGATTATCCAAAGATTTTGCTTCTTTACATGCAACACAGTCTAAACAATCATGGATTTCTTTTCCTTTTTTTTTCATATTTTTTTTGTTCCTTTATTCAAGACCTTGCTCTCAGCCCTTTTCCTGTTTGCAAAATTTATATGATAATTCCTTGCAATATGACCAACATTTTGACATTTAAAACAGATCATACTGAAATCTTTCAAGGAATAAAATGGATTTTGACTAACAAAACTGATTTTCCTTCTTGATACAATTCTACAATCGACTGCTTTATGACCAAAGTAATTACAGAGATTACAATAACCATAAAAAGAATAAAACCTGTTTGCTGTCATTCTTCTTGTCAAAGAATGCCATTGTGGATACCTTCTGTCTCTAAACCTTGACAAATCCATCATTAGTTTCCTTTTCACTGAAAGGATTATTAGAACTCTGACCTTTATCAAGATCCGATCTAGATTTGTTTTTATCGAACCTCTAATTGGCTAACATTTCATCCAACATATTAGGACTTTTAACAAATTTCTTTGAGACTACACAAACCTTCATGCTGCATGTCATTTTTGACTTTTAACCAAGCTTCAATTTTTTATAGCCTACCTTTATCCACATTATCCCAGCTTATCTTGTGGATTACATAAATGTCATCATGTTATAAAACTATGAAATAATATTTCTTCTTTTAAGTAGTGTGTGTAGAATTTCTCCTCCATGTTACGAAATTCTTTTTCTGGTTCATAGATAGTTGTCTGCCATTGAGGAAGCTAACTAGAAATATTTAAAAAGTGTTTATGCACACTGGTGCACCAATGGAAGTATAAGTTAGGGTTATAGTTTTCGAAAATTGTAATCAATTAACAGTTGTGTCCCATTCAGAAGCATAAATGAGTTTTTTGATAAAAATTGCATAATGCTTTACTGGCAGCCTAATCTGCATGACAGGATTGACTGGGTTTGATGAGTTTTGCACACTCATGAGTCCTTGGTTCTCATTTCTGCTGGCTTCAGCTTGGTTAAACTGACTCAGGGCCTACCAAGTCTTCGCCAGTTTCTACAAGTCGCGTGACACTGGCTATCGGTGTAGCATAGCTGCTACAAATATCTTGTTTTAAGAAAAAGTTGCATGTTGAGACATGAGGTCTGATGCTACAAGTATTAGACCACTTTAGGTGTCCACAATACCATTTCAGGGTTTGGGTTGTACAGTCCTTTAGGCATAGGTAGTCCATCTCCTCTTAACTACAGAGGTAATGAGTCCATTAACACAACTACAACAGGAGCTGCAGGTCATTTACCCTTCAGGATAGTATGCACGAATGATTCTATATGCATCAAGATGTAACTTGTACAACTACATATTAGTGGCATGAGGAGCATAACTCACTCTTTTTTGGAGTTTTTGCCCATTTGAAGGTTTCTCCAATGTTACTTGTGTTGGATGTTTTGTGTGTTATGCAAGTTGTTTCTATATTTGAGATATCCCTGTTTAATCCTTTATAGGTAACCATTATAGGTGGTTAAATACACATAAAGATAGTTTGCAAGCATTTCTTTTCTAGATTCCGTAAGTGAACCTGAGTGCAGCTTAGTGGCCCTGAATTTGTGGATCAAACCTTCTTTTGAATGATTTTTTTAAAGAGATATGCTTTGTATATTAATTCTTAAATTGTCAACCCACAATTGTAGAACATAAGCATAAAGATTTTTGTTGCAGTTTGTCAGTGCATACAGAGTCCAGACACAGTGGTCTCCACAAAAGGGGCGGTTCAGAAAGCCATGAGAAGAAAGATGCTTTCAGCAACGGAAGTGATTTCATACCATTCAAAAGTAATTTAAAAAATTTTAAATCATTTGTTTTTGAAGTCAGTTGCGTTATCTACTTGAAGAGCTACAGACTTTCCAATGATCATCCTGAAGTTCCGTTACAGAAGGCACAAAAGCACTGAATGCATGACATAAGTACACTAGAAACTTACTACAACATGCCAAAAATTAGAGAGTATAATAATAGGTGTTTGGAATGCTTTAATGTGCAGAAACATGACTTAATTAACCCTTTAGCTTATGATTTCTCTGGTACCTACTTAAAATTTCAATAGAGTAAAGTTCAAAACTATGTGAGAACACAGAAGACCTTAATCCAATTGCTGGCATTATTTATGCATGGGGTATTTATACTTCATAAGTTATTTTATGACACGACATATAGAATTCCCCAACTATACATGCAAGATTCTTATGACAGTTGTCCTATGTGCCATAAGTTCACTTCCACATGTACTGACACTAAGGACATAAAAAAGTAAAATTAGAGAGTATAGTAGCAAGCAATAATAATAATAATAGTTGCTTGGAATGCCTTACTGTGCAGAGACATGACTTAATTAACCCTTTAGCTTATGATTTCTCTGATACCTACTGAAAATTTCATAAGAGTAAAGTGCAAAACTATGTAAGAACACAGAAGACCTTAATCCAATTGCTCGCATTATTTATGCATGGGGTATTTATACTTCATAAGTTGTTTTATGACACGATATATAGATTTTCCCAACTATACATGTAAGATTCCTATGAGAGTCGTCTGATGTGCTACAAGTTCACTTCCACATGTACTAACACTAAGGACATAAAACGTGGTATGATACATTGTTCCAACACCAATAATTCCTAGATCATCTCAATCTAAGATATGAATTACATAAATTGGAATTCTGTTTCTCAGAATGACTTGACATAATATGTCCTATAGTCTATTCAAACCATTGTTATGAGTTTTTTGAGCCTGTGATTGGATTTAATGTTGGATGTGAGTATCCACTTGACATGCTTGATTAGTTGTGTGGGTTTTTAATTTACTCAATTCAGAACTATCCCTGATGTAAAGTAATCTGGAGTTATCTTCAAGGATAGAGTTGTATTAATCCAATTTATCCTTCTTTATAGCTCTTTTATTTCAGTCACTTT
Organism: Cryptomeria japonica; assembly: GCF_030272615.1. Taxonomy (NCBI): domain Eukaryota; kingdom Viridiplantae; phylum Streptophyta; class Pinopsida; order Cupressales; family Cupressaceae; genus Cryptomeria; species Cryptomeria japonica. The sequence goes on along the minus strand of NC_081409.1, from coordinate 895,907,714 downwards.
AAATAGAATATGACATAAAAATGAGATTGAGATATTTCTTCACCAGAAAATTGCTTTTGGATGTCTTATACAGCCTCCGATGTTGCCGGTGAGGTAGTCAATGTGGGACCAGGGGTACAAGGTTTTCAACCAGGCGACAAAATTGTTAGCATGCTTAATAATAGAGTATGTTATTGTAATCATCTCTTTTGATGAAATGTGATGCATATGGATGAGGCTATTTTGGCTTTCTGCATGTTTACTTTTATTTCCTTGTTTTAATGAAAGTTTTTGCAGGAGGAGCTGAGAACACACCTTAGAGAAAAATTACCCGAAAATGCTTTATGCTTGTGCAAATTTCAAACTAGAAATCTCCTTATACATTAAATAGTGTGTTCCTATCCAGGAACATCCACTTTCCTGTCAGCTTTGTGCACATTTATCATCTTATCAATTGAAATCAATCTGCTTTTAATTAATCTTTTCCTTATCTCTAGTTATCATTCTATTTTTCCAAGATGCATTGGACATTATTTAGCAAGACATTTCCAATTTCCAGTCCCATTAAATATCTGTAGTTTATTAGTCATTACACTACTGTGATAAGTGGTATTCAGTTTCGAAGCTGTTTTTCATATCCTCTTGTAGGCTATTCCTCTGGTTCTGTGTCATATCCTCTCCTTGGTCATTATATAATCTAAATGAAGTAATTATTATTAATTAATGTAATAATTATCAGCAAATGATTACTTTGAATCATTAAATATTTATTTATTTATTCCAGTGTATACTCCATACTTTATGTACTGCATGCATTTCACATGTATGTCACATGCCTTAATTATATTTACTTATATTACACATATGCTTCACATCTTTTGTATATTCATGTATACTCCATGTTTTACGTAGATGCTTCTTGCCTTATATGCTTTGGATTAACACCTTGTGTGTATTCGTATGCATGACTCATGTCTTATGTATTCATGTGTATTGCATATATTTAACATGACTTCATGCCTCATGAACCTTACGTGTATTGTGTGTATACTTCATATCTTCATATATACATATGCATACCTTGTATTAGGAGGTGACTCAGTTTGAGAAACTTGACAATTGCTCGAGGACGAGCAAATTCAGGAAGGGCAAACTGTCATGTCCCCTCCTTGGTCATTATATATAATCTAAATGAAGTAATTATTAATAATTAATATAATAATTATCAACAAATGATTTACTTGGAATCATTAAATATTTATTTATTTATTAAATAATATTATTTAATTAATATTCTTGAAATATTATAAATAAATATTACATATTAATAAAATAGTAATATTTAAATGTTTGATCAATAACAGTGTGTAACTGTAATTGATCAGTAATAGATTAATTAGTAAAACATTCGTTATCATAACAATGTAATTAGAAACAAATAATAAAAAACAATATAGAATACAATAGCATTCATCCTGATTAATAAATAAAGTTAATTATTTACTAAATAGACTGCTGGTGTCAGAGATTAGACACAATGCTATTCCAAAAAAAATCAGCGATTAGACACAATGGCATTCCAAAAAAAATCAGCAATATTATTACAGAAGGCAGCCACTATGCTATCCCCCAAAAAATCAGCGATTAGACACAGTCTTAAAATGTGCCAAGGTAACGGTGAACAAAGAGATTAAAACAGCAATCCACGTAACCAAATAGTGCCATCTGATTTAAAGGCATGTTTATTTTTAAAAGTGAAACAAACTGTTGTGACGTATTCACACATTGCCCCATTGCAAAAGGGGACCCCTACTTTTTTTTGCTTTCTGGGGTTTGTTTCTAGGGCTTTTAGGGTTTTGTCTATTAGCCTTTGCATGCTGAGTGTTGCCAGAGGGATCACTAAGATAGCAGGCTCTGTTTTAACTAAAGGTGAGTCAATGGATGCTCCGGGTTAGGGTCATCTTTGAAAGTCTTCCTTAGGACAAAGTTTTGCTCTTGTTGCTAATTGTGTCTTGTTTGAGTTTGAGGAGGTCAATGAAGTTTGGTGAGTGAATATCCTTTTTGAAGGTCTGAGTTAGGTCAAGTTGGTGAGTGATGAAGTCTGGAATGTCATCCTCATCTTCAAATGTCATGAAATTTGGCTAAGTCTGGAATGTCATCTTGATCCTGAAATTTGACTAAGTCTGGAAAATTGAAGAATCCTCCAAAAACTAGATTTTGCATTATAACTCCTGGAGGTCCGAAACCACTCTCAAACATCCTGACAGTATATATGGAATATAACTTAAAGTATAAGAGCTTATACTTAAATGTTATATTCCATATATGAATCCTGACGGAGAGACTAAAATGTCAAATTTCGCTCATGACCCTTCCAAAGGGTCCAAAGCGATAAGACATTCTACTTTGACCCAAACTTAGAACTAACTCATTCCCAGGCATTATTGAAGGCAAAACACTTGTTTGGATGAAGAAATGTGAGAAATGAAATCAAGATTTGAGCCTAAATGTGAATTTCGCTCCTGACCCTTCCAAAGGGTCCAAAGCGAAATTCTCCCTAAACACTATTTTCTCCCTTGTTTGGGCTAACATCCTTGTTCCTTGGACATGGTGGGGGTAGATTTATATGTTCTTGCCTCAGGAAGTGATTGAAAGCATTGAGGAATGAAGATTTTGACCTAAGACATGGATTTCACTCCTGACCCTTTCAAAGGGTCCAAAGCGAAATTCATATTTCCTCTATTTTGCTCTTTAACTTGACCAAGTTTGGAACTTCTAAGGCATGGTTTGGAAGACTTGGATGCATATTTGCCTTGGAGAAGAGGTTTGAGGCAATGAAATGATGGAAATCAACCTGGAAGGAGAATTTTGCTCCCGACCCTTCCAAAGGGTCTAGAGCGAAATCCTCCACTTGACCACCTTTTTTGCCTTAGGCCCTAGGTTAGCCTTGTCTAGAGCTAGTTTGATGGTGGATTGCCTTGATTATGATGAAAGGACCTTGAAATTGATCAAGTTTGAGAGAGAATTGGATAAATGAAGTGGAGAATCAACAAAGAATGAGGATTTTGCTCCTGACCCTTCCAAAGGGTCTAGAGCAAAAATCCCCATAACTCTCATTTCCTTCCTAGTTTTGGCCAAGTGTTGGTTTCTAAGGCATGTTGGAAGGTGGATTGATGTGTTCTTGCCTTGAGAGGTGGTTGAAAGCATTGGAAGATGAAGATTTTGCCTACAGGATGAAATTCACTCCTGACCCTTCCATAGGGTCCAGAGCGAAATTCATTATAAACCTCATTTTCTCCCTTGCTTAGGCTACAAGCCTTGTTCCTTGGGTGGAGAGTGATGTATTTTTGCCTTCCAGAGAAGATTGGAGTTGAAAAGATGAAGAGTCAAACCTAGAGTAGGAATTTCGCTCCTGACCCTTCCAAAGGGTCCAGAGCGAAATTCCACAAAACCATTCTTTTCTCCCAGTTTTGTGCCAAGTCAAGTGTGGGTCAGGGTGAAATAGGATTGGATATGTCCTTAGGAATGACTTTGAGTTGCTAGTAATCAACAAATTTGAAGGAATTGAACAAAAACTAGGATTTCGCTCCTGACCCTTCCAAAGGGTCCAAAGCAAAATTCCTAGGATCACCTATTTCCCCTTCAAAACAAGTCAAACTTTTGTTTTTTTTTTGGCCTAGAGAGGAATGGAGTAACGTTTCCTTGACCTTTGAAGTGAATTGAAGTGGAAAATGATGAAATAAGCTCAAGAAGGAGAATTTCGCTCCTGACCCTTCCAAAGGTCCAGAGCGAAATTCCTAAAATCCACCTTTTCCTTTCATTTTTGTGTCAAGCTAAGTGTGGATCAAGGTAGATTGATCTTGGAAGGACCCCTAGGCATGCCTTGGAATGGCCAAGATTTTGAGCTAGGACAAGAATTTCACTCCAGACCCTTCCAAAGGGTCCAGGGCGAAATCCTAAATAGGTCTTGTCCTTGGCCAGGATTCTTAGCGAAATTCTCCTTTCTAGCCATTTTGAGGGTCAAGCAAGTTTTGTCATTTTGAGAGAGGAATCCAAAAATGAAAGTCCAGGTATGAAAAGTGAAAAGAGTAATACTTAGATGAAGGATCAAGTCTAAAACTTGAATTTCGCTCCTGACCCTTCCAAAGGGTCTAGAGCGAAATTCTCAATTCCACCTAATTTGCTCGTGATGAAGGTCAAGTTGTGAATTCCTAAGCTTTGGTGGAGAGAAGGCTAGCATGTGCTTGTCTTAGGGGGCATTTTGGAGTAGAAAAATGATAGAATTTGAGCCTAATCAAGAATTTCGCTCCTGACCCTTCCAAAGGGTCCAGAGCGAAATCCTTAAAAACTCTATTTTGCTCCAATTTTGCATCAAACCTAGTGTTGATTGAGATTAAGGGCATCCTTAGACATGCATTTGAGCAAGTATGGTCACAAAATGAGAGGATATTGAGCGAAAATCCATTTTGATGTCTTCTCATTAATGATTTAAGGTGGAAAATGCTATGCTGAAATGAATATGTCATATGTGCTTAATCATCCTTTGGTTTATTTTGCAGATAAAAGAAGATCAAGCCTGGACAAGGATGACCTATTCCAGTCCATCCTCATCAAGGACATTCCAAAAGCACAAAGATGGACTCAAGGTGTTTTGAAAAGTTGGAAAACTTCAAGTGTTTGAGGAGTTGCCAACTATCTCTAAAACCTTCACTTCACCACACTAAGGAACCACAAGATGACAAAGAAAGGAGTTGTCAACACTTCAAGGCAAGGTGTGCTACCAGAGAAGGAAGACTTGAAAATAAGAAAGCCTCATCAAGCATATGGGAGTCAAGGAGGTACGCTGTTCATCAAAGTACATCAAGGACGAAGGAAGATCAACCAAGGCACAAACGTCAGACAAGGTGGCATCCCAGTCACTACTCCTCCAGTCAGATTGGTCCACCTCAGAATGTCCAGATTCAATGTACCTGACTCATCGGGGACGGTGCAAACTTCGGTGTACCTACCCCGCTTCCTATTGGTACTCACTCCTGGAATGTAATTTTCTAATTGGCTAAGGAAGTTTGTTGTAACAAACCCTAATTAGGGTTTCTATCTTGTAATCCTAGCCATCGATTCTAGGTCAATCAGAGCCATTTGTTTGTAAAGGGTTCTCTATATAAAGCCCTGGCTCCTCATTTGTAAGGGTTAATAGTTAATAGTCAGAGAATAGGAAATAGTTAGAAAGAATAGTCAATAATTAGTAGCATTTTAGAGTAGAGTAGAAAGAGAAGGCAAAGATTGTTGCCAAGATATTGTTGGAAAAGACTTGTAAACTTCATTGAAGAAATGGTGAATTCTATGTGTGTCGATTCAACGATTTGCATAGTCTCTATACTTCTCAAATTTAATTTCATGTTATTAGATGAATGGAAGAAATTTGTATGATCAACGGTGAAATTCGTATATCCATACTACTAGGGGTTTGTTGATTGCAGACTTGCCTTGCGTAGTCAATTGGAATCATTTAGCTTAAGCTTAACTTCAATTATCGCTTCTTCATTGATATGCATCAACCTGATGGTGTCCATGCTTGTTGCGGTGATATAAACATCATAAAGCTTTCCTCAGAAGATCGCACTAATCTTGTGGAGATGATCCTAGGATGTCAAAGCAAGACTTAGTTAGAATTTTCATCAAAGGTCATTCATTGCTCTTACGTTCTTAGTGTTAGAAATAGATCCCGTTCCAACCCTTATCCTTTTTCTTTTTGTCAAAATCAAGGGCCGGTGAAATTCCACGTTCCAGTAATATCCAAAGCAAATCAGACGTTCAGGTTGTCGAAAGTAAGTCCCCTTGTGATTCCAACAAAATCACATCGTACCACAAAGAGCTTATCCACATGTAGAGAACCTACATATCAGAACCTTGGAGTTACTCCGACTGATCCTTCGGCAAGATCTTCAGAAGTCGAGAAACTTTGTTCAAGAGAGGATAAGGTACCTTTAGGTATTTTATTCTATGTTTGGTCGTGTACAAAAGACACATCAACACAAACCAAGGGGTGCGATTCCATAAGATATGTTTGTTATCCCAAAGGGGTGCGATTAAGGAAGGAGAAGATATGTTCGTTTGAAAAGACACCGTCCTCCAAAGAGATGTGTCTCTTTATCAGAACTATGAAGACATAAAACAAAATGTGAGGTTTGTGGAGAAGAGGAGGAGATAATATCTGCAACCATGGAATAGAGTGGGAGAGTCAGAAGTGAATTTAAGTTTATGACTTGGAGGAGATTGCACCACTCGTCCCAACATCATGGCATGTCCTACGTTGGCATCTAAGATAGGTTCCAGATGATGATGCAGCCATGATATTTGCCTGTGTCTTAGTAAAACCAACGTCCAAGGGGTCTCGTTCTTTGGAAGATGTGTTTGGCATCCAATGCTAACAAAAGCTGATCAACCCATTGAAGATAGTTTTGAAAGTTAACAAGGCATAAATGAGCTCATAAAGGCCAGGGCGCTCCTGTCCCTCTCCAAGGGACCAGAGCGATTTTCCCTCAAGACACGTTTTTGGCAAAAGGAAGGCAAGTTTTGCGTTTGAGGTGGGTGAAGGAAGACCCAATCGATCCGTTGAAGATAATTTTCGAAGCTAGCAAAACACAAGTGAGCTTATAAATGCAAAATCGCTCCTGTCCCTCTCCTAGGGACCAGGGCGAAAATGGTTCTAAGGAGCATTCGTTCCAAAAATTGAATAGATCAAACTCAAGGTTTCAAGTAAAATGCCATTTTGGACATCCAGGATGAAGTGTTGAACGTGAAAAACAAGAATTGCAAGGCTAAAGTGTAAGGGCGCTCCTGTCCCTCTCCCAGGGACCAGAGCGATCTTGTTGATGTCCATTATCTTGCCATGCCTAGGCGCCAATATCATCTATGACACATTAAATGCCAATTTCGATAAAACCTTGAAATATTTTTGAAATTAAATTGACATTTAATAAGTGCGCAAAACATTTAATAATTAATTTATGCCTTTAAAAAATCAAAATTTTAATTATCGAGGCATTTGAAATTAATTATTATTAAATTAAAATTAAAAGATGAAGCGCTTGAGGTGTTATTTTTATTCATTTTATCAAGTCGGCCTCTTCTTTTTTTTTTTTAATTTTATTTATTTTTTTGCCTTTACTTGCAAGGTCGGCCTCATGGGTAAGTGGAAGGTGAGCGCTCTATATATTGGAGGTGTTGTTTCACAATTCAAATCATTCAATCATCCTTTCAAGTGCGATTTGGAGAAGGAAGGAAGGAGGTGCGAAATCTAGCTTGTGTGGAGCGAATTTCTACCAAGTGTGGAGGCTAAGGAAGGCGAAATTCATCTTGAAGGCTATTGGAGAGGCGTATTTCTTGCTAGATTGGAGGATAATTTCCAGATTTTTTAAGACATTTGAAGGCGAATTTCCAGATCTTGAAGAAGCTAGTGGAAGATGGAGTTCTTTTCCAAGCTAAAGGGGGCGCATTTTGCTAAAGGGAGTCTTGATCTACATTTTGCCTAGCGAATTCTCCTTTTTTTTTTTACATCATTTTTTAGAATTAATTCCCAAGTGGAGGTATGGCGTAATCACCTTGGCACCATTTTTGAAGATTTAAATTTTGCTTTGAAAATCCTAAATTAGGAAATGATAACTCAAGATTTATCATGAGGTTTCCTAAATTAAAATCTTGAATCTTCCTTTCTACACTTCAAGATATATTACTAATTTTGAAATGTTGTGTAGGTATCAAGATGGCGACTCCAAGCTCAAAAGATCTACAAGTCGGAAGACTCTCCTCAAGGACGATCAAGCAAGGACAAGGACGATCAAGCGAGGACAAGGACGACCTTCTTCGATCCAGCATCATCAAAGATAAGGGCGACCTCTTCCAATCCAGCGTTCCAAGGCGAGGTACATCAATCATCCTGCACATCAAGGACACAAGAAGTTAGAACAAGGGTTCGTTGAAGAAGCAGATAGTTCCAAATGAATTAATTAAAGTTAGCTTCTCAACAACATCAAGTTGAATATCTACCAAGTTACAAGTGTCAGACAAGGTGGCATCCCAGTCATCGCTCATCCAGTCAGTGTGGTCCACCTCAGCATTTCCAAATTCAATGTACCTAACTCATGGAAGGTGGCACAAACTTCTATGTACCTACCTGTTGACGTGTATTTTGTACACAATCATACACAGAATAAAATACCCAAAGGCATCTTATCCTCTCTTGAATAAAGTCGCTAACTGCTGAAGATTTCGCAAGAAGGATCAGTTAGGATGACTCCAATGTTCTTTTTAGTAGGGCTCTACGTGTGGATAAGCACCAGTGGTCGTTGTGATTGTTGTGTCATCAAGGGGCCTTACGTTGCCGAAGATTTTGCTAAACTAAACAAGCTTTTCAAAAAAATATCAAAAGGATAGGGTTTGCAAGAGGTCTAATCTAGTCTAACCCTAAGAATGACTTGATGTGGACTAGACTTGGTGAGATTCAACCAACTTCAATATTGCCATAAACTAACAACTCAATTGAAATTGATGCGATCTTCTAAGGTAACAAATGATTTTTCAATACATCAAAGACCAAGGACACTACCACGAAGGTACATATCCAAGATACAACAATGATTGAAGTTTTAAACGACTCAAATATCTCCAGTCGACCACGCAAGGCGTTCCTACAATCAGCAAGAAGCTAGTGGTTTGGAAAACGAATCCTACCAAAGATCAAGTCCAACACTTTGTCCTTCGAATTAACACACTACTTCGATTGAGAATGATTCAAGGAAAATGAACAACCATGAAGATAACCAAAAGAATTGCAACAAAACACCATAACTTCAATATTTCATTGATCTCAAAGCCATCATGTACAACAATTGCTTGAATTCCTTTCTCAAAGCTCAATCTTGCTACAAAAGTAAATTGCTTCTAAACTCTAATCTCTCAATAATTTCTAACTTCTCTCTAACTTCTAGTTTTTCTTTCTTTTCTAATGACAAAATGAAATGAAATGAGGGTATAAATAGCATCCTCAATTACAATGAACGGTCCAGATCAAAAAGCAGATCAATGGCCAAGATTATGACACCTAAACCCTAATTAGGGTTTTATTACAAAAGTTCCCCTTTTATTGCACAACATTAAATGCATAGCCAATTATTAAATTTGGCACGAAAATCTAGGAGACATAAACCAATGACAACTAAGGTGCCATGTCATCTATAATAACCTCTCATCTAGAATCTTATTCCCTTTCCAATGCTCCTTTTTAGCATATGCAATGAATCTAGACACGATTCCTTCGATTTCAGCAATTGGAATCTCGGGAAGATTCTTCATTCTTTCTTCCAAGTGGATGACCTGATCAAATGCCTCGAGAAGAGTAGCGTCCCATTCAGGTTCAAGTTCCTTGGTTTTCTCAATCAGGAGCATGGTAGCAAACATCTGGTCCTGTTGCTCATCTGTGATATTAGCGTCCTTGCAAAAGATAACCTTGATTCTATCCTCCAATTCCTGCAAATCCACATCTGTCTCAACTTCAATCCTCCTGCCAAGAATAGTACGTAGTACCTCAAATATTCTGTCCTGGATCGGGTTGATAACCTCCTCAACATGGCTACATCTAGTACTGATGTCCTCGAAGAGAACTTCCTTCATCTGGAGTAAGGTTGACCACTGAAGTAAACTGTGAGGTCCTCCATCCATGATCTTTTCCTGTGCTAAGACCTTCTTCGATGTTTGTCTGATTACTCGCAAGACAGGAATGATAACCTCTTTGGTATGAGCAAAAGCAGCTACAGTTATCATTAGGTTATGGATGATTTCAAGAACCTGGATAGCCCTATGAATAGTCTTCATCATCCTTGTTGTAAATTCTATGGCAACTGTATGAGATTTGTCCATCCAAGTACTCATACGTTGGACCATACTCCTGAATCTCTCTGCCTCACCAATTGATTGAAGGGGAAGTGCCTGTATGGGTGATCTTGCTGGATCCTGACGTCCTAAAGGTTGATTGATATGACTGAAATATGTTCTCCATGCACCAACCTCTCTCTCAAGCTTCCTATTCTTCTCCATTTCTTCCCTAAGCTTGTCTTTCAAGGCCTCAAATGAATCGGTGGCATCATCAAGTGTCTGCTCGGCTGTGGATGGACCTAGCTCAAATATCTCTATATCATACTCCTCTGCTAAGATCTCACCTTCATATTTGTCCACTGCTGGTGTAGCTACCTGCAACTTTCTGGATCCAGTCTCATCTCTAATCATCTTGGACATCTTGGTAGCCTTCTTCTTTTCTGTCACTTCCTGGGAATGTCCGACAAGGCTCTCTAAATCAATCACATTGTCTTCGTCCTCGATCACAATCACCTTCGTTAATCTTTCCTTCAACCAATCTGGGATAGCCAATCTTGTCTCTTTAACCTGTATCTCCTTATGCAATGCTTCTTCTTCTCTAGGAGGAGATGTTACCTCGTCATTGTTCTTGTCTTCGTGTAATTCATAATCTTGGAGAGATCCACCTGGTGACCCTTGAGATGCCTGTCCTTCTTTATCATTTTGTACCATTGACTCCATAGAATCTTCCACTTCAAGTGTCCTCTTCTCTTGTCAAGAAGATGTGCTGGATGAACGATCTCGGTTGGCCCCTTGCTTCTTCTTGGAAGATTCTTTCTTCTCAGGTCTCTCTTTTCTCTTCGAGCCTCTTGGATGGAGATCGCCTTCACTTGCGCTTCGAAGGTTGCCTTCACTTGTATTTCTGGGATTAGGATTACCTTCGCTTACACTAGCTCCACCTTCGGCTGGTTTCTCTTCCAAAGTGAAAGTCATAGCTACGCCTTGCTCCCTCAACTTCTGATGCTGCACATCAACCCATCTACGAGTACAAGACAAGACTGGAGCCATCAAAGCATCTAGATCCACAACCTCGGGCTCATTCCAATCTAACCTTACTGATTTGCTTTCCCGATCATAGGATGACTGGAGATGTCTGCCACTGTCCTGAGCTTGGTCGGCCACTCTGTAAATCTTGCATTTCCTGATGAAATCCAAAGGTAATCTGGAATGCATTTTCCTTTTCACTTCAAGATCATCTAAGAGATTTATCATAAAATCTTCTATCTGAAATTCATACTTAAACTTCCTACCGACTGTCTCCTCTATATATCCATGTGGATCAAAGCTTTCTCTCAAAGCAAAGAATGAAAAAGAATACAAAACTAACTCCTTCTCTGCGTCATCCATGGCTAAAGCATTAGGACATACCTCAACTGAATTGCCTAAGATGATAGGTACAGGAAGTCCATTTCCATGTCTATGTCTGAATACCTTCGCATAAGCTGCCAACTGTCTCGTTACCTCAAGTAACACTATTCTGTCTGTCGGATATCTTGGCAACATGTATGGAGGTGAAGGACATCCATGAACTCTGATATAAGTAAACTTCGGAAATTGGATAAACCAAGCACCGTACCTCTTAACTAGTTCCTGCGCATCCTGAGATAATCTATTGTGGATCCCGCCTTGCAACGTCCTTGTGATGTTCATTGTGAAGGTATCATTAACTAACTTGTAGTTGCTTCCTGGCGGATGATGCAAATGAACATAGGAATCACAAACCCTGACCTCGCCGGGTCCTCTTCCAATCACTCCTCTGTGAGGTAGTCCTGCGTACTCGAAGCTCCTGATCAAGGCATAGATGACGTATGAACTCATGTAGAAGGATTTGGTAGCCTTGAGTCTCCTCAACTGTACGTCCAAGCAATGGCCAATCATTCTAGCCCAATGTATTGTTCCTTTTCCCTGAACTATCACCTGGATAAAGTAAAACATCCATTTCTCAAAGTAGAAGGCTTGAGGTGCTCCTGTGACTCGGTTGAGCATTGTAATCAAATCTCTGTACTCCTCCTAGAAATCAATCCTGTGTGGTGTGTTCGGTATCTTGCTCAGGCGAGGACGGCTTTTAAGCAACCATTTCTTGTTGATGATGCTTAGACAAGCATCTGGATCATCTTCGTACATGGCCCTGGCTCCTTCTATGCTCTTGTAGACCATATCTCTGTGTTCTGGAAGATGGAAAGCCTCACTTATGGCTTCCTCTGAAAGATAAGCTAAAGTGTTTCCTTCCTTGGACACGATCGTTCTGGATTGAGGATCATAATGATGAGCGCACTCGATCATCAACTCATGACACTGTACTGCTGGAGGGAAGCCGGCCGCCTTAATGATGCCACTTTCAATTATCCTCCGGGCTTGCCAATGTAAGGGACCTCTCGAAACTTCTTCGTACTGAAGTTGCCCAAGTTGGTATCTCCAATGTTGCTCCATTTAGACACGATCTTGGTCTCCACTTCTTCGGTCTTTTGATCTTCCTTCATGAGAGCTAGACGACTGGTGGATGCTCCCGCCTTCGGGGTGGCCATACCTACACAACATTTCATAATAAGAACTAGATTTTGCAATGTATAACATAGATTAGATTAATTTTAGGAAACTTCATGATAAGTCCTTGAGTTATCATTTCCCAAAAAACGATTGAGCTATTGAAATTCAAAATTTCAAAATTCAAAACTTAAGGCTATGACGATCAAAATTCAAAACAAGAGAGAAAGGAAGATTTCGCCATACCTTGCTTGAGAGCTAACTCTAAAAAGCAAACTGAAGAAAATTGCCTAGGCAAAAATTAATTTGAAGCTTTCCCACGTGATCTCTCTTCAAATGAACGTCCTCCTTAGTAATTCGCCACCTTTGGAAGGGGTCTTCAATGTCTTGATGATAGCAAATTCGCCTCACCTCCAATCAAAGTTCGTATTCCTCTTTGATGATATTCGCACCACTTTGAATAGAAACTCGCACTTCTCCTTTATGAAATTCGCTCCTTTGTCCTCTCAAAATCGCATATGAATGAAGGTGAAATGATGATTTGAAAACGAAATTATCACCCTCCCTTTATAGGCGCTTACCCTTACAACTACCTCAAGGCCGACTTTGCAAAATAAGGCAATTTTAAAACAATTTATAAATAAAACCAAAGGCCGACTTTGTAAGAATTTAAATCCAAGCGCTCAAATTCGATTTTTTAATTAAATTAATAATTAATTAATTAAATGCCTTTGTTTATTAATTCGATTTTTTAAAAGGGCAAAAATTAATTAATAAATGCTTTGCACTATTTTTAAATGCTATCTTTAATTAAATTTATCGATTTTTAGCATTTAATAAAATTCAAAAATGTTTTAGCGCCAAAACTTGGAGGGGTGGAAAGATACAAACCATATCGCTCTGGTCCCTGATTGAGGGACAGGAGCGAACTTGCATTTTAGCCTTGATTCTTTGTTTCTTCGATCACCAATCTTCATCATGTGGCAAGCAATGACGTTATCCCTTCGTTCCAAGTTTACCTTATTCGTCCTTAACAAGGCATTTTGATGCTTAAATGGTTTTCGCCCTGGTCCCTTGGTGAGGGACAGGAGCGAACTTTATGCTCTAGCCAAAATTCATCATCTTTTAATCTTTGCTTCTTGTTCATTGCCTTCCAAATGATATCTTCGACCCAATATAATCTTGCTTTGACATGATCTTCGAAGGAAAATGAGTGTTTTAATGAAAATCGCCCTGGTCCTTGCCTGAAGGACAGGAGCGATTTAGCTTCTTGGCTCAATTTGATCACCTTTTGACGTTTAACTTCCTCGCATATCATCTTCTTAAGAACACCTTGACCCTGTGCAACCTTGTACGTCCTTGACTTAGCGTGATTTTTGAAAGAACTGGCCAATATGTTGAATATCGCCCTGGTCCTTGCCTGAAGGACAGGAGCGAACTTTAGTATTCTGGGGTCATCTTTGTTTCCATCGACTTGCAATCACCTTCACAACGTAGAATGAGGTCCTTTGATCCTTATTGAGCACTCGAAACGTGATCAACATCCAAAACTTAAGCCTCCATAGAAATTTCGCTCTGGTCCTTGACTGAGGGACAGGAGCGAACTAGGGCATTTAGTGCAAAATCTTCATCACATTGACTTGGAATTGTCTTCAAGGCGCAAAATGATGTTCCTTACTTCCTTTCAAACACTTGAAATGTGAATGGCAACCCAAATTTGGCCTCATTTGAACATTTTCGCTCTGGTCCCTTGGAGAGGGACAGGAGCGAATTTGGGTATTTGAGTGTAAATCCTTCATCCTTGGTGGCCCTTGCAACTTCGTTCTTCGTCGAGACATTTCAAAACGTCCTTACCACCTTGTATCCTGACTTGGAGTGATTTAAACTTGAGTGGAAGGCAAGATAACTAACATTTCGCCCTGGTCCCTGGCTGAGGGACAAGAGCGAACTTTCACTTGTAAGCTCCATCACACTTCGCTAACTTCCAAAATTATCTTCAATGGTTTTGTAGTACCCCCTTTCATTCATCTTTGCCTTGGAGTTTGTTCAAACTTGGCGAGAAATTGACCTAAGGCAAAAATCGCTCTGGTCCCTGACTGAGGGACAAGAGCGCCTAGGCCAATTTGAGTCTCCTATTGATGTCTTGTAATCTTCAATTTGTCTTCAACGGGTTCATTTCATCCTCCTTTCTTGCTTCAAAATTAATGTTCACTTGATCTTTGCTCAAATTTTGCCTTATGAGGAATTTCGCTCTGGTCCCTGGGAGAGGGACGGGAGCTACCACTGATTTTCGCCCTGGTCCCTGGTTGAGGGACAGGAGCGATTTAGCTTCAAAGTCATGTTTTCCTCATGTTTGCGCTTTCAACTTATATTCAACTAATGAAACATATCTCCTTGGTTCTCCTCAAATCGCCAAATTGTTTAAATCCTGCAAGGACAAGGCAATGTCTGATTTTGAGCTCCGGTCCTCCACTGAGGGACGGGAGCGATTTTTACTCCTGGCACATTTTTGTCTTTTTGAAATTCTTCAAATTATATTCAATGGAAAGATCATGCCTCCCTTTACCACTTCTACTCTGAAATTCGTTTGGATCCTGCAAGGACAGTAAGATTTTGAGAAACGAGCTCCGGTCCTTCACTGAGGGACAGGAGCGATTTTGCTCCTATAGGCCAAAATATCAAGATTTTGGGAGTTTAATCACTTCACAAGGCAAAAACAAGTCATTTCCAATGCCCGGGATCAATTATCAAAATTTTCAAAATTTGGTCAAAACTACTCAATCGGACGAAAATCAAACACTCATCATCAACACTTAGACAAATTTTCGGAGTGACACTCAAAATCCCAATTGAAACTAGACCAACTTACTTAGCAACTGGCGAATTCACTTTATTCAAAATTGCATCCTACGAGAGGAAGCTCAAAAGCTCAAAATTAGACTGGACTCTGGCCAGAAAACACAGTAACAGAAACCCTAAGGCTTGACCTTGGTCCAGACAACTAACAAACTAAACCAAAACCCTAAAAAGCAAAGCGAAAGGCGAGCAAAAACGAGCAAAAAGAGGGGGTCCCCATTTAAATGGGGCGATGTGTGAAATGGTCACAACACTACCTCGGCTATTCATTGGTCGAATTTTCTAGAGAGGACATGTGTCCAAGCAATACAATTTTATCATTGGTCAAGCATTAAATGTTATGTAATGGTTGTAACAAACCCTAATTAGGGTTTTCATTGTTGAATCTTGGCCATTGATCTCGAATTGATCTAAGCCATCGAATTGTATTGAGGGCACTATATAAGCCCTGGCATTTCATTTTGTAAAGGTAATTAGCAGAGAGAGTTAGAATAGTTAGTAAGTAGTTGGAAGTATTAGAATAGCAATTAGAGTAGAGTAGAGAGAGAAGGCAAAGATTGTTGCCAAGATGTTGTTGTAAAAGACTTGTAACTTCATTGAAGAAATGGTGAAATTTATGGGTCGATTCGATAATTTGCATGGTCTTTATACTTCTCATATTTGATTTCGTGTTATTAGATGAATGGAAGAAATGTGCTTGATTGATGGTGGAATTCGTATATCCATACTACTAGCAGTTTGTTGATTGCAGACTTGCCTTGCGTAGTCAACTGGAATCATTCAGCTTAAGCTTAACTTCAATTGTCACTTCTTCATTGATATGCATCAACCTGATGGTGTCTATGCCTGCAGTGATGATTTGAACATCATAAAGCTTTCCTTCGAAGATCGCACTAGCCTTGTGGAGATGGTCCTGCGATGTCAAAACAAGACCTAGTTAGAATTTCATCAAAAATCAATCATTGCTCCTACATTCCTTAGTATTAGGATTAGATTCTTTCCTCACCCTCCTCTTTTTTCCTTTTTTTCAAGTCAAAGTTAGTAAGAGCCTGTGTTCCAGCAATATTCAAAGCAGATCAGACGTTCAATCATCGAATGTAAGTCCCCTTGTGATTCCAGCAAATCACATCATACCACAAAGAGTTTATCCACACGTAGAGACCCTACATACAAAGAACCTTGAAGTCATTCCGATTGATCCTTTTCGCGACATCTTCAGCATTCGGAGGCTTTACTCAAGAGAGGATAAGGTACCTTTAGGTATTTTATTCTGTGTTTGATAGTGTACAAAATACACGTCAACACTGTTCCAGACCTACATTGTTGCAGATCCGGGCTGCCATTGATGATATTTTCAGAATTTTAGTTTGGTGCCATAGTTGGGAAAATTTTGATTTTGTTTGAAGAGTGATTTGTGCCACATTTTGGTGGATTTCCATGCATGCTCGTTGGCTGCCATCATTGCCAGCTTGCTGATTCGCTTCAAATCTAAGGTTTGCTTCAGATTTGACCTCCATTAATGGCTGCCCATTAATTTTCAAACTTCAATTTTTATTGCCCAGCCAATTCTCACTTAGGCAATTTGCATTTGGAGGTGTTTTATGGAGTTTTCTATGCATTTTTAGACCATCTTATCACTGTTGCAAGTCTGAAAACTCCATTGTTAGGCGGTTGTCCTCAGAAATTTTCATTTCCAGCCACCTAACCACTTTGGCGATTTTGCTTGGAGTTGATTCCTTAACCATTTTCCATCATTTTCAGGGATTTCTAACTACTTTGCAAGGTGTTGGTAAGTCTGAAATAATCAATTTTCAGACTTGTCCTCAGAAATTTATTTTTTACCAGCCACACTTACTTTCCTGAATATGATTGTTTTCATCATTAAAACAGATTTTTATCGAGTTATGCACACTTTATGAAGATTACAACATGTTTTAAAAGTCTGATTTTCAGGTTGTCTTCAGAATTGTTGACTTCCATTGTTGACTGCGGAAGGTATCTTCAAACATACTTTGTGTGAAAACACAAACTTTCACACCTTTCCTTAGTCACCGTTGATCCGGTATACTCCTTTGCATTTTAGCTTGCATATTTTCTAAGCATAAAGAGGTACTAATGAATTTTATAGAGGGTTTTCATGCCCTAGTGTTGTCACACTTTGAATCTAATTGTCAAAATTTACGAAGTGTATGGATTATTCTCCTGACTTTATTCTCTAATTAGCTAAAATCTTTAGAAAGTCGAGAATTTTTATTAAGAGCATTATTTATTTTCCTAAGTCTAACTTCAAGCTTCGTACAATTGCAATGTCGAAGTCTGGATATAAGGAAAGGAAAGAACTATTGAAGATGTTGGAAATTGGATTTTATCCAGAGCTTAAGATTTCATCCAAATGGAAGGAGATCACAGATACAAACATGCATTTCCTAGACTTCGACCAAATGCAACAACGGATGTTCGGAGTCGGAAATCAGGTTCCTTCCCTTGCATATGCGAACATTATGAAGAGTGGTATTTTTCATGCCGCTGGATTTCCACAGTCCATACAGTGCAGTGAGCTTATCCTGGAGTGTGCACGATGTTATGATCCACTCACGCGAATGATCAAAACTCCTAAGGGCGTTGTCATTGCCTACCTTGTTGAGGATGATATTGCAGAGGTGTTCGGGATTCCACGCGGAACAAACAT
Organism: Cryptomeria japonica; assembly: GCF_030272615.1. Classification (NCBI taxonomy): domain Eukaryota; kingdom Viridiplantae; phylum Streptophyta; class Pinopsida; order Cupressales; family Cupressaceae; genus Cryptomeria; species Cryptomeria japonica. The sequence goes on along the minus strand of NC_081409.1, from coordinate 895,889,794 downwards.
TAAGGATGTGACCAAGGATGAATATGAAGAAGGATACACGAAGAAGATGCGTGTATGCAAGAATTTGATAAACAAAGAGTGGATGATTGAGCCTAGGTCTTATCATTCCAAGGCTCCCAAGACACTCATGTGCGTAGACTTCAAGGAGGAGTATAGTGATTTGATATTCCTACTCAACAGAGTGATGAAGATGCCACAGGGAGCAATATTCGATGGATGGATGTTCTACTTCATCCAGGATTGTCTTAGAGGAACATTAGTAAATTGGTTTAAGATTATAAGTGACAATCTGGACTTTCAGCTAAGGAATGTAGAGCGGTCCAAGTCATTCGCCATGACTTCCTACCTGGTATACCTGCTTGCATGATTTGTTTCATACAAAGGATTAACATGCAAAGGTGAAGTCGGGAATGGGCAAGGACAATTCAGGAGTCATGAATGTTACCCCCAGCTGAGCATGTATAGAATTGAAGACTATAAGAGAGTGAATGATTCATTCACTATGTATATCACACGGATGCTGCAGGGTGGAATCCACAGAAGATTGTCCAAGGAGGCAACAAAATTAATAGAAAAATCTGGATCGTGGTATATTCAGTTTCCCACTTTCACGTACCTTAGGATTCATGGGTTTCAATCTGAACTCTACAGACTTCCTAGGTATCTGACTGACAGAATGATCTTGTTGGAAGTGGTGAGACAACTTCTAGAGTTCGATGTCATTCAGAGAGAGAAGCACCAGGACATGCATGACATTCCTTATTTCAGTTGAGAAGACGTCAGAGGTTTGTTAGTCTGCCATAACCACTAGCGCTGCAAGTGAGGAGCTTGCATTCTATCGATTTGCTACATACAAGAAAAGAGAAAGACTCGATCCAGACAAGAAAGTAGGAAGGATCAGAGGAGAGAAGTTCATTCACAAAGTTGACAGAGGATTATTGGGCCAACCTGATGGACGAGCAAGCAGTGAAGAGAAGAATGTGGTCCAAAATGTCAGTAGATTTTATGAGGAAGTGTGGACTTTTCCTCATTCTTGATCAAGTATTAGATGATAGAGATCATACGCATCCACAATATGAGAGTGAAATGAAGAAGGCAATCCTATTGCCTAATTGGTCAGAGTCAGAAGAGATTGACCTGAATATATTGATGAGAGAGGTCTTGAGTTTCTCCCATACATGGGTAGATATATAGATGAATAAGTTAGTTGATATGAGTGTTTCCTTCACTTATGAAAGGATGAAGCCGGAAGAGTCTACTTTCGAGGATGATTAGAGGACTATCAGTGACGTCAGGATTCATGCAGACGAAGAGAGTCAAGTGTTGAAATGTGGCGACTGATCAGCAAAATACTGTACACTCAGCACGTATCCTTGCCGAGTATATGTGAGAATTTTTTTTGGGTATTTTTTTTTGTTGATGAAAACCGACATTGTAATAGAACTCTAAAAAGGCCGACTTTGTTTTTGCCCTTAAAATGCATGTTATAAGCGGTTGGGATTCTTAAGGCATTGTAAGGTTGATGTACTGTTTTTGCTGGATAATAAGAAAGATTGGACGACTGTGTATGGTGGACGTAACCCATTCTGGGTGAACCACGTTAAATCTCTGTGTTATCTGTGTCCTGTTTTATTTCTTTATCTTTTGTATTTAAATCTGCATATAATTGTTAGTTCATATTTGCTTCGGATCTGCTTGAAACCCTAACATCAAGCTCCCAAGAGAAGGAAGAACACGCCAAGGGAAGTCAAGGCCAAAGGGAAGACGATTGAGGAGGTGAAGAAGAAACAAAAGACTATCATTCCTCCACTTATCATTCCTTTACCACCTCTTAGCGTCTCATCAATCGAAGTGATTGAAGTAACAGAACAGAACAAGGAGACTCGGCAGTGTTCCAACACAGTGATACTACCAAGGAATACTTGGGAATTTCATGCCACAGCGACATCTGCACTTTCGAATGATAATGATGATCAACTGGGATCCCCTACTGTCCTTTTTTAAGTTAGTTTGGGAAATGATGTATATGATTGGACCAAGAATAATCTTGATGATAATGATGATGTTATCTCGGCATTGAGAGGACTTGATCGATAAATATGTCTTGATGATGGTATGGAGATGGCCGCTATTCCTGAGTGGCTGATGAGAAGTATGGAGAAAAGTAAGAAAATGATAGAGGTACAGCTTATTGACGACATTGATGACTACCTAGCTAGGAGTGTTGAGGAGAAAGAACCCAAGAGAGCGGAGATTTTGTCGCATGTAGCTAAAGATGAGACAGGAATGCGGATTGCGCAGATTGTTGTTCCTATTGCAAGCGTGACAATGAACATTGCTACTCCTATGGATTTCCAAATCACTTCAATTGCCCCTGGTCGTACATCCAAAAAGCAAGAATTTTAGGAGGTTGGTGAAAACCTCAAGGCAATCGATGCAAGGTTAGACAGAGAGATTGCGGAAAAAGAAAGGTACAGAGAAGAGAATATCAGACTTAAAGAGTATATTGCAGGGATAAGGCATGAAGAATCCACCCTTATTTCCCCTATTGCAATTGACCATGGAATGCATTCACACTATGAGGCATCGAGAGGTACACTCTCAGAAGTGGAAAAGTGGATTGAGAATACAAGAAAGTAGGCAGATGATTTCCTTACTCAGTTTGTCCATGCATATGATAGGACAACAGGGCTCGTATTCAAAATCCCGTATTTGGAGGGAGTTTGGAAAAAATTCCGACCTATTCAAGACAAGACTATTTCGCGCCTCCAGGCTTTGAAGAAGATTCCTAATTCCACCTTGGTCAGCAAGAACATTGTGCACAGTGGAGACATACGATTTCCATGGCTGGTATCGTTCATTAGCCGTGAAGAAATCAACTTATGAGAACGCCCAGTCAAGTTGTATGGAGATGGAGGGATTAATTGAGGACGTTCAGATGAAGATCCTTGCCTCGATTGAGGAATTATTGGGTGTTGATGTTAGTGATGCTAGTGGTTTACACTTAGCCAAATTAAGAGACATGAAATTTATGTATTTTTGCCAGTTGGACTCTTTGAAGAAGATTCAGATAGACGACTTGGTCTCTTTGTTGATTCATGTTCATAGTTCGTAGAAGCTCATGCCAGAATGGGAGAACATTTTGGATGCTTGCTCGGATTCACTAGACGTGATTGATTTACAGCAAGATACCTTACCTAGCATTTCCATGGAGTTAGATTCACTATTGGCTAGATTCTTGGAGTATGCTAGGAGAGAGAGAGATGCAGAGAGGAATCTTCTAGAAGATTCCCTATTTGATGACTAGGTATCTTTTCATTGGGCCATATGTTGGTGGCACCATTTTTTATGTAAACCCTAATTAGGGCAATTCTAGGGTTTTGTTGGCATGATCTCAACCGTTGATCTTGGATCAATCTTGGCCATCCATTTTGTAAGAGACTCTATATATGCCACCTTGTCTCTCATTTGTAAGAGAGTTTTTGTAGAATTGTTGGTATATGTTGCAGCTGTTTGAATCATAATCATTGTTCAATTGTTGGTGATTTTGCTCTTCAAGTGTTGTATTTGCATTCATGGTTCTCAATTCCTCAAAGTTAGATTAGAATTTATTTTCATGTATGTTAGATTGAGTGGAAGTTTTGTTGAATTTATTTGTGTGGAATCCTTAATCCATACCACTAGCCTCTTGCCGTTGGTAAGAGCGCCTTGTGTGGTCAACTGGAAATTTAAGTAAGCTTAACTTCAACTATTACGCGTCCCTTGACAAGCATCAACTTGGATGGTGTCAACGTTTGATGGTGATAGCCTGAAAATCTTTAAGTATACCTTAGACGATTGCACTAAGCTTGTGTCAATACTTGATTGTGAGACCTTGCCTGGTTTGATTCCACTAGATCCATTCATCATTTCCTACATTCCTAGGCTTAGAATAGATTTCCTAAACCCTATTCCTTTTGCCCTTTTTTTAGTAAGAAGTAAATCCAGAGCCATATTGATAAATCTTAAGTTGTCAGCACACCTATTCCGCATCATTCATGATAATCCAAACATTTGCATAAGTCCCCAAGTGAACATAGCAATTCACATCGACCATTGAGTTACCCACTCGTCAAGATCTGACATGTAGAAACCTTGGAATCATTTTAGTTGATCTCATTCTTAGCATCTGAGGTGATTTTGTTCAAGAGAGGGTAGATTACCTTGGTATTTTATTCTGAAATGCTATGTGCATAAAAAACACATCAACATATACCTAGGGGGGAATTTGCAACAGAAATACAAGTCGGTGCCCAAAACATTGATAAATCATTTGTAATTACGTACAAGGATATTTGCTAAAATTAGAAAATCACTTTCAAGGCAAGCAATAATTAATTTAGATAGAGAAGAATTTTATCCATTTTAGGCTTAAGGGAATTATCTAGACAACTAATTGTAAAATTTTGATGCCACACCAGTGGGTAGCAGTGAGCCAACTTTGATATATGGCTTGCTTTGATGTATTGAGTGCTTATGTAAATTTGTAGAGATAGAGCCTCCGGATCTATATTTAGAATCCTTTTTTTTTTATTCAATAACAATTATATTAGCTTTAGTAGTTCTTTGTTACATCTGCATAATCTCTGAATTTGAAGGCCAAGTATATTTGAACCATCTTATACAATGTTTTGTGGCTTAGACTGGCTCTTCGGAATTGTGTTCTCTATTGATGTTCATTCTATTGCAGTATTGAATTCTTACCTCTTGCATTTCAGCCTAACTGTGTTATTCTAAGCTATGTGGATAATATTCCATTCTGAGCTGAGTATTATGGATTGAGGAGTTGATCAAAATATTTTGCTCATTGCCTTTAACTTTTTTTCCTTTTATTACCTTCATTAAAAGTACATAAGAATTGTGTAGATTTGTTTATAAAATAATTGACAAGAAAAGTTAAGTTGGTAGTACTACTTGATTTGCAAGTTGTGCTCAGTTATATTACCGTCATTTGTAAATATTACTGAATTTCTCCGCACTTCTGAGTATTCTATGTAATCTGGATTTCGTGAGCATCTTTAACATTTTAATGTTTAAGCTTTGTTAATTGTTAATATGTAATTTGCTTTGCATGTGATTGATAATTTTCATGTTTCCACCTTGGCGGATTGCAAGTTTGCTGGTTTTCACTCTCTGCTGTATGGCCCTTGAGTTACTGCCTTTTTCCACTAGAATGCTCTGTTAAATCATATTTGTACAATATATATTTTTTTCATCGGAATTTTAAATGCTGGTAGTAAACCATACCAGAGATCAGTCTTTAAATATTAAGTCTTATGTTTTTGTTAACTATTTGTGTACTTGTATATTTACTATTAAGACATTGAAGTAGCAGTGAATTCTTTTAATTACTTATTTTCCGCATTCATAGCTGGCTATTTAAATTTTCCGCATTTATAATATTAATATTATAGCTGGCTTCTATTGCAATCTGTATTAAGTTTGAAATAGTTTGTTGAGTAAGCTCAAGAGCTAGAGCTGAATCATTGGCAAAGTGAACATTAAGGAGTTGGCTGCTGTTTGGTAAAAAAATGCCTCTAGTTTGTTCCTGAATTAATGCTGCTTCTCTAGAAGAAGCCCTTTCCAGTCTTCTGCCTACAAAGAAAGGCTGAAGCCCAAATAGGCTAAATTGTGATGGAAGGTTCACATAGGACATGCAGAGAAATCCCAAGCATTCCATGGGCCCTTAAACTGCTAATGGAGAAAACTAGAGAGTATCTGACATGCAACCCTTATTCTTTGAAGTGGTCATCTTGGCCAATGAGCAAAACTTATATTTTTCTTCATTTATAACTGCACCAGCAGCCTCAGCAAAAGCCTCTAAACAATGCCTTGTACCTTCAACAGATTGTTGAGTAAGCTCAAGAGCTAGAGCTGAATCATGGGCAAAGTGAACATTAAGGAGTTGGCTGCTGTTTGGTGAAAAAATGCCTCTAGTTTGTTCCTGAATTATTGCTGCTTCCAGTAAATGACCAAGGGCATTAGCAGCAATGACATAGAAATAGGGGGCTAAGGGATATCCCTTCTTAACGGATTGTAGTAATTGGATAGGTGCTGAAGGAATGCCATTCACATTAATCCTTGCAGAAGCATGTGAAAACAAAGTCTCCAGTGCTTTGTGGAAAAATGAGCCAAAACTCAACCAATCCAGCATATTTAAAATGAAATCCCACTCTATCCTATCATAAGCTTTATGTTTTTCCCAAATTCTTTTGCCCATTGCATACCCGCCTTTTATAAAGCCTGTATACTCTCTTCGGACTATTTGTACCACCAATCTTTTAATCCTTCTAGCAAGGGTTTTTACTAAAAATTAATAGGAAACTTTAGGAGGGAAATAGGCTGCCAACCACTTATCCACTCTCTTCGAAGCCCTTTGGAATGAGTTCAATCAATCCTCCATTGGCTGGCTCCGACATGATACTTTGTTATCGTTCTTTGGAAGTTTTTCTGTATTGTCCCCAACTCAAATCAAAATGCTTAACAACAGTTTGGCTGTCCTTTCCTTGGATTACCCAAGAGGAAGAGGACATAAAGCGTCATTGGGTAAAATATGGAGTCCTTGGCTTGTTCTAATTTCTAAGTTTAAGTTGAGTGCACGTCTATTGATGCAACTTAAGTGAACTTAAGTTATTTTTAAGTGAATTTAAGTTATTTTAATTTGGGCATGTCTTTTTAGGCAATTTTAAGTGATGCCTAGCCAAGGGACTTAAGTTGTCCCCCTTTTATGTACTTAAGTGACTTAATTAAAACATGTGACAAAAGCCAAGGTGGGTCCCAGCTTCAAGAGTTCTTATTGGTGCACATTTTAGGTTTTTATTTTGGAGCCTTGGATTAAGAGGTGTTGGTGTAAATAAATATTCATTTTGGATATTATTACACTTACTTAAGTTTACTTAGGTACATGCATTTCATAGTAGTTTGGGTATGAGACACTTGGGTGTTTGTGCCACATTGGGATTGTGTGTAGGAGAATTTCCACCTTTTATGGTGTGATCTTGTTGTTACACTCCACATTCAGTGGTGATCCACCTCATGTGGAATATTATATTGTTTCTCCTACCTACCCACACCTTTTTCCTACCTACCCCTAGTATTTCTTACCTACCCTTGTTTCTCATTGAGCCACATGTCATAATTGTGTGCTCGTACATCCATATGGCCTTGCCTATATAAGCAGGCCTATATTCATTGTATTGGAGAATCTAGTTGATCATTTTGCATATTGATGAGAATATAGTTTGTTCTTGTCATTCTATTTTATTCTCTCTTATTTGTGCTTTCCATTGCCTCTTGATCTTGGCAAAATCTCACATGGTATCAGAGCTGGTCCATGTCTCAGAATTATGACATGTGGCTCAATGAGAAACAAGGATAGGTAAGAAATACTAGGGGTAGGTAGGAGAAAAGTGTGGGTAGGTAGGAGAAACAATATAATATTCCATATGAGGTGGATCACCTACTGAATGTGGAGTGTAACAACAAGATCACACCATAAAAGGTGGAAACTCTCCTACACACACTATCCCAATGTGGCACAAACACCCAAGTGTCTCATACCCAAACTACTATGAAATGCATGTACCTAAGTAAAAGTGTAATAATATCCAAAATGAATATTTATTTACACCAACACCCCCCCTTAAGTGCAACTTAGGGGAATGGAGACTCAAGTCAACAATGCAACTAAGCAATGCAAGATGGGTCCTGGCTACGAGGCCATGATAGGTACCCATGTACAAATGCAAATGCAATCTCCCATAAAGCGGGGAAAGAGAGAAAAACCCAATGGGAAAAAACCCTCCCCCAAAAGAGAGATGATGAAAGCACACAATGCTCTCAATGATGAATGAGAAGAACAAAACTATGTCCCCCCCATAAGAGAGAAGAAGAGACCATGAAGCCCCCCCTCAATGTCGAATCTCCTGCAAAGATGGTCCAATGATGATGACCAAAATACCTCCCCATAAGGAAGAAAGAGAGCCAATGCTGCACCAATAATGTCAAAGTGTGACAAAACCAGGTACCAAGTCGATGACGATGAATCACTCGCTGCAACAAAAAGAAGATCAGGCATGGAGACAACCTGCTGTGAGCATCATTTGGATACTCAGAAATAGCAGAAATACCAGTACAATCCAAGTCTCACAGGAACCATGCACAAATGTGTACAATCTAAGTCTCAACTAGAGCCATGCACCAAGTCTCACAAGATATTCCTAATCTACGTGTACAAGAAGATTACATCAAATATGTTAACAATGACAAGATACAAAGAGGTGTGGCACTTTATGATAGTGCGAGTACAACATTGCTCATGCAAGAGCATACAACATGATAGTGCAAATCTAGAAACATGAAGATGATGCCACCAAGAAGCCCTGTAGAATATTGCAGAAAAAGAAGCCTTCGATTGGGATGTGGCCAAGAGATATAAAGGAGCAAATCAACCCCCCCCTTGACTGCCGATTGGAAGCACTGCAAGACAAGTGTGAAGTGACAAAAAAAAGTGCTCCCAATTTGACTTATTAAATGATGATTGTGTTTTTAAAAGATTTTAAAAATCTAAATAAAAACAATTATTATGCCATGCAAAAAAAACTTTACTAAAAAATTAAAAAAACCAAAAAAGGTGATAGTCATTTTTTTTTGATAAAAAAAATGATATTAAAAAAAACTTTAATAAAAATTTATTAAAGATTAAAAACTTTTTAAAAAGTTTATTTTTTTAATTATTAAAAAAACTTATTTTTTAAACAAATAAGAAAAAGTGAATTTTTTTTTATTTATTAAAAAAAATTTACCCCCCCCATACGGGGAGGGGCCCGCAGACAACTGCGGTACCACCGCAGGTACACTGCGAGGCCGCAGTGACTGTGGTTACCCGCAGGTACACTGCGGGGTCGCAGTGCTTGCAATTACCCGCAGGTACTATGGGCCACAGTACTACGGTGACCCCCAAAAAACTTCGCCCCCCCTTTTTTGAAAAACGAAAAAACAAAAAAATGCACCCCCCACTTCACAAATTTAATAAAAAAAAATTTATTTGTAATTTCCGAAAATAATTAAACGGAAAAAATTAAAAAAATTTCAGACCTATACTTGCAAGTCCGTACAGCGGGCTGGGAGGGGAGATTTTTTCAACTCGGGGTGACGGAGGCCGATTTCGACGAATTGACAGTCGATCTTGGGGTTTTTGGGCCTTCTGAGTGCAATGACGATGACGGATTTGACCAAAAATGCTCCAAAATTGCAGATCGCTGTCGGGACAAGTCACCACCCTCCACCTTCAAACGGCTCTAGATTTGGCCTCGGATGTCGGATTTGGATGAAATAAAAGGCGATTCTTTCTTACTTTTTCAAACCTCCTCAATCCAATGATGACCTCAGATCTGACCCAACAAGCTCCAATAATAACCTGCAATAGAAAGCTCCAAAATGCAAACCCCAAAATTCTCTCAATTGGCAAACCAATGGCACTCTAATGGCTCTGATACCATGTGAGACATGGACCAGCTCTGATACCATGTGAGATTTTGCCAAGATCAAGAGGCAATGGAAAGCACAAATAAGAGAGAATAAAATAGAATGACAAGAACAAACTGTATTCTCATCAATATGCAAAATGATCAACTGGATTCTCCAATACAATGAATATAGGCCTGCTTATATAGGCAAGGCCATATGGATGTACGAGTACACAATTATGACATGTGGCTCAATGAGAAACAAGGGTAGGTAAGAAATACTAGGGGTAGGTAGGAGAAAGGTGTGGGTAGGTAGAAGAAACAATATAATATTCCACATGAGGTGGATCACCCACTGAATGTGGAGTGTAACAACAAGATCACACCATAAAAGGTGGAAATTCTCCTACACACACTATCCCAATGTGGCACAAACACCCAAGTGTCTCATACCCAAACTACTATGAAATGCATGTACCTAAGTAAACTTAAGTAAGTGTAATAATATCCAAAATGAATATTTATTTACACCAACAAGAGGTTATCAAGGGTGGAGATTGATTCATCTGTTTAGAAGTTGTTATAAATCACCCTAAGGGCTCATTTTTTAGGGCATTATGTGATGAATTATTCTGAGTATTGCTACAGCAACTTGGCTTAAGGAGGTAAAACCTTGAGTATCCCTGTTTTCAGTGTGACACATGGTCTCACCCTAGGAAGAAGAGTGTGTTTCGGCGGAATAACCTCAGGTTTGTGAAAGCCCTAGCTCACTATCATTCAGAGCTGCAAGTACAGATCAGGTTGGAGACCAAATTGGAGGACAAACTCAGTGCTGGTGCACATTTTAGGTTTTTATTTTGGAGCCTTGGATTAAGAGGTTATCAAGGGTGGAGATTGATTCATCTGTTTAGAAGTTGTTATAAATCACCCTAAGGGCTCATTTTTTAGGGCATTATGTGATGAATTATTCTGAGTATTGCTACAGCAACTTGGCTTAAGGAGGTAAAACCTTGAGTATCCCTGTTTTCGGTGTGACACATGGGCTCACCCTAGGAAGAAGAGTGTGTTTCGGCGGAATAATCTCAGGTTTGTGAAAGTCCTAGCTCACTATCATTCAGAGCTGCAAGTACAGATCAGGTTGGAGACCAAATTGGAGGACAAACTCAGTGCTGAAGACTCAGATCTGGAATCATCTACAGCTGCAAACCATCAATTTCTGAGTACTTTGTGGACAGCTATTGAGGAGCACATAAAACAGACCCAACATTGACCATTTTGGGGAGCCTAGAGTCTCTTTGAGGGCCAGCTAGGGTTTTGAAATCATTCTGAACCACTCGAGGTATTTTTGGTATTGAAATCTGCATATTTATCTCTACTTTTTCCTCAGAAGTTGAAGGAAATTCAATGTATTTCATTTCTGAAAATTCTGGGCAGTAATGAGGGTTTTATTGTATTTTCCTAAGCTCAGAAATAATCTAATATCTATATTTTTAGCTGCACAAATCAGATCTGAAATCTGATCAGAATTCTGGGTTTGAAATAAACATATTTACATGCAAATAAATTTCCAGATTTGTGCCCTAGTTTGTAGAGGTGTTTTCTTTTGTCAGTTTTGCCCTAGTTTGCAGAATTTTTTGTATTTTTTATAGCACCCCTATTTGGGGATATTTCATTTTCTTCTTCCTTTGCAAGCTATTGATTTCTAAGATGAGCTATTGATTGGCCTGTAACATACAGCAGCTAAAATGCCCTTTAATATTTCATTTTTGTAAGAACTTTTTTGAATTTGTTTGCAATTTCTTTGGAATGCTGTAAGGAATTTTGGGCGTAATTTTTCATGCCTTGTGTTTCAAGCCACCAAATTTTTTGGAAGAGATTGTTTGATATCATGTAGATGTCTATTGAAATCTGTAGATTGGTATGTTGACTTCCACCCAGGTGCAAAATGTTTCATCCTTCACTCAGCCATTCTTTATCCTAATTGAATTGTTCTGCTAGATATTCAATTCTCTTGTTTGTTAGGTTTTGTACAATTGTTGATTCTAATGCTGCGTAAGATTTATTGTAATTTTAATTCCTCCTTATTACGATGATAATTTTAATTAGAAAGCTTGAATAGTCTTTTGTTAAAGACCTTGTATGTGGGTTTGAATTTCTTTGGCCATTTTCAATATCTTACTAGAGACTACTGTATTTATGCTTTCCACATTGTCTTATCTGTATTCAATTAGCACTGATCTAAAGCTTCTACTTACTAGTTTGTATTACTCCATAATTGCTCTAATAGTGTGCTGCAGTTTTCAATATATATGATTATGTTTGTTTGATGTGTATTGTTTTGAAAATTCTTATCCTATCTGATTTCTATTATAAGTTACAGACATTTGAAATTAGGCATCTGTCATAATAATACATTTTTCACAGCCTGCTAAATTTTGAGGAGAGGTAACAGAATACTCTTTTTTGTGGCTATGGTGTGATGGTGTAGCTTAAATGATAGTTCAGAAAAGAAACAATTGCTCTGTAATTTTGTTTACATAAACTTTTCAGGGTTTTATTTTCATGCCAGAACCAAGCTCGGTTGTATTGTGTTTGTAGCGTGTCCTTGGATTATGAAAATGAGCTAATTTCTCTGCTCGGCTTTAATACCTCATGTATTAGTGATGCACTGATGAACAGAGGATGGATTTGCTATGACTAAGATTGTGGCTTGTCAGAAACACCAACAAAATGAATTTTGCACATGGCCCTGTTTGTAGAGAAAAGTGACACAGCAAAATGCCAAAAAGATATTTTTTTAATTGCTTCATTATAGTTTGTTTTTTTCTTTTTCTTTTTTTCCTTTAGCTGTGACAAATACTAAGTGAGCTTTCCAGTGAAGATTTTTTATTGATATTTTATGGGCCTATGGCAGAATGGAGGTGGCCTTGCTGAGTATGCTGTTGCACCTGCTAAGACCACTATGAAAAGACCTCCAGAGGTTTCTGCTGAAAGTGGTGCTAGCCTGCCTATAGCTGGTCTCACTGCATTGCAATCAATTCGGGATTCTGCAGGTGTTAAACTGGATGGTACAGGAAAGGAAGTTAATCTGCTTATCACAGCAGCTTCAGGTGGGGTTGGACAATATGCTGTCCAGGTAATATTCTTTGTTTTAAGCAATGGTTCAGCATACTTTATAGTTTATTATACATGAATTAAGTTGAATCCAATTTTATACAGAGCTAAAAGATATTACATGCACATTTGACATTCAGATAGCAAAACTTGGCGGAGCACATGTTACTGCTACATGTGGAGCTCGAAATATAAACCTTGTTAAAGACTTAGGAGCTGATGAAGTTTTAGACTACAAAACACCAGAAGGTGCTGCTTTGAAGAGTCCATCAGGGCGCAAGTATGATGCTGTGATTCACTGTGCTTCCCATTTGCCATGGTCCACATTCCAACCACATCTTAGTCCTAATGGCAAAGTGATAGACATTACTCCCAATTTCATGACATTCACTACCTTTTTTACAAAAAAACTGACTCTATGCAGCCAGCAAATTGTGCCATTCTTGGCGTCACCAAATGGTAATGACTTGGCATACATGGCTAACTTGGTGAAGGAGGGAAAGATAAAAACTATTATCGACTCAAAGTACCCCCTACATAAGGCAGAGGATGCATGGGCAAAGATAATGGATGGTCATGCCACAGGAAAGATAGTGGTAACATTTGAAGAGTAGTTATTGGGATCTGTTAGCTGTTCACTTGTACAGATCCGTATAATGTTTTTATTACCTTCATTAAAAGTACATAAGAATTGTGTAGATTTGTTTATAAAATAATTGACAAGAAAAGTTAAGTTTGTAGTACTACTTGATTTGCAAGTTGTGCTCAGTTATATTACCGTTATTTGTAAATATTACTGAATTTCTCCGCACTTCTGAGTATTCTATGTAATCTGGATTTCGTGAGCATCTTTAACATTTTAATGTTTAAGCTTTGTTAATTGTTAATATGTATTTTGCTTTGCATGTGATTGATAATTTTCATGTTTCCACCTTGGCGGATTGCAAGTTTGCTGGTTTTCACTCTCTGCTGTATGGTCCTTGAGTTACTGTCTTTTTCCACTAGAATGCTCTGTTAAACCATATTTGTACAATATATTTTTTTTTCATCGGAATTTTAAATGCTGGTAGTAAACCATACCAGAGATCAGTCTTTAAATATTAAATCTTATGTTTTTTTTAACTATTTGTGTACTTGTATATTTACTATTAAGACATTGAAGTAGCAGTGAATTCTTTTAATTACTTGTTTTCCCCATTCATAGCTGGCTATTTAAATTTTCCGCATTTATAATATTAATATTATAGCTGGCTTCTATTGCAATCTGTATTATGTTTGAAATAAAGTCAACCAACCAATCATATGATTGTATTTTTCTTTTTCTAAAGTTTACCATCTGTTAATATTCATATTTAAAAAGAATAGTGGCCTATATTGGATGAAGTGACAATTTGAAGTTTTCAATCTATTTTTCATTCATTTTAATTATTACTTTAATAAGGCCAATGAATGCGGAGTATTTTTTTCATTTCTTTTTTGTTTAATAAAGGTTAAATTTGTGCAATAAAATCCATGCCTTCAAATGTTGTCTTCTATCAAGTTAAAAAAGATTCCTATATTAACAATTTAATACCTAGCTGAAATTAGAATACAAATTAGCGTGTTGACATTTAGTACAAGCCATTGAACGTAAGTACAAAATCTTCCAGTGAGAAGTGTAAAATTTGCCCCTGGATCGCTACAATTTTTTTCCAATTCAATTCATACAACCACCAACTTAACCAACCAAGCAACATCCATCTAAATTAGAAGTGGATTTCAAAACGTCTCCATTCAACACAATGGCAACAACTCAACTTCACCATTTATATGGACACTTAAGCATCCACAGTTAGGGTCCTCTCTAGACTTAGACGTAAATCTTGAGAGTTTATGCATGATGATGCCGTCTATGTATCCTATCCCCTTTGGGGAATTAGAGCCTTATTAGTTCATACTCCAATGTTAAAGGGGTTTTATTCTCTATTTTTGTATGAGATATGTGATCTTTATTTAAATCTTGACTATTAATTAAGCGTAAGCTTTTAGTTTAATCCAATTGCAATAATGATAATAAATTGCCATCAAATGATGGTTTCATACCAATCAATGCCAATAATTAGTGTAGAAACATACACAATTACACATAGGGGTCATATCATTCCATAATTTTAAGATAACACAAAGTGATATCTTGAGCTTACATCACATATACACAAGGTGGGTTACTGATACACATCAAAAGTACAATAGTGATAAACTCATATGCACGTCACAAGTTATAGTGATACATCACATATATTTAGTGTGAACAATCCATATAATACATCAATATATCACATGTTTGCATAAAGAACAACTAGTAAGTGGAAATGGATGCAACCTACTGCATGCATCATCCCACTACCCGATTCACAATCACACAAGCCCATAAGTAGGTATCACTTGAAAAGGAATGTCGGTGCATCCTATAGCGAACCATAGGTCCCATCCTTTTCTCAATTCACTACCATCTATATTGACAATCAAGAAACCCATGCTATTTGATGCCAATATTGATAAGGGAGTCCCTCACATCACACACATAACCCGAGGACATATACACAATGAGTGTCTTAACACATCCATAAGGACTAACAAACACTTATCCCTTTAGTACATTCCAGACATAAAAGGAATGTTAGTGCTTTGCATACTATACCATGGCTCCATCCTTTCCCTAGTATTTTGCATCAATCCTGATATGACAAGCATCCCATACTACTTGCAACACCATTAGATGATTGAGAAGAGGATTTAGTGTATGCCATATTACGTGGGTTCAACCTCCATTCCAAAGGTCTTATAGGCATAAGCAAGAATTTTGTAAGTAGTAAACCTATCCAGCTTGGTGGATTTCAAGTCCAATTGTCTATAGGTCATCAATGGCAAATCTATCCACCTAGGAAGTAGTTTTGACATATATCACTTTGTGACCTTCATGATTTGTCAACTATCTTCTTCACAATTTAGGTAGCACTTGGCATCGATCACCCTTGTGCTATAAGTGTTGGCTAATTCTTTGCATTAGCCCAAGCATCAATCATTGGCATAGTCCAATGACTATATGTCACTACTCAAACACCCTAGAGGTTCACACTTGTGGGGTTCACATATAACGTGATTCATAATACTGATCAAGTGATTCTATATAAGTATATCACGATTAATAGATTCAAGAGTTTATACAGTCTTATAAGTTTAAAAATAAATTTCACAAACACATAAGAATCACATTGAACCAATATGAGATGGTCTTTACTCGATAGGTACATAGACAAATACTGACTATAAAGGAGTCAAATTCATTCACTTCATTCAAGTTACTACTCATAAGCATAGTATGTATCAGATTCAAGTTATTAGGTTTTTTTTTAACTCATTCCTTAACATGGAATACCCATTTCAACTTTAAGTTGAAGACTACAAAAGAGGGAAGGTCAAACAGGTTAGGAATCTCAAACCTTGGAGTTATCCCTTGCTAAACCACTCTCTGATATTGAGGTCACAAGAGCATCCTCGTCCAAGAACTACCTGCATACACACATCCAAATGGGATCAAAGTCACATGTACTTCTCCTCACAAAGTTTCTATAAAAGAACGTGCACATGGAATTCCTACATAAAAAACATCTCATCTAAATAATGAGTGTGATATTATTTTCCACCCAAAGGAGAGTTAACAGTTAGCAAATTATATTCTTTTTCTTTCCAAATTCACCAAGGTTCTATTCACATTAAGATTCTATTATGTGGAGAATAAGAGTTAGCAAGTTTTGTCAAAAATAATATTACCCAATATACATTTCTCCAAGCATGTATATTCAAACATGTCTACATAAAAGGTTGTCAAACAATCCTTGTTAGAGAAAATATGTTAGTTACTTAGTAATTAATTAATCATCAGTTATTTACTTAGATCCCTTTTTACTTTATTACACGTAAGTTAAATTTAAGAGTGTTTTTCTTATATTTAAGATGTGTATATTTTGGTGATGTTGTCTCAAGTGATAGGATGAGGACACTTGTCATGATCTAACTTAATCCCCACCTAGTGTCTCATCAAGGGTTTGTTATTGGCTTTTATAAGCATTCATTTCAGCATTGGAATAATCCAAGCATAATCCAAGTTATTTATATCAATCAATATAGGCATATCATCATGCTTTCTTGGATCAATCAACTCTCAAGGTTGCGTATCACACAATCAAAACTCTTTCTTTTTAGATGTGATAGGTGCACTAGTTGCAAGTGATTTTTGGGATATGTGGAGTTCACTATCAACTCCAACGTAGTACCAAAGCACCAAATATGTGACTTTCTATCCAAAAACCTAAGAATTACTTGTCTAAACGTCTAAATTGGAACAATAGAAAAAAAACAATGTTTTAAGGTGGTAGGAATCTATGCACAATAGTTTGTGCAAGCGTATGAATTTGTATGATCATACGACGTCACACAAGCCTCATATCGCCATTTATATTTTCTACAAAAAAAATTGTTTTTAATTTTTTTTACACAATATCCATCTTCTAGATATGGCTACTTGAGATTCATATCTTGAAGACATATCATCTTTGCTTGTGGAATATCAAATTGCAGATTTGGAGGATTATTTTGAGGACATTTATCTCCTCTTTCATAATAGCCACATTATCATTGTCAACACACCATCATTGTCTTTGTAGCTTGTTCTACATCAATCTTCATAGGATTCTGGATTGACACCATCTCATTCCTACATGTGAACATTTGACTATTTTCAAAGGCACACATCATTTGGATTTGGATTCCTTATTCATTCAGCTTATGGGAATGACTTCTCCAATCATCAATGGATCTATTTCTTCCTAAGGGGAGAAATATTGTTTATAGGAAGTGGCTCATGTTCTATCTTCAAACATTTACCATCGGCACAAGAGCTACTTCTTTGTTGGGGAGTTTGATATCCTCATTTCTCTCTCCCGTCATGGGACATTCATTGTACTTATGTGACCAACAATCCTTTGGGATACACATTGAGTCCTCTTTTCCTTCTTTCAGTAGTGCATTTATTTCATTTTCTCTCTTCTAGAGATGAAATTTTTTCCATGTGGTTTTCTTTTTTTCTCTAATTATGAGAGATTTCATTTGTTTGTATGTGGTTACCTCATTAGGCCTTGTAGCTGGAACCAATCCATGGATCCATTGCATTCATCATTAGGTTTTTAGCTTCTCCCTAAGCTAATTAAAAGAGAGTGTTGGAGTAAATAGGTTAATCACCTAGTAATTAATTAATCATCAATTAATTACTTAGGTCCCCTGTTACTTTATTACACTGAAGTTAAAATTAGGAGTGATTTTCCTATATTTAAGACACCTATGTTGAGGTCAAGTTGTCTCAAGTCATAGGATAATGATACTTGTCATGATTTAACTTAATCGTCACCCGAGGTTTTATCTAGGGTTTGTTATTTGCTATTATAAGAATTCATTTCATCATTATAATTAATCCAATCATAATTCATATTAATTTAGATCAATAAATTTACACATTATCATGCTTTTCTAGATCAATCAATCTCTCAAGGTTGCATAACACACACTCATGACTATTTCACTTTAGATGTGATAGGTGTTTAGGTTGTAGGTTTTTTCTGGGAGTTGAGGGGTTCACTATCAATCCAACAATCCTAACCTGATTATAGTATTTATAAGCTTGTTTTAAGTTTAATCAATGCCAAAATCCCACTTAAGAAAGTTGGCAACACTATATCCATCTGACCAACACATGAAAATATAAACCCAATAGTATTAATAATAATATTCTTGATCTTCTAATTTTCTTTACCCTATGGTGCAACCCCATATTTTTATAATAGTTTAGTTCATAGACTAGATAATTTATTTATACTAAATATGACCTTGATGGTCCACAATAGGGCCTCAAGAGACATTGCATAGCATGATCACATAGGGTTTATCTCTTCATTGAATCTCAATAGTGCAATCAAACTGAACTTCAATTGTCTTTCGTTTAGTATGCAATCATATTGTGAACTATTGCTATAGTATCCTTCATTCACATGATAAACCCCATATCAAGGTTCTCATATTTAAGAGGTCAATACAAATTATGTAATCATATTAAGCCTTTATCCTCAAATTCAAAATGGATTACCAAAGCTATCAAGTCACAACATCAAAATATATATAGTACCGTGTGATTCTAGTACCACTAAATGAATCCATCATATGCAAACACAACAACAATATAAATGTAAGTTATTTTAAACTCAATTCTCACCATTTAGTATCTACGAGTGGTATAAACACTTCCTAGTTCAAGCATTCTAGAAGGATATAGATTCTAAGGGGAATCAAGCCTCAAATCAATAAGTGATTCATGCAAAATCAAATTCATCAGAACGATTCACCAAATTCCAATAGGTACCACTCACCCTATTACCACATATATGTTGCAACTATACAATAAGACAAAACCACAACTCATCCAACCCCCTAATATTCTCTAAGGAGATAACCCCTTATTTTAACCATTACGACCTCCTTTACTTAACCCAAACATAAATATTATTAGTAAAATACAAAGAAATATTACTAAAAATGTATGGGCTTGGGGAAGATCCCCATAGATCACATGCAAAATCACTATTCACAACCAATCTACAATAACCCAATTCCACAATGAAAGGGTTGACATAACTCAACCTAACACACCTTTTGTATAATATTAACAACCATGAAAAGATTAGCACATACACAAACCATACGTGAACGAGGCTTGAGACTAGATGGTAGAGTCCCACATAAATTTTGACAAAATAAATGTTCTTTAGACATGAAATTGAAGCTAAAGAGCTATAAGCTTGATGGAAGATTAAGTAGATAGCATGGAATGAGAAAGATAAAGCCATATGAGATTCTCACAAATATTTTAATAAAATTAAACACCCTTAAACATTAAGAAAGGATTGTAAACCAAACAATGATCTAAGGCAGGGGTCCCATGGAGAGAGCTTAAGCTCTATTTTTGATGTGGTCTCATGAAAAAAATCTTTTTTTGTTAGGGATTATTTGAAAACTTTTCTTAAAAAATAGGAGCCCCTACTTTATAGGGCTAGGAATATTTTATGCCACTTATCAATCATCTAAATTTTAGGGGGAGAACTAAATTTATTTACAACCAGTTTGATTAAATTTAGGAGTTAAAACTTAGGCTGAAGTGCACTACAAAGTTCATTGGACCACCAACATCCTTAAATTTAGGAGCTTAAACTTTTAAGCTGAAGTGCAATACAAAATTCATAAAACTGCTAGCTTTACAATATTCCTAAAAAATCTCAGCAACTCCAGCTCTATTTTGTTGGAAGCCCTCCTCCATGGAACCCCAACCTAAAGCTTGATAATAACATTCACAAAATGGCTACAGCTAAATTGAGACTTTCATATATACTTTTTAATGGGACAAGGTCCAATTTGTTTAGAGCACATCATATTGGTCTGCAAGGAAATGCACCCGAAACAGAAGAATATTTTGGTAACTTATAACTTTTGCAGAAATTGTTTAAAATTTTATGCAAATTAGGGAATAAATTACAAATGATGATTTTTTTATGCTCAAGTTCTTTCTCAGGTGCATGAAAATCTGGAGCAAATTTATGGCAATCCATCAATAACAAAATTTCCTTTGAATATCACACGAATTTTGACAAATCGTAAGAGCTATAAATTTTCAAGACATTCAACACTTAAAATGTAAAACCAAATAGGATTGAGTCAAACACTCCCTACCTGTAATCTGGGCGTATGAAGTTGTGGATTACACATATTCCCGAGGTTTTGGATGAGATCAACCCTAAGGCAAGATATTATGTCTGCCAGGCCTCCTTCCCGCCTCTGCTGCACAAGATCTAGGAGCTTGTTATAAAATTTCACCTCATTTCTCTTACAGTAGATCTCCTTCTCCAAAGATTTGTAGTAAATAGGAATCCATCACCACTAACCAACTTCATTCTCATCCAAGGCACTCTCAAAGAAGCTCTGAAACTCATTTTCCTGTAAATCCTCCTCACCTCATCAAACTATATTCCTCCCTCCACTCTCTTCTCCACATACACACCCTTTCTGAAGAAAATCCTCTATTAATTTATGCTCTGAGGTGCTGTCAAAGGTTGTGGAATTGGGCTTTCTTCTCCTCCCAATTGACTTCGCTTCCAACTTTCTAAAGCGTTTTCAACGAACCCATTTTGTATATTTCCTGTTATTTGTTCTATTTTGATGGACTTTGCGCAGGCGTGAAGAATGCTGACAAAGTATTTAAGGCCTTTAATGGACCTATACCTTGATTTGGTATGCATTCCTTTTGCATTAACTCTGTCTTCGTTCCCGCCTTTGACCCTATTTTTTTAATTAATTGAAAACAAAAAAATAATTGCATTTTAATTTTTTTATTAATTAATAATTATGGTGAATGGAACAGATGAACTGTTCCCCTTCATGCTGCATTCAATTGAAATGTCCTCTCACTTTATTGATTTCTTTGACAATACGACACCCAACATAATGGTATGGTGTGCTACTCTATATTCTATGACCATCTTAACATAAACTTAAGGTATCTATAGTTGCTTCTCGATTTGTTTTGCATCATCTTCTTTTACATCTAGCATTCTCTAAACATTCTAATGATGGATCATAGAGTGTGATCCAAAACATTGATGCAAAAAAAGTCATACAATCAAATCCAGAAGCAGTTATAGATACTATCATGGATTGTGGAAATCTAGTGATTTTAATAAATTTAAGGTATTAAGGTGTGGTACTCTGCATTTTATGACTTCTCTGCCTTGCTCTTGCTACCTCTGCACTCACATCTTCACCATCATCTTCACCCTTTTCAACATCATATGTCTCCTCAGCTGGCTTCTCTGAATCAACATTTAACACCAGAGGATCCTATTCATCTTCATCGGATTCATCAACCTTATCAGTATCAGGATCATTTGCAACTTGGGTTTGCTCATTTGATTGTACTGTCGAAGTGGCTTCTTTGTTGTTTGATCATTCTACACATCAGGAGCCTTTGTATGTACTTCTGGAATGGAAGTGTCTTGTGATTGCTCTTTCGGTTGGGTGTCATCATGTGCCGAATTCACATCATATATGTGATCTATCAAAAATTGTCTCTCTTTGGTTACTTCATCTATTTTCTCGAGCATGATTTTATTAACTCTCTTCTTGCTTCAGAATCTTTCTTTTGCAAGCTTCGGCAACCTAACAACTTTAGCTTTAGAAATGACAGAAGATAAATTCACTAATATACTCTTTTATTCTTTCATCCTCTAAGTTGGCTATATGCCTCCTTGCATCCAAAATGTCATATAGGCTCTTGGGTATCATGGATGATAATTCTATTAATGCTTCACTGTAAACATCCATGTACTAAACACTTGTTTCCTCTATAGCTCTTTGATTTTTATCATCAAAATTATCATAATATATAGGCACATTCTTCAAATTAACATCCTTAAGCACTTCAATTATTTCATTCAAAGTCATTGGGGGCACAACATCATAAGTACCTTCAATTTTGGTTGATAAACATATTCATATTCTAGTTTGGGGGAGAGATTTTTGTTGTTTCTTGGTGTTTGTTGGCATTCCTTGGCACTTAGATGTTTTTCACATTCAGTTTTGTCATCAATGCCAAGGGGGAGATTGTTGGCATTATGTAGGAATTGATTGTGTTGTCATTGATGTCAACACTGCTCCAGTTGGTTGCTGACCTGCTCCGGTTGGACATGGTTTTAGCAGAGGTTATTAGAGATTCTGCTCCGGTATGTTTAGATTGTTGGATTCGATATTGGTAGGATATTCATGATGATTACGTGTATGTCATATTTAGTTGGTTCATGATTTGGAGCTCTGGAAGCTATTGATTATGTTCTAGTTTGTCAGTTGTTGTTCTTGCTCCTGGATGATGATATTTGATGAAATGTTAAGTGGTTTTAATTCAGCTTCTAGAAATGGTTCTTAACATGCTGAAGGTGTTCTTAATCATGTCCCAATTGTTTGGTGGCTTTGCATTGGCTGGTGTGAAGATTTGGTGATCCTATTCGGGTCCGGTTGGATATTCTGTGTTATTAACACTGAGGGTTTTTCCCGGTTGGTGTAACGTGTTGCAATCCATTTTGGCGAGATTTATGGTGGATATAATTGTTTGGGAATTTGAATTAGGTCCATGCTATGCAATGTGAATCATAATATTGGTTTGGTGGTCGATCTTTGTATCGTGTGATGTAATTTTTGTAATTATGAGTTGAGCGTTGAGGGTTTATCCGACCTTGTTATTAAGGTTGATGATTTGTATATATAGGTGATATGTTTATGTAATTTGGGTATCAGGATCGGTATTCTGTCTGCATTATCTAAGAGAGGTAAGTGCGCGAATAAGGATATATTATTCAACGAAGTGTTGTGGAGAGTTTGGTGTTGCAAGGCAGACATCTATGCTTAACTAGAACTATAACCAAGCATTAGGAGATGCTACTTTCACAGTTCATTTCCTCTAGATTGTAGTCCGTTGATTATGTAAGTCAGTGAGACTTCCCTTTTGTGTTGAGGAGTGTCCTTTAGGTTGTTGGCTTGAATGCAAGTGCAATCTCCAATATATTATTTTCACATACTGTTGGAGAAGTATTATCTGACTGTGGGTAGGGTTTCCCACAGTGGTTTTTCCCTTCACCGGGTTTTCCACATCAAAAATATTGGTGTTGTGTGTTGTGTACTCTCATGCTTTATCTTTCGTTGCGTTGTTTTCATTTTGCTTCGGTAGAAGGTTTATAATCTACAATAATTGATTAATTTGTGAAAAATTGATTTACCCCCCCACTCCCTCCCCCCCTCTCAGTTTTACTCCAGTTCATTCTAACAAGGCTTTACCATGTCCTCCTCCTTCAATATATTT
This sequence comes from Cryptomeria japonica, assembly GCF_030272615.1. Lineage (NCBI taxonomy): Eukaryota > Viridiplantae > Streptophyta > Pinopsida > Cupressales > Cupressaceae > Cryptomeria > Cryptomeria japonica. The sequence goes on along the minus strand of NC_081409.1, from coordinate 895,866,187 downwards.
TGCTCCCTAGCCCTTTGAACGACTTCTTTGGTTATTCCCATTCGTTCAACAAGCTCTTCAACTTCCTTCTTAACCCACGTCTTTTTATGTTGCTTTCTAACTTCTTCAACCTTTGCTTTGCTTTTTCTATCTAATTTGTTCTTGTCTACCAGAGCATTCTTGTTTCTACAATATTTTGCAATGTGGTTGGATTTGTTGCATGCATAGCAAAGAACAATTCCTTGCATAGGCCTGAAGTTCATCTGATTTGGTCTCATCTTGCATTGATTAGAAATGTGTCCAAATATTCCACAAGCATAGCATCTCTTATTTTGGAAATTATTCATCACTCTTCTGCACATGTTTGACTTATGACCAAAGTTGTTGCATATGAAACATTGACCGGCAAAGGTAGGACCATTATTCATCACATTATTCATCATCCTACTTCTGCATTGATTTTCCATATGACCAAATTTTCTACAAACAAAAAATTTACCATTGAATTTATAGGCATTAGGTTGTCTTACCGGAGGTTTCTTGTTCTTCTGATGATTGCTCTGTCTAGAACCAGAGGATTCTCCTTTCTCATATCCAAGTCATCGCATGTCTTTCCCATGTCTCTTACTTTCCAGCATCTCATTTAGCTTGGCTGAGCTAGTTTTGAATTTTTCTTTGTACTCATTAGCAATGGAAGGTTCATCTCTCAGAATTATGACATGCCTTTCAATTTCTTGTCTATCATTCTTGCATTGCACCAATTCAATTTTCAACTGATCATTCTCATAGTTCAATCTACAACATTCATCAGATTTGTCCTTTAATAACTGAGTTAGATTTTCTTCATTCTTCTTCTGGTCTTCAATCTCCTTTGTCAGCTTCATCATAATAGATTGCATCTCATTCTTCAAGGCTGCATTATCTCTAGTGAGCTTCTCACATTCACTTGGCTTATCTTGTAGGGCTTGATTGTCAATTCTTTGCTCTTCTTTCTCCTTCAGTTTATCCATCAATTCCTTTCTCTTCTCTCTAGATGTACTCACTTGTTCTTTCAAAGATTCAATAAAATCCTCAGCAGCATCTAGGCTTCTCCTCAAGATATTATTTTCCTTCATCGTTGCATCAAGATATTCAAGTGCCACAATAAGTTGCTTTTGCAAACCGGAGTCTATTGATTCAATCTTCTGGATATTCCTCAACCTGTTAGGCTTCTTTCGAGGAACTAATCTCTGATACTGATTGTTGGAATCAATGAACACTGAGAGGGGGGGTGAATCAATGTTTTGCAATGTACGAACTTATTTAGCCAATTCTTAAACCACCAGATGCATGAGAATGAAAGTAAAGTGCATAAGCATTAAGAAATCAACCACACAACCATAACACCAAGATTTTTACGTGGAAATATGGAAAGGAAAAAACCATGGTCGGATTTGAACCCACAATATTATTATGCTATGGCCAGGAGTATGATAATATTACATAAGCGGAATGCACTTGCATTCAGAAACACTACCGAGAGCTCACTACACAAATACAAAAGGGCTACAACTCAAAGGAAGGCTCACTGTCTTAAAAGTTATTACAATTGATTACAATAATGAATGAACTGAAGAATAACATCTACTAATGTCAAATAACAGTTCCGGTTAGGCTCAAATTGACTTCAACAACTATTATGACTCTTTGCTTTGTTTTCCTGTTCTGTCATATACCGGAGCACCTAAATGTTCAATCACATTCACCAAACCTCACACATTCGCTCATACAAACTTCTCATACTCATCTCATACACCAAAATGTTCAACCAAATTGATCTTATATGTTCGTACCAACAAAATGAATCATTTACCATGTCGGATTCCATAAACCGTACAACACGCAACATAAAACATGTAACCTTATGTTGGCTTAATACGTTCACACAAACCATATGTGGACCTAAAAAGAATGATAAAAATCTTCACACAAGTCGGCCCAATCACCTCAAACACAAAATCAATCACCAAAATCAACCCAAGGATTCTGCAACACATGTTACACCAAAATAGCTCTGTTCTAATTGAATTACTGGATACTAGACCTTTAATCTTTCTCATGAATCAACACTGAATATCAGGATTATGGAATAATCCACCTCAAACCTTAAATCATCTGCATTTATCACCGCACCCAATAATACATGTAGTCACATAAATCTGTCCACTTAATTAAATGAATACTTAGTATTTATTTGATTATTTAACCATCAATTAATAATTAATTAAATTAATATTTAATTAATTCATCTTAACCCTCTTCTCCTATTAATTAAATAAATTATTCAATTTATTTGATTTAATTCACTTAACCAAATTCATACCATTAATTAAATAAATAAATCATATTTGTTTAATTAAATCTTCTCTCACATTTAAATAAATTAATATTTATTTAAATCCCCCAAAATCCCACCTCTCACATTTAAATAAATTAATATTTATTTAAATCCCCCAAAATCCCACCTTTCACATTTAAATAAATAAATCATTTATTTAAATCACCTTTATCCTCCACCCACTTGTATTTTCCTACAAAAGCAAGTTGCACAACTATTTTAAATAAATTATTTATTTAAAATCTTATTTATCCTCACCCACTTGAAGTCTTTAATGGTTTCCCTTAAAGTATTCAAACTTGATGGCTTTAAAGTCTTCAAACTTGATGGCTTCCTTCTATAGTCTTCTTAAGACTTTAATGGTTTTCCTTAAAGTCTTCAAGCCTTTAATGGTTCCCCTCAAAGTCTTCAAGCATTTTAATGCTTTATCTTCCTTTTTTTCATTTAAATAAATTAATATTTATTTGAATATTTATCCAAATACAACTTGCACACATTTATTGAAATAAATAAATTTTTATTTTAAATAAAATCCTATTTTCCCTCACCCACCAAATCCACTTGCAAAATCTAATCCCCTTCTAGATTCTTCTAACCCCTTCCTAATTAGCCTAATCCATCCCCTAATTATTGTCACATTCATAAGCAAAATGGAGTCACTTCTCAAAGCCTAAAAGTCTTGGATAACCTTTGAAAGCTTCCAACCTTCAACCACTTAATCCACAAAGTCTTCAAAAACCATTAATGGTTAACCCAAACCCTCCTACATGGTTAAAACATTTGTTTTGACTCAACCTCTACCCAACCCAAAGGTCTCATCAAGCCTTTAATGTTTTGACCATGATTATCTCTTATAGTCACATAAATCTGTCCACTTAATTAAATGAATACTTAGTATTTATTTGATTATTTAACCATCAATTAATAATTAATTAAATTAATATTTAATTAATTCATCTTAACCCTCTTCTCCTATTAATTAAATAAATTATTCAATTTATTTGATTTAATTCACTTAACCAAATTCATACCATTAATTAAATAAATAAATCATATTTGTTTAATTAAATCTTCTCTCACATTTAAATAAATTAATATTTATTTAAATCCCCCAAAATCCCACCTCTCACATTTAAATAAATTAATATTTATTTAAATCCCCCAAAATCCCACCTCTCACATTTAAATAAATAAATCATTTATTTAAATCACCTTTATCCTCCACCCACTTGTATTTTCCTACAAAAGCAAGTTGCACAATTATTTTAAATAAATAATTTATTTAAATCACCTTTATCCTCCACCCACTTGTATTTTCCTACAAAAGCAAGTTGCACAACTATTTTAAATAAATTATTTATTTAAAATCCTATTTATCCTCACCCACTTGAAACCTTTAATGGTTTCCCTTAAAGTAGTCAAACTTGATGGCTTTAAAGTCTTCAAACTTGATGGCTTCCTTCTATAATCTTCTTAAGACTTTAATGGTTTTCCTTAAAGTCTTCAAGCCTTTAATGGTTCCCCTCAAAGTCTTCAAGCATTTTAATGCTTTATCTTTCATTTTCTCATTTAAATAAATTAATATTTATTTGAATATTTATCCAAATGCAAATTACACCATTCAATTGAAATAAATGATTTTATTTTAATTGAAAATACCAAAATTTCTCCCACTTGCATTTTCCTACAAAATCCACTTGTATGCCTAAACCCCTTCTAGATTCTTCTAAACCCTTCCTAATTAGCCTAAATTCATCCCTTAAATATTGTCACATTCTTAAGCAAATTGGAGTCACTTCTCAAAGACTCCAAAGTCTTTGAAAAGCAATTAATGCTTTGTGTGTTCAACAAATTAACCCTCAAAGTCTTGGATAACCTTTGAAAGCTTCCAACCTTCAACCACTAAATGGCTCAAAGTCTTTGATAACCATTGAAGGCTTTCAACCTTCAACCACTTAATCCCCAAAGTCTCCAATAACCATTAATGGTTACCTCAAACCCTCCCACATGGTTAAAACATTTGTTTTGACTCAACCTCTACCCAACCCAAAGGTCTCATCAGGCCATTAATGCTTTGACCATGATTATCTCTTAAACATTTGCACAAAGGTTTATCCTTGGATTAACTCTTAATCCAGTGGGTAATCTTAATTTAGACTTGACCCTTGCCTTCTAGATAACCATGAGGTCTTCTCAGGCCTTTAATGCCTCCAACCTCTTCTCTCAACCCAATCCTATGTTGAAACTTGTCACCATTTTATTGGTGCCAATTGTGCACATGGATCCCCAACTTTCAATCCTAACCCTTGTTAAGATTGCTCAATCTTAACCCTTCATTTCCCTATTTCTTCTATAAATAGAACCCTTCTCCTCAAGCAAAAGGAGAAGCATTTTAGAGTATTGTTGTTATACTGGCATTAGCATAGAGCTTTTTCATAGCATCACTATCTACTCTTGCATAGTATTTGCTTATCATATTCAACCATCTTGAATCTCCATATGGCATCCATGGCTAGTGCTAAAAGCTGAGAGCTACACTCATTTGGGACTTGGAGAGGAGAGGAACAAGGGAGGAGCAACTATGAGCATCTTGATTAGCTATTTCATTCTATGTTTATATGCTTTCTATTTCATGCTTAATATCTCTCTTGATATGCCTGTTTAGGATAATCTTTTGTTGCTAACACTAACGTTTGTTTCTTGTGCTCTTGTGTGTGTTGCCATCAAACAGATTTTCTAATCCTTTTTGCAGAGCATCATCTCTTAATCATTTGCACAAAGGTTTATCCTTGCATTAACTCCTAATCTAGTGGGTAATCCTAATTTAGGCTTGACCCTTACCTTCTAGATAACCATGAGGTCTCCTCAGGCATTTAATGCCTCCAACCTCTTCTCTCAACCTAATCTTATGTTGACACTTGTCACCATTTCATTGGTGCAAATTGTGCACATGGATCCCCAACTTTCAAGCTTGACCCTTGATTAAACCTTTCAATCCTGGCCATTCATTGCTCCATTTTTCCTATAAATAGAGCCCATTCCTTCATAATCCAGATCCTGAAAACTTGTATGCATTTAGGCTATAGACATTTTTAGAGAGCATTTAGCATAGCATAACTAAAATCTTGTCTTTTTGGTAAAATCAATCATTTTAGCATCAATAGCATAGTATTTAGCTTTTCATTTCATATTTGAAGCTTAATATTAAATCTCAATCCTCCATAAGCATCCATAGTGCAAAAAGCTGCTGAGAGCTACACTCATTTGGGACTTGGAGAGGAGAGGAACAAGGGAGGAGCAACTATGAGCATCTTGATTAGCTATTTTATTCTATGTTTATATGCTTTCTATTTCATGCTTAATATCTCTCTTGATATGCCTGTTTAGAATAATCTTTTGTTGCTAACACTAATGTTTGTTTCTTGTGCTCTTGTGTGTGTTGCCATCAAACAGATTTTCTAATCCTTTTTGCAGAGCATCATTTGGTGAACCCGACGTGAATCTAACACCAAAAAGATCAACTTTTTTTTTTTTTTTAACCAATAACATGTTTGAATGTTGAAAATGTCACACAGGTTGCGTTTTTGACACTGTTTTGGTGCGTTTGACATTATTTTGGCGCTATTCACTCTGTTTCAGTGCTTTTCCCTTCTTTGTCTTTCCCTTTCTTTTAGTGCGTTTGTGTTAAATAGTGCCTCTGTTCAAACGCAGACTAGCGCTATTGTAACAAAACGTTGTACAAATCACCTTGTAACCAAAAAAAAAAAAAAAAAATTAGGCTTGTAGAAGCCCACCAAATAGGCGGATTTTACTAACTATTTTTCTCTTTTGTGCAGATTTAAATTAGATTAAAAAGTAGATTTATATTTTTTACTAACTTGTTTTTTGAAGTTGGTTTTAAAAATGAATTCACTTTTTATTTTGGTTTAAAATTAACTTCACATTTCAAATTTGGGCTTTTAAAAAAAGAATCACACATTTGTTTGGGGCTCTTAAAAAGAATTTCATTGTTCCAAGGTAAAAAGAACCACAAATTTACACAAAAACAACTTTATTTTTATTTTTTTTTGCAAGTTAGGAAACAAACTTCGTTTTGGTGCTTAAAATCAACAAGGCAAATTTTATTTCTTGCATCAAGATAAAACTCACAATCCACACTTCCATTTTGGGTGCAAATAAAATTCACAATCAACTTGTCTCATTTTTAAAGCAATTTTACTTCAGGCAAACGTGTTTTTCATTAAGTTGACCAGGATTTTCAAATTCTAGTTTACTCAAACAATTGCCTTTGAAAATTAAAAAGAACACCATGATTGTTGGAGCAACATCTCCAAATAGTTAGATCACATTGCAATGGCAGATTAAAAAGAACAAGTGTTTTTCATGCTTGGCACACTTGTGCAAAGAGTTGGTCGAGTGGTCCTACTTTTAACACACACTATCCTCTCCCTTGGCTTTCGTGGTCTTAGGTGCAAGAGAAAAGTGTTAGTAACACTCAAAATTTTATCTTTTTAAGAGAGGTCTGCCAAGAGACACATCACTCTTGGGAACGACCTTGAGCGGTAAATCCTTCGAGCCGCTATAGAAATCAGGTGTGAGCGAAAGCTGTAGCCTTGGGTATAGCTGTTCCTACAGTGTAACTGGCCGAAAGGACAAATGGGCCCCACCACCAGTTACAAGGCTCTTAAGTGAGTCACTGCAGAATGAACTTATGTCCAAAAACATCGAACATGACTAAACACTTTTAAGTAGTAGCCCACCCGTTCTATTGATTGAGGATATTTGAGATATAATTTAGTGCAAGAGCATAGATGGTTTTGCTCCCAAGATACTCACCATACATATTTCCTTGAGTAGAAACATAGCTTTTTGAAAAGTCACTTGTGGCTTGATAAAAGTGGTGACTCTCCCATCATAGGGATCATCTATTTGTTATGCTCGTGCAAGACTTAGTATATCACATCCTTACCTGCCACGGCGGGATTCATAAGGTATGTAGTACCAAAGTCGAAGAAATATCAAGATGTGGGCTAAATTTATCACAACTGGCCATTTGACCTTAGGGATAAAAAGTGTTTGAAATGTGTTCGTTTTAAAGACCAAGTGCAAATTGAGCCGACTTCAGGCTTTGGAAATACACCTTAAAATACATCTAAAGGAAGGGTCAAAAACAAGTCCAAGAATTGGGTTGATCTAGACCCATACTCATTTGTGCCTTTGAGGCAACATTCTTGTGTTTGTGTGCTTGCTTTGTTTTCTTGTCAAGGAAAAATCAAAAAAATCAATCCCAAAAACAAAGTATTCATCCAACATTTCTCAAAAACAAACAAAAATACCAAAAACAAAATACAAACAACAAAGAGACAAAATTTATGACCATTCTTCACATCTTGCGAAAGAAGAAGTGTCATCAGAATATTACCTTGAAAAGAAGACCATTAAGCTCAAAGGCTTTGATCAAAAGGAGGAAATTCTTCTATATCAATAGACAAATCTTTGTCTCCCATAGAGTTTTCTTGCGTCACATGTGTCTCTATCTTCAAGGCAAAACAAACGAATTTGATTCCGAATCATTGAACCGCAGAGCTTTTATGCAATATAGAGCTCTGAGTTATCACAAAAACCAAGGAGGAAAGATTAATCCCAACTTCTTCCCAAACGTCTGTATCACATACAACACAGCTCGAGAAATACCACCAACACCTGAAAGGGAAGAGATAGAGTTTGTCCCATTTGTAACACAAAGTTTTTATTGAAGTTGAAAACATTTTCATCCATCATCTCACTCATACATCATCACTTCATCATCAATCCGTCCCAACTCTCAAAACATTAAGAAGTTCTTGTCCCAAGTTCTCTTTTAGATATTGCTTGAATCAAACGCATCACATCACTTTTTAGATTGTTTCTACATCTAGGATAAGCTCATCCTAAGAGACACATCTACGCAGATTAAAACTAGTTCATGAGTGAATCTTTTCATTGCTAGGTAGTCAAAATCTGTAACACATCTCAGATTTCTCTACACCTTATCACATCCAAACTTATCAAACAAACAAGCAATTCAAAGAAGGAATTTCGGTTACATCTACCTTAAAGTGCTAGAGATCCCCATACAACACAAATCACCAACCATCAATCTTTCATTTCATCACCAACTCATCATCATCTTCAATCAACTTCAAACACAAACTTGCAAACAAAAATGGCTCAAACCCGATCACAGTCGAGACAACGAGAAATAGAAAGAGAAGAAGAAGAAGAGGAAAATCTCAATGAATTTCAAGAAGCACTTGGAGGAAATGCAGATGACGAAAACCCAAGTACTCCCACTCCTGCAACAATAGAAAGGGCTCAGCATAACCCTCTCTTTAACAGACTTTTTGACGAAATACTCAGGAGCAATGCGGATGCTCACTTCTTAAGACTTGCTCAAGAAGGAGCCAAACTCCCCTCAGACTTTGATCTTGCCCAATTAAGACAAGCATCAGAAAGACAAAGTCGCCATGAGGAGGAAGGGCGTAGAGATCCCATCAGATATAACATCCCTCGAGGTAACCCACCACCTCCTCCTCCAAATGAAATGGAGATGTTGCGGCAACAAGTCGAGAATCTCGCCCAACAACTTCATAGTGGTGTCAAGATTAACCAATTCTCACTCAATGACATCTGTCCCTATCCTTTTGATAGGAATCTTTATATGCCACCCTTTCCACGTGGGTTCGAAACACCCAAATTTGAAAAATATAGAGGAAAGGGGGATCCCCGTGATCATGTCCGAGAATTTCATTCCGCTTGTCTTGAAGTGGCATATGAAGACACCTACCTAATGCGCCTTTTTCCCCAAAGCTCGGGAGGAACAACCACATCATGGTTTTCCCGACTACCAGGTGGCATTAGAACATTTGAGGAACTCATCCAGAAGTTCCTATCTCATTACTCTTATAATATTGAACGCGACATCACCATGGCTGATCTATGCAATACCAAACAAAAACCAGGTGAACTATTCTCAGTATTCCTGCAACGATGGCGCCAAATGTCTAGCAGACGTTCTCTTCAGTTACCTGAACGAGAACTAGTGGAAATTTTCATTTCCAACTTAAACGAAGAAATGGAATTTCACTTGGATGTCAAAGACACAGACTCTTTTAACGATATGATCACCAAGGGTTTAAAATGTGAAAGGGCACTCATCAAGAAAGGACTCATCAAAATCTTTAATGAACCAAAAGATGGTCCTCGCCCGCGCTTCAATAGTGATAAACCAAACTTCTGGAACAAGAATAAGAATATCGTCAACGATGGGGTTGTGGATGCTCGAACTATCCAAAATGCACAACCTGTGGTTCGGTTTGCAGGACAAAATCCTCCACCTCAGAATAACACAAATGTTCCTTCCAATCAAGGTCGCATCACGTCTCATGATGAACCAAGACCTCGTCAGCAAAAACAAAAACGAACATACACTCCCTTAGGGGAACCCATTGAAACAGTGTTGCGACAACTCCTCTCTCAAAATTTGGTCACTCTACCTAAGCTATCAAACTATGAGCCTCAAGTCAAACCAGCATGGTGGAGAGATACTGAACACTGTGAATTCCATCAAGGAAGAGGACACAAGACAAGTAATTGTCACCGATTGAAAGATCTCATTCAGGATCTTATTGATCGAGGAGAAATTGAAATTGAAGGACATGACCCAAAAACAACCAATAATGATCATCTGATGTTAAAAAATCCACTTCCATCACAAGATCAAAGGGATCCTTCCACTTCCAGACGAGGCACTGATACTGTAGACGTATAAAAATGACCATATTCCTAAATGAATATTTTATGTTCATTTCCCTATTTAATTAAATCCAATTTAATTAAATTATTCACATTCTTCTATTTTATTAAGTAAATTGCTCGATTTATTTAAATAAAATTCACTATACCATTTAATGAATAAATCATTTTATTCAATTAAATCCCCCTAGCCACTTTTAATTAAATTCAAATTTAATTAAAAAGTTATCCTAAATTGAATAAATCAAATTTATTTAATTACAACCAAATTGAATGAAAATCAAATAATTCAATTAAATCCTATTATCCTCCCCATCCACTTGCAAAATCCCAAACCCCTTCCTAACCCCTTCTAGAATCTTCTAACCAATTCCAATTAACCTAACCCTCCTCTAAACTTTGTCACATCCCTAAGCAAAGGGAGGTCACTTCTCAAATGGCCCAAAGTCTTGGATAACCATTGAAGGTTTTCAACCTTCAACCACCAAAAACCCTAAAGTCTTTGAAAACCATTGAAGGCTTCCAACCTTCAACCACTTAATCCCCAAAGTCTCCAATAACCATTAATGGTTATTTCAAACCCTCCCACATGGTTAAAACATTTGTTTTAACTCAACCTCTATCCAACCCAAGGGTCTCATCAGGTCATTAATGCTTTGACCATGATTATCTCTTAATCATTTGCACAAAGGTTTATCCTTGGATTAAATCTTAATCCATTGGGTAAACCTAACTTAGACTTGACCCTTAGCCTTTAGATAACCATGAGGTCTTCTCAGGCCTTTAATGCCTCCAACCTCTTCTTTCAACCCAACCCTGTGTTGACATTTGTCATCATTTCATTGGTGCCAATTGTGCACATGGATCCCCAACTTTTAAACCTGGCCCTTGATTGAACCTTTCAATCCTGACCATCCATTGCCCTGTTTGTGCTATAAATAGAACTCTCATTCCTCCATTTTTAACAATCATCTTTCAAATTTGAAGCATCACACTTATGCTCAAATTCTTTCAAGCTTTCATATCATCTTATGCTCATCATTTAGCCTCTTTTAGATCAGAATTAATCATGAACATGCATGCTAAAGTAGTTTATTTATCATTTTAGCTCAATCATAGATTAAATATAGTATGCTAGGATAGTATTCATACTAACCTTGTCATCTTATCATTTAGTTTGTTGCATTTCTAGCATCTCATCTAGCTTATAACACATCTCATCTTAAAAACAGTTAAAATCTCTCTCGTTCTCATATTTGCCATCCCTAAGCCATTTTGCTCAGTAATCTGAGAGCAAAACATTGGTTTGAGGGACATTGTGAGATAGAGAACCATGGGACCCTCCTTGGGAAGCTGAGTAACGCATCGTTACTCCATAGCTTGCATCAAGAAGTCCTGTGTGTGTGTGTGGATTGGTATTTTACGTATTTTTCACATTTTAAATTCTAACAACCCACTTTTCCCACATATAGATACCACTGATTATACGCAGGCTGCGTATAACTACACTGTAAATCACCTGTATGATGCCAGTGAACAAATTGCAACTATCACCTTCAAAAATCCCACCTCAAATTGCAATGTTGTTACACGTCGTGGCAAGGTCACCATAAAGGCAGCTCCACAAGGCACCACCTCCATCCCAAAGCAGTACAATCTTGTGGAACAATTAGACAAAACCCCTACACTTATATCCATTTTGGAGCTTTTGCGTCTGTCACCCTCTCATAAAACAATCTTGGATCAAGCACTCCAAGAGGCGTCAGTCCCTGCAAACCTGAACACGGACCAATTTCAAGCCATGGTTGGAAATCTAAAGTCATCACCTTGTCTCACTTTTTCCGAAAGTGACAACTCTTCTTTCCAACAACCTCATAATGCTTCGCTACACATTGAAGGCTTTATCAACCAACATAGGATCAAGCGAGTCTTGATCGATAATGGAGCAGGCCTAAACATTTGCACACTATAGTTGGTCATAGCATTGGGATATGCAATAGAATCAGTGGATCCTCGCAAGAAGATCACCATCAAGGCCTATGATGATGCAGAGCGTTCATCCAAAGGAGTTGTGGTACTACCAATTCGAGTGGGCCCTGTAGTAAAGCACATCATCTGTCAGGTTCTGGACCTTCCTCTGCCATATAATCTATTATTAGGGAGACCTTGGATACATGCCATGCAAGCTATTCCATCTACCTACCATCAATGTATCAAGTTCCCACATAACGGTGTAGAGATCACAATCCTGGGCGATGCAAATCCCTTTGCATTTTGCCATAATATCAGCCATCAACCAGAGATTACCGTTCCTAATAATAGAGAAGCCATTTCCTCCACATCATATATAAATCCCGCCTCTCTTGCCAGTTCAAACACCACTACCGAAGCAAGAAAAGCTTAAGATGAAAGTAGCAGAGGAAGGTCCTGGAGAATACAACTTGAGTCAGCTCTTTTGTGTGGGACAAATGCCCACTTCTCCTAGAACACATGGTAAGTCATAACAGTTACTCCAGCAACCACTAATCATACCAGCATGTACCTTGACGCCATTCGTCCTTGGAAAGAGTCAAGAGGAAGAGACACAAGATGAGGACCTAGCGGACTGGATCTATAAAGATCCCATCACCACTGATAAACCGTGAGTTACACTTCCTACAGAACAGTATGGCAAAGGCCTCCTCGTTATGCAAAGAATGGGATATGATGGTCAGAGTGCTTTGGGATACTGCAAACAAGGACGACATGAACCTCTGCTACCAGAATTCAAGCCCAAAGGTAATACAGGCCTTGGCTTTGAAAAAGAGATCCTTCCTAAACTCAAATTCAAAGGAAAACCCAGCAAACCATTTTGCCCACCTACTGCAAAGAGGACACCTTTCATAATCAAAGCACCATCAAGCACTATCCCCACTGCCCCATCGAGGCTCACAACTCCACCATCTACAATACCAATCATCCCACCAATCAAACCAGTAATCCCATTCGCAACAGCCATTACATCCATAGTACCATTAGCAGCAGCAACTGGAGTTCCTGCAGAAGCCACTGAGTCAACACTGCCGATACTTCCTGTGCCAGATTCTTTTATCCCCATCAAACTTCCTGTAGCACCGATCACTACAAAGGTACATCAACCAATCACACCTGCCGTGTTTAATTCTAAAGACATCCCAGTATGGTATAGCAATCGGATGCTGGAAAGTGATTCAGAGACCGACTCACATGAGTGGGAATTTGATTCTGTACAGCTTAATACTTCAGATGAGGAAGACACATCACCACCTCCACCATGCAAAGACATCCCTGTTTACGGAGAAGCACAGATAAAGACCACTTGGGTTCCTGAGCTGGAAACATCTTCCACAGACCCTACGTCTCATCCTACGCCTGATTCTGACAGGGAAAGTACCATCAACGACCTTCACCACACTGTCTTGACCCTCACTGATACCTCTAACGAACTTAATCTAGTCGATGAAGTAATGCCCATTGTCCACCCTGAACTCATCGAATGGAACCAACCAAATCCCCCATGTCTTGATTTCTTCCAAAACGATGAGGCTATCATTGACTTTTTGGAATTAAGGGATAACCTACCAAGCGGGGATCACAAAGCTGGATTCGCCATTGAACTTAATAGCGCAGCATACTTCGGGGCGGATGCCAAACCTTTCAGCTGCAAAAATATAACAATAAAACATGGATCTTTCAATGAAAACCACACTGTGGCACTGTTTGATCCGACAAAAGTAAAAAGAAAGAGCGTATCCAACGGTGAAAACCTCTCTGAGGCGCTTGAGGATGAAGGGTTTGACATTCTCCCTGCTAGTACACAACAGGAACGATCCACAATTCTTATCGAGGAAACCAATGAATACAATGTGGGGACTCCTAAAAATCCTCATATCATACATCTGGCATCTCTTCTCACTCCAGAGGAACAACCTAAATTTATAGAGTTCTTCCAGAAGCGTCAGATCAACTTCGCATGGTCATATGCAGACATGCCTGGGCTTGATCCTGATTTAGTCATGCATCACCTCACCGTAGCAGAAGGAGCCAAACCTGTCAAGCAGAAGCTTCGTAAGATGCATCCCCAGATTGCAGTGCTAGTCAAAACAGAACTCAAGAAACTCCTGGATGTTGGTTTCATTAGACCAATTGATTATGCAGAATGGATCTCCAATATTGTGCCTGTCGGCAAACCAAAAGGGGGCATCCGCATTTGTACTGACTTCAGAGATCTAAATAAGGCCTATCCTAAGGATGATTTCCCCCTACCAAATATTGACATCATAGTGGATCTAACAGCAGGACATGCCATGCTTTCACTCATGGATGGCTTTTCAGGATACAATCAAATAAAGATCGCACCAGAGGACCAACATAAGACAGCCTTCACATGTCCATGGGGCACATATTGCTGGAATGTAATGCCTTTCAGTCTAAAGAATGCAGGATCAACCTATCAAAGAGAAATGACCACCATCTTCCATGACATGATGCATACCATGATGGAAGATTATGTTGATGACTTACTAGCAAAATCACTCACTAGAGAAGGGCATCTCCACATCTTAGATAAAATCTTTGATAGACTGGAACAATACCATGTTCGACTCAACCCAAAGAAATGTGTCTTTGGAGTAACCTCCGGGAAGCTTCTAGGATACATTGTCTCAAGCAAAGGTATTGAGGTCGACCCAACAAAGGTAAAAGCAATCATGGACATGCCACCTCCAAAGAATATCAGTTAGCTAAGGACACTACAAGGATGACTTCAATCCATCCGAAGATTCATTGCACAATTGGCTGATAAGTGTCACCCATTTACACATCTGCTACATAAGAACATCCGCTTTCAGTGGGATGGTCGATGCCAACAAGCATTTCAGACGCTTAAAGACTATCTCATGAATCCACCATTGTTGATGCCACCAAATCCAAGTAGACCGTTGTTACTTTATATCTCAGCGACAAGTACAACATTAGGTGTATTATTGGCACAACATAATGCAGAAGGCAAAGAGTGTGATGTTTACTACATCTCTCGCACACTGGTTGGCTATGAACTCAATTACACACCTATTGAGCGAGCTTGCCTAGCAGTAATCTTAGCAGCCACTAAATTGCGACACTATCTGTTGACACACAAGGTACAACTCATCGCAAAGATTGATCCACTCAAGTATTTACTCAGCAAAGCAACATTGACAGGTCACTTGGCCAAATGGGTAATGATTCTAAGTGAATTTGACATCGAGTATGTGGACCGTAAAGCTATCAAAGGTCAAGTTATTGCAGATCAGTTGGCTGATGCGCCACTCACAGGTGATCATCCTCTTATTTCCAATTTTCCAGATGAAGAGATATTCATGATCACAACAACACAACCATGGAAACTATATTTTGATGGGTCATACACTAGGCACGGCTCGGGGGCAGGCATTCTGTTTATCACACCTCAAGGTGATAGCATCCCGAAGTCTTACAGGCTCACATTTCCATGCACAAACAACATAGCAGAGTATGAGGCCTTGATCACAGGACTCAGGTTAGCCGTACAGTGGAAATTACAAGAACTACAAGTATATGGCGACTCCCAACTAGTCATTCGACAAGCAACAGATGAATATCAAACCAAGGATGATAAACTCATGCCATATAAGCAAATGGTGGACACTCTAAAGACATCATTTACTACTATCACTTTTGAGCAGATACCAAGAGATCAGAATCGAGCTGCTGAGGCTATGGCTACCATCGCATCTCTCCTAGATCTTCCACAAAATTCAACACGCTACGAGTTCTTGGTAGAACAGCTTTGGATCCCCGCTTATGATATCCCTGAATCTGAAATGATATGTCGCCTTGTTGGTTCTAAATCCCCATGGTACGGTGAGTTCTACACCTATCTTCGCGATCATACCCTTCCTCCCAACCAATCGAATAACCAACGAAAAACCTTCATTCGCCAAACTGCTCGATATACCATTATTGCCGAAACCCTATACCGACGCGGTCTTGATGGTACTCTCCTTCGATGTCTGGAACAAGGTGAGATAACAAAAGCTTTGGAAGAGGTACATGAAGGAATTTGCGGGACTCATTCAAGTGGTCCATCACTAGCCAAAAAAATCATGCGAGCTGGATACTATTGGCCATCTATGGAAAAGGATTCCTACTACTTTGTCAAAAAATGCAAGAAATGTCAAGTTCACGGCGACCTGATACATGCACCAGCACAGGAACTGCAACCAATCGCAACACCATGGCCTTTTTGTCAATGGGGCCTCGACCTTGTGGGTAAGATTCATCCATCTTCATCCAATGGCCATAAATTCATTATTACCGCCATCGAATATTTCACAAAGTGGATCGAAGCTGTTCCACTTACCCAAGTCACCGGCAAGCAGATCGCCTCATTCATCCTCAACTACATCATCTGCCGGTATGGTGTACCCATGTCCATCGTCACAGATAATGATCTTCCTTTCAAAAATCAGGATGTCCGTGAACTTTGTGAGAAATTTCATATCCAACACCGCTTTTCCACTCCCTATTACCCACAAGGCAATGGTCAGGCCGAAGCATCCAATAAAAACATATTAAGAATCCTAAAGAAGACAGTCAATGATGCCGGTCGTGATTGGCATGTTCAATTGAATCCAGCGCTATGGGCATATCGAACTAGCATTCGAACCCCTACAGGTGCAACTCCTTATTCATTGGTCTATAGTGCAGAAGCTATCTTGCCTATTGAGGTCGAGATACCATCATTACGGGTTTCATTGCATAATCTCATTGATGATGAAGCTTACAGAGTCTCACGTCTTCAGGACTTAGAGTTACTTGATGAGAAACAACAAGCTGCATACAATCACCTCAAAGCCTATCAGCAGCGCATGAGTAGAAGCTACAATCACCGAGTTAGACCTCGTACATTTGAGGTAGGTGATCTTGTTCTTCGAGAGAATCCTCGCAACCAACCAAACAGAGAACATCAAGGCAAGTTTGAATCAAACTGGCTGGGCCCATATGTTGTCACTGCTGTATTTGGGTCCGGGGCATATCAGTTGGCTACATCAGAAGGAGAACCGCTTGCAGATCCAATTAACAGCATGCACCTCAAACGGTTTTATACCTAAGCTGTACAGAGCATCAGGCTCCCCTGCATACTAGAAAATACCAAAAACATTCAGAAAAATGTCCTAAAGAAAATACAAAAACATTCAAAGGAAAATCATGCATCCAAACGGTGAACAACCACTCCGGTGGCACCTTGGGTAAGTACGGTGGTGAAAACCTGGCAAACAGGCGCCACTCGTAAAGGCTATGGCTCCATTGTCTTTCAAACTTGTTGCGATCACATCTACTTCATACATACATCCATCCATCCGAAAAACCATGGCTTGTTATTTCTCTGCAATTATGATAAATACTTCATGCATCTTGCGTCCCGCTTCTTCATAAGTCATGTCTAAAACTGGGGGCAAAGCCTTTAAACTATTGATGGAAGTGGATTCTACATTGTCTTATGATTCATTCAGTTCTTCATTCAAGCAATCATCAAAATACCAAAAACATTGGAAAATATTTCAACAAAATCCAAAAACATTCAAAAATGTCTCAACAAAATACCAAAAACATTCAAAAATGTCTCACAAAATACCAAAAACATTCAAAAACAATACAAAATCCAAAAACATCAGAAAACATCAAGAATCACACAAAAACATGGCAACACCTTGTACATACTCATCCATGCAGATACCAAAACAAACATTGCGACAAACTACTCACACAATGACCATTTACCAATCAACCACACAATCCACATCAACAATCCAAAACTGTCTTTAAAACAAGGATGCATCCTTCCTTACCAAAACAAAGACAAGATGACGTTTTCTTTGACAAGAAAATTCTGTTAGGCTGTCAAATATTTGGTTGATTTGTGAGTACAATCGTTTGTTTATCTGTATCGGGATCTTTTCAGCATTGTTTTGTCTTGTTTGTGCATTATTTCCGATGAAGTTCTGGGGCATGTACTAATGGTGTCTATGTGGGAAGTTCACTAAGTTACGTGATCATAGGAAAAAATACAGTCATAGATCACTACGGCTTGTTGACTACAGTGTATACCTCGACCATATGGGCATGAACCATTACCAAGGATCCTTATTATTTATTCTTTATGTATATATTGTTTGTTTGCAGGTACAATTCTCTTTCTTTGGTTCCTCCTACCTCATCCAAACTAGATAAAGGTTTTATCTCTTATTATGGTATGCACTTGTCTCAGGATATGATCAACCTAAGATCAAGGAGGACGATCCAAGTCATGCATGAAAGGAGATAATCCTTGTCTGTTCCACAAGCAATACTCAGGTCAACTTGATCCATTATATCAAGTTGCTTGTATTAACTTGCTATATCAAAATTCATGTAAGAAATACTCTGGTCATCTTGAATCTTTATGTCAAGTTGCTTGTATTTTCTTACAACATTTTAAAGCTCAATGATGAAAAATAAAGCACCATGGATCGTCATTCCATCTCATCTATATATATTGCATTTCGTTGCATTCCACCCATCCATACATTCATAAATAGCTGCATATCATTCATACATAGTAATGACAATGGATACTCTATTTTCCTCTTCTTCCATAGGAATGTAATAGGTCCTCCATTTCTTCTATCTAACATTGAACCCCTCCCCACCCTCCCCATCTCGATAATCACCATCACATACCCTACATCATGTCCCAATCAACCTAATCAAGCCACGTTCATCACCATCCATCTCTAAATAGGAGGGATTATGTTTCCTATCCTAAGTCATCCAATAAGTCAAGCCAGTTAATCTGTCTACACAGATACATCGACTCACACACACCTAGACTATCAACAGATACTCTGATCAAGTATCTTCGGGTCTCAACAGGTAATCGATTATGGTAATCCTAGACTACATCAGGCATTTATCACAATGACCTAGTCTCAACGGGGCTGCCATGATTCCCCACAACCATCCATCACACGCACACACTATCAATTGATCAACCAATCAAACACAATCTAACAGACAATTACATCAATTGTCCACGTCTCAACGAGTATTTTGCTTCATATACCTTGACTTCATCGGGCAATTACATCAATTGTCTAAGTCACATCAGGTCACTTTGATTCACTTACTCAGACTTTATCATCTCCAAGCGACCAACTGACATCAACTGTCACGCTTTGACTTGACCGGGGCAATTAAACCGATTACACTAGATTGTCTAACCAATTTTGATCAATTGTATAGCATCAATCCAAACCCCACACTACATCTGCTATGTATCTCTTGCATGACCTCAGGGTACTCGCTGGCTTGTTGTTTCTTCATATTCACTCCATTTTCTCCCATTCTTTCATCATTAGTTCTAATTTCTTCTATTCTACCTCCCCTCCACTTTGCATTCTTTTTCGAGAGATCGCCCGATTTTTCAAAATAAAATTCGGCCCATCTCTCGAGGGGGCATACCACCCATTAAATTTACATTTTATGGGGCATTTCTTCACACCTATTTTTCTTTCTTTGAAACGACGCGATAAACTGCACCGTCTCAAAGAGGGGCAAATGTAGTCACATAAATCTGTCCACTTAATTAAATGAATACTTAGTATTTATTTGATTATTTAACCATCAATTAATAATTAATTAAATTAATATTTAATTAATTCATCTTAACCCTCTTCTCCTATTAATTAAATAAATTATTCAATTTATTTGATTTAATTCACTTAACCAAATTCATACCATTAATTAAATAAATAAATCATATTTGTTTAATTAAATCTTCTCTCACATTTAAATAAATTAATATTTATTTAAATCCCCCAAAATCCCACCTCTCACATTTAAATAAATTAATATTTATTTAAATCCCCCAAAATCCCACCTCTCACATTTAAATAAATAAATCATTTATTTAAATCACCTTTATCCTCCACCCACTTGTATTTTCCTACAAAAGCAAGTTGCACAACTATTTTAAATAAATTATTTATTTAAAATCCTATTTATCCTCACCCACTTGAAGCTTTTAATGGTTTCCCTTAAAGTATTCAAACTTGATGGCTTTAAAGTCTTCAAACTTGATGGCTTCCTTCTATAGTCTTCTTAAGACTTTAATGGTTTTCCTTAAAGTCTTCAAGCCTTTAATGGTTCCCCTCAAAGTCTTCAAGCATTTTAATGCTTTATCTTCCTTTTTTTCATTTAAATAAATTAATATTTATTTGAATATTTATCCAAATACAAATTGCACACATTTATTGAAATAAATGAATTTTTATTTTAAATAAAATCCTATTTTCCCTCACCCACCAAATCCACTTGCAAAATCTAATCCCCTTCTAGATTCTTCTAACCCCTTCCTAATTAGCCTAATCCATCCCCTAATTATTGTCACATTCCTAAGCAAAATGGAGTCACTTCTCAAAGCCTAAAAGTTTTGGATAACCTTTGAAAGCTTCCAACCTTCAACCACTTAATCCACAAAGTCTTCAAAAACCATTAATGGTTAACCCAAACCCTCCTACATGGTTAAAACATTTGTTTTGACTCAACCTCTACCCAACCCAAGGGTCTCATCAAGCCTTTAATGCTTTGACCATGATTATCTCTTAATCATTTGCACAAAGGTTTATCCTTGCATTAACTCCTAATCCAGTGGGTAATCCTAATTTAGGCTTGACCCTTACCTTCTAGATAACCATGAGGTCTCCTCAGGGATTTAATGCCTCCAACCTCTTCTCTCAACCCAATCTTATGTTGACACTTGTCACCATTTCATTGGTGCAAATTGTGCACATGGATCCCCAACTTTCAAGCTTGACCCTTGATTAAACCTTTCAATCCTGGCCATCCATTGCTCCATTTTTCCTATAAATAGAGCCCATTCCTTCATAATCCAGATCCTGAAAACTTGTATGCATTTAGGCTATAGACATTTTTAGATAGCATTTAGCATAGCATAACTAAAATCTTGTCTTTTTGGTAAAATCAATCATTTTAGCATCAATAGCATAGTATTTAGCTTTTCATTTCATATTTGAAGCTTAATATTAAATCCCAATCCTCCATAAGCATCCATAGTGCAAAAAGCTGCTGAGAGCTACACTCATTTGGGACTTGGAGAAGAGAGGAACAAGGGAGGAGCAACTATGAGCATCTTGATTAGCTATTTTATTCTATGTTTATATGCTTTCTATTTCATGCTTAATATCTCTCTTGATATGCCTGTTTAGAATAATCTTTTGTTGCTAACACTAATGTTTGTTTCTTGTGCTCTTGTGTGTGTTGCCATCAAACAGATTTTCTAATCCTTTTTGCAGAGCATCAGTACACAATCAAAATCAAGATATGCACACTGCACTCATATTCTACCTATTACTATGTTCCACCTTCCAGACTTATGTGTCATGAAAAATATGACTTCCAGTAAATCAAATCTATGTACACCGGATATGATTTCTGAACTGAGTTGCCATCAATGACAACTCCTAAGCATCTCTCATGTATCAATCTTCACCAGAACAGTGTCTCTTGCCAACAGTTACTTCAACTATGGTTATTGGTTCTTGACAACTAACAATGCATTTGATACCTTTGGATTGAGTGTTTGTTTTGAGGATATCAGTTGGGGTAGGACTTATGCTTCATTGTGACATATTGTGTGGATTTCTCTTTGGTTGTCCTCCTATGTGCAGTGGCAGTAGCATGGTGGAAGGTGAGAGAATTCACGTATGAGATGGTAGTGAATTTATTTTTTATTATAGGTATCTTGATGGAACACATGGAGCACTTGGATTCTAATGGTATATGTGACTAGAGGGATTGTTCCCTTGTTCAAATTGTGGTTACTTGTTGCC
Organism: Cryptomeria japonica; assembly: GCF_030272615.1. Lineage (NCBI taxonomy): Eukaryota > Viridiplantae > Streptophyta > Pinopsida > Cupressales > Cupressaceae > Cryptomeria > Cryptomeria japonica. Next base: position 895,844,107 of record NC_081409.1, on the reverse strand, counting down.
CCTTATGCAATGTACATAACACGTGGGAGAATGTTAGGAAAATATGTGTTGTACACCTTGCATAATAATGTTTATAATTGTAATATTTTATTTTATTATGTGAGTTGCACATGTACATGTAATGTGTAGAGATTCTTTTGGAATATTTTTAGGGCCACTTGATGAGTTGTATTGTAACATTGACATATATTATATTGTATTTATTTAATATTGGGGAATTATTAATAAAATACCCAATATTAAATATGGGGTCAATGGCTACGTAGCTCAGGGTTTTTTTATATTAGATATAAGAGAATCCAAAATATAATGCAACAGATGAAAGTATGAGTGTCAACCAGGGGAATTACTGTTAGAATCCAATAACACTGAGAGGGGGTGTGGGGGGGGGGAGGGGGGTGTGTGAATCAGTGTTATACCAGAATGATCAATTCTAGCCTTATTAAAATATGCATACACCAACCGATATACCGATACATACAAAATTTAAAGAAGTAAAGCAACCAATAAGCCAATCACATAAATGAGAATCATAACACACAGATTTTATACGTGAAAAAATTTAAAAAGAAAAAACCATGGTGGGATTTGTGACCACAATATCAATCCACTAGCCATATGGAGATATATTACAAAATATAAGGGGCATGCACTTGTAGGAAGGCTTGCAGTCTAGAGCACACTGCTAAATCATAAATGGAGCCTCACTGACTACAAATAAATCTAGACTACAATCCGGAGAAGTGTTGAACTGCTAAGATATCATCTTCTATGCTAGAATACGGTTCCGGTTTAAGCTCTGTCTGTTCCGGTTTGAAACTCTAAACCCTTTACCAGAATAACCCTTACATAAATATCCTCACATACATGATCTCTCTGATATATTTTGCATCTCCTATATTCTCTCCTTCCAATTACATATTCACATGATGATTATTACAAAATGATCTATCAAACTGACTTATATACCCTATACAACTTATCATGCCTTTTGTCGGCTTACAAAGATAATTACAATATCAAATTACATGTCGGTTAAATAACATGAATGCATAAATATTAAAAACAATTGTCGATGTAGGATCCAAGAGATATCGACCTCCAATACCGATAACCATGTCGGCCTACATTGCTGGTAACCAAAGAAAACCTTTTGTCCTGCCGGTGTTGGTGTCGGTGTCGGTGTAGTGTCTATGAAGTATCTGTCAGTGCACAATTGAACCAAAACATGAAGCCAAAACATAATACCATGTTCGCATCAATGACAAAATAGTGAAACCAACCAATTGAGTGCCAATTGCCAACAATCTCCCCCTTTGCTATTGATGACAACACTCATGTGAAAAATGGTCAAGGTTTTATCCTGCCTGCTCCCCCTGAGCTGAATATTCATTAATGCAAAATAATCCATATCTCCCCCCAATGTATACAACTCCTCCTATTCTTTTTCAAATCTACATCACTCCCCCTTTGACATCAATGCCATCAAAAATTCTAAAAAAGAATGTCAAAGAAAAATTGTACAATGAATATCCCAAAAATATCTTACCAGAGCTCAAGATAAGTATCCCAACCAATTTTGAAAGTGTTGGAAATGGATACAAGTCTATTTAATATATGTGCAAAAGACTCTTTCTCATTTACCTCTGTCGATGTGGGCTTTCCCACCATATCCATACATTATTTCTTATGTACAATGAGTGAATCCAACCGGGGACTCACCAAACCTCTCAGACTTCTGGCTCTTCTTATAATTTTATCTCTTTCCTTCTCAAAAGAAGAAATTTGGTTTTCGAAAATCAAAATTTGACCATCAATGGATGTAGTCAATGATGTTAATCCATCAAAATAATTAGCTATATTTGCAATTTTCTCCTGAAATTCTTTTATCTTCTTATCCACATTGACTCTAAGAATATCAGTGTTACAACATACCCTATAAATATTTGTACATTGCTTCAAAGAATTATCTATCAGTTTCAACTTTTCATCAATCTTCTTCTTCTCAGATCCAATTATCTAAACAAATGCATCTCTCTTAGCTTGAGTGAACCTCTCCAGTGCTTTCCGGTTTGAAATCTGTTGTAAGGATTAAAAATCCTTTGAAATATGCTTAGTGATTATCTTAAGCTTGTCAGATGGGCTTGCTTCATTGTCAATCTTTCACTCTGGTACTAATCTGTGTAAAAAAGTGATTGATTGATCAATAATCCCTTTATCTGTAGATCCCTCCTTCATTAGTTTTTGTGCCACCATCATCATGAGTTTAGTAGGACTCATCTCAGTTATGTTTTTCTTTTCAACCTATGAGGTGTCAATTGACAACAATGATGGACCAACTACCAGTTCTCTATCGGTTTCCCCTTTCTTCTCCTCTGATGATTTATCCTTCATAGCTTCCTCACTTGCACCAGTGGCTTTGCCACTTGGTCCAGTCTCTGTAACTGTCGGTTCCTCTATAGGAACTGTAACCTCAACCTGTACATTTGTATCAAGAGGACTTTTATCCTCAATATTAGTATCTTGTACATCATCAACTTTTTCACTCTTTGTATTATCCGGTATTTCAATATTTGTCTGTACATTTGTATCTACTGGGGGCTTGATTTCCACTATCTTAATGTTTTTTCAAAACTGAGGGTGAAGTACCCATAATCCCCTTTCCTTTTCCTTCAATCGGAGTGTCTACAATGTCTGTCTTTGACTCCAGTGAAGTAAAGAATCCTATGTTATCTTCAAAGAACTTAACCCATACTTTTTGAGTCTCCTTTATTATTTTATTTACCCTTCCTACCATCAGACTAGTTATTCTATGTCTGTTATTAAAGAATTTTCTATCTGCAACCTCAAGTGTCCTTTCCATTTCCTCTGGAGCAATAGTGACACAAACATATAATAGCTCTTGAATTTTAATATGCTCATCTTCTTGCATAACTGACAGTCTTCTAGCATCTAACATATTATATAACTTTGTCGGTATTTGGTTTTCAATTTCTATTAAGGCTTTCTTATAAATATCCAAATATAATAAGACCGCTTCCTCTACCTCTCTTTGATCATCATCCTCTAATTTTTCATAATAAAAATGTACATTCTTTAACATGCCATCCTTAGTGATTTCATCTACTAATTCTGCACAAGTTTCAGATTGAATAGTTGTATCAGTGTCATTCTTCTTCTTTCTTTTTGCAGTACCAGATGCAGCTGAAGGTGTTGCCTTTGGTGCTTGTTTCTATGCCGATATTTTGAATGTAACCTTCCTAACCAGTTGCTTTTTGGCTTCTGCCTTTATTTCCTCTGTTTTGTTCCTTACAACCCTCTTGAATGCCAAGGGTGTATCATCCTCAGATTCAGACTCTATTGTAACAGGCTCAATGTGTACTTCTGGATCCTTCCTCTTCCTGCCTTTCTCTGGGACAACATCAATTAATGATTTGATGTCCTGTGAGTCTTTCTAAATAAATTTGCTTGCTTTTTCTTCCTACTTCTCTCTCTTCTTCTGGTGTAACTCTGTTTCAACCTCTTGTGATTTTTGTTTTGCAGTACCATAGGGCTTCTTTGCCTCATCAATAGGTGCATCGATCAACATTTTTGCATAAGCCTCAAGAATCAATGCATCCACTTCATAGCCCATTTCCTTAATCCAAATATTTCAGGGCTTAACCACTTCCATAAGTGTTTCATCCTTCTTCACTATGAAGCATATGTCAGTTGAATATTTTTCTACAATATGCTTAGGAACCATTTCCCTAGACTTCATAGATTCCTGAAATCCCTTGAAATATCCCCATACTTTATCATCTCTCTGACTTCCTAAAGTAGAGATTGACTGTTTCAATTGTCTCCCTAACAGGATGTCAAATGCCCATTGCCTTTTACCAAAACTAGGTGTATCATTCATGAAAAATAACATTTAACAAACTATCAAATTGCTATACCGGAAGGTTCCCTTCTTTTCTCCCTAAATCTTTCCTAGGTTTATTAATAACTCATCTAACATCCAACCACATAGATCCAATTTCACATTCTCTCTCATCATTTTGTATGCAGTTAAAATGTAGGAACAGGAAGTTAGGACCCAAAGGCAATTGAGAGGGGGGGAGGTGAATCAGTTGTCTATTAATTTCAACCCAAATATAAATTAATCAAACTTGATGCATAATACCGGTAAACCAAACTTAATGTCGGTTGACAGTTTAACAGTTAATAACAATACCGGTGAAGTTTAATGCATGAAACAGAAAGACAAACAACATCCACAACACATAACACAGATATTTGTACGTGGAAACCCTGTAAGGGAAAAAACCATGGTGGGAAACCTTACCCACAATCAGATGATACTACTGCAGATAATATGTGTGTACAGATGGGGTATACACATGCAAAAAGGCCAACCGCCTAGAGCTCACTACTCAAAACACAAAATGAGATTCACATTGACTATAATTGGATGATTAAATCCAATGATAATGTACTGCTCAAAGTAGCATCTTCAATGCTGGATTGAGTATCGGTTAAACTCTGATTGTCTTCTTCAAACCTTCCTTGAATCTTCAAATGATGTTTGTGTGAGTAGCTCTATTTATATTTGCATATACCGAATATCACAACCTTAATACCTTATTTCCTTCCTATACCACATAATCTCACAAATGAGATCTTACATATAGACCAAAACCTAAGACCAAATGTGTAGGTCAGATTACTAAGAATATTACAATTAGATCAATTACAAATGAATCAATATGTGATGCATCATGTCGTCTCAATGTATTTACAATAATAACCAATCAATAAATCATCTCCATAACGTGTCGTGCTGATCTGGAATAGATAACGCATGCCGGTCCATAACCTAGACCAATTTGTCGGTAACAACAAATATGCCAAATCGATTAGACCAATAACCAAATCTCTAAAACAAGTGTCCAAATCATGTCTTCGACATAACCAAGCGATCTCCAAATGATAACAGATCATCCTCAGTGTCGGTGAACAATATAACCTGTCGGTGAACCAAATACCGGTGACTGTGCATAAGTCACTGAACATACCGGTGAACATAACCAAAGATCTCCAAAAATATAAGTGTTGATAAGTGTTGACATCAATGACAAAACCAATGCAACACATCCATAATACCAACACTGGAAACAAAATTCAGTCGGTTTGACTGAGTTACCTTATACCCGATGATCATGCTACCGAATCTGATGTCCGTGTCGATAATAATGGTTATTCCCATAGATCTCGAGTCAAATGTCGCGTCTGTGATCTTGTTGAAAAAATCATTCGGAAACTTCTTATCTGGATGTTTCCCAACTGATGGTAAGCCAATGATTGCCCCGATGACTTCCTTGGTGATCTTGTAAGGTCTATCTAACCAAATGAACTCCCCATGCACTCTTCTCAAAACATACCTAATTATCTCATCTTCCAATTCTAGAATGTCCAGAATGTCGATAAACCCAAAGTCTTCAATGTGCTTGTATGCTGGTTTGATCTTTCCAGATTCTCCCATCAGCTCACTCATGTACATCCTCTTTATTTCAGATGTTCCCAAGTCCTCAATATGACAGTGTGTATATGCCCTAATATATTCAACATAGACAACTCCATCTCCAGAACACGAGAAAATGCTCCAACCAAATCTTCCAGGGTAGCCACATGTGGATATCGCTTGAAAATTGGCTTGGGGCAATCCTTGACCTCTACTACAGTCGAGTTTGCAACAAAGATAGGAATAGAAGATGATCCTGCTTCCATGTTTGAAGATAAATACCTGTTGATCGCTTTCGGTGAAAACCTTTAACAAATTATTCCAGTTGTCAGTGAAATCGCTCAAGAAGAAATCTGATTTCTCTTAAATGCCTTGATTTCTCCCAATCACTCTGAATTCAAGGTGATCAATAATGAAGTGAATTTGACTTGTTAACCTCCATGAAAAACCCTAATCTTCCATTGACATAGATGACTGTCGGTGAAAGATATCAGATCTCGAACAAAACATATCCATGCCGGATAAACATCTCCAATGTCTAGAACATCTTCCAAAACCTCTTCTTGGGATGTATGCAACATTTTCATGAATTTTGCTTACCCCTAAGGCATCTGCCTCAGTTACCGGATGAGCTACTTGCCCGTGCAGGAGCAACCTCCTATGTCAGATAAGTAACCTGTGCATTTCCATCCGATGATTGTTCTTCATTATTCCTAACTCATCTCTAAGTATGATCTTGTTGGATTTCACTAGCCTTGTCTTTCCCTTTCTCATTTGATCCTCCATTACCAACCAATGGATTTCTGCTTCTAAATAACTTAGAAATATGTCCAACCTTATTAAATGCATAACATGTAAATTATTCTTTTGAATTGCTTTGCTAAAACTGGTGGAATTGCTTGACCTGCATCGATTAGCCATATGTCCAAACTTTCCACATGCATAACATTTAACATTCATTCTACAATCTTCTGTCTTATGACCATACTTATTGCATTTAGAACATTTACCGAGAGCATAATCAAGGTTCTGATTTGCTCTGTTTCTACATTGTCTAGCCATGTGACCAATTCTATTGCAAACAAAACATCTACCATTGAATTTATAAGCATTAAATTGCCTTACCAGTGCCTTATGGTTTTGATCTTCATTAGCAGTACCAGAACTCTGTCCTTGCTCAAATCCAAGTCCACTGGAATCTCCAATCTGCCTTTGTCTCTTCAATAAATCATCTAGTCGTGTTGCGCTAATCTTGAATTTTTCTTTATATTCACTTGCAGTAGTTAAATCTTCTCTCAAAATTAATATTTGTCTCTCAAGCTCTTGTCCATTACTTTGGGATTGTATTAAATCAGTTTTCATCATATCATTCTCATGAACCAACCTACCACATTCTTCAAATTTGTTCTTCAGGGATACAACAAGATTTTCTTCCTTTTTTCTTTTGGTCCTCAATCTCCTTAGACATCCTCATAGTTATAACTTGCATTTCATTTTTTATAACCATGTTCTCCTGACTCAATTTATGACATTGTTCCTTAAGTGCATCTTTCTCTTCATCATCCTGACTTTGCAAAAGTTCCTTCCTCCTACCCTGAACAGATGATAACCTCTCTTGTAGGACAAGAATGAATTCCTCAACAGAATTCAATTCATCTTGTAGCTTTAAGTTCTTCAATCTTTCAACATCATAATATTCAAGTGCCATCTCAAGTTGCTTCTCCTAAGCCATGTCCATGGATTCCGGATTCAGGATCTTCCTCAAGTTGTTAAACTTCCTCTAAGGCACGAGGCTCTGATACCAATTGTTAGAATCCAATAACATTGATCATTGTCAGAATGATCAATTTTAGCCTTATTAAAATATGCAAACACCAATCGGTATACCAATACATACATAATTGAAAGAAGTAAAGCAACCAATAAGTCAATCACATAAATGAGAATCATAACACACAAATTTATATGTGGAAAACCTCAAAGAGGAAAAACCATGGTGGGATTTGTGACCCATAATATCAATCCACTGTCCATATGAAGAGATATTACAAAATATAAAGGGCCTACACTTGCAGGAAGGCTTACAACCTAGAGCACACTGCTTAATCACAAATGGAGCCTCACTGACTACAAAGAAATCCAGACTACAATCTGGAGAGTGTTGAACCGCTAAGATAGCATCTTCTATGCTAGAATGTAGTTTCGGTTTAAGCTCTGTCTGTTTCGGTCTGAAACCCTAAACCCCTTACCAAAATAACCCTTACATAAATATCCCCACATACATGATATCTCTGATATATTTCACATCTCCTATATCCACTCCTTCCAATTACATATTCACATGATGATTATTACAAAATGATCTATCAAATTGACTTATATAACCTATACAACTTATCATGCCTTATGTCGGCTTATAAAGATAATTACAATATCAAATTACATGTCGACTAGATAACATGAATGCATAAATATTAAAAATAATTGTTGATGTCAGATCCAAGAGATGTCGACCTCCAATACCGATAACCATATTCCAAACCATGTCGATCTGCATTGCTGGTAACCAAAGAAATCCTTATGTCCTGCTAGTGCCGGTACCGATGTTGATGTAGTGTCTGTGAAGTACCTGCCGATACACAACTGAACCAAAACATGAAGCCGGAACACAATACCATGTTGCCATCAATGATAACATAGTGAAACCAACCAATTAAGTGTCAATTGCCAACAATTACATCATAATCAGTTTGTTGAGATCACCCTAAGACTGTGTAATAGCAGAGTATTGAATAATCAAAATTACAAAGTGTAGTCACATAAATTTGTCCACTTAATTAAATGAATACTTAGTATTTATTTGATTATTTAACCATCAATTAATAATTAATTAAATTAATATTTAATTAATTCATCTTAACCCTATTCTCCTATTAATTAAATAAATTATTCAATTTATTTGATTTAATTCACTTAACCAAATTCAGACCATTAATTAAATAAATAAATCATATTTATTTAATTAAATCTTCTCTCACATTTAAATAAATTAATATTTATTTAAAACCCCCAAAATCCCACCTCTCACATTTAAATAAATAAATCATTTATTTAAATCACCTTTATCCTCCACCCACTTGCATTTTCCTACAAATACAAGTTGCACAATTATTTTAAATAAATAATTTATTTAAATCACCTTTATCCTCCACCCACTTGTATTTTCCTACAAAAGCAAGTTGCACAACTATTTTAAATAAATTATTTATTTAAAATCCTATTTATCCTCACCCACTTGAAACCTTTAATGGTTTCCCTTAAAGTATTCAAACTTGATGGCTTTAAAGTCTTCAAACTTGATGGCTTCCTTCTATAGTCTTCTTAAGACTTTAATGGTTTTCCTTAAAGTCTTCAAGCCTTTAATGGTTTCCCTCAAAGTCTTCAAGCATTTAAATGCTTTATCTTCATTTTTCTCATTTAAATAAATTAATATTTATTTGAATATTTATCCAAATGCAAATTACACCATTTAATTGAAATAAATGATTTTATTTTAATTGAAAATACCAAAATTTCTCCCACTTGCATTTTCCTACAAAATCCACTTGTATGCCTAAACCCCTTCTAGATTCTTCTAAACCCTTCCTAATTAGCCTAAATCCATCCCTTAAATATTGTCACATTCCTAAGCAAATTGGAGTCACTTCTCAAAGACTCCAAAGTCTTTGAAAAGCAATTAATGCTTTGTGTGTTCAACAAATTAACCCTCAAAGTCTTGGATAACCTTTGAAAGCTTCCAACCTTCAACCACTAAATGGCTCAAAGTCTTTGATAACCATTGAAGGCTTTCAACCTTCAACCACTTAATCCCCAAAGTCTCCAATAACCATTAATGGTTACCTCAAACCCTCCCACATGGTTAAAACATTTGTTTTGACTCAACCTCTACCCAACCCAAAGGTCTCATCAAGCCTTTAATGCTTTGACCATGATTATCTCTTAATCATTTGCACAAAGGTTTATCCTTGCATTAACTCCTAATCCAGTGGGTAATCTTAATTTAGACTTGACCCTTACCTTCTAGATAACCATGAGGTCTTCTCAGGCCTTTAATGCCTCCAACCTCTTCTCTCAACCCAATCCTATGTTGACACTTGTCACCATTTTATTGGTGCCAATTGTGCACATGGATCCCCAACTTTCAATCCTAACCCTTGTTAAGATTGCTCAATCTTAACCCTTCATTTCCCCATTTCTTCTATAAATAGAACCCTTCTCCTCAAGCAAGGAGAAGCATTTTAGAGTATTGTTGTTATACTGGCATTAGCATAGAGCTTTTTCATAGCATCACTATCTACTCTAGCATAGTATTTAGCTTTTCATTTCATATTTGAAGCTTAGTATTAAATCTCAATCCTCCATAAGCATCCATAGTGCAAAAAGCTACTGAGAGCTACACTCATTTGGGACTTGGAGAGGAGAGGAACAAGGGAGGAGCAACTATGAGCATCTTGATTAGCTATTTCATTTTATGTTTATATGCTTTCTATTTCATGCTTAATATCTCTCTTGATATGCCTATTTAGGATAATCTTTTGTTGCTAACACTAACGTTTGTTTCTTGTGCTCTTGTGTGTGTTGCCATCAAACAGATTTTCTAATCCTTTTTGCAGAGCATCATTTGGTGAACCCGACGTGAATCCAAACACCAAAAAGATCAATTTTTTTTTTTTTTTTAACCAATAACATGTTTGAATGTTGAAAATGTCACACAGGTTGCGATTTTGACACTGTTTTGGTGCGTTTGGCATTATTTTGGTGCTATTCCCCTTGTTTCAGTGCTTTTCCCTTCTCTGTCTTTCCCTTTCTTTTAATACGTTTGTGTTAAATAGTGCCTCTGTTCAAACGCAGACTAGCGCTATTGTAACAAAACGTTGTACAAATCACCTTGTAACCAAAAAAAAAAAAAAAAAATTTAGGCTTGTAGAAGCCCACCAAATAGGCAGATTTTACTAACTATTTTTCTCTTTTGTGCAGATTTAAATTAGATTAAAGAGTAGATTTATATTTTTTACTAACTTGTTTTTGAAGTTGGTTTTAAAAATGAATTCACTTTTTATTTTGGTTTAAAATTAACTTCACATTTCAAATTTGGGCTTTTGAAAAAGAATCACACATTTGTTTGGGGCTATTAAAAAGAATTTCATTGTTCAAAGGTAAAAAGAACCACAAACTTATACAAAAACAACTTTATTTTTTTTGCAAGTTAGAAAACAAACTTCGTTTTGGTGCTTAAAATCAACAAGGCAAATTTTATTTCTTGCATCAAGATAAAACTCACAATCCACACTTCCATTTTTGGTGCAAATAAAATTCACAATCAACTTGTCTCATTTTTAAAGCAATCTTACTTCATGCAAACGTGTTTTTCATTAAGTTGACCAGGATTTTCAAATTCTAGTTTACTCAAACAATTGCCTTTGAAAATTAAAAAGAACACCATGATTGTTGGAGCAACATCTCCAAATAGTTAGATCACATTGCAATGATAGATTAAAAAGAACAAGTGTTTTTCGTGCTTGGCACACTTGTGCAAAGAGTTGGTCGAGTGGTCCTACCTCTAACACACACTATCCTCTCCCTTGGCTCTCGTGGTCCTAGGTGCAAGAGAAAAGTGTTAGTAACACTCAAATTTTATCTTTTTAAGAGAGGCCTGCCAAGGGATCGATACTCTTGGGAACGACCTCGAGCGGTAAATCCTTCGAGCCGCTATAGAAATCAGGTGAGAGCGAAAGCTGTAGCCTTGGGTATAGCTGTTCCTACAGTGTAACTGGCCGAAAGGACAAATGGGCCCCACCACCAGTTACAAGGCTCTTAAGTGAGTCACTGCAGAATGAACTTATGTCCAAAAACATCGAACATGACTAAACACCTTTAAGTAGTAGCCCACCTGTTCTATTGATTGAGGATATTTGAGATATAATTTAGTGCAAGAGCATAGATGGTTTTGCTCCCAAGATACTCACCATACATATTTCCTTGAGTAGAAACATAGCTTTTTGAAAAGTCACTTGTGGCTTGATAAAAGTGGTGACTCCCCCATCATAGGGATCATCTATTTGTTATGCTCGTGCAAGACTTAGTATATCACATCCTTACCTGCCACGGCGGGATTCATAAGGTATGTAGTACCAAAGTCGAAGAAATATCAAGATGTGGGCTAAATTTATCACAACTGGCCATTTGACCTTAGGGATAAAAAGTGTTTGAAGTGTGTTCGTTTTACAGACCTAGTGCGAATTGAGCCGACTTCAGGCTTTGGAAATACACCTTAAAATAAATCTAAAGGAAGGGTCAAAAACAAGTCCAAGGATTGGGTTGATCTAGACCCATACTCATTTGTGCCTTTGAGGCTACAATTTTGTGTTTGTGTGCTTGCTTTGTTTTCTTGTCAAAGAAAAATCAGAAAATCAATCCCAAAAACAAAGTATTCATCCAACATCTGTCAACACAACCAAAAATACCAAAAACAAAGTGCAAACAAACAAAGAGTCAAAAATTTATGACCATTCTTCACATCTTGCGAAAGAAGAAGTGTCATCAGAATATTACCTTGAAAAGAAGACCACTAAGCTCAAAGGCTTTAATCAAAAGGAGGAAATTCTTCTATATCAATCGACAAATCTTTGTCTCCCATAGAGTCTTTCTACATCGCATGCGTCTATACCTTCAAGGTAAAACAAACGAGTTTGATTCAGAATCATTGAACCGCAGAGCTTTTATGCAATATAGAGCTCTGAGTTATCACACAAATCAAGGAGGAAAGATTAATCCCAATTTCTTCCCAAACATCTGTATCACCTACAACACAGCTCGAGAAGTGCCACCAACGCCTGAAAGGGAAGAGGTAGAGTTTGTCCCATCTGTGATACAGAGTTTTTATTGAAGTTGAAAACAAAAACATCCATCATCTCACTCATACATCATCACTTCATCATCAATCCATCCCAACTCTCAAAACATTAAGAGGTTCTTGTCCCACGATTCCTTTTTAGATATTGCTTGAAATCAAACACATCACATCACTTTTAGATTGTTTCTACATCTAGGATAAGCTCATCCTAAGAGACACATCTACGCAGGTTAAAACTAGTTCATGAGTGAATCCTCTCATTACTAGGTAGTCAAAATCTGTAACACATCTCAGATTTCTCTACACCTTATCACATCCAAACTCATCAAAACAAACAAGCAATTCAAAGAAAGAATTCTGGTTACATTTACCTTTAGAGTGCTAGAGATCTACAATCCACTAATCATCCATCTTTCATTGAACAACTCATCATCATCTTCAATCAACTTCAACACAAACTTGCAAACAAAATGGCTCAAACCCGATCGCGATCAAGGCAACGAGAAATAGAAATTGAGGAAGAAGAGGACAACCTCAATGAATTTCAAGAAGCACTTGGAGGAAATGTAAATGATGAAAACCCAAGTAGTCCCACTCCTTCAACAATCGAAAGGGTTCAGCATAACCCTCACTTTAACAGATTATTTGATGAAATTCTCAGGAGCAATGCGGATGCTCACTTCTTAAGACTTGCTCAAGAAGGAGCCAAACTCCCCTCAGACTTTGATCTTGCCCAATTAAGACAAGCATCAGAAAGACAAAGTCACCATGAGGAGGAAAGACGTAGAGATCCCATCAGATATAACATCCCTCGAGGTAACCCACCACCTCCTCCTCCAAATGAAATGGAGATGTTGCGGCAATAAGTCGCGAATCTCGCCCAACAACTTCATAGTGGTGTTAAGACCAATCAATTTTCACTTAACGACATCTGTCCCTATCCGTTTGATAGGAATCTTTATATGCCACCCTTTCCACGCGGGTTTGAAACACCCAAATTTGAAAAATATAGAGGAAAGGGGGATCCCCGTGATCATGTCCGAGAATTTCATTCTGCTTGTCTTGAAGTAGCTTATGAGGACACATACTTAATGCGCCTTTTTCCCCAAAGCTTGGGAGGAACAACCACATCATGGTTTTCCCGACTACCAGGTGGCATTAGAACATTTGAGGAACTCATCCAGAAGTTCCTATCTCATTACTCTTATAATATTGAACGCGACATCACCATGGCTGATTTGTGCAATACCAAACAAAAACCAGGTGAACTATTCTCAGTATTCCTGCAACGATGGCGCCAAATGTCTAGCAGACGTTCTCTTCAGTTACCTGAACGAGAACTAGTGGAAATTTTCATTTCCAACTTAAACGAAGAAATGGAATTTCACCTGGATGTCAAAGACACCGATTCTTTTAACGATATGATCACCAAAGGTATAAAGTGTGAACGGGCACTCATCAAAAAAGGACTCATCAAAATCTTTAATGAACCCAAAGATGGTCCTGGCCCGCGTTTCAATAGCGATAAACCGAACTTCTGGAACAAGAATAAGAATATCGTTAACGATGGAGTTGTGGATGCTCGAACTGTCCAAAATGCACAACCTGTGGTTCGGTTTGCAGGACAAAATCCTCCACCTCAAAATAACACAAATGTCCTTCCTAATCAAGGTCGCATCACATCTCAGGATGAACCAAGACCTCGTCCACAAAAACAAAAATGCACATATACTCCCTTAGGGGAACCCATTGAAACAGTGATGCGACAACTCATTTCTCAGAATTTGATCACTCTACCTAAGCTATCAAACTATGAGCCTCAGGTCAAACCGACATGGTGGAGAGATACTGAACATTGTGAATTCCATCAAGGAAGAGGACACAAGACAAGTAATTGTCACCGATTGAAAGATCTCATTCAGGATCTTATTGATCGAGGAGAAATTGAAATTGAAGGGCATGACCCAAAAACAACCAATAATGATCATCGGATGTTCAAGAATCCACTTCCATCACAAGATCAAAGGGGTCCTTCCACGTCCCGACGAGGTCCTGATACCACTGATTATACGCAAGCTGCGTATAATTACACTGTCAATCACCTGTATGATGCCAGTGAACAAATTGCAACTATCACCTTCAAAAATCCCACCTCAAATTGCAATGTTGTTACACGTCGTGGCAAGGTCACCATCAAGGCAGCTCCACAAGGCACCACCTCCATCCCAAAACAGTACAATCTTGTGGAACAATTAGACAAAACGCCTGCGCTTATATCCATTTTAGAGCTATTACGCCTGTCACCATCTCATAAAACTATCTTGGATCAAGCACTCCAAGAGGCGTCAGTCCCTGCAAACTTGAATACGGACCAATTTCAAGCCATGGTTGGAAATCTAAAGTCATCACCTTGTCTCACTTTTTCTGAAAGTGACAACTCTTCGTTCCAGCAACCTCATAACGCCTCACTCCACATCGAAGGCTTTGTCAACCAACACAGGATCAAGCGAGTCTTGATCGATAATGGAGCAGGCCTAAACATTTGCACACTACAGTTGGTCTCAGCATTGGGATATGCAATAGAATCAGTGGATCCTCGCAAGAAGATCACCATCAAGGCCTATGATGATGCAGAGCGTTCATCCAAAGGAGCTGTGGTACTACCAATCCGAGTGGGCCCTGTGGTAAAGCACATCATCTGTCAGGTTCTGGACCTTCCTCTGCCATATAATCTATTATTAGGGAGACCTTGGATACATGCCATGCAAGCCGTTCCATCTACCTACCATCAATGTATCAAGTTCCCACATAACGGTACAGAGATCACAATCCTGGGCGATGCAAATCCTTTTGCATTTTGCCATAATATCAGCCATCAACCAGAAATTACTGTTCCTAATAATAGGGAAGCCATTTCCTCCACATCATATGTAAATCCCGCCTCTCTTGCTAGTTCAAACACCCCTATACCCAAGCAAGAAAAGCTTAAGATGAAAATCGCAGAGGAAGGTCCTGGAGAATACAACTTGAGTCAGCTCTTTTGTGTGGGACAAATGCCCACTTCTCCTAGAAAACATGGTAAACCACAGCAGTTGCTCCAGCAACCACTAATCATGCCTGCATGTGCCTTAACGCCTTTCATTCTTGGAAAGAGTCAAGAGGAAGAGACACAAGATGAGGACCTAGCGGACTGGATCTATAAAGATCCCATCACCACTGACAAACCACAAGTTACACTTCCTACGGAACAATATGGCAAAGGCCTCCTCATTATGCAAAGAATGGGATATGATGGTCAGAGTGCTTTGGGATACTGCAAACAAGGACGACATGAACCTCTACTACCAGAATTCAAGCCCAAAGGTAATACAGGCCTTGGCTTTGAAAAAGAGATCCTTCCTAAACTCAGATTCAAAGGAAAACCCAGCAAACCATTTTGCCCACCTACTGCAAAGAGGATACCTTTCATAATCAAAGCACCATCAAGCACTATCCCCACTGCCCCCTCAAGGCTCACAACTCCACCATCACCAATGTCACTCATCCCATCAAACGAACCAGTAATCCTATCAGCAACACCATTTGTAGCAGCAACTATATTGGAACCCGCAGCAGCATCTATGGCACTAGTAGTTCCAGCAGAAGCCACTGAGTCACCATTACCAATACTTCCAGTGACAAATCCATTAAACCCCATCACAATTCTTGCAACACCGATCACTACAAGGATACATAAACCAATCACACCTGCCGTGTTTAACTCCAAAGACATCCCAGTATGGTATAGCAATCGGATGCTGGAGAGTGATTCAGAGACCGACTCACATGAGTGGGAATTCGATTCAGTGCAACTTAACACTTCAGATGAGGAAGACACATCACCACCTCCACCCCGCAAAGACATCCCTGTTTACGGAGAAGCACAGATAAAGACCACTTGGGTACCTGAGCTGGAAACATCTTCCACAGACCCTACGTCTCATCCTACGCCTGATTCTGACAGGGAGAGTACCATCAACGACCTTCACCACACTGTCTTAACCCTCACTGATACATCTCCCGCACTTAACTTAATCGATGAAGTAATGCCCATTATCCACCCTGAACTCATTGAATGGAACCAACCAAATCCCCCATGTCTTGACCTCTTCCAGAACGATGAGGCTATCATTGAATTTTTGGAATTAAGGGATAATCTACCAAGCGGGGATCACAAAGTTGGATTCGCCATTGAACTTAATAGCGCAGCATACTTCGGGGCGGATGCCAAACCTTTCAGCTGCAAAAATATAACATTAAAACATGGATCTTCCAGTGAAAACCACACTGTGGCACTGTTTGATCCAACAAAAGTAAAAAGAAAGAGTGTATCCAACGGTGAAAACCTCTCTGAGGCGCCTGAGGATGAAGGGTTTGACATTCTCCGTGCTAGTACACAACAGGAACGATCAACGATCCTCATTGAGGAGACCAAAGAATACAATGTGGGGACTCCTGAAAACCCTCATATCATACATCTGGCATCTCTTCTCACTCCAGAGGAACAACCTCAATTTATAGAGTTCTTCCAACAGCGTCAGATCAACTTTGCATGGTCATATGCAGACATGCCTGGGCTTGATCCTGATTTAGTCATGCAACATCTCACAGTAGCAAAAGGAGCCAAACCTATCAAGCAGAAGCTTCGTAAGATGCATCCTCAGATTGCCGTGCTAGTCAAAACAGAACTCAAGAAACTCCTGGATGTTGGTTTCATTAGACCAATTGATTATGCAGAATGGATCTCCAATATTGTGCCAGTTGGCAAACCAAAAGGGGGCATCCGCATTTGTACAGACTTCAGAGATCTGAATAAGGCATGTCCTAAGGATGACTTCCCTCTACCAAATATCGACATCATAGTAGATTTGACAGCAGGACATGCCATGCTTTCACTCATGGATGGCTTTTCAGGATACAATCAGATAAAGATCGCACCAGAGGACCAACATAAGACAGCCTTCACATGTCCATGGGGCACATACTGCTGGAATGTAATGCCTTTTGGTCTAAAGAATGCAGGAGCGACCTATCAAAGAGCAATGACCACCATCTTCCATGACATGATGCATACTATGATGGAAGATTATGTGGATGATTTACTAGCAAAATCACTTACTAGAGAAGGACATCTTCACATCTTAGATAAAATCTTTGATAGACTGGAACAATATCATGTTCGACTCAACCCAAAGAAATGTGTCTTTGGAGTGACCTCCGGGAAACTTCTAGGATACATTGTCTCAAGCAAAGGCATTGAGGTCGATCCAGCAAAGGTTAAGGCAATCATGGACATGCCACCTCCAAAGAATATCAGTCAGCTAAGGACACTACAAGGACGGCTTCAATCCATCCGAAGATTCATTGCACAATTGGCTGATAAGTGTCACCCATTCACACACTTGCTACACAAGAACATCCGCTTTCAGTGGGATGACAGATGCCAGCAAGCATTTCAGGCGCTTAAAGACTATCTCATGAATCCACCATTGCTGATGCCACTAGATCCAAGTAGACCATTATTGCTCTATATCTCAGCAACAAGTACAGCATTGGGTGTACTACTGGCACAACATAATGCAGAAGGAAAAGAGTGTGCTATTTACTACATCTCTCGCACACTGGTGGGCTATGAACTCAATTACACACCTATTGAGCGAGCTTGCCTAGCAGTAATCCTGGCAGCCACTAAATTGCGGCACTATCTATTAACACACAAGGTACAACTCATTGCAAAGATTGATCCACTCAAGTATTTACTCAGCAAAGCAGCATTGACAGGTCGCTTAGCCAAATGGGTGATGATTCTAAGTGAATTTGACATTGAGTATGTGGACCGTAAAGCTATCAAAGGTCAAGTTATTGCAGATCAGTTGGCTGATGCACCTCTCATAGGCGATCATCCTCTCATTTCCAATTTTCCAGATGAAGAGATATTCATGATTACAGAAGCACAACCATGGAAACTATATTTTGATGGTTCATACACTAGGCACGGCTCGGGGGCAGGCATTCTGTTTATCACACCTCAAGGTGATAGCATCCCGAAGTCTTACAGGCTCACATTTCCATGCACAAACAACATAGCAGAGTATGAGGCCTTGATCACAGGACTCAGGTTAGCCGTACAATGGAAATTACAAGAACTACAAGTATATGGCGACTCACAACTGGTCATTCGACAAGCAACTAATGAATATCAGACCAAAGATGATAAACTCATGCCATACAAGCAAATGGTGGACAGTCTAAAGACATCATTTACTACTATCACTTTTGAGCAGATACCAAGAGATCAGAATCGAGCTGCTGACGCCATGGCTACCATCGCATCTCTACTAGATCTTCCACAGAATTCAACACGCTACGAGTTCTTGGTAGAACAACTTTGGATCCCCGCTTATGATATCCCCGAATCTGAAATGATATGTTGCCTTGTTGGTTCTGAATCCCCATGGTACGGTGAGTTATACACCTATCTCCGCGATCACACCCTTCCTCCCAACCAATCAACTAACCAACGTAAAACCTTCATTCGCCAAACTGCTCGATATACCATTATTGCCGAAACCCTATACCGACGCAGTCTTGATGGTACTCTCCTTCGATGTCTAGAACAAGGTGAGATAACAAAGGCTTTGGAAGAGGGACATGAAGGAATTTGCGGGACTCACTCAAGTGGTCCATCACTAGCCAAGAAGATCATGCGAGCTGGATACTATTGGCCATCTATGGAAAAGGATTCCTACTACTTTGTTAGGAAGTGCAAAAAATGTCAAGTTCATGGCGACCTAATACATGCACCAGCTCAAGAACTGCAACCAATCACAACACCATGGCCTTTTTGTCAATGGGGTCTTGATCTTGTGGGTAAAATCCATCCATCTTCATCCAATGGCCATAAATTCATTATTACCGCCACCGAATATTTCACCAAGTGGATTGAAGCTGTTCCACTTACCCAAGTCACCGGCAAGCAGATCGCCTCATTCATCCTCAATTAC
Source organism: Cryptomeria japonica (assembly GCF_030272615.1). Classification (NCBI taxonomy): domain Eukaryota; kingdom Viridiplantae; phylum Streptophyta; class Pinopsida; order Cupressales; family Cupressaceae; genus Cryptomeria; species Cryptomeria japonica. The sequence continues at coordinate 895,824,648 of NC_081409.1, read as the reverse complement.
ATCATCTGCCGGTATGGTGTGCCCATGTCCATTGTCACAGATAACGGTCTTCCTTTCAAAAATCAGGATGTTCGTGAGCTTTGTGAGAAATTTCATATCCAACACCGCTTTTCCACTCCCTATTACCCACAAGGCAATGGTCAGGCCGAAGCATCCAATAAAAACATATTGAGAATCCTAAAGAAGACAGTCAATGATGCCGGTCGTGATTGGCATGTTCAATTGAATCCAGCATTATGGGCATATCGAACTAACATTCGAACCCCTACAGGTGCAACTCCTTATTCATTGGTCTATGGTGCAGAAGCTATCTTACCTATTGAGGTTGAGATACCATCATTACGAGTTTCCTTGCATAATCTCATCGATGATGAAGCATACAGAGTCTCACGTCTTCAGGACTTAGAGTTACTTGATGAGAAGCGACAAGCTGCATACAATCACCTCAAAGCCTATCAGCAGCACATGAGTAGAAGCTACAATCACCGAGTTAGATCTTGTACATTTGAGGTAGGTGATCTTGTTCTTTGAGAGAATCCTCGCAACCAACCAAACAGAGAACATCAAGGCAAGTTTGAATCAAATTGGCTAGGCCCATATGTTGTCACTGCTGTATTTGGGTCCGGGGCATATCAGTTGGCTACATCAGACGGAGAACCGCTCGCAGATCCAATCAACAGCATGCACCTCAAACGGTTTTACACATAAGCTGTACAGAGCATCAGGCTCCCCTGCCTATCAGAAAATACCAAAAAACATTCAGAAAAATGTCCTGAAGAAAATATAAAAACATTCAAAAAAGTAAAGAAAAATCATGCATCCAAACGGTGAACAACCACTCCGGTGGCACCTTGGGTAAGAACGATGGTGAAAACCTGGCAAACAGGCGCCACTCGTAAGGGCTATGGCTCCATTATCTTTCAGACTTGTGGCGATCACATCTACTTCATACATACATCCATCCATCCATCAACCATGGCTTGTTATTCCTCTGCAATTATGATAGTACTCCATACATCTTGCATCCCGCTTTTTCATAGTCATGTCTAAAACTGGGGGCAATGCCTTTAACCTATTGATGGAAGTGGATTCTACATTGTCTTATGTGTCATTACGCTCTTCATTCAGGCAATCATCAAAAATATCAAAAACATTCAAAAATGTCCCAGAAAATATCAAAAACATTCACAAACAATACAAAATCCAAAAACATTCAAAAATGACTCACAAAATCCACAAACATTCAAAAACTATTACACAAAATCCAAAAACATCAGAAAAACCATCGAAAATCACCCAAAAACATGACAACACCTTGTACATACTCATCCATGCAGATACCAAAACAAACATTGCGACAAACTACTCACACAATGACCATTTACCAAACAACCACACAATCCACATCAACAATCCAAAACTGTCTTTAAAACAAGGATGCATCCTTCCTTACCAAAACAAAGACAAGATGATGTTTTCTTTGACAAGAAAATTCTGTTAGGCTGTCAAATACTTGGTTGATTCGTGAGTAATTCATTTGTTTATCTGTATCGGGATATTTCAGCATTGTTTTGTATCGTTTGCGCATTATTTCCGATGAAGTTCTGGGGCATGTACTAATGGTGTCTACGTGGGAAGTTCACCAAGCTACGTGATCTTATGCCAAATGCAGTCATAGATCACTACGGCTTGCTGACTACAGCGTATATCTCGACCATATGAGCATGAACCATTACCAAGGATCCATATTCTTTATTCTTTATGTATATATTGTTTGTTTACAGGTACAATGCTCATTCTTTGGTTCCTCCTCATCCAAACTGGATAAAGGTTTTATTTCTTTGTACGGTATGCACTTGTCTCAGGATATGATCAGCCTAAGATCAAGGAGGACGTTCCAAGTCATGCATGAAAGGAGATAATCCTTATCTGTTCCGCAAGCAATACTCAGGTCAACTTGATCCATTATATCAAGTTGCTTGTATTAACTTGCTATATCAAAATCCATGTAAGAAATACTCTGGTCATCTTGAATCTTTATGTCAAGTTGCTTGTATTTTCTTACAACATTTTAAAGCTCAATGATGAAAAATAAAGCACCATGGATCGTCATTCCATCTCATTTGTATATATTGCATTTCGTTGCATTCCACCCATCCATACATTCATAATAGCTGCATATCATGCATACGTAGTCATAATAATGCATACTCTATTTTACTCATCTTCTTCCATAGGACTCGATCCTAGTCCTCCATATCTTCTATCTAACATCAAATCCCCCCTCACCCTCCCTATCTTGATCATCAACATCATCCTAATCCCTTCATCGCTTCCCATCCTCACTCATCCACAAAATTAAGCCAGTTACTCTATCTACACAGATACATCGACTCCCACACACCTAGACTATCAACAGATACTCTGATCAAGTATCTTCGGGTCTCAACAGGTAATCGATTATGGTAATCCTAGACTACATCAGGCATTTATCATAATGACCTAGTCTCAACGGGGTTGCCATGATTCCCCACAACCATCCATCACACGCACACACTATCAATTGATCAACCAATCAAACACAATCCAACGGACAATTACATCAATTGTCTACGTCTCAACGAGTATTTTGCTTCATATACCTTGACTTCATCGGGCAATTACATCAATTGTCTAAGTCACCATCAGGTCACTTTGATTCACTTACTCAGACTTTATCATGTCCAAGCGACCAACTGACATCAACTGTCACGCTTTGACTTGACCGGGGCAATTAAACCGACTGCACCAGATTGTCCAATCAATTTTGATCAATTGTATAGCATCAATCCAAACCCCACACTACATTTGCTATGTATCTCTTGCATGACCTCAGGGTACCCACTGGCTTGTTGTTTCTTCATATTCACTCCATTTTCTCCCATTCTTTCATCATTAGTTCTAAATTCTTCTATTCTACCTCCCCTCCACTTTGCATTCTTTTTCGAGAGATCGCCCGATTTTTCAAAAAAAAATTCGGCCCATCTCTCGAGGGGGCATACCACCCATTAAATTTACATTTTATGGGGCATTTCTTCACACCTATTTTTCTTTCTTTGAAACGACGCGATAAACCACACCGTCTCAAAGAGGGGCAAATGTAGTCACATAAATTTGTCCACTTAATTAAATGAATACTTAGTATTTATTTGATTATTTAACCATCAATTAATAATTAATTAAATTAATATTTAATTAATTCATCTTAACCCTATTCTCCTATTAATTAAATAAATTATTCAATTTATTTGATTTAATTCACTTAACCAAATTCAGACCATTAATTAAATAAATAAATCATATTTATTTAATTAAATCTTCTCTCACATTTAAATAAATTAATATTTATTTAAAACCCCCAAAATCCCACCTCTCACATTTAAATAAATAAATCATTTATTTAAATCACCTTTATCCTCCACCCACTTGCATTTTCCTACAAATACAAGTTGCACAATTATTTTAAATAAATAATTTATTTAAATCACCTTTATCCTCCACCCACTTGTATTTTCCTACAAAAGCAAGTTGCACAACTATTTTAAATAAATTATTTATTTAAAATCCTATTTATCCTCACCCACTTGAAACCTTTAATGGTTTCCCTTAAAGTATTCAAACTTGATGGCTTTAAAGTCTTCAAACTTGATGGCTTCCTTCTATAGTCTTCTTAAGACTTTAATGGTTTTCCTTAAAGTCTTCAAGCCTTTAATGGTTTCCCTCAAAGTCTTCAAGCATTTAAATGCTTTATCTTCATTTTTCTCATTTAAATAAATTAATATTTATTTGAATATTTATCCAAATGCAAATTACACCATTTAATTGAAATAAATGATTTTATTTTAATTGAAAATACCAAAATTTCTCCCACTTGCATTTTCCTACAAAATCCACTTGTATGCCTAAACCCCTTCTAGATTCTTCTAAACCCTTCCTAATTAGCCTAAATCCATCCCTTAAATATTGTCACATTCCTAAGCAAATTGGAGTCACTTCTCAAAGACTCCAAAGTCTTTGAAAAGCAATTAATGCTTTGTGTGTTCAACAAATTAACCCTCAAAGTCTTGGATAACCTTTGAAAGCTTCCAACCTTCAACCACTAAATGGCTCAAAGTCTTTGATAACCATTGAAGGCTTTCAACCTTCAACCACTTAATCCCCAAAGTCTCCAATAACCATTAATGGTTACCTCAAACCCTCCCACATGGTTAAAACATTTGTTTTGACTCAACCTCTACCCAACCCAAAGGTCTCATCAAGCCTTTAATGCTTTGACCATGATTATCTCTTAATCATTTGCACAAAGGTTTATCCTTGCATTAACTCCTAATCCAGTGGGTAATCTTAATTTAGACTTGACCCTTACCTTCTAGATAACCATGAGGTCTTCTCAGGCCTTTAATGCCTCCAACCTCTTCTCTCAACCCAATCCTATGTTGACACTTGTCACCATTTTATTGGTGCCAATTGTGCACATGGATCCCCAACTTTCAATCCTAACCCTTGTTAAGATTGCTCAATCTTAACCCTTCATTTCCCCATTTCTTCTATAAATAGAACCCTTCTCCTCAAGCAAGGAGAAGCATTTTAGAGTATTGTTGTTATACTGGCATTAGCATAGAGCTTTTTCATAGCATCACTATCTACTCTAGCATAGTATTTAGCTTTTCATTTCATATTTGAAGCTTAGTATTAAATCTCAATCCTCCATAAGCATCCATAGTGCAAAAAGCTACTGAGAGCTACACTCATTTGGGACTTGGAGAGGAGAGGAACAAGGGAGGAGCAACTATGAGCATCTTGATTAGCTATTTCATTTTATGTTTATATGCTTTCTATTTCATGCTTAATATCTCTCTTGATATGCCTATTTAGGATAATCTTTTGTTGCTAACACTAACGTTTGTTTCTTGTGCTCTTGTGTGTGTTGCCATCAAACAGATTTTCTAATCCTTTTTGCAGAGCATCACAAAGCATTCGATATAAATAAAAAAGAAACCAAGTTAAGAACCAAATAGGACTATCAAATTCATTCATAAGTAGGGAACCAATCTATCCACTGACAGGGGCCATCCATCCATTTTTTTTATTTGTCCTAATTTCTTGAAAGAAAGAATTCCTCTGCCATAGGGATCTTAGGCCCATCACATGCACCTAGAGCTACTGCCTCAGCCCTTGGATCGAGAACCTTCTCACAATGATCTTTGTCTTCTTGTTTTGTTGTCCTTTCCAATTCAACCATGAAGTTTCTTAAACCAATTTCAAAATGATTTCTTTCCTTCGTAGACCTTGTCCAAGTGTACCCATTTGATATCTCTTGAACGAATACTCTCGCTGACTTACACCTGCAAAAATATTTCAAAATTTTCTTTTTCTAATCTCATAGTAACTGTGACCTACCATGACACATCATTAAATATGAGTCTCCTGAGAGACCCAATAAGCACTCTAGAACTGCAACTAAACAAATTATTATTCTTATATTTTCATATTAACCAAAGCACTTTTAGAGAGAGGATAGACCAAAAGAAGTTAGTTGTGTTTTTAAGGCTAAATATAGAACCAACAATGACCTCCCATCCACTAATATTCTCGTCCACCTCTACCCCAAACATCCTCCAAATCTATTTAGCAAACAAACACTCAAGGAAGATACGATTCACTGTTTCAGGTAATTTGCACAGGGAGAAAAGGTTAAGATCCCCATCTTCCCTCTTGATTGGAATCTTACACAACAACAATATCCACGTAAAGCATCTTTTCTTAGGTTCCACTGGTTTGGACCAGAGACTAATAAAGATTTTATGCCAATAGTTAGGGTCTAAGTCCACACCCCAGCATTGGTTGACATGTAGAATGATATCCTCTCCATCAACTATCTGACTGTAAACGAGTTTGGTTTTCAAGGAATGTAGTCAACCCACTTATAATGAGGAAAGCAATTGTTGTCCACAATATAGGTCTTAGGTACGGATAGAGAGATATAAGCCTCCCTGAGAGCCAAGTAGGTTCTCCATTGTGTTGGAGGAATGTTAAAATTGGAGTATAACACATTCCATGCTATTAATTATCCATCTTGAATGATGTCACAAAATTGTTTAATACCCTTAATAGCCTAGCTCCTAGTGGAGCATCCTTGAATAAGTGTCAATGGCTTGCCATTATAATAAAAATTCCACCATATTGACCTATCTCCCAAAAGCTTAGTGTTGGTCTTTATAATGGAATTGTTGGTAACAAAATGTCTAACACAGTCCCTAGATTTCCACAGAGATTTGAAGACCAGAGAATCTGTCGGTTTCACAGGGGACGTAGTAGACTTCAGCTAAAACCTAAACACAAGCTCTATACCTTGGCAATAATGATAGGAATTTTAGGAAAGCAAAACAACACCTACAGATTGTTGGCAATTTGGAGGAATTGATTGTGTTGCATTGATGTTTGTCATTGATGGCAACACTAGCTGCTTTGGTTTTTTACCGGTATCCTTCTGGTCTCGGTAGGATGTATAGTTTCTGGTTGTTGATCTGGTATGCTTTGGTATGTTTGGGTTATGGAATTGGATTATTCATGCTACTCGGATTCATGTTCAGTCAGTTGGTTATGATTTGGTGATCAGATGCTATCCTGTATACTAGTAAGCTTGGTTTGTTGTTCTGACAAGGGTTTCACCGACAAAGCATTATCGAAGATCTTTGATGTTATGCATAAGTGGTGTTGGTGAAACTTCTAATAGAGATTCAGGATGCTGATGGTGATCGTGTTCGAGACTTGGTCGATTGGGATCATTGCTTTAGCATGTGTGGACCTAAATTGGGTCCCGATTTATCTAGGTTATGGACCGATATCTGTAACGTGTTGGACGATGTTCCTGATGAATTACCGACAGAATTTAAGGATTGGTTTACATTGTTTTCGGTCTAAGCCAGCTTGGTTGATCATTTGATTATGGGTTTAAGTTATTAATTTATTGTATCATCTTTTAGGTGGCCGACCTAATTATTTAGGTCCTAGGTTTGTATAAATATGATGTAAGATCTCATTGTAAATCATATGTGAGGATGAAATGGATGTATGTGAGAGAATAATGTAATAATCATTCAGGTGGAGGTTTTGGTTGATTATTGGAGATCGATTTGGGTTTGTGGAAGAGGTTTTAGGCCTCTAGTATTGAGCTTAACTGGAACTATACTCAGGCATAGGAGATGTTGTTCTTGCAGTTCAATCTTCATTCTGGATTGTTGTCTGATGCTTTATGTAGTCAGTGAGACTCCTTTTATGATGAGTAGTGTGCTCTAGGCTATTGGTCTCCCTGCATGTGCAGGCCCCTCATTGTAATATTTATTCATTTGATCGGTGGATAGATATCGTGGGTCTCCAATCCCACCGTGGTTTTTCCTCTTTGAGGTTTTCCACATATAAATCTATGGTGTTATGGTGTTCATCTGTATGGTTGCATTGTTTCTTATTGTTATATACTTTTGTGTTTACCAGTTTCTAAGTTGTTGCATTAATAAGGTTAAAATTCTCCATTCTGGTAGAACACTGATTCACCCCCCCTCTTAGTGTTCTTGGTTTCCAACAATTGGTATTAGAGCCTGGTGCCTCAGAGGAGGTTTAACAACTTGAAGAAGATCCCGTTTCCAAAATATATGGAGATTAGTTTAAGGAAGGAACTTCAAGTAGCTCTTGAAGACTATGATGCTAAAAGATTGAGGAACATGAAGTTGCAAGATGAGTTGAGATCTAGAAAGGAATTCATTTTTACCCTGCAGGATAGGTTGTCTATTACACAAGCTAGGAGGAAGGAAATTTTACAAAATCAGGATGATGAAGAGAAGAATGCCCTTAAGGAATAATGTCAGAAGCTGAGTTAGGAGAATATGATCATGAGGAATGAAATGCAAGCCCTGACTATGAGGATGCCAAAGGAGATTGAAGATCGGAAGAAGAAGGAAGAAAATCTTTCTATATATTTGAAAGACAGATCTGAGTAATGCATTAGGTTGGTTCATGAGAATGATGTCTTGAGAACTGAATTGGTGCAATCACAGAACAATGAGAAAGAATTGTAAAGAATGGTAACAGTCTTTAGAGGAGATTTGGATGCTGCAAATGAATACAAAGATAAATTAAAGGTTAGTTCTGCTAAGCTTGATGAATTGTTGAAGGATCAGAGGGACACTAGAGACACTGGTGGTCTTGCATTTGAGCATGGAGAGTGCTCCAGTACTACAAATAAAGATCAGAACTAGAAGGCACCAGTAAGACAACCCAATGCACATAAATTTAATGGTAGATGCTTTGTTTGTAATAAATTTGGTCATATGGCTAAACACTGTAGAAATAGAGCAAATCAGAATAATAATGCAGTTCCCGGTCAATTTTCAAATTGTAAGAAGTATGGTCATAGGACAAAAGATTGTAGAATGAATGTGAAATGTCATGCATGTGGAAGGTTTCGACATATGGCTAATCAATGCAGGTCGAGGAATGGTCAAGGTTACAGTAAGGCAGTTTAGAAGAACAATGTTACATGTTATGCATGCAACAAAGTGAGATATATTGCTAAATATTGCAGAAGCAAGAATCCACCGACAGGAAGTGATAAATATAATGAGAAGGGAAAGCAGAAGGTTGATGACTTTTGGAAGGAGCATGAGAAGAAGTGGGTTATGAAGTATGAGGCTCAACCAACAAAATAAAATGCCCCAGATGTTCATTTGGCTGAAGAATATAACCCGGTTACTCAATCGACAGAGCAAAATGTTCTTGCACCGACAGGAAACTCTTTCAGTAACTAAGGCATTCACCTTAGGGGGAGGCAAATTGATGAAAAATATTGCATTTCCCCTGGTAGTGGTCTAAAATCATGTTTGATATCTTTGGAGAAGGCAGTTTGGAGGCTAACCGACAAAGACTTGTTGGATCTTGGATCTAGTTTGGTTTACTGGTAAGTCACTTTATAAATTATGGTTTGGTCATACATCTACAGTTGAGCATTTCAGAATCTTTGGTAGTAAATGTTATATTAGGAGAGATGATTTCATTGGAAGTTTGATCCTAAATGTGATGGAGGAATATTTCTTGGTTATTCTAATATAAGCAAAGAATATAAATGTTATAACAAGATATTGTAGAGAATTGTGGAGAGCGCTAATGTCAAGGTGGTATAGAGGTCAGATCAGATTTTATGAGTAGGATCTGGCAGTGGAAATGGTCTTAACTGAACCAGTAACACCTTTACCATAATAGAATGTTGAACCAGTTACTCTGACAGTATCAGAAAATTCAACAGTAATTGAAAAACCGAAAAGAGGAACAAAGAGTCAGAAGATTTCTAGGTATGTAAGGTTGGAACATTCAAGAGATCAGATAATTGGACAAAGAGATGGTTGGTAGCTGATGAGGTATGCTTAATTTCTTTAATTGTACCGACATTAGTTATTGAAGCATGTAAAGATAAATGTTGGATGAAAGCCATGGAAGAGGAATTGGATCAATTAGATAACGACACATGGTCTTGTATGTTATTGAAACTTGACTTGATTGGTTTGCAATGAAATTGGTTATGTTGAATCCTTGCTCCAGTAGCTAGGATTTTCAGATATTCTCAAGGATTTTCTGGTATGGTTTTTGTTTTATGATGACTTTACACTTTGAGCATGTTTAGATGCGGATTGGGATAGAGATATAGGTAACCGGATAGGTTCATCCTATGAAGCTTTCTTTCTTGGAAACAAACTTGGTTTATGGGTCAAAAAAAATAGTCAGGTACTTCTTTATCTATTGTTGAAGCTGAGTATGTTGTTGTTGCTACTAACTGTACACAGGTTCTTTGGTTGAACCTTATGTTGAAGGATATTGAGCCAGATTGTAATGTACCAGTAGTTATTCATTGTAATAACTTTGTTTCTATTGTCATCCGATATTTATATCAAGTACAATTTTCTGAAGGAATAGGTGGAAGCAAATGAGGTCTGATTGGTTTGAGGAATTAGTTGAGCATTTGTGAGACAGGTTGAGGTTTTTTGCCCCTTTGGTAGAGATCTGATTGATTCTATTTTGCATCAATCCGGTATGCATTATCAGAGATATCATTTATTCTGCATTGATGTGGGGATTATACTGCTCTAGGGGAGTAGTTAGTCATGTGATTCATTGGTTTATGATTTTGCTTTGATATTATTGTCAAATTTCTGGCATTGATGTCAAAGGGAGAGAGATATTGATGTGAAAAACTTAAGGAGTTATATATATTAAGGGGAGAGATACTTATGTGTAATACAAAGCTTAACAAAGATATCAGTCTAAGGGGGAGATTATTGGAGGAACAAAATTTCAGATTGGTTGTATCCCATTGGGAGAGTTTGGTTCAGGTCTATGGATGGTTAATTGGTTCAGAATTTTATTGTCATATCATTTTGTGGGAGATTGTTGGTTGTCTTCCATAGGGGGAGACTTGTTTGTCATTTTCTTGGCACTTGGATGTTTTTCACATCTAGTGTTGCCATCAATGTCAAAGGGGGAGATTGTTAGAAATTTGGAGGAATTGATTATGTGTTGCATTGATGTTTGTCATTGATGGAAACACTAGCTATTTTGGTTGTTTATCCGTATCCTTCTGGTCCCGGTAGGATGTTTGGTTTCTAGTTGTTGATCTGGTATGCTCTGGTATGTTTGGGTTATGGAATTGGCTTATTCATGCTACTCAGATTCATGTTCAGTCAGTTAGTTTTGATTTGGTGATCAAATGTTATCTTGTATGCTAGTAAGCTTGGTTTGTTGTTCTGGCGAGGGTTTCACCAACAAAGCATTATTGAAGATCTTTGATGTTATGCATAAGTGGTGTTGGTGCAACTTCTAGTAGAGATTTAGGATGCTGATGGTGATCATTTTCGAGACTTGGTTGATTGGGATCATTGCTTTAGTGTGTGTGGACCTAAATTGGGTCCCAATTTATCTAGGTTATGGATCGGTATCTGTAATGTGTTGGAGGATGTTCCTGATGCATTACCGATGGGATTTAAGGATTGGTTTACATTTTTTTTTGGCCTAAGCCGACTTGGTTGATCATTTGATTATGGGTTTAAGTTATGAATTTATTGTATCATCTTTTAGGTGGCTGACCTAATTGTTTAGGTCCCGGGTTTGTATAAATATGATGTAAGATCTCATTGTAGATCATATGTGAGGATGAAAAGGATATATGTGAGCGAATAATGTAATAATCATTTAGGTAGAGGTTTTGGTCGATCATTGGAGATCGAATTGGGTTTGTAGAAGAGGTTTTAGGCCTCTGGTATTGAGCTTAACCAGAACTATATTCAAGAATAGGAGATCTTGTTCTTGCAGTTCAATCTTCATTCTAGATTGTTGTCCAATTCTTTATGTAGTCAGTGAGACTCCTTTTGTGATAAGAAATGTGCTCTAGGATGTCGGCCTTCCTGCATGTGTAGGCCCCTCATTGTAATATTTATTCATCTAATCAATGGATAGATATTGTGGGTCTCCAATCCCACCATGGTTTTTCCTCTTTGAGGTTTTCCACGTATAAATCTATGGTGTTATGGTGTTCATATTTGTGGTTGCATTTTTGCTTATTGTTAAATACTTTTATGTTTACCAATTTCTAAGTTGTTGTATTAATAAGGTTAAAATTATCCATTCCGGTAGAAAACGGATTCACCTCTTCTCAGTGTTCTTGGTTTCCAACATTCCTAGCATATTTTTAATAGGAACAAAATAGAGAATAACAAAAATCGATTAGAAATTGTATTAAGCACTCACTACATGAGTCCAAGAGTCATTAATAATAACCAACACGAAAACATGTGAATACCAAAAAGGTTAACTTTATTATTACACAACATATGTGGGTGGCTACATAAAATAATGGATGTTTACAAGCAAACTAACCGGCTATATATCTGTCAGTTGACTTCGCTTTGCAACTCAAAAACCATTAGCACTACGACTTTGTGGTTCGTCAAACCCCCTTCTCTGACACACCTACTTACTAAACCACTCTCTGTCTTTTTAAAGCCTCCATTTGCCTAGTCGATTGAATTTCTCCTTTGGCCGCTTGATTCCTCTTGACTATTCAACTACCAATTCTCACCACTCATTATCCGTTTCGACTTCCTTTTGCCTATCGGTCTTCTTCCTTTCAAGCCAACTCCAGACTTTGTAGTTTCTTCCAAACCATTTCATTACCCTCTTTTTGATGTGTCGATAGGATCAATACTCAATCTAGCGCGATGCTCTTGCATGAAACTCCACAGGAGACAAAAGAAGATGTGCTCCTGCACATGGGGCGATTAATAAACACTTACATCTATATTGTTTCTTCATCCTTCATAAATCTTCATCTGCCTAGCCTTGTCTTTGCCTCTTTCAACAGGTTCATAACTACATCTTCACAAGGACACAAGGCTATCCTTTCAAATACTCATATCAATAGCATAATAACAACTCTCTCAAGGTTTGAAAGTCAAAAGGTTTCAAATATCCATCACTCCTATTGTTTCTTCCTCACACAATCACCAACATACTTCCATCTACCCATCCAAGATCCTGGAAGATGAACTACCATCCTTCCTCAATGATCTCTCTCTCTCTCTCTCTCTCTCTCTCTCTCTCTCTCTCTCTCTCTCTCTCTCTCTCTCTCTCTCTCTTTGCACCTTCTACCCAAATTCATCTTGTTGGAGACAATACCACATACCTCTTTCATGTATGCCACACACACACACACCTTCACAAACCTCTTCCTTACTGCAACCTTGATGGATCAACCTGGAACCAAAGAACTTAGCAACACAAAATCTCAAACCTTTTAGTAAGGTCCTGGTGTAGATTGCCTCTGTCGGTGATCTATCTACACACTCGAGATCTTCTTTCTCTGATACCACTTGATGTAGTAGACTTTGGCTAAAACCCAAACACAAGCTCTATACTCTGGCAATAATGATAGGAAGTTAAGGAAAACAAAAGAACACCTACAGACTTCCCGACAGATTTGTGAGAGGAACAGAATAGAGAATAACATAAATAGATAACAAATTGTATTAGGAACTCACTACATGAGTCCAGGAGTCATTAATAATAACCAACGCAAAAACATGTGAATACCAAAAAGGTTAACTTTATTATTAAACAACATATGTGGGTGCCTACATAAAATAATGGATGTTTACAAGCAAACTATCTGGCTATATATCTGTCGGTCGACTTCCCTTTGAAACTTAAAAACCATCAACACTTCGGCTTTTGTGGTTCGGCCTATAGGCCAAATCCCCTTCTCTAACACACATACTTACTAAACCACTATGTATCTTTTTAAAGCCTCTATTTTCCTAGTCGATTCAATTTCTCCTTTGGCCACTCGATTCCTCCTAACTGTTCGGCTACCAATTCTCACAACTCATTATCCATTTCGACTTCTTTTTGCCTATCGATCTTCTTCCTTTCGGGCCAACTCCACTCTTTGCAGTTTCTTCCAAACCGTTTCATTACCCTCCCGTTGATGTGTCGAAAGGATCAATAATCAATCTAGCACGATGCTCCTGCATCAGGGAAGCTACTAGCCAGAATATCTGTCATTGGAAACCCCTTCCATAGTGAGTTGTTCGTAGGGATAGACTGGGAAATATTATGTCTAATGATAATTTTCCACTCATCTCCCACTAGGGCTTTAAAAATACACTTGGTTTCTAAAGAGATGCCCTGTAACCTTAAGTCCTTTAGACCAAGCCCTCCTTTTTGCTTACTCTTGATGCACCAATCCCACTTAACAACATGTTTCTTCCTCTTGCCTTTACCATCAGACGCAATGAAGTACCTTATCTATTTTAGAATATGGTTGAACTGATGATTGGAGAACAACTGGGAAGAGGTGAAGTATATGTTATATGAGGAAAGAAATTTTTGGCACACCTGTGTTCTATTGGCCAAAGAGAGCTAGTGCTTATTCCATTTGCTCAACTTTTTATCTATCTTGTCTTTAATCTAGAACCACATTACCTTAAGAATAGGAGAAAGAAAGTGTTGGCAAGAGACACTGCACTGTGCATCAGATGTTGTCGTTGATGGAAACCCAAGTCAGAGATTCTATTTGCAGTGTGTGATTCGATCCTACCAAAAGACAAAATGAAGATTTGGTTAAGTTCGGTGAGCTAGAACAAGGCATCTGGCAGAGGTTAGCATTTTGGTCGATATTGCACTTCAGTTGAATAGTTTGTGTTGTGAAGCTAAGGGAAACCTGATAGATGTATCTAATACCTTATTCTATGATCTTAGCCTCCAGTGATGATTCTTGAGTGAGTTGGAAGATCCGATGTACAGGTTTTTGGACATAATAGTGTTCATCATCAGTCTCGTGTGGATAATCATTGTGTGGATTATGTGGATGTATTTTGTTGATTGTTTTTGTGTTCGAGGATGGTCAACTGACATATGGGAAGCGTGTGGACAATTCTTTTTGGTCCGCATGATTGTTTTGGTTCAATTTGAGCCAACCTGTTATACACTTTTCATTTGTGTGTTATGCATTTTTGTCCTGACATATAGAAGATCTAAATTGGTGTTGTGGATATAAAAGATCGATGGATATGATCATTTTTTATATCGGTGGATGTGTGGAAAGTGTTTGTGAGCAATTGTGTGCAGTTTCACATGCGCAAGTGGAATATTTCAGCTCCAGAATATTGAAGAACAGTAGAACTGAGTAGTGCAATAGAGCAGTATGTGAATAAGTGTTTTGTGCTTAATCGGAACTGTGCCTTGGCATTTGCACTTGTTCTTTATTCTTTCAAACATTCCAATTATCTTTTGTAATCATTTTGTAAGGTAGTGAGCCTTCTGGGGTTGTATCCTTTATTGTAATTTGAGCAGTGAGCTTTAGGCAGTGTGTCTGAATGCATGTGCATTCCTCCTATGTAATATTTCTACACTTCTAACAGAGTATATTAATATTTTGGGTCTCAATCCCACCATGGTTTTTCCCTTAACCAGGTTTTCCACGTATAAATTTGGTGTTATGGTCTTGTGGATGTTTTATTTATGTGTTTGCATCTTTCTTTTGTTCATTTGCATTAAGTGCTTGAAAGAACAAGTTAATAAGGTTAAAAATTGCATAACATTGATTCAACCCCCCCCCCCCCCCCCCTCCCTCTCGGTTTTCATTGATTCCATCATAGAGAAAGGTATCACACTAGGTGATCAGGACCCCCCCCCCCCACTTTAAGGGTAATTTGCTAAACCAGTGAGGGGGGTAATTATCCCATCCTAGGAGAATTGACTTGGGAAAAGACACCTTGCTACCCGAGGCATCACAAAAAACATCCAACTTTTTAAATAATGCCTCCAAGTTGTATCATCTACAAATTGGATATTTAATAAGTATTGGTGAATGGGAAATAAAATTCCACAAATCCTTGGTGAAAGGAACTCATCCCTCAAGAGATAATGCATAGAATTCGTAGCAGTAACAAACAGGGAGGGGGCAAGGGGGCACCCTTGTCTAATGGATCTGGATAACAAAATCTTCTTAGACTTACAACCATTAACCTCAACAATCGCATTGGCATCCTTCAACAAAGTCATCACCATCTGGTAGAATAGGGGGGAAAGCCTAGACTATCCAACATCATGAGGACAAATTGCCATTCTACCCTATCATAGGCTTTTTCAAAATCTATCAGCAACATTGAGGCACACCGTTTTGACTCCTTTTCCCAATGCAATGCTTCCCAACAAGTCGACAGGTTTTGTAAAATATATTTTCCCTTCACAAACCCAGTCTAAGTATAATTAACCACCTTTAATAGGATACCTTCCAGCCTTCTAGACAGAGCCTTAGCTACAATTTTGTAGGAAACATTTAGGAGAGTGATAGGTCTCCAATTCTTGTTGAGAGATCTATCCCCATCCTTGAGTATGAGATTAATTAAACCACTATTAATCTTAGGTCTTAGGCACCCGACGTTTATTGCCTCACTATAAACTTCAAACAGGTCCTCCATAATTCAATCCAAGTTATGCTTGTAAAATTTTGAAGGCAGCCCATCTGGCCTTGAAGCCTTATCATTCTTCAGTGCCAAGATGACATCCCTGATTTCATCCTTGGATATTTTCATAATCCGGTCGAGTCTTCCTCTGAGATCTTCATGGGAATAATTCTTCTAATTTTTTCATTGGCTGCTCTTTTCACTTCACCATCTTCTAAAGAAAATAACTTGCTATAGAACTGAGAGAAGGCTGAAGGATGTCCTTCTAGTTTGTGATAGCCCTGTCATCATCCCAAATGCTCTCAATATTTCTATAGTGGTGGGAAAATGATGAGTGATAGATCAAGAGGAAAACTACCCTTTCCCTCAAAGAGAGATGAGAGTTTCACTATTGATTATCCTTCAAACAATTTTCACCATTACATTAAGAAGATAAGGGATGAGATAATTCACTAGATTCAATCTCCACACAAAGATGATAAATTGAATTCTGAATGAATTGAGAAAGTTAAGTTGACCCCTTCTTCCTTGTTTGATTTGAAAAAGAATTAATTGAATTCTGTAGTGAAAAGTGACAAAGAATCGATTATAACTTGAGATCGGAATATGGGATGAAGCTGTGCACCTGGATATGGTATTAAAATGTTGAGACTAATTCACCCTGTGAATTTGACAAAAAGTTGTCCGAACCGCGGCGAGAATGTACATCGTCCTCCAAAATCTGCGAAACGAAAAAGGTTTTTCTGCCTCTGTAAATGAAGCCTGAATTTGAAAGTATAGTTGCGCAATTGCAACCTACACACATAAAAGAGAGGAAAAGGGGTTGGGATTGTGGGTTTGCCTTTAGGTCAAATCCCAGTTTTGGAATTAACCAAATAATAAAAGAAAGTACTTGCAAGTAGATGTACATGAAAGACTAAATTGTGAATCACCTCAAGGAAGGTTGATGATATGATGAATCAATAAAGATCCAGACAACTACTGAGAGGGGGGGGGGGTGAATCAATAGACAGAAAACAAACTAAACTTTCACCTGTAGATCACCAAACTCAAAAATCAACTCATAAATCAATCATTGAACTAACTGGTTCAAACACTGAACTAGAAACTGCAACTACTCATACAGTTTACCAGTTGACTGGCATAACAGAATAATAGTACAATGGATCTGAAACTCTCAAACCATTTAACTAAAACATCAAATCATTTTACTAACATTAGTAAAAGCACATTTTAGATTACTGTCGGTCATCTTAACACATCTAAGTGGCTTTACCAGTTAAACAGATTAACCATATCAAAACATAACAACAAAAACCATTCACCACTTGACACAATGATTTTTGATGTGGAAACCCAAATGGGAGAAACCACGGTGGGGATGAATACTCACAAGTATTCTGAACTCTTATGAAGTTTTCCCTATTGGGAGCCAAGCCTGTTAAAGCTTTACAAAATGTCCTGTTAGGAACAGATCTGGTTAAGGACCACCTGGTTAAGGGATTGACTACAATACCTTGTTAAAAGCAATACCCTGTTAGGAGTAACCTCGATAGAATATTTGAAATCCAAGCTAATAGATCACCTGGTTAGAGGATTTAGAAAACACCAAGCCTGTTAAAGCTTACCCGATTAAGGGATTTAACCATTGTAATTGTTAGAGAACAACAAGGTTTTTGCTGATTTGGTAATAGCACTATTCTTCTTGATCAGATCCTTTTCATGCTCCTATTTACCTTCAAACATTATGTAGATACTCCTTCTGGTTCGACAATCAATCACACTGACACTTAACCAAAATTTCTAACACTACAACAAAACAACCTATCAACCTTATAAGAAAAACAATAGGTTGGTAACACGTCACAAACCTAAGATCCCATAGAGATTACAAACAAATTAGTTCAAACATGACTGTTGGATTGCATAGAAATCATCTACATATTATACAAGACAACCTCTACTACTCCTTGATCACCGCTCATCAAACCCTATAACACATCACGCGATTTCCACTTCATGCAATGCACTCGCTCATTCCCAAGATAAAACAATTATCTCTACGCACCAAAAACCACTTTGAAACTCATCACATGCAACATGCATACGTGGCATAATCATCTCTGATCACCATTTGATCATAGATCAACACAAATCAACACAACCGATTCGCCAAGCTCCATCGGTTAGGGTTTGTCATATCAAGAGGTAGGGTTACCGGTTGATCTCACTGCTACAATAGTAATACCAGTTTCCTTCACTACTCAACTACCAGTTGCATTACTGCATCACTACTAGTTGCATTATAACTCTATTACCAATTACAATTGACATCAATGACAACACTTAATCTTCATTAATGCAATCTTCATGAAATGACAACAATCTCCCCCTTTGGAATTGATGGCAATACAAATATCAATACCCTATGATTGTGGTGATTAAGAGTAATGCACATACACAGGTATACGAATCTTGGTTTACAATTTCCATGTACTCTCCTTCAACTAAATCTCCATGACTTCAACTGGTAACTGGCTACAATTATTCTCTACATCAACCATATATTTCTTCTCCCCCTTTGACAACAATGCAAAAGCGAAAGTAAAATATTTAGTGTCATACTTCATTGTTCTGCAACAACAAACTGCAACAAGTTTCTCCCCCTATGGAATAACTCCACTCTACACCAATCCTGCTTCAATATTCTTCAATAAGCTCTAGGACTGATGTCTTCCACATTTGTTCAACTAACCTCATGTAGGGGCACAACCCCTAGCTGACTTCTAAGATACTCAAAAGTAGCCTTAGGCAGAGGTTTAGTAAATATATATGCTAGTTGTTCCTTTGTAGATACATGCTCCAGTATCACATCTTTACTCTACACTTGCTTTCTCAAGAAATGATATTTCAGCTCAATATGATTGGTTTTGATATGCAACACTGGGTTATTTGAAATATTTATTGCACTGGTGTTATCACAGAAAATCCTTACCGGTTTTGTGATCTTCAACTTAAAAGCTTCTAGAATGTGTTTCATCCAGATTGCCTGGGTACAATTCATATATGTTGCAACATATTTAGCTTCAATAGTCGACTATGATATACAAATTTACTTCTTGTTGCTCCAAGATACAAGCCTTCCTCCAAGAAAGAATGCACCATCGGTTGTACTCTTTCTGTCATCAACATTTCCTGCCTAGTTTGCATCTGTATAGACTTTCAAATCAAAGTACCTGCATATGGATACCATAATCCATAATCAATAGTACCTTTTAAGTATCTAAATATCCTTTTATTTGCTACCATGTGTGTTTCCTTCGGATTTTTTTGAAATATGGCAACTAATCTAACTACATGAGCAATATCCAGTCTGTTGTGATTAACATAATGCAATTTTCCTATCATTGACCTATACTCCTTTTCATCAACAGATGCAACATCATCCTCCTTAGACAATTTATAGCATGTAACCATTAGTGTCCCAACTGGTCTACAGTCTCCCATTTCAAATGTGTTCAATACTTCTTTCACATATTTGGACTGTGTGATAAATATACCATTCTTCATCTGTTGAATTTGCAAACCTATAAAGAATTTTATCTCCCCCACTAGAGACATCTCAAATTCACTTTTCATCTCATTTGCAAAGTCATTGCTTATGTCATCATTGCTGCCAAAAATAATATCATCCACAAATACCTCACTAACTAGTATCTTATCTCCTTCAGTCTTGAGATATATATTGTTGTCTTCATTGGTTCTTTGAAAAATCTTCACCAAGTGTGAATGTAGTCTTTCATACCAAGCTCTTGGTGCTTGCTTTAGTCCATATAGTGCCTTGTGAAGTTTCCACACCATATCCTTTGTATCAGTCAAAGCATAACCATCTGGTTGTTCAATGTAGACTTCCTCTTCTAGTATTCCATTTAGAAATGGTGACTTCACATCCATCTGATATACTTTGAATACCCTATATGCTGCAAATGAAAGTAGAGTCCTAACATCTTCCAATCTAGCAACTAGTGTAAATGTCTCGCCATAGTCTTCTCCTTCTTCTTGTGCATAACCTTTGCATACCAGTCTGGCTTTGTTTCTGACTACTACTCCATCTTCATTCAGTTTATTTCTGAAAACCCACTTAGTACCTATTACATTTTTGTTCTCCGGTTTGGGTACTAGGGTCCATGTCTTGTTCTTCTCAATCTGTTCAAGCTCTTCTTCCATAGCTTTGATCCAGTGATCATATCCAAAGGCTTCCTTTGTTGTTCTGGGCTCAATAGTGGAGATCATACAAGAATTCTCCCTTATTTTTCTCTTGGTCAACACTCCAACATCTTTATCCCCAATAATCTGCCCAGGATTATGATTGAGTTTTACATACCTTGGAATAACATGATCATGATAATCAGGTTCTTCTTGCTCACTATCTTCATCTTCTACAGAATCTACTCATTCTGGTTGAACTGGTACTTCAATATTCATCTCACCAACTTCTGGCTTCACTAGTTCTCGCTCCAAGATTAGAATGTAAGGTTCGTCTTCCTTCTTCTCCTCACTAGTTTCTTATGTATCTTCAGGACACTCATCTACTCAGACATTAGCACTTTCAATGATCTTTTGTGTCTGGTTATTGTAACATCTGTAGGCTTTTCTCTTGGTGGAGTAACCAAAAAACATGCCTTCATCACTCTTAGCATCAAACTTACCAACATAATCACCTCTCTTGATAAAACATTTACTACCAAAAACCTTAAAGTAACTGACATTAGGCGATCTACCATACCAATACTCATAAGGAGTTTTATCCTTACCTCTTTTAACCAGTATCTGGTTCATTGTGTAGATAGTTGTGCTGACAGATTCTCTCCAGAAAGTCTTAGCAATGCCTCCTTGTATTAGCATAGTTCTAGCAGCTTCAACAACTAGCCAGTTGTTCCTCTTTGCAATATCATTTTGCTGTGGTGTCCTAGGAGCAGAAAGCTGCCTCTTAATTCCATTGTCTTCACAACATTTAGTGAATTCCTCATAAGTAAATTCACCACCTTGATCAGTTCTAAGACACTTTATCTTCTTTCCATGTTCCTTTTCATCTAAGGCTATGAATGCCTTGAACTTGCTAAAGGCTTCTATTTTTTCCTTCGAGAATGTGACCCACATCATTCTTGAGCAATCATCAGTGAAGATCATAAAATACCGATCACCTTGAATGCTTCTAGTCCTTATTGGTCCACAAAGGTCTCTATGAACCAAATCTAGCAAATGTTCCACTGAAAAAAATTTACTCTTAAAAGTTGAGGATGTCATCTTCCCTAACTAATATTCCTTACATAGAGCATTCACTGGTTTGTCCAACTGAGGCAAACCTCTTACCGTTTTGGACTTACTAAATTTGACAATGTTATCAAAGTTTAAATGACAAAATCTTCGATACCAAAGCCAACTATATTTTACCTTAGCAATTAAATAATTGTTGACTTTAGAATTTAGGTGAAATAGGTTACCTTTTGTCTGCTTGCCAGTTGCAATCAACTCACCTTTGCTTCCATAGATTTTGCACATTCCATTCTTGAATTCCAGTGGATAACCTCTGTCATTGAGTTGAGCAATACTTAGAAGATTGTGTTTCAATCCTTCAACCTAGGATACAACATCTACACTTCTCTTTCCATTAAGAGAAATGGTTCCTTTTCCTTTTACCATGCAGGGCGAGTCATTTCCAAATCTCACTACACCTCCATCAAATTCCTTCAGAGTAAGAAATTTACTTCGGTCACCGGTCATGTGGTGTGAACAACCACTATCAATAATCCAATCATCAAAACTATCCATGCGAGAGACTAATGCCTTTTGATCAAATATCTCATCTTTAATGGCAACAAAGACAATATCCTCATTTGCATCATCTTTAGACTCCTCATCTATGATACCTCCATCAACAATAATGAGTTAATCAACAATAATGAGTTAATCTCTTTTGCCTTTGCCTTTGTACTTCTTATACTTCTCACGTTTATGTTCGTTGTCTCCATTTGGATAGTTAGCTGCAATGTGTCCAATCCGGTTACATGTAAAACACTTCAAAGGTAATTTACCTCTGTACTTGCCAGTACCTCTGGGTAACCAATTGGCCAACAGTGCTTCAAACTCAACCAAACTATCTTCATCATCAACTTCTCTATTGGATCTAGACTCATGACTGTGACTGGCTTCTCTATTTTTCCTTACCGGTGGATTAGAAACTGAAGCTATAAATGTAGACTCTGATTTTGGAATACTTCCATCATAACCGTTTAGCTCAAAAGAAGTCAGTCTCCCAATGATGGAGTCAAGAGTTATCTTTGTTTTATCAATAGACTTTAGCTCCTAAATGGCTGCACCTCAGATATAGTATACTGGTAGAAGGGTTCTTAACACCTTGCTAACCATTGTGGTATCCTCCACTTTACCACCAACACTTTTAATCTCACTGATTATCTCCTTGATCCTCTGACCATACTGTTGAATATTCTCACCTTCAGCCATCCGCATGTCATCAAATTTACCTCTCAAACTCTCTTTTTTGGCAATCTTCACACGATCATCACCACTATATATCTCTTCAAGTTTCTTCCACACATCATAAGCAGTCTCCAAACTATTAACAACAACATACTCTACATTCAACAAGGAACTGATAATGGCCTCTAATGCTTGATTATTCTCTTGTAGTTCCTTCTTTTGATCATTAGATAGAATCCCACTAGGTAAGGTATAATTGGTAACCACATGTTCCCAATATTGGCTTCCTAGACTCTTAATATAGATTTTCATCCTATCACTCCAGATTCTATAGTTTTCCCTATTGAACTTTGGACCTTCTTTCTTCATAATGTTCTCCTAGATCTTTACCTCAAGCTATTAGGCTTAGACACTAGAGGAACTGAAATGCTCTGATACCAATTGATGATATGATGAATCAATAAGGATCTAGACAACTACTAGGAGGGGGGTGAATCAGTAGATAGAAAACAAACTAAACTTTCACCAAACTCAAAAATCAACTCATAAATCAATCACTGAACTAACTGGTTCAAACACTAAACTACAAACTGCAACTGCTTTGACAATTTACCGGTTGACTGGCATAACAGAATAATAGTATAACAGATCTGAAACTCTCAAACCATTTAACCAAAACATCAAATCATTTTACTAATATTAGTAAAATCACATTTCATATTACAAGTATTCTGAACTCTTTTGAAGTTTGCCTTGTTGGGAGCCAAGCCTGTTAAAGCTTAACAAAATGTCATGTTAGGAACAAATATAGTTAAGGACTACCTAGTTAAGGGATTGACTACAATACCCTATTAAAGGCATTACCTTGTTAGGAGTAACCTCGATAGAGGATTTGAAATCCAAGCTAATGGATCACTTGGTTAGAGGATTTAGAAAACACCAAGCCTGTTAAAGCTTACCCAGTTAAGAGATTTAACTGTTGTAATTGTTAGAGAACAACAAGGTTTTTGTTGATTTGGTAATATCACTATTCTACTTGATCAGATCCTTTTCATGCTCCTATCTGCCTTCAAATATTATATAGATACTCCTTCTGGTTCGACAATCAATCACATTGACACTTAACCAAAATTGTCAACACTACAACAAAACAACTCATCGACCTTATAAGTAAAACAATAGGTCGATAACACATCACAAACATAAGATCTCATAGAGATTACAAACAAATCGGTTCAAACATGACTGATGGATTACATAGCAATCATCTGCACATTGTACAAGACAATCTTGACCACTCCTTGATCACTGCTCATCAAATCCTGTAACACATCACGTGGTTTACACTTAATGCAAAGCACTCACTCATTCCCAAGATAAAATAGTTATCTCTATTTGCCAAAAACCACTTTGAAACTCATCACATGCAACATGCATACATGGCATAATCATCTCTGATTACCATTTGATCATAGATCAACGCAAATCAACACAACTGATTCACCAAGCTCCATCAGTTAGGGTTTGGCATATCAACAGGTAGGGTTACTGGTTGATCTCATTGCTACAATAGTAATACTGGGTTCCTTCACTGCTCAACTACTGCTCAACTACCGATTGCATTACGGGCTGATATCGGGGAGGTTTCCTGCCCGAGGTACAACCCACAAGACACACTCTAAGAAGGGTCCTGCCCTAAAATAGGGCAGGGACAGGGGTGCCACACCCCTGTCCTACCCCTTTTTCCAGGGAAGAATGTAGTTGGGGTGATGCAGAGGCCAAGGAAGAAACTATTTTAGCAAGCCGAGCACTCTCTAGTCTCCGATCAAGCTAGAGGATTCGAGTTCGCATGCGTGAGGACCTTAATGCAGTCGAAAATTGCTAGGGTCATAATTTTACGACACTACAATTTCCTTTGGCTTCTTTGGTTTTAAGAAACTAGAAAAACATCTTTGACCCTTTATCTCCATGTTCTATCCAATTCAGCCTAGCCCTAGTCTTCATACCCTGTATTCTAACATTCTGGATCTTTCTAAGAGTATATTTGGCTTTTCTTAGGGCCTCTTGGGCATTAGAGTTATACGGATCTTCTTTAATTCATCTTATGCATTAAGGAGTACATCATGCATCTTAGTCTCCAATGCCCTACTATCCTTTGTAATTTTCTTCCTCACTGTCTGAAACAAGATTCTCTAGCTACAAGTATTCTGATTCCACCTATCCCTTTCCTTCCCAAAAGATACAATCATACGTTAAGCTGTCTAATAAGGTACATTGCATGGGAAATATCCTCATCAAGCAAGAGTCTAGTATTCAACGCAAAGGATCCTCCATGGATATGACATTGCAGAAGCGAGGAGCCTATAACAATAGTGGTTCAGATGTGGTGATGATTAGAAAGAGTGTAAGGGATAACCTTGACATTATATCTATTTATTCTATCAAGGAAGCATAAGAAGCCTTTACAAGCATAGAATTTGTCAAAGCAGCTATATGTCCTTCTAGTCCCTTGTTGAAAATTCCACCAGGTATACCAGATACCCCCCTTATTCATTTTTCTACCTGCCAGAGGGTCAAACAACTTTAATTTATTGACCATATTGCTCCAAAAACACCTTTCCTCCCCTTTCCACTCAAACTTGGTACCACCTTACTTGTTTGAAGAGTGCTCTATCATGTTAAAGTCTCCTCCCATAAGCTAGGGGATGTCATCCAAATGCACCATCCATTTCCATAGGTTGATCCTTTCTCTAAAATCATTGGAGGAATAGATAGAGCATATGCCAAATTCTTTCTCCTCGACCTTAAGATCAACCACACAAGTCTGCTACATGGAGAGCAACCCCATCTAGTGACATGTTTCTTCCATTTAGGGTAAACCATAATAGTAGCTCCACCTCTCCCCTTGGAGTGGTTGGTGGTAAAGTAGTTTGCATCTCTCCAAATCCATTTTAGGTTAATATAAAGAGAAAAATTCATGACCCTAATTTCCTCAAGGAGGAGAATGTCCACACTACTAATCATCCTCAAGAACCTCTTGACCACATATTTCTTGTTTGTAGATTACAATCCCCTAACATTCCATGAAACACACTGCAAATTCATGGTAAATTAGGGGAAGGTTTCCATGGGGGATCTGAATGCTTGAAAATATTCGGGTAGTGTCTTCTTAGGGGTTATGCAGTCTATCTTGTTGATACTTGATCCAGATGGTCTTCCTCTTTTCCTCTTAAATGCAAATTCTTTCTCAACCTCGAGAGGTGGGGACTTGACAATGGTGCTTTTTTTTTGTTCTTGGTTCTACCCCTGTTTTTAGCCTTCTTGGCCCCCGCCTCATCCATGGCTTTGGCGGTCAACTCCTCTTTCGCATCATTTTGATAGGGGACAATAGCCCATACATAATATTTGCATTCCACAACTAGGAAAGTATCACACTCATAGATCATGGGGAAACCCTCAAGACTCTCAGAATTAGGGGCAAGCTCACTAGCCGGATTGATGGCAGCCTCTCCTATGGTAGTCATGTGGCTATGAGGAGGGGCATTGGGGGAAACATCTCTTTCTAGGGCCTCAATATCATGAGCATCAGTACCAGGCTTCCCACTCTTTTGGGGGGGAAGGTTTATTGGTTGTCCCCCACTAACCTACATAGTCAGGTGACCATCAAGGGCAGAGTTTTCACTAAACACACTTCTATTCTCAACCCTAGTAGGGGGAGACTTGAGGGGTTGCATATTTTTGTCTCCTAGAGATCCCATTGGCTCTTTGCCAGATCCTGAGTTTGCTTTAATCTGAGACTCAATTCTCTTTTTGGTTTCTACCATACACTTGAATTTATCAAGTATGATCTGTTGGGGATTGAGGGTTTTGTGATTGGGAGGGCCAACCAGAGTCTCTGAACTCTTATCAACAATAGAACCTAGGCTTGACAAGGGAGCAACATTTCCACTTTTAAAGCAGATTGCGTCATGAACAACCTTGTTCAACCTATCCAATTTGGAAGCAAGGGACACATTAGAGACTCCAACATCCCCAATAGAGTGAGCATCCCCTTGTGCCCAAGGTTGGGAGATAGAAGTTGATTGGGGGGAATATCAAGTCTATGGAAAAAAATATGGGGTTTTTAATGGTGCAATGGTCTTCGCACCACCAAAATTCTCTTTAGGGTTCATAGGTTCTTGTGAAGCAAACATCTATGGGGATTTACCAGATTATTTATTTTTAATAAGAGGGAATTTCTTTCTAATATGTCCCTCTTTTCTGCAAAGATAACACACATTGAGTCCACCCAAAAACTCTATAGAGCAGGAATAAGATTCATTATCAAAATTCACAATGATTTCATTTGGAAGATCAATGCCAGGTTTTATGGCAATGAGAAATATCGCATCCATGTGTGGTAATAGGGTAGGGGATTCGTACACTCTCAACAACCTACCCACCAATTCTAGGGTTTTAGGTATCAATTTCCACAAGATCAGGGGATATTCTTCACATTGACCCATCTAGGGCATGACAGAGCCACAATTTCCTCATTGTTTGATGGTGGCTTGAGGTTCAAAGGCTTTCATGGGTGTATTTTAATGTTGCAGTATTGATTAATACATGGTGGATGGATACTTTTGGAGGCTGGGTTTTCCCTCATGAGGGTTTTCTCAGGGTATAACAACTGTTATGTTTGATGTGTGTGTCATCTCTTCATTGCATATGGATTCTAAGTTCCTATTTTCTTGATTTCTCAATTGGGTTATGTGAAAATTGTCCTATAACAACGCAGAAAATTTATGTTGCTATTTTCAAGAGGTTTGGATGAGTTACATATAGCTAATTTTTGTGGATGCAAAAAAAAATAAAAATTATAATTTATGTTCTATTACATTAATATTTAAGAATTTTCTTAGTTTATTTTTAGGTTTCCATGATTCAATCATTGTTATGTGCTATATTATTTTTCATTATTGTACTTATTAGGTGAAAAAAAACATTATACATAAAATTTACAATAGATGACTATAGCATCCTAAATTGTGCTCACCTACAATTTTGTCCTCACTTAGGCATTTTGTCCTCCAAGGCTTGAGTGCAACACTGATTCTGTTCAAACCACTCATTTGTTTCACATTTTCACCAAATTTCAACTTAGCCCTCAGTTTGGAAGTCTTGATATGCAAGACCAAGATGTACCATGCCTCAGTCCCAAATTAGGACCAATATGTACCACATCCTGGTCCCTAATTATTACCAAAACCTATACGCCTTGGGCCTCCTAATTAGGCCCCAAATTTGCCCCCTCTAACGATCACCTTTGATGAGTGATAAATCTAGCCCCATGTCGGCTTGTTGCAGAAATTCAATCGGATTTTTGACAAGAAAGTACAAAAGCAAGTCTACCCATCTCATTTTAAACCTAATCAATCCTAATCCAAGAATTCAATATCTCAATTACACTCTAACGAATTCAAGTGAGAAAACAATTAGTCTTGTATCAAGCATTGAAGCAGAAGTGAAGTCAAGATTCAAGCATTGGAGATGACATTCGTGTTATATGTTTTATGAAGATAACTTATATAAAACCCTAATTCCTTTATGGAGACAAACAAAGCTTCATTAAAGGTATATCATTAGTGTTTCAGTCATTTTCAACCTTTCCCTCAAAAGGAAAGTATTTTAATTCTGTTGCCCCCATATTTGGCATACCTAAAATTTTAATTTCAAATCGATCTCAATGTTGAATGAAGATCCAATAGGTGTTTACGCGTAAACAGTGAACACACAATCCAAGGTCCTTGCCAGTCAAAATATGAAAAGTGGATGAATTTTGAAAATTAATAAGAATTGAGGGAAAACAGTTGACAGTCGGGATCTAAGCATCATTTGTGTCATGTGGCCAATTTTCGCTTGAACCCGGTTCATAATTTGTCTTATTTTAAACTTTCAAATTTTGGTGTCCCTCGCCCAAAAATGATTAAAATATCTCATCCTAGGATTTGTCATGAGGTGTAAATAATTGTGTGGACCCATTTCCCTACCATTGACGCGTGTTTCAAAGTTAAGGACCTAACTCCCTACCATTTGAAAGTTATGTCATTTTTCTCAAGCATGAGCATTAAATTTAAAATATTTAAATTATTTTTCAAATAAATAATTTAATATTTTAGATTATTTTTATTTTTATCATTTGAGGGAAAAATTTATCTAAAAACGTTAGTTGCATTCCTCCTTTATTCTCCTCCGTGATCAATGGTTTCCGAGGTCAAAATCATAGTCTTTGAAGAAGAAGGTTAGAAATGCTCACTTTTTGAGCATTCTTAACCTCATTTCTTAACCTTTTGTCAAAATGGTTAGAAATGCACAGTTTTTGAGCATTCTTAATCCATATTTCTAACCTCTCACAAAAAGGTTAGGAATGCTCCTAAACTGAGCATTTCTAACCTCAT
Organism: Cryptomeria japonica; assembly: GCF_030272615.1. Taxonomy (NCBI): domain Eukaryota; kingdom Viridiplantae; phylum Streptophyta; class Pinopsida; order Cupressales; family Cupressaceae; genus Cryptomeria; species Cryptomeria japonica. The sequence goes on along the minus strand of NC_081409.1, from coordinate 895,795,664 downwards.
TTCCTAACCTTGTGGGCCTGCCTTGTCAAAAAGGTTAGGAATGCTCCAAAACGGAGCATTCTTAACCTCCTCCATAAGAGTTTTTAAAAAGAAACATCAAACAATAGGTTATGAACATTCATTAATGCATTGAAGAAGAAAGGGAGTTCACCAGATGTCGAAGTTGTAGCTACACTGGAAGACATAATTGCAGATTAAGGAAGCATTCACATGCCATGAAATTTAAATATGTATGCAAAATGTGGAAGGCATAGACAAGCTACAAACAATGAAGTCATTGAAAAAGTTTTCACAATTCCCAACAATATATTGATCTTCATGCAGGCAGAATATAATTGCACAGACAATGCAAGTGAACTATTTGTAAAAATGCAGAATATGGAATTATAGACAATGCTCATGAAGTGTTTGACAAAATACGGTGTTGTAGAACGCGGAAGCATAGACAAGGCATGCTAACAGTATGACAAAATGCTCCAAAGAGACATAACGACAGGTGTAGATTTTAATGCCACAACCTTTGCCAGTTCCTTACGTGGTGGCGATATTTATCAAAGCATAAAAGACAAAGGAATTCGTCAGACGTTGTAGTTGCAACTGCTACGACCAATATGCTTGCAAAATGTGGAGAAAATAAATATGATGAAAAAGATCTAGAAACTTTCAAGCTAATGCAATTAATGGATATACTTAAAATTTTACAATAGACACTAAACAAACAAATATTGTAAATGCAACTCCGCCATTGGAAGACACACAGATGCAAAATGTGGAAGCCTTAAAATAAGAATCCCTCAAAGATATGCAAAGCAGAGACAAGGCACGATATTTGTTTGATGAAATGAGAAACAAATTTGGAAGAGCAAACATATAAAATGTGAAAGAAAAGAGAGCGTACATTAATGAAGATGAGTTGAGCAAATGAATATTTTCTTGCGCCGGTGAAATTAGTGATGATGATAAATGAAACAATCTGAAAAATAGACTCACACTATAATGGTGCACACATAATAAAGAGGCATCCATCAAAGCATAAGAGAGTGGAAAATTATATGCAAATGCAAAATGTAGAAGCATGTGAAGTATTTGACAGGAAGAGAAGCAAGTAATGAATTTGAATCCGAACTATTTGAATTGTTTGACATGCATGTGAAATGTGGAATCTTAGACATTGCACCCCAACTATTTAACAAATTTCCTCAAAGAAATGTTAGCTCACGATATGCACAAAACGGATTAGTCAAAAAGACTTTGAAAACTTTCAAAGAGTTAATGCACATAACAGATGTAATTGGCGAGTACAGAGCCCAAATCTTTGTTGATATCCTCTTGGCCCGTGAGCAGGAGCTTTTGAATGATATATGGACATCCACCAAACCACGGTTTACGGAGGTTTTTGTCAAGTATATGGTTTGAGATGCCATGATTGACTTGCTTGTGGAACTTGGAAGCGTACATAAGGTGTAAATATCTATTTGGAAATCTTTCACAGTGTTCTCAAAATCTATGTTAAAGATGGATGTTGGGGAATAGGACATGAATGCCTCTAAATAATGCTAGCTAATGGAATGCAATGATTATAGCAAGTGTGCAAAATAGATCTCTTGAAAATGCTTTAGAAACTTCAAGCAAATGCAAATGACAGAATGCGAGGCACCTTAGAAGCTTGATTGATCGCCCCAAGGAATGTCATCACAAAGAAGGAAATAGAATAATTGGGTCATACATATTATGAAAAGATAGGGAAAGATAGCTCAAAGTCCAGGTTTTGATATTAATTTATCATTTATCATGGATAACATCTATATATATATCATTTCTAAAGCTTTTTTGTCTTTGAGATGTTGCAAAGGGTCTATATAAAAGCAGTTTATCCATTATAGATGATGTGAAGTTGGAATAAGGAAAGTTGATGGCAAATTGCTACTTCATTATGCAAATGATCAAAGTAGCAACTTGTGGATGGTTGGATAGTGAGATGGTTACAAGCACCATAAATGAAGAAGACAAAGATGGAGAGTACCTCAATATAACTTGCAACTTTTTTTTTCATCAAAGTTATAAAGTTTCAAGTTGTTATTTTTGTAAAAAGTGACTTATGTCGCTTGTTGTAACCAAAGGTTAGAAAGTTCACTTCTTTTGTGCATAAAATAAATTTACGCAGAAAAGGGTTAGTTATTAACCTAGGATTGAAGTTGGTTATAAGGTAGTTATCCTAGAAGCCTATAAATAGAGGGCTTTTGCATTGTAAGGAGAGGACTTTTTACAGAGGAGAAAACTCTGCTGGAATTCTAGGAGAAATTTGTAATGACATTTTAATTTGCACTATGTATAGAAAGGATTCTGGACTTGTATATTTCCAAAAGGATAACGAAGAATACATCTTAGTTCGTGTGTTCTAAATGTATTCATGTGTTATCATTGCTGATTTCTCGTATGTCAAATTGGTAGTCTTTTTATGCATATGTGATTTGTACAATTGATGTGATGATGCACAAGCAACCTTTGGTATCTCAGTTTGAATGTGTTGAAGTATCTTATCTCTCCATATGTTGAGATTTGTCATTCTTCTTTATCATCATCTCATGTCTATGCATATTACCTTATAAACTCCCCTTGTAATTTGTTGCTAATGTTGAGAAATCTTAGTTCATGGTCGTATGTCTATTGTTGGGGTTTCTATCTTTATTTCTTTTTAGTTTTATGTTTTATCCTTTATGTACTTTCAGGTTAAAAGTACACAAAAATCCTAAATACCCCTATCATACGAGGGAGCTGCCCCTCTCAAATGCAGAGGAAGATTGTGGTTTCACTTCAATCTTTCCACCTGTTGGAACGTTTGTCACTGCTCATTGGGCAAACAAGGTCAGTTTCAGATAAACGACCACAGTGACAAATCTGTTTACCAACAAATTCCAAAACTGAGGTTTGACCGAAGGAAAACCCCCATTCCCAACAATTTCCCCCTTTTTACTGTGTGCAGGATCGGGTGCAAAGCTGTGTTCGAGAAGATTAACATGATCTGCAAAGATGAACATGTTCAACTTTTGATGATGAGAAATTTGGAGGACCCTGGAGAATTGATATTACCTGGTCCCCAAAAAATAGTGCGATCTTCTGGGAATATATATAAAATATCTTCTTCTACTTAGATCCAAGTTGGTGGCTCCGTGGGACATCTATAACTTACTATTTCTATCAAATCACTGCAATTATCACCTATTTTGCCCTAATTATCAAACAATCAAATCAATTTAATTTAGGGAGGAGAAACCCCTATTCAAGGAGCTTAAAATCTTATCAGAATCTTAGTCTATCAAGGCTAGATCTATTATATTCCTCTCCTCCCCAATATAATGGTCAATTAGGCCATTTAGTGGTTCTATTATCTTAACTTAATCCTAACTCAATCTTAACTTAATCCTAACTCTTGAAGAATCAATATGGTCTTGAAGATTTATGAAAGAGTTCAATTTGGATACATGTGAAAGTACCATCTTACTTGAAGTTAAATTTTACTCTTTCCAAAGAATATCATTTCTAAAGAGAGAAAAGCACGTTGAAGAACATGGGCACCTTACTAAAGTGAAAGTATTTCATCATAAAAGTTGTCTGCAATACCACCATAAAAAACACATTGAAGATCATGGGCACATTCTATATATTGTAATCATAGCCATCACTTATTAAATAATCTATGCAATGATTGGTTTGTTAAGCAACTTCATTGAGGGGAGTGTAAATGACACCACCTAGTGGCTAAATCCTAGATGTAAGACCTAATATGCATGAAACCTTTAGGCATTATGCTACAAATTCAAATCAATGTTTGACCTTAGGTGATGCCATTGAGGGGGAGTGTGCATTTCAATGGCACCATGTAGTGGCTAAATCCTACAAGTAGGCATAAATAAGTCCTAATAGGCATACAATAAGATCTATATAGGCATTAGTAAGTCCTTTAAGCTTGCAGGTAGGCATAAGTAAATTCTTTATTATTTTAAATATTGTAGGTAGGTATTAGTAAGTCCTATAGGCACATTTGTGCTAAAGTCCTACAAGCATATTGTAAATTCTTCTCCTTGTAAGTCTTCTTATTGTAAAAGCATTGTGTTAAGTCCTACAAGAACTATGTAATGAACCTGGGGAGAAGCTAATTTGAGGAGGTCACAACTCCATTAAATTTTTTATAAGACCCTCATAGCATCATTTTTAAAATGCTGGAATTACAAATTATGACAAGATGACTTTCATGTTGTCCAAAATGCATGATCTTCATGTCGACATATACTTGTGTCCTTGTTTATCATTGTCAAAGAAGACTTATGTTATTGAGGTACTTTATTTTTTCTTTAATGAAAATTGACATGTGATGTCCCCTAATATTAAGGGGGGTGTTAGAACATAACATTATTAAGAGTCGTATCATTATAACATTTATATAATATTCTAATATAAGGTTATAAAAACCTATTGAGCATTTATTGAAGATGTTGAAATTAGGGTAAATAGACTGATATTGAAGTAAATATCCACAAACAATGAGCTACAATCGTTGGATCGAGCCATGGACCTGGATCTGATGATTGTAAGATGATTGTAAGAGGATTCATACCTATTCCGAGAAGGACCTCCTAATTTGTTGAAACTGGTGTGACGATCGTTCTAGTCCTCCAAACTTTTCGCACTCCAATGGGGGAATGATTTGTCTCTATAAATAAAGCTTATCCTAAAGTTCACAACTTTTTACATGCTTCCTACGCACATAAAGAAGGGGAAATAGTGATTTGCCTAAGTCAAACCTTAATTTAGGAATTAACCTTGAATGAAATATTGTAAATACTGAAATAAATAATGGAAAGATATACCTTAGATATGTAATGTCTGATAATGATGCTTTGCTTGTTGAATGTAATCACATATGTTGTATGAAATGGCATGAACATGACAAAACCCTAATCATACACACCTGCTTGCATATGCATGTTGTAATTTCCTCCAAAATGATTGAATGAAGAATATGCAGCTTTGAAGACCTCTAGAAATGCTTGATGATGAACACTTCAATGCTTGAATGCTTTAGGTCAAATGCTTGGAGTCTTAGGATTGAAATTAATTGATTAATGTCTTTATATATGAGGATCTAGGTCAATTTATTGATTAGGTTGACCTCCTACAGTCATATTAAGCCACAATTTATTTTCTTGCCGAAGAATTAGTTCTCACCCCCTCCTTGAAAATTGGGCCCCAATGAGGGGGACCAAGGTGCGAGCGCCCTGCTCCTCCTTAATTAGGTACTAGTTTTTAGGCCAAAGGAGGAGGACACCTCTCTGAGGAATCACTTGGTATGTGTATGAGGCATAAAATTTGGAGTTAAGGCACTGAACGGACCCAGATAGGAGTTGAGGGGGAGACGCGGTAAAGTAGGGGCATAAACATGAGGTGCAAATTGGCCCGATGATAATTTACGACACTACATTAAGTATTTTATGGAGTTTTTTTACCCAAAAGAGTTTTCCTTATGTATATCTTGTGTAATGTGTACATTTATGCATGTATGATTCTCATTTCATTTATTTTATATCTTATTTATAATGGTTAGTATCCCAAGATCCTAATTTCTATAAATTTCTATCATAATTAAATAATTTTAATAAAATATTTAATTAGCTAATTCAAATAATTTATTTAATTTTCTCACCTCAAATAAGTAAAATTAATATTTTATTCATTTCCTCTATGCATTTAAATCTTTCTTTATCCTTCCACCATAGCCTTCTCTCACATTTTCTCATTTGTTGACCTTGTCATTTTATCTCCATCATTGATCAAATATAATGTGAGACATAAATAAAATCTTCACCCACTCATTTTTCCCCTAGAACTTTAGGGGATCAAGATCATTGCTAGCACTTTTGAGCACCTACACTATAATCAAATTATCACTTTCATGAGCATTACCATTATCAAGAGCTAGCACTATCACTATCAAGCATCAAGCTTCATATTATCATGATGATATTAAAGTTAAGCTATGAAATTTAAGAGCAAATCTATATCAAGCATTCAAGCACTCTCAAGTAACAATGGAGTCTCCTAAGGTTTGTGTGTTGGTATTATTCTTTATCATTTGATTTGAACATTAATCTTATAGTTCATTTTGTGATTGTGTGGATTGTGAGTTTGAATCTTGCATTGCATTTTCCTTTATTTAGATTCACATTTTCATACATTTACAATATGTATTCACTAATTCATTTTTTATGTATTTCATTTTCTTATGGGAGAGTTATCATCCCACTTGAAGGTGACATGGATTTTTTTTTAGTAGACTTTGTCCTCAACTAAGGAAGTATTTGTTCATTGTTTGGCCACATATTGGCATCTTCTTGTGAGTATAAGGTCATCATGATATGAGAGTTACATAGGATTGAAAAATATTTAATATTTGATTTTAATAAAAAACTCTTTACATATTCTATAATTTTTTTCTCTCTTACTCTCTCTCATCTAAATTTTAAAAAATCAACAAACATAATTATTAAAAATATAAACATATTATACGAGCTCTGCTTTACTAATAAATATTAAAAATCGATTCATCTTATTTAATATTTATTATCCGATATATAAAATAAAATTAATGAAGATATTTAATAATATTAATTTTTTTTTTTTTTTTTAATTTTAATTTTTTGATGAATAGTACTCATTTCCAATAATTAAGATAAAGTACACTATTCATAAAAAAGTAGCAGGATCCACTATCACCCCTCAAGAGTCAAATAGGCATAGCCCATATAATCAAAAAACACATTAAATGCGGGGCAAGTTCGGAGAGCAAAAAACACAAAGAGAAACCGCTAAGTGGCTAAAGCAGTGGCTGAAGGAGATGGATCTCTACCATCCTTAGGCAAGGTCAGGGTTGTCATCTGGGAGGGACCACCCTTCCTCGATGGCAGTCTTCTTTTTCCTTGTACTAATCCTTGCGAGAGGGCGAGATTGCCAGAACCAAATACGTGAAGCCTTTGGAGGACCCAGACTATCCACTATCACCACTAGAAACCAACCAACCGTTGTCACCACCAGAAACCAGCCATCTACTAGCACCACCAGCGACCAGGTCCACATGCCCCAAACCCCACCCAGAACCAAGGCCTCCACGAAGTGGAATAAAAGAAATGTTTAGAAATTCTAAATACATTGTGTAAAACACTCCTTATAATACATACATTTTCAATCCTATTTAATTTTAAACTAAAAAATTAAAAGTTAAAGTCAACGAATATAATTCTGAAAAAATGTAAACCTACAACAAAAGTCCCTACTTTACTCCTAGGCCTTAAAAGTGAACACGTTATCTGAAATTTATTAATTAATATATAACGTATAATTAATAAATAATTTAATATTATAATTTTAGTTTTGATAGGGGGAGTCTTTACATGTTCTATAGCCATTTTGATACAATGATGTATCCTACGTAAGAAATATCCGTTCCATTTAAAAAATATATATAGCAGATAAGTATGTGCTGTCATGAATAGCAGTTGAAATTATTTTAAGTCATTGTGATCAGGGTGTGTACTAAGAATACCTTAAATCTTCATGAGAACAACTTTTTTTTTTAAAGTGTAAATAAATATAAAATCAGTGTTGACCATTAAATCAAATATAAATATATAATATCAATTTAATTTATTAGAAGACAGTGTGAACAGGGGGTTTATAAGTATATATTAAGAATAACTTTAAATCTAAATTAGAACATTTTTTATCATTTTTTTTTTCAGTGTAAACAAATATAAAATCAGCATTGACCATTAAACCAAATAATATTTAAGTAAAATTCATAAAAATAAGCCAGAAACTCTACTTATTAACCCATTACTATCAATAAAATTTTGTCAACAATTTGAATACTACATGGCAAGCAAATCAAGTCTAAAAAATCTTAAAACCGCGCAGTCCTTTTTCTAGCTATTTAATGAGCCTGAACAAAGCTTTGCTCTACACAGTTATATTTAAACAAGAAATATCATATCTATTGGCAGTTAGATTTATGATATAGTGATTTATTGCTAGAGAAATGGATTCCAGGCTTATGAAAGCGGTTCAATACAGCAAATATGGAGGAGGGACTGAAGCTCTTAAGGTAAAATTACTTGTATAACTGTTTTCTCTTGTATATATATTTATAAATTATATATATTTCTTACTCTTAGTGAAATGTTTGTAAGGTTTGAGGATGACATGCAAAATTCTGTGATAGTGTAACTTTTAATATAAGTATTTATGTTATGTAATTGTGCATGATATGGTAGGCAAGTTCGAAGTGATTGTTTTTCACTTTAAATTTCATTTGAAGTAATTGGGTTTTGTTTTATTTTGTTCACAAATATCCAAAGATAAGTTACGAGTGCTTGTTTTTCATTTTGAACTTCATTTTCTGGCTCCCAAATATTCAAAGATCTCTCACACATATTTTGCAGTAGATTATGTTTTCCATTGCCCAACTCAACTATCCGAAGTTCTCTCTTATTCCTTTGTTTAATATAAATTTTAATATAAAATACTCTGTTTTTATACTAGATACTGCAATTACATTCCGCTTCTTTGAACTCTATGTAATCAATCCCCTTCCTAAAGTAAAAACAATATCCTAATGTGTTATTTCTATTATTTGATGATCCTCTGCAAACTAATTTTTTTTAATCTTGAATTAAATAATAATGGATTCTATGATCCTTTTTGTTTTTTTCACATACTTTAGTATTATTTTTGCTGCTTGTAAATGTTTTTCTATATACTGAATATATAATATTTAGCCTTATAGTTGTCAAATACATTACACTTCCAATTATGCTTTTGTATTTCCTTTCATCTATTTTCAGTGACCATCTTCTTTCATTAATATTTCTCCAAGTACACCAACTCCTTTACAAACTAGCATATTAAACTTTTTGAACATATCTTGCATATGTTGAGCTTGACAAATACAAAGCTTACAACGAGATTAGCATACATCCATGCCAAGAAAATATTGCATTAGTTCCAAATCAGTCATTTCAAAATCTTTCATCATGGTTTCTTTGTCATATTTTTTCATTCTATTTGAGCTTCCTATATAGATTAAATCATCAACATATAAACATACATATTTACTATTTCGTTGCCTTCCTTTTTGAAATACAATGTAGGCTCATTCTTGTTTCTCACATATCCATTTGCTATAAACCAGATATCAATTCTTGAATACCACACTCTTGATACTTGTTTAAAACCATTGAACACATTCTTTAGCTTGTGAACATATTCTTATTTGTCTTCTCCTTTCAGATCCTAGTAATTTATCAACATATACTTGTTCTTCAATGTATTCATTCAGAAGTGGACTCTTCACATCTAATTGGTGTATTTTCCATCCTTTATATGCTACTAATGATAATATCAATATGCCTTATGACAAGTACATAGGTCTCCACACACTATATTGTAGCTTTGAGTATATTCTTTTCCAATCAATCTAGCTTTGTATTTGTGAATAGCTACCATCAATTTTATACACTTCTGTCTTGTAAATCCATTTAGTTCCCATTACTTTTTTTTTCTTTTGGTAGCTTTACAAATTTTCAAGTTTTGTTTCCTTCAATAACATTAACATTTTCTCCATTGCTTTATTTCCATTTTTGTTTTTCAAGTTCTCCTTCTTGAAATTTAGTAGGTTTCATCTTATTATTTGAATAAAATGCATAATGAACCAATTCATTGTCTTTATTGTTTTCTCTAACTCGTTAATTTTCTTTTGAAATTCTTATCTAAAATTGATATTTGGAGGTCTTTGAATTACCATCTTACTTTATGTAACAATGCTTGAACTTGATGTTTTAGGTTTTCTTCTCGATCCCAAACCATTCCTTGTCTTTTTATTTTTTTGTCTTTCTCCAAATGATCTACATAGACTTCTCCAACAAATAAAACATCTCTTGCAATAATGCTCATTCTATTCGGAGGGGAATAAAACTTGTAGGCTTTGCTTTTTGCACTATAGCTTGTAAATATGCATGCTTCACACTTAACATCCAATTTCTTTCTTTTCTCATGATTTATGTGAATATAAGCTAAGCAACCAAATAATTTCAAGTGTGATAATGTAGGCTTCCTCCTATACCAAGATTTGTATAGTATCCTATTTCTTACCGTAACAGTTGGGCTCTTATTCATGATGTAAACAATAATGTTAATTGATTCTGCTCAAAACATTATGTCTATATTCCTTTCTTCCAGTGTTCTTTATTTTTGCTACTCCAATTTGTTGTGGTGTATAAGGTGTTGTTAAGTATCACTTGGACTCTATTCTTAAACACTTTGTGTCTACCACTTTCTTTTTCTAGCATAACTTTTAATATTTTGAATGCATCAAAATCATCATTATTGTTCTTCAAAAATTAAGCATACGTATTTAGTTACTCCTATAATAGTTCATACATATGCTTGCCTTAGACATAAGATCACACAAATTTGAATGAATATGCTCCAATTGTTGATTTGCACTCCATGCACTCTCAAGATACATGTCCCTATAATGCTTTCCAAGTATACACTTCCTTTTCTTTAGTTTGAATCTTGGTAACCCTTGTACTATATTTCTTTTATACAACATATGAAATCAGAAAAATTTAAGGTGTTGATACCTTTAGCACCATAACCAACTTGCATCCTCAATAGTAATGTTGTGACCTAATCACACATCACCCCATCCTAGATGGGGAACCCCTACTTTTTAGGTCCTCCTAGTCGTTTGGTTTTGTTTCCTGTGGTTTTTTGGTGGTAGTCTCGTCAGTCTCTCTGCTCTGCAAGTGTTCTGGGGTCAAATTGATTAAGTGTGCTTTTCGTTTGAGTGAATTTGATGAAGTCTAGGGCCTATTTTGTCAATTTTAGGGTTTCTGCCTTTAGTCCTAGATTTTAGGGGTTTCTATTAGGGTTTTGGAAAAACTGAGTATATAACTGGACTCAAGACCCTTCAAGGAGCCTCCTAGAAAATTTGAGTCAAAACGGAGCAACTTTCTATTTTTAAAAATTCCTATTTTTTAGGGATTTTACTGAGTCTCAAAATGTCGTCATTTTGCCAAAAATCAAACTTACTATTTTTAGTAAGTTTCTATTTATAGAAAGTCATTCTATGTCCTGTTCTAGGAGTCTAACATTGGCGTTCTAAAAGTTTCTATTTTTGGAAGTTCATTTTTGGCAGGACCATGCAGGCAAAGTGATGAAGGCCAAGCATTCACGACTACTTCTAATTCGGAAAAGTCAAAAAGTAGACAGGGAGAGTCAAAATGACTACAGGGAGAGTCAAAATGACTAAGTGTTTGGAATCTATTCCTAAAAGGGAAATCCAAAAAAATTCATCTAAGTCTATGAAGAATCCAAGACAAATGAAATTCCTTCACCCATGCCAAATTGCGCCCATGAAGAATCCAAGGCGCCAAACTCAGGTGGAGATGGAAAGAAGGACAAAATGGTGAATTCCTTCCTCAATGAAAAATAGCGCCTAAGAATGATGGAGGGCGCCAAAATAGCATGCTCATGGAGAATGGACAAAAATGTTGAATTCCTCCTTCATGGTCAAAATCCGCCCAAAGCCAGGCGAGGGCGCCAAAATGAAGTCTCCATGGATAGCATGGAAATTGCCAAATTCCTCCTCACCACCAAAAATCCGCCCAAGAAGGTCAAAGGGCACTAGAATGAGGTCAACATGGAAAGTTTGAAAAAGTGTGAATTCCATGACCAAAGCAAAATGTCGCCTAGGAATGATGGAGGGCGCCAAAGTGGAGTGGTCAGGGAAGAATTGAAAGGAGTGTGAATTCCTCCACCTATGTAAAAATCCGCCCTACTCCCCAGGAGGGCGTCAAATTGGAAGGGTCAAGGAAGGATAGACAAAATCAAGAATTCCTCCTCCATGAAGAAATTCCACCCTGAGCCTAGAAAGAGCGCTAAAATGAACATTCCATGGAAAGTGTCAAAAATCCAAAATTCCAAGCAAAGGGTGAAATAGCGCCCAAAGGAGAAGGAAGGCACCAAAATGAAGAGTGCAAGGAGAATTGAAGAAATTGTGAATTCCTTGCCGTAGGTGAATAATGCCCAAAGGAGTGATAGGGCGCTAAAGAGGGGAATCCATGGAGAACACGGAAAATACCAAGTTCCATACACAATGGAAATAACGCCTAAGGAAGAATATAGATGCCAAATAGAGGTATCCATGGAGAACATGAAAGAAATAATTTTATCCATCAAAGTCAAAATCCTATACCCAGTCAGGAAAATTGAAAATTCTTCCAAGGCTTGGAAGTGATGAATTCCACCACGAAGAGAGAATTCCATGCTCAGGATTGAAAACTCAAAAAACTTGTCTAAGGCATGAAAAACCAGGGGTCAAGGAGAAATGAAAAGCAAAAATTCCCTTGGGAAATTTTTTGAAATTTCCATTTTTAGACACCGAATCTTATCAGAATATGGAATTTTTTATAGATTTGGAATCTTGAGAGATTTCTCTCTCTAATTGACCCAGAACTCCTAAATTTTAGGAGGATCCCTAAAAAATAGGAGATGTTGGAGAAGCATGGAAAATTCCTCCCGGAGCAGGAAAAGTCAAGCTAAGATGGAGAATCAAGCGAATCATGAAGAATATTCCAATTTCCCTCCAAAATTTGAAAGAATGGAAAGTTAATGAATTGGCAAAGGGAATATTCTAAGTATGATGCATGACTTAGTGCATTAAGTGAAGCTTCCAAATTTGAACTCAATAACAAGGGAAGTTCCGTTTGCATGGCGCAATGATTGGGAAAGTATGACGCATATTAAATTCAATTGCTAAATTAATGCCTCCCAACTTAGTAGTACGATTTGAAGAATTCTATATAAGCGTGGAGAAGCATTTCATTTCTCACGTGCAGGATTTAAGAAAGAAGAATTGGAAAAGTGAAGAAGGGTCATACTTAGTCGATTTTTTATCATTTTCAAGGTGCTTTTCAGGACGACGAAATCAAGCAAGGTGGCTACTATCACTAGGAAAACACTGATCAAGGAAGAGATGAAAGGTTTCCTTCCTAGTTCCCAGAGGAATTCCAGGTGGAAGGAAATTAGCGATACAAATTTGGGCACATTCAACCTGGCTTCCTTCAAGGTCAAAATGTTCGGAACAACAGGACATAATCCATCACCAACGACTATCAAGTTTGTCAAGAGCAGAATTGTTGGCAGCAACATGTTTTCCTCCTGCTATTCAGTGTCCACATTTGATTTTAGAATGTGCAAAGCATTATAATTCGGAGCGAAAGACAATTTCAACGTCAGATGACAGGTTGTTGGCAACATTGACTCTGGAGTCAATTGGTGAAGCTTTCAGAATTCCTTCACACCATTCCATGACATATAGGACTATCAATGGAGCTCAAACAGTGTATGATGCAGGTCCTGCCAGATGTGCTGACATGATCAACAAACAATGGTGGCTGAAGCCTAGGCCACATATTTCCAAAATGCCAAAGACTCACTATCTTTGAGTTCAAACATGAATATGTGGATTTGATAAAGATGTTGAGTAGGGTAATAGGATGTTCACATACTATGAATTTTGAAACATGGATGTTCTTCTACATCGGCGAGATCATGAATGCAAATGAGCTAGTTGATTGGGCCATATTGATTAGTCATTACTTGCACGAACAACAGATGAGGTTGACAGAAAGAAAGTCTCAATCCTTCTTCATGAGCTCCTACGTAATTATATGCTTGCACGAAGGGGAGGATTTGATGGTTTGCTAGCAAGTGGAATCATGGGTTGCGAACCAACACAATTGAAAGTGCATGAGTGTTATCCTTAGCTGCATCTTCACAATGTTAGTTCTTATAGGCTAGCGAACGACACCTTCACTATGTACTTGACGCGGCTTATGCAGAAACAATTACACGTAAGGGTGTTGCCACAACCAAGGGCCTTGGTTCAGAAGTATGGAACCACGTTCTTACAGTTTCCAAAATTCACCTGCATCAGGACATAGGGATTCTCATTCTAGTCATACAAATTGCCAAGGTATCCATCTGACAAATTCATATTGTTGGAACTCATGAGGCAGTTGACAACTTATGATCAACTACAGAAGAAGAAGTAGTCTATTGAATTCTCAATTGTCCTAGGTGATTTCATGGAAATATGCCCAGGTTTGGAAGCAACTGAGAGTTCATCGAAGGAGTTAGTATTCTATCGCCTGCCATTTTATACATCGAGAGCTCAGCATGATCCTTACCGCGAAATCAGAAAGGTTGTTGGTATGAAATTCATACACAAATTTCACTTAGAAGATTATTGGGCAAGTGTCGAGGATGACCTTGAAGTCCAGAGGAAAATGTATTCCAAACTACCCCTTGACACCATCAGGATAAGTGAAATTTACCAAGTGCCAGATCAGGTGAAAGAGAATTCGGACCTAATGCAATCTGAATTTTAGAAAATGAAAGATCAGCCTATTCAATTGCCAGACTGGTCGGAGCCCGAAATTGATGATTTGAATATCCTGGCTAGACCGGTGCTAAAATTCACTAAGCACTGGGTTGATTAGCAGATAAGGAAGTTGACAGAAGGAAATGTTCATTTGACAAATCAGTTGATGGGAAGTCTAGATTCCCATAGTGAAACAACTGAAGGATCTTCACAGGCCCAGGCAGAAGGAGAAGTCCAGATTGATTGAGGGAAAAGTGCTCTGAAGAGGCCAAGGACAACAAGGAAGAAAGATATCCAGTAGGAAGTTCATCATGAAGCCTAGCATGAAATCCATTAGGAAGTTCCTTAGGAAGTTCAACAAGGAATGCAACATGAAGAACCTCTGCAGAATAGAGTAAGGGAAGAAAGGGTGTAGTCATCGACAAGTTCTTCCAATGTACATGAGGTAGAGATGTTCGCACATCTAGCAGATCCACCTCCAGGTAATACTCTAGCACCAGATATACTAACATTAGTGCTTCACATAGACCCAATCAACGAAGAGGTCAAAGACAAGAAAGTCCTCCACACTAGGAAGAGACTCATTAGGATAGTTTTGTAGAGGCCATCCTTGGCGAAATGGAGGAAGAATCACAAGAGCAAGAGCACATGAAAATCCATAGTCACTCCATTCCCACTCCTGATTGGTTGATAGAGAGGTTGATGAAGGAACCAAAAAAAGAAATTGATCCAGCCCGGGAATTAGAAGAGTTGTTGAAGAGGATGGATCAACCAGCAAGAAAGAAGTCTCCCCGAAAATTTTCTAAGGTTATGAGGGAAGAATCTGGATCTCAGACCTTGCACATTGTTGAGCTTGCAATGGATAAGGACAAGAATGAAATCAGGCAAGAAGATTATGTTATCAGACAAGTTGATCTTGGTCTTGCTTCCATGGGACAAGTAATTGGAGACTTCGAAGGATCTTCCTTAGCCATGAAGGAAAAGATGTTGAAGACAAAGGCGAAATGTAAGAGGTTAAGGGAAGAAAATAGAGCTTTATGCGAGTACATCATAAGTTTTAAACGACCACTCAGGGAGGCAAGTCCTTCATTCCTCCTTCTTCTCTTCCTAAGGAAGTTGTTGATGATATGAAAGTAATTAGAGCAATGGCACAAAATTCCAGGAAGTGGATAGAGGATGTTTACACTGAAGCAGGAAAACTTATCGAGGACTTGGCTCAGCTTCATTCAAGGTTCATGGCCCTTTTGAACAGATTGGAGGTAGCGGAAGGATTGTGGGAAGATGTTCACATATATCAGGACTTAACCATTCCGCGGCTCAGGGCTCTAACAAAGCTTTTGGTGCGAACATTAATTGATGGGAAAGTAACTCAGGAGAATGAGGCTTATGACTTTCCTTGATGGTTCTGCACTGTTTTCTCAGGAAAGAACATCTTTGACAAATTTAGTATGGAGTCTTTAACCTTGAAAGACTCGATTAGAAGGGTGCATGAAGAAGTCATCAATGCAATTGAAGCATTGTTCACAAAGAAACTCAATCAGAATGGAGTAACAGTGAACTCCCTGAAATCTCAGTTGCACAAGTTCTTCTTCGTAGGTTCATTCACTAAGGAACATTTTGCAAATGTTTCTTCATTTTCTAGTACAATGAAGAGGACACAAGAAATCATGATGGAATGGGAAGGCTTCTTTTCCAAGAGGAGGAAATTACTTTGATGGAGTTTGATATTGAAAATGTGCCAAGTATTTCCGTCGGAGAGTTGAAGGTTGTCATCAGTAAATTCATTGCATATGCAATAA
Organism: Cryptomeria japonica; assembly: GCF_030272615.1. Taxonomy (NCBI): domain Eukaryota; kingdom Viridiplantae; phylum Streptophyta; class Pinopsida; order Cupressales; family Cupressaceae; genus Cryptomeria; species Cryptomeria japonica. The sequence continues at coordinate 895,779,365 of NC_081409.1, read as the reverse complement.
ATGAACGGGATAATGGTTGTTCATTCTTGGACGAGAAACTTTTGGCTGAATAGTGGCGGCGCATTTACTATTGGAATATTTTTGACTTAGTGGCAGCCCGGTCAATGCATGTTGAATGCATGAGGAATCTTCTTGCATGCAGTCGTCTTGTTAATGGTTTTATGGCAGATTCTCTACGCATGTAGTTGTCGCATGGGGAATGATGGGCATTTATTTCTTGCATGGGAATGTTTGTTGTATTTTGGGCAAGTTTGATGTAATGGGGTGCATTGAATGCACTAATGGACGCCATTTTTGGGCTTTTGAAATAATTGTATATGGGAATGATGGGTATTAATTGTTGATTCCCACCTTGTTGCATCTTGCGTGGAGAATATTTTAGGGATAAACCCTAATTAGGGTTTGCATGTGGTCAAGGCCAGAAGCCTATATAAAGAGGTGACCCCCCTCATTTGTAAGGGAGAAGAGATTGTTGTTAGAGATTGTTGCTAAGGATTGTTGAAGTAGCCAACTTAATACATTGTTCGATTTTGATGGTGTATTCTTGTTCTATTTTAGCAATCTGCATGGTCTTGCTCTCTTTAGTTAGAATAAAATTTGCTTTATGTTGTTAGAAGAACTGGATTTGATAGGATTACTTGCTGCAAAGTCTGAGCTCATACTTTTGGTGCGCAGTTGATTGTTGCATACTGTGCAAAGTTAGCCTGAGCCTCTGTTATGTGTGTATGCTTAACTTCGATTACCAATGAAGATTGTTCGATTTGATGGTCTACATTGGTGATCTGAAAAATCTTTACACACCCTTTGAAGATTGCACCACCTTCGCGTGGTTGTGCTCTGCTAGTGAAACAAAACGTGGTTTGATTTTGCATGAGTGATCTCGTCTCTTGTTCTTAGGATTATATTAGACGTAGCATAGTTCTCTCTACCCTATTCTCATTTACTTTCAGCATATTTTAAAACCCCCAAAATCCAAAAAATAGAGCTTTCAGCGCAAATCATTAGCATAAAAATCCTTGAACCTACAAATCTTCGGTGAACATATGTAAGGCCCCTCGGGTTAACAACAAACCCATCAACTGACTAAGTCACGTCCACGCATTGAAGGAACCTTGGAGTTAGCCGTTTCAACTTTTCATGCAATCTTAGCATATGGACTAATTTTGATCAAGAGAGAGTAAGGTGACCATAGGTACTTTATTCTATGTTTGACGTAGTCCTAAAAAACACGTCAACAAGTAATATAACTAAAAATTGATTCACTTGCTTTGACTGTCAATGAGAAGATTTGGTTCTTTGTCATCTCTATAGTAGCAATTATGTTTTTTCCTTGTTTCTTATACATAGTACAAACTTTATCATTTGAAGTCTCTCTATATAATCAAATCTTTTGCAATAATAACACTGCACTTGCAGCCTTCCTACAATAAATTTGCCTTACCTCTTCACAAAGGATGCTTATTGTAGACACCTAAAATTGTCATGTCTAATTAAATAAATATTTTATTTATTTAATTACTTTAGCTTAATTCTTCTATTAATTAAATAAATCTTTATTTATTTAATTAATTCATTTATCCTCTTCTAGCCTTATTTCTCATTTAAATAAATACATTTATTTATTTAAATTATCCCTTTCCTAAATTAAATAAATATTTTATTTATTTAATTGCCCTACTTCTTCTATTAATTAAATAAATCTTTATTTATTTAATTAATTCATTAACCTTTTCTACACATGACACATGTCATTCATCTCTTATTTCCTACACTACCTACCCCTTTCATTATTTTGGTATTTCTTATACCTACCCTCTAATCCTAGCCGACCTCTCTTTTTACACCTCTCAATCTTAACCCTCCATTTTCTATTGTGTCTTCTATTTAAGGAGATGCTTTCTTCATTACCAAACCCTAATGACTAATTTTGGAGGACTTGGCTACACTACGATCCTACTTGCAACCACATTCCGTTCTTTGTTGAGCTCTTGTGCATACAAAAATCTGAGAGCAAGCATATCAAACAAGATCAATGGAGATAGGAAGAATGGAGATCAAAAACCCTAGTGGACATGTGATGGTATAATCTTTGTGATTTTTTTGAGTTATTTTGCATTGTCTTAGGTTATCTTCATATGTTATGGTGGATCTTTGTTCATTGTTAGGCTAGGGTTTGGTGGTTGAATCCATTTTAGTCTTTCAATATTGTTGTTTATTGCTATCCATTTTCACCATATACATTTTGGCACGCCCGGTGGGACTCTTGTCCCTTTGCATTTAACATTTTGTTGCAGATTTTGCATTTTTGAAGTTGCAGATCGGACGATTTCGACGACATTTTAGGTTTTTTTCGCGTCTGCGAGTGTTCGGATCGCGTTTTTGTATTTCAGAGGCGTCTGTGACATCTTTTATCGCGTCTGTGTTTCTGTCATTTTCTATTTTTGCAGGTTTCCGAAAGTCGCGTCTGTGAACCCTCTGATCGCGTCTGCAGAATAAAAAGGCGTCTGTGTTCTGAAATCACGTCTGCGAATCACAGAGCCGCGTCTGTGTCGGACAGACGCGTCTGTGTCTGGTATAACAGCGTCTGTGCATTCTGTTTTACAAAATTTTTTTCAAGTTTTTCGATTCGGGTTTTCGGATTTTGTACTTAGGGTTTCAGATCTGGTTTATTTTTGGCTAACCTTTGCAGATCTAGCTAACCTGGTTTGTGCAGCTTACTTTGGAGACAAATACGTTTTTGTTGAAGGCCCCTTTTCACAAAGTCTTTTTGGGTTTTCTTAAAATTTACCTAACTTGTGTGCTTGCAGGAAGGGGTTATCATTTGAAACAACCCAAACTACTAACAATTTTGTTGCAGGGCCTTAGCTAGGGTTTTGTAATTTTATTTGTGTGCCTTGTCTTCATAGCTTAGCAAACACTTCAATTGGTGCACTAAAATTGAACCATTGTCTTTTGTGTCTTGAGCAATAGGCTCTTTGTGTTTATTCTTTAGAGGGCCTGTCTTCCCGTGTGGTCATTAGGACTACTAGTGAGAAGAGAACGACCCAAGTGGTAGCAAAAGAAAAGCCATCTTCTTCCAAGCCACTATAATCAAATGTATTCATGGTGAAAACTATGAATAACGTGTGCTGATTAGTTCATACCGACACTATGTCTCCCCATAAACCCGTTTGATCAAATTTATTTGATCATTTGTAGGGCGTAACCCCTACCGGCTGGGAGCCTTCTGTATTTACAGAGCTGAAAGTGCCGCATGTATGGCCACACGAGCGGATGCCCTTACTAGCACCTCATTGTTTTAGATGCCCAAATCCTTCTAGTTGTTGAGGCAGGAGGTCGGACCTCTGGTAGCGGCCCACACACATACGGTTCTTAGTAGAGATACAAAGTTCGCCATGGGGAGTTTTCATGGGGACTGATGCTTGGCTGACCCGAGAAGTGAGTGCCGAGGGTGGAGCCAGTGAGGTCAAGCATCTAAGTATCCGCTCTGAATAGCGTAGCCTCGGGGGTAAAACCCCATGTGGGATCAACAATTATTGTCCTGGCCAGCCATAAGAATTGTGCTTGACTTATGATAAACACTCAAACAATCAAGACAAAACAGCAAAACATTGTGTCTTTTGTGTCTTCAAGTGTATGCAAAATTTTTTTTACATCAAACAACACACTTTTTGGAGTCTAAACAGTCTGCAAACATTGGGTCATCAACACTGTGTCCTCTTGTCACGAAAAATAGTCGAAAAATCAGATTTGGTCACAGCAAAACAAATTCACAGATAGGAAAGATTGCACTAAGGTTACAGAAACGCGTCTGTGTCTGTTAAAAACCGCGTCTGTGTCGGATAAACGCGTCTGTGAAGTACAGAATAGCGTCTGTGTTTTTATCAGCGTCTGTGTCGAACAGAGACACGTCTGTGTCTGGAAATAGCGTCTGTGAAGTATACAGGCGCGTCTGTGTCCACAATTGCAAAAATCTGTCAGTCTTAGCAAACATCAACAGGAAATCTCAGAATCACGTTTGTGTCAAACAGAATAGCGTCTGTGTCTTAAAACCGCGTCTGTGAAGTATACAGAGGCGTCTGTGTCAGGATTTGAAAAAAGTTTAACAGTCAAGAAAACAAAGAAATCAGTTTCGGCACACTTGAGCTTCCTAGGTTATCTCTTCAGGTTCATCTAGCATTCAGCCTGTTCTAAGGTCTTACACAGTCCATCATTGCTTCATACCTCATTTTACAGTCATGCTTGTCTAAACTTGAGTCAAAAAGGTCACTTGCTTGTCCTCACTATACTTTGTCAACACACTACATACTACAACACTTTGCTAAGTGATCCCTCATCAAGGTTTCTTACCTTTGGGTCTCATTTGGTCTTACTTAGAGTCAAGGTCAGCTTACCTCATCAAGAGAAACTATCTTCTCTTTGGAAGTCACACCTACTCTACAACATACATACTTGGTCTTACACTTTGGACATTGCAAGTAAACTTCAGATTCATTTACACTCCATACAACTCTTGGTCTTACATACTCTTGTCATTTTCGTCTAAGTCTCTCACATATTGGTCTAACACCTAGTTCATGGTTGAAACCCGTCTTCAAAAATCTAGGAGAAAAGCTAAAGAAGCTCAAGGACCCGTAAACATGAGTTCTTATGAGTATGACAATGATGTCTTCTACAATCCTGAGCACACTACATTACCAGACATGAATGTTTATAGACACAATCCAAATATGGAAAGCGCAAACGCTATACACAACGCTACACACAATGATAATGTGGACAATTCTTCAATACTATCAGGAGACATACAAGAATCTATAATGGATCCTCAATTCAATAGATTGGTTGAAGAGATAATGAGGAGAGATCGTCAATACTTTCTAAACATGATGGCACAAAGTGGAGCTAAGATACCACATGATTTTGACTTATCTCAACTTATGGAAAGTAGACCTTCACAACAAACTCAACCAAATAGTGGAGGACCAAATAATATGATGCCGGAGTCACCATCAGTTTTGCTTCAGAAACCAGCAATCCCACATACACAAGCTCAAATGCACGATACTTACACTCAAAGACCATCATGGAGGCCTTATGTTCAAACACATGTTCAAGATATGGGTCAACCAAGACAAATGGATACTCAAGGACTTCCTCAAAATTTTGACACAAGGAGACCTCATGCCAAAATTGGGGGCAACACAATGGAAAATGAAAGGCCCATTGAATATGGTTTATACACACAAAACAGATATGGGGTTCCTCAACAAGAAATTATGCCAAGTGCTCCATACATGTCGCAACAATATAGACCTCCATATGGACATGTCTACGATCAGTATCATCCATACATGCAACAAGCTCCTCCTCAAATGGGTGTTTCAAACATGGGATATGCTACAAGAAATCCATCTCCTCCCAAAAATAATTTGGAGCAACAAATTAGAGATCTACAAAAGAAAGTGGAAGACATGGGCACATCAAAACCCACATATACTATGAGAGATATATGCCCTTATCCCTTTGATAAGAGCATTCCAATGCCTCCGTTTCCTCCGCACTTTGCAACACCGAAATTTGACAAATATAGAGGGAGAGGAGATCCCAAGGCACACATAAGACAATTCTTCACAGCTTGCATTGAGGTAGCGGCAGAAGAAACATACTTAATGAGGTTGTTCCCACAGAGCTTAGGAGATCAAGCGATGGAATGGTTTTCTCAATTACCTCCTGGTATTAAGTCATGGGGTGACTTGGCAGAGGCATTCATTCAACATTTCTCTTACAACATTGAAACAGATGTCTCAGTTACTACCTTGTGCAATACGAAACAAAAAGAAGGAGAATCTTTTGCGTCATTTTTGCAAAGATGGAGGAACTTAGCTAGCAGATGCTCTTGTGAAATCCCGCAAAAACAAATGGTGGAAATGTTCACACAAAATGTTAACAAGGCTATTGGTTATGATCTCAGAAAAGCTTGTTTGTCTACATTCAAGGATGTCATTGAAAAGGGCCTAGCAACAGAAAGAGTCTTAATTGAACAAGGAGTTATCAAACTATTCAAAGAAAACAAAGAGGACTTTAAGGGAAAAGACAAACCAAAGTTTTGGAACAAGAACAAGAACACAGTTAATGATGGTGTTGTTGATGCTAACACAGTGAGACCAAAGTTCATCTTTTCTGGATCAAATTCTACCAACAATCAAGTGAACAATCAAACGGCTGCTAGACCACGAAGGAAGTACACTCCATTGGGAGAACCACTTGAATCAGTATTCAAAAAGCTTGTAGCAAACAAAGTGATCACGGTCCCAGATTTTCCTCCATATGAACCAAAGGTAAAACCGAATTGGTGGAATGATGATGAATATTGTGAATTTCATAAGAGCAAGGGTCACAAGACAAGTAATTGCCATCGATTGAAAAACATTGTACAAGATCTCATTGACAGAGGAGATATTGAGATTGAGGGACATTCATCTAACCAAGAGCATGAGGTGTTTAAGGAACCATTCCCAAAACATGACAAGGGAAAAGGCAAAGTCACAGAGGATCAAGCCAATTACACCAGAACATCTTACAATTATGATTCCACTATTAATCACATCTCAATGGACAATCATATTTCTACCATTACTATCAAAAATAAAAATCCTGAGAATCCTCCTCAGCGACCTAAAATTGTCCTAAAAGGTGTGGGATCTTCATCCGAAGCTACCTCTGAATGTCATGTTACAACCCGTCGAGGTAAGATCACATTGCCAGGAACCTCTTCTAAGAATACCAATCTTCCGTCAACTAAGCCTGAGTACGATCTTGTAGAGCAATTAGGGAAAACACCCGCACTCATCTCTATTCTTGAGCTCTTACGTATATCTCCTGCACATAAAGCTGTCCTTGACAAAACCTTGAGAGATACTGCTGTCCCTACGGATCTAAACGTGGATCAGTTTCAAGCCATGGTGGGATACCTATCCGTTCCACACTCCCTCACATTTACAGAAGCCGATGACGCCTCCATAAGTCAGCCTCACAATGCACCTCTACATATTGAAGCCTTCATACATAAACACCGAATAAAACGAGTCCTGATAGATGGAGGAGCAGGTCTTAATATTTGTACATTGAGCACCATCAGACAATTGGGATATTCTGACAAAGTTGTGAATGCTACAAACCAAATCACTATTAAGGCTTATGATGATGAAGAGCGCTCGTCCAAGGGCACGGTCATCTTACCACTCAGAATAGGGCCAGTAACAAAGGACGTGATTTGTCAAGTCCTGGATCTAGACCTCACGTATAACATATTGCTAGGACGTCCATGGATTCATGAAATGAGAGCGGTCCCATCAACATACCATCAGTGCATCAAATTTCCTCATAATGGAGTCGAGGTAACGGTCAATGGTGATCCAAATCCATTCATATATTGTAATAACTTGAGATCACATACTGAGATTATCATTCCCAGCAATCGTGAGGCTACTCCTTCTTCAGCATATATTGATCCTGAGTCATTAAAGCCCTCGACATCCAAACAAGGTGAACTTAGAGCCAAGTTTCAAGACAAAGGCATGGGAGAATATACTCTGAATCAAACAATGTTCTTACGACAAGTCATGAACTCCCCCAAGGAATATGGGAGACCACATCCAAATAAGCAAATCTCCATCATGCTCCTCAAATGGGATCCTACCGTCTTTCAAAAATGGGGCGAACTAGAGGAAGAAAGTTTATATAAAATGCTATATAAGGATGCTGAAGATGATACACATGATCAAATTATAATACCCTGTGAAAACTATGGTAAAGGTTTCAAAATTCTGCAGAGATTCGGGTATGATGGAAAAAGTCCTCTCGGACTACGCAAAGAAGGTGTCATGGAGCCTCTGCAACCTGAGCTAACTACAAGAAGGGAACGCTCTAAGGGGCTTGGTTTTCTAAACCCCAAGATTCAAAACAAGAGAACAAAACAGATATGGCGAGTCAAAGTGGCTGAAGTTCAACAAGAGGATAATTATTCCACAGACTCCAATGAGTGGGAATGGGGTTCAGACAAATCCTCCAGCGATTATGAACTCAATGAGACATTTAGAGAGCCAGATGAACCTACAGAGGAGGAGGAGTTTTACAAGAAATTCAGAGTTGGTCAAGAACCGACCCATAAGGATCCCGCACAAGCTTCGTTTCAGGGCCCTAGGTCAGGATCACATAGGATGAGGACACCTGTCCCTGAGGGTGCTACTAGTGATGATAATTTGGACTCACTCACGATCGACACTGATGAGGAGAGTGCCATTGACGACCTCGATGACTACCTTGACATACCTGAATATAACCACATCTTCACTATTAGCCTTGCGGATTCTAAAAACACTAAAGACCTTCCCCTCGTTCACCCCCAACTCATTGACTGGGATCAAGATGGACCACCACAGTTTGATACATTTCAAAATGACGAAGCTATTGTGGATTATCTTGGCATTCGCGATGATCTTCCTCTTGGAGACCATAAAGCAGGATACGCCATAGAGCTAAATAACATGGCATACTTTGGTGAGGGTGTCGGGCCTTCTAGTCGCAAAAATGTGAAAATAAAGACAAAACAAGGGTCTTATGGCGAAAACCACACTGTGGCGCTCTCTGACTCTAAAAAAGTAAAAAGAAAGGACGTATCTGAGGGTGAAAACCTCTCTGAGGCGCCCGAAGATGGAAGGCTTGACATTCTCCCCGCATCATACGAGGAAAAATCATCCATGTTGGTAGAGGAGACTATAAAGACAAACATTGGTACAGCAGAGGTTCCACACAACATATTTTTGGCTCAATCATTGACAGAGGCCGAGAAAGCAAGGTTCATAAGCTTCTTTAAGGAACGACAAGTCAACTTCGCATGGTCTTATGCTGATATGCCTGGACTAGACCCCGACTTAGTAATGCATCATTTAACAGTCAAACCGGGGGCAAAACCAGTAAAACAGAAATTGAGAAAAATGCATCCACAGGTGGCATTATTAGTCAAGGCAGAGCTGGAGAAATTACTAGATGTCGGATTCATACGCCCAATTGATTATCCTGAATGGATCTCCAATTTAGTACCTGTCAGCAAACCAGATCGCAGCATCCGAATATGTACAGACTTCAGGGATATCAACAAGGCTTGTCCGAAGGATGATTTCCCATTACCAAACATTGATTTAATTGTTGATCTCACAGCAGGCCATGAGATGTTATCTTTAATGGACGGATTCTCTGGATATAATCAGATCAGGATTGCACCTGAAGATCAACATAAAACATCATTCACTTGTCCATGGGGAACCTTCTGCTGGAATGTCATGCCCTTTGGGCTGAAAAATGCAGGTGCCACGTATCAACGAGCCATGACGACTATCTTCCATGATCTCATGCATGTAAAGGTGGAAGATTATGTCGACGACCTTTTGGTTAAATCAATAGACAGAAATACACACTTGGACATACTTTCAGTTGCTTTTGATAGGCTGGAAAAATACAAGGTAAGATTAAATCCAAAGAAATGTGTCTTTGGAGTAACCTCCGGGAAGCTCCTAGGATTCATTGTGTCTAAAAGAGGAATAGAAGCGGATCCAGCAAAAGTCAAGGCTATCTTGGACATGCCGCCACCCAAGAATATCAGTCAACTTCGGTCTTTACAAGGGAGACTCCAGTCCATACGAAGATTCATAGCACAACTTGCAGATAAGTGTAATCCTTTCCAGCACCTGCTACACAAAAACATTAAGTTCAAATGGGACGAGAACTGTCAACAGGCTTTTCAGGCACTTAAAGACTATCTTTTGAACCCGCCAGTTTTGATGCCACCAATTCCGAATCAACCATTGCTACTTTACATATCAGCTACTCCAACAGCACTGGGGGCACTACTAGCACAGCAAATACCTGACGGCAAGGAAAAAGCAGTCTACTATATCAGTCGCACATTGGTGGGATATGAGCTCAACTACACACCAATTGAGCGTGCATGTCTCGCTGTGGTCTTCGCTTCACAAAAATTACGACATTATATGCTCACTCACAAGACCAAGTTGATTGCCAGAATTGATCCACTAAAATATCTGCTCAACAAAGCTACACTTACTGGGCGACTGGCCAAGTGGGTAATGATTTTGAGTGAATTCGACATTGAATACGTGGACAGAAAAGCAATCAAAGGACAAGCCATTGCAGATCAACTGGCAGATGCTCCCATGATAGATGATGTTCCTCTACAGTCAGAATTTCCAGATGAGTCCATTCTAACAATATCACCTGCAAAGCCATGGCAACTATACTTTGATGGCTCATACACACAGCACGGGGCAGGAGCGGGTATACTCTTTATAACTCCCCAAGGCGATTCTATACCAAAGTCATACCGCTTATCATTTCCTTGCACCAACAATATAGCGGAATACGAGGCATTAACAACGGGGTTAAGAATTGCAGTTCAGTGGAAGATCCAGGAACTTCGTGTTTTTGGCGATTCTCAACTTGTCATCCGTCAAGCAACTGATGATTATCAAACAAAAGATGAAAAGCTAATGCCTTACAAACAACTGGTAGATGATCTGAAACAACACTTTGCAAAGATAGAGTTTGAGCAGATACCAAGAGAACAGAATCGCGCTGCTGATGCCATGGCTACAATTGCTTCACTCATTGACCTACCACAAAATGAGACCTGTTATGAGTTCCTGGTTGACAACCTGCTGATTCCGTCATATGAGATCACTCTCACGGAAATGATATGTGTTGTTGGTCCTGAATCCCAGTTATATGGTTCCATATTCACATACCTTCGCGACAACATCTTACCTCCCGATTTATCGAACAACCAACGCCGCACTTTCATCCGCCAATCCTCCCGATACGTTATCCTAGCTGATATCCTATACCGACGAGGTCTAGATGGCACCCTCCTTAGATGTTTAGAGAGTGACGAAGCTCAGATTGCGTTACGAGAAGTGCATGAAGGGATATGTGGTCCGCATACTAGTGGTCCTACCTTGGCCAAGAAACTCATCAGGACTGGATACTACTGGCCTACTATGGAAAAAGATGCATATCAGTTTGTCAAGAGGTGTAAGCAGTGTCAAATTCATGGAGACCTCATACACGCACCAGCACAAGAACTACAGCCACTTGCATCTCCTTGGCCCTTTTGTCAGTGGGGACTCGATCTCATAGGCAAGATTCACCCTCCTTCTTCCAACGGACATAAATTCATTATCACAGCCACAGAGTATTTCACAAAGTGGATTGAAGCCGTGCCTCTCACGCAAGTTACTGGGAAACAAATCGCTACTTTCATCCTGAACTACATCATTTGCCGATACGGGATTCCTACTTCCATTATTACCGACAACGGGCGTCCTTTCAAGAATCAGGATGTTCGTGAACTCTGTGAGCGATTCCATATCTCTCATCGTTTCTCCACACCATATTACCCCCAAGGTAATGGCCAAGCTGAGGCGTCTAACAAAACAATTCTCAAAATACTTAAAAAGACAGTCGACGACGCTGGCCGTAACTGGCATGTCCAACTCAATCCCGCACTTTGGGCCTATCGTACCAGTGTCCGCACACCTACAGGAGCTACACCTTACTCACTTGTCTATGGTGCTGAAGCCATCTTGCCTATTGAGGTCAAGTTACCTTCTTTACGGGTCTCCTTGAGAAACATAATCAACGATGAAGACTACAGGGTCTCTCGCTTACAAGAACTAGAACTGCTGGAGGAACGACGACATACTGCTTTTAATCATCTCAAGGCTTACCAACAACGAATGAGTCGCAGTTACAATCACAAGGTCAAGCCTCGCACATTTGAGGTAGGTGACTTAGTCCTCAGAGAGAACCCCAAGAATCAACAAGATAGAGAAAAGAAGGGCAAATTTGAACCCAACTGGCTTGGTCCTTACATCATCACAGCAGCATATGGATCTGGGGCATATCAGCTCTCAACTACAGAAGGTGAATCTTTGGAGGATCCTATCAACAGCATGCACCTTCGCAGGTTCTACACATAAGCTCTTTTTGAGTATCCTAATGCAAAAACACAAAAAAAAAAAATCAAAAAAAATTCAAAAATACAAAAAAAAATTTTTAAAACAAAAAAATCGTTACTTGGTGAAAACCTGGCAAACAGGCGCCTTGTGACAACAAAAAAATTGCAAAATCCAAAAAAAAAGTAAAGAGAAATAATTTCGTCCAACGGTGAAAACCACTTCGGTGGCGCCCTGGGCAAGTACCATGGTGAAAACTGGGTCACCAGCGCCATGCGTAGGGACTTTGCTCCTCCCTCTTTCAGGATTCCCTTTCATTCTTTCACTTCGCACACAATCACGACCAATTCACTCACAATAAACTTACCCATTCCCATCATGGCTGGTTATTGATCTACCCAAGATTGGTCAGCCATTCATAATAAACCCTCCCTTTTCACTCTCTTTCCATCCATAATAAATCAGATCCTATCTGTGACTACGGCCAATTCCTGCGTCTAGTAATGGGTGTGGAACCGAGAACATCACATGTTTCGAGGAATACAGTTTCTTTCAGCTCTCTTCAGTCTATCCGCGCACAATTCGCAATAAAGCAACATTTTGCATCGCAGATCCGCAATAAAGTTCCATCTTCTCCACAATAAGGTATCAGTTTCATGGATTCAGTCAGTTTCCGAGGAGACACAGCAGCAACAATGGGCTTCAACAAAATCAAATCTTTTAACAGACTCAGACAACATATGGTTCAGTGCTATCTATCCTTTTTGTGAAAGTGAACATTGTGACCACAATCAAAATTTGACTTAAACAAGTGACAAGAGACACAAACTTAAGGACTACAGTGGATGTGGGTGTCGAGTCTTGGTTTTCTTTTGGTTTTATCTTTTTGGTGACATGTCTTTTAGCTTTTCCGGGATGTCTTTGACTAGAGATTCTATCTCCAGGATGTCTTTGACTAGAAAGGCGAGGATGGGGTATCGTCACTTATTTGCATTTGCTGTCTGTGGATTGTCTTTTAGTAATACTATGACTTGTCCAAGGATATGAGGACACTGTGAGTCTAGTGTGAACTGGGGCATTCCTTGTTTGTGACTGTCTTATCTCCATGCAAACAGGTACAATGATTTTCTGGGCCGAACATATGCCTCGATTGTCATAACCTATTCTGCCATAATAAAGCTCAATGATGATAACGCACAAGAAGCTCTTTCACGTTCATATCTTCTGTCTTCCATCCCCCTTTCTTGATTGACTTCCATTGTCCTTCTCGAGTCCGCGTAGCCCGCTATCACATGACTGAGTATAATGACACACCAAAAACATTTGCATTTCATATAGTTGCACCTGCATCACCACATATAAGCATTTCATACATATAGATATTATAATGGCATCACATCCTGCATACAACACATGTTAGCACATCTCACATTTTCATTATGTAAATAATCATTTGCATCACATACATTTTCATTCGCATCATGCATCACATATACAACATGAAAGAACAAAAATATATGGCCTTGCATCATATAAGCATCCATATCATAAAACATGCATCACATAAGAACATCTCATCACATAAGGTACACATGCATATAGCTGCCGCAAAAGATGAATCATCTCATATATATAATCAATCAAATGTGTCATAATACAATGATGTCAAAAGAATCATATGGCTACAAAAGAATCACCCGCAGGTGTCTACAATACAACAATGATACATCTACTGATACAATGGGAGCCCACTATAGCTATGAGGAACTCCCTCCCTCGGAGCCACCTCGCCTCGACGGAGTCTGAGCTGTAGATGGCCCTGCCCCTGGATCCCCCTGTCCCTCTGGTGGTGGTGGAGGCCCCATAACCCCACCGCTGGATGCCTGTCTCCTGCGGCTCCCTCCCGTAGCCGTCGCTGTGCGCGACGACCTCTGGAAGCTCCTAGCCCGCTGCTCTGCTGGCACGGCTGCATAATATAGATCCCTCCAGTAGGCGATCTCCTCTCCCGCTCGCAAAACATAGGCGTAGCCTGCCCCTGCATCCTCTGCTGCCCGCCTACCTGCCCTCAGAGCTGTCTCGGCCTCGGTATATCTCTGAATGGCCTGATCCCTCTCCCGCTCTGTATCTCGGACCCTGATCCTGAGGTGGTTCCTCTCTCGAACCAAATCCTCAATCTCATCTGCCTGGCCCTGGCAGATCTCCCGCAGCCTCACCACCTCATCCTCCTCGGAGTCTCCACTCTCCGTCCCTGCCTGTGGCTCCTCCTCTACAGGTGCCTGTCCCTGTGCCTCTGCCTGCACCTGTCCCTGTGCCTGTATAGGTACCTATGGCTGTACCTGTCTCTGTCCCTCTGGCTGCACCTGTCTCTGTCCCTCTCTGGGACCCTGTGCTGCTGGCACCTGTAGGGGCAGTCCACCCCGTCCTCTCACCACTGGAGCTGCTCTCTCCTGACCTCCCTCCCTCCGAGGTGCTACCCGTCTCTCTCCCACCACTCCCCTCCGCCTCCGCCGGCCCCTACCTGCATCCCCTCCTCCCTCATCATCATCTCCTCCACCCTCTCCATCCACTGGCTCTGCCGGATCTGTCAACCTCGGAAATGGATGCTCTGCCCAGTACGCAGAGTACTCTGCGTCCATCCCTGCATCATCTACCTCTGGCCACATGTCCCATGGCATCGGCATCATCTCCGCTAGCTGCATCACTGCCTGATCATAAGATAGCAGTGGGCCAAACTGCACCTGATCTCTAACAGTACAGGCATACATACCCGAGCCTCGGGGCATCCTCTGAATCCGGCCATACTGCCTGCATACCCTATCCACCAGCTGTCTCTCTAATATATAGGGCGTCCGCCCAATCAGGTACCTGCTCCGGAAGGTGTAGGGCAGCTCCAGTGCATCGTCCCCCCACTCCTCGCACCCCAGGTACGGCCTCCAGATCACCATATCAATGTCATCAATGACTCTCCTCCAGTGCTCCAATCTCCCAATCCGAGGCTGGGATGTGATCATGGCATACAAATGAACAAAACTCTGTCCCTGTCCTCTGCCTCTGAAATGAATCGGCCTCGTCACTGGAAGGTGCTCATAGGCCCACACCTGCAATAGAGTCACACCGCAGCCCAGCCCCACTGATCCGTGGTATACAAACTGATGCAGCTCATAGTACAAATGTGCTAGGACACATGGCCCCCATGCATACCTAGTGTGCTCTGCCATCAGCGTCTCCAAGGCCCCTCCCCAGCCCACTGCCAATCCTCGTGTGGCCCTGTCTGGACATAGGTATCCACTGATAACTCCCCCAATAACTGCCGGCAATGCCAATCCTGTGGCAGTCATGGTGTCCCAGGCTACATGCCCTGCTCTCATCTCCAACTCAGGATCCTGAAAAACCCGTCTCAAGGCCTCCCTGTCACCGTCACGGTCGTAGGGGATCAACTCTCCATCAATAGGAACATGTAATATCCTGTATACATCCTCCAGTGTCACTGTCATCTCACCCATCGGCAGGTGAAACGTGCATGTCTCTGAATGCCATCTCTCGGCCAATGCAGTCAGCAACCCCATGTTTGCCCGAAACTCGGGCACATAGAGCATATATGTGAGACCCATCTCCTCAATGGAAATCATGTCCTGGATGGACAACTCTGGACGCAGTCTCTGAGTCGATGGGAATCTCTCCCGTGACTCCAACATCGGCAAATACTCCTGCAGTCAAGCAAATCAATCTTGTTAGTTATCGTGGCATTCACTGTTTATCACAAAATGCTACTCGCTACCCAAATGCTACTCGCTACCCAAATGCATATGGCTATCTACCCTAGTGACACTCACTGTTCATCACAAAGTGTTGCTATTTATCCTAGTAGTGCTCACTGTTCATCACAAAGTACTACGTGTGTGACATTCCCTGTTCATCACAAAGTGTCACTCACATTCGCACTCCCTGTTCATCACAAAGTGCTGCATATCCTGGTGCTCCCTGTTCATCACAAAGTGCCTTGATCTATCCTAATCTTCCTAGAGGACCTGCTGGAGTGTATCCTCTCAGCAGCTTATCCAATCGACAGCGTATGTTCATCACAGAACCGCCGATTTGACCTAAAGGACTAAAACCATGCATTTAAACACATAAAACGCACTTTTTCAACACACACGCGCTTTTAACTCATAAACGCGCTTATAGACTGCATAAACGCGCTTCTGCAACACAGACGCGCTTCCTAAACACAAACGTGCCTATGCCAGACATAAGCGCGACCAGGGAACACAGACGTCCCTGCATGACATAAACGCTATTAAAAAACACAGACGCTACTGAATTTCACAAACGCGTCCGCATTCAACACAAACGCGGTTCCAGGCACAGACGCGCCTGGACCCGACACAGACGCGCCTGTTGGACACAGACGCGCCTGGCGCTGACACAGACGCGGTTGCGCATTTTTGCACTTTTAAACTACCCTATTTCTAGCGCATTTATTGCTCCTAAACATGCATTAATGACAAAACTTGAAATGCGTGAAAGTACGAGGAGGTTTTCGGGTACTTACTGGCTCTCCTGCATCGGCTGGTCGCTGGAATCGACGGACACGGTCGAATCTATGAACGAATGCCATCGCTGCTGACTGCTGCTGCTCTTTTCTCGCTCTGCACTGTGATCTCGTAAGGGTGTGAATGACAATGAGGATGTCTTTTGCCCGTGGTCTATCTTATAGCCTACCCTGGCCCTCGCCCTCATTTCCCGAGTCAGTCTTCCTCATCCCGTGACTTTGTCACTTTATCCAATCAGTCCATTCTATCCCATCTTTCTTATCGCGAGATTGTCTGCAATCTTTCCAGACTTTTTCATCCAATCTCTCGAGGGGGCATATCATTCCCATCCTGGGGCAACTCTGTATCAGTTCATCTTATCTTCTTTGAAACAACGCGACAAGCCGCATTGTCTCAAAGAGGGGCAAAATGTAGACACCTAAAATTGTCATGTCTAATTAAATAAATATTTTATTTATTTAATTACTTTAGCTTAATTCTTCTATTAATTAAATAAATCTTTATTTATTTAATTAATTCATTTATCCTCTTCTAGCCTTATTTCTCATTTAAATAAATACATTTATTTATTTAAATTATCCCTTTCCTAAATTAAATAAATATTTTATTTATTTAATTGCCCTACTTCTTCTATTAATTAAATAAATCTTTATTTATTTAATTAATTCATTAACCTTTTCTACACATGACACATGTCATTCATCTCTTATTTCCTACACTACCTACCCCTTTCATTATTTTGGTATTTCTTATACCTACCCTCTAATCCTAGCCGACCTCTCTTTTTACACCTCTCAATCTTAACCCTCCATTTTCTATTGTGTCTTCTATTTAAGGAGATGCTTTCTTCATTACCAAACCCTAATGACTAATTTTGGAGGACTTGGCTACACTACGATCCTACTTGCAACCACATTCCGTTCTTTGTTGAGCTCTTGTGCATACAAAAATCTGAGAGCAAGCATATCAAACAAGATCAATGGAGATAGGAAGAATGGAGATCAAAAACCCTAGTGGACATGTGATGGTATAATCTTTGTGATTTTTTTGAGTTATTTTGCATTGTCTTAGGTTATCTTCATATGTTATGGTGGATCTTTGTTCATTGTTAGGCTAGGGTTTGGTGGTTGAATCCATTTTAGTCTTTCAATATTGTTGTTTATTGCTATCCATTTTCACCATATACACTTATACTTTGTCCTCTTCCTTTGAAGTTAGAACCAAGCCCTTGCTATGATTTCCTCCTTATTGCTTTGAGAAAAACTAGTGCTTTCTCTTTAATTATTGTTGATCTTTACCTTTGACATAAACACTAGATCTAAACCACCCATACACTATACCTTCATCGGTAAGTAATGATCCAATCAACTCTTCACTCTTTAAGTATTGAATTCTTCAAAGTAATAACAATATACAACCACTTGGGTGTAACGGGTCCTGAGATATCCTTCACAATCACATTACTTTTCACTATATGTTCTCATTTTATTCATTGTATGTTTACCGCAATAACTTTTTCATTATCTTTCATTCTTAAATTCTCAGAATTCATTAATTTGATTTAAATCTTTCTAATTGTTACCTAATTTTGTATGGAATGGGGGCAGAACAAGATATAAAAGCATAAATTCCCTTCAAAAAGATCTAAAATCCGTTCAAGACTTATTGGAACAATTTTCTCTTTATATTAAATCAAATTAATCTGTTACTCCACTTCAACATCATTTGAACTTCGAATCAAAACTTTAAATTTCTTCTTCTACACTCTCATGGATTCTTTTCTTTTGATCTATTGTTTGCCACCTTAACAATGATCTAAACATCTACTTATAACAATGAAAGGAAATACTATAAGCATAGCCATGCTTTCAAAAACCAAATGGCAGTCCTAGTTTTATCTTCCTGATTTTATATTTAACTTCTGCTCCTATTTTAAACTGTTGCCCCACTTGTTAACTATTACTTTTGGTGTCTTGCTTTTTGTGTTCTAATGTTCTGATTGATATTCTGTCGTGGCATTCAGTTGCAATTGTTTAGATTAGGCCTCTTTGACATCAGATTTTCCAACAAGGTGATCAACTTGCCTAGTAAATATTCTATCTTACAAGATAGAAAGCCCATACAAATTACTTTGTGCATATATACACTTGAAACAGATCAAAGATCTGAAATTGAGATCAAGGGCATGCAATTTATTTTTCCTACTGAAGAGATTGATGCCCTTAAGTTTAGATTGTGGTGAGGATGTGACAGTGGAATATTGATCATGAAAAGAGCAGGAATGATTAACAACTTTCTGTCCTCTTTTTGCAATCAATATTCTTCTGCTACCTTCAAAATTAAAAAACATACCCAAACACTTTTCCCAGCACAAACCATAAAACAACCAAAGACGGGAAATATGTTTAGAAAAAAGAGCTTATTGCTCTATTTATTCCAATGGCACTTTTTTGGGTTGCTTCATCTGCCATTTTCACTGTTTGTTCGTGCAAGCTGGTTCTCAGCTTCTGAATCATGATTTTCTCATATATATATATATATAATTGGATTCATTTTTTGTTTGTTTATTTAATTATGTTTGGGAGTGTGTTTGTATAGTTTTAGTTTTATTTTATTTTATTCTTATTTTTCTTCTTTTCATTACTATTAGTATTTGTTTGTTTTTATTATATTTATAGGTTTCTCTTTGGCTTTTTGTTGTATTTAGTCTTTTTTGTTTTGGTTAGTTTCTTGCTTCTTTTTTGTGTGTTGGTTTCTTTGGTGTTTTTGTGTTAAATTTCTTTTGGTCCTTTGTTATTTTACTTGTCTTTTTGGTTTTTGGTTGAGGTTTATTATTTAAGTTTATCTTTATCTTAGTTTTTTATTATTATTTCCCCCTTGGTTTGCGTACTCTCTTGTTTCCTTCCTTTCCCTTCTCCCACCTTTTTAAGGTTCCTCTTGGTCTGCAACATCTCATTTTTTGCTTCTTATGCTCTCATTCATCCTGACGATGGATCACAGAGTGTGATCCGAAACATTGATCTAAAAACTTGCACATGATCTTATCCAGAAATCTACTACAAGGAATATAAAGTACTTTTGTCTCCAAATTTCTAACCAGATGAATGAGGAAGCCCATGCACTAAAATAAATATTTGCGTCTGACAGAGCTAGTTCTTAAATTGGAAAATAATAATTATCATGATCATAAGCAACTTATTGATGATGATGGTGGTGGTTGTGATGGTGATGACAACAACCAATCTAAATGTCTTTCAGATTTTGGGGGTCTGAAGAACCTATTAAATTGCATCAGTCACTTCTGCAAAATTGACATTTATTTATAAGCTAAGGCTACGAAAATAAATTACACTCACTGAACTTCTTTAAGGATTTTTTTTAGATGTTTCAACCATGTAATCTATGGCAGTCTGCTCATTTGTTATGGCTGCAAATATTTGATCCTTTTGTTCCACCTGATAAAGAATGACTTATTGTGAAATCAGTTTGTAAAGAATGCACGTAAATTTCATGCTGTTGCATCACAATTTAGCTTGTATATTTATTCAAAGATGCATGAGACAATGTTTCTGCATATTGCAGCTTGTGCATATTCCAATCCCTACTCCAAAGAAAGGTGAACTGTTGGTGAAGTTGGAGGCAGCTAGTTTGAATCCATTTGATTGCAAATGTCAACAAGGCAAATTTCGTCCAATTTATCCTAGTGGATTACCTTGTACTCCAGGTAAGAGAGTAGATCTTTGTATTTCAAGGCCATTTTCTTGCATAAAGTTTCAGAGATCAACAATATTTGCATGATGTATGTTTGATCTCACTGTCCTACTCATTAAAACACTGTTTCTATGGATGTATAACCTAACTAGATAATGCATGATGTAAGTTGCAACAGAATATCAATTAGAGAAGACCATTAAGTCTGCTGGATCTGAAAATCCGAATAATTCTTAGATCCTGAAGCTGGATTAAACCAGGATCTGTGTAACAAAAAGAACCACTAATTGAAAAATGAAATTGATCCTATTTTAAGCCTTTTAGAAAAACTGAGTATGTGTAACAATACTACCGAAGAGAAGAAAAACTAGTGAGTGCCTGTCAATGCAAAGAACAGCTCTGAATGTTGTTATGATCTTTTGTGCTCTAAGAGTAGAGACAAAGCAACTGCTTGGAAAGACGTGGATGCAAAGCAGCAAGTTCCTTTCATATGTGACAACCATCCATGAGATCTACATACTGAATCTGTTGTCAAGTTCGGGACTTTATAGTCCCTAACCATTTGTTAGAGTTTGGCAGTATCTCCCTCTGTGTACAATTGGTATATCCCATTATCGTAAAAATAGGATATATATTTGTGGGTCCAACTCCAGAAGTGTTCAAGGTCGAATTCAGGGATCTGCTAATGTAGAGATTACAAGCTTCCAGTATAAGTCTCCTACTGTCTATGAGATCATAAAATTGCATATGGATTCCCAATGTAAGTTCCAACCATACTAGATAGACTCTTCCGATCTTGGCAGGAACTCTTGAGTTCTAGTCCAATTCACACAAAATGAGTCTGTTTGGCTTGATTCACTAAACTCTGAGTTTCTAGGAAGTCTGAGTCTTGAGAGATAGGTCTGTCCAAAATAGAACTTCTGCGTTTATCACATTACTATGGTTCAAAGATCCATGGCGAGAGATCAACCAAAGAAGTGAAAACATTTGAGAGAGCTAAATGGATTAGCTGGACTAGATAAAAACTAGGAGTGATTGGTATAAAGGTATTTGAGGAGTAACTTGGAAATCTCTGACTGCAGAAAATGATAACTTGTGCTCTATCTTGACTTTCTTTAAGTAGATCAAACCTCGTGTAAAGCTCATAAAATGGGACTAAGAGCACTATAATTAAGAAGTCTAAGAATGAGTATAATCCCAATGTCATCAATTGGTTATTTATTTGTTTGATTGGACCGTATAATTACGTTTATCAGTTCCAAATCAAATATTACATCTTTTGATTGAATAATGTCTTTTTAGGCCTTGTTTTCAAGAGTGTCAGTATTTCTAGGTATATTATGCACATAAATGGTTGAGAGTTCTTCACAATTCAACTATATTGATAAATTGGAGTTTAGCAATTTTTGGAATAAAATAAGATCCAAAAATGAAGAGTGATTACAAAGGAACTAAAGCGTATGTAAATATGCTTGGGGTCACTCTGCACTGGTATATATCCTTAGATTACCTTTTCTTGTTGCATGATTTCATAAATAAAAAGAAATCAGGATTTTGCATAATGTAGGTAATGTCTGTAAACATTTGAGCAGGCTCAGGTCTATTTTTTAAAACTTAGTCAGAAATAAAAATATTCTTTAAAAGAGTAGCTAAAATTTAGTCAGAAATAAAAATATCCTTTAAAAGAGTAGCTAAAACTTCGAAGTTATTTCTTAGTTTTCCTGGTAAATCTAGCAATATAAAATGGAAAACAATTTTGTGATGTAAATTTTGTATTCTTTAGGAGGAACTCTAGCCTGAGTGTTGCTATGAACCTGTGACACAACTGGTATCTAGTTTTGATATATGGTTTTTTAATTTTTAATGACTCCCCATGGATTCCTTGGTTCACTGGATATTTGTATTTGCACTTGGATCATATAATTTGGGGTTTGACCCTTTAGATTTACCCAGTCTAAGTTTTGTTTTTTGTTGCTTTAGTGCTCAGTGTTTAGTTACTTCAAAAACCTAGTCTTTTTTATCGAAATATTTTTCTATTTGTTGACGTGTATTTTATACACAATCATACACAGAATAAAATACCCAAAGGCATCTTATCCTCTCTTGAATAAAGTCGCTAACTGCTGAAGATTCGCGAGAAGGATCAGTTAGGATGACTCCAATGTTCTTGTAAGTAGGGTCTCTACGTGTGGATAAGCACCAGTGGTCGTTGTGATTTGCTGTGTCATCAAGGGGCCTTACGTTGCCGAAGATTTTGCTGAACTAAACAAGCTTTTCAAAAATAACAAAAGGATAGGGTTTTGCGAGAGGTCTAATCTAGTCTAACCCTAAGAATGACTTCATGTAGACAAGACTTGGCAAGATTCTACCAACTTCAATTTTGCCATAAAGTAACAACTCAATTGAAATTGATGCGATCTTCTAAGGTAACAAATGATTCTTCAATACATCAAAGATCAAAGACACTACCACGAAGGTACATATCCAAGATACAATAACGATTGAAGGTTAAGTGATTCGAGTATTCTCCAGTCGACCACGCAAGGCGTTCCTACAATCAGCAAGAAGCTAGTGGTTTGGAAAGCGAATCCTACCAAAGATCAAGTCCAACACTTTGTCCTTCGAATTAACACACTACTTTGATCGAGAAATGATTCAAGAAAATTGAACAACCATGAAGATAACCAAGAGAATTGCAACAAAACACCATAACTTCAATATTTCATTGATCTCAAAGCCATCATGTACAACAATTGTTTGAATTCTTTCTTCAAAGCTCAATCTTGCTACAAAAAGTAAATTGCTTCTAAACTCTAATCTCTCTCTAATGCTGATTTTCTAGCTATTTCTCATGACAAAATGAAATGAAATGAGGGTATAAATAGCATCCTCAATTACAATGAATGGTCCAGATCAAAAGCAGATCAATGGTCAAGATCATGACACCTAAACCCTAATTAGGGTTTATTACAAATAGCTCCCTTTTTATTGAACAATATTAAATGCATAGCCAAATATTAAATTTGGCACAAAAATCTAGGAGACATAGACCAATGACAATTAAGGTGCCATGTCATCTATAACAACCTCTCATCTAGAATCTTATTCCCTTTCCAATGCTCCTTTTTAGCATATGCAATGAATCTTGATATGATTCCTTCGATCTCAGCAATTGGAATCTCGGGAAGATTCTTCATTCTTTCTTCCAAGTGGATGACCTGATCAAATGCATCTAGAAGAGCTGCGTCCCATGTAAGTTCAAGTTCCTTAGTCTTTTCAATCAGGAGCATGGTAGCAAACATCTGGTCCTGTTGCTCATCTGTGATATTAGCGTCCTTGCAAAAGATGACCTTGATTCTATCTTCCAATTCCTGCAAATCCACATCTGTCTCAACTTCGATCCTCCTGCCAAGAATGGTACGTAGTACCTCAAATACTCTGTCCTGGATCGGGTTGATCACCTCCTCAACATGACTGCATCTAGTACTGATGTCCTCGAAGAGAACTTCCTTCATCTGGAGTAAGGTTGACCACCGAAGTAAACTGTGAGGTCCTCCATCCATAATCTTTTCCTGTGCTAAGACCTTCCTCGATGTTTGTCTGATTACTTTCAAGACAGGAATGATAACATCTTTGGTATGAGCAAAAGCGGCTACCGTTATCATCAAATTGTGGATGATCTCAAGAACCTGAATAGCCCTATGAATAGTCTTCATCATCCTTGTTGCAAATTCTACGGCAACTGTATGAGATTTATCCATCCAAGTACTCATACGCTGGACCATACTCCTGAATCTCTCTGCCTCACCAATTGATTGAAGGGGAAGTGCCTGTATGGGTGATCTTGCTGGATCCTGACGTCCTAAAGGTTGATTGAGATGGCTAAAATATGTTCTCCATGCACCGACCTCTCTCTCAAGCTTTCTACTCTTCTCCATTTCTTCTCTAAGCTTGTCCTTCAATGCCTCAAAGGAATCTGTGGCATCATCTAGTGTCTGCTCGGCTGTGGATGGACCTAGCTCAAATGTCTCTATATCATATTCCTCTGCTAGGATCTCACCTTCATACTTGTCCACCGCCGGTGTAGCTATCTATAATTTTCTGGATCCAGTCTCATCTCTAATCATCTTGGACATCTTGGTAGCCTTCCTTTTCTCTGTCACTTCCTGAGAATGTCCAACAAGGCTCTCTAAATCAATTACATTGTCCTCATCCTCAATCACGATCACTTTTGTTAATCTTTCCTTCAACCAATCTGGGATGGCTGATCTTGTCTCTCTAACCTGTATCTCCTTATGCAATGCTTCTTCTTTTCTGGGAGGAGATGTTACTTTGTCATTATTCTTGTCTTCATGTAGCTCATAATCTTGGAGAGATCCATCTGGCGACCCCTGCAGTGCCTGTCCTTCTTTATCATTCTGTACCATCGATTCCATAGACTCTTCCACTTCAAGTGTCCTTTTCTCTTGTTGAGAAGATGTGCCAGATGAACGATCTCGGTTGGCCTCTTGCTTCTTCTTGGAAGATTCTCTCTTTCCAGGTCTCTCTTTCCTCTTCGAGCCTCTTGGATGGAGATTGCCTTCACTTGCACTTCGAAGGTTGCCTTCACTTGAATTTCTAGGATTAGGATTGCCTTCGCTTACACTAGCTCCACCTTCGGCTGGTCTCTCCTCCAAGGTGAAAGTCATAGCTATGCCCTGCTCTCTCAACTTCTGATGCTGTACATCAACCCATCTGCGAGTACAAGACAAGACTGGAGCCATTAAAGTATCTAGATCCACAACCTCGGGCTCATTCCAATCTAACCTTACTGATTTGCTTTCTCGATCATAGGATGATTGGAGATGTCTGCCACTGTCCTGAGCTTGGTTGGTCACTCTGTAAATCCTGCATTTCCTGATGAAATCCAAAGGCAATCTAGAATGCATCTTTCTTTTTACTTCAAGATCATCCAAGAGATTCATCACAAAATCCTCTATCTGAAACTCATGCTTAAATTTCCTACCGACTGTCTCCTCTATATATCCATTCGGATCAAAGCTTTCTCTCAAGGCAAAGAATGAAAAAGAATACAAAGCTAACTCCTTCTCTGCATCATCCATGGCTAAAGCATTAGGACATACCTCAACTGAATTGCCCAATATGATAGGTACGGGAACTCCATTTCCATGTCTGTGTCTGAAAGCCTTCGCATAAGCTGCCAACTGTCTTGTTACCTCAAGTAACACTATTCTGTCTGTCGGATATCTCGGCAACATGTATGGAGGTGAAGGACATCCATGAACTCTGATATAAGTAAACTTCAGAAATTGGATAAACCAAGCACCGTACCTCTTTACTAATTCCTGTGCATCCTGAGATAATCTATTGTGGATCCCGCCTTGCAATGTCCTTGTGATGTTCATCGTGAAGGTATCATTAACTAGCTTGTAGTTGCTTCCTGGCGGATGATGCAAGTGGACATAGGAATCACAAACTCTGACCTCACCGGGTCCTCTTCCAATCACTCCTCTGTGAGGTAGTCCTGCGTACTCAAAGCTCCTAATCAAAGCATATATAACGTATGAACTCATGTGGAAGGACTTGGTAGCTTTTAGTCTCCTCAACTGTACGTCCAAGCAATGGCTAATCATTATAGCCCAATGAATTGTTCCTTTACCCTAAACTATCACCTGGATGAAGTAGAACATCCACTTCTCAAAGTAGAAGGCCTGAGGGGCTCCTGTGACTCGGTTGAGCATTGTAATCAAATCTCTGTACTCCTCCTGGAAATCGATCCTATGTGGTGTGTTCGGTATCTTGCTCAGGCGAGGACGACTCTTGAGTAACCAGTTCTTGTTAATGATGCTTAGGCAAGCATCTGGATCATCTTCGTACATCGACCTGGCTCCTTCTATGCTCTTGTAGACAATATCTCTGTGCTCTAGAAGATGGAAAGCCTCACTTATAGCCTCTTCTGAAAGATAAGCTAAAGTGTTTCCTTCCTTGGACACGATTGTTCTGGATTGAGGATCATAATGACGAGCACACTCGATCATCAACTCATGGCATTGTACTGCTGGAGGGAAGCCGGCCGCCTTAATGATGCCACTTTCGATTATCCTCCTGGCGATAGGTGATGGCTTGCCAATGTAAGGGACCTCTCAAAACTTCTTCGTGCTGAAGTTGCCCAAGTTGGTATCTCCAATGTTGCTCCACTTAGACACGATCTTGGTCTCCAGTTCTTCGTTCTTTTGATCTTCCTTCATGAGAGCTGGACGACTGGTGGATGCTCCCGCCTTCGGGGTCGCCATACCTACACAACATTTCATAATAAGTAACTAGATATTGCAATGCATAACATAGATTAGATTAATTTTAGGAAACTTCATGATAAATCCTTGAGTTATCATTTCCTAAAAAACGATTGAGCTACTGGAATTCAAAATTTCAAAATTCAAAACTTGAAGCAATGACGATCAAAATTATTCAAAATTTAAAACAAGGGATCACATCGCCATACCTCACTTGAGAGCTAACTCTAAAATGCAAAATAAAGAGAATCGCCTAGGCAAAAATCGAAATTAGATGGCTTCAACGTGATCCCTCTTCAAATGAACGGCCTCCTTATCAATTCGCCACCCTTGGGGTCTTTGATGTGATCTTCAATGTCTTTGGCAAGTTTGCCTTACTTTAACTTCAAGTTCGCACTCCCTTGACGATGTTTGCGCCTTCCTTGGAATGGAAATTCGCTCCACTTGAATACCAATCGCACTTCTCCAAAATCGCATATGAAAGATGATAAAATGATAATGTGAAAATGAAAATTTTCACCCTCCTTTTATAAGCGCTCACCTCTCATTTACCTCTAGGCCGACTTTGCCAAAATAAAGAAATTAAAATGATTTTTAAATATATAACAAGGGCCGACTTTTATAAAATAAATCCAAACGCTCCAATTTTTTATAATAATAAATTAATTAATTGCCTTTATAATTAATTTTTTTCGATTTTTAAATAGGCAAAATTAATTAAATAAATGTTTTGCGCAAATTTTAAATGCTATCAATTAAATATTCCAATTTATCGATTTTTAGCATTTAATAAAAATTCAAAAAATGTTTAGCGCCAAAATTGGAGGAGGGAAAGATGCAAACCATTATCGCTCTGGTCCCTGACTGAGGGACAGGAGCGAATTACCATTTTAGCCTGGAATCTCGTGCTTTCGACGTTCAAAATCTCCATCTTTACGTTGAAATTGGCATTTTTGCTGGGAATTTCAAACTTGGTTAACTTGACTTTGTAAATGAATGCCTCCTGAGGTGATATCGCCCTGGTCCCTTGGCGAGGGACAGGAGCGATCTTGGTGTTTTCTCCTTGATCTTGCTTGTTCAATCACCAATCTTCATCATATGGCAAGTAATGACGTTGTCCTTTCATTCCACGCCTGCTTTATTCGTTTTTAACAAGGCATTTAGATGTTTAGATGGATTTCGCCCTGGTCCCTTGGTGAGGGACAGGAGCGATCTTTATGCTCTTAGCCAAAATTCTTCGTTCTTAACCTCAAATTCTCGTTCATCGCCTTCCAAACGATATCTTTGATCTTGTGTACCTTGGCTTTGACGTGATCTTGAAGGATAATGAGTGATTATGTGAAAATCGCCCTGGTCCTTGCCTGAAGGACAGGAGCGATATAGCTTCTTGGTTCAATTTGATCACCTTTTGATGTTTGATTTTCTCGCATATCATCTTCTCAAGATCACTTTGACCCTGTGCAACCCTGTACAACCTTGACTTGGCGTGATTTTTGAAAGAATTGGCTAGTATGATGATTATCACCCTAGTCCCTGACTGAGGGACAGGAGTGAACTTCAATGTTTTGGGGCTCATCCTTGCTTGTATCAACTTGCAATTGCTTTCACCATGTAGAATGAGGTCCTTTGATCCCTTTTGGCCACTTGAAACTTGATAAACCTTCAAAACTTAGGCCCTCATAGGAATTTCGCTTTGGTCCCTGACTGAGGGACAGGAGCGAATTTGGGTATACAGTGAAAATCTTCCATCATATCAACTTGTAATTATCTTCAAGGCTTAAAATGATGCTCTTCACTCCCTCTCAAATATTTAAAATGTGAATAGCAACCCAAATTTGGCCTCATTTGAACATTTTCGCTTTGGTCCCTGACTGAGGGACAGGAGCGAACTAGGGCATTTTAGTGCAAACCCTTCATTTTGGCGATCTTTATAACTTTGTTCTTCGTCAAGACGCTTCAAAATATCTTTGCCTCCTTGTATCCTGACTTGGAATGGTCTAAAACTTGGGATGAAAGCAAGATAATCATCATTTCGCCCTGGTCCCTGGCTGAGGGACAGGAGCGATTTTGCATTTTCAGGCTCAACTACACTTTGCCAACTTAAAAAATTATCTTCAATGGTCTTGTTGTGCATCCTTTCATTCATCCATGGCTTGGAATTCATTCAAACTTGGCAAGAAATTGACCTAAGGCAAAAATCGCTCTGGTCCCTGACTGAGGGACAGGAGCGCCTAGGCCAATTGGAGTCCCCTGTTGATGTTTTGTAATCTTCAATTTGTCTTCAACGGGTTCATTTCATCCTCCTTTCTTGCTTCAAACTCAAAACTTGCTCAATCTTTACCCAAATTTTGCCCTATGAGGAATTTCACTTTGGTCCCTGGGAGAGGGACGGGAGCTATACTGAATTTCGCCCTGGTCCCTAACTGAGGGACAAGAGCAAACTTTGCATTTTTGGTCCATTTTCCTTCACAAAGGCACTTCAAGTTATATTCAATTGATAAAACATATCTCCTTTGATCTCTTCAAATCGTCAAGTTGTTCAAATCCTGCAAGGACAAGGCAATGTTTGATTTTAAGCTCCGATTCTTCACTGAGGGACAGGAGCGATTTTTACTCCTGGGGCATTTCCGTGCTCATGAAATTCTTCAAATTATATTCAACGGAAAGATCATGCCTCCCTTTACCACTTCCACTCGAAAGATCATCTTGATCCTGCAGGGACAGTAAGATTTTTGAAAACGAGCTCCGGTCCTTCACTGAGGGACAGGAGCGATTTTGCTCCTACAGGCCAAAATATCAAGATTTTGGGATTTTAATCACTTCACAAGGCAAAAACAAGTCATTTCCAATGCTCGGGATCAAATATCAAAAAACTCAAAATTTGGTCAAAATTACTCAATTGGACAAAATTCACAATTTCATCATCAACACTTAGACAAATTCATTCAAAATTCCAATTGAAAATAGACCAACTCTCTTAGCCTCTGGCGAATTCTCTTTATTCAAAATTGCATCCTACGAGAGGAAGCTCAAAAAAAGCTCTCAAGACTGACTGGACTCTAGCCTGAAAAGGACAAAACAGAAACCCTAAGGCTTGACCCTAAATCCAGACAACTGACAAACTACCAAAACCCTAAAAAGCAGAGAAAAAGAACAGGCAACACGAGCAAAAAGAGGGGGGCCCCCATTTTAATGGGGCGATGTGTGAAATGGTCACAACATCTGGCGACACCACTGAGAAATGTTGAAAAACATTTGGGAATCAATCTTTCTAGAAGAAAACTCAGAAAACCTCCCTCAACAAAAACCAGGAGTTAAGAAACATTTACAAGAAGAGACCATCATATTGAGACAAAGTATCAAGTCCGCAGTTATCCATGTGTGTGCAAATGCGTTAATTCCCCTCAACAAGACAATCATGATCTCCAGGTTCCCCTGTGATAAGCTACATAGTTTGTCTAGACTCCAAAAGCATCTTAGATAGAGCCTCGTTGCCAGTCAGACGTCCATAGTCCCGACGAGGTTATCGCCGCAAGCTCACGAACATTGCTCCATTGCCGGCTAGTCGTCTATAGCCCCGATGGAGTTATTCGTAAATTCCCTTTAGCCAATTTGATATTTCTTTTCAGCTCATCATTTTTCTTTTGATTTTTTTTCTCTTTTCTCATTTTCTCATCTTTTCTTTTGATACTGCTTTTAGTCCCGTCAATTCTTTGGCTCGCGAGCAGTGAAGCTCACTGGGGTTTGAGGATTGCGGTGGCGCTGAAGTCAGACTTTAGATTTTTCACTGATCACAGCTTTGTGTGGAAACCATAATGACTTGGAGATTATAAGTGTGAAAAGATATAATAACTGGAGGACAAAAATACGTGAGTTCAATAAGCTAATCTTGCTTCAATGTAAATACGTCCTGACTCAAAGCTTTATTAAAAGAAACTCCCTTTGTAATTCCAAAAGACCTCATGATTGTCCAAGTGCAACCAACAACCTAGCAGGAAGTCAGAGCGTTACATGACAAAATCACCCAATATCAAATGGATACCCCTTAGGACAAAACAACTAACCTAAGACAAAACACCTAAACTAAGAACGAAAACAAAGCGAAAGGCAAACCAAAACAAGAAGAAAAGCAAACAAACGAAAACAACGAAAGCAAACTAAACTAACTATGTACAAGGGAAGGCCTTGGGCATCTCAGGATTGGAAATAATGTTTGAGATACCTCCCACTGACAGGCAATGGGATGTCTTCTCCAGTTAAAGTCTTCAACCTAAATGCATTTTCTCCCAAAATCTCTGAAATTTGATAAGGGCCTTTCCAAAGCTTATCAAACTTGTCATGTTCTCCTCTTTTCTCATGTGCCTTGTCCCAATACAGGACGAGATCTGAGATCCGGAACGCCTTGACTCTAGCTTGTCGATCAAACCATCTTTTCACCACTCCTTGGTGTTTTGCAAAATTCTCCAATGCTTGATCTCTCTTTTCTTCCAGATTCATTAACTGCGTTAATCAGGCTTGAACAACATCAGTGTCTTCCATGTACTCCTGAATAAATCTCAAAGTCGGGATCCTGAGTTGCATGGGAAAGACTGGATCTTGGCCATAAACCAAAAAATAAGGTGAAATGCCTAACGCGTTCTTGGTCCTAATTCTGTCTGCCCATAAGGCGAATCTCAATTGGGTATGCCATTCTCTCGGACTTCTTTCTAGTAATTTCTTGATAACGCTGAGCAGGTTCTTGTTGGTTGACTCAGCTAACCCATTACCTTGAGGATAATAATTTGATGAAAACTTGAGGGTTATTCCATATTCAAAAGCCCAATTCGAGAATCTCAATGACGTGAATGCCGATCCATTGTCGCAAACCAACGCGTAAGGACATCCAAACCTTGTGATTATGTTTTCTTCTAGAAATTTGATTACAACTTCAGTAGTGCAAACCTTGAGTGCCTGTGCCTTTGACCATCTGGTACAATAATCTGTAGCTGTGATGATATACTTATGTTGTGCCGAGGATGTGGGGTTGATGACACCAATAAAATCCTTTCCCCATTTGGCAAATGGTCTAGCTTCAATCACTGGATTCAATGGCATGGCAGGATTCCTTTCTCTAAAGGCTGCGACTTGGCATGTGTGGCAAGTCCTGATATGATTAAATGTATCTTTGAAAAGTGTAGGCCAGTAATATCCTGCTCTCAGGATCTGATGAGCTGTAGCGAGGTTGGCTCCATGTCCGGTTCCAAACTTGGAATGAAAATGTTCAATTATCTGTTTTGCTTCATCTTTGCCAACACACCTTAGATATACTCCTTCATGATTTCTGCGATATAGAACAGATCCTTGAAGCATGTAATGTTGACACTTTATTCTTAGTGCTCTCTTCTGCGTGGGTGTCATGCGAGCAGGACATTTATTGTTAAGCAGGTATGTCACGATATCCTCGTACCATTCATCGGGAGTGACATCTTCTAATTCATAAATTTGTTGGATTAAACCTGGTCCATCAATCGCCAATGTCTGTGCCAAAGCTTGTCCTCGAACAAGTTTCATGGGCTGGATTTCAATATCAAATTCTTGGATAATGGCGACCCACTTTCCTCTTCTTTCTCCTAGTTCATTCTGCATGAGAAGAGTCTTGACTGCTGCATCTGGTACTATTGCATAAATTTTGGCCCTTAGGAGGTAATGTCTGAATTTCTTAACGGCCTTTACCAGTGCGTATGCTTATTTCTTGATGTTAGGATATCTGAGTTCTGCATCTTTCAGCGGGGTGCTCATGAATGCAATTGGATTTTCATCCCTTTCTTCACTTCTCTGGGTCAGAATAGCGGCACAAGTGTAGTCAGAAGCGAAGGAATATAAATAGAAGGGCTTGAGATAATCAGGACTGATTAATACTGGTGCTTTTGTGATGGCCGTCTTTATCTCATCGAATGCCCTTTTAGCTTGTGGTGACCATTCAATCTTTGCGTCCTTCTTCAGCATCTCGTTCAAAGGTCTAACAATCTCGGCAAATCCGGTAATGAACTTTCTGACAAAGTTGATCTTACCAAAAAATGATTTGAGTTCTTTCTTGCTAGCCGGCAAATTGATGGTGGATATGGCTTTTACCCTTTCAGGATCAATGGAGATTCCTCTTTCTGAAATGACATGTCCTAAAAGTTTTCCTTCTGTTACTCCAAATATACATTTCTTCGGATTGAGAGAGACACCGTATCTTCTGCACCTTTGGAAGACTCTTCTTAAGTCATCCACATGATCTTCTCTCTACCTGGAGAAAACTGTGATATCATCCATATATATAATAATGCATTTTCCAATTAAGTCCCTGAAAGCGATATCCATGGCTCTCTGAAATGTGGCCCCGACATTGATGAGTCCAAAAGGCATTCTCTTGTACGCAAATGTTCCCCACTTGGTGGTGAAAGCAGTCTTTAGTCGATCTTCAGGTTCAACTAGAACTTGGTTATATCCTGAATATCCATTTAGAAAGGACATCATCTGCGACCCGTTGACAATCTGTAACACTTCATCTAGTGATGGTAGCAGATAATTATCTTTCTCTGATGCTCGGTTGAGATTTCTGAAATCAACACACAATCTGATCTCTCCATTTTTCTTTCTGACAGGTACCAGGTTGGCGACCCACGTCGAGTGTCTTACTGGGAAGATGATCTTGGCTGAGAGCAGCTTCTTAACTTCTTGGTATATCAATGGTTCCAATAAAGGATTAACTGGCCTTTGTCTCTGCCTGAATGGCTTGCTTCCTGGCTTCAATGGGATTGTGTGGGTGATAATTGCAGTGTCGTAAGTCTTGAGATCTTCATAACTCCATGCAATGACATCTGGGAAATCTCTCATGTTTTTCAGAATCCCATTTCTTTCGGTTGCTGTGCAGGACTTTCCAATAAATACATTCTTAGCTTGTATATCATCACCTAGATTGATTGTGTCGCACATATTTCCTTCCATGCTGTGGTTCTTCTTTTCTTTCAATTTATCAGGATCAAAAATTCTTTCTAATTCTACCATTCCTTTTGGAATAGTGTTTGTCTTTAAATTCAGAACACCTTTAGCATCAAATTCCGCTTCTCCCAATTCCTCTTCATCAATGATCTGGGTTAAGAAGACATCTGTGTTGGTTAAGAAATCTAAGATGTGCTTGTCGTCCTCGAAAACTTGAAAATTGGTGATGTTATCTGGAACCGAAGGTACTGATACTAACTCAACTGTGAATTTCTTCAATCCTTCCATTGCTAATGGTATCAAAGAACTGGCGGCTTGTGCAAGGGAATTAGCCACTTGATTCTGATGTCTGTATATAGAATTGATATTGAAAGCTTCAAAACTTTCAATGAGATCCCAGACTCGATTTCTGTATCTAGTTAATCTTTTGTCATGGCACACATACTGCTTCCTGATTTGCCTTATAGCTATTTCTGAGTCTCCATATACTTGCAGTATTTTCGCCCCCTTTTTGATGGCTAATAATAGTCCATGAATCAAGGATTCATATTCAGCTACATTGTTGGTGCAAGGAAATTGTAATCTGTGAGCGGCGAGGTAGGTTTCTCCCGTTGAGCTAATCAATTCATAATCGGCTCCAGATCCTTGTTTAGACTTAGACCCATCGAACCTTAATGTCCATATTGCACTTCCTTGATCTTCCGTCTCTTGGTCTTCTTGACTTTCGATGGATGTGTCGGATAAAGTTTCATCTCCTGAGGAGCTTTCCGCTTCTAAATCTTGAACCTCTTCTATAATCAACGTCTGTGGGGCTCTTTTGTATACTTGCTCTAATGCGGTCTGACATAAAGCACAAGATAGTTCTGAATGGACGACATTGTGTATTCTACACCAATTTGGAAGAAGCAGATCTCGGACGGATGTTAAGTTACCTAGTTGCACACTTTGCTGGATGTTTCTATGTACGAACCTTCTGAAATTTTCAAACATTCCATCATCTTCTTGGTCGGATCCTTGGTCACTTTCAACAACAATTTCTGTAGATTCTATCACTTCTTGCTGGTCGTCTTTGTCTTGTATGTTTTGTATCATCAGGACTTCCTCTACTTTAGGCTTGTATGTCCCTAGATCAGATTCTAAGAAAAGGACTTCATTGTCTTCCCCATACTCAGTTATCATAAGTCTCAATCTCGGAGTGCTGTCAATCTTGATTTGATTCGGGACTCCTCTCCATGGTAGCCACATGTGTGCAAAATCAGTTGACACATACCCATTCAATTTTCGCGACCAATCTCTACTTAGGAGCATCCCATATGAATCAGGAATATCCACCACTGAAATATCTATGAAATTTTGAACTCTCGGGTCCGCGGCTAATTGCATATGAATATTGTTCAACTCGCCCATGACTGGAACTTCTGTCTTGTCTAGCTGAGTGACCTTTCTCTTGGTAGGAGTGGGAGTTATTCCTAGTCTTTGACAGACAGCTAGGGGCATCACGTTACTGGAAGCTCCTGAATCATAAAGGCAATTGTGTAGTAATTTCCCGAAGATTCTAACTGATAGCAAGAACGGGGCCGGTTCATCTTTTCCTTGGGAAGGGGCTGAAGAATCCCCATTGTGTTCTTGATGTTTCACTTCATGGATCTTTGAATGATCGTCCTTTATCAGACTCTCCTCTTTTGAGTGATCGGTTTTGTTTGTGGATTTTCCTTTCTTGACCACATCTTTCCTAATAGCGACTTCCTTTTCTAGCAGAATCTGGTTAGTGGCGAGGCCTTCTTTGATAGTAGGCTGATTTTTCTTAGTCTCGCCCCTTTTGAGTAATACCTTTCCTTCCAACATATCTTCCCTTTTGGCTGGGAAGGTTATGGTCTGGACCATGCATTCATTTTGTTCGGATTGTCCTTGGTCATCGGCTTCCTCTTGGGTCACATTGATAGTGGCTCAAGTCCTGTTGGTTGAGTCCTGAACATTTGACCTTACTGTACTAGACTCACTTAGGCTATTGATCACTGCATCTTTGATTTCTGAAACCTTGAGCAACTCGTAGAGTGGTAGACTCACTTTAACTTTCTTGAGTTCATCTAACACCAACGCTGCTAATCTTTTCATTTCATTACCCACGGGGGGTGCAATATTCCTCTGTCTGTATTCTTGTGTGTTCTGTGGATACTCCGGATTGTTGCTGGCTTGGGGATCCGGCGGAGTAGAGAAATTATTTGGAGGGATCGACGTAGTTAGAGGTTCTCGATTTCTCTGATTTCTATGATAAACTCTTTGGTTCACACCTCCCGAAGATTGGTGAAATACCTCCTTTATCCCTTCTACTAAGACACTGTTGTTCAATGGTGGAAAATAATACTCTGAATCTTCAATGGGTCCATTTGCAGATGCAGGTGGGAACTGAGATCCTGGAGGTACCATTGGTCCATTGGTAGATTCTGGTGGAAATCTCCCATTTTGTGCTTGACTAATTTCTTCTTGTGAATACTTGCAGCTTTCAACAATCATGGCTTGACCGTACTGTGTGGTTGGGACCATTTCGTATCCTGTCGTGGGCGGATTTTCAGGTGGATCAGTGCTGCGCATCTCTTGTTGAAAAATGTCGGCCGCGATCTTGAATTCAGGACACTGCAACTCAGAATGTTGGTTTGTATTGTGGAGTCTACACCAACTGGACAGGGCCGCCTCTGCTAGAAACACTTTGCTGGTAGAAGGATTTTCTTGATTCTGAGAATTTGGTGGGTTATCTAATGGCGTCACCACATTTCCATTATTGGGAGCCGTATTCCATGGTCTCCTCTGGAAACCTTGGTTATTATTTCCTTGATAATTATTCCTGAAACCTTGGTTGTTATTTTCTTGGAAATTTTGATTGTTCGCATATTGGCCATGGTTGGCCCTCTGCATACTTTGGAGTTGATTATTCTGGTTCCTTAGATGAGTTACTTCGGTTGATAGTTTCTTGACTTGTTCAATCAACTCTTTCATTTCATCCTTTTCTTCTTGTGTCCTTGACGAGTTTGTTGCATTTTGTAGGTACACAGGTTGTGCTGGTGGAGCTTGTGAAATCGGGACTCCAGGGTGGAGAACCAATTGATTTGTAGGCTATATGTTTGGATATGTTGCTTGTGGAATCAGATTCATAACTGGAGTCTGGTTAGCCAACGCCATTCCAACTGACTGCATCTGGTTTGGTGCTGCGACAGGTCCTATGTGTAGTTGTGGCCCGGTGATATTCTGTCCCATGTGCTTACTTACTTCAATAGCCTTTGCATATGCTGCGTTTAGATCATTCGGTGTAGGATGTGTTCTTACGAACATAGCAGTGAGATGATCTAAAGCTCCATAGTAAATTTCCCTTGGGTCCGCAATGAGATAAGGATGCCGTAACATCGTGTATGCGCGGTGAAACCTGTTGTTGAAAGAAGTGATTGGTTCATGTTCTCTCCTTCGGACCTCAACAAACTGTCTATACAACTTAGCCGGTGTGGTTGGTACACCAAACTTGGCAATAAATGCATCTTTCATCGCGTCCCAAGTCCTGATTGACCCTATAGGCAAATGAATGAACCAGAAGTATGCCTCTTCTCCCAATGAGTAGGGAAAAAGCCTACATGCTACATCTCCATATTCGATTTGTCTGTTACGAAGATGATCTTCGAACATCTTGATATGATCCTCCCCCGTACGATTGAAATCACTGACATTGAATTTGGAACAAAAGTGTTCTGGATTCTTTGGCATATCATGATAGACTGCAAATTCCAATGGTGATGGATTGTTGATTAGCCAAGTTGCACCATTAAGCATATGAGGAGGAGGAGGAGGAGGCGGAGCCTGGTGAGCCATCGTACTCTTCGCGGCTTGAATGTTTGAAACGGGACTTGATGAACTAGCCTGGTCTTTTGTTTGAGAAATTGCCTGGATACTTGATTGGATTGCCGCTTGTACTTGTTCTTGAAGAACTTGTGATGACTCGGGAGATTCCTCCAATCTTAGTTCGAATTCTTTGGGAGTGTCCTCTCTTTTAACTCGCTTCGCCTTGGAAGTAAACTGAAGTTCACTTAGATTCTTGACGCCTGGTGTCGACCTCAATAATCTTTGATGTTTCTCAGGCGAGAAAGAACCAATGCGATCCAGCGTGAAGTCTTGCGAAGATTATTGTGGGTTCCTTTGATTGCGAAGTTCTCTAGCTACGATCCTTTGATGTTCTTCAGCTCTATCTTCTTCTTGTTCCAAGATGATTCTGACTCCGCTATACTCAACTTCACTTCTCCTTACATTCCACGCTAGATGATTCAATCCTGAAACGATATCTTCTTGAGTGTTGTCTATCTGCAAATTTGGTTGCAATACTTGATTCAATCCTTCATGTGGCAACACCATCGTGATTCATGACCATGTTTGAAATGTATTCTTCTTCAAAATTTTCGAACTTCGGATACTAGGGCCCTCCTTCTAGCGCCAATTCTGTTGACGTGTATTTTATACACAATCATATACAGAATAAAATACCCAAAGGCATCTTATCCTCTCTTGAATAAAGTCGCTAACTGCTGAAGATTCGCGAGAAGGATCAGTTAGGATGACTCCAATGTTCTTGTAAGTAGGGTCTCTACGTGTGGATAAGCACCAGTGGTCGTTGTGATTTGCTGTGTCATCAAGGGGCCTTACGTTGCCGAAGATTTTGCTGAACTAAACAAGCTTTTCAAAAATAACAAAAGGATAGGGTTTTGCGAGAGGTCTAATCTAGTCTAACCCTAAGAATGACTTCATGTAGACAAGACTTGGCAAGATTCTACCAACTTCAATTTTGCCATAAAGTAACAACTCAATTAAAATTGATGCGATCTTCTAAGGTAACAAATGATTCTTCAATACATCAAAGATCAAAGACACTACCACGAAGGTACATATCCAAGATACAATAACGATTGAAGGTTAAGTGATTCGAGTATTCTCCAGTCGACCACGCAAGGCGTTCCTACAATCAGCAAGAAGCTAGTGGTTTGGAAAGCGAATCCTACCAAAGATCAAGTCCAACACTTTGTCCTTCGAATTAACACACTACTTTGATCGAGAAATGATTCAAGAAAATTGAACAACCATGAAGATAACCAAGAGAATTGCAACAAAACACCATAACTTCAATATTTCATTGATCTCAAAGCCATCATGTACAACAATTGTTTGAATTCTTTCTTCAAAGCTCAATCTTGCTACAAAAAGTAAATTGCTTCTAAACTCTAATCTCTCTCTAATGCTGATTTTCTAGCTATTTCTCATGACAAAATGAAATGAAATGAGGGTATAAATAGCATCCTCAATTACAATGAATGGTCCAGATCAAAAGCAGATCAATGGTCAAGATCATGACACCTAAACCCTAATTAGGGTTTATTACAAATAGCCCCCTTTTATTGAACAATATTAAATGCATAGCCAAATATTAAATTTGGCACAAAAATCTAGGAGACATAGACCAATGACAATTAAGGTGCCATGTCATCTATAACAACCTCTCATCTAGAATCTTATTCCCTTTCCAATGCTCCTTTTTAGCATATGCAATGAATCTTGATATGATTCCTTCGATCTCAGCAATTGGAATCTCGAGAAGATTCTTCATTCTTTCTTCCAAGTGGATGACCTGATCAAATGCATCTAGAAGAGCTGCGTCCCATGTAAGTTCAAGTTCCTTAGTCTTTTCAATCAGGAGCATGGTAGCAAACATCTGGTCCTGTTGCTCATCTGTGATATTAGACCTCTTGCAAAACCCTATCCTTTTGTTATTTTTGAAAAGCTTGTTTAGTTCAACAAAATCTTCGGCAACGTAAGGCCCCTTGATGACACAACAAATCACAACGACCACTGGTGCTTATCCACACGTAGAGACCCTACTTACAAGAACATTGGAGTCATCCTAACTGATCCTTCTCGCGAATCTTCAGCAGTTAGCGACTTTATTCAAGAGAGGATAAGATGCCTTTGGGTATTTTATTCTATGTATGATTGTGTATAAAATACACGTCAACACTATTGCAACTGAATGTTCTTTCCTGTCCCATCACCGAATTTGGTCATTTGTAACATTTCACATAGTTTCTTTGTTTGTTAATTCACATTCTTCATTTCAATCTCGTAATTCATGTTTAGTGGTTACCACGATTGTTGTATTTAAAATTAATTTAAACAAATGAAATGATTTTGGCATATAACTACTAAAATGATTGTTTTTTCCTAATTCATTACAGCGACAGACATAGCTGGGGAGATTGTTGAAATTGGACCCGATGTGAAGAACTTTAAAGCAAGTGATAAGATAGTCAGCTTTCTCAGAATGAAGGTAAGTACCACTTAACCATTACATTACATCAGTGAAATATTAGTGATGTTGCAAATTGATGTTCTACTATTCTTTTTTCTTCATTTATTGCCATTGTTTGCATTTCCGATTTGCCAACAATCCATGGAACAGAGTTGGAAACGTGTTAAAAGTGTTAAAATGTTTACAACCCTAAAATCCCAGCATTAAGTTTACTCCAACTTGACTTGTTTTGGAATTTAGCCTATGTAATTTAAATTTATTCCAAAATTTCGTTGGACTTCATCCCTGTTTGTTTAACTAAAGTATCTTTATGAATAGAATGAATGCAAGGGTCAGAATTTACAATATATATGTGAGCTAGGATGAACTTGTTTTTAGATCACTGATTGGCCTAGAACTATTCAGCTTGATATTGTGTCATCATCTGTTTGTAGAATCTCTGTTTCAGCTTTGTAATCTGATTCCTTTGAAAGACTTTAAACTGTGCTTATATGGTTATGTAGGTTTCAATTAGCCATTTCTTTTGTTTCATGAGATGTATTATATAAAATATTATGTTAAAATGAAATTGCTTGAAAGATAATTAAGAGTGATTTATATTACATGGCAGAATGGAGGGGACCTTGCAGAATATGCTCTGGTTCTTGCAAACATGACCGTAAAGAGGCCCATAGAGGTTTCTGCTGAAGATGGTGCGAGCTTGCCTATGACTGCACTTACAGCACTGCAGGCGATTCGTGATTCTGCAGGCATTAAGCTTGATGGTAGTGGTAAAGAAATCAATGTACTTGTCACCGCTGCTTCTGGAGGGGTTGGGCATTATGCTGTTCAGGTATAAAAGTCCTGGACCATGTTTCAAACTTGATAGTCGTTTGAGATATGAATGTTTCCTTGATGAAAATTTCCAAAGACTCCAGTTCGTCTATGGTTAGAAAAGAATTTAGTGGTTACTGTTTGAAACTGGTTTTCTTTCTCATTTTTTTCTACAAACGTATCTCCACTGGAAATTAATATTGATCTCAATTTCTTCTTCTTTTTTTTAAAGTTCTATGAAAAATCACCCAACTTCTTGTATGTTTATTTCACAGATTGCAAAGCTTGGAGGAGCACATGTTACTGCCACTTGTGGTGCCCGCAATATGAACTTGGTTATGGGGTTGGGAGCTGATGAAGTGTTGGACTATAAAACTGTTCAAGGTGCAGCCTTGAAGAGTCCCTCGGGGCGCAAATACGATGTCGTGATTCATTGTGCTAACAATATACCATGGTCAACATTTAAACCTAATCTAAGCCCCTCTTCTAAGGTGATTGGTCTAACCCCAAATCTAACATCATTATCAATAAGTTTCGTACATAAAGTGACTCTAGCCAAGCAGCAACTTGTGCCATATTTTATTGCAAGCATCCAAGAGGACCTTTCGCTACTGGTTGATTTAGCCAAGGAGGGTAAATTAGAAACTCACATTGACTCAAAGCATCCTCTCGAAAAGGTAGAGGATGCATGGACAAAGATGTCTGAGAGGCATGCCACAGGAAAAATTGTGGTCACATTCTGCAACTAAGATTTAGATATGGGAGAATCAGCGTGTGTTTCAATAGCAAAATGATCAGATTGATTGGGACAAAGCAATGGTAGATTCTATCTCCAATTTTGTTATATAAAAGTGTACTTCTTGCTTATCTAGGCAAACTAATGGTGGCTACTCTATGTATTACATACTAGAGACAATGTTTTTATGTAGATGAATAAGCCATGCAATGTGTTTAGTTTGATAGTATTTTTGCATATGCTTGTGGCTGCTCTCTCTACAGTCTGCTACTCTGTAAATACTGTATTGTTATGCAACTTATACAGAATCAGATGTAGACTTATGAAAGTTATCTTTTGGTCCTAGAGTTCTATGGTTCTCCAAATATAATCAGTTTAAGTCCTGTTGCAGTTGGAATTTCATAAGTTCAGCATTTTGTATGTCCAGTTCATATAAATAGAAATTTTTATTATATTAGTTTTCCTGTGGAAAATTTCGAAGAAACAGAGGATAATGATTTTTATGGCAGCTCAGTATACGGTGATGCCCTTGACTCTCGGTTTATCTTGTAATTTGGGTGCTTCATGTTAAAAAAACGTTTGTCTTCCACACATTCGGATGGTGGGTCTACTTTGTTTCTAGATATCTAATTCTTTTTTGTTAGGTTTCAATCGTATAAATTAGCTACCATGCAGATTAGTTAGTAAATAATTATTCTTGGGTTCATATTTTATCAAAAAAAATTCCAGTGGACATCATCATATCAGCATAGTATCTCTAAACATTGCATTCGATGGAGTTGAAATGCTTGTTATAGACGAGTTTTATAATTGCAAATACTGAATTTTTTTAATGGTAACTTTCTTCCCGTCCTTGAAATTGCTCTTTTCCATGTAGTTATCACTCTTCATTTTATTTACAGCGATATTACATTCCATCAGGTTTTATTCCAGCAGAGAGCTAGGCCTGGGTATGTGTATAACTATAGTACGAGAGTGTCTAAATGGTTATAGAAAAACAATCGCTCAACCTTTAGATCTAACATGAAAGAACAAGCTACTCTAATTTCCATTTGAATATGGTAAACCAATAATATACAAATCTATCATATTGACCCAGCCAAGGAGGGATAATTTGCATCTCATTATAGATGTACTATACAAATTATGTTATGTTAATGAAATATTAAAAATAAAAAACCAAATTTCTGCAGATTCGACAAATGGTCTTTGGTAAACCAAATCTACTTTCTCTGGAGATGAACAATTACTTCATCAGTAATTCTAAATTGTACATTTTATCAAGTAAAATATTCAAGATCCTGGATACTCACCAGATTTTATTGCATTCAATTTTGTTAAACCATTACGAACCTCCCGCTTGCTAGAGCCTTCCAGCTTATCGAATTTTGAAGATAAATCTATGCCCTAAGCACAATTAGGTTGGAGTACACTAAAATTAGCCAGATTTAAGCAACTCAGATGTTTAAATATTTTGATATCGCCTTTGCTTTTCAAGCGTGTTTTAAGTTTCGGATTACGCTTTAAAGCTATGGACTTATTTTTAGTATAATTTATCATTGTGATGAGAAACAATTTACAACATCTTTTGAATAATAATAAATCGATTGCTAGTGTGGTGTT
Source organism: Cryptomeria japonica (assembly GCF_030272615.1). Taxonomy (NCBI): domain Eukaryota; kingdom Viridiplantae; phylum Streptophyta; class Pinopsida; order Cupressales; family Cupressaceae; genus Cryptomeria; species Cryptomeria japonica. The sequence goes on along the minus strand of NC_081409.1, from coordinate 895,736,304 downwards.
GAAGGGTATTTGGTTTAGTTTAATATTAAAGTTGTTGAAGTAGGTATTCAATAGTTCAAATCTTCTACAAGAATAGCGGTCGAAGAAACCCTAGCAACAAAGGAGATTAGAATAAGCCAAGAAACCCTAGCAGTGAAAGGAGATTGGATTTGTAGGGCATGCGAAGGAAACCAGATTTGCAGAATAATATTGGGAGTAAAACGTTGCAAAGGGAGAAAGGTTGGACTGCGGACGAAGGGCACAACTGTGTCTTCCCGCCTTGTGTCAAAACAACCTCTCCCAAAACCCCACGAATTGAGCAATCATTAGAGAGAGGATACAACCGCTCGCTAAATCCCAAGGCTTAAACAGTGAAAAAAGCAAGGCAACATGACACAATGGAGAAGGAGAAATTAGTAAACCTTGACAAGCTCTCGGTGTTGGAAGATACAGATTTTAGAGGCATAGCCAGAACGCGAAAATTTGAGCACAATCATTATCATCTTGCTACCAATCCCCATGACCTTACACTTCAGCAATCTTCCGCCCATATAGAAGATTTACTCAGAAAATTGGAGATTTACAAAGGTAAAGGTGCACAAGTACGTGCTCGTCTCCAATGGATGAAGGACGGGGACCGAGGATCGAACTTTTTCTTCCACTGTTTGAAGCATAAACACAAAAAAGAACAAATTTCATTCATCAAATCTGCTGATTGCTTCTTAGACAACCACTCAGGCGTCAGGCAAAGTTTTTTGGATTATTATAAACAACTTTTTATAGATGATGCATCCCTCGTAAGATTGATGATTGATATACCTAGTGAATTTCTTGATAGACCTCTTTCCATGGAGGAATTTGATGAGGCTCTTTATAACATGGCTATGGACAAAAGCCCTCCAGTTGAATTCTACCAAGCCTTATGGCTTTACATTCTAGAAGATTTCTATTACGTGTATCTTGAAAGTGTTGAAACTAGGTCTATTACCTTGCTTAATACATCTTACAAAATCATAGCAAAAGTTTTGCCTTGAGGAATAAAACCTATTACTCAAATGATAGTGTGACCAGAGACAACGAAATCTTTAGGAGGGAGATTTATCCTTGATAATCTAGTATTGGCCTCGGAAACAACTGAAAAGGCCTAACATGTGAGATTCTGCGAGAAGCGAGAATCGAGAATCGAGCCAAGATCTGATGTCGGTCGTAGATCACATGCAACTCCTCACATAACAGATGATCGAAAATCAAAATAGCTGAATGAAGATAATTTCAATATGAGAGAGAAATAGAGACAAAGAGGAAAATTTGGAGAAGATTCTCACCGAGCTATCACTCCACTAACTTAACTAGTGAAGGTGAGAGTATAGTGCTTATTATATAGAAAAATATAAGCATATACATCCAAGGGGTGCATTAACTCCTATTCCCCCTAAAAAGTGGGAGGTTTTACCTTCTTGGTAAATGCCAAAACATGTGGCATAACCTCCTTACATGAAGACAAAAAAGGAGTTGAGAAAGTTGGCACATAAGGCCAAAAGAGAGTGTGAAACCCAACTACCCCATAACTCACTTAGGAAATGACAAAATAGTGGTTATGAGAGGTGGCACAACAAGCCAAAAGAGGGTGTGTAACTCAACTACCCATGTGAGGTGGAGAGTTACACATGTAGCTGAAGTATTTCGCCACGTGTCCTCATATAAACCACTCCTATTAACCTAAGCAAGCTTAAATAATATATGTGTAGGAAAAATAAATACCTCATAACATAAGGAAAATAAAAAACCTACACTAACATAACAAACTGCCCAAGATGCTCTTACTATCAAACTAGACTTTGATAAAGCCTATGATCACATTCATTGGCCCTTTATTCTTAACATGATGCAATGGTTGGGATTTGGCCCAAAATTTTGGGATCACATCAAAATGTTGTTCATGGATGCAAATGCTAGACTAGCTATTAATGGTGCCCATTCCCCTCAATTCCCATTGCAAAGATCTATTTGCCAAGGCTGCCCACTTGGTCCCTTTCTTTATATCCTAGTTCTTGATGCTCTGGGATATATTTATTCCATCATGGGAAGGCTAACCAACTTATCCATGGGATTTTGTCACAACCCTCATTTATCACCTTTTTGATTTAAATACAAAACTCTATTATATTTCCTTGGATAAACTATTGAATGAATATTGTAAGGGAATAAAAATAATAAACCACACACACACATGGAGAATATATATATATTTTAATTGGTTATTTAATTTCCCTCACCCAAATTAAGGCACATGTTGTAGGAGGAATAAGAAGCTTCTAGAGGCTTCTCCACCACCCTTGCATGTAACTCCTCCCACTAAGCCTAATCAATTTGCATGGAGGCCAAATTGGGAGAGAATCTCTTTTTTTTCAATTAAAAATTAGGTAGTGGGAATTTGAAATTTCTTTTATAAAAGAGGTACAAGTTTCAAAATGAGTGGTTGGCTATTCCATAAGAAATTCTGCAAGTAAAATTTTCCTTGGTAGTCAATTTTCATTTTCAGCTAAGATTTTGTTGGGAGGACTTCTCTTCAAATTTGGAGGATCAAGGAAGACTCTACACCATTTTCAAGCACCCAGGTTCTTTCAAACTTAGTTTCGTGCATCTTATTCTTGTTGTAGATTAGATTTGATTAAATTATTTAGGAAATTAGAATCATTTGATGAGAAGGAGATTCATTTGTTTCAGATTTTGATAAGAATTAGTCTCAGTTTTTGATAAGAAGTAGATTAAATTGTTTGATAAAAAGTAGATTAAATTGTTTGATGAGAATGAGATTCATTGTTTCAGATTTTTGATAAAAATTAGTTTCAGATTTTGATAAGAAGTAGATTAAATTATTGATGAGAATGAGATTCATTTGTTTTAGATTCTTGGTAAGAAATTAGTTTCAGTTTTGATAAGAAGTAGATTAAATGGTTTAGGAGAATAGAGTCATTTGATGAAAATTAGATTCATTGTTTTCAGATTATTTTTGATAAAAATTAGATCCATTCATTTCAAAATTTTGATAAGAATTAGATTCATCCAGATTAAATCATTGGAATATCTTATTAAGTTTTAGATTTGAATTGATTTAAAGTCTAAAATGTATTCTTTTCTCTGGTTATTGATTTAAAGTCTGAACTGCGTATTTGAAAGGATCTTGCTGTAATCAATCTCTCTAAAAATTCTCATTTTTTTGGTTATCTAAATCCTCTGTAGGAATACGTTTAACATTTCCCCTTTGTGAGAGTTTTTTTCCCTGTGTGCACAAATAAATTATCTCTTTTTTTTTTTTTCTGTGAATAGATCTCCCTGTGTGTACAAGCAAATTTTCTCTTTTTTTTTCTGTGAATAGATCTCCCTGTGTGTACAAGCAAATTTTCTCTTTTTTTTTTTTTTTTCTGTGAATAGATCTCCCTGTGTGTACAAGCAAATTTTCTCTTTTCTCTGTAAATAGATCTCCCTGTGTGTACAAACAATTTTTCTCCTTTCTCTGTGAACAGATCTCCCTGTGTGTATAAATAAATCATCTCTCTTCTCTGTGAATAGACCTCCCTGTGTAAAGAACAAAAAAAAAAAAAAAGAGAAGAAGAACCTCTCTGGTTACTGCTTCATTGTATTTTGTCCCTGAAATTTAATCTGCAACATTGTTATTTACTTGTTATCTACCCTTCTTTGAGTGATTTTCAATAATTTAAAAATGCAATACTCCTGTAAAATAATAATAATAATAATAATATTATATATAAGAACACATATATATATATATATAACCAAAAAAAAAAGAAATCATTTCGAACTTTAAATTTCCCTTGAACTCCGTAACGCACGGCGTTTTACGTAAAAAGGCGGCAGTGTGCATGGACGGTTACATTGTAACCGTCGCAGGGTACGGAGGGGCCCGCGGGTCCCCTCATCTCTGCGGACCTGCGCATGCAGGGCCGCAGGGGTGATGGGACCCGTGGTCCCCACCCCGCACCCTACTCACTACCCAAAGCAAAAATAAGTTATTTAATTAAAGGTTTTTTTTTTCCCTTTCTAATTTGTAATTTGAAATTTTAAATTGGGGTCTTTTTTTATATATATAAATTAATTACTTAAATTTTTTTTAGTTTGATAGAAATGGCATTTAGGAAATATTGAATTCTTTTTTTTTTTTGTATAAGCTTTAAGATATCGTATTTCGACTTAGAAAAAAAATAAAATTGGGCTAATATGTAGCAAGTTCATAATTAAATTATCCTTAGTAAGTTTAAAATTGTAGACTATATTCTTTTAAAGTTAAGTTACTCAACCCATTAAGAATCATTGGGATACTTGATTGCTCTTTAGAGATTAACTTACATTAATACAAATGCTTATATTTAATCGTTATTTTGGACTCGTTAAATCTCCTGACATCATGCAAGTTCCTCATAGATTAATTGCCTTCATTGATGGTTCATAACATGCGAATTATTTGTGGAATAATTACATCTTTCATGCATTTACTATTATGCAAGTTTCGTGATGGTCATTATTATGCAAATTACACTTCAAGTAGTTAATTCAATTATTACGCTTTCATTTTTGTTTTCATAGTTAGAAAACTAAACAAAGGAAGTTGGAAAACCAAAACTAGCAGCGTTCGGTATATATGGTGCCTCTGGGTCACGCTTACGGGTAATGCCGTCGTGTTGAACTACTGCACTTAACGCCTAATAAAGCTGCATTAACGACGTCTGTGGCATCGTCCCTATAAATCGTCGAGGAGTAATAAGAGACATTTGGAAGTTAAAATCCAAGGGGCGGGTAATCCCCCTTGGATCGATAATTAAATAAGATAACTTTTAAATGATTTTCACATCCATTGAGATACACCATAGTAAACCCCTTTTTAAGGATGGTCAAGTTAAATACCCTCATGAAGTTTATTTTCCTTTTTATTTATTTCATCTTGAAGGGATATTGGTGATTTGCAATTGGGTGACGCTCTTGATAAGTATTAGGGTCTAGTTATTTTGTTTAGGCCACAAGCAATAGGCCATCATGAGCCTTCACTTAAGTGCTACCATCATGGGTAGCAACCACAGAGAAACTGTCTGGGACACTGACCCTAGAAAGGGTTGCGTACCCACAAATCAATTTACATCAAACCATAGATTAGAAAATAGAACTACATATTTTACGCCTTGATCCCGTGCCGAAGCGGGTATGTAGGCAATCTTGGGATAGAGTTGTCCCTCGTACTCAGGCGTTCGTGGGTGGGGTCTAGGCTTGGTTGAGTAAGAATCCTAATTGAAGATAAGATAATCAATTTAATTCAATGCATACTCGGAAGGAATCTCGTATGGATTCGCTTGACTTCTCGAGGCTTTAAGCCAAATTCCGAGGCGGAATTCAAGCTTGTATTATTTTTAATTACTCCCAAGGACGGCGACCTCGGTGCATTCTTGTTAGAAGAGTGTAGTACTTAGTGAGTGGCTCAGGACCCGAATGGTCCCGATGAGTCTAAGTCTCTGGCCAGAGCATCTCCTATCCCGTTTGGATGGATGCCTACCCCGTATGGGTAGATGCCTATCCCGTATTGGATAGATGGAATTTTACGTCCCGTATGGACAATTGCCTAACCCGTATGGTTAGAAGCTCATCCCGAATGGATGAATGCCTAATCCTAATTGGATGGATGCCCAGAGTATGCAATTGAATAAAACATAATGAAAAAAAATAATAATACTCAATTTTTGTTGAATCAATTTTGGTGGGTTATTACAGATTTCTCCACCAAATAATGCCTCGACTCTCAACTCACACTTTGCAGATGATATTATGTTTTTTATCCAACATTCAGAAGAGGAGGTGACCAATACTATTGATATTTTGGATCTAAATTGGCTATGCATAAGACTAAATTTATCATGACTCATCCTAATCCTTGCCCAATTTAGATTCCTATTGAATGGAAATAAATAAAACATGGTTCAATCACACAATATTTGTGTATTCCATTCAGGATCAAAGTTTCTCTTGGAGACATGTGGAATTGGTTTTTTACTATAATCAAGAGCAAGCTATTGAACTGGACTAATAGATTCCTATCAATGGCTGGTCATATCCTAGTGGCAAATAAAATTATGCTTGCTAGTCACGTATACATTTCATCATGTTGGCTGCCCTCCAAAAGTTGCTACAACCAATTAACTCAACTCATCAAAACAAAATTATGGGCCAAATGGGGGAACAAAAGAGGATTACCTTCTACTTCTTGGCATCATTGCATATAGCCAAAGGATAAAGGAGGGTTGGGAATCATTGATCCATATACTCAAGGAATCTGTTTAACAACTAAATGGATAATTAGGGCTAGAGGGAGATACCTCTTGGAAGAAGTTGGTTATTTCACATTCAATCGACCTCTAATGGTCATTCTTGGGACTTTGTTAGTTAGAAAGAAAAACTTCTCCTACCTTGGTTCTTCAAAACTCATGGATTTGTCCCCTTTAATTCTATTTGGAAAGCTTGGCAAATTACCTCCAAAAAGCTCATCTAGTTTGATCAATCCTTCAACCATGGCCTAAGTTTTCCATACTCCTCTATTTGGTGGAACAAGTTGGTACAATGAGATGGCCATCCTCTAGGCACTATTTTTGGACTCAAAGGAAGGAGACTTTTCAAAAAGGGCATTCAAATTTTTTGGGACTTGTGGGGTGCTTCCTCCTTTCAAAGGAAGTCTTGACCTCTCCTTAAAAATTAGTTCAAGCTATAATCCTTTGATAAACAACTAATCATTGAAGCTCAGTAGTTGGTAACCCTTGATCTTTATAATCTAATGTCCTTGGATTGCCATACTAACTTCTTGAATGATTGGAGATGGCCTAATACTGGCAACTTTTGTTTCTTCCCCCTTAGAAACATTTATAAACAACTTCTTCCCCCAATTTCCTTATCACCCTACCTTAAGGAGAAATGGAGTTGTACCTTTTGCTAGTCCAAATGGAATAAACTCAACCTCCAAATTTGGAAATCTAGAGCTAATGCCCAATCTCAACTCCTTTATTGGGAAGTGCTTGATGTTAAACTTCCCATTGGTAATCACCTTAAGTTTACTAAACCTCTGCCTACTTGCCCTTTTTGTGCCAAAATGGAGTCTTTAAACATGCTTTTTGGACTTTCCCTCATGCTCAGAAGTTATGGTTCTCACTTTCCACTTCCTTGCTTGCTCTTTTTCCTTGTGTTTCGTCTTGGAAAGTAGTTCTTCTTCGTGCTTCTTTTTCCTTTGATATTCTTTTCCACACATGTTGATTATTTATTTTATTTTAAAAACTATGTTGTCGTGTTGTCTTCTCTAACTCCATCCTTCCCCTTCAAATTGAGCTCCAAAAGCTCGGTGTCAATCTCTCTCTCTTTAGATGACTAATTAGGCAACTAATCGATACAATAATTCATTACAAGGGAAAATACATGATCTTATTCTACAATTACAAGATATTCTTGAAAGACAACGAGACTAGAAGCAATAGAGTAGATTTGAGAGACTTCATGACTGAAGTAGTTGCTAATGGTATTGGAACCAGACTTCAATAAGTTTTTGAATGCCATAATAAGAAGAATTAAGGAGACAACTAATGTTGAAGATCTAAGAGAAATAAGTTTTTGAATGTCATAACAAGAAGAATTAAGGAGACAACTAATGTTGAAGATTTGAGAGAAGTACTCAAATAGGTTGACAAGGATCAAATTGATTCCATTTTAGCTTCTAAGTTTTGTATTGATAGCTTAGGAGATGAAAAAGTTGAGTAGGTCATAATGACAATGTTGTATTTTGTGTGCAATCTATTGTAGCTATTTCTACAGCTTTGTTGCTACTTATACGACAATATTTTTGCTATAGTTGTTCTTTTGTACTATAGCATTTTATGTTGTTGTTGTAGTTACTTATACAATAATGTTGACTTCTCTTTGTAATCCTTAATTTCCTTTTCCAATATTTTTTTTCCTACAATATAAACAATAAGAAAAAATAATATAAGTGTGGTTTCTGAATAATTTGTATATTTGTGAAAAGAATAATGTTTTGTGTTGATTATCTTATTATGTTTTGATAGTTTTATAAGGCATGCTATTTTTTAAATGGTTCAATCTTATGGTTATTTGTCTATAGGTGATTCCTTATTTCTTATTAACGATTATGTTTTGCATGTTTCTAGAACTTATTGGAAGGCTCTAAGATAATATGTCATGTGTGCATTGAATTCTTACATGAAATGTCTATGTTTATAATGTATGTCAATCCATAGTTGAGATTCACTATTGACTCATGATATACAAAGACACACACATGCATGCATGTACATGTACATATACATATATATGCATACACACATATACATACATACATACTAGTATGGATGTAATGAGATACTAGCCTAGGAATGTTTAAACTAAAATCTCAAATCTCCATAGTATATCATTGGAATCATAAATAGGTTCAACTATAGTCCTAACAAAAGAGTTGAACACTTGGTTTATGGTTCTTTTTGTTGACATGGATTTGAGTTTACAAATTGTGTGTTTAAGATCTAGGTTAAGTGATAAGAAATTGACATTTTTTAGCAATAACAATTAAATACAGAATAGAAAACCAACACCATAGCTCATATCTAGAAAGAGGAGATAGGAATGAACCTATGATACCAATTTGAGCTTGAAAATGCTAGATAAGGCTGGAGAGCACTCCAATCTAAGGATGGTTATGTCAACAAAAACTTCTAGATTCGTGATCAAGAGTTCCTGTAGGTCTGTATCTCTGAAATCAAGGAAAAAATTGTTAGACATGGTTGGAGGGCACCCTAATCCAAGTGTTCTCACATGTTTGAAATCTAGGACCATTGTCAATGTCCACTCTGCACACTTGTAGCACTATCTATGGTCGGATATAAACCTACACACAAAAATGGGAGAAGTGTTGTGTCATATAGGGGCTTGCTTAAGTGAAACCTCATGTTGGTGTTCTCATCTCCATTATAGCAATGATTGATGAAAATAGAGCTTATCCTCAAAAAGGACAAAGGCCAAAACAATAATGGAAATGTTTGAATTTAGAAATTTTACCTTAGATATGAAACCTTTGGCTTGAAGTCTCAAATAAGGTTTGATGTTTCTTGAATGAGTATTCCCATCAACATTCTAATCTGACTTTCTGATCCTTTGCTTTGAAAATTCTTGCTTTACCTCTTCAACTTTTTCTTTACCTTTCAAGCTAGGTCCTTTGTTATTTGCCGATGACATCTTACTTCTACAGAATTTTGCAGTATGTCCAATCTTGTTGCTGTTGGTATTTTGGTATGGTTTTGTCATTGATGTCAACACCTACTAAACTCTTATCAACTCTGGCACTTTGGAGAATCAACAACATTCACCGGCAAGCAAGTGACTCATGCACAGTCATCGGTATTTGGAACACTGACAAGATATTTTGATCACCAACACTTGGAATAATATGGAAAACACTTGGTAATGTCGAAGACAACGTTTGGACATCTTGTCTTGGAGTTTTGTTCATTGGTATATTCATAGTTGCATATTTGTTGTTATGGGCAAATAGGTCTAGGGTTACACTGACAGGTTTATCTTTTCCAGATCAACATGGCACGCTATGGAGATGATTAATTATTGTTGTAAATGCATTAAGCCGACATGTTCAATCGGTTATTGCATTGGATATTATATTGTTTGTAAATGTTTTATTGTAATGTCTTGTAGAGCTGACCTACTAAAATTGGTCTTAGGTTATGGTATAAATGTAAGATATTATTTGTAAGATCAAGTGTGGTATGTGAAAAAGGATTGTGTGAAGGTATATGCGAGAATAATCAGAGCTATACACGCAGACATCATTTGAAGATTGAAGGAGGATTTTTGTGAAGACAATCAGAACTACATTGGTACTGAATCCAGCATATGAAGATGCTATTTTGTGCAGTACATTCTTATTGGATTTAACCATCCAACTGTAGTCAGTGTGACTCCCATTTTGTGATTGAGTAGTGAGCTCTAGGCGGTTGGCCTTTCTGCATGTGCAGACCCCATTTATGTACACTTACTATCTGTAGTAGTATCATTTGATTGTGGGTAAGGTTTCCCACCGTGGTTTTTCCCCTTACAGGGTTTCCACGTACAAATATTGGTGTTATGTGTTGTGGATGACTTTGTTTTTTAGGTTTTTTAGTCACATAAATCTGTCCATTTTAATTAAATGAATATTTCATATTTATTTGATTAAAGAATCCACTAGCCATCAATTAATTAAATTAATATTTAATTAATTCATCTTCGAACATTCTCCAATTAATTAAATAAATTATTCCATTTATTTTAATTAATTCATTAAATCAAATTCACAATCAATTAAATGAATAAATCATATTTATTTCATTTAATCCCCTTTCCTCTTTTAAATAAATAAAATTAAACATTTATTTAAATCATAAATCCCCCCCACTTGCATTTTCCTACAAATGCAACTTGCACCTATTTATTGAAATAAATTAATTTATTTTAAATAAAAATCCTATTTTCCCTCACCCACCAAACCCACTTGCATTCCTAAACCCCCTTCTAGATTCTTCCAACTCCTTCCTAATTAGCCTAATCCATCCCCTAATTATTGTCACATTCCTAAGCAACTTGGAGTCACTTCTCAAAGACTTCAAAGTCTTTGAAAAGCATTTAATGCTTTGTGTGTTCAACAATCTAACCTCTAAAGTCTTCCAAAACCACTAATGGCTTTTACATGACCATTTATGGCTCTTACATAACCATTTATGGTTATTTCAACTTGCACTCATGTGTCTCCTCAAGCATTTATTGTTTTGACCATGGTTATCCCTTTTTCCTTTTGCACAAGAGTTTATCCATTAGATAAAAGCTTTATTCTTTTAATAAAGAATTTATTTATTCAAACCAACTTTGACCTTGACTCCCAAGTTAACTCTCAGGTCATGTCAAGCATTTAATGCTTATTCCCTCTCCTCTCAACCTGTCTCACATTGACACTTGTCATCCTGAGATTGAGATGAAAGCCATCACATGGATTGAATATCATTCAATCCTGACCCTTGTTGAGATTACTCAATCTCAACCATCCATTGCTCCATTTTTCCTATAAATAGAGCCCATTTCTTCATAATCTAGATCCCAAAAACTTGTATGCATTTAATCTATAGAAAATTTTAGAGAGCATTTAGCATAAATCAACTAATATATATTATTATTTTGGCCTAAAATAAATCATTTTAGCACTATAGCATCTAATATTAGTTTGTTCACATTTGCATAGCATTTAGAGTAATCATCTACAATCTTGAATCTCCATAAGGATCCATAGTGCAAAAAGCTGCTGAGAGCTACACTAATTTGGAACTTGGAGAGGAGAGGAACAAAGGAGAATGAGCTAAGAGCATGTTAAGAGGCATTTGGAGATGCCTCGTTATATTTACTTTCCTAGTTAAATATTCTTTCATGTTCTTGGTGTCTCTTTTGATATGCCTGCTTAGGTTAATCTTTGGTTGAATAACACTAACTTTAACAATTGTTTCTTGTTGTTTGTGTGTGTTATACTACCACAGGTTTTCATCTAACTTGTCAGTTTTGCAAAGCATCAGGTTTCATGCACCAATTCTTACCGGTATAGCAATTAACTGTTAAAACTATCTACCGGGATATTAAACTGGTTTATCGATATTAAGCATTAAGTTGGTTAAGTTGTTTTTGGTTTAAATTTATTTGACAACTGATTCACCCCCCCCGACCCCCCCCTCCCCCTCTCAATTTTCTCCGGGACCTAACAATTGGTATCAGAGCTTAGTCCTCTTTTGCAGAAGTTTAACAGCTTGAGGAGATCCAATGTCTACTAATTATTTAAGGAAGGGTAGTCCTAAACTTGATGGAACCAACTATGGCATATGGAAGATCAGAATGGAGACACATCTAAATTGCATTGGAAAAGACATCTGAGATGTTACAAAGAATGGTTATACTGTTGCTGTACAAGGTCATCCTAGTCCAGCTAACTTGACTAAAGATGAGGAAAATGATTGCAAAGCAAGAGAAGCACTTTTGAGCGTATTATCAGATCAACAAATTATGGGACTATCGGATAGGTCTACTGCTAAAGCTATTTGGGATCATTTGGAAACACTGAATGAAGGAGACTCCACAGTCAAAATTGCAAAACTTGAAAGCTTCCGAGTCAAGTATGAACATCTGAAAATGGAAGAAGATGAAAGGATTTCTACTTTTATGGAAAGAGTAAATGAAATTGTTTTGGGTATTAAATGTTGTGGAGGAACCTTAAGTGAGGATGAAATTGTTTCAAAAGTTTTAAGAGGATTGCCACCGACATATAAAATGAAAGTCACTGCTATAAATGAGTTAAGAACAATGCCTAATACATCAGTTACTAGGGATACATTGATTGAGAAACTTTCAACTTTTGAAATTGAAGAATTTGGTCATGTTGCTACTATAAAGATAGATTTGGCCTTTAAAGCATCAACATCATCTGCTCCATTATTTGACAAATCTGATTGGAAAGCCTTTTATGCAAGAGAACTTGAAGAAAGTAGGAAAGAAAATGAAGAAATTGAAGAACTTGAAGCACTATTTGCAAGGAAAATGCCTAAAGGTCCAGTTGGAAGTAAGTATGAAGGTAACGCACCCTTTAAATGTTTTAACTGCAATAAGATTGGTCATATGGCTTCAAAATGCCCTGATAGACATGCTAGACTAAGAGAAGAAGCTAGAAGAACATACAAGCCTAACCCTGAATATCAGAGATACAGATTTAAGAAGAATAAAGACAAATATTGTTACATTGCTGATGAAGGTGTGACTGATGATTTTGATAAGGATCCAACAGACAATGGATGAGTTTTTGTTGCTATAATAGAAGATCAACCGACACCTACTTCTCAACCAGTAGTACAGGCCCTGACAGCTAAAGTTGAAGTAAAGGATGAATGGATCATTGATTCAGGATGCTCACATCATATGACATGAGACAAAGGTAAATTCTTGAACTTTCAAGTATACAATGGAGGCTTAGTGAGATTTGGAGATGACAAAGTTTGTTCAATCAAAGGTAAGGGTACAATATCTCTTGATGGTAATCATAACACTGACAATGTCTACTATGTCGAAGGATTAAAGCATAATCTTTTGAGTGTTGGTCAATTAGTTGAGAAAGGATTTTAGTTACAATTCAAAAATAGAAAATAGAAAATTATGAATAGAACTGTTTTGGAAATTGCAACCGGTAATTAGACTACAGGTAATATCTTTCATTTGAATAACAATGAAAAGACATGCTTAATTGCACATATAGATGAAAGTTGGTTATGACATAAGAGACTCTGTCATGTAAACTTTGATTGCATGGTAAAGATCAGTACTACTTAGGCAGTTAGAGATTTACCTAAAATTGTCAAACCTCAAAATATAGTATGTAAGGAATGCCAATTTGGAAAACAAGTTAGAGCTAGTTTCAAAAGTATTCCAGAAAAATCAAATAATGCTCTTGATTTGATTCACATTGATTTATGTGGTCTAGCTAGAACTAAAAGCTTACAAGGTGATAGATATTTCATGCTAATCATTGATAACTATTCTAGAATGTGTTGGGTTACTTTTCTTAGAGAAAAATCAGAAGCACTTGGAAAGTTCAAACTGTTCAAAGCAATGGTAGAAAATGAAACCGGTAAGAAAATCAAATGTTTAAGATCAGATCAAGGAGGTGAATTTACATCTAAGGAATTTAATACATTATGTGAAGTGAATGGAATCAGAAGACAACTATCATCACCCCGGACACCACAATAGAATGGAGTTGTTGAAAGGAAAAACAAAACTATCTTGGATGCAGCAAGAAGTATGTTATCAGAAGCAAACCTACCACATGTATATTGGAGAGAAGCAATCAGTACAACAGTCTATACATTTAACAAAGTTCACATCAAAGGTGAAACCGGTAAGACCCCTCATGAACTATGGTTTGGTAATACTCCTACTCTTAAGTATTTCAAAAATTTTGGAAGTAAATGTTATATCAGAAGAGATGAGTATATTGGCAAATTTGATCCTAGAAGTGATGAAGGAATATTTCTTGGTTATGCATCTAAGAGCAAGGCATATAGATGTTTCAACAAAAGATTGCAGAAAATTGTTGAAAGTACAAATGTAAAGATTGATGAACAATTCGGAGGAACTTTAAGGTATATAGACTCTGAACCAGCAACAAATTTTTTGAAAAATGAACCTACTCTGAATCCACCAGTACAGAATGAAGATCCAATTACCCCGGTATCATCTAAGGATTCCACAGTAATTGAGGAACAACAACAAACCAAGACACCCCAATACGTAAGACTGAATCATTCTGAAGATCAGATAATGGGAAACAAGTTTAAAGGAGTTATGACAAGAGGAAGATTGGCAAATGAAGAGGTATGTCTTATTTCTCAAATTGAACCATCATCTGTTAATGAGGCATGTGAAGATAAATTTTGGATTAAAGCTATGGAAGAAGAATTAGAATAAATTGAGAAAAACAACACTTGGACATTAGTTCCTCGACCTAAAGATAAAAATGTAATTGGAACCAAATGGGTATTTAGAAACAAACTTAATGAAGATGGTAAGGTTGTCAGAAATAAAGCAAGACTAGTTGTAAGGGATATTCTCAAAAAGAAGGAGTTGATTACAATGAAACCTTTGCACCGGTAGCTAGAATTGAGACAGTCAAATTATTTTTGGCTTTTGCAGCACACAAGAACTACAAAGTTTATCAAATGGATATTAAATGTGCATTTTTGAATGGAGATCTTGAAGAGGAAGTATACATTAAACAACCTGATGGATTTTCTTTGATAGATGACAATGATATGGTTTGCAGGTTAAGAAAAGCTCTGTATGGACTAAAACAAGCTCCAAGAGCTTGGTATGCAAGATTGGACAAGTATCTTTTAAAGATTGGTTTTACTAAAGGAAATGCAGACAACAATTTATATTATAAAGTAACTAATGATGACATCTTGATTATAGAAGTATTTGTTGATGATATAATCTTTGGAGGAGAAGATGGATTATGTAAAGAATTTTCTATTAAAATGCAACAAGAATTTGAAATGTCTATGATTGGAGAAATAAAATTCTTTTTAGGATTGCAGATTTCACAGACTGATAAAGGTATATTCTTGAGTCAATCCAAATACTTAAAAGAGTTACTAAAGAAATCTGGGATGGAGAACTCTAAACCGATAAGCACACCTATGACAACAAATGACAAATTATCACAAATGGATAAATCTACACCTGTTAATCCAACTAGATACAAATCTATGATAGGAGGTTTATTGTATTTGACACAAACTAGACTTGATATTATGAATGCAGTATGTATTGTTTCAAGATTTCAAAGTAATCCTAGAGAAAATCATGAATCAGCAGTAAAAAGGATTTTCCGGTACTTACAAGGCACTATAAATCTTGGATTATGGTATCCAAGAGATGAAAACTTTGAATTATGTGCATACACAGATGCAAATTGGGCAGGAGATGTGGATGATAGAAAAAGAACCACCGGCGGAGCATTCTTTCTTGGAAATAGATTAGTTTCTTGGTTGAGTAAGAAACAAAGTTGTACATCTTTATCAACAACATAATCAGAATATGTTGCAGCATCAACTAACTGTACACAGGTACTATGACTTAAGCAAATGTTGAAAGACATAAAGGTAAAATGTAAGGAACCTATTACTATATATTATGATAACATTGCAACAATTGATATATCTAAGAATCCGGTATTACATTATAAAACTAAACATGTTTCTATCAAATTAAATTTTCTAAGGGAAAATGTTGAAGCAAAGGAGATAAAACTTGTTTATATGAATACTAAAGAGTAGATTGCAGGTATTTTCACTAAACCTTTGCCTAAGGAGACTTTTGAATATCTCAGAGATCAGCTTGGAGTCATACCATCACTGGTAGAGACTTAGACAGTTGATGATTGACATCAACTGACAGAATTAACAGAGAAATATTTTATTCCAGTCTTTGATGGGAAGCTACTTCTTAGGGGGAGTAGTTGGTATATTGAATTGATTGGTATTTTGTATATGAACTTGGTTTTATTGTAGCTTTGGCATTTGATGTCAAAGGGGGAGAGATTGGTATGGAAAAACTTTGAAAAACACAAGGAAAACACATGTTGCTCCTAGGGGGAGAGATTGTTTAGGAGAGATTGTTACTCTCCGTATCTATATTTTAATTCCTGGTTATGATCTTTTTGGAGATTGTTGGTTTTTGGTACTTGGCATTTCTGTTTTGGCACTTTGATGGTTTTTCCATTTTGTGTTGCCGTCAATGCCAAAGGGGGAGATTGTTGGTATTTTGGTATGGTTTTGTCATTGATGTCAACACCTACTAAACTCTTATCAACTCTGGCTCTTTGGAGAATCAACAACATTCATCGGCAAGCAAGTGACTCATGCATAGTCACCGGTATTTGGAACACCGACAAGATATATTGATCACCGACACTTGGAATAATATGGAAAACACTTGGTAATGTCGAAGACATCGTTTGGACATCTTGTCCTAGAGTTTTGTTCATTGGTATATTCATAGTTACATATTTGTTGTTACCGGCAAATAGGTCTAGGGTTACACCGACATATTTCAACATGGCACGCTATGGAGATAATTAATTATTGTTGTAAATGCATTAAGCCGACATGTTCAATCAGTTATTGCATCGGATATTATACTGTTTGTAAAATGTTTTTATTGTAATATCTTGTAGAGCCGACCTACTAAAATTGGTCTTAGGTTATGGTATAAATGTAAGATATTATTTGTAAGATCAAGTGTGGTATGCGAAAAAAGATTGTGTGAAGGTATATGCGAGAATAAGTAGAGCTATACACACAAACATCATTTGAAGATTGAAGGAGGGTTTTTGTAAAGACAATCAGAACTACACCGGTATTGAATCCAGCATATGAAGATGCCATTTTGTGCAGCACATTCTGTAGACACCTAAAATTGTCATGTCTAATTAAATAAATATTTTATTTATTTAATTATCTAAGCCTAATTCTTCTATTAATTAAATAAATTTTTATTTATTTAATTAATTCATTTATCCTCTTCTAGCCTTATTTCTCATTGAAATAAATACATTTATTTATTTAAATTATCCCTTTCCTAAATTAAATAAATATTTTATTTATTTAATTGTCCTACTTCTTCTATTAATTAAATAAATATTTATTTATTTAATTAA
This sequence comes from Cryptomeria japonica, assembly GCF_030272615.1. Classification (NCBI taxonomy): domain Eukaryota; kingdom Viridiplantae; phylum Streptophyta; class Pinopsida; order Cupressales; family Cupressaceae; genus Cryptomeria; species Cryptomeria japonica. The sequence goes on along the minus strand of NC_081409.1, from coordinate 895,718,975 downwards.
TTCATTATCCTTTTCTACACATGACACATGTCATTCATCTCTTAATTCCTACACTACCTACCTCTTTCATTATTTTGGTATTTCTTTTACTTACCCTCTAATCCTAGCCGACCTCTCTTTTTACACCTCTCAATCTTAACCCTCCATTTCATATTGTGTCTTCTATTTAAGGAGATGCCTCCTTCATTGTCAAACCCTAATGACTAATCTTGAAGACTTGGCTACACTACGATCCTACTTGCAACCACATTCCGTTCTTTGTTGAGCTCTTGTGCATACAAAAATCTGAGAGCAAATATATCAAGCAAGATCAATGGAGATAGGAAGAATGGAGATCAAAACCCTATTGGACATGTGATTGGTATAATCTTTGTGATTTTGAGTTATTTGCATTGTCTTAGGTAATCTTCATATGTTATGGTGGATCTTTGTTCATTGTTAGGCTAGGGTTTGGTGGTTGAATTCATTTAGCCTTTCAATTTTGTTATTATTGTTATCCATTTTCACCATACACATTTTGGCACGCTCAGTGGGACTCTTGTCCCTTTGCATTTAACATTTTTGTTGCAGATTTTGCGTTTTTGAAGTTGCAGATCGGACATTTTTCAACGGCATTTTAGGTATTTCCGAGTCTGCGAGCCTTCGGATCGCGTCTCTGGGTTTCATAAGCGTCTGTGATATCAGGAATCGCGTCTGTGTTTTTGCCAAATTTTTATTTTGCAGGTTTCTGGAACCGCGTCTGTGTATCCGAAACACGTCTGTGTTGCATCTGATCGCGTCTGCGTCCTGGAAGAGCATCTGTGTGTTAGGAGCGCGTTTGTGAATCACAGAACCGTGTCTGTGTCGTACAGACGCGTCTGTGTCTGGTATAACAGCGTCTGTGTTTACTGTTTTGAAATTTTCAATTTTGCTTTGATTCAATTTTTCGGATTTCGCGCTTAGGGTTTCAGATCTGGTTTATATTTTGGGCTAACCCTTTCAGATCTAGCTAACTAAGTTTGTGCAGTTTGTTTTGGAAGCAAAAACGTTTTGTTGAAGGCCCCTTTTCACAAAGTCTTTTGGGTTTTTCTAAAATTTACCTAACTTGTGTGCTTGTAGGAAGGGGTTATCATTTGAAACAACCCAAACTACTAACAAATTTTGTTGCAGGGCCTTGGCTAGGGTTTTTGAAATTTTGTTGTGTGCCTTGTTTTCATAGATTAGCAAACACTTCCATTGGTGCACTAAAATTGAATCATTGTCTTTTGTGTCTTGAGCAATAGGCTCTTTTTGTTTAATCTTTAGAGGGCCTGTCTTCCCGTGTGGTCATTAGGACTACTAGTGAGAAGAGAACGACCCAAGTGGTAGCAAGGAAAACCCACCTCATCCGAACCACTATAATCAAATGTATTCATGGTGAAAACTATGAATAACGTGTGCTGATTAGTTCATACCGACACTATGTCTCCCCATAAACCCGTTTGATCAAATTTATTTGATCATTTGTAGGGCGTAACCCCTACCAGCTGGGAGCCTTCTGTATTTACAGAGCTGAAAGTGCCGCATGTATGGCCACACGAGCGGATGCCCTTACTAGCACCTTTTTGTTTTAGAAGCCCAAATCCTTCTAGTTGTTGGGGCAGGAGGTCGGACCTCTGGTAGCGGCCCACACACATACGGTTCTTAGTAGAGATACAAAGTTCGCCATGGGGAGTTTTCATGGGGACTAATGCTTGGCTGACCCGAGAAGTGAGTGCCGAGGGTGGAGCCAGTGAGGTCAAGCATCTAAGTATCCGCTCTGAATAGCGTAGCCTCGGGGGTAAAACCCCATGTGGGATCAACAACTATTGTCTTGGCCAGCCATAAGAATTGTGCTTGACTTATGTTAAACATTCAAAACATTCAAGACCAAACAACAAAACATTGTGTCTTTTGTGTCTTCAAGTGTATGCAAAACAACTTTACATCAAACAACACACTTTTCTTGGAGTCATTTTGAGTCTAAACACTTGCAAACATTGAGTCCTCATCAACATTGTGTCCTCTTGTCACAAAAAACAGTCAAACAGTCGGATTTGGTCACAACAAAAACAACTTCACAGATTGGAAAAATTGCACGAAGTTTACAGAAACACGTCTGTGTCTGTTTTAACCACGTCTGGGTCATATAAGCGCATCTGTGAAGGGCAGAATAGCGTCTGTGTTTTTAGCAGCGTCTGTGTCGAACAGAGACACGTATGTATCTGGGAATCGCGTCTGTGAAGCATACAGAAGCATCTATGTCCAGAGTTGAAAATTTTTACAGTCAAGCAAATAAAGGAAATCAGTTTCGGAATACTTGAGCTTCCTAGGTTGTTTCTTCAGGTTTCATCTAGCATTCAACCTGTCCTTGGGTCTCATACAGTCCATCATTGCTTTACATCTCATTTTACATTCATACTTGTCTAAACTTGAGTCAAAAGGTCACTTGCTTGTCCTCATCATACTTTGTCAACATACTACATACAACTACACTTTGCTAAGTGGTCCCTCATCAAGGTTTCTTACCTTTGGGTCTCATTTGGTCTTACTTAGAGTCAAGGTCAGCTTACCTCATCAAGAGAAACAATCATCTCTTTGGAAGTCACACCTACTCTACTACTTACATACTTGGTCTTACACTTTGGACATTGCAAGTACACCTCAAGATTCATTTACACTACATACAACTCCTGGTCTTCCGTACTCTTTTCATTTTTCATCTAGTCTCTCACATCTTGGTCAAATACCTAGTTCATGGTTGAAACACGCCTTCAAAAATCTAGGAGAAAAGCTAAAGAAGCTCAAGAGTCCGCAAACATGAGTTCTTATGAGTATGACAATGATTTATTTTTTAATCCTGAGCACACTACATTGCCTGACATGAATGTTTATAGACACATTCCAAATGTGGAAAATGCAGACACTACAAACAAAAATGCTACACACAATGACAACGTGGACAACTTTTCAATACAATCAGCAGATATAGAAGAATCCATAATGAATCCTCATTTCAATAGATTGGTTGAAGAGATAATGAAGAGGGATCGACAGTACTTTTTACACATGATGGCACAAAGTGGAGTTAAAATACCTCATGACTTTGACATGTCTCAACTTATGGAAAACCGACCTTTGCAACAAACTCACTCCAACATGGATCAAAGGAGACCTAATAGTGGAGGAAATAGAGGACCACATATGGTACCTGAATCACCATCAGCTTTGCTTCAAAAACCAGAAATTCCACATACACACGGTCAAACATATGATACTTACCTTCGAAGACCATTATGGAAGTCTTATGCAGATAGATATTCTCAAACTATGGATCAACCAAAACAATTGGACACTCAAAGGCATGCTCAAAATTTGGACACAAGGAAACCTCATGTCAAATTTGAGGGCAACACAATAGAAAATGAAATGCCTATAGAATATGGTATACACGCACAGAATAGATTTGGGGTTCCTCAACATGAAGCTATACCAAGTGCTCCCTATATGCAGCATCAATATAGACCTCCTCCATATGAACATGTCTATGATCAATATCATCCATACATGCAACAAGCTCCTCCTCAAATTGGTGTCTCAAACACGGGGTATGCTACAAGAAATCGATCGCCACCTAAGAGCAATTTGGAGCAACAAATCAGAGATCTACAAAAGAAAATGGAGGACATGAGTACACCAAAACCAACATACACAATGAGAGACATATGTCCTTATCCATTTGATAAGAGCATTCCAATGCCTCCATTTCCTGCACACTTTGTGACGCCAAAATTTGACAAGTATAGAGGAAAAGGAGACCCCAAGGCACACATACGACAATTTTTCACAGCTTGCATTGAGGCAGCGGCAGAAGAAACATATTTGATGAGGTTATTCCCGCAAAGCTTAGGCGATCAAGCTATGGAATGGTTCTCTCAATTACCACCTGGTATTAAGTCATGGGGTGACTTAGCAGAGGCATTTATTCAACATTTCTCTTACAATATAGAAACAAATATCTCAGTCACTACTTTGTGCAATACTAAGCAAAAGGAGGGAGAATCTTTTGCGTCATTTTTACAAAGATGGAGAAATCTAGCTAGCAGATGCTCTTGCGAAATCCCACAGAAACAAATGGTAGAAATGTTCACTCAAAACGTCAACAAGGACATTGGGTATGATCTAAGGAAAGCTTGTTTGGCCACCTTCAAGGATGTTATTGAAAAAGGCTTAGCAACAGAAAAGGTTCTAATTGAACAAGGAGTCATTAAGATATTCAAGGAAAACAAAGATGACTTTAAAGGAAAAGACAAGCCAAGATTTTGGAATAAAAACAAGAACACAGTCAATGATGGTGTTGTTGATGCCAATACGGTGAGACCCAAATTCATCTTTTCGGGATCAAGTTCTACAAACAATCAAGTGAATACTCAAACAACTTCTAGACCACGAAGGAAGTACACCCCATTGGGAGAACCACTTGAATCAGTCTTCAAAAAGCTTGTGGCAAACAAAGTGATCACAGTTCTAGATTTTCCTCCATATGAACCAAAGGTCAAACCAAATTGGTGGAATGATGATGAGTATTGTGAGTTTCATAAGAGCAAGGGTCATAAGACAGGTAATTGCCATCGACTGAAGAACATTGTGCAAGATCTCATTGATAGAGGTGACATTGAGATTGAGGGACACTCATCCAATCAAGAACATGAGATGTTTAAGGAACCATTCCCAAAGCATGACAAAGGAAAAGCCAAAGTCACAGATGATCAGGCCAACTATACTAGAGCACCTTACAACTATGATTCAACTATCAATCACATCTCGATGGACAATCATATCTCTACTATTACTATCAAGAACAAAAACCCTGAGAATCCTTCTCAGAGACCTAAGATTGTCCTAAGAGGTGTTGGATCTTCTTCCGAACATAACTCTGAATGTCATGTTACAACTCGTCGAGGTAAGATTACTTTGCCAGGTGCTTCCACTAAAAATGCCGCTTCTTCATCAACCAAACCTGAGTATGACCTTGTAGAACAGCTAGGGAAGACACCCGCGCTCATCTCCATTCTTGAGCTCTTACGCATATCCCCTGCTCATAAAGCTATCCTTGACAAAATCTTGAGAGATACTGCTGTTCCTACTGATCTGAACGTGGACCAGTTTCAAGCCATGGTGGGATACCTTTCCATTCCACACTCCCTTACATTTACAGAAGCCGATGACGCCTCCGTATGTCAGCCACATAATGCACCTTTACACATTGAAGCCTTCATACACAAACATCGAATAAAGCGAGTCCTGATAGATGGAGGAGCTGGTCTAAACACTTGTACCTTGAGCACCGTTAAACAATTGGGATATTCTGATAAAGCTGTGAATTCAAAAAATCAAATCACCATCAAGGCATATGATGATGAAGAGCGCTCATCCAAGGGCACAGTCACCTTACCTCTAAGAATTGGGCCAGTCACAAAGGATGTGGTTTGTCAAGTCCTAGATCTGGATCTCACATACAACATATTGCTAGGACGTCCTTGGATTCATGAAATGAGGGCAGTCCCGTCGACATACCATCAATGCATTAAGTTTCCTCATAATGGAGTTGAGGTAACAGTCAACGGTGATCCAAATCCGTTCATATATTGCAATAACTTGAGATCACATACTGAGACCATCATTCCCAGTAATCGTGAAGCTGTTCCTTCTTCGGCATACATTGACCCTGAGTCATTGAAACCTTCGACATCAAAACAGGGTGAACTTAAAGGCAAATTTCAAGACAAAGGCATGGGAGAATACACTTTAAATCAGACCATGTATTTACGACAAGTCATGAGCTCTCCAAAAGAATATGGAAGGCCACATCCTAACAAGCAAATATCTATCATGATACTCAAATGGGATCCTACTACCTTTCAAAAATGGGGCGAACTAGGAGAGGAAGATTTATACAAAATGCTCTATAAAGACATTGAAGATGACACACAAGATTAGATCAATATACCCTGTGAGAAATATGGAAAAGGCTTCAAGATTCTACAGAAATTCAGATATGATGGAAAAAGCCCTCTCGGGTTATGCAAAGAAGGCGTCATAGAACCCTTACAACCTAAATTGACTATAAAAAGAGAACGCTCAAAGGGACTTGGTTTTCTGACTTCCAAGATCCACACTAAAAGGACAGAAGAGGCATCACAAATCAAAGTTGCCAAAGTTCAAGAAGAAGATTACTATTCCATAGATTCCAACGAATGGGAATGGGGTTCAGACAAATCTTCCAGTGACTATGAGCTCACCGAGACATTCAGAGAGCCAGATGAACCCACAGAAGAGGAGGAATTTTACAAAAAGTTCAAAGTTGGTCAAGAACCAACTCATAAGGATTTCCCACAGTCTTCGTTTCAGGGTCTTAGGTCGAAATCACATAGGATGAAGACACCTGTCCCGGAAGGCGCTACTAGTGACGACAATTTGGATTCGCTTACGATCGAAATTGATGAGGAGAGTGCCATCGATGACCTCGACAATTGCCTCGATATACCCGAATATAACCACATCTTCACTTTTAGTCCCGCAAACTCCGAAAACATTAAAGACCTTCCCCTTGTTCATCCCCAACTCATTGACTGGGATTATGAAGGATCAACACAATTTGATACATTTCAAAATGACGAAGCCATTATCGACTATCTTGGCATACGAGATGATGTTCCCCCTGGGGATCATAAAGCAGGATACACCATAGAACTCAACAATGTGGCATATTTTGGTGAGGGTGTCGGACCTTCCAGTCACAAAAATGTGAAAATAAGACCAAAACAAGGGTCTTATGGCGAAAACCACACTGTGGCGCTATCTGATCCCAAAAAAGTAAAAAGAAAGGACGAATCTGAGGGCGAAAACCTCTCTGAGGCACCCGAAGATGGAAGGCTCGACATTCTCCCAACATCATATGAGGAAAAATCATCCATGTTGGTAGAGGAGACTATCAAAATGAATATTGGTACAGAAGAAGTTCCACACAACATATTTCTGGCTCACTCATTGATAGAGTCCGAAAGGGCAAAATTCATAAGCTTCTTCAAGGAACGACAAATCAACTTTGCATGGTCATACGCTGATATGCCTGGACTAGATCCGGATTTGGTAATGCATCATTTGACAGTCAAACCGGGGGCAAAGCCAGTAAGACAGAAATTAAGGAAAATGCACCCACAAGTGGCATTACTAGTCAAAGCAGAGCTGGAGAAATTATTGGATGTGGGATTCATACGCCCAATTGATTATCCTGAATGGATCTCCAATTTAGTACCTGTAAGTAAACCAGATCGCAGCATCAGAATATGTACAGATTTCAGAGACATCAACAAAGCTTGTCCAAAAGATGACTTCCCATTACCAAACATCGACCTGATCGTTGATCTTACAGCAGGTCATGAAATGTTATCTTTAATGGATGGATTCTCCGGTTATAATCAAATCAGGATTGCACCTGAGGATCAACATAAAACAACATTCACTTGTCCGTGGGGAACTTTCTGTTGGAATGTCATGCCCTTTGGGCTAAAAAATGCAGGTGCTACGTATCAAAGAGCAATGACCACTATCTTTCATGATCTCATGCACATAACCATGGAAGATTATGTTGATGATCTCTTGGGTAAATCAATAGACAGAGATACACATTTGGACATACTTTCAGTCATCTTTGATCGGTTGGAAAAATACAAGGTAAGATTAAACCCCAAGAAATGCGTCTTTGGAGTAACCTCTGGGAAGCTCCTAGGATTCATTGTGTCTAAAAGAGGAATCGAAGCCGATCCAGCAAAAGTCAAGGCTATCTTAGACATGCAGCCACCAAGGAATATCAGTCAACTTTGATCTTTACAAGGGAGACTCTAGTCCATACGAAGATTCATAGCACAACTTGCAGATAAGTGTAATCCTTTTCAGCACCTGCTACATAAAAATATCAAGTTCAAATGGGATGATAACTGCCAACAAGCTTTTCAGACACTCAAAGACTATCTTTTGAATCCGCCAGTTTTGATGCCACCAGTTCCAGATCAGCCTTTGCTACTATACATATCAGCTACTCCAACAGCACTGGGGGCACTCCTAGCACAACAAATAGCTGATGGCAAGGAAAAAGCAGTATACTATATCAGTCGCACATTGGTGGGATATGAGCTAAACTACACACCAATCGAGCGTGCATGTCTCGCTGTGGTCTTTGCTTCACAAAAATTACGACATTATATGCTCACTCACAAAACTAAGTTGATTGCAAGAATTGATCCACTAAAGTATCTTCTCAACAAAGCTACACTTACTGGTCGACTGGCCAAGTGGGTAATGATCCTGAGTGAATTCGACATCGAGTATGTGGACAGAAAAGCAATAAAAGGACAAGCAATCGCAGATCAATTAGCAGATGCTCCCATGATAGATGATGTTCCTCTACAGTCAGAATTTCCAGATGAAGCAATTTTAACAATATCACATGCAAAGCCATGTCAACTATACTTTGACGGCTCATACACACAGCATGGGGCAGGAGCTGGTATTCTCTTTATAACTCCTCAGGGTGATTCTATACCAAAGTCATACCGCTTATCATTTTCTTGCACTAACAATATAGCGGAATATGAGGCATTAACAACTGGATTACGAATCGCAGTTCAATGGAAGATCCAAGAACTTCGTGTTTTTGGGGATTCTCAACTGGTTATCCATCAAGCAACTGATGATTACCAAACAAAAGACGAAAAACTAATGCCTTACAAACAACTGGTAGATGATTTGAAATAGCACTTCATAAAGATAGATTTTGAGCAGATACCAAGAGAGCAGAATCGTGCTGCAGATGCCATGGCTACAATTGCTTCACTAATTGATTTATCGCAAAATGAAACCTGCTATGAGTTTCTGGTAGACAACCTGCTAGTTCCTTCATATGAGATCGCTCCTACTGAAATGATATGCGTTGTTGGTCCTGAATCCCAGTTATATGGTTCCATATTCACATACCTTCGCGACAATATCTTACCTCCTGATCTATCGAACAACCAACGCCGCATTTTCATTCGCCAATCTTCTCGATACGTCATTCTAGCTGACATCCTATACCGACGAGGTCTAGATGGCACTCTCCTTAGATGTTTAGAAAGTGATGAAGCTCAGATTGCGTTACGTGAAGTGCATGAAGGGATATGTGGTCCGCATACTAGTGGTCCTACCTTGGCCAAGAAACTCATCAGGACTGGATACTACTGGCCTACTATGGAAAGAGATTCATATCAGTTTGTCAAGAAATGTAAGCAGTGTCAAATTCATGGAGACCTAATACATGCACCAACACAAGAACTACAACCACTTGCGTCTCCTTGGCCCTTTTGTCAGTGGGGACTCGATCTCATAGGCAAGATTCACCCTCCTTCTTCCAACGGTCATAAATTCATTATCACAGCCACAGAGTATTTCACAAAATGGATTGAAGCCATGACTCTCACAAAAGTCACTGGGAAACAAATTGCTACCTTCATCCTTAACTATATCATTTGCCGATATGGTATTCCTAAGTCCATTATTACTGATAACGGGCGTCCCTTTAAAAATCAGGATGTTCGTGAACTCTGTGACCGCTTCCATATCTCTCAACGTTTCTCCACACCATATTACCCCCAAGGTAATGGCCAAGCTGAGGCGTCTAATAAAACAATTCTTAAAATCCTCAAAAAGACAGTCGACGACGCTGGCCGTAACTGGCATGTCCAACTCAATCCAGCACTTTGGGCCTACCGCACAAGTGTCCGCACACCTACAGGAGCTACACCCTACTCACTTTTTTACGGCGCTGAAGCCATCTTGTCTATTGAGGTCGAGTTACCTTCTTTACGGGTCTCTTTGCAAAACATCATCAACGATGAAGATTACAGGGTCTCTCGCTTACAAGAACTAGAACTGCTGGATGAACGAAGACACAATGCTTTTAATCATCTCAAGGCTTATCAACAACGAATGAGTCGCAGTTACAATCACAAAGTCAAGCCTCGCACATTTGAGGTAGGTGACTTAGTCCTCAGAGAAAACCCCAAGAATCAGCAAGACAGAGAGAAGAAGGGCAAGTTCGAACCAAATTGGCTTGGTCCTTACATTGTTACAGCAGCATATGGATCTGGGGCATATTAGCTCTCAACTACAGAAGGTGAACCTTTGGAGGATCCTATCAACAGCATGCACCTTCGCAGGTTCTACACATAGCTCTTCGGAATATCCTAATTCAAAAATACAAAAAAATCAAAAAACTTCAAAAATACAAAAAAAAATTATAAAACAAAAAAAATCGTTACTTGGTGAAAACCTGGCAAACAGGCGCCTTGTGACACAAAAAAATTGAAAAATAAAAAAAGTAAAGAGAAATAATTTCGTCCAACGGTGAAAACCACTTTGGTGGTGCCCTGGGCAAGTACCATGGTGAAAACTGGGTCACCAACGCCATGTGTAGAGACATTGCTCCTCTCTCCTTCAGGATTCTCTTTCATCCTTCACTTTGCACACACTCACAACCTATTCACTCACAATAAAACTTACCCATTCCCATCATGGCTTGTTATTGATCTACCTAAGGTTGGTTAGCCATTCATAATAAACCTCCCTTTTCATTCCCTTTCCATCCATAATAAATCAGATCCTATCTGTGGCTAAGGCAAATCCCGCGTCTAGTGATGGGTGTGGAACTAAGAACATCACATGTTTCGAGGAGTACAGTTTTCTTCAAGTCTATTCGCGCACAATCCGCAATAAAACAACATTTGCATCGCAGATCCACAATAAAGTTTCGTCTTCTCCGCAATAAAGTATCAGTTTCATGGATTCAGTCAGTTTCAGATGAGACACAGCAGCAACAATGGGCTTCAACAAATCAAATCTTTCAACAGACTCAGACAACATATGGTTCAGTGCTATCTATCCTTTCTGTGAAAGTAAACATTGTGACCACAATCAAATAAGACTTATACAAGTGACAAGAGACACTAAACTTGAGGACTACAGTGGATGTTGGTGTCGAGTCTTGGTTTTCTTATGATTTCATCTTTTTGGTGACATGTCTTTTAGCTTTTCCGGGATGTCTCTGACTAGAGATTATATCTCCAGGATGTCTTTGACTAGAAAGGCGAGGATGGGGTATCGTCACCTATTTTTCTTTGCTATCTGTGGATTGTCTCTTAGTAATGCTATGACTTGTCCAAGGATATGAGGACACTGTGAGTCTAGTATGAATTGGGGCATTCCTTGTTTGTGACTGTCTTATCTCCATGCAAACAGGTACAATGACTCTCTGGGTCGAACATATGCCTCGATTGTCATAACCTATTTTGCCATAATAAGCTCAATGATGATAACGCACAAGAAGCTCTTTCACTTTCATATCTTCTGTCTTCCATCCCCCCTTTCTTGATTGACTTCCATTGTCCTTCTTGAGTCTGCGTAGCCCACTATCACATGACTGAGTATAATGACACACCAAAAACATTTGCATTTCATATAGTTTACACCTGCATTATCACATATAAGCATTTCATACATGCATATAGATATCACAATTGCATCACATCCTGCATCCAACACATGTTAGCACATCTTACATTTCCATCATGTAACTAATCATTTGCATTATCATATTCATTTGCATTACATACATTCACATTTGCATCATGCATCGCATATAAAAGAACAAAAACATTGCATTGCATCATATACATATTTGCATCCATATCATAAAACATGTATCACATAAGAACATCTCATCACATAAGGTACACATGCATATAGCTGCCGCAAAAATGAATCATCTCTCATATATAATCAAATGTGTCATGATACAATGATGTCAAAAGAATCATATGGCTACAAAATCACCCGCAGGTGTCTACAATACAAAAATGGTACATATACTGATACAAGGGAGCCCTCTATGGCTATGATGAACTCCCTCCCTCGGAGCCGCCTGGCCTCGACGGACGCTGAGCTATCGAAGGACCCACTCCAGGATCACCCTGCCTATCTGGTGGTGGTGGAGGACCCATGACCCCACCACTAGACGCCTGCCTCCTCCGACTCCCTCCCGTAGCCGTCGCTGTCCGCGATGGTCTATGGAAGCTCCTCGCCCGCTGATCTGCTGGCACGACACCATAGTAGAGGTCCCTCCAGTAACCAATCTCCTCTCTGACTCGCAAGACATATGCGTAGCCTGCCCCTGTGTCCTCCGCCGCCTGCCTCCCTGCCCTCAGCGCTGTCTCAGCCTCAGTATAGCGCTGAATTGCCTGATCCCTCTCCCGCTCAGTGTCCCTGAGCCTGATCCTGAGGTGATCCCTCTCCCGCTCCAACTCCTGGATCTCGTCTGCCTGGCCCTGGCAGATCTCCCTGAGCTCAATCAGCTCATCCTCCTCTGGATCCCCACCCTCTGCCTCTGCCTATGGCTCTCCCTCTGCAGGTGCCTGCACCTGTACCTGTCTCTGACCCTGTGCCTGTACTGGCACCTGTCCCTGTACCTGTCCCTGTCTCGGACCCTGTGCTGCTGGTACCTGTAGGGGCACTCCACCGCGACCCCTCACCACCACCTGTGCTGGTCCCTCCTGTCCCCCCTCTCTCCGAGGTGCCACTCTCCTCTCCCCCACTGCTCCCCTCCACCTCCGTCGGCCTCGGCCACCATCCCCTCCAACCTCTCCCTCCAGCAGCTCTCCCGGATCTGTCAACCGCGAAAATGGATGCTCTGCCCAATACGTGGAGTACTCTGCATCCATGCCTGCATCCTCAACCTCTGGCCACATATCCCAGGGTAGTGGCATCATCTCTGTCAGCTGTGTGACGGCCTGATCATACAATAACAATGGCCCGAACTGTGCCTGATCCCTGACTGTACGGGCATACATACCCGAGCCTCGTGGCATCCTCTGGATCCTGCCAAACTGTCGGCAAACCCTGTCTACCAGCTGTCTCTCCAAGATGTAGGGCGTCCGCCCAATCAGATATCTGCTCCTGAATGTATATGGCAGCTCCACTGCGTCATCCTCCCACTCCTCGCACCCCAGGTACGACCTTCAGATGACCACATCAATGTCATCTATCACACGCCTCCAGTGCTCTAGCCGGCCAATCCGAGGCTGTGATGTAATCATATCATACAGATGTACAAAACTCCGTCCATGCCCTCTGCCCCTGAAGTGAATCGACCGTGTGATAGGCAGATGCTCATATGCCCACACCTGTAACAGTGTCACTCCGCAACCCAAGCCAACTGATCCATGGTAGACGAACTGGTGCAACTCATAATATAAGTGTGCCAAGACACATGGCCCCCATGCATATCTGGTGTGCTCAGTCACCAGTATCTCCAGTGCTCCTCCCCAGCCAACTGCCAACCCCCGTGTAGCCTTGTCTGGACACAAGAACCCACTGATGGCTCCTCCGATCACAGCTGGTAAAGCTAAACCTGTAGCGGTCATGGTATCCCATGCCACATGCCCTACTCTCATCTCCAACTCGGGATCCTGGAACACCTGTCTCAGTGCCTCTCTATCTCCATCTCGATCGTATGGGATCAGCTCTCCATCGATCGGTATGTGTAGAATCCTGTATACATCCTTGAGGGTCACTGTCATCTCCCCCATCGGCAGGTGAAACGTGCATGTCTCGGAGTGCCATCTCTCCGCCAGCACAGTCAGCAAACCCATGTTTGCCCGAAACTCAGGCACATATAATACATGTCGGAGGCCCATCTCCTCGATCGCCGCTCTGTCCTCAAGCGACAACTTTGGTCGTAATCTCTGTGTAGACGGGAATCTCTCCCATGACTCTAACATAGGCAGATACTCCTGCAGTCAAACAATCAATCATGTCAGTTATCGTGGCATTCACTATTTATCACAAAATGCTACTTGCTATCTAAATGCATATGGTTATCTATCATACTGACACTCATTGTTCATCACAAAGTGTTGCTATCTATCCTAGTAGTACTCCCTGTTCATCACAAAGTACTCTATCTTGGTACTCCCTGTTCATCACAAAGTGCCTTGATCTATCCTAGTCTTCCTAGAGGACCTGTTTGAGTGTATCCTCTCAACAACTTATCTAATCGACAACGTATGTTCATCACAGAACTGCCGATTTGACCTAGAAGACCAACACCATGCATTTTAGACATAAACGCGCTTTAAACTCATAAACGCGCTTCTTGACTGCACAAACGCACTTTTGCAACACAGACGCGCCTTCTAGACATAAACGTGCCTAAATTATGCACAGACGCGACTCGGGACATAAACGCCCCTGCAGGACACAAACGCGTCTGAAATGCACAGACGCGGCCGCATTGAACACAAACGCGGTCCCAGACGTAAACGCGCCTGGAACCGACACAGACGCGCCTGTTGGACATAGACACGCCTGGCACCGACACAGACATGGTTCTACATTTTTGCATTTTTTTTGGTACCCTATTCCTAGCGCATTTATTGCTACCTACTATGCATTAATGACTAAATTGAAATGCGTCAAAGCACGAGGAGGTTTGGTGGTACTTACCGGCTCTCCTGCCTCTGCTGGCCTCTGAAATTGGCGAACGCGCTTGAATCTGTGTACGAAAGCCATCGCTGCTGATTGCTGCTGCTCTTTTCTCGCTCTGCACTGTGATCTCGTGAGAGTGTAGATGACAATGAGGATGTCTTTTGCCCGTGATCTATCTTATAGCCTACCCTAGCCCTGGCCTTCATTTCCCGAGTCAGTCTTCATTATCCCGTGACTCTGTCACTTTATCCGGTCAGTCCATTCTAGCCTTTCTTTCTTATCGAGAGATTGTCTGTAATCTTTTCAGACATTTTCATCCAATCTCTCGAGGGGGCATATTATTCCCATTCTGGGGCAACTTTGTATCAGTTCATCTTATCTTCTTTGAAACAACGCGACAAGCCGCATTGTCTCAAAGAGGGGCAAAATGTAGACACCTAAAATTGTCATGTCTAATTAAATAAATATTTTATTTATTTAATTATCTAAGCCTAATTCTTCTATTAATTAAATAAATTTTTATTTATTTAATTAATTCATTTATCCTCTTCTAGCCTTATTTCTCATTTAAATAAATACATTTATTTATTTAAATTATCCCTTTCCTAAATTAAATAAATATTTTATTTATTTAATTGTCCTACTTCTTCTATTAATTAAATAAATATTTATTTATTTAATTAATTCATTATCCTTTTCTACACATGACACATGTCATTCATCTCTTAATTCCTACACTACCTACCTCTTTCATTATTTTGGTATTTCTTTTACCTACCCTCTAATTCTAGCCGACCTCTCTTTTTACACCTCTCAATCTTAACCCTCCATTTCATATTGTGTCTTCTATTTAAGGAGATGCCTCCTTCATTGTCAAACCCTAATGACTAATCTTGAAGACTTGGCTACACTACGATCCTACTTGCAACCACATTCCGTTCTTTGTTGAGCTCTTGTGCATACAAAAATCTGAGAGCAAATATATCAAGCAAGATCAATGGAGATAGGAAGAATGGAGATCAAAACCCTATTGGACATGTGATTGGTATAATCTTTGTGATTTTGAGTTATTTGCATTATCTTAGGTAATCTTCATATGTTATGGTGGATCTTTGTTCATTGTTAGGCTAGGGTTTGGTGGTTGAATTCATTTAGCCTTTCAATTTTGTTATTATTGTTATCTATTTTCACCATACACACATTCTTATTGGATTTAACCATCCAACTGTAGTCAGTGTGACTCCCATTTTGTGATTGAGCAGTGAGCTCTAGGTGGTTGGCCTTTCTGCATGTGCAGACCCCATTTATGTACACTTACTATATGCAGTAGTATCATCTAATTGTGGGTAAGGTTTCCCACCGTGGTTTTTCCCCTTACAAGGTTTCCACGTACAAATATTGGTGTTATGTGTTGTGGATGACTTTGTGTTTAGGTTTCATGCACTAATTCTTACCGGTATAGCAATTAACTGTTAAAGCTATCTACCGGGATATTAAACTGGTTTACCGGTATTAAGCATTAAGTTGGTTAAGTTGTTTTTGGTTTAAATTTATATGACAACTGATTCACCCCCCCCTCTCAGTTGTCTTTGGGACCTAACAGTTGCAAGCATAACAAGTCACATTGTTTTTTTGAATAGCTTTCCCATATCCTATGTCGATATGTGTTCTGCATTGATTAGATAAGTGTCCAAATCTTCCACAAACACAACATCTTACATTCATTCTGCAATTTTCTGAATTATGACCAACTTTGTTGCATTTAGAACATTGACTGGTGGGTGTATTAGTGTTCTGATCATTTCTAGATCTACACTTATTTGCTCTATAACCATACTTGTTATAGCTAAAGCATTTCTCATTAAATTTGTAAGCATTAGGTTGTCTTACCGGTTTGATGTGATCATGATTGTTTGCAGTACCGGAGCTTTCACCAATTTCAAAGCCAAGGCCATTTGTATCACCATTAGGTTTCTGATTCTTCAGCATGTCATCAAGTTCTTCTGAACTTTCCTTGAATTTCTCCTTGTGTTGATTTGCAGTAGCCAATTCATTTTCCAAGAAATCTTTTTATCTCATGAGTTCAGTTTTGTCATGTTCTAAGTGAATTAGATCTGTTTTTAGCATATCATTCTCATGATTGAGTCTTAGATTTTCATTTGCAACATCATTGATTCTTCTAGTCAAGTCATCTTCATTCTTCTTCCGATTTTCAGTCTCTTTACAAAATCTCATAGTCATATCCTACATCTCATTCTTCATTTTACTGTTTTCTTGTCTTAGTTTGTTCACTAGATGATTAAGAGTTTATTTTTCATCATCATCATTCTGCATCTTTTCACAAAGTTCTCTTCTTTTGTTTCTTGCAATAGTGAGATTCTCTTGAAGTCCTTGAATGATATCCCGTGCAGCCTTCAGATCATCTTCAAGTTTGATATTCTTCACTTTTTCTGCATCATAGTCTGAAAGAGTTGTTTCCAATTGCTTTCTCAAATTTTCCATCTCTACCGGTGTCAGAATCTTCCTCAAGCTGTTAGGATTTTGAAAATAGAGGACCAGGCTCTGATACCAATTGTTAGGATTCCCAAAGATACTGAGAGGGGGGGGGTGAATCAGTATCTGGCCGGTTAATGAGTTTTCTGAATTTATTATATGAAAAACATTCCAAAACTGTGTACCGGTAAACCAAAATCAATGAACTAAATAAGAGCAACAACCACAACATGAAAGACACACCATAACACAATATTTTTAATGAGGAAACCCAGTGTGGGAAAAACCTCGGTGGGATTTGTGACCCACAATATTCGCTTACTGGCCAATAAGAGAATATTATTGTTACAATAGGGGCCTGCACATGCAGGAAGGCCAAGTGCCTAGAGCTCACTGCTCAGTTACAAAAGAAGTCTCACTAACTTACAAAAATGGATTATACAAATCCAATGTCATGTACTGCTTCAGATCAGCATCTGATATGCTAGGTTCAGTATTGGTTTAAGCTCTGTAATAATCATAAACCCTTATCCAAAATCTGCCTTACAATTCGTACAATTAGGTCTGCAATAATCCAACCATATCCTTATTTTCTAAATGATCTACAAGATCTCATATTTATATGAGTCTTATTACAATCCGCCATGTCGGCTTACAAAAAGATTTTACAATTAAATAGAAAATACAATTAAACAAAATTCCAGTCGGCCATGGTGTCGGCAATCAATCTTTTTGGTGCCGGTGAACTGTATGCCGGTGTAGAGTCTGCCAGTGTCGGTGCCTGCCAATAACATATGATTGTAAGGTTGCCATCAATGACAATACCTTCAATCACCTACAATTTCTCATTGGAGTGTGCATTTGCCAACAAATGCATTCCTTCATCATTTGGAGAAACACATCATAATTGATCATGATTGTTGAAATAAAGATGTAGACTTGAATGCTTGAATCCTTCATTACAAATGTGTACTCAATTATGCTTGATTAGATGATCAATTGTGTCACTTAGAAGATAGGAGTTTGAAATGAGAGAGGGAGTTGTATTTATATGCAACTTATACATTTGTCAAATTTAATATGTGGGGAAGATTGACATTTGTAGCCTCATAAATTGTAACCTTGTAAAATTCGCACATCATATTTGTGCTCCTACTTTAGCGTGTCCTATCTTCATTCCCCCTAAGCTCATTCTGGCCTTTTTCACTCCAAACCTAGTGTCACATGTGTACATAGATAAGTGGACACCATCCTAGGGCTATGCCCCCTTTATTTGGTGGCTTCTTGTCCTACTTTTGGAGGATAAGGGCATTGTCGTGCCCTTGTTTGGACCATGGTGCCATGGCACCTTGGTCAGGTCCTTAAACATGACCCATTTTAAATGTGGGTGAGCAATCCCCCTCCATGATGGATTTTGGTCCCCATGGCTACACTTGATCCTTGGAGGTTGGCCTAATCAATAATTTACCTAGGAAACCCTATAAGGATGTCATATCAATTCATTTGAACAACACACATATATCCCCATCATCCATGCATCTATTAAGAATTTGACATCAAGCATTTAAGGCAACATTTCATCCCACCATATCCTTCAAGCATTATGAAAAAAAGTCACATCTATCTTCATGCAAACATGTGTGTTTGATTAGGTGATTCATGATCATGTTTTTGTCATGTTATTGCATTCAACATTCATGATCACATCTAAAGTGCATTTCATCATCAATCTTCTTATCACCTGTTGTAGATCTAAGGTATATCTTTCAACATTTACTTTAGTATTTACATTTTAATTCAAGGTTAATTCCTAAAATGAGGTTCTAACTAAGGAAAACCCCTATGATCCACAACCCTTTTCTTCTCTTTCTATGTGCAAGAAATTTATTTAGGAGCTATCATCAAAGATCTCGACAAAATATACGATGACGAACGGGTTCAACTTTTACAGGAGTGAAAAGCAGAGGACCAGGGCAACCTACCACCCTAGTTCCAATAATTTAATCCAATCTTTCGACAACAGGTCCTGTGCATCTCCTTGATCCGAAAAAGATCTCACTTGCCTATCCAGAAGTTGCAGGACCAAAGCAATCTACCACCTTGGTCTTGACAATTCAGTCCAATTTTTTTGCAATAGTTTCTAATTCACCTTTCTTGCCAAGATATTTGTTTGTGGCTCTGTGTGAAGTCTGTAGCATCCTATTATTACTATTCTATTCCAATCCTTCATTATTTTAGCCTATACTTTACAATTTACAAATCAAATATCAACTGAAAAAGGGGAGACAACCTATAGGTAAATTTAATTGATATCTCAGCCCTTTTCCCTAATTGAATTGTGGGTAGATCTATTGAATTTCCTCCCACTTTTTAATGTATGATTAATTAGGTAAGATTAATGGTTTTATTAACTTAATTGGTGAAATTCTAATGTTACCACCATTACATTTTGGGTGAACCTAACTTATCTTAAATTTCTATCTTCTGATTTTCAGATCTAATTTGTGGTGTTTCATAATGGAATTCACTAAATTTGATTGGTTTGCTATTTCACCTATGATTACATTGCTTATTATTTAAATTTATCAAAATCATGTGTTGGATAATGGTTTCTTTCGCTTTACATTACTTCTTCTCATTCATAGTGATGCAGGAGCATCCCCGATTCATAGCAATCTTTCATCAACCAAAAACATTTTCCTTTCTGTTTGCAGTTTCATCTTTATTTCTTCTGTGTGTCCCGATTTTGGCTCACCAAATTCTATGGAGTTTGATTCTACTTGAAGACTTTATCATCTTTCTTATTTCTAGACCACATCGAATTTGGATCATTTTCCAACAAGATATCGCTATCGGTTTCCTTGACAGTTTCCTGTTACCAGTTGATAGTTCTTGTTACCGGTTACCTGGACCTATTTTGGTGATCTACCAGAACCCCTTCCAAAGATTGCAGAGCCTTGGGTGTTGATTTTAATGTTCCTTAGTGTGTGGTTGACCTTTTCCCACGATCTACACTTCATCATTTGGATTTTCCGGAGGAATCTATTGGTGGAGGCCAACCTTGTTGGTTTTACACGTTAGGTCTTGTTCTTCGGGTTTTGATCCATTTTTGGGTCGACCAGATCCTTTGGATCGTATAGATAATTGTAATTTCACATTAGAATGTGATCAATCAAATAATTAAGTAGCGAGACTATGTGTAGAAGATAGATCTTAAGATTCAAGGTCCCGGTTGTGATCTATTATGTATGTTCTACCAGGCCTATGAGCCGGTTATGCTATAACCCGGTTATTACTGGTTGGTTGTAATCAATTTTCATGAAATAAAACAATTTGTTCTGCATTGCTTCCATCATATCTTTGTGTTTCTATGAGTCGTCGGCAGTAGGAGATCGGCATCGGCAGCAAGGGCAGGCACATGCATAGGAGAATGGGCCCACACGTGACGGAGGAAGGACGTGAAAAGGAGTAAGTGGTATCAGAGCGAAGTTTTTGTTCTGGAGGTTACGTGTCTTGAGATTTTTATTGTAGAGTGGCGGATTGTAGATTCGACCTGCAGCTGTAGAGGACCAACGTGAATGATGGCACAAAGAGGATCTAGGAATGGTAGAGCACGTGGGAATGCAGATCCTATTATGATGGAGATGTTGCGAGGTATAGCAGCCCGGTTGGAAGCCGTTGAGACAACCCAAATAAGAGGCTGACATATTGAAGATGTAAGTGATGATGAAGGAGAACAAGCCCCGACAGAACAAGTAAATCCACCAACGGTTGATCCGGATGAGGAAAGGTTTTTGAGGGTTTTGAGTAGGGCGAATACTAAACCTCATTTTACCCCACTGGAATATGATGGGAAGTTGGATTCAGATGAATTGATGGATTGGATTTCAAACACGGAAAAGTATTTTGATTTTGAAAACACTGCAGAAGAGAGGAAGGTGAAATATGCTTGTACCCAGTTGAAAGGTCATGCATCTCTTTGGTGGGAACATTTGCAAGTTGATAGACAAAGAAGAGGTAAAGAAATGATTAAGACATGGGATTTAATGATTGGTAAGTTGAAATCAAATTTTATGCCAGCTAATTATCAAGTGAATCTATTCTGGAAGTTGCAAAATTTGAGATAGAAGGAATCTAGTGTGAAGGAATACAATGAAGCATTTTACAAGTTGAACATCAGATCCAGACATGTTGATGATGAATTTAAACAAGTTGCAAGATATTTGAATGGATTGCGAATGTCTATACAAGATGAACTTAGTTTGATCAAATTGGAGAGTGTTGGAGAGGCTTACCAGTATGCCCTAAAGGCAGAAGACAAGTTAAACAAAAGACATGAGTAGAGGCAAAGAGGCAGAGGTGGAAGGTTTACCGGAAGACTATTTCAAGGAGGAAGAGGATATACTAGAGGTAGAGGAACCAGTAAAGATCAAAACAAGGACGAGGAAGTGAACAAAGAAGGTAATTCTGTTGGCATATGGACACTCCAATGAGACATTGTGTGTGATTGAAGGTTTTGTCATTGATGGCAACCTTGCAATCCTATGGCACCGGCAAGACATTATACCGGCAAAGCATTACTCAGGCAACCTTGCAATCCTATGGCATCGGCAAGACATTATATCGGCAAAGCATTACTCAGGCAACCTTGCAATCCTATGGCATCGGCAAGATATTATACCGGTAAAGCATTACTCAAACAAGACAGTGCACCGACATTAGCAAGATCAATCTACACTGGCACCGGCATAGAAAAGAACATGTATACCGACACTGAGGCCGACATTATTTTTGATATGTAATATTTTGTTTATTATTGTAAGCTGACTTGGCAAATTGTAAAATGACTCTTGCATATAAAAGGGATCATTGTAGGCATTTGTAGGATATGGATGGAAAGCATATAATAAATTATAAGGCAGATCTAATGTGCGAATTGTAGGTCAAGGGTATATGTAAAGAATAGAGCAAGAACCGGTACTGAATCTGGCATTGAAGATGCTATTGTAAAGCAGTACAGAATATTGGATTTGTGTAAATCCTCATTGTAAGTCAGTGTGACTTCTTATTGAGCAGTGAGCTCTAGGCAGTTGGCCTTCCTGCATGTGTAGGCCCCTATTGTAAGTAATATTCTCTTATTGGCCAGTAAGTGAATATTGTGGGTCACAAATCCCACTGAGGTTTTTCCCACACTGGGTTTCCTTGTTAAACATCTTGTGTTATGGTGATCTTTTCATGTGGATGTTTTTGATTTTGTTATTTACATTAATTCTTGCATACCGGTATATTGTTACTTTATGTTCTGCATATTCAGTTTTAAGAAAATTTCACTATCGATCAGATACTGATTCACCCCCCCCTCTTAGTATCTGTGGGAACCCTAACAAATTCATACCAGAAGGATGATAGAAATTTATATCGAAGGAGAGAACTAGATGGCTACCAGAATGAGAATTTTGGAAGACAAGATAAGAGAACATTTAGAGGAATCTTCTATAAGTGTGGAGGAGAAGGACATCGTGCTTTCGAATGTAAGAAGACAGAGAATACCAGAAGAGCAGTAGTGGTGGAAGAAAACCCCACCGGATCAGAAGACGAAGAATTTGTTCAAGACCAGATGTAAGGTATCCGATAAGTGTTGTAAAGTTGTTATTGATAGTGGTAGTTCAGATAATCTTGTTTGAGAAGAGATGGTGAATAAGTTGAATTTGGAGAGATTGAAACACCCTAAGCCTTATCAGATAGCATGGATTCAGGATGAACATAAGTTGTTAGTAAGTGAGCAATGTTTGGTGAAATTAAAAATTGGGAATTATCATGATGAAGTCTTGTGTGATATTATGCCTATGGATATTTGTCATCTTTTGTTGGGTAGACCTTGGCAGTTTGATAGACAGGCAATACATGATGGGAGGAAGAATACATACACTATTGTGGCCAATAGGATGAAGCAAACCTTGTTGCATTTGGAGGAACCTTTGAAGAATGAAGTCTGTATGAATGCTAGAATTTTTTTGGTAGATGGAAGGAGATTCCTAGATGGATTGAGACATGAGAATGTGTGTTTTTCCTTAATTCCTAAGAAGACTGAGAAACCAGAACCGGAAGGAGAACAATCAGAAGAGATAAAATATTTGCTAACATAATATGAAGACATCAATTTAGATAATGTGCCTGATGGCTTGCCACCTGTGAGAAGTATTATTCATTGCATGGACTTGGTTCCTGAATCTAGTTTTCCTAACAAAGTTGCACACCGGATGACACCAGAAGAGAATGAGGAGCTGAATAGACAAGTGCAAGAGTTGTTGAAGAAAGGTTTGATCACGAAGAGTCTAAGCCCTTGTGCAGTACTAATAGTATTAGCACCTAAGAAGAATGGAGAGTGGAGAATGTGTACTGATTCCATAGAAATAAACAAGATCACAGTGAAATACCGGTTTCCTTTGCCTAGGATGGATGACATAATGGATTGTTTGAGTGGAGAAAAATACTTTACAAAGATAGATTTGAAGAGTGGATATCATCACATCAGGATTAGAGAAGGAGATAAGTGGAAGACATCATTTAAGACAAATCAAGAACTCTATGAATGGTTGGTGATGCCTTTTGGGTTAACTAATGCATCAAGTACTTTTACGAGGCTGATGAATGGGTTGAGACAAGTTTTGCAGAGGTTGAGAGAAGAAGAGTTGCTGATAAATATCAAGAAGTGTACTTTCACGAGGCTGATGAATGAGTTGAGACAAGTTTTGCAGAGGTTGAGAGAAGAAAAGTTGCTGATAAATATCAAGAAGTGTACTTTCATGAAGAATGAGTTAGTCTATTTGGGATTTGTGATATATGAGGATGGTTTGAAGATGGACCCTAAGAAAGTGAAATCAATTGTTGAGTGGCCTACACCAAAAAGCATTGGAGAGGTAAGATCATTTCATGGATTGGCTAGCTTTTACCGGAAGCTCATCAGAAATTTCAGTTCAGTTTGTAACCCTATGAATGAGACCATGAGGGGAGATCGGGAGGAATTCAAGTGGACCACCAGAGAAAACAAAAGTTTTGAACTATTGAAGCAGAAAGTGACTGAGCAGCTTGTGTTAGCTTTACTGGATTTTAATAAAGTATTTCAAGTGGATTGTGATGCAAGTGGAATAGCAATAGAAGCAGTCTTGAGTTAAGAAGGGAGATTGGTAGCTTATTTCAGTGAGAAATTGAATGATGCTTGTAGGAGATATTCAGTGTATGATCAAGAATTTTATGCCATAGTTCGAGCCTCGAAGAAGTGGAGACATTACTTGTTGCCTAAGGAGTTTGTGTTGTATACAGATCATCAAGCTTTGTAGTATTTCAACAGTCAGAGTAAGTTGAATCAAAGACAAATGAGATGGGTAGAATTTTTGTAGAGTTACACCTTTGTGTTGAAGCATAAAAGTGGGAAATCTAACAAAGTTAGTGATGCATTGAGTAGGAGAAGGAATTTGCTGACAGGGATGAGTGTGACAATATTAGGATTTGAAGAGTTGAAAAGTTTGTATGATGATGAACCGGATTTTGCAGAACCTTGGAAAGCATGTAGAGAACCGGTTATGGTAGATAGAAGCAAGTGGTTGGATTACTTCATTTAGGATGGGATGTTATTCATAGGAGTTCAGTTGTGCATACCTAAGAGTTCTATGAGGGAGAATTTGATAAAGGAGAAACACAGTGGATGTTTAGTTGGACATTTTGGCATTGACAAAACAGTAGCATTGGTGAGTGAGCAGTACTTTTGGCCCCAGATTCTTAAGGATGTTAAGAGATATGTGCAAAGTTGTAGAGTTTGTCAAGTTGCAAAGGGTAGTAGTCAAAGTGTGGGATTGCATAAACCTTTGACAGTACCGGTAAGACCTTGGAAGGATATAAGCATGGATTTTGTACTTGGATTGCCTAAAACATCGAGAGGGAATGATTCTATATTTTTGGTAGTGGATAGATTCTCGAAGATGGATCATGTCATACCTTGTAAGAAGACATCAGATGCATTACATGTAGAAGACCTTTTTTCAAGGAAGTGCTGAGGTTGCATGGATTACCTAAGAGCATAGTTTCAGATAGAGACACTAAGTTTGTTGGCTATTTTTGGAGAACACTTTGGAAGAAGATGAAGACAAATTTGAAGTTTAGTTCTACTTTTCATCCACATACTGATGGATAGACATAAGTAGTTAACCAGAGCTTGGAAAATTTGTTGAGATGTTTAGTGGGAGATAAAATTGGAAGTTATGATTTGATCCTTGCACAAGCAGAGTTTGCCTACAACAATTCAGTAAATAGGAGTATCAGAAGAACACCTTTTGAGAATGTTACTAGAGTGCATCCTAGAGATATATCATAATTAAGGGATATCAGCAGTGAAGACCGAGAAGTTCAGAAGTAGAAGACTTTGCAGATCACATGATAGCCTTGCATATTCACGTTAAGCAACATTTAGAAGACATGAACACCAAGTATAAGGAGAAGGCAGATGAGAAAAGGAGACATAAGGAATTTGAAGTTGGAAATGAAGTGATGGTATATCTGAGAAAAGAAAGATTCCCGGTTGGAACTTATAACAAATTGCAGATGAAGAAGTTTGGACCTTGCAATATTTTGAGGAAGTTCAATTCTGGGAATGCATATGAAGTGGAGTTACCGGATAGTCTGAGTATTTCACTTGTGATTAACATTGCAGACTTCATGAATATCATGCATGAACCAAAATTTAGCAAGGACAATATTGCAGACTTGGAGAAACAGTTGCCCCGGAAGGAACCGGATTAGATTGAAGACATTTTGGATAGTAGGATTGGGCATAGTACCCAGAGCAATCAGTATAAGGAGTATCTTGTGAAGTGGAAAGACAGACCAGTTGAAGATTCATCTTAGATTTCTTAGGTAGAGGTAGACCGCCTTGGTTTTCCTTTGACCCCAACAAAGTGAGAGGCTCACTTTTTCAATAACCCCAGATGTCTGATGGAGGAGCATCCCCGGTTCATAGAAATCTTGCATCAACCAAAAACATTTTCCTTTCTATTTTGCTTTCTGTTTGCAGTTTGAGCTTTTTTTTTTCTTTTTTCTTTTCTGTGTCTCAGTTTTGGCTCACCGGATCTTGTGGAGTTGAATTCTACTTGAAGACTTGATCACCTTTCTTATTTCCAGACCACATCGCATTTAGATCATTTTCTGGCAAGATATTGCTATCGGTTTCCTTGACAGTTTCCTGTTACCGGTTGCCTGGACCTATTTTGGTGATCTACTAGAACCTATTCCGAATCTTGAGGAGCCTTGGGCATTGATTCTGATGTTCCTTGGTGCATGGCCAACCTTTTACCATGATCTACACTTCATCCTTTGGATTTTCCGGAGGAATCTCTTGGCGGAGGCTGACCTTGTTGGTTTTACATGTTAGGTTCTTGTTCTTCGGGTTTTGATCCCTTTTTGAACCGATTAGATCCTTTGGATTCTATATATAATTATAATTGTGCATTAGAATGTGATCAATCAGAGAATCAAGTAGCGAGACTATGCGTAGAAGATAGATCTTAAGATTCAAGGTCCCAGTTGTGACCTATTCTGTATGTTCTACTAGTCCTGTGAGCCGGTTATGCTGTAACCCGGTTGTTACCGGTTGGTTACAATTAATTTTCATGAAATAAAACAATCTGCTTTGCATTTCCTCCATCATATCTTTGTGTTTCCATTGTGTTTACTCTTTCATATGACATCATTAGAATTTCAAAGATATTTCCTACTTACAAATCATCTCTTAAATCTTTTATCCATGTTGTATGTTGATTTATGATGATATTCTTAAGAAAATTCATTGTATATGTAGATCACATAAAAGATTTCGTAGACAATGATAATCCTAGAGATGATATTGAAAAGGCTAACACTTGTACCTCTCCTAGGTTATCTCATGAGAATGAGGAAAGAATCAATACTCTTATTAATGATCTCTCCAATGGAGAGAAAGCATTGAAGAGAAAAATTGCACCATCTTTGTCTCATACACATACTCTAGTGCAAGGGGGGAAAGGTCAAAATGTTGGTGTATCAATTTCTCTAGATCCTCCTTATTCTTCTATAGCTTATCTTAATCATCAACATATTTGTAGGCAAGATGATGTTATGCATTTTATTCATGATCTACCTCCTCACATAACATTAAGCATTTAGATGAAGCCTTAGATGATAAGGACCGTTCTTCCAAAACTACCAAAGAGGAAATAATGATGATAGAAAGGAGAATTTCCCTACAAAGGATATCCCTTCCTCATCTAATTGTCCCTTTGACCCATGTCCTTAGTACACCACACATTTTGAAGAAATTAATAATGAAAGCCCTTCTCCTTCACAATTAAGAATATCTTATGAAGTTAGATATGATATGATTTTGAAACAAGACTATAGAGGACAAGGACTTGAAAAACATGAACAAGTGAAACCCTAACTTTACCACCATTACAACATCAAAGGGTAATTTCCCACTACTTCAAATCTAGCTATTATAATACAAAATCTGGGTCCAAACTGCATGGATGGGAGCATTAAGTACCCTAGTATATGACAGGGGTGTTGGATACCCTTGTCCTAGCAATTTGAGTCAAAACAAAGGTCATGAGTAGGGAATTGCATAAATTTTCTATAAACAATCCTAAAAATGAGCACAATCATACATGAATTAGGTATACATTAAATACACAACCACCAAAGTGAGTCCAATGTGAGTGTGACCTTGTAAAGGGATGTTATTTAATACACTAAATTTATCCCCCATTTTAGTGGGGTTATGAACTAACACTCATACTCTTGATAAAGTATGGAGAAGAAAAATATTATTTCGTCAAGGCATCAAAGAGACAAGATAGTGCCACCAATATTGGCGAGGCAATAGCCCCTAAGCCTTAGGATTTTATCAATCTACAATATCAAGATAAAGTACAAGTACAAAGTGTGCAGTATGACCAATATCAATAGCACACATAGAGCATGCAAATGTAAAAGGGACATGTCATCTAGGGCTAGTATGATTTGCATAAGCTTACTAGGAGCCATATAAAAAATGCATGACATCTAGGGATAGTAAGGATCTTGGATACTTACTAGGAGTCATGTTACAAAGACACAAAATATGGCTTCTAGATGTTACAAACACACAAAACATGGCTTATAGGGCTAGTAAGATCTTCATATACTTACTAGGAGCCATGTCGACAACGGAGTAACAAGGCTAGCAAATTGTGTTATGCTAGGCGAGCTTCATGACAACGAAGATTACAAAGCCAAGCAAAAATCTCTATTTGTTGGGTAATCTTGATAAGATACTACATATGGTGCTGTAGTGGAGCAAACAAACTCATGTTGTGTGATGAAAGCGTACAAACCAATCTCGCGGTGTTTGCACAAAGTGGAATGCATACCCCCCCCTTAAAGTGATTCCATATGCCAACCAAAAGAAATTGCATTAAGGTTGTATACATTCAAAAGACAAGCATATCGCAACAATGAAATACCCCCAAACATAAGCACGCCATGATGATACTCACATACAAACATGCAAGAGCACATAAGGGATCCACATATCTGATGTCAATATCTATATACAATAAATAATGCATATCAATATGATTGTTTTGAATTTACCTTATCCCCCAAATGCAATAGAACCACAAGTACAAAAAGGAACATCATATAAGATGAAATATCCCCAGATTTGGATCTATACTCAACAAATTTTCAATACTTCTTTTCAATTATTTGATATATTTTGTGTGGTAAATTCAATTCCAAATAATGAAATATGAGGCATAAACAAAAATATTTCTTCCAATTGTGTAATCAAAACAACCCAAAAGAGTAATCTAAAATGGCCTCTAATTAACAGTAAGAGTTATACATTGACAATCAAATATTTCGGAAGATCTATAATATTGTCTTCTCACTACATCAACAATAATGTTCAAGAAGTATTCGACAACATGTATAAGGTTATATAATATTATTAATGTTTAGCATTGGGAAGTCGATAACATTAATAGCAGAAATTTATAATAGTTGTGCAATTTCAATATTCAGATAATAAATATAGAAGCAGTCAATCTCAAGTCCTTACTTCTTCAGGCAAAGAATATAGAGCCACCTTATATAATGCTAGGAACCACTTCTACCACTCTATCTTTGTCCAGTTTGTAGTTCAAACAATTGCACCTCTATTCCCTCCTTTGAATTGGTATATAATCATACCCCGGAGTACCTGTGGTCTTTCGAACTTGTGGTGGAGTTATGCTTCCGTTTAATGGCCAATTCTGTGTTCAATAATAGCCCTGGAAACCTCCATGCCTATGATGAAAGTGTGACGCTCTAGAAGAGAGATGACTCTCT
Source organism: Cryptomeria japonica (assembly GCF_030272615.1). Classification (NCBI taxonomy): domain Eukaryota; kingdom Viridiplantae; phylum Streptophyta; class Pinopsida; order Cupressales; family Cupressaceae; genus Cryptomeria; species Cryptomeria japonica. The sequence continues at coordinate 895,689,509 of NC_081409.1, read as the reverse complement.
AGATTCAAGAGCAGCTGAATATATATGTAATTCAACCCTCCACGCTTAGAGAAGAGACAAGGATCCTTCCACCCAAGAATAAATTATGTTGTCAATGAGAACATGAATCATGCCAAATATCTACTGAAATATCTTGCAAAAAGTCGCTTCAATACTGTGTTGGGCTTAAAGAGAAATCCACTATAAATAGCTTAAATTAAATATTTCACATACCTGTACCTTAGGAGAGTCTTACTAAATTATAGATTTATCCCACACTTGTTATACCAATATTGCACTCAAAACTCTGAAGTATGTTAGCAATTGCTTATACAATTTTTCGATAATTGTAAAAACCATGTTAGCAATTGCTTATATTCTCTTAAAATGCAATTTTTTGACAATCATAAAAACCTAATTCAAAATATATTTTACTAACTTCAACCTTTAATAAACCTACAATATCAAATAGAAGCCACAACTTCAATAATAAATCACATGACTGACCCAATCACGGACCAATTCACCAACCTTATGATGACACTTCCTCCACAATAATTAAAATCCACAACATTCCCAAAGTGAAGAGCCAATAGAAGAGTGGTCAATAATTCGATCTACCAACAATATTAATTTTCAGACATACAACCAACCATTCACCATAGTAATACCTCAAGATAAAACAATCATTTTATTCTTGAATCAATTCACCAAATTTGTCTTTAAAGGACACTTCACAAATTTGCATAGATGTAAGCTCTATCATAAATCCATCCCTTTGGAAGAGTTGGGTTTTTGTTCAACCCTTCTATCAGACTCTTAAAAGTTTTTGTCCTCGAGAAGTATAAATCATAAATCATAAATCAAATCCAAAAGCATGCTTTTCTTCCTCCATCCAACTTCCTTATAAAGAACTCCAAGAAGCATATAGAATAATTGGCTGACTTTAATATTAATCATGTTCAGAGAACTTTATTATTTTATTATCATTTATTTAAATTAATTAATATTAAGTCATCATTTGAATATTTCATTAATTTTTTTAACAACTTGATAAAAAATCAATTTAATTACTTATCATCCTAAAAATTAGGGACATTATAGTCCTCTCGACCCAAACATTGCTTCCCCTCAAGAAATTCTATGCTGGACCACCAAGATCCCAAATTAGCCATATGAAGAACACTATATCACTCTGCTGCTCCACTCTAATGCAATCAATATTATTGAAACATGCAACTCTGTCATGCGAAAGTATTCTTAAAGTTATGCTTATCCACTCTTCTTCCAACAATATCTCATCATACTCCCACCACTCCACACTCATGCTATAGAATGAAATTTGATTAACAACATGTTGCATACTCATGAGTGCTTGTATACTCATCCATTTTAGATACTCAAATTTGTCCACTATAGTTGCATAAGAGATAGGAGACTCGCCATGAAATGTCATACCTAAAAAATCTCTTGCATCAACAACATCTCCACACCTTAGAGAATCAACTGGTAAGGCTGCCCCCTAATTCACGTCATAATTATTCATCATTGTGATCATCCTTGTTGCTTCTATCTGTGGTGCTTCATCTATCAAGGCCTTGAGTATTATAATCTTTTCTTCCACCATGAACTCCAAATCCATCTGCTAGAAGTCCTGAATGTATCGTCCAAGAGAATGCAACCATTGGATTCCTTATATGATATTTGAATCAATAATATAGAAATCATTAATAATGGTGTAGTCATCAAACTCAAAGTTCATTTGTGGTACCCTCTTTTTTGCATTTCCTCTTAAACTCATTAGCCATCATGACCGAAACTCTAAAAATTATTCTAATGGCAATCCTCCTCTTACTACCAAGTTATCACTCACAAAACTGTGAGTTGCACCACTATCTACCAAACATGTCACTTTTTATCCATTAACCACTCCTCTTACTCTAAATGGCTCATACACGGAAGCTCCCAAAAGTAAAGTTGTGGCATCATGTACTAGGGCTATAGTATCTCCCTCCTCCTTGTCACTCTTTGAAGTATCATTGGTTGTGTCATCAACATCGAAGGTAACTTTAGTATAATTTGCAATTGACCTTTTCCATGACATCTATGATTGGGAACCCATGGTTCCTTACAAGGGAAGCACAACTTCTTCCTACACAACTCATTCTTACTCTCAAAATCCAACTTCTTATCATCTTCCTTACTTGGCTTATATGGGACTTTGGGTTCCTCTTGAGACGCCGCCTTCTTCTTGTCCTCATGATTGTGTTTTTCCTTAGAGGTAAAGCTATTCTTAGTCACTGAATCCTCCAAATTAAGTGCTCTTGTGATGGCATGTTGCAAGGTATTTGGATCATATGACCTTACTAAACCCTTCAGAGGTTCAACTAAGCCTTCAACAAATAGGACAATGAGTTTTCTTTATGTTATATCTAGAACAATTAAATCGCAAGCCTTTGGAATTCTGCTACATGATCCTCCACTTTACCCTTTTGCTTTAGCTATGCTAAATCCCTTAAGTGGATTTTTGGATCCATCCTATCAAATCTTTTTGTCAACCTTTTGTTAAAGTCTTCCATAGTGGTTATGGAATCATGATCTTGAGTTATCATGCCATGATACCACCATTCATGAGCTACTCCCTCCAAATGCAAGGTGGTGGATTAATAGCTTCTTCTTCGAGCATTGCATTCAAGGAGAAATATGTATTTGTAACCACAATCTTACTATTATACTGCTTGTCCCATCAAAATCACGGATTGTGATCTTCCCCAAACGACGCTAGATATCCTTTCTTTCATCATACCCCTTTCTCCTATGCCCTTCGTTTGTTTTTAGTCCATAATATTTAGTGAAAGTCATGTCATTTTTATTGCTTCAAGGCATTGTATTCAACATGAAGTCAGTCCATTTCATTAGTTTGATTGGGTTGAGCTTCGCCCACATCCTCTTTTGGCAAGAACTTCATTTTGAATGACCTAGTATTTACTGATGGTCTTTCACCTTTTGCAATAGATTTCTCTCTATTAGATTTGCTACCTTCACCCCTATCATTTGCAGGCTTATCAAAATACGAATGTTGATTGAGACATCTCAGCAATTGAACCATTTACTTTATTGTTTTGGACATGTTAATATGAAACTCCTTAGACCGCTTCAAAAAAGGCTTTATCAAGGCTTAATCTATATCACCCAGATTGTCACCTTTCTTCTTCTCTCTCTGTTGGTACCTTTGTTCCCTTTCACTCATCAATGATCCCATAGGCTGGTAGGACTAAATCTATGATACCATTGAAATGTCCCTAGATTTGAAACTATACTTAACAAATCTTCAATACTGCTTTTCAATTATCTGATATATTTCGTATGGGGAATCCAAATCCAAATAATGAAATATGAAGCATAAACAAAAATATATCGAACAATTGTATAATCCAAATACCCCATAAGAACAACCTGAAATGGCCTCTAATTAACATCAAGAGTATATTGGCAATCGAATATTTTGAAAGCTCTATAACTCTATCTTCTTGCTACTACAAGAATAATCTTTAGGAAGTATTTGACAATAGGTATAAGGTTATGCGATATTATTAATGTTTAGTGTTGGGAAGTCGCTAACATTAATAGCATAAATTAATAACGGTTGTGCAATTTAAAGAATCAGATAATATCTATAGAAATAGTCAAACTCAATTTTTTACTCCTTTTTTTTACTCCTTCAGGTAGAGAATAGAGAGCCACCTCATATAATGCTAGGAACCACTTGTACCACTCATTCATTTTCCACGATGCCTCCAGTCTGCAGTTCAGATAGTTGCAACTCTATTCCCTCCTTAAGCTGCTAGACAATCATACCCCAGAGTAGCCGTGGTCTTCCAAACTTGTGGTGGAGTTATGCTTCTGTTTAATGGCCAATTTTATCTTCAATAATAGGCCTGCACGAACCTCTGGAAACCTCCATGCCTATGATGAAAGTGTGACGCTCCAGAAGAGAGATGACTCTCCAGATTCAAGAGCAGCTGAATATAAGTCGGCCGATATGTATTTCAACCCTCCACGCTCAGATTAGAGACAAGGATCCTCCTGCGAAGGAAGAAATTTCATTGTCAATGAGAACATGAATGGCACCAGAGATCTATGAAAATATCTTGCAGAAGCCGCTTCAATATCGTGTCGAAATCAAATCGAAATTTTAAGGGAAATCAACCACAAATAGCTTAAATTAAACAAGAGACGCAAAGCTTCTGTTAATAGTGTTGTTAGTTTAGAGTATAAAATAGAAAAGAAGGAAGAAGGAAGAAGAAATACAGTTGATGCATTAAATTCTTTTGTGTTCTTCATTGAACTCAAGAAATTGTTTAGTACTGAATTCATGTTGAGGATTAATACATAAATTTTTTGTCTAATGTCATTTTTTTCAATCACATAATTGTATCATGTATAGTTATGGATGTACGATGCCTTATAATTTTACTTGGAATTCAACTTTCACAATGTCAAATTTTTATTTATAAAAGAGTTTAAGAATGTTTTAAAAAATGACTTAGTTAATATAAATAAGAATTATAATATATGACAACAAAACATATATTAATGTTATCAGATTGATTCTTCTGGATTCGATTGTGTGAATTTTTTTATCATCTGTAAAGTCAAACGTTTCAAACCACACTCTCATCATCAGGATGTTTGGAGACAACAAGAAAAAAGCACACAAAAAACACAAGGAAAAGAACCCACCAAAAAACATAACAAAAAGAACAACCAAATCAAATATGTGTGTGTGTGTGTGTGTGGGACACAAAAAGTAACTAATAAAAACAAACAAAGAATAAAATGGGGGATATATGTGTGTGTGTGTGTGCGTGCAAATATAACATATAATTTATTTTGGACATAATTGAATCAGAACTTCTTAAAAAACAATTGCTATAATTGGCATAAGTTATCCATAGTCCAACATATAATTTACTTTGGACATAATTGAATCAACCTTAAAACACAAATGCTATAATTGGCATAAGTTATCCATAGTCCATAGTCCATGTTGTATTTGCAAGAATGCTTTGGGACAAACCACGTTGGATTATTTTGTATCAATGTTTCCTATTGCATTAATCAATCTATCAAGAGAAAGAAGAAGAGTAGAAATAAGGGTACAAATGAAATATTAAAACAAGGGGCAAGTTGAGAGAGAATTGGAAAACAAAAGAATAAATGTAAAAGGATGAATAAAGAGAGAACCATTCATGCAAATACAAATACTAGTTTATAAATGCTTGAAAATAGTTTTTGTATTATTAACTAAAACATTTTATTAAAGAAATACAAACTAGCTATTTAAGGAGAATTCTAAGTAATTGATCACATTAACCAATACTAAATCATTATCTTGTTAATCTGTGCACGACTATTACAAATGAAATCCCCATAAAAATAATTAATTAAAATAAACACTAAACTAAAATTTAAAGAAATAAATAAAATGTAAAATTAAAAATATATTAAAACCTAAATATTAATAAAAATAAAATAAAATAATATAGTTTTTTAAATTAATAAATAATTAATTAAAAATAAATTTAAAAACTAAATCTAAATTAGAATAAAAATAAAATAAAATAATATAAATTCAAAATACAAAAATTCAAATTCCATATGTTAATAAAAATAGTTAATAATAATAAATAATATTTAATAATAATAAATTAAAAATTAATTATATAATAATAAATAATATTTAATAATAATAAATTAAAAATGAATTATATAATAAAATAATAAAAAATTAAATCATATGTATATTAGGAAGTTGAAATTATAATATGAAACATTATTTGACCAGACGTGAATAAAAAAGAAAATCATCTCCAGTAAATATTTTTTATGGCAAGAAGCTAGCAACATTTTATAACTAGCGCTTGCACCAAAACAAAGGTGCAATGATTAGCCGATTGTAAAATATACTTTAATTATTATCATTATGTTGGAGAGTATAAAATTAGCATGTGAAAGTTGTCAACTTGCACTAATGTTCTTTGCAAGTAGCGTCTTCTCGTTTCCAATTTCTATTATATAGAAATCATTATTTTTTATCATAAATAGCGCAGTAAAACTTATCAAAATAGCTTAAATAAAAAATACGCAACTCCGTAAAAATTAAAATTCAGGTTTTATATCACTGCCACACCTAAACGAAGTAAGTTGTGGTTAAAAGTAAATAAATATTAGTTTAACTATGCCCTAAATCTTAAAAAAAATAAAAAAATTGTTCCATTAAAAAAACTCATGTAAATAGCTTAAATAAAAAATACGTAACCCTGTAACAATTAAAATTGTTCCATAATCCAGTTTAAAAAATTAAAACCTTCATGTAGATATATCAACATTATAAATAGACTGATTAAATTATGCACTATGAAATAGTTCCTTTTTGCCACTTTTTTTCTTTGAATTTGGCCGAAGAAATTAAATAACATAATTTGCCAGAAAAATCTGAAGTTGAATGTGTTGGTCTACCTTCAATCTAAAATCAAACAACCTAGAAGCTAGCATTTTATAAAGGAGAATCTAAACATGAATTAAGTTGTGGTTAAAAGTAAATAAATCTTATTTTAACTATGTCCTAAATCCTAAAAAAATTCTCATGTAAATAGCTTAAATAAAAAATATGAAACCGTGTAAAAATTAAAATTGTTCCAGTGTGAAAAATTAAAACCTTCATGTAGATATGATTCTTAAATAGTCTTGAATATAATCTTTAAATAAATAAAATAAACACAAATTTTCAACAAATGAAATACAATTATGGTTTGTTAGGCATAGTTGATTTGTAGGATCTTTTAGGCAGTAACACAGGCTCAACTGATCTTTAAATTGATTTATGCTCAGGCCTGTTTAAATTGACTTATATATATAAATTAATCTTAACTTTTAAATATTACTTATAAATATTTCTTAGATCTAATTTGCTAGATCTTAGATCCCTTTAATTTTACTTTAAAATGATCCAAGAACATCCATTTACTGATAAGAACCAGAATTGATCTGTATTTATAGTAAATTTTTTTAAGCAACTTCACCTCTAAATTAAATTCATTTGATTTATATAATTATTCTAGTTCCTATTGTAAGTTTAGGTGTATAATAGTAAAAAGCAATTTGGAAATAAAGCTTTATTATTTATAGTGTGTACTTGTTTTTAGTTTTATTAGATAGATTAAAATTGTTTTTTCATTCATTTTAAGAACACTGATTCTGAAAAAAAAGGGATATTTTGGATAAAACTATATAAAGATCGATCATATAAGATTTTTATAGTTAATACTATTAGATTGAAATGTTAGATAAATTAAATATATAATTCGAATTTCTTTTCAAATTACATTTTGTAAAGAAATTTTATTATTGACCATCAAAATATTACAACATAAGATTTTTATAGTTAATACTATTAGCTTGAAATGTTAGATAAATTAAATATATAATTCGAATTTCTTTTCAAATTACATTTTGTAAAGAAATTTATTATTGACCATCAAAATATTACAACATAAAACTACCATTTGTATACAGCTGAAGCAACGTCTGAAAAACAAAAGGTGCTTCAACTGCTAAATAAGCTATTCGACCCACCATAGAGGATAGGGCAAACACTGTTTGACTTACATAATTGAACCATGGAATTGAGGTTGTACGCCCATTCGTATCCACTCGTTTATTTCAGCCAGCAATAAAGAAATAATTTGTGCCTGAATTTTGTATGCTATGGTGTAATGTTTTCTATGTTGGTCTATCCTTTGGGCATATATATTTTTATAGTTTGGCAAAGTTCCAACGAGATAAAATAAGACTGCTGATATAACAAAAACAAAGAGGCAACGATAGATCATATGATAAATACCTGATAATTGCTCAAATGCTTTGTTTCTTCGTCAGCGGTACTGTAAATAATACTGAACCCTGGATTCATCATTCAAACGTCGATCTCAATCTCTATTTTTAATATCTTTAAACCATCAAATATTTTACATCTTTAAGCCAGCATTATGGAATTTAACAAACTTAAAAAACTCACCTTAGCTTATTTTGTACGGTAGCCTGTTTGTTGATATGGTTTCGTTCTTCTCCAAGCGGGCCTATTTAAGCATCGGGAGAGCGGTGGACGACAAATAGATGAGAATTGATGGAAGGAGAGTGGTGGGGCGGCCAACAGTAGTTTTTTTTAACATCTACTATTAAACGCCACGTTAAAATTTACCACTGGCCCGAATTTCCTCTTTGCGGGATGCGTCAAACAACCCCGGTGGCAAATTTCCTGGATTACGGTATGTGTGAGACAATCCCAGCGGGCAATGCCCACGTTGAATAGCCTATCGGCTAATTAAATGAAAAAGCAGTTCGTGGGTATCAATGTCATGCATGACATTTCTAGGTTCAATCATACAACACTGATTCGCGTGGGATCGATAACGGGGCAGAGAACGGTGAGCTCTATGCAGTTTGCAAAGAGCAAGATGCCATTCTGGTAATCTTAAAATTGCTTTTTAGCCATTCTGGTAATCGTGAAACTACTAGGTAGTGGACTATAATAAAATCTATAATAAAATCAAAATCAATGTCACATATTATTTATTAAATGTACTAACACAAGTAGAGAAGTGACGTATCATTTATTAAATGTACAAAAAATAAAAAAAAATTTGTTTTGAAAATTGAATTTTCTACCTACTCTTTTCAATATGGTCCAATGAGAGTAAAGAAAAATGAAATTTTTATAATTACATAAAATATAAAATAAATATGAACTATAGACTTGTTTAAAATTCTTAAATCTGATTGGTCAGCTAAAATAAATAAATGACCCAGGTGCCTAGGGTAGGTGTTAGGATGAAGAAACTAATTTAAAACAACAGAGAAAACATAATTATAAACACACAACACAGGTAAATGAGACACACAGATTTATCGTGCTTCGGCAATTGCCTACATCCACACTTGAAGCAAGGGAATCAATAGATTAATAACCAATCTAGTTTACACACATACATAGCTACAAGTAGCTCCAGAAAATCACTCTACAAATGAAATACAATCAACTCTTAAAGAGCTTGCAAGGATAAGTTGAAGAGCCAAGAGTTTTGGCGGCAAGATGAAGAAGTCCGTTGGACTTCACTTCCAACAATCTCCCACTGAAGGCCAATGAACTGCTGCAACAAGTAGATTCCCCCACTTACTCCTGCTATCGGTTATTGGAAAGGCCGAGAGAAGCTCGATAGAAATCGAACTTCTCCCACTTAACCACTTTAGTGAGCACATCAGTCAGATTCATGTCGGTATGAATTTTATCTACATGAAACTTGCCTTCTTTGACCATATGGCGAACATAATGACTGTGAACATCAACATGTTTTGACCGAGGCTGAGATGTTTGATGTTTAGTCATAAAGATGGCACTGCTGTTATCACAAAACAAAGCAAAATCTGATTGCTTCAAACCCAACTCACTGAACAAGAGTTGCAACCATACCATCTCTTTTGCTCCCTCAGAAAGAGCTATGTATTCAGCCTCCGCAGTCGATTGAGCAATTGTATGTTGCAATTTTGAAGCCCAACTAATCGCTACCACTAGCATATCATCCACATAAAGGAGAAGTATGACAAATTCGCCATTAGGAAGCTTTTTAAAGTAGATACAAGGATCAGACTCGCTGCGAGTAAACTTGTGATCAATCATGAATTTGTCAAATTTAAGATACCATTGGCAGGGGGCTTGCTTAAGCCCATACAAAATGCGTTTCAATCTGCATTAGAGGTGTTCCTGCCCCTTTTTAATGAACCCTTCCGGCTGATGCATAAATAGTTCCTCATCAAGACCGCCAAGGAGAAATGTCGTCTTCACATCCAACTGTTCAAGCTCAAGATCTCAGGCTACAACCAAGCCCAATACTGCTTGGATGGTAGTCATTTTGACTACTGGCGAGAAAATTTCTTTGAAGTCGAGGTCTTATTGCCGAGCATATCCATTTTCAACTAGTCTTGCTCGAAATCTTTTGCAACCACCGACTTCATATTTGAGTTTATACACCCATTTATTTCTTAATGCCTTTCTATTAGGCGAAAGTGGCACCAAATCCCATGTCTGATTTCGCAATAGTGCGTCCATTTCTTCGCACATTGCAGCGTGCCGATTATCACAATCTGCAATTTTACAAGCTTCTTTGTATGTTGTAGGCTCTGTTTGATAAGAAATTAGCAAAGTAGGCTCAACTTCTTCACAAAATAATAAATCATAGTCGAAGAACTTTGCAGGAGGTCGCCTCTGTCTGGTAGATTTCCTCAATTGATTCTTTGTTTGAGTAGTAGAATCATTCAATTTATACAAATTGACATCACTCCCAGTGTTAATTTTCTTGGTAATGTCTCTGGTTTTATGTCTGGTAAGGTCTCTGTTTATTTTCCTATCTGCATGGTATTCAAAGTCCTGTGGATTTTTGTCCACATTGTGTGAAGGCAAATAAGAAATTTCCCCCATGGTCTGCACAAGAGGATGATGCCCCTGTTGTGGGTTCACAGAGGAGGTCGCTCCAGTATTGAGCCCGCGACCACATGAATTTTGCTGGGAGTAGAGACCACGTGAATGGTCTTCCACGAGACCATCACCGTCAGCAGCAAAGGCCTATGGTGGCAGTGAACCCATGGGAAAGGAATCTCGGGGCAGGTGTGGCAACCAATCTGCAGGTTATGGAGAGTGCTCAACAAACGGTGGTGAGTGCCCAACCTCACATGACCGCCTTCCTTGCAGTGAAAGACCACCGAGTCGAGGGCAGCAACATGATAATGTGTAGGCATCAACACTACCTGGTTGAAGACATCTTTAACAGTCTTCCTGCAAGTCTGTGATGGTTCTGAGGAAGTTTGAGTGGTGTTATCCGGCCCCTCTGTTCCACGATGTGCTATTTTTATTGGCTGTGAATAGTCATGATAAACACTTTCTTCTCCATCATTCTCAAATTGAGAATTGTATTCAACCGTAGTAGATATCATAGGGGCTCCCATTGAATGAGAGACCGGAGGCAGAGCACTGGTAGTCAAATTTTGAAACAAGGACATAGGGACATATTCTTTCTGATTTATTTGAATCTTGTAGCGCGGGGAAGGAAGTATCATGGAAAATTACATCCCTGCTGCGAACAATCTTCTTGTGAACTAGATCCCACAATCTGAAATCAAATTGCTCTTCGCCATACCCCACAAAAATACATTTCAGCGACTTTGGATCCAATTTGGTTCGCTTTTCCTTCGGTATATGCGAGAAGGCTTTGCATCCAAACACATGAAGATGCAAGTATGAAATCCTCTTCCCTTGTCATTCCTCTTTTGGAATACCAAAATGCAATTTAGATGAGGGACTTCGGTTGATTAAATACACTGTCGTGTTACAGGCTTCTACCCAAAATTCCTTGCCTAAACCTGCATTAGACAACATACATCGTACCTTTTCAAGAATTGTTCTATTCATCCTCTCGGATGCACCGTTTTCTTGAGGAGTGAAAGGAACAACCTTGGTTCTTCTAATCTCATTATCAGCACAAAAATCATCAAATTCATGTGAACAAAATTCTCCACCATTATCGGTTTGTAAACATTTAATCTTATGCCCAATTTGATTTTCAACTAAAGCTTTGAAAATTTTAAATTTTGAAAAGACTTCAGATTTCCTAGAAAGCATATAAATCCATACTTTTTTGTACAATCATCAAGAAAGGTGACAAAATAGTTATCTCCTCCAATGGAGGTTACCTCGGTAGGCCCAAAAACATCCGAGTATACAAGCTCCAACGGTGTTGTCTTTGTGTCATGCCCACCTTTCAAAAAACTGACTCTCTTTTGTTTGCCATAAAGGCAATGTTCATAAAAGGCCAAGTCAACAAGTTTGAGGCCCGGAAGCTGATTTCTTGTGTGCATAACATGGAGTCTTTTTTTGCTAATATGCCCAAGTCTTTGATGCCAAAGATCTGCTTGGTTTTCCTCAATCACCATTGGAGCTCCCACTTCACCATGAGTCTTAAATATGTATAAACTACCCACTTTATTACCATTTGCAATCAACATGGTACCATGAATTACCTTCCATGTATCTGGGATAAAATTTACATTAAGACCTTGATCAAAGAGCTATCCAACTGATATCAAATTCCGCTTCAATTTTGGGACATGGCGAACATCTTTGAGCAACCATGTTTTACCACCTTCTAATGGCAACAATACATCCCCTTTGCCTATAATTTCACAAGCTTTTCTATCTCCTAAGAAAACATTTCCAAAATGACCTTCATGGTAATTAATGAATGCTTCAAGACATGAGGTAGCATGATGGGAGGCATTGGAATCAAGCACCCATGAATCCAGAGTAGTGTCGGTTGTTGAAAGGATTAGTACACTATCATATTTATCATAGACCATATTTTCTTCATTGTCCCGCACCCTCTCTTGTGCCCTTTTGAAGTTTCTACAATCCTTCTTCACATGACCAACTTTGCCACAAAACCAACATTCACCATTTATGTTTCTAGACTTCGATCTCCTTGCTGATTTCAAACGTCTATGGTAATTATTTTTTCTTCTATTATGACTTCTACCTCTATTTTCGGTGCTGACCACCGTTAAGGCTTTACCGGATGAAGGTTCATCATTCTTTCTTCTCAAATCCTCGCTGAGAAGAGTAGCTGCTACATCATTAAAATCAACTTATTTTTACCGGATATAGATGTGCTAACTGCTGTTACAACGCCATCCCAGCTGCTTGGCAAAGAACATAATAAAAGAACATCCTTTCTCTCATCATCTTGTGTCATCCCCACTGAAGTCACTTGACTAATCAATGTATTAAATTCATTGATGTGGTTTGCCATAGCATGACCATCCTTCATTTTTAGTTTGTACAAGCGCTTCATGATAAACACTTTATTTGGAGTCGATTCCATTTCATACATGGCTATGAGTCTATCCCATACATCTTTTGTTGTTGCATCACTCGCGACATTGAAGAGAACATTGTGGGAAACGAGAGAAAACTTGTTGCTCTTGCCTTCTTGTCTAATTTTTCCCATTCTTCATCAGCCATCGCAGTTGGCTTCTTCACTTTCCCTTTCAAGCACGAGTGAAAGGTCTTGCTTTATCATCAAAGACTCCATCTGCACCTTCCATAACTCGAAGCTCTGACCGGAGAACTTCTCTATCTTCGCTTCTTCCATGATTCTAGAATTTCAACCACCAAAATCTAAACAACGATCTAACCTCGCTCTGATACCAATTGTTAGAATGAAGAAACAAATTTAAAACAACAGAGAAAACATAATTATAAACACACAACACAGATAAATGAGACACACAAATTTATTGTGGTTCAACAATTGCCTACGTCCACACTTGAAGCAGGGGAATCAATAGATTAATAACCAATTTGGTTTACACACATACACAACTACAAGCAACTCTAGAAAATCACTCTACAAATGAAATACAACCAACTCTTAAAGAGCTTGCAAGGAGAAGTTGAAGAGCCAAGAGTTTTGGCGGCAAGATGAAGAAGTCCGTTGGACTTCACTTCCAACAATAGGAACTAAAAATTCATATACTTGAACCTTAGGAGAGTCTTAGTAAATTATAGATCGATCCCACACAATATGTTATACCAATATCACACTTCCTTTGGAAATATTTAACTTCAACCTTCTATAAACCCACAATATCAAACATAAGCCACGACTTCAATAATAAATCACACGACTAATCTAATCATGAATTCCCAATATAATACCAATTTACCAACCTTATAATGATGCTTCCACCACAATAATTAAAATCCACAACATTCCCAAAGTGAAGAGCCAATAGAAGAGCAGTCAATACTTCCATATGCCAACAATATTATTTTTCAGACATACAACCAACCATTAGCCATAGTAACCACATTTGGATAAAACAATCATTTTATTATTCAATCAATTCACCAAATTTATCTTCAAAGGAGACTTCACAAATTTGCTTAGATGTAGACTTTGTCATGAATCCATCCACCCCTTTGGAAGAGTTGGGTTTTTATCCAACCCTTTTATCAAACTCCTAAAGATTTTTGTCCCTAGATAGTATAAATCACAAATCAAATTCAAAAGCATGTTTTTCTTCCTCTATCTAGTCTCCTTATAGAGAACTCCAAGAAGCATCTAGAATAATAGGCCAACTTTAATATTAACCATGTTTGGAGAACTTTATTATATTTAATTAAATTAATTAATATTAAATCATCATTTTAATTTTTTTTTTGACAACATAATAAAAATCAATTTAATTAATTTACCTTAAAAAATGGGGACATTACATAAGAGGAACAAAGAATCTTTTTAGGTCAACATAAAAGAGACAAAAAAGACTCAATGGTTTTCATCGTCCCCTAAACACAACACAAAATCACATTTATGACAAAAGAACATTTACAACACATGCATCCAACATTTAGAAGAATCTTGAGATATAAATAGAGGAAAGTCACAACAAGATCAATCATTTTGTTTCTTTGTGCCAATGGAGCAACAGGGGTCATCCAAAGAGAGCCAAACAAACAAAAGACATACCAAGCAACACATCACGGGGAATCACATTACATACAAGCAAAATCACAAAAACAAAGAAGTATTCCACCAAAGAGATAGTCTAGCAAATCATTTACCTCCCAAATTTTCTCATCATAGTAACTTGAGATGGTGAGCAACACATCACGGGGAATCACATTACATACAAGCAAAATCACAAAAACAAAGAAGTATTCCACCAAAGAGATAGTCTAGCAAATCATTTACCTCCCAAATTTTCTCATCATAGTAACTTGAGATGGTGAGCAAGATGCTAAAGGAGCTACGACTAGTGTGTGTCACTAGTAGCTAGAGTTACTACTTTAGAAAAAATGAGGACAACTCATTATCATTTTAAACAATTTCAACCATGTTATCTGAATCATCATCCAAAATCATTACTATAGGTGGTTTAATAGGATGGGGAGAAGAATATCTTGGAATAGACAACTTCAACTTTCAATGAGGATGGCTAAGGTAAGGATCATATATATAGGAGTGGGTGATGGTAAGGAAGGTTGAGGAGGTAGGGCCAAATCAACATCTGATTGCTTAAGAGAATACTCACTTTTCACAATAGGTTCATGAGACTTAGCACAATGTTGTTGTCAATCTTTTTTAACACTATAATTTCATTGGTTATGGTTTGAATATTCCTTAAAAGGAGGTTGGGTATCACTCAACATCAATTCCTTTTTTCCCTTTTCTCTATGAATAGGAGGAACATAAAGAACCTCTAAAGATTGAGAGATAGGAGAAGATCCAATTGGTATTAGGCATTTTCCTTGTTATCCTTAATAGGATGGTGGAGGTGGAAATACAACATACACATTAGAAAATATAGTAAGAGGTCCGAGGATTCCTGATCTAGGATGTGGTTCACTTGTTACTTGTGGGGCAAGAAGAGTTACTTTGGTAGCCATAGACATTGGAGGATTCTTAGGGGTACCAGTTAGAGTGGGTCCCACAAAAATACCTAAGGATAATTTAGCTATTCTCTTAGCTTTAAATTAATACCCTAAGAAAAAATAATCAAGGCACAAAGTTAGGCCTCCAAGTTTCCCGCTAGAACCAAGTGACAACATGTAATTGCATGTTCTTCAAGGAAATGTTTTGCACTCTCTAAACCTCAACTCAAGAATGGCTTGTAACATGTGAGCCCAAGCATTAAATGCTTTTGCATTATTGAATGCATTACACGAGATCTCAAAAATATTAATGCATTCACCCAATAAGTACAATCGACCTATGGGCTCATCAAATCTCAATATTACCCTAGGAAAATATTACCCATTCTCAATGTGTGGCATATCATTTTGACATGGACCACAAGACTATAAAATACAAAATATACCTTAAGAATGGTGTACACAACATCTTCACAGCGTGTTTAATATGAAGTTATTGCTAATGAACATGCACATAAATCTATTTTATTTTCTCCAAACAACTACTTTCTATAAATAATATGATCAACTCATCCAATTAAAATTGTGTTATATGGAAATATGGTTCCAAATATTAATGAGGGTCAATATGTTTAAAATCTATGTTTTATCAAGATCATAGTTACTGAGTATCTAAACAAGGGTTATGGAGGCATGGATAATAAGGTTTACAAGTTGGAATATTGTTGTATCCAACTAGATGTACTAAAAAATGTTTATATGTGAAAATCTTAAATCACATAAATTTATGATGTACAAAATACAAAGCCAAAAGGTTGATTGTCTATTCATTTCACCAATAATGTAGACCATGTAAGAATATTGTCCACTTTAAGTGGTGCAAATGGTCAACCTCCATATATATTATTTATACCCAAGATATTGTAGATCTAGAGATGATGCTAAGGATGATCACACTGCTCAATAAAGTGACAAAAGGTGATAATCATTTGAAGGATTGCAATTGGTGTTAAAACTTAATTGGAAGTTTATTTATATGATTGTACAAATGAAGGTGCTATCCCTCCACACATGCAACAAAAAAATAAATTAGTTATATACCTTGTGTATTTTATCTATGTTTCATAGGTCTTGAAGCTCTAGACTTTAGAATTTCAATTTGTCGTTCTAGTAGTATATTGCATCAAGATTGAATAAGATCCTACCCTTTTTCCACATAATGTAGTAAGTTTGAAGAACAATCTAAAACTATGCAACATTGCTTGAGATTGAAATGTCTACCTAAAGGATATGCAACATCACAATGATTTTACTAGCTCATACTCTAGGTTTTAGAATGGAACAAGGTTTTAATTGTTTGAATAATATGCCCTTAGCATGTAAAAGGATTGCTAGGCTAGAAAGCATTACCAAAGGAGCTAAATTACAAATTTGATTCATTGGGACTAGTATCAATATTTATGGGAAACCATATTATGGTGTTGACAAATGAGAAGGCCTTGTTAGTCTCAAAATTAAGAAAAGACAATTGTGAAATGTGTTGTGAATATGGGAGCTTTTCCCTCTTCATGGAAATTTTGTAATGTCTTTCCTCGAGGTCATCTACAGATACTAGTCAAGTTGAAAACCAAAAAATAAGACTCATTGCAAATCCTTAGTTTAAGCAAGTGTGCAAATTGAAGAAGGCTAATGTGAGAGTTTGTAGTTGATTGGAGAATGCAAATGTAAGGCTTCAAGGCTTGAATATTGATTTTTTCATAAGACATCAAGGCCTCATTGTATTTCCAAGCAACTTGATACATATTATTGATGATTAATAAAATAATTTATTTTTTAGCATTCTGTTGTTGTCATTATGAGTTGATTAATGTCTTTTATTGATATTTTTCATTGTGCAAGTGATAATGAGCATTATGACTATGAGTTTGTACATCCCTTAATTGGTATCTCCACCTCCAAATGCATCCCCACGTTGGAGGTGAATTGCTACTAGCACAACATGTGCAAAGACGTGCATGAATTTTTTGAGCGATGTTGAACAAAGTTGTGAAGGGAATGGCATAAATGTTGATTTTATAAGCCATTGTGCCCACTAGAGAAACATTAGGAGGAATAATTGATGGATTTTGCCCTTGAATTACTACACATGTAGAGAGATAATGGAACTAATTGTGTGGTTAATGATATATTCTCTAAGATGACACATTATATTCCTTATTAGAAGAGGAATGGTGCATAAAAAATGTGATCAATGAATTAGTGTGGTTACATGGGTTGCTACAGAGGATCACTTTAAATAGAGATACAAAGTGCCTTAGTCATTTAGAGTGCACTTTATGGAAGATATTGGACATGCAACTCAATTATAATTTTGTATATCATATGCTAATTGATAGACAACTATAGGTTGTCAATCAAAAGTCATGTCAACTTACTCAAATGCTTGGTAGGAAAAAATCCTACACAATGGGACTTTATGTTGCATAAAAAGAGTTTGCATAGAATAATTTGGTGAATATGCATACAAAAAGACAACTCTTGGTGGTGTACATAACATTTCTATGATGTGTCATAGATTTGTTGAAGGTGGTGATAGTGCATAAGGACAAAATTGAATACTTCATCCAATAAGCATAACTCAAGAAGAAATTGTATGAGAGCAATAGAAAGAATAAGTTGTGTGTAGATGAGTACTAGAGGGAGAAGGCTTACTCAAATGGGAAGTTGGTCCTGATGTGCATCTATAGAAAGAGGGATTCCCTAAGGGAACTTAACAAATTGAAGGCAAAAAACATATGTGTATGTCAAATCTTGTATAGGTGTTTAGAAAATATATATGAGTTGAGTTGCTAAA
The DNA here is from genome assembly GCF_030272615.1 of Cryptomeria japonica. NCBI lineage: Eukaryota > Viridiplantae > Streptophyta > Pinopsida > Cupressales > Cupressaceae > Cryptomeria > Cryptomeria japonica. Next base: position 895,671,132 of record NC_081409.1, on the reverse strand, counting down.
AGGGTCTTGGGTATTTCTTTGGCATTCAATGTCTCTAATTTGTATTCCTATCATGCATCAAATGAATTGGATTTTGCAAAATCTAGGGAGTACCAAATTGAAGAATACATGTCATGAAACCACAAGGACTATTGGATTGAAAAACACAACATAGAAAACTTTATTTTGGGTTCAACACAAAATTGCTTAACCCTAAGATACTCTTGCATTAGGCACCCCAATTAAACAATTTGTTATCTTAACATTCACAAATAAGGGCTAAGTGGAATAATGACTCTAACACTTGCTTTTTAATAAGGCACCAACTAATGTTGTTTTGCTAGATAACTTGGGTTGGGCACTCAAGAGCCACAATTTTTTCATAATGTTGGGTTATGGTAACCAAGGGTTCACTAGATCCTTTATAAAATTAATTTAACCACCAAAAGTTTATCATCTAAACTATATAATGCACTCTCTAAACTAATGCTAACCCATTTTAACATGGGAGTCTAGGACTATCTTACTTTTTCTATTGTTGTTATTAACCAAAGAAGCTTTCTCTTCTTTCTTTCTACTAATATCCACCTATTAGAATATTATGGAGGAATTTCATGAGATAAGGCCCTTGGAGGGGATTGACACATTGTTAGCAAGAGAAGCATTGCTCTTTGTTGAAGGAGATGTAGTTGTAGGAGAATTAATAGATTCAAGGAAGGAATTATTAGCATGAGCCATAAGAGAATCTAAAGATTTAGAGAAGTAACTATTAGTGGAGAGCTCATAAAGCACACCCTCATGCCAACCCATCACCTAGTATCGACGTCCAATTATTGCCCACCAAATAGTCTACCTTTTTTATGAAGCCAAGTGAAAAGACTTAGGGCACTTTGCTACCAAATGACCTACAACAAAGCATGATATGTGTCTGAAGACAATTATTTTAAATCAATATGTTGTTTCCAAAGCCTAACTCTATCTTTTAAACATATTTCTTCTAGTGATTTCTCTCATAAATCAAGACCAACAAGAATTCTAGCATAGGTAAAAAGTGTTTAATCTTCTAAAGAAATGGGACTTAAATTAACTTTCCAACAATATTGCTAGAAGAAAGAGACTCTAGAGATAAAAAAATGTAGAGGTAGGTTTGGAAGCCTCGCCCACTCAAAAGGAAAGGATTTAGAGAGAGGATTGAAACCTATAGGTTAATATTTCATACCCAAATAAGTTGTCCTAAAAATAGGGTCCTCCCTTCAACACAACTTCGGGATGTTAGAAGCAAATTCGTAGACAACCAAGAACCATCCTTTCACATAGACTAACTTATGAAGCCACCCTTTTCCAAGGGTTTCCAATTTTGTGACTAATACTAATGAAGTTTAACTGAACTAGACTAGGAATTTTGGAATTTGCATATTAAAGCAACTTGTTGGAGTTGTTCCACCATAGTCAAAACATTCTCATTGGTTAACATATATCAATCGTGGCCTCTAAATTCTGCTTTAAGTGCGGAAATGCTATCCTTAAGTGCAACCATTCTAGATCTTAGGAAACCTTGATTCGCTAGAAGATATAGGTCCCACAATGATAAATCCCCTTGGTATCCCTAAACCAACTTTGATCTAATGCTTGTCGGGTAATTAGAACACAGAAGCTGAAGCAGGGTGTTTGAGTTAACTTGAGTGCTAAATACCTCTGCTGTCCATGTCGCATGAGTGATCAGCCCTAGATCCAGCAACCATTAATGCTTTTGTAGTGGAAGATGAAGAATCATATCATTGTATTGTCTTTAGGGCCTATATAATGTGGTCCGGGATGGTTTGTTGAGAGGGGCAGTACCAAATGGGATGCATAGTAGGCTACAAATATGTAGTTGAATCTATCATCTGCCCTGTTCCCACATCTGTGTATTGGTCATTGCTACCAAAATCATGAATGTTTAAAGAAAGGAATGCTTGAGTAGCTAGGGTTTTGTTTAGAGCTTTGAAGATTTTCAAGGGTGAGCCTATTTTAATTTTTCTTTTTCCCTTGGAATTACATAAGGAGTCACTGTTTCAGAATAAAGTGCGAGTGTGAATAAGATATTCCAAATTTTATATCAAGTTAAGCTTGATTTTTGAAGCAATATCATATTTTATCTGATCTGCATGTTTTTGGTAACTTAGTGTCAAATCTGTGTAAATGTTTTACATGGAGATGTGCTAACAAAGAAACCGAGAGCCATAAACCTAGCCTATTTCAATTCTATTGAAAAATGAATTTTATTTGTCTTAAAACCTCAGTGCATGGTCCCTGTATGTTCAACCGGGAATTATAGTTAGTGAAAGTGTGCACAATCACTATTCTTTTCTCCGAACAGCTTCTCTCTAGAAGTGGAATGATGAAATCGTCAAATTAGAAGTGTGTTCTATGGCAATATGGTTCCAAATAGGCACCTACGTCAGGGTTGGTCTTTCTGAAATCTACGATGTATCTAATCATAGCTAATCTCTTTATTCCATGAAAAGGGATTTGAAGGTGACTCGAAAGTTCGAAACACAGAATTCAAGAATCAGAAGTTCACAGTTGAATCCAGATACATTCTCAAAAATGTTTATCCTTGAAAATCTCAAGTCACATTAATCTTAAGACGTGTAAAATACAATGCCAAAATTTGTTGGTTTTGCCGATTCCTTTCACATACAAACCCCAAGTAAGAAAATTGTCCATTGTTTACATGGTGTAAATGGTCAGCCTCCATATAAACGATTCCTTTCAAAGCTATTTTGGAACTGAACATTATGCTGACCAGTGAGGACGATCGCACCACACACTAAGTCAAACAAAAATCATCATTTCAGGGGTCGTGATTGGGGTTAAAGCTTATTCATATGGCGATAGAATCAAGTTACTAGTCCTCCACACCATACCAAAAAAGATTTGAACTGGGTATAAACTGTGTCTGATTTATCTGCACAGCAATTGAATCTAGATTACTATGTATCTCCTCATTTTGTGGATGTGCCATGTCTCCCACAACAAATGTGTGTATCTTGTTCTTAATCTCAATCCAGCTGTATCCAGGTTTCTTCTTAATGCCCCTCTCTTGCATCATACTCCTTATTTTGGCAGCATCATCCCACCTGCCCACTGCTGCATAGATATTTGCCAATACCACATAAGTTGATGCATCATGCTCTTTCATCTCAAGAAGGCACTCTGCAGCATGTTTGCCTAAATCCATATTTCCATGTACTCTGCAAGCACCAAGAAAGTTGCTCCATATTGAAGCATCAGCTTCAACTGGCATTCTATTAATAAAGTCATGTGCTTCCTGAAGGCAACCAGCACGGCCAAGAAGGTCAACAAGGCAGGAATAATGTTCTTTTCTTGGAGTAATTCCATATTCTTTACTCATAATATCAAAATAGTGGAGTCCTTCATCCACTAGACCAGAATGGCTGCAAGCTGAAAGAACACCTACAAAGGTGATCGCATTTGGCTTTAGGCCAGCCTGTAACATTTGCTGAAAAAGTTGAAGTGCTTCCATTCCTCGTCCATGCTGAGCTAATCCTCCGATCATTGAAGTCCATGAAACCACATCTCGTTCACGCAATTTTCCAAATATCTTGTACGCATTTTCTAAATCTCCACACTTGGAGTACATGTCAACAAGGGCGCTCCCTACAACCACATCGCCTTGTCCACGTTGAGAGTTTCCTGCAACCATGATAGGCTGCAAGACAGAATTTTGGCTATTTATTTCATCAATTGCTATGTGTGCATCCGTCATACTACCACATTTGGTGTACATGTCAATAAGTGCGCTCCCTGCAGTAATATTTGATTCAAAGCCACTTACTATTAAGTGAGTATGAACTTGTTTGCCTTGTTCCAAAGCTGCTAAATTGGCACATGCACTAAGAGCACTGGCAACGGTGAACTGATCCGATTTTACACCCCTCCGTAGCATTTCTCCAAAATATTGAAGGGCGACTTTATTCCACCCATGCTGAGCACACCCAACAATTATAATAGTCCATGTGATTGTGTCTCGTTCAAAAAGCACGTCAAACACTTTGCATGCATCTGCCATAATCTTGCATTTGGCATACATATCGACAAGAGCACTTCCCACAATGATATCAGCTTCATACCCAGTTTTAATGATGTAATTATGTATCTGCTTCCCCTTTTCTACATCAAATACACTACCGCATGCCCTTAAAACACTACCAAATGTAAAATGGTCTGGCTCTAGGTTTTCCTGTTGCATTTGGTAAAAGAGATTCAAAGCCTTGTCACCACATCCATTTTGAGAATACCCTGCAACCATAGCATTCCATGAGACAATATTCGGTTTAGTCCTACCAGAGTCAAACTCCATTGCCTCATAGGGATGTCTGCTGTCACATATTGCAGTTGGCTCCCTCTTAGACACCAAACTTTGGTTTGACAGTTTACTAAACAATTTCTGCGCGTTTTCTAAATTTGTACATTTGGCATACATATCAACAAGGGCAGTAACTCCAGTGATGTCTGACTCAAGCCCAGTTAGAATAATGTGTCCATGAATCTGCTTTCCATGTTCCAATGCAGCTAGACTTGTACAAGCCCTTAACACACTGGAAAAGGTAAATTTGTCTGGTTTCATGCCCATCTCTTGCATTTGAACATAAAACTTCAATGCCTCATCTTCGAACCCATTCTGTGCCAAGCCCGCAATCATTGTATTCAACGAGAACATGTCAAGTTCAGGCATCTGAGAAAACAATTTCATTGCCTCCCCGACATTTCCCTTCTGGCAATATCCCACTATCATAGAATTCCATGAGACCACATTCCGTTCAGACATTTTGTCAAACACCTGGCGTGCATCCCAAATCGAACCACATTTCGCATACATATCAACCAGCGCATTCATAACAACCACATCTAATTCAAATCCAGTTCTAAGAATCAGATCATGGACATATCTTCCACGGTCCAGAGCCTTTTGACCAAGACTGGCACAAGCCTTAATGATACTAGAATAAGTATAATGATTTGGTTCAATGCCTTCATGTTGCATTTGCTCGAAAATGTTCAGGGCTTCGCCTGCTTTCCTACCTTGACTATATGCATTGATCATTGAGGTCCAGGAGATGATGCTTCGTTGAGGCATTTTGTCAAACACTCTGCGCGCATCCTTTAAATCTCCACATTTTGCATACATATTGAGAACATTATTCCATAGGAATGTATCAGGCCTCCATCCAACTTTGATGATGTGTGTATGCACATACTTACCTTGTTTTAAGCCTTTGATCTTTCCACATGCCTGCAACAGAGATGCAAAAACAGCGGTATTGACTTCTGCAGACTCCTGCCGCGAAATGGCTATGGCTTCCTTTAGTTTTCCTTCTCTACATAATGCTATTATATTAATGGCACTGAATCTTCCTTCTTGTTGTGACTTCAATACTTGTGTAGCATTGATATGAATCCTTCTCTTGCTTGAGACCGTGAACTGCATTTGTATATGTTTTTGTTGCACAGTTGAGTGATGTTTGGGACATGGTTTTCAGTGGACTATTTTTGAATGATTTTGATCACGCAATAAAATAGCAGGGTTATTTCCACAATTGCAGTGTGGATGTTACTGAGCACACTGTAATCTGAACATATAACAGCGTTGCAGGGTTAAACATTAAGCCGAACAACAAAATATTTTGGTTTCCGATTGTAGCCTTTCAATTTTGCAGTTTCCAGCAACGTAACAGTACTAACCACTGAAAATTGCATAATCATACCGTTTTCCTTCTGTTTTGCCACTTACTATTGTGATTTTTTTTTTTTTTTGGTTTTGTTTTATGTATAAAAATATAAAATTACAGATATTAAAAAACAATTGGGTTGATATGCAACCACAATATAAAAATTAGTCTAGTAATAGCAGAAAGGGGAAGAGGAGGATTCTAATCATCTTGTTTATCTCACATGCAAGCGTTCATGAAAGAGTTTCAACACTCGTCATCTTTATCACTATCATTTTCATTATGAGTTGAAAAACTTGTCGAAGTCGGTCGAGGAAACTTGTTGGAATCAAACCAGTTAGAAGTTCCACTAAAAGGTAACCCAAGAACTTGTGAGAGGTAGAGAAGCAAACATTGTTGAATAGGCTGCAACAAACTCTGGTGTCCGCAGTTGAGGGAGAACCCTGTGTTTGAACAACATGATCACTGCGAGCAAAAAGACTTTGACCTTATTGATGACTGTGAGGAAGCAAGCGACTTGAAGAAGAGGAGCGAGACGAGGGCACTCTCACTATAGCACTAGCACATGGGGCATTCTCCTAGTGGTCAAGCAGAACCTACAAATGAGCCACTTCAAAGGAAACTTTGTTGGATTGCACTTGGATTTGTAATAGCATATTAGAACAAATAGCGGCATTAGAAAAAAGCAAAACATGTTGATTGGGAAAGCAATACGCAAAAATTGTTAAAAAAATTATTTTTCCTAATGTTGAAGAGAATCTTCACCCTCAAAGCATGTCATATCTCTTGAGCTTGTGGGAATATGAGGCCAGTCTCCAAGAGAGCCATATCCATTGCATTCTTATTGATGTTGTAGTGAGTGCAAATTTTTTTGTTGTCTATTAAATTGAGTGATGTCATATAGTAAACAAAATAATTTTAAAGACAACAATATAATTTTATTAAGGTTAATTTTTTCATATCAATTTATCCTATCATTTCAAATAGAAAATGACTAGTATAATGCATATAATAGTACTCATATGATTCAAGTTATTAATAGAGTTGAAATTTGATTCAATTGGTTAAATGCATTAATATATAATTTATAAAGACAAAATGATTTGTGTATTAACTATTCTCAATATGAACCAATAAAAAGAAAGATAAATGACATTTTTATAATTATTTAAGATAGAAAATTAAATATAGACTATAAAATTGTTGCTTATTTTTTAAATTCTATATACTCATTGACTAAATTTTTTTTTTAAAAATTGAATGAAACGATTAAAATATTATTATAATGTATATAATAGTGCTCATGTCATTCAAGCTATTAATAGAGTTGACATTTGATTCAAAGTATTAAATGTATTTAACATGTAATTTACAAAATAAATAAAATGTTTTTTTCATTGTTCTCAAAATGAACCAATAGAAAGAAATAAAAATGATATTTTTACACTTATTTAAAATAGTAAAGCAAATATTGCCTATAAGATTGTTGCTCAAAATTTTTAGTTCTATATGTTCATCATTTAAACTAATAAATAACAATAAGAAATAATAGTGATGTATAATTCTTTTTTTTTTAATTTTTACTTAGAATGGATATATAATAATTTTAAATATGTACTTATTTTTAAACATTAATTATGATTCTTAATTTTATTTTTTATCTTCAAATACATTTGCAATCACAAAAATGATGTAGATTATTTACACACTTCTAGAATTGATTTCTTTGTTTTCAATATTCAAATCTTAATTTGGGGTCAACTTCAACTATCCTTGTGATCATTGTGCATCAACTCAAGACACAAAAGCATTTGATTTGAACCTTGGTGTTGTATTAAAAGAACTAACCCTTGCTCATTTTAGGCATCGTGTAGATCTATATTATATGCTTTAGCTCATCCTAGAGCTTTCATTTTACTACTTACAGACAATTAAGAGCATCTTATCAAAATATTACTTTCACACAAGCATTTAGAGAATCTTGCATGTTTAACAATGTTGTCCTTCATCCTTTATTTGTTTGTTGAAACAATATCCTTATGTAGCTTGACATAAGAGAGTAATTATCCATATCATATGTAAACTAGAAAGCATGAGACCCAATTTTTTATGTGACAAATTAAGGACTTCACAGTGCAATAGTAATGATATTTTGATAGTTTATAAAGATCATATCCACTAGCACATACAAAATCACCAAGCTAGATCAAATTTGTAGTTATAAGGTTGAATTCAAAATCAAAGATTTGATCCAAAGTGACAAACAAAGCATTCACTATTTCCAAGTCATTCATCTAACTGTCATTATACTTCTATATACTTGGTGAAGCATCATCTAACGTCTATCATATTTGTAGCTAATTAATTTTATTATTTTATTCAACTTCTATATCATTGAATGATCTTTTTAGAAAGTAACTCATCAGTAAATTTATCATTTCCAACTCTTTTATCAAAAATTAATTCTTGTTTTGAATGTATTTATTTATGTACTTGGATAAGTACCTGAAAAAAAAAGACAATTCATGCCATGAGCTAATACAACTAGTCATAGTAGTATAATGAGATAGTTTTTTATATAATGCTTAATAATGCTCATAAAAATTATATTGAGAATCATATAGAACAACAAGAATATAATCTTGATGCATACGTCCTTAATAAATAGCTTTCCTTTAAAATATAATTACTTTTTGACGCATTCACTCATGTTGAATCTCCTCAATAATTAGCCACTACTTTACAAAATATATTATTGGATTCCCTTTATAGTATGGGTATTCTTCATAATATTGGTTAATTTAATTAATTTTTATAATGATGTACATCATCTCAGCCAACCTTTATCCTCTTCTAATTCTTCCTCCTCTCATCCCATAGTTACCATTTTCATGGTCTCTACCACCCATATTATCACCTTTCCTCTTCCATTCTTCCCTCTAGCTTCACCATCAACTTTCCCTCCATAAGTACTTCACTTTCCTTTCATCATTCTCATGTGATTGTTAGCGCCATCTCCTACACATGTTTCTCATAAAACTCTTCTACCTATGATCATTTTGTTAGTGTGAAAAAGAAGTTAAATTACTAATTTAGTTAGCTTTTAACTTATCTAGGAGAGTCCTATTCACACTACTCTTAAGCTCACTTTTTGTCTCACCTCATGTGGATTCACCATGTATCCCTACATTTTTCTATAGAGTCATACATGTTCTTCACTTTTGGAGGGGTAGGCATAGTTTTAATCCTACCTTCTCACCTCCTCATCGTTGCCTTTATATGCAAGAATCTTATATATATATATATATATATATATATATATATATATATTCATTGCCTTTATATGCAAGAATCATATATATATATTGATGCTCTGCAAAAAGGATTAGAAAATCTGTTTGATGGCAACACACACAAGAGCACAAGAAACAAACGTTAGTGTTAGCAACAAAAGATTATCCTAAACAGGCATATCAAGAGAGATATTAAGCATGAAATAGAAAGCATATAAACATAGAATAAAATAGCTAATCAAGATGCTCATAGTTGCTCCTCCCTTGTTCCTCTCCTCTCCAAGTCCCAAATGAGCGTAGCTCTCAGCTTTTAGCACTAGCCATGGATGCCATATGGAGATTCAAGATGGTTGAATATGATAAGCAAATACTATGCAAGAGTAGATAGTGATGCTATGAAAAAGCTCTATGCTAATGCTAGTATAACAACAATACTCTAATGCTTTCTTTTGCTTGAGGAGAAGGGTTCTATTTATAGAAGAAATGGGGAAATGAAGGGTTAAGATTGAATGGTTTAATCAAGGGCCAAGTTTGAAAGTTGGGGATCCATGTGCACAATTGGCACCAATAAAATGGTGACAAGTGTCAACATAGGATTGGGTTGAGAGAAGAGGTTGGAGGCATTAAAGGCCTGAGAAGACCTCATGGTTATCTAGAGGCTAAGGGTCAAGTCCAAATTAAGATTACCCACTGGATTAAGAGTTAATCCAAGGATAAACCTTTGTGCAAATGTTTAAGAGATAATCATGGTCAAAGCATTAATGGCCTAATGAGACCTTTGGGTTGGGTAGAGGTTGAGTCAAAACAAATGTTTTAACCATGTGGGAGGGTTTGAGGTAACCATTAATGGTTATTGGAGACTTTGGGGATTAAGTGGTTGAAGGTTGAAAGCCTTCAATGGTTATCAAAGACTTTGAGCCATTTAGTGGTTGAAGGTTGAAAGCCTTTAATGGTTATCAAAGACTTTGAAGGTTTGAGAAGTGACTTCCCTTTTGCTTAGGAATGTGACAAAGTTTAGAGAAGGGGTTAGGTTATTTAGAAGTGATTAGAAAATTCTAGAAGGGGTTTAGGCATGCAAGTGGATTTTGTAGGAAAATGCAAGTGGGAGAAATTTTGGTATTTTCAATTAAAATAAAATCATTTATTTCAATTAAATGGTGTAATTTGCATTTGGATAAATATTCAAATAAATATTAATTTATTTAAATGAGAAAAATGAAGATAAAGCATTAAAATGCTTGAAGACTTTGAGGGAAACCATTAAAGGCTTGAAGACTTTAAGGAAAACCATTAAAGTCTTAAGAAGACTTTAAGGGAAGCCATTAAGTTTGAAGACTTTAAAGCCATCAAGTTTGAAGACTTTAAGGGAAACCATTAAAGGCTTAAGAAGACTATAGAAGGAAGCCATCAAGTTTGA